>NC_066267.1:1822500-3072500 GCF_905404315.1 Leptidea sinapis | reverse complement strand
ATCAGTTTAAATAGCATGCAATTCGTGATCATCTGGGAAAGCTTGAGTAATGTCGCTAACAAAATCCACAAGATTCGATGTAGTTGATCTACCAGGTAGAAATCCATGCTGTTGGGGTATGAGCAAGGGTTTAAGGTGGGAAAAATATTTTTCTGAACGAGTAACTCTGTTTGAATTACTTACCGATAGCAGACAAAATTGAGATGGGCCGGTAGTTAGTAGTATAAAAAGCGCGTACACCTTCCTTAAAGGCCAGCATCGCTCCTGTGATTCCTCTGGTGATGCAAGAGATTGTGGGCGGCGATGATCACTTAACAACAGGTGACCCGTACGCTCGTTTGTCCTCCTATTCCATAAAAAAAAAGTTAGTAGCATCTCCAGGATCTCCTTTCTTGTGAATTGGACTGATGTGAGCAACCTTCCATCTTGAGGGAAAAGTTCCACATAGGAAAGACTTATTGAAGATGATTCGTAGCGGCTCAGCCAATTTTGTGCCATAGGCCTTTAAGAAACTAGGAGGTATAGAATCTGGACTAGGACCTTTATTTGCATCTAGGCTTTTGAGTACTGATATGACATCTGAGTCTGTGAAACGACATAAACTAAGTGACATGTGGCATTCGACGATTTCATTGTGTTTAGTTCTTGGGTTTGGGTCATGCTGATAGGTTGAGCGAAAGTATTCTGAAAAAAAATTAGCAATCTGCTGGCCACCTCGAACGCTTTGATCTAAGTAAGTCAGTTCATCCGGTATGTCGCTGCTATTTGATCGTAGAGATTTTATGAAAGACCAAAAGTATTTAAGATCCTTCTTGATTAAATTTTTGGCTTCTGATTTCAACCTATTTATATCAGTCGTTAGGATTTTGTTACATCACTCGCGGAGTAACCTATATGTAAACTGATCCATTGGATTGCCATACATTTTAAATCTACGATGGTACTTTGCCTTTTCCTTTAAACTCTGGATCAACGATCGACTGAACCAAAATGGGAAATTGCTCCGACCTTTCGTACTCATTGGAACATTCTTATTAATGATGGATGTAAATATGTCATAGAAAACGTCTTCTGTCTCATCGACTGTTAAACTAGGATCGAGAGTTTCCTCCCAGTTAATGTTATCTAACTCGTTTCTAATAATGTCATATTTAGATTTGCTAAAATTAGGCCTGGGTGTTTTTTTAATTTTTGGGGGCCTTAATGTTGCACCCACAATATTAACGGAAATACCTAGTACCGGGTGATACGTCTCCAAATCCACTAGTGGGACACCCTGGGTCACTGATACTAGTTTCGGTGAGTTTGAAATAACTAGATCTAAGTATCTGCAATTTAAGTTTGGTTTTGCACACATTTGGTGGAGATCGTTGAAAGAAAGAGAATCGATAAGCAAAGCGTCTGTGTTATCCGTAGGAGCTAGGGATCAGAGAGCATAAATTTCGGTCGGTACAGTGAGACCAGTGGAAGTACGGCCTATTAAAATCACCTAATAAAAGAAGTATAGATTCTTTTGACATTTTGTGTTGTATAACATTTGTTACATTATTCATTAAATTTTCTAAAGAATCATACTTAACGGGGGGAGGAAGGTATAAAGTACAAATACATAATTCCACTTTTGAGTTACCCTGGCCAAACTTCATCGAAATCCATAGGTTCTCATTAGTAGACTCCCACTTCAATTTCCTAACGGGGGAATGTCTTTTGTGGACTGCTATGAGGACCCCACCTCCCTCCACTTTCTGCGAGACTGTCGAGTGTAAGTAAACCAAGTATCTGCTGTCTATAAGTTCATGGTCATTAGCAGACTCTTTTAAGTTTGTCTCAGTTAATAGAATAACGTCCAAGTCTTGTTTTAGTACATTTTCTCGTAAAATATGCGCTTTGGTTCTAAGACCATCAACATTGTGATCGGTGTGTTATTTTGTGTTAGTGTACGTGCATTGTTCAAAATAGAGGTAAACTCTCCACGTTTTTTCGAAGTATTCACAGCTGTCACAATCTATCTAGATGTATAAATGATCTAAGATTTTAATATTTTTTTAGTTGAATAATATGTTGATGATCCCTTAGTGATAGTTTACCAGTGGCAGGCTCCTCTGTATAGGATGCCGGCTAGATTATGGGTACCATAACTGCGTCTATTTTTATTATTATTTTTACTGTGTAATTCTTTGTGTAATTAATTTGATATTACCTTTTTGGGTTTATTAAAAATACTCTTTTTTATAACCATTTAACTTGTTCATAGATTATTTAATCTGCCAGTTATAATTTATCAATATTATTATGCAGTCATAGTCAATGGATTGTTGGATGACTTACAATATTGTTTTCGCTGTAACGAAAGAATATTGAGTCTTTATTTCCCGTCTGGCTGGAAGACGTCCACTGTTGAATAAAGGCTTCTGCCAAAGATCGCCATGACGATCGGTCCTGCGCTGCCCTTTTTTTATACGTGTTGAAACCAACACGGGCCATCACCCCACCGGGGTTTTCAATAAGGTGGTATGTCGGAATCAGACCGACTAAAACCACACGGTGTACCATACCGCGGCTTGGGAGGAGGAGTCCGGGAACGGCGTTATTAACACATCCGGTACTCCTCCTCGCGCCACCACCTTCTATAGCGCAGATAAATCCATTGCGTATTATGGCTGTCCTTATCGATATTATAACAAACTTCGAATTTAATTTGTAATTGAGTTTCCCATAACTGAATAAAACTTAAACCACATAGCGCTTATGACAAAAACCTGACATCTAAACAAGCGAGTTTACGTCAGCCTATGTCATAATTCTGACATTTGTGTTAATGCTAATATCACTTTTTTGCAAAATTGTTTTCTATAAAATATATCTTCAGGAGGCAGTACTTGAATCATAACATTAATTCTTTCATATCCAGTACATTCAAGTATTCTACGAACCTCAAGAAATAATTATAATAAAAAAGTAACGGAGATTTTATTATATATTATACTCACGGAATTTATTATATTTCATCTCATCAATTAAATTAGCCTTGTTAGTGTTTTGTCAACCCTTTTTTCCCTTTCCTGTCGACCGAATGATTTGGTACCCAACTTCAATTTAGATGACGAAATAACAATTTAATTATTCAACTAAATACCGTAGGCGTAGTCACAAAGTTGCGGCAGCGAATATTACGCCCAAGTTGGCGTACTCGAGCCAGTCTCGAACAATGTGTGACATTGACGTGCCGCATGTTCTGTTAAACTTTGCTTATAATTGAAACTGCAATACCGGGTTGCGTAATAAAACTTTGTAAAAATAATACTACAAGAAATAAGAGAAACACTGGGATCACATATCAACAGTAAGTATTCTGTATTTTATTAATTTCATTGTAAAATAACACAAGGCGTATGTTACAAAATTTGAAAGATGTCATTGATTGTAAAGATGCCACGCACACAAGCATCTTATAGTTGCTGTAACAAGAAAGCTATTGTTCTTAGGTAGTGCGTTATCTAGTTGAAGCGCAGAGCATCGGCATCGCGATAATATTGCCAAACTTTACCCAAAATTATACATATAAAGCCCATGTGCTCTATAATTACAATATATTTAAAGGTTTCAATATAAAGGTCTATAATTACAACATATTTAAAGGTTTCAATATAAAGGTCTCATCAAACTACCAATAATGGGAGGTAATTATATATATTTAGGGCTTAGGTGTGAGCTACTACCGGGGTCCACAGGTGGCGGATAGTGGAACGGCTGTAAGATATTATGGCTAGCTGCTTCGGCAGTACCCGACCACACACTGGCAGGATTAGAAGGTGTAGCGTGTAGAGCCCCTAGGAAAGGTTATTCTATGGAAAAACTACAAAGACCCAATGAAAATCCTGTGACATGGCGAGTCAATACCGCCAGTAAATAAGCATTAATCTCCTCCAACTGCGGGCAGCTGCTTAGGTGGTAGACTGAATGAGTGGGAGCTGGACAAGCCTGTACAGTCACCAGTTATATTAATGTCCTATGAATCCCAGATTCAGAAAGCAGCAAACAGCGATGTGGAAGGCCACGGAAAACCACCACATTATTAATTTCCCAGGATAAATCATTATGTTGAGACAAATATAACAATGGCCCTTAGTCCCCGGCAGACCTTAAATGGTCAGAGGGTGCGAAGAATCTCCGGGTCAGCCATAAAGATCGCAACTTGGAATGTCCGCAGCTTGTACGAAGACGGTAAACTGGAAAATGTTATAATTTGTTTTTTTTTTTTTTTTGCCGCCCACACTCTCCTGCAACACCAGAAGAATCACAAGAGCGTTGCCGGCCTTTAAGGAAGGTGTACACGCTTTTCTTGAAGGTACCCATGTCGTATCGTCCCGGAAACACCGCACAAGGAGGCTCATTCCACAGCTTCGTGGTACGAGGAAGAAAGCTCCTTGAAAACCGCACTGTGGAGGACCGCCACACATCCAGATGGTGGGGATGATATCGTAACTTGTGGCGTGTCGTGCGAAGGTGAAATTCGGCGGCAGGAATCAGGTTGAACAGCTCTTCGGAACACTCCCCGTGATAAATGCGGTAGAAGACACACAATGAAGCGACGTCTCTACGCAACGCCAAGTGATCCAGCCGTTCACAGAGTACTGGATCCCCGACAATTCGAGCTGCTTTGCGTTGCACGCGGTCAAATGGATCGAGCTGATACTGGGGTGCGCCAGACCAGAGTTGACAGCAATACTCCATGTGAGGCCGGACCTGCGCTTTGTAGAGCGCTAGAATGTGGGCCGGCTTGAAGTATTGCCGTGCTCTATTTATGACGCCCAGTTTCTTTGAAGCCAGTTTGGCTTTGCCCTCCAGATGGCCACGGAATTGCCAATTGCTCGAGATTTCGAGACCCAGTATTCCGATACTAGGCGAGGCTTTAAGGGAAGTGTTCTCGAAGAGCGGTGATACGGCAAATGGGGTTTTTCTAGTGGTAAACGCGCAAACTTGAGTCTTCTGGGGGTTAAATTGGACAAGGTTCAACTTACCCCATTCCGCGACCTTCTCGAGAGAGGACTCGATAGAAGACACAAGTTTCACCCGGCACTGGTCGACGTTTTCCCGAGAGAGACCTGCATGGCCCGTGTATACGGCATCACCAGTGCTGTCATCTGCATAGCAATGCATGTTGGCGGTGTCCAACATATCATTGATATGCAGAAGAAACAGCGTGGGAGATAGCACACAGCCTTGGGGCACTCCAGCGTTCACGGGCTTGGGATTCGAGCAATAACCGTCGATAACGACCTGTATGCTGCGCCCAGTGAGGAAGCTGGAGGTCCACTTGCATAAGCTCTCGGGAAGCCCAAATGATGGAAGTTTTGCGAGGAGCGCCTTGTGCCATACACGATCAAAGGCCTTCGCTATATCCAGACCAACTGCCAGGCCTTCCCCCTTGCTTTCAATAGCCGCCACCCATCTGTGTGTTAGGTATACCAGAAGATCGCCAGTCGACCGACCATGGCGAAAGCCGTACTGCCGGTCGTTGATCAACTGGTGACCCTCAAGGTATACCAAGAGCTGGCGGTTAATTATGGTCTCCATAATTTTGGAGAGTAGGGAGGTAATAGCAATAGGCCTGTAGTTTGCCGGATCCGAACTGTCTCCTTTTTTTGGGATCGGATGGACAAGGGCTGACTTCCATGAATCAGGGACTACGCCTTTTGAATAAGAGTGCCGGAATAAACGCGTTAGCACCGGCGTCAACTCAGGGGCACACGTTCTAAGCACGATTGGAGAAATGCCATCCGGCCCGCTCGACTTCCTGACGTCCAACGAAAACAGAGCTCGCCTAACAGTTTTCTGTCGGAATTGTACTTCAGGCATGGAGCTCTGACACCGCGGGATGGTCGGCGGTGTTTTTCCGTTGTCGTCAAGAGTCGAGTTGGAGGAAAAAAGAGTGCACAGGAGATCGGCTTTCTCTTTTGCCGTATGGGCCAGGGTGTCATTCCTCATGTGCAACGGCGGCATGGACGGCTGGTTGAAGTTACCAAGAGCAGCTTTCGACAACGACCAGAACTTGCGTGTTCCGGTCGGGTAACTGGAAAGCTGCTCGCCAATTTTGACGACGTGCTTCGATTTCGCACGGGCGATTTGCCGCTTACAAAATCTGGAGGCACGGTTATATTTCCTCTTCAGAACTTTGCAGTTCGGATCCTTTGAGCCCAGCGCCGCAACCCAAGTTCGATACGCCTGTTTTTTGCAGTCAGATGCTGCTTTAACTGACGCATCGAACCAGGGCTGTGATCTGCCACCGATCGGTACTACAGAGCTTGGTATAAAAATATCCATGCCCTGCAGGATCACATCGGCTACTGCAACGGCGCAGGCACTAGGATCATCCGAAGGGAAACAAACCCTGCCCCAAGGGTAGGATGCAAAAAAGGAACGCATCCTATCCCAATCTGCTGACTTGTAGTGCCAAACGTGGCGGGTCGCTGGTGGTCTGCGACGTTGGCGTCGGATAGGCACTACACTCCTGACCACGCAATGGTCGGACGTTCCGAGAGGGGCGTCGACAGAGACCTGGTAACCATCGGGATGTGTAGTCAGCAGAAGATCTAATAAGGACGGCATGTGGCTATCCACAACCGGGAGCCGCGTCGGCGACTCAACCAATTGGGACAGACCATACGCCAATGCAAAATTATGCACAGATCGCCCTGCGTAGTCTGTGGTACGTGATCCAAGCCATACGGCATTGTACCCGTTGAAATCACCCAAGACTACGATTTCAGCGGAGGGGTTCTGAGCAAGCACGTCATCAAATGCCGCTTGAACGCAGCCCATGAGGTGATCCGTTTCTGCGTTACCACTATGGGACCTGTAGACACACGCATAGATGCGGACGCGGTCCTCTAAATCTACGCGGAGCCAGAGAGTAGACAGGCCCCTACCCTCAATTTGCCGAGACGGCGACAGCAGATATCCTCCCTAACGTACACACATACCCCGGCATGAGGCATGAAATTATGCTCAATTTTGTACCCGGGGTACGTTAAATATGACGTATCGCTAGGTCGAGAAATCTGCGTCTCCGTAAGGAAACACAAGGCCGGCTGCGCCGTCTCAAGGTGGTGGTGGACGGCGTTTAAGTTGGAGTGAATTCCCCGGATGTTACAAAAGTCCACATTAAGCGTGGAGCGGGGTGCCGTGGTGTTGCTGCCCTGTTTGTCTGAAAGGTTGGTGCAGTTCTGCCAGGAGCGTGAGTTTGTCATCACTAATACATTCTTTAAGTTACCACCTAGAAGACTTTACACTTAGCGTTCACCAGCCGATAGTCAAGAGAAGTTCGTACGTAATCAAATAGATTTCATATTGGTCAGCAGAAGACATAGGAATAGCATAAAATCTGCTAAAACATATCCCGGAGCCGATATTGGATCTGACTATAATCCTATTGTGGCCGTAATAAAGGTTCAGTTAAAGAAAATCCAACAACAACCAAAAATCACCAGAATAGACCGTGACAAATTGAAAAACCCTGAATCCAAAAAACAGCTTCATTTAGCCATCAATGACGACATGTGTAGGCTAAAACGAAACAATGTTAATCCTGATGTGATGCGTAATGCCAAGAAATATGAACTCCTTCAACTAATCATGCAAGGGAAAGTGGCAGGCAGGAGGAGGCCTCGCCGCAGAAGGACATCGTGGCTTAAAAACTTGCGCCAATGGTTTGGGAAGAGCACAATATCTTTATTTAGAGCAGCTGTGTCGAAAGTTGAAATTGCCCTAATGATTGCCAACCTTCGCAAGGAGACGGCACGTTAAGAAGAAAAGAATTATATACTATTATTTATATACTACATACATTTCTATGTATGTAAAATATGAAAAGGGTTCAGAATTCCATAAAAATATGTCTCTTTGATATTTTAAAGGTTTTATTTACCTCTTGTTGAATTTTTCAAAGTGCAAATAGTTTTTCGTAAACTTGTATATTCAATTTTTTTTCCCATTTTTTTTTAAGGGTAAATATATTATGTATTAATTAATGACCTTACTGTATGTACGAAATAAATTTATAAATATAATTTAATATCATGATTATTAATATGAATATTATTATTTCTGTAATTAGTTGCGTAGCATACAAAAAAGAAAATAAATGTAAAAACTTTTTTTTTATAAAATTTTGTTATTTGTTTAGGATGTGTTTTAGAATTTGGTTTAAAATATTCTCTTCTTATGATTCTGTGAAAGGGCTCGATTACTTGGCTGTGGGTAGAGAGTAGAGACGTCGCTTTGTTGTGTGTCTTCAACTGCATTTATCACGGGGAGTGTTCCGAAGAGCTTCTTGAACTGATACTACCAATTTATGTTTTTTTTATGACTATAAGGGATGAGACGAGCAGGACATTCAGCTGATGATTTTTTTCAGCTGATGGTAATTTATACGTCCTGCCTATTCAATGCAGGACAACTCAAAATTCTTGAAAAACCCTAAAATTCTGACATAAGATGTTAAGTTTCATTTGTCCAGTAATTTTTCTAGCTACGGCACCCTCCAGACTGAAACTCAATAATGCTTATAATTTACTGCTTCACGGGAAAAAAAATAACTACAAAAAACTTAAAACTTAAACTTAAAACCTCACTTTACTTGACTACTTGAACCATGAAGATCTCGAATGCATTTGCATTGCAGTTCTCACGAAGATACCATGGGTACCTTCAAAAAAAGCGCGGACACCTTTCTAAAAGGCCGGCAAATACGATTCCTCTCATATTGTAGGAGAACGTGGGTGATGGTGATCACTTCCCATCAGGTGCCCCGGACGCTCGTTGTCCTCCGCTTATGCATTAGTGAAAAATAAAAACAACTCCATTTTCAGTAAATGATCTACTGCTGGACAAAGTCCTCCTCCAAAGATCTCCATGATAATCTTTCCTAAGCTGCTTTCATCCAAGCTATTCCGGTGATCTTGATCAGATCGTCGGTCCATCTTTTGGGGGGTCTAACCTTTTCCGATACGTGGTCGCCATTCGAGGACTTAACTGCTCCAACGGCCATCTGTCCGTCGAGCTATGTGCCCTGCCCACTGCCACTTCAGTTTCGCAATCATTTGGACTATGTCAATAGATTTGGTTCTCCTACGGATCTCCTCATTTCTGATTCGATCTCGCAGGGAAACTCCGAGCATAGCCGTCTCCTTTGCCCTCTGAGTGACCATGAGCTTTCTCATAATAATAATTAAATAAATATAATAATAAAATAAATTATTGATGGATATTATCACATAATCGCTATCATAATAATTATACTGTCAAAATGGTTGCAAAATGTTACAAAATATACAATACTCAAATTGTACATAGTATTTTCTTTGATTAACGCAACACATTTAAATAAAATTTTAATACTTTTAAAGGGATTAAAACGCATGTATACACTCGTATGAACACGCGTTTTAATCCTTTTAAAGTGTTTTATTTAAACACAAACTGTTATAAAAGCAATTAACAATTCTTCGAAAAAAAATTACGATTTGGAGAACTTCATTAGTTGAAATCGTATTGAAATTATAATCCAGCATGCGATTTTACATTAAATCTAAACAGCTCAAATATGTTTTACTGCATTCAGTACTTAACTACACCTGACGCTATTAATTACGAAAGCGCTTTTCAAGTGTTACTTATACAATATTGTATCCAATATTGTATACGTTGTGTGCGAATTTCAACGAAGGGATTTAAATATTATTGCATTTTATAAGATGGATAACAGTGTTCTGATCAAAGTACTTACTAAATTAATTAATCACAAAATAGAGTTCAAAAGGTAACTTAAAAAATTCCAAAAAAAGAAATAAAATTTAAGGCAAAGCATATGTAACAAAATGCTTTGCAGTCATCACTTATTCTTAAAACGTATTTAATAAACAAAAACATCCTAAAAGTAAGTATAATACAGTATTCGCATGCAATAAAATCTTCGATTATAATTACATGAAAAATGAGAACATAACCCGAGTTAAGTTTAAGAACTTGTGGTCGCGTAAAATAATTAAAGATTATTTTTGGGGCTGGCCACATATATTCCACTATTATATTAATGTATTTATTTACTGTTCAAAATTTTACGATGCAATTTTACGCTTCTGTATGTATATTTATTTTGTTTTTGAAGTTATACCTATTTCTTAGGGCGCATTAATATTATCAGAGTAAACATTTATGATTCAACACCCTGACGTAAGTTGGTCAACTAAACCATTTGTATCATAATCCAACTACCATAGCCGGAATCTTGTAACTTATATGAGAACTAAATAAATGTTTAAGCATGCCTTTGAGGTTAGAGCATATTACAATTTCAGTCGGAAATGAAACAGAAATCTAGTCAGATAATTCTGGCATCTAATACTGCAATTGCTGTATCAAGTCAAAAAGACAGTATCTATTAGAAAACACTAAAAATTATTATGTTTCATCATAACCCTAAGTTTAATAGTGAACCACACATACATAGTCACATATAGGAGTAAACTGAAATAACAAGCAAATTTATTGGCAAAACTAGTCAACCGAAATATAAATCACAAAACTATGACATAGCAAACGCAATAGAAAACCACATAAGCAAAATAATTAATTAAGTTTATAAACTCATGTCCCATTTGTATGGCACAAGCGTGTCCTTTCATTTCTAAGATTAATAGTCAAGGAAACTGCGTGATAAATGATGCTACATTACCGGTAATTAATGAAACCTAGAATGAACGAAGGTTGCGATGTAAGGTTTGTTTGTTGCGATGAGTTCTGATTTATTGATATAAAATTAAGTGTATTTGTAATAAAGCTATTTGATACTGTTTACTAATTATAATATAATAGTATGAGAGAGTTATGGAGAATATCCATTAATTATAACTAATATGCGATTTCTTTCAAACGATCTTAGGGTTGTCAAAACAGGGATAAAGTTGGTGAAGTATATATATTTTCTTTCCTCGCCATAGTCATCTCCATTCGGATTGATTCTTTGGCGTTGCGTTGAGATTTGGGTTTCTTCTTTATGAAAATAAGGGAAGAGACGAGCAGGACGTTCAGCTGATGGTAATTGATACGCCCTACCCATTACAATACACTGCCGCTCAGTATTCTTGAAAAACCCAAAAGTTCTGAGCGGCACTAGAATTGCGCTTGTCACCTTGAGACACAGTTATGTTTACACATAACTGCTTCACGGTAGAAAGAGGCGCCGTTGCGGTACCCATAATCTAGCCAGCTTCCTGTGCAAAGCCTCCCACTGGTTCTTTCATCATCTTCTACGGTCTATCACGTGAAGGTGCTCAGTGGAGTTGATACCAGTAGCTGAACACCACAAAATCCCAAAAATGTAGAGTACATGTACCAAAAAGAAGAGGACACTGGCAGTAAATTTTGCCAAAAATTATCTGAGGCAATAAATGGCGCTGAACTTCATAATGACAACTATGAAAAATACTATATTGACTCACAAAGAGTATGTAAATGCTACGACATAAGAAGCGGGACTGATTAGTATAAATTTAAATTTATTTTACTATAAAACATGCAATGATTTGACTTAAGTTTGAAATAGCAGTAATAACAGTATGGCGATTGGCTACGATGAATAATCTACTTAAATTTGAAAGCGAACAGATGCTTAAAACGTAGTGGATTCATACAATCGAGTGAATCGCTTTGTTCTTAGAGAGTTCCGCTAAGCTGGCCCCTGAAAACCAGACCTCGAAAGGTCTTGAAATATCGAGTTAACTAAGATAACAATAAAAATGTAAATAATGCGTTTTAATCCTTTAATAGTTTTTCCTTTGGCCGTTAGGGCAGTAAAGTCCTCGAAACGGCGACCACGTACTGGAAGACGCAGTGTTGGTAGGCTCCCTGGATGGATGATGGACCGACGATCTGGTCAAGATTGCTGGAATACGTTGGATGAGGGCAGGACAGATCGTCGTTCAAATCTTTGGGAAAAGCCTTTGTCCAGCAGTGGACGTCTTCCGGCTGATAATGATGATGATGATTTTTTTAATGTGTAACACTCGCGCTAATCAAAGAAAATACTATGTGCAACTAAAGTTCTTTGAAACATAATGGATAAAAGTGCTCATAATGTGTCTCCATTAGCCAAATGTTATTTAATTTACGTCGTGCTAAGAAAGGCCTGCGGAGTACAATGGCAAACAAAAGAGTTGCCTACTATAGCGGAGTGATTTACGCCCGTTGCGTGTGCCAGATACAATATTAGCACTTGCTTGAATTTACACTTAACAATATAAGCTACATTTTACTCCACGTCTCGAAAGTAGGAAAGAACGGGATTTGTTTTATTCTTAACAGGAAAATAGGACTTATTTGATTCATACTACAGTTAGGTTTAATTCGAAGAGATTTGATAGTATTATAGTTTATTATAATAGTATTAATAGTGTTAGTTTTAATAGTACGGCAAATTTAAAAGACGTTGAATTAGACTTAGTTGAAAATGTGCTGTCATTTCTATGATTAGGTTAAGGATTGATCTCCGCTGTGCTCCAACTAGATACCACAGGCGTAATAGCAAAGTGCGGCAACTAATAGTACGTCCAAGCGGGCGTACTCGAGCGAGTCTCGAAGAATGCGTGACATTGACGTGTCACATGTTCTGTTAAAATTCGCTAATAATTGAATCTAAACTGACGGGTTCGTAGTAAAGCTATATCAAAATTATACTACAAAAATAAAAAGACTCTGGGATCACAATATTATAAGTAAGTATTTTGTATTTTGTTCGTTTGTTATGTTACAAAATTTGAAAGATGCCGTTGATTGTCAAGATACCACGCACACAAGATCTAATAGTTGCCGTAATAAAAAACCTATTGTTCTCAGGTAGTGCGTTATCTAGCACAGCGAAGACCAATTCTTAATATAAGTTTCTATGATTACTGTTAGAATGTATAGTTTTCAAAATAAAAAAGAAACGTTACCTGCCGATTAATAAAAATTCTAATACTTGGTTAAAGGTAAGAATATTCGGGCACAATTTTCCGCAACTAGAAGTCTACGTTTATTTTGAGGCTATTTTCCGTGAAAATGCTCTTGATTCAAATCCTATAAGCTCTGTGAGAGCTGCAATTTAACACACAACGATATGAGATCTAATCAATAATTTAGCGTGTAGTATAATAGTGTAGTAATATTATTTTGCGGAAATCTTTTGCTAATTAAATGTTATGTTTTCATTATGAGCTTTATGCTGTTAAATATGTGTTTATGTTCTTTAGGCGCGACTTGGGGGTAGCTTAGAATTTTTCTCACATTTGCGACATTCGTTAATTTGTTTTTGGTTTCTTCGTCCATTATTAGGATTGGAAAAGGGTTCGAGCCCATACAGCTGTATTCGTTAATATTCAATAACAACGTCATATTAATATGTGCTAATATAACCTTCAATTTCTTATTACCAATTATTTTATTTAATGAGTGAATATTTTAAAATGTGCGAATGGTATTAAGGAATTGTAAATAGAATATAAAATTAAAATAATAATCAGTCAAATAAAATGGCGGAATCCCAGGAACATTTTAGTCTTTCATCAATAAATAAGCATAAAAGAGAAAATCAAGAACCTAATAATGACCTCACCTGTAAAAAGTTTAAGTGTTTATTTTCTGATGAATAATAATATCAAAATATAACATTATATCATTCTTTGCAAAATATATAAAATCTCACTTGATTATATAATATTATTTATTATAAAGGCATTCTTTTATTTAAGGTAGAGAATATGCCAACGTTGCTCTAAAGATGAAGTTATATCGTTAGAGTTTCCGAGAAAAAAATAGCAAAAAATCTAACAAAGTTTCTCATACGTGAGTGCTTTTTTGGTAACGAGGCTTTGTTTAATGTAATATATTAATGTATCTGTTTAATTATTTCTAAAATTTATTATTATTAAGTTTTACTTCAATGGCGCGTAAAGATTACACGCACACACTTTTTTATGTACAGAACGTCTGTCGGGTTAACTAATCTTTACCATTTAAATTGTCGATATTTATAGTAATTGTTATATTATAATATTAATGTAAGATATATCTAGCAGTAGTCCGAATTAACTTACAATATCAAATAGGTACATAACTGGTGATAACAAAATGTGAATTAATTTTAACAAAATGTTATTAATCTGGACTTAGGCAACACCAATATGGCGACGCGACGGGCAATCAAGTAGCAGTCCGGTGCGCGGTGGTAACGACAACTTCACTAAACATGTTTTGAAATTCTATTATTACAGTGATTTGTTGATTAATACTGTAAAATTTGTCCACAAATACTGTGTGTATGTGCGTGTGCGTGGTTGAGATATGAATATAATTGTGAAATCAGTTATGGCTAAAATAATATGCCCTACCTGCTATTTCTGGACGCGATGTTCTGCAGGTAGGGGCCCCCGCTAGTTCTTTAGGAACTCCTGGTGGTAATTTCCGTCCAACTTCCTTGGAAGTTGGTAGAAAAAGAGTTTAAGCGATGTGTTACACCGAGAACTTCTTGATTACATATTTGACCAGTGAATAAGACATATGAAGAACTTGACTATCTATATTAAGATTATATATGCGTATGTGACGATATGCGTGAGAACTATATTGCTAAGTGCTCAGTGACAATTTTTTGTTATGTTAGCGGTGAAATAGATAACTGTCATTATGTTAACGTCACAGATGATAGTGCGGCGGTTATCTATGGTTTTTCTTTGACTACAGGAATCGTCGACCATAAATTAGCCACAACCAAATAACATTAAAAATAATAATTGCGGTGCATCCACTGAGTAGTAATATTAATTAATCAAATCAAAACAAATTGTCTGATGCGATGTTTAAATTCAATTGAATACTATATAATATAATGTAGGATGGAAGCATGCGGTAGTATATATTAACTAACAAAACAAGGACTTCTCTTATTATTATATTATTTTGAAAAGTGAAAGTTTGCTTATTGCTTCAATTAGTAGCATCATATAATCAAGTTAAGTAGGGGTTAGTTTCTATCTTCAGAACCCTTAAATACTTGAAAGAAAACAGCAACCCAACAGTAGTTTATAACTAGTTCGAAGTTAGAATTTTAAGCGTTCCACTTAAACATAGTTAAGAATTCAAGAAGAGCGAACATCGCAAGAAATATAAGATGAAGGAAGTTAAGTCACAGCTAAGTATCTGGAGTGCGGTTTACTTCACCACTTTGACAATCAACAACAACAAAATTGTATCGGCAACTTTGTACTTTCTTTAGTGTCTCTATTGATCTCCCATCATAAATTAAAAAATACATACAAAATATTAGCAACATAAGCCAGGTTCAATAAGCGTATAAAATATGTAGTTTTTTTATGAAAATAAGGGACCATACGAGCAGCACTGACAACTGATGGTAATTGATTTCTTCTTCGGCATTACACTCTTGTCAGAGTGGTCGTAGTCGTCACGTCGAGGTTAGTGGCCTGTTTCACAATGCGACGCCACTCGTCGCGAACTGCCGCTCTTCTCGTGCATTCATGCAGAGTACCGTCGACAGCTTGCCTCACTTGGTCCGTCCACCTCATCGGGAACCTGCCTCGTGGTCTAGTGCCCTCGACTTTACCCTGCACTATTAAGCGTTCTATGGAGTTGCTTCCACGTCGCGATACATGCCCGAAGAAGGTGAGAATGCGAGCTTGTACGGTAGTAGACAATCTCTGTTTGATGCCGAGCTTCCGAAGAATGGACTCATTGGTTCGTAATTCCATCCACGATATACTGAGCATTATTCTCTAGCACCACATCTCAAGAATATTGATCTTTTCCTTCTCACTTTCTCGTAGGGTCTATGTCTCAGCAGCGTAGAGGAATATGGGGAACATGAGAGCCCTTACAATTCGTATTTTGGTGGTTTTGGTGATATTGTGATCCTTCCATATTTTCCTCAATTTATCCATAGCCGATCTGGAGATTGCCATGCGTCATTTGATTTCGTCTATGCAGCCGCCATTATTTGAAATCAGTGCCCCCAGGTATATGTAAGTAGGCACTACCTCGCAATTTGCTACTTTCTCAACCTCTGGCGAGTTGTTCTCAGCACGGTCGACAATCATCACTTTGGTCTTGCTGCGATTATTTCTGAGGCCAAAATCAAGACTAACGTTTTCCAGCCTGTGTAGTAGCTCTTCCATATATCCCTCATATGCGGACTATCCCTACTTGCGAAGAGGGTGGTATCATCCGCGTAGCGTAAGTTCGATATTTTTTGTCCTCCAATAGTGATACCGTCTGTCTAACCATCCAAAGCAATTCTCATAATCAGTTCTGTGTAGATGTTAAACAGTACTGGAGAAATTATACATCCTTGTCGGACTCCTGCACTGGGGTGGAAACTGTTGGGTAGAACCTCATCGGTTCTTACTGAGGCCGTACCATCTTCGTAAAGGTGTCTAAGAAGTGATACCAGATGTTTTGGGATACCCATTTCTAGGAGAGTATTTCAGAGCTTCAGCCACTTGACTGAGTCGAACGCCTTGGAGAAATCAACAAAACAGATATATATAGGTTTATTGAATTCTCGGGATTTTTCGATTATCTGGCGTATGGACAGTATCTGCTCCCGTGCACCCTTTCCTTTAACGAACCCAGCCTGCTCTGGCGATATATATTAGATAAATAAGATTTCAGACGCTCATTCACGATGTGAAGAAGGATTTTGCTAGCATTGGGTATCAGAGCAATCAGGCGGTAGTTGCCGCAAGATTTGGTGGAGCCTAACTTATGTAGTGGGATAAACATACAAAGCGCAGATCCTCCATACGTTGTTGCACAGCGCGTGGAAGACTTGTACACCATACTCTCCTGATGCCTTAATTGTCTCTATAGGGATAGAATCTCTTCCTATTGCCTTGCCATTTTTGAGATGTTTAATGGCTGCTCTTACTTCATCTTCCAGTAAATCAGGCTCCAGTTCATCGTTATTAGGCGAAGGAAAAGAATGCGACTGCGTATCATTAAACAGAGACTGACAGCAGGCTCTCCAGGTCTGGGAAATAACGTCCAGTTCTGTTCCCGTTTCTTCCCGGGCGTTCTCTATAGCCCACGTTTTGGACGAGAGGGTTTTCGAGATGGACTTGATCAGGTGGTGGAGTGCACTGGATTCGTGCTTATCAGCATGAGCTTCTACTTTAATTGATACGCGACGTCACAGAATCCTGAGGGATTCTTGAAAAACCCCAAAAATTCTGCTCGTCACATTGAGAAATAAGAAGTTAAGTCTCATTTGTCCCGTAATTTCACTAGCTACGGCGCTCTACAGACCGAAACACAACAATGCTTACACATTCTTGCATCACGTCCATATCTAGCCGGCATCCTGTGCAAAGGAGCCTCCCACTGGTATTTCTTTTAAATAAATTGCAATGAAATGAGAAACATTTAAACAATCAAATGTCCACAGAATATATATATATATATTAATATTAAATTATTGAAGCGATGATTTCCAAAGAAATTAGTAATTATATAAATAATATTATATCATTGACTAGCTTTCCATTTACAAAATATTTCCAAGGAACAATATTAAAAAGGAAATGTCGACGGAATATCTCAAATAGTCATTGTTACCCATTACAATGCATTATTTATAATTCTTTAGTACAATGTTACCTTTTATAGACCAGGAGGGCGTTATTATTATAATAGCTTGGCGATGGAAAATCTTGTAATGTCGTATTGAAATAATTAAATTTTATACGTATTTAATTGAAGTTTGCAAGTGATTAGTCAAATGATCAGTAGTTTTGATCAAATTTTTATTAAATTAAAACTACTGATTTCAATTGAGGTTAAAAAAATTGTTCTTGGGAAGTTCAGTAGTATTCATTCCATTTAACAGAACAGAACCACTTTATTAGCATTTTAAAGTATTTTTGATAAGATAAAATATTTACTAACTACATAATTTCAAAGATAAATTTATTCAACTAAAACAAAAATACATTGTTGTTATAAATAACTTTTATAAGTTTTATGTTGACAACATCGCAAGCACCTCCTGGACTAGGTCGATAACAATGAATTTCACTCAACCTTTCACAGAACTTAAATTCGTGCGCAGTCTCAATAAAACTCCAGAACAGGTGCACTTAACACAACAATGGTAACCTTTTATATTCTGTTCGCTGTCCGGATCGAATAGCAACTAAACCAGGTATAAAATTTTGATGTATTTACTAAATTCACCCAATTGTACACTAGGCGAACAAAAAAATATATTTTTTCTTTTCTTACTCAAAATACAAATAATAAATGCAGTCGTACGAGGACAAGATTATGATAATTTGAAATGCACCTATGAAAGATAATAAAAATCTAATGAGATTTTGTTTTTATGATCAGTTAGTTATAATAGTTATTCAATGTTTAATGTGAATATTTATTCAAACAAAAACAATATCTAATTATATTTAAAATACTATGATAACATTAAAATAAAACTATCATTACGGGGAAGCGTACCAAAAATACTGGCAGCATTTCTCTTTGGACAGCTAGGCTGATCCGTTGACCAAAATAGATCCCAGCGCTTGGGTTTCCAGTAGCCCTATTGAGGCGTGAAGATAGTACTTTGTACATTCTCCGCGCCTCAGGGCCCCAAGTGCGAAGTGCCTTGAGAACAAACGGCACAATGATCTAAGACTCACTGTGAGCGACATATTTGCAGTAGCCCCAGCACCAACTGACATAACTTGGACATGAGAAGGATCCAGATTATCGACGCAAGTCACGTCCCACATCAACGCCCTTACCGGTGCCCAAGCCACCAAGGTCATCACATCAGGACGCTTGCCATCGCGGCGGGTAATACCATTGGGCTCTATAACAGCTGGTATATTAAGAGCGGCAAATTATTACAATGATCTCACTATTCTTGAATTATATTTTGTTTAATTCTTTAATTTATAATAGAGAAAAAAACATTAACGCTTACATAACTTGTAATTAAGGATATTTCTATGTAAATAAAACTAAAGAAATGTTACAATGATAATACGAACAATGGACATAATATAGTCCGTGGTGTTTTGATAGGAACAAATGTTCTTTAAACCTTCTTGGTTAAGGTAAGTTAACAATCAATATAGATAACGTTTATGAACAATTATAATAATTGATTGATATACTAATAATTACATTGCTACAATATAAATCTAAATAATTTTTAAGAAATTAAATGCGAATCTAGCATCATCCATCAATCTTAGCACCAATTTTTTTTTATCAAAAGTAAGGTGCTTGAAAAAGCAACACTTTAAGTCAATTTCCTAATGTAATTTCCTTATATAGAGCAGGTTATATATACACTTTGACGTAGCACGAAGAACCTATATATGGAACCACAACTCGAGAGTTGAACATACTAGAACTTATGAATAATGTGTTAATCGAAGTTTGCTAGGTAGTCAAAAGCGCTTGAAATCCGCGTCATATAAAAGTAACTTTTTTTTTGGTAGTAGATAGATAATATATACGTCTAGAAAGAGTCTCTTGCTATTAGAGAGCCGATAAAAAAAGACAAGAATATTAGTGTATGGTGTTCGTAACAAGCTACGTCTTACACTCCCGATTTGTGACATGTCCGAGTGAGTGGCGATGACACTTTGTGTTAGTGAGCGTCTATTGCTTAAAAGTAGTTAAGTTAGTTCTAAACAGACAAAGACGTTTTCATAACTATTATAGTCTATCTATAAATATAAATGATCTAAGGGTAAATACAACATCTTAAGTTCACGAAATAAATTACCATTAAATATAAAATAATGTTGTATATTCTGATATCAAACTCGGTATTATTTTCAGTGGATTAAATAATAGATTCCTATCACGTCCCCACTAGCAATATTATTGGAGGCTCATTCAAATTCTATCGCCGTATTAAAATTTCACGCAAATGGTATACGGCGATACTTTGCCACGATCAATTGTCTCATATATTTTGTCCCTTAGAAATTGAACGTATGAATTCTGATGAAATTTATCTTTCTCGCTTTATAGTGTTTTGCGATTGTTAATGATACGGGTTAATATTGCGTGGCGCATAACAGTTTGTCCTCTAAGGGATATAGAATGGATTCCTTAATACACTTTTGGATAGTGATGTAATTAGTGTTTTAAAACATTATGTAGTCATTGTTTGTGCTGCAATTGTCTGTTCTATTTGTTGAAATTCCTTGTTATAGCAAACTATAGTGCAGAAAGTTCCTGTAACTCCAAATGCCAATTGACTCTCACGTCGGTTATTAAATCAATTGTCACCGCTCACCGGCATAGTCGAACGCATATTCATTCATCGGTGGGCATGGGTATATTCGCATCGCATCAAAGTACTCGGAATAACGTATTCATTCACCAAACGCCGAGTTTTAGCACCTTTAGCACCACAACAGAGTTACTAGAGGATTAGCGGGGGTCCCCAGCAGACCATGTCTTCCTCGGAACCTCAGGTATTTCTGTCTATTATTTCGTTATAAATAATTAACTATACATATTTTATTTGGTATTGGGTATTATTAAATGGTTAATGGTGATAGGATTCAGATGGCGAGAGAATGAGATAAGAAGCATTATAGAGTGTTTCGGTACGAGGCGATCATATTGAAGAAGAGATTGCCTTATGGATGACGCGAGTATACCTAAATATATTTTAACGTCATGCGAACGACGCTTTACTACATAGATATCAGGAGAACACAAATGTGTGCCGTTCCTTCATAGCGGTAAAATCATGTGTCATCCGAGCAACATGTATCAGGACTTCATATGCAGTTAAGAGGTTTAATGTAAATTTTGCATCGGATACAGCGATTCCGATTATTGAGTTTTTGGACGCCAAATTAAATTTGGAAATGTGCAGCAGTCGCAGTGTATCAACAACAAGATCAAAAACAGTAATTGACGCAGTTGATATATGGACCATAGATCAAAGTATTTATTTCATACTTAAGATACCATAACGCTCTTGTATCATTTATCGAAAATGTAAGCACTGAGTTTGAATAAATCTATGTATTACATATACGAAATAAATGTGAATTAATTATCAAACTTTGTATCACTATGATAATTACTAAAACCTACAATTATCCTCTTCTCAAAAATTTACACTCGTCTCACTATTTTGAAGCCAAAATTTTTGAAGGATTCACTTTTACCACGTGTGAATTGCACACATGTATTGTATATGTATACAGTTATGTGTTTTGCGATTGTTAATTTTGAAGATTTCTTTGCAAATATAAAGCACAAATAGATCGTAAGTATATTACCCGTATATTGCAACATATTCTATCGAAAAAACGCCGGATAACAAATAGATCTTATTACTTCACTCTAGGTATATGCGTACTTACTTGACAGCGGTCCTCGTGTAAATATTGGATCCTTCCGTTACGCCCAGATCACTTCGCTTGCTATTATTTTATTACACTATTATATTCGATAGATTGAATATGGATCTGAACCGCTATTGAAATCATCATACATTTCAAACAATATTTATCAAAGTGCATAATGTTTGTGGCCGGTTATCGATAACTCTGCTTTTGTAGTTTTAAACTTGGCTTACATATTATTTACAGTTATATCAGCTGACCCGACAGATGTTATTCTGTACATAATTCATAATATACTATTATTTATAAAATTGTCAAAAATATTCCATAAGATTATGAATTATTTCGTAAAATATGCTTCCTGTTGTTCACAGCAGAACTGTAAAGCAGTGGGTCAATAAATATTGGAAAGAAAAATAATTATGGGTCTCAAATCGAAATAAAAACTATCCTATCTCTCAAGTTGGACCATTTCCATCAAACTTCAAAAAAGGAGGAGGTTTTAAATTCGGCGGTATTTATTTATGTTTGTTACATCAGAACTTCCAACTGGGGAAACCAATTTAAAAGATTCTTCTTTTCTTTGTAAGCTGGTGCTTCCTGTATGGTCCCATTGCAGCGAGAGAGTCGGTGTCAGCCAAGGTATGTTTGTAAATTTAAACATAGTTATAGGTGAGATGTGCTTGTGTCGCACGAACAACGTGACAAGGTAAGAGGCGAGGGTCGGGTCGCAGCTGGAGGACACCGATTCCAAAAATAACAATAATTGTAACTAGAATTAGATTAATGATATTGTATAGAAATACGCAATTATTTTTTTACTTTTTAATGCATATTACATCTATTATTTTGGAATAGGTTTTTTTGAACTCGATTGTTTTATTGTAATTTTTTTATGAAACAGGATGACAAAGAGTATACGAATCACGTGGTGATGTTGTTGTGAGGCGACAATATAACAAATATTAGTAATTCGTAAAACTAGAGAAACCACACGAACGCCAGCTTTTATGATGAATTTACGTGAATTTTTAAACGTCAGATCAACGTGGAATCACATTATAGTTCATAATTTTATAATTACTAAGCTAATATATATTAGGCCCCAATGCACCTATCCCCTGGTAACCAATTCATGTTTGTGATCTGAACATGCGTACATATGGTTTGTACTTACAATTGATTCTAACATGCAATTGGCATTTGGTTCAGCATTATGTATTTAGGTTACAAGCTTTCAGCATATTGTTGTTTGAATCGCTGCATACTATACTGGAGTATATCTGCGAAATATATAATTTAGCCAATTACATAATAAAATCGTTTAAATGCGAGTTAGGTTCACGCTTGAAAGGATCCATATTATCATCGTACAAGATAAAACCACCACTATTCAAATATATTTTTTCTCTTTTCTTCCTATATTACCTTCGAATAAGCCAGTGGCTCGTATCATACTGCCTTTCTGGAACTTATTTTGAATAAAATTAAAAGATATTAAGGCGAGGGCGTATTCGATTTATGCCAATGACAACCTAATCTTACCACTAGGTGGCTTACTTGTTATTGTGGGACTCAGCTCGTAGTCCAAATTGTATTACTAGATCACACAACAAACCCCGGGGTATAAAGAAGTCGTAACTAATCACCTAAATTACTAATTATATTGAGGAGGTTCTACCAATAAAATCAAATCGTGCGCGTCGGCAGGTGTTTCAAGCGATGACAAATAAATGATTCATTTTTAATACAGCTGTCGCAAAGTGGTTCCCATTCTTCACCCAAGGTCCAGCGCTTAAGATTAAGAATTTAACAAAAAAATACTTCAGTGTTCCCAAGACAGTTTGTAAAAAGTAGAATTATTTTTTACCGTAATATTAGGTGAAACAGACTCCTGTTTAAGTTTTACGGATCTAGAATCCGATAAATAATGTAGTTTAAAGTAGGTTATTCAAGATATGTAATTATATATAGATATTTAGCATGCAGAAAGAGGTCTTGAATTTGCCTAATTATAAAAACCTACTAGATAGCCGTTCGTACAAGATTCCAACACCAACAAAAAAAACAACATTTGCAAGTAGATTTAGCCCATTCTTACATACATATATATACAACAACGTAAACTTAAAATGTTCTATAAAAAACCACCAGTTCATATTAAAAATACCATATACCTTCCATGTCTAAGTACATAATTGAAATACAATTATGTGCTTATACATGGAAGCTATTCCTAAGGTGGTAAGTTAGCATTCACATAAGGTTAATAATTGTATTTTGAGCAATCAGATACTCAAACACACACTTACAACAACACACACAGAGAGAGTGCTTTTTGACCTTTTGCTTCTTCGTAACCATTGAATGTAAATTAGTTGCCTTCAGGACAGGCTATGCCTAGTGTAGGGACCTACCGACCTAGGAAATCCGTCCAAATCTTGAATCAAAATTCATTTATTTTGGATGTTTTACTTTCCATTTTCATCTCGTAAATTTAAAATAAATGGTTCCTTACTGAAAACGGAAACAATCCTCAATCGAAAGAAATAAATTTATAGTGGCGACGTCGGTATCGTAAGTAAAATAAATCACGCCAAAATAAACGCAGAAGTGGAAGAGCGCTGTGACGGAACCCCGCATCGTTCATGCATTTTGTTTACAAATTTAATTAAAAAAACTCAATAAAATCACCTGATTAGCAAGACTTAACTTATTCACCTTATTAACTTATCCAAGATCATAGATTTTCTACTTCAACATCGTCATCATCAGCCGGAAGACGTCCACTGCTGGACAAAGGCCTCCCCCAAAGATCTCCACGACGATCGGTCCTGCGCTGCCCTCATCCAACGTATTCCAGCGATCTAGACCAGATCGTCGCTTCATCGGTCCATCTACCATCACTGCGTCTTCCGGAACGTGGTCGCCATTCGAGGACTATTCTGCCCCAATAATTTTAATTTACCTAGATTATTGTTGAACCATAGGTGTTTATTTATCAGATAGCGGGTCATTTCCCTTAATATTGGACAAAATATTACAAGTAAAATTTTTAAGAGTAAGTATCTGGTTACCTATAAACAATAGTTGGATGTCTTTAACTGGCTTCGACTATTCATGAAATTTTGTCTATATACGGTTTTTTTTTGTATAATAAGTGCACTATAATAAGTTTTAATTTAACTAAACTGAAAAACTGTGTTTATTAGTTAACCGTGCGTTTTGTTTTTTGTAAACCTGATCCCTTAAGATATTTTTTTGGGAATTACGTTTTCTGATTGTATATCGAAAATATTATGTAGATATTATTTATGAAAGAATATTTAATTGATATTAAATTATATTAAAAATAATGAAAAATATGAAGTGGTTGAAACGTAGTGACTACAAATATGTAGATATATTTAATTTGAATGGCTCAATATTCCCTCCCAAGAACTTTCTCGAACAATCGAATAAAATAAATGGGTACATCAAATCACTGAAACATATTGGATTAAGAACAGTAAGAGACAGAAAAACGAAGAGAGAAATCATAATAGATCTTCAAATGATCGGGGCTTGTTCAGCCAAAAGGTACGATTGATTTAGTTACGTTTTATCGTATAATATTATTTAAAACGATTAATATAAAGAAATATACAAAAATTCATATATTTTTGTCTTGTCTTTTGTCTTAAAATTTGTTGTTTCAAATAATTACAGCACGTTACATAATGTATTAAAAAGGAGAAGGTATGTGTATTACTACATGCATAACGTAACTCACAAGGTGCGACCTTTTTAGTTGGAAACCTATTTCTTTAAATTGCGTCGCCCAAGCTTGTTATTTTGTTTCAATATTAAAAAAAGATCACGTTGTTCTATGAGTTGCTTTTTATTCTGTGTCAATATTTATAACGAAATACGTTGTTGTATGAGTATTCGACGTGTTATATAGGTTCTTTTTTATATATTTACTAATAAAAAACAAATTTTACATTGCGGTTTCAAAGAAATAAAAACCACTGAGGTTTGTACAGTTGCTAAATTAAGTCTACACCAACAAATTTAATTAATAAATGAAAAAATAGTTCACAATCGTTAGAAACTTAGCTATACATTATGATTTTACAAATAAAAGTAAAAGTACTTATTATAGGTATTTGGTAAATTTTATAGAATCATTAGTCCGCGGATCATCTGTCGTAGAGATATCTAATACCATAAGATAATAAATAAGACTACCTGCCTAATAAATGTTAAAATGTGATTTTCTTATTTCGGAAGTGTCAAATATATCGCTATTATAATATATTATATTATGTTCTGTGTTACTTTACAATTACAAAACAATGTTCGAAAAAAGAAACCGTTTTTGTATCACACATTAATTAATAATTATTGTAAATGATTTAAACGCGAATTATTATAAATAAAATTTGAAAATAGTATTTTTGGACACTAATTTTATTGAGCTAGCCCTACTTTTCGTATTATTTACAAAGCTACATTTACCTCTCAAAATGTAACTCTGGACTGTAATTTTTTAACAAACAACCAATGTAAAAATTCATTTATTCATGTCTCATCCAAGTCAAAGTTAATTTGTGTTTCAACAACAATTAATATCCGATAACTTTCAGAAACTTTACCCTTCAAATATAGATCTGGGACGACCGCGACACAAGTTCTACGTAGCACGTCGTCGCTACTAATTATTAAAACCTCACGATCATTTCTCATCGTTAGTGTTACTGTGAAATTCTATTATCTCATGTGAACGTGTTACTTTCTGTTTAACAAGGTTGTAAACAATTTGTTATTTTTTAAAGTGTTAACCCTAACTTCTGGGATTAATTACACAAATTAAATTTGAATACAAAATTATGAACGATGTGGAACTCGAACCCGAGACTTCTCATGTTCCGTGTGAGTGCTCTTCCACTGAGCCAACCGTTCGATTGAGGTACCGTTGATAAATCTTTCATGCCTTGTTCAACTCTCAATTTGTAGCTTCATCTATAGGATCCACTTTACAGTTGATAAACTACTCAACCCTAATATTTGAATATTAGGAAATCGATTAGAGATGTTCCTCTTTTAAATCTAAGGAATTTGTTATTTAAGCTTTCAGGCTGTGGCTTCACCGAAAGTTGTCTGTTGTTTATCAACGATACATCACTCGGACGGTATGGTTGTATACCAAGGTTGTTACAAAATATTATGAATACAAATTATAAATTTAGAATAGAATAGATATATATTTATTAACAATAGAGCGTGACAATAGCATAACATATTGCAACAACACTTGGTAAACGTCATGAAGCTATATCAGTTCGGAAGAGCTTTGACATGGGGAGAAGAACTGATGAAAAACTCCCAGCCCATCAATAAAATCATATTAAAAATAGCCTACTTATTATAATATTATACTCATTCATACGCCAACGTCCACGTGAACTGAACTTCCGTTACATAAATATGTATTAGATTAGTTTGTATTCGATTGTTAATGACTTATTAATTCTTACTTTTATTTTTTATAATTTCACACTTACCACATTATAATTATTTACATTGTATAATTTCTAGAATTAAGATTTATTACTAAGCTACTTAGTTTTTTCTTATTAAAAATGATGAATGTAGAATTAGTATGTAAGTGCAAATCAATTGTTAATGTTAAATTGAACTTTTTTTGGTACACCTACAATAAATAAATAAATAATAAATAAAATTTAAGCTTCATATTAATGAAATGGTAATAAAGGAAGCGTATTATAAAGTTCAGGAATATATAGATGTTAAAAATGTATGGAAACTATGAATACTGTAAAAGGAAGGTTAAAACTTGCCAGTTTTTCTCTGATCAAGGCCTCCTGGTAGTCTCTCGAACCGATATGGCATCAAAATTGATTTTCAAAAGAAATATAATTTCACATAAGCATAACAGAACCAGACAAGAACCCGCATATATATATCCTCTATATTATCTAGTTTGCCATTGTAAGCCTTCTAATTAAATTCTATATAATATTATAATGCTCAATTAAGTGACTTCGTATCTGACTGTTTGACAGAGCTGTATGATTTTAACTAAAATTTATCTGCTGTATTCAGATTTACATAAATATTTAATAGCTTGAAATACCAAAGCATGATAGTGGACCCACTAAGCTGAGCTAATGGAAGCAGGGCAACACTAAAAATGTTAAACTTATTATTTATAATATAATTTGTATGAGTAATTGTCTGTAGACATAGAATTTAATTTTAAGCTTATTTTATATTAATTTGACAAAAAGTAACATAATATGTTGTAGTCTCAGTTAATGCATCGAGGTCAAACCTCTGTGGTTCTTACAATGTGTATTATTTGTTAATATTTTGTAAATTATGAATTTCGATAAATAAATTAAAGAAAAACCTAATGACGAAATTTAAAAAAGGCAAAAACGTTTGTGTGGTAAAGGTATAACGTAATCGTCTTTCTTAATTACAATTACTTAATTGCAATCTAGTTACCGACAGGCTATTTAATAAATAAATATTATTTATGTAATTTTTATTTTGAATCGTTTTTACAAAAAAAAAATAACACGCGTAAATATATTTTATATCAGCAACTTTAACATAGACAATCACAACATTTATATGCATATCGAGTATGAAAACGTTAAAAAAAATTACATATTGTTTCTACTTTTTGCTTACTTATTATATATTATATTATATTATAGTATATATTATGTGTTTGTATATTTTTGACACTTTTCTAACCCTTTTAATGTACTGTCTTTCTCTTTTAGTGTATTACAAATGGTTACCTGGAAGAGATCAATATATAGTGATAAGGCCGCCATTTGATGATGTTATTATGTATGTTCGTAGTTAAGTTATATTTTGTTAAAGTGGTGCCAAAAAAGTGTAATAAATAAATAAAATAAATAATTAAAAAGAACTAATAAAAATACAAAAGTAAAATACTACTTTATCATTAAGCTCCAAACACTAAAAGCTCACGTACAAAAAGTCACCAACTAGAAGTGACGGAAGGTACAGGTAAACTTTTATTTTCAGAAAAATGATTTTCTAAAGTACCTGTGATGTAGCAAAGCTGTTAGACACTCTGCGATAGTTAATAAAATATAACTTTTAAGGGGCTGGGGAAGCTTCGACTTGGAAGTTTTTCCGGAAGCTTTCCGTTCAGTAATTCTGTATTTTACAGCAATGTGGTTCAATTTACTGATTTAATCGATTCATAATAATACCGCTTGAGTATGGGGTATTTTACTTTCTAAGTAAACGTATATAATATTCATCATCAGCCGGAAAACATCCACTGCTGGACAAAGGCCTCCCCCAAAAATTTCCACGACGATCGGTCCTGCGCTGCCCTCATCCAACGTATTCCGGCGATCTTGACTAGATCGTCGGTCCATCTTGTGGGGAGCCTGCCAACACTGCGTCTTCCGGTACGTGGTCGCCATTCGACTTTACTGCTCCAACGGCCATCTGTCCGTCGAACTATGTGCCCTGCCCACTGCCACTTCAGTTTCGCAATCGTTTGGACTATGTCGGTTCTCTTTGGTTCTCCTACGGATCTCCTCATTTCAGATTCGATCTCGCAGGGAAACTCCAAGCATAACCCTCTCCATTATAATATAATAATACCTTTATAAAAATATTTAGGTCAATGCTAAAAATATGAAAAATACAAATTTTTTGGTTATTGAAGGAGAAGCTTCAGTGGGGTCCACATATTGCCCATCTAGCAGATAGACTCAGCTCTGTGGCTAGATAAGAGAGTACACGAATGTTGCGACCGCTACATTAGTGTACTTCAGTTATTTTCACAGCATTATGATGTACGGTATTTAACTATGGGGTCATGCTGCTGACATTGATATAGTGTTTGCTCTGCAAAAGAGAGCTTCGTGCCATATAATATCAGCATGGTTATAGACAGTCTCTCAAAGAAAAATTGAAAGAAATAAATATTATGACAGTTCATTGTCAGTACATTTATGAAAATTTAATATACGTTCACAAAAATCGTCACTTTTTTGCTTTTAATACTGATTTTCATTATTATAACACTAGAATTAAGGGATTGCTTGTAACTAATACTAGTAGGCTTCATAAGATACATAATAGCTTTAAGGGTAAAGGTATACACTTCTATAATAAAGTCCCAGCTACTGTTCAGGCATTATCTATCAATAAATTGAAATGTTTTATAAAAAAATGGCTCTGTCCTAAGTCCTATTACTCCACAGCTGAATATCTAAATGATCGGATAGCCTGGGACTAGATTACGATTATTTATAGCGACAGAAATGACTTTGATTGATGAATGATATTTGAAAAATAATTCGGCTATTCCCAGACCGCGCGGCCTCTCGTTACAAGGTCTGTGACAGGGATGCGGAAGCGCGGTTGGCGCCCTCGCACGTCGTGTCGAACGAGAGGTTAAATAAGTTTCATAGTTTATTATTTTAGATTATTCTCTGGTGTAAGAAAATAAGCCATTTGCTATTTATATTATCATTAAAAACTAAATCAACATTAAAGATACTATTATTATCTTTATTTAATAGAATCATTATTAGTAGGTAAAACGAAATTGCTAAATATTTTTATTATCTTATATATAAAATTCTCTTGTCGCAGTGTATTAACAAACTCCTCCGAATGTGTATAAAATTTTGTGTGCATACCGGGTAGGTAAATAGGTAAATGATTAGGGCGACCCACCCCTATATATATTTTTTAAATTTATTGACATTTTTTTTATTCTGTTCCATACACAGATCTGCAAAAGGGTTGCAAGATGGTATTCGTGCATATCATAACTATCACAATTTTCTAGGGATTAATCTACTAATTAATGGATCTACTGAGAATTCTGTTACCAATAGAAAACCACATTTTTGAGTGTCATGGGCCACATTATATTAACTTTTTCGTGGCAGTCGGACTTAAGACGTAGGTGAGTCGGAGAAAACTGTCGGACACTTTAAATAATTTATATGGCAAAACAACGTTTGTCGGGTCAGCTAGTTATCTTATAAATTTGTGCAAGATATCCGTTTAGCATTGTGAATAAATATGTCAATTCGCTGATAATCTAGTGATTCGCGAAGTAAAAAAAAACAGTGTTTAGTATAGATTTTGAAACGATACAACAAGATTGAAGAAAGCTAACAAGATCCGAAGCTGTGTATCATAATGTTGTGATGTGATGAAAAGGAGGGAAACACCGCACAAGGAAGCTCATTTCACAGCTTTGTAGTACGTCGACGAAAGCTCCTTGAAAACCGCACTGTGGCGGACCGCTACACATCCAGATGGTGGGGATAATATGGTGAAACATCTCTTCGGAACACTCCCCGTGATATATGCGGTTAAAGACACAAAATGAAGCGACGTCTCTACGCAACGTCAAGTGAACCAGCCGTTCACAGAGGACTGGGTCCCCGACAATTCGAGCCGCTCTGCGTTGGGGTGCACCAGACCAGAGATGACAGCAATACTCCATAATATGTTGCCGGACCTGTGCCTTGTAAATTTAATTTAAAGTCGCTTTTTTACAAGCGACAACTACGAGTCTAACCGGCGTTTTCTTGCTAAAATAGTTCTACTGCTACTAACATTAATAACTAATGCTAAGGCTGTAAAGAGTACAAGGTGGAGACACTACACAAAATTAATTAAAAAAAAAAAACAAGTTGTTTTAGAATTCAGTGAACTTTAAAAAGAGGAAAATATCTCTAAGCGACAAAACGACCGCAAATAACTTTCCATTTGGAACGGACAGTATTTACTTTACGAGGATCGTTCTCCAGATGAAAAATAAATTTCATAGTATTAACGTATTGATTAAGTTATTTTATTAAATAATATTATATTACAATTCCAAATTTTTTATGGTAGGGTAAAATGAAATTCTTCAAACACGTATATTTTTTATTTGGTTTTAATATTACTTGGATGAATTTTATCTATACGGATGAATAAATTTTAATTTTTTCATTAAAAAAGTTAATAAACCACAATATTATTTTTGGTTTTCTATTTCATAAAATTCCTTCTGTTTCAAAACTTAAATTGATTTCAATAAATGTTTCATCATCATCATCATCATCAGCCCGAAGACGTCCACTGCTGGACAGAGGCCTCTCCCAAAGATTTCCACGACGATTGGTCCTACGCTGCCCTTATCCAACGTATTCCGGCGATCTTGACCAGATCGTCGATCCATCTTGTGGGGGCCCTACCAACACAGCGTCTTCCTGTTGGCGGATGCCATTCGAGAACTTTTCTGCCCCACACGCGATCTGTCCGTCGAAATATGTGCCCTGCCCACTGCCACTTCAGTTTCGCAATCATTTCGGCTATGTCGGTGACTTTTGTTGTTAATTGACTAAATTGTTGAGGTCTTGATGAGTAATGATGACATTTTGTGTACTAGGTGATCAGGATCAAAAGCTATTCAGGTTGGAACATTTCCCATAGAGTTACATCGAAAATAAGCCAACAATGGCAGGAGACCCGCGAGGGACGAATGGTTAGGCACTCGTAACACACAGGTAAAACATATGTCTTTTAACTGTTCTGATGAGAAAGACACATAAAGCATTGAAACATTTAAATTTTAAGGTAAAAGACATCCAAAGCAGCACTCCAGACTCGCTCAAGAAGGATTCCGTAACATTATACAAGAGATGAATATACTAACTCGTGAAATATTTTTTTAAATTTGCAATGCGGCCATAGAAAATTAATTATTATCTTTTCAGTGTGGGAGGCTCCTTTGTACAGGATGCATCCTCAGCATGATCCTATTTTTGCGATGAAGCAGTAATGTGTAAGCATTATTGTGTTTCGGTCAGAAAGGCGCCGTAACTAGTGAAATTACTGGGCAAATGAGACAAGATAGGTCTGAAGGTGACGAGCGCAATTGTGTTACCGTTCAGAATTTTTGGGTTTTTCAATAATCCTAAGCGGTACGGTGTATTGTAATGGGCAGAGTGCATCAATTACTATCAGCTGAACGTCCTGCTCCTCTCGTCACTTATTGTCGTAAAAAATCTAACATCTTTCGAATATTGCGGTAATTGGGTTTCCTATAGTTACCTTACGCGTACGAAAACAAAATGCCATGGTTACTTCATTCATCATATTCATGAATCATTGACAATGCATCAAATTTGGCGCACTAATGATGCCCAATTGTAACAATGATTGGGCGCTCGCTTTCATTGTATCTTTATTACAATATTCAGTATTGTGCTACAATTTGTAGCGGTCATTAGAGGAGATATCAAATCGATACCTCTTTATGTTCAACTGATTTAGTGGTGAATTTGTTGAGTGTATCTCTTATATTATTCTCTTCTACGGTAATCACAGATCTATCATTGATCTCTTACGGCCGTTTTCAATAGGCTATTTATCCTTAGTTTAACTTACGGATACATTGCTGTCACCGTTGAATGTCAAGATCTTATCTATCCATAGTTATGTTCAATATAGTTATGGTCCAATTCTATCTGTCAATAGGTTATGAAATGTAAGTAAGCGTAAACGGATAGATTTGTCTATGTCTAGTAACGGCCGCTCCCAACATTCAGTCTATCTCTTACTTCAGATAAAAATTGTAACTATCGTTGACTTTTCTGTCCCAATACACTTATCGACGGTAACTCACCTTATCCGTACACGCTGTCTGTCAATGGGACGACGTATTACTTACCAGCGAAAGAAGTTGAATTTACGCGTTCCACTATAAGGCGATAAGAATGACTTATCGGGTATATTGGGACAGCTTTAGATTATTTTCAGCTAATTACTGACAGTAGAAGGTAGTAGTTAATCTCTATCTGTTGATAGTATATTGGGAACGGCCGTAAGTTAAACAAAGGATAGATAGGTTATTGAAAACGGCAGTTATTCTGTCTTCTAACGGTCAATGAGTACAGTCGAGTAATAAACAATGAAGACAATTAACGCATCTGATAACACTCACAATTAAGAAGAAGAACGAAGAATTTGTTAGCTCCACTGTGCGCTTTTCAAGGAAATTTCTTCTACGTACTACAAAGCTGTGGAATGAGCTTCCTTGTGCGGTTTTTCCGGGACGATACGACATGGGTACATTAAAAAAAAACCTACTTAAAGGCTGGCAACGATCCTGTTGTTGTTATGCGAGGGCGCATCAATTACCATCAACTCGACGTCCTTCTCGTCTCGTCCCTTATTTTCATTAAAAAAATTCAGTAGAGTAGATATATAATTTTTATTCAATAAAGATAAATAAAGGTATTCTGCGATCAATTTATCAACTCTTCTCGTTCAATATATTGTCAGTGGCACAAATTTGGGCCAAACCAACAAGTTGTATTTTTGTTCCTTTTTGTATGAAATAATTCATATTCTTTAAACACGATTCATATACCAATATATGTATCCAAATACAGCACCTTACAAACTAATTTGTTATGTTATATTACAGCTATTGTAAAATGCTCTACTTGATTGAAAAAAGTGGTCTTGGTATTTATATTGTGGTCTCCTTACGAGCTCAACTGTTTACGAATATATGGTAATTTCAGTAATTTAAAAAAATTATATTAGTAGTGACGATTCAAAAGCGCTAAGTTGAAGCCTAATTAAATAAAGTTTATTTGACTTTGACTTTAAAGTTTGTAAAGGTATGATATTATATACATTAAGTATTTCAAGTTATTTGGTTTTTCAAGAATCCTAGTGGCACTGCATTGTAAAAAACATTATATTACATTATTTTATTTTATTTTATTTATTGGGAACAACAAACAACTATACATGACATCTTACTTAATAATTACAATTCTTACAATATAAATACATGTATAATCAACTACGTTATCCACAGATTACTTATTTGTGTTGGAGAAACAAATTCACTAAACTCACCTTATCCCAAAGGTTTTAAAATACATACATATACACATACATAGAATCATACAAATATATATATTAAAACTTATCCACATTATATAACAATATTAGTCACAAAGATTACGAAATTATTTTATGCAACTTGTTAAATATCAGTTTCTTAAAGGTACCCACTCTTGTTTCTAGTATGTCAATGTCAAGGAAGTTTTGGTTATAAGATGAGACCATCCTATGAATTGGAGAGCGCATGCCAGCATTTGTACGACATATTTTTAAGGCAAAAAGTTGATGAGCGCGTGTAGCCCTAGAGAGATGACGTACAGGAACTCGGTAAAACAGCTTGCGTGTTAGATCAATGCAATCATATTTATTATGGCATATATCATATAGAAGCATTACTTCAAGTTGTTCACGTCTGGCTTTTAAATCTAGAATATTGTATTTTTCAAGCAATTGATCATACGAAATATTGGCTCTTGTACATCTGTAATGCATAATGCGTAAAAATCTTTTTTGTATTGATTCAAGATACTGTATGTATTTACTGTAAAGTGGGTTCCAAATAGAAACAGCATATTCAAGTTGTGATCGTACAAGCGTTCTGTATAAAAGTAACAACGTTGAGGGTTTCTTAAAATTACGCATAGTTCGCATAATAAAACCATACATTTTGTTCGCTTTATTACCTATCCTATCAATATGTGTATCAAGAATTAATTTACTGTCTAGACTAAGTCCCAAATCATGGACATTATCGACCTTAACAAGAGAAGTTCCACAAAGAGAGTAAGTAGAGTTAATAATGTTTTTTTTACGTGTGAAGGATATGTAGTTACATTTGTTTAAGTTAAGATCCAACTTATTTTGGTCACAGTAAACACTCAAACGGTCCAAGTCTTTTTGTAGTTGATGACTATCATCTAAGTTGCTAATGGAGTGATATATCTTAAGATCATCAGCATACAGAAGAAAGTTACTAAATTGAAAACATGCGCTGATGTCATTTATAAATAAAATGAAAAGAAGGGGACCAAGAATTGAACCTTGTGGAACTCCGGAGCTTATCAGAACTGTGTCCGACTCATATCCGTTAATGACAACCCTTTGGAAGCGATTGGTTATGTAAGATTTAAAACAATGCCAAAGATTTTCACAAATGCCATAAAATGAAAGCTTTTCTAGTAACAGTTTATGGTCCACTCTATCGAAAGCCTTTCGGAAGTCAGTGTATACACTGTTAGTTTGAGTGTTGTTGTCAATATTTTCAAAAAGCACTGTAGTATACACTAACATATTTGTAACAGTAGAGCGTCTTTGAACAAAGCCATGCTGATAAGCACCTATGATATTATGCAAACTGGGATAAATAGCCGCGATATATAATTAGAGTATGCTTCAAAGCTTACGATACAATGAAAGCCTTTGAGTAGATTTAGTATACTTTATGCCTCCTGGTGTTGCGAATGTCCATGGGCGGATGTTTTACCACTTTCCATCACGTGAGTCTTTTGATTTTTTCCGATTGTTCCCCATTATATAACCAAAAATTGCCCCTCTCGGCACTTTCCATATTCCCATAAAAAGACGAGATATTAATTCACTTCCAAAAATAATAACTCAAATATAAAATGATAGTAAAATGGTAAATGGAAAGCAAATGTTCAACATACTATTTCATTGTAACTAACACTCACAAAATGAATTCTCTCCGCTCTAACATTTAGTTAAAATCCACACTCGTTTGCCCGGCATGTGCATCTATAAAAACTAGCCCATTCACATCAAATTAATCTCTTAAATGTGCACTCTGTCCGAATTTTTGAACAAATGGGCGTCCGGTCCTACGTAATATCCGGATGTTTAGTTGTTATCCAGTTTTAATTGTAGCCCGTAGTAACCAGCCTGAAAATTAAGTGTATCATTTATGATGTTGATAACATAAATAAGCGTAATATTACGGTAAAATTAATACGTGCATACTTTGGATTTTACCACCCATGTGTTGAAGTACAATTTATTTTAACTGAGTTTGTATTAAACGGATGGGCCTAAAAAGTCAAAGTCAAGTAAACATTATTCAACTAGACAACTAGTTTAAAAAAACCAAGCGCTTTTAAATCTTCAATACAATATTTCTTTTGAATTACTGTATTTACCATATGTTCGTATAAAGTTGAGCTCGTGAGAAGAACATACAAGAAACTCTTTTGAATCAATAGAGTATTTTACAATTGCTATAATTAATGACGTTCTATACATATAGACAATGTACCTCACACAAAATCAAAGCCGAGATATGGCACATGCCACAAATGACATCATAATAACCTTCGACTGCTTAGTCTATACATTTCTGCGTTTACTCCAGTTGTTCAAAATATTATTGGTCTATAGGCAGCAATGTAAACACTATTTCAGTTTCAGCTGCGTATTTTGAATTTAGAACCCGATTTGGACAGTGACATCAGTGGAGTAGCAGTTATGTATTTTATTAAACCCAGACGAAAAAGAGGGTTGCTTAAAGTTTAACGTTCGTCAGTCTGTCTGTCAGATCTCTTTAGTCGGAGGTTTTGTACGTTTTAAATCAAATATCACACTCATATTATAAAAGGGGAACGTTTGTATGTTTGTTTATTGTTACTTCTTTACGTTCTGAAGGGATTTGGATTTAATAAGTTAAGGTAACCTTTAATGAGAGGAACTAATACTCACATATAATATTTTTATTTACATAAAATACTTAGTTAAACTGATATTTGAACGTTTAGTTCCTTGAATTAAATAAAATTTGTCATTTAGATTTAGATATCTTTTTGGTATATGTAGTGTAAGCGGAAATCAACATTTATTTGTCAAATTTTAAATGTGGTTAAATCCTTTAGTGGTGAAATATAAATATGCTTATTTGGTTTGTAAATTTCTTCACATCTCTCTCTTGCTACCAACTGGTGCCAATTCCCTTTCATTATCTCGTGTACAAGTACTTAAGTTGAAAAATATTAGCTTTTATATATTTGCGATGTAAATAAGTATCAATTATCACTAGGTAACGATACTTCCGTGATAACGAATAAATAGCACTGATATGGAAGTGTTCACGTTCTTGTAAGCCGTTCACATTATATAACATACAATATTTCTAATCATTGTTCACTAGGCCTTTAAAAAATTTTTAACAAAAAAACAATCGACTTCAAATCGACAAAACAACACTATTCCAAAACAATAGATATAATAGTCAGTAAAAACTATAAAATAATTGCGTATTTTTATACAATAAAATCTAATCAATAAATCTATATACATAACATGGAACATGGAAGCACCAGCTTTCAAATACAAAAAGAATTATCAAAATAAGTTCATCCAGTCGAAAGTTCTGAGGTAACAAACATCAGAAAACATACCGACGAATTGAGAACCTCCTCCTTTTTTGAAGTCGGTTAAAAAGAGCGACTCTATTGTTTTCATATCTGACTGTGTGTGTGACTGATAGATTTAAGGACAAATCCGACAAGCGGGTCTGGTCTTGGGACTTGTCAATAATTAATACCATATTTAATGAAAAATATTCATTTTATTAAATTATTTACGCTTTTTGCATATCAATCTTATATAAATAAAATAACCTTACCGATGATAAGTCACACCATCTTTTTTGTTGTCGTTAATGTATTATTTACGCATTATCGTATATTGGATGCATCAACCTTTAGAGCTCGCATTAATTGTTTGTGTAAGGATGCTTCGTGAACATGATAGTCGTGATTACTGTCACAATTAGTAATTGCATCCAACCAATATTTTTATCTATAACAGGTCGACCTGGTACCACAAGCAGCACCCGTTCACGAGTTGACGCTGGACCAGCCATAGACCCCTACACATATTTGAGGGTAGGATATGACCCAGCATACTACGCCGCCGTGAGCAATGCCCTTCAATGGACATGACGAACCATGTTATAGCATATATACGCATGATAACTCATATTTACAAAATTAATGCTCAAAGCGGTGAGAAGAACATCCAAAAAACTCAACGGCCACTCTTCATAAGGCCGTTCCCAATATTCAGTCTATCTCCGGTTGTGGCCTACATGAGATAAATATCGTAATTATCGTTGACTTTTCTGTCCCAATAAACTTATCGACGGCAACTCACCTTATTCGTACACGCTGTCTGTCAATTGGAGGACGTATAACTTACCAGAGATAGTAGTTTGTATGGAAATTACAATTCACGCATCCCAATATAAGGCGATAAGAATGACTTATCGGGTGTTTAGGGACAGCTTCAGATTATTGACAGCTAATCACTGACAGTAGTAGTAATTTATCTTTATCTGTAGATAGTATATTGGGAACGGCAGTTAATCAATAAGATATTTTACAATTGCTTTAATATATAAAAAAAATAGTTTGTAAGGTGCTGCAACCAATATATGAATCGTGTTCAAAATTTAAAGCGTATTAAATATTAAAATTTAATAAATATATTAAATATGATTTTTTTACTCGAACAAACTTTTCGTTATTAGATTTTATAACTCAAATGATCCATCAAAAAAGCGTTAAAGTCCACTTAAACTTCCAGAACACATCCGTGTCTGAACTGCAATATTATAACACCAATTTGGCGGAAGTTTCCGTCCTTGTTCCACTTATTCAATGTAATTGTTTCCGAGTTTGAGTTAATTATAGTCCAGAATGGTTTCTTGGCGACTATCTTATGACGTCACTACGGTCCCTTTAATGTTGCCAACTTGTCCGTATATTGTTACTAAACTTTGACAGTTTAATCTTTGGTCGTCCGAGAATAAGGTAGCTGGATGGGCCTTTGTGGATTAATATTAAATTACCTTTCAGAGCTGTCAATTGATGAGGAGCTCTGTAAATATTTTGTGGTCGATGTTTATACAGGTACGAAAATGTAACATTGTTTCAGGGAGAAATTATAACATTAATTATTTTGCATTTACTTCATGAATTGCACTGCACAATCAGGCTTTTTTCTCTAAATTGATTCCTTTTGAATACATTTTGACGTCAAGTAAAGCACTAAATGCAACGGTTATTGGAAATAAATGGCATGCCGAGAGAGAAGAAACGGCGCAAGTACAGTTACTTGCGCCGTTTCTTCTCTCTCGGCAATAAGAGGTTTCCACCTGTATATTGACTCATCACGATATCTCTGCAACCATAAACAATATAAAATATAAAAAACAGTTATTTTATTGCAATTTTTTAATATAAATACAATTTATGCAATATAGAGGAGATAAAAAGACCTTATTTATGAGGAAGAGTGACTAGAGAAGCCTTTTTTAGTTAAAAAATAAAATTAATTGTTGAACAGTGCTTCTATGGTCTTCGTTTTTGTCCATAATAATTGTGACAACAATTATAGAAATGAATAGAAGTAGTCGTATTATCCATGAAGCTTACACCCTAATATTATTTTGTGTAAATGCATAATATTGTCTACTGTATGTATATTAACCAACATTTTGTAATAATGTGACTTGCAATAACAACATTTTTATTTGATTTGATTAGTTTTGATTGGATTGGATTTGATTTGATTTGATTTGATTTGATTTGATTTGATTTGATTTGATTTGATTTGATTTGATTTGATTTGATTTGATTTGATTTGATTTGATTTGATTTGATTTGATTTGGTTTGGTTATGTTTGGTTTGGTTTGGTTTGGTTTGGTTTGGTTTGGTTTGGTTTGATTTGATTTGATTTGATTTGGTTTGGTTTGGTTTGATTTGGTTTGATTTGGTTTGGTTTGATTTGATTTGATTTGATTTGATTTGATCTGATCTGATCTGATCTGATCTGGTCTGGTCTGGTCTGGTCTGGTCTGGTCTGGTCTGGTCTGGTCTGGTCTGGTCTGGTCTGGTCTGGTCTGGTCTGGTCTGGTCTGGTCTGGTCTGGTCTGATCTGGTCTGGTCTGGTCTGGTCTGATCTGATCTGATCTGATCTGATCTGATCTGATCTGATCTGATCTGATCTGATCTGATCTGATCTGATCTGATCTGATCTGATCTGATCTGATCTGATTTGATTTGATTTGATTTGATTTGATTTGATTTGATTTGATTTGATTTGATTTGATTTGATTTGATTTGATTTGATTTGATTTGATTTGATTTGATTTGATTTGATTTGATTTGATTTGATTTGATTTGATTTGATTTGATTTGATTTGATTTGATTTGATTTGATTTGATTTGATTTGATTTGATTTGATTTGATTTGATTTGATTTGATTTGATTTGATTTGATTTGATTATTGCACGTTACTGCTTGATGGCAAAAAGGCGCCGCTGTGGATACACCTCAAGAAAGTCTCCAACTACCATATTTTTATGTGTACATTCATTTTCGTACAAACTTTCCGCTCATCGCTCGTTTAGATGTAATTTACATCTCATCCTTATTGCTATTTTTTCTAGAAGAGACGGATAAACGAGTGCGCGGATTATCTAAAGGGAAGTGATCACATCTTGCAAAACTAAAGTATTCAATATTGTTATAGAGATTAATGTAGGGAAACATGCATACTTGAAGAATTGAATGTGTGAATATTGACAATACGGAACTTTGCTCTCCTTTCTAGCCCAGGTAGTATTGGAGTAAAGGAATTTAATATTGAATTTATATTAAAAAAAAATTAAGTAGGTTTGTTAAATATAGTTATATTTAACTAACCTACTTAATAAACTGAAATGTAAAGGATAACTTAAAAAACTTTTAACTTAATACACCTCATATGCCTTTATTTTAATAAAAAGGGCGCAAAAAAGAATGCTGGGAGAGTTTCTTGCGCCGCTTATTCTCTCTCAGAGCGCCATTTGTTTCCGAAGCGGTAGTATCTAGTACATTAGAAATGACATGAAAAAGAATTCTAAAGGAATCAATTTTTGAGAGAATAAATGCCTTTTAATATTAATAAAGTACTACCTACTTGATACTGACTATTCTTATGGGACCAAATAGCAAACAATCCGTATCAATCTTAGCGTAATCGGTGAACATAAATAAAAAATACCGAATTGAAAACCTCCTACTTTTGAAGTCGGTTAAAAATCGTTGTATTTTAATTATATTTGAATTTTGGGAATAGAACGTAAAGTACCTATGATATCACGTATTACATACGCAGGCGAAATAGAGTGAAAGCTTCATCGCAGAGAAATAATTTAGTGATACAGTCACGTTTATCTGGTCACGTGCAAGGCTGTGCAAAATTTAATTTAGTTTGAAGCCAAAGAATGATGAGAGGGTTGCGAGCAATGGGTTGGTTTTATATTCAAATTCAAATATCTACATTCAAAATATGACATTGATTAAGTTATTGAGCGTCAAAAACTATCATCCATTTGAAAATTTATACTTCACAACCATTGACGTTTTATAAGCAACTAGTCTTCCAATCAACTATTAGAAGGTTATCAAAAATGTCCGAGAGGCGTTGTATATACGTATCCATTAACTTATGCAGATAAGATTAAAGCATTTATTCAAATTAACACCTTATTTCGTGGCAGTAATGTTCAAAGTCTATTGTATACGTACATTAGAATCTCGGACGCACACGAAACACAATCAAGAACATATTGTTTTAGCAGTTGTGATCAAAAAGTCAAATAAGTTACAATTTTTTTTATATTTAAACGGACGCTTAGTTTAAATACGATACAATTAAGTTTGAATAATATGCTTATTGGTTATTTGGACAGTTTTCACTCACCACATTGCCATTGCGTGGCATTGTATTCAAAGCACGGTCTAACCACAACTGAACGAAAACTGTTCCTAATAGACGCGTAGACAGAGGTTTGCTTCAGACAATTTTTGTTTTATTTGTTTCTAGGGATTACAATAAGATTATCATAGTTTCAATTCGCTAATGTGCCTAGGTACATACAACATTATGAAGAATGTAATGAGAGGCATCAGTAAAATGTTTATATTTTTAAACTTTCACAATTTTTTTTTATATAAAACAATGTAATACGTTTTGAAGTTTTGGCTTGTGTTTAAAGTTCTCCAAAAATCTGCAAGTTGTTAAGTTGTTCGTGATGATTAAGTTTGTACATTTGCAATCAATTTTCATAAATTAGTAAAATAAAAAAGCTTGAAATAAAATAAAGCATAAAGCTTTATGTATAAAGCTTTATAACCTTAGATAAAGGATTGGTCTGAGCTGTGCTCCAACTAGATAACACACCACCTAAGAACAATATATTTTTAATTAAGGTGACTTTATATTGCATTTTGTATTGACTATTTGTAACGATGCTTGTGTGCGTGGCATCATGACACTCAACGAAACATCTCATTTTTCAAATTTTATAACTTTTATACGTTTCGTGTAATTTTACATAGAAATTAGTAAAATTCAAAATACTTACTGATGATATTTTGTGTGTCTTTCTTATATCTTGTATAAACTTTAACAGGCTCGAGTTTTCCTACTTTGGTTGGTATCTAGTTGGAGCGCAGCGGAGATCAATCCTTAATCTAATGTTAAAATGTTGAAGTGTTACTTGACTTTTGGGCAGACTAGATGTCGTTTCCCACTTATAGCCAAGTTGATAAAAATATTAGGGACAAACCAAAAACATTTTCAAACCATTATTCAAAATTATCTGCTGTCGCTACATTCAATAAATGTTTGTTTTCTACGATTCGTATAATATTTAAGCGTAATAGCTTTATTAAAATACATTCAAGCATGAAGCTAATTTGGGATTATCTCGTTTACAATCGAGCATTTGCATAATTATTTGATATCCGCTTCACATCCGGACTTCTAAAATATTAATTCACAGTTTAATATGAAAATGTTTCCGATTATCATCTGACTGATATTAATAAAAAAATTGGTATTAATCGTGAAAATATTAAACTATATCCTTAGAGTCGAATACATTCTTTAATAATATTATTTAGACATGAATTTCGATTTATTTGCCATATTCGTCATTTTGGAACAAATTTTAATTGGTAACTGATATAATAGTAGGAGCTAAAGGGGATTGCTATCAAATTAAGTTTTTAAAATCACTAAGTTAGGGGCTTGCTATCAAAATTAATATAACACTGCTACTAATCATACATGGGGCAAACTAAATGTTTTGCACTTTTAGCTAATCGGAACTATTTGAATTTCAAATGCAATATTTTTTGAAACTTTCTTAGTTATAAAAAAACAATTGACGGGAGATCATATGTCAATTGTTTTCTTCATCAAAGTCCTACGTACGCAACGAGAATGGAATTAAGTCGAAAAGATTTTAGAGCGATGATTTTTTATGATTTTAAAAGTTCTCTATTCTCTGCAAAACTGTGCCACACGTCTTCAAAATGCTTTTGTGAGAGAAGCACCTTGCTTGAGCACCGTGAGGCGATGGTTTCCTGAATTTGAGAGAGTTCGGGTTTCTTCACATGACGAATTTCGTGAAGGGCGGCCTTCAACTGCCGTCAACGAAAATAATGTGGCTACTGTTGAGCGGCTAATTAAGGGAAACCTGCGAATTACCTATGAGACAGTTCGTTACAGATAGGTGCTCACAGATGTATATGATGTAAGACCACGGACACTCTAATGCTGTTTATGACATTGTGACAGGAAACGAAACGTGGATTTATTATTTTGGACCCGACAAAACAGCAATGAGTGGATGTTTGAAAATGAGAACAGGCCAACAAAAGTGTGGTAGGCGAGAAACGTTGGTAAAGAAATGATTGAATTTTTTTTATTTCTCAGCTACAGGTGCTTTCTGCACAATTCCACTTGAAGATCAAAAGATTGTTAATGCCGAGTGGTATTGTACCATTTGTTTTCCCAGGGTTTGAAAAAAGTTCGCGAAAGGCGACCAAAAAGCCGCGTTCTCCTATATCATGACAACGCTTCTTCACACACGGCCAACAAAACTAAGTCATTTTGAGATTCCGAAAAAGTACAACTCGTCACCCATTCTGCAATAGCCCCGACCTAGCACCTTGTGATTTTTGTATTTTCCTCAAAATCAAAGATTTGATGAGAAGTTTCACTTTTACCAATTCCGAAGAGGCAGTGATAGCGTTCAATCAGCACGTAGAAAACATGCCTTCAGATCTGTGGTCTTCCTGTTGTAAAAAATGGTTTGATCGCGTGAGAAAATATTTAAAATGTAAAGGAGAGTATTTTGAAAAGCAATAAACATAATATTTTGGTTATAACACGTTATTTTTGTAAGTTATGCAAAACTTTTAGTGTGACCTACGTATAAGCTAAGTTAAATAAAACACTTTTAAAGGAGTCCCCCTGAAAACGAGATCTGGAAAGGTCTTGAAACTTCAGGTTAGCTAAAATAATAATAAAAATGTTACCTTTTCGAATAAATCTCATGTAATGCAGTTACAATTATACGCGTTTTAAACATTTAAAAGTATTTTATTAAAATATAAAATCATTTTTTTTCAAATTTCATATTGAGTCGAGTGTGATAGTATATTAAATTAAACTTGATAACTCAACAATATCTTTAGAAAAAGGACACACAGGTGGAGAACGAAGTGAATATATAACAGTCAATTAAAAAAATTAGTCAAAAAGTCTAGTATTACCCAACGTAATTCTTGTTTGTTATTAAATGGAAGCATTTATGTTTAGAGGTTTGCAAAGAGAAAACAAATATATTCGTAATATTCATTGCGTGATTGAAGATAAGTTTGACACTGATATCATGAAAAACATCTAAGTCTAATAAACTTATACGATTAGGCTTAAAATAAGCGCTTATGAATCGACATCTATTTTAATTTATTGATGTCGGCGTTACGAAATCCATAATTATACAAATTATTTGAGTTTTCTTTAGTGTTAATTCCGCCAATATTTAAATAAAATATTTAAATCTGGCACGAGACTGCAAAGAGATTTTTGCGAGACAACACGTCCTGAGGATGCCTCGTGTAGAGGCGAAACACGTGTCGAATTGTTAAAAGACAAATATGGGCGGAATTAACACTAAAGAAAACTCAAATCATTTGTATATCTATTTTAATATTATAAAGTGATAAAGTTTATGAGGTTGTAGGGGGTAGTAAAGCAGGGCGGGTACGGCAAGTTACGGATAACAGCTAGTTATACATATTTTATTTACAGCTCGTGAATACTCACGGAATCTCACATAATATATCAAATTACTTTGTAATGTGCCAATAAACGATTCATATTCAAAGTAACAACACGTTTAAAATATCAAATGTATTCATAAAGTGATGAAATATAAAGTAAGTATGTATATCGACCTTCAGATTTTGTTTTCATTGTTTGTGTAAGGATGCTTCGTAAACATGATGGTCGTGATTACTATCACAATTAGTAATTATTACAGGTCGAAAATTATGCATGTACCAGCTATCGTTCCCGTTGCACATATTTGAGGGAAGGAGAAGACCCGATACTCAACGCCGCCGCAAGCAATACCATCTTAGTTGGCAATAATAAATATATATCGACATTATCAGTAATATAAATTGTATCTAGCTTTAGTTTTATTAAGTACTCTGCAAATAAAAACGAAACTATTTATTTTAATATCATGGCATTAAAATTTCAAGTAACCAACATAAATTTCTACAATCCTGAATAGTGTTTTCAACAAGGATGCTTACGCGAGAAGTATTCAGTTTAAGGGTTCCTTCGATAAATAATTTCATTCACAATTTCAAATTATGATTGCATTTCAAACCGGACTCGAGAACTTTACAGAAGTGAACAGGTTGAACACGGCCCCTTCACACTGAGAGGTCACAACGGATCCATTAGTTGTGTGGCTCGAGTTGCAAGAAACGACGATATTTCAAAAATTTGAGAAAAACCGATAAATACACAGTATGTGCAATTAGTAATTAGTAAATTACATTAATAGTTTTTTCTATTTTCAGACAATCACTACTTATAAATTAACTTACGAAATTAATTATATGATATATACTTTAACTGAAACTGTCAGAACTATAATGTTAATACCAGGAACAGATATAAACTTATAATGCCTACTACTTGGCTAAGTCGAATAAGTTACTCTTTTGTAGGGCAATGTATAATTATGCTTTTGCAACAAGATCCCAGAAAATGTTCAAAACAAAAGTATTACGATATTCAAAAGAATTGTTAAAAGACATTTGTGTGGTAAAGGTAAACAAAAATGAGTTTCTTATGATGATAACACTGATTGGAAATGGAGCGACCGCCCTCAGGCTATCACATAAAAAGTGTAATTGTACGATATTGCTTTGTAACTATGTAACCATTTTCTGAAAAAAAAAAGCCCGCTGAGTTTGTTGCGCAAGTCGAAGGCATGTTTTTGGAATGGGTGGTAGTTTTTGGAATTCAATAAGTGATTTTATATCCCATTTTGAATAAAAATATTTCAATTTGAATTGAAATTTTCTATTAGCATAGTTTTTATTAATTTTTGTAAAATTAAACAATAGTTTTGGAGCTGAGATAGTCTATCTACACGTATAAATGATCTAAGGTGATTATTATCTCTTAATCGCGTTTGACTTTTACTTAAATCAGAGACAGTCGATATCAGTTGAGACTTGCTTCATTCAGTCTAACTTCAGCACTTAAGTCGCCTCACGGGATTGTTTTTAATGAATGACAAACTTTTTTTTAACAGCAGCATTGAATTCGGTCATTTTATTGGTATATATAAAACTAAATACAAACACAGGTCTTAAAATCAGAAAAATACGAAAACATAAAGATGCGCAGGTCAGAAGTCTAGCTTAAGTATGTATATTTTTGACCGCTTCAATATGGGGACCCCATTGTTATTTATAAGAATAACGACATTAAATAAATCAGATTCCACCGATTACACCACCATAATTTGATTCCATTTAACCTGTTTAAAAAAGCATCGAATCTGCATTTTTGACATAAAAATATTAAATACCAATCGAATTGTCGACCGAATCGAATTTTGAAGTCGTTTAATAATATAAGACGTTTTGCAGTAATCTTTAACTATACAAATAAAATTTGAAAAACAAAATTTTATGAACGATGCGGGTCTCGAACCCACGACCTCTGGCCTTCCGTGCCATTGCTCTAATCAATTGAGTTAACCGTAAGAGTGACGTATAGTCATAAAATCTTGCATGCTTTGTTCAACTCTCAGGTTGTGGCTTCTGTGACAGGATCTACTTTACAATTGATAACCTGCTCAACCCCAATATTTGCATATTAGGAAATTGACTTGAGATGACGCTCTTGTAAATCTAAGCAATTTGTAATGTTTTAAAGTGACCTCACTTCTAGGATTAATACACAAATAAAATTTTAAAAACAAAATTTTATGCACGATGCGGGACTCGAAGCCACGACCTCTGGCGTTCAGTGCCAGTGCTCTAACCAATTAAACTAACCGTTCGAGTGACGTATCGTCATAAACTCTTTAACTAGCTTATATTATATCTTACGTAACACCAAATAGCTCCTTTAGTATTTAACTTAACGCTTACATAACTAGTAGCTCTTCCAATTAGCAGAACATACACAAAGCTAATTAAACTTACGCTTTGAATAATACTTTGTTGTGTAAATTTATGTTGAACAAGCTTCTGCTTGCGGCGTTGTTATTAGTTTTTCATCGGAGTTAATTAACTTGTTTTCAGGATGGATTTTGATAAGATCGTCAGTAAGCAATCCCTTAAGAGCTAAAATATAAAACATAGTTGCAGTTTACAAATTTGTAGTTATATTGTGCAATTCATAAATATATTTCCCGTTCCTTGCTAAATCCATATGTCAAACAAAATTCTGTATGGTTGAAAACGTCATTTACAGAAAATTGTAGTTTTATTATTTTTTACCAGTGGGAATGATAGTGGGTACCGGCTAGACTATGGGTACCACAATGGCGCCTATTTCGCCGTGAATCAGTAATATGTAAACATTATTGTGTGTATCAGTCTGATAGGCACCACGGCTAGTGAAATTACTGGGCCAATGAGACTTAACATCTTATGTCTCAAGGTGACAAGCGCAGTTGTAGTGCCGCTCAGAGTTTTTGGGTTTTTCAAGAATCCTGCACTGCAATGTAATGGGCATGAAGTATCAATTAACATCAGTTGATATCCTGCTCTTCTCTTTAAAAATTTTCATAAAACAAATATTTATTTTTATTTAAATAATATATCCTCGCAATCACAGATCGAACATTAGTTCACCTTATAAGAGTAGTGACCACGATTGAACTTTCCTGACAAGTACTCAAACACAGCAATATACAATATACAGAACTCTGACACAAAATTTCTTACCATAGGAAGACTACAGCAAATGTGTTCTCCAAGAGTCACGAGGGGCTGCTGAAAACCAGTGTTGTGTTGGTGTCTTCTGCACTAACACAATACTGATTTTCAGCCGTGTTAGTTTTTGGTTGCTGATAAAGTTATTTATTTTTCTATTTATTCTATTTTAATATAAATGGAGAGGCTGTTTACTTTTCATCAGATGAACACATTGCTCGTCTTATCACTTCTTGCAATAATATTTGTTGGCTTCCCACCCCTAGCGGCACCCTACAAGGTTCCATTTTAGGTCCTTTTCCCTTTGTCATAGTATTTTTCACCGACATACGTAGATGCCTACACCATTCTCAACTTCATTGCTTTGCGGCTGACATGAAAATATTTATGAAAATGACGTCCCTATCAGCAAGTGTTAAATAATTATTTCCTTAAGACCAACCCGCTTATTTGAAGTTCAACACATAAGCCGTCATGTGATATAATAGTTCATAGGATTTGATAAGCACAGGGAATTTTTTAGGTATCACACTTGGCCTAAGTCCTTTGTAATACTAGCCAATACCTTAATACAAGGCAAGCTTTGATGAAAACTTCTATTTACATATTAAAATTATGAATGACCTAATTTGTCAAAATAAATCTATACTAATATTATAAAGCTGCAGTGTTTGTTTGTTTGTTTGTTTGTTTCAACGCGCTAATCTCTGGTACTACTGGTCCGATTTGAATGATTCTTTCAGTGTTGGGTAGTCCATTTATCGAGGAAGGCTATAGGCTATGGTTTTTTTTTTCAAAATTAGGGATCCGTAATAAAATTGCTATTTTATAACACAAGGTGTAAAATCGAAAACCTATTTTTGCGTGCGCTGCAAAAACTATTGACAATAGAACAAAATGATGTACAGGCTATGATATAGGCAATATTTTATTACTTATAAAACTATCGCGTGAATTATACTTTATATGGCAAAACAACGTTTGCCGGGTCAGCTAGTATAACATAAAACGAAATGTCCCTAAAATTTTGAATATTCAGGAACTTGTTGCAAACGACAAAAATTAAAAATTAGAATTCATTTTTAATGAACACAAAGAGTAACGAATCATGAGAATAATTAATCAATTTTTTCCTCACTTTTAACGCCGTTTCCAGTTCCTTTCATTTTAATTAATTATGTTTACGCCGCGACCCTAAAGTAAAACTTTTGCGAACGTGAGAAAAAGAATTCGTATTCAATTTTAAATTAGTAGGTATAGGTACATGTCGATATTTTTTGTCTGGGTAATAAATGTGTGACGGATTATAATACGATAAAATAAATTATTAGTTTTCAAAACAGATTCAAAAGTACTTATGATTGATTCAAAAGCACGATTTCTTTTCATTTTACATGACTGCAAATGTGACAATAATTTTGAACACTAAGGGATTCACTATTATTCACTGAAGCTACCATAGTCACCATACAGACACCAGAGTCATGACGCGTGCGTGTTGGTCGCGCCACCAAATTGGATGCGCAACCAAAGGGACAAAACGTGTTTTTTTTTGTAAAAATAAGGGACGAGATGAGCCGGACGTTCAGCTGATGGTAATTGATACGCCCTGCCATTACAATGCAGTGCCACTCAAGATTCTTGAAAGACCCGAAAAATTCTGAGCGGCACTGCGCTCGTCACCTTGAGACATAAGTTGTTAAGTCTCATTTGCCCAGAATTTCACTAGCAACGGCGCCCTCCAGACTGAAACACAGTAATGCTTACACGTTACTGCTTCACGGCAGAAATAGGTGCCGTTGTGGTACCCATAATCTAGCCAGCATCCTGTGCAAAGGAGCCTCCCACTGGTACAAAAAGGTGTGTGAGTTCTCTATTGATCTGTATAGATTATGTTTATAGCGGCAACTAGTAGACTGTGGTGTCTCGGTGAAAAATTTCCCTGAGTTCCTTCATATTTGCTGATCGCAAAATTTTATTGTTTTGGCCAAGAAATATATCTATAAAAGTTTTAGCCACTGCTTCGACAGGGATAGTCTTCTTAGCAGTGTTTCCTTGGGTATTTCCTGATGATGCGGTCGTCAGATGATCAGACATCTTTATTAGTTTACTTCACCATTAGATTGCTTTTTTGCTCTTTAATACTTCTTAATCTTCTTTATACAATTAAAAGTTATTTAGAGAAGGTAGTTGTATGATGCAGAAAAAAACCTAAAATGTGCCCGCACAGACGCAATCATGCATCGTCGTTACTGAACAAATTTTTTTTCTTTAACTATGCCAAATACACAATTTTTTTGGCATAATTAAACATGTCACTACAACACAAAACTATGTACCAATATTTTACTAAAAATATAAAAATATCAGTGAACCCACTAATGTCATATAAAGCGATATTTTATAAGCTTTTTTTGTAAACTGTGTAAAACATTATTTTCATTATTTAGTGTTAAAGCAATATACAAAATTATTGTCAGTTTCAAGCCAATTCGTACATCACATTATACTAATGTATATATAATCAAGCCTTTATTCTTCCGTCCGTTCATTCCTAAAGCTATAACTCTAGCTAACAGTGTTAAAAGGCAATTGGCACGTAATTATCATTTGTGAATCACCTCTCTGACATTTATTAAACCACATCGTGACTTGCGTAATTTACGCTTTACATGGCAAACGATTTGAATGAGAAGAACAACTTCAACGTTGTGAATATTGAACGAAACTGCAATGAGACTTTGCAACTATAGTCCAATAAATTTGAGCAATGGGAGAAAAGGAGAAAAACTCTTAAAGTAAGAAAATCATAAGTAGAGAGTATCCACGCTTAACTTTAATCCTTACATATCCATCCTTTTTATACCTAAGCCTTATTCGTCTCCACGACCTACTTCATCTAGTGGAAGGCTGGCCTCTGAAGAGTTTTATCCAGAAGGGCGCTCCTATGCACAGGATGCCGACTAGATTTAAGGTACCACAACGGCGCCTATTTCTGTCATGAAGCAGTAATGTGTATGCATTATTGATTTTCGGTCTGGAGGGCGCCGTAGCTAGTGAAGGTGGCGTCCGCAATTGTAGTGCCACAAAGAAATTTTTCAAAGAGGTTTTTCAAGAATCATGAGCGGTACTGCATTGTAATGCAGGCAGAGTATATCAAATACCATCAGCTGAACGTACTGCTCGTCTCGCCCTTACTTTAATAAGAAAGCCTCTGGTGCAAGCGCAAGGACATTTCGTCCGTGGCACCACTCGAGTGAAAACACCGCCAGTCTGTCTGCATTGACACACGAAGAAGACACCGCTATACCCAGCTACTCGTTACCAAGTGAATATACCTACCGCACGGCGAGTGAATTACTCCGCGATAATTTAATAATACGGTGTATGTCATGCTCCAAGATACAGACCACACCAACACCGCTTGCAAGAGGAGAAAAGAGGAACCAGGTAGGTCGTTCTTAACAATTGCCTGTCCTTTAATTCCCTTCTCAGCACAACACCGCCATCACGTGGTAATTGTCACACCCCCAAGCACGGGCATACAATTGTGGTACACATTAAATACCACATAGAGAGCACTAAAATACAAAAGATTACCAAAAAATACGATCACTTGACCTATATACTTACTACCTGAATGCCTCTTCCAATAAAAAATGTATTCAATGATTAATTCGAGACGTTCTGTTAAAATTTGTTATCACGTTGTCACAATCAACAATAGCTTGTTTCGATGAATGCGGAAAAATAAATAAAAACACGTCAATGGTTTGGAGACTTGTGAATCTTTTTACAAATAAAGACATTATTATGATTTACAGAGAACGTGCTTAAAAAGATTTGAAAGGACTCTGCATATTATATCTAACTCTATATTTGTTCACTCCATACCAATAACTTTAATGATTAAAAAAATATTATTTATTTTCAATATAAAATGACGATTAATTAATATTGTAATCTGATGAAATACAGGTATCTTATTTAATGTATTGTTATTTAGCATTATAGAAGGTCGCGCGGAATGGTTACTCCATTGAACCTTGTTCAATTTAACCCTCAGAAGTCTTAAGTTTGCGCGATTATAACAAAAAAACCCCATTTGTCGTATCACCGATCCTCGAAAACACTTCCCTTAAAATCTTGTCTAATATCGGAATACTGGGTCTCGAAATATCGAGCGATTGCCAATTCCACGGTCATCTGGAGGGCAAAGGCAAATTGGCTTCGAAGAAGCTGGGTGCTATTAAAAGAGCACGGTAATACTTCAAGCCGGCCCACATTCTAGCGCTCTTCAAAGTACAGGTTTGGCCACATATGGAGTATTGCTGACATCTCTGGTCTGGCACACCCCAGTGTCAGCTCGATCCATTTGAACGCGTTTGAACGCGCAACGCAGAGCAGCTTGAATTATCGGGGACCGAGTGCTGCGATCACTTGGTCGTTGCGTAGAGAGGTCGCTTCATTGTGTGTCTTGAGTGTTCCGAAGAGCTGTTTCACCTGATTCCTGCCGTCGAATTCCACCTTCACATGACACGCCACAAGCTAAGAAATCATCCCCACCATCCAGATGTGTGGAGGTCCTCTACAGTGCGGTTTTCGAGGAGCTTTGTTCCACGTACTAGAAAGCTGTGGCATTCCACAAATTACCGGAAACACTGCAGAAGGACGCTCATTAGCTTCCTTGTGCGGTGTTTAATAATCATGACTTTAGTGTCCATCTTTTATCTACTTGGTTTCATATTCAAAATACTAAAGACCTAATGCCAAGTGTGGCTCACTATTTATATGTCAATTTTTTTTATTAAAGATGTGGATAAACGGGCGTACGGACTTTGCTCTATTATGTCTTAAAAAGTTACAAGATACTACAAGTCATCTTGACGCGCAGCGCTATGTGTGTGTGTGCTTGTAAATATGCAGCTTTGATCTGGTGGCAGTGACACTCGACGATAATTGCTCAGACGACGAATGCTGCGTCACTGTCACACAGATTAATACTGAATATTTACATGTACACGTACACATAACGTTGTGCGCCAAGATGACTTGAAGCATCTTTGCATTAAATTGTTTCTCATAGCCATAATATCCGTAGGAAAGAAAATTAAAGCAATATTTTATAGAGGAAATTGTTAGGTGGATTTTTTACGTTTATACAAAACAAAAATTATGCTTTAAATGGTCTATCACACGGACTTCTTGGGCACTTAATCTCTCGTAAAATTTTGATTTCCTTTCGCATATTTATATAGATTAGTGTATCTCTAACCGAGTCTTACTATCGCTCCTATTTTTATATAGATACAACCTTAGCCTGATACGTTTAGAATACAGAAATAGTATGGGCCCAATGTAGTGGACAGCCACCTTTATTTCACATAAGAATCCTTGAATCAGAACAGTTTAATTATGTTTGAGAGACCTATCCAATGTCTACAACATGGGATACTTGTGAAAAATAATTCCCCAATTAACAAATATTTTATTTGAATAAAACACTTTTTTTAGGATTAAAATGTGTGTAACTGTAAATGTTTTTACATTAAATTTTACGTAAATGTAATAATTTTATTATTATTGTAGTTAACCCGACGTTTCAAGAACTTTTCATATCTCGTTTACATGCCGAAATATTTTATTTACTATGTTTTATATTTATTTAAATTTATTATGTCTAAATTACTTTTTTGGTGAAATCAAAATGTATTTCAATACCAAATCACATATTTTTAGTACTAATAGTCTATGAGTAAAGCTTATCACAAAGTATTCTTTATTTACAATGAAACCCTTTATAAACAAGGCAGTGTTTGCAGAAACAATTTGATGTAGTAATCAAATTAATGATGAAAACTTGGCTATTGTAAAAATCAAGTATGAAGTTTTAATTATTTATTTATCGCGAGCGCCAGTCATGAGCATGTCGGTGACGCGAAACCATGAGATATTCCTCTACCAAAAAGAGCCCAACGATGCTAAAGAAGTTTTCACTTCAGAACCTTTTTATTTCAGAAGTTAATAAGATACAAACGAGATATAATATTATATTAAATAAGATATTAAATATGAAAAACAATTTTTTATTTTATCATTTGATTATAATAAATAATACACGATTTTCCTTATAACAAAAGATATGCCTCATTATCCCTTTTAAGCCTTCAATTTACGAGACATTCTAGCGGATGTTACAATTCTTTATTAAATTTTGATCATTTCATTCTATGAAGCATGAAATAAATTATTATATAGCTGACTGATTCATATAGTTAAATATGTTATAAGGCACTACTAATTTTACAATTAATAAGAATGTAAGTTTGTTTGTTACGCTTTTATGCCGGAGCTACTGAACCGATTTTGATGTAATTTGGTACAGCGATAGACTAGAACTTGGAAAAGACATAGGCTACATTTTATCCCGGATAAATCCATGGTTCCCGCGGGATTTGTGAAAAATTGAAATTCGCGTCGATGAGCTAAAACTATGCCCATAGAAGGTTTGGTTTACCATAGCAATCTTCCTCGAAATAAGATTCATATAATATGTTGAGGACGGGAGACTGGAACTGGAATAGGACATGAGATAATTTTCAATTACAAACTGAGTAATTATTTTTGAAAGCCCTTTATCTACGCGGATGAATTCGCGGGCATCGCACATGACATAAGTTTTTTGGATTTTTTTGCAATGATAACGAGAAAGTCTTAATGTTAAGCAATAGATGAAACATGAATGAACTAAAAAGACGAAAAGATTTTTTTTAAAGAGGGTAAACTGTTAGTGTTTATTCATGGAAATTAGCAATACTAGAGGTCAAGACATTGCAGGCTTTCATATGCTCATAGGTCCATAAATCATATCGATTTGATAATACAGCATCTGGCAGACGATTACTCAAACTGGCTGTAAATGGCAAAAAGATTTAAGAAAAAACAGTTGGATCGTTTCCAAAATTTTTAATCGAGTTCAAAAAAGGAGGAGGTTCTCAATTCGTCGGTATGTTTTTTTAAAATTACAAATATTTAATATCCATCAAATATAACTGTTTATTACAAAACTTAGAATAAAATTTTATCATTCATTGTGAAAGCCTACAGAATGATGAACTTACATAAAATAATCTCTGTGACCGAGTCTTAGTCGAGGTACAATAGACCTCAGCCCTTCTAGAGCCTCTGATAAACTATCCTCATTCAATGTCTTTCATTGTGACCTCAATATAACGATAAATCCTTCATTTCGAGCGTTCGCTACAATATGAAAAATCTTCCCTTAATACTTTCATAATAGCTTGGAAGGGACATCGGTTAGCACGATTATAATTTCATGTTATTGTTGTCGAGTCTAAAGGTAGGATGTGAGTATATTGTAGGTAACAGGTTCAAGTTTATTCAGACTGGGTGCTTTCTTTATTTATTTTGATGGAAGAAGCGAACGTATGGGTCAGCGGAGGTTAAGTGATAACGAAACTTAATTCTTCTGTAACAACAGAGGAATGAGAGGAGCGTCCATTCTTCTTTTAGGAAAATTTAGTAGTTAATTTGATTATAATAATAATATAATTATATTGACACATTTTCACACAAATCATCTTGCCCAGAACTACGCATAGCCTGTACTATGAGTACAAGACAACGATATATGTCATACAATATACTTACTTAAACATTCATAAATACATATAAACATGCAAGACTCGGAAACAAACATCTATATTCATCATGTAAATGATTGCACCAGGGTCACTAACCATTCGGCTATTTGGTTTGAAGGTGTCCATTTTTTTCGACATAAATCGAATAATATTCAGAATACAATCCTTGCAAAGAACTTCTTTTACGAGATATAGTTTGGCGTGTATCATATTAGCTGTTATAGTTAAGGTTAAGTCATAAATAACGTTAACAGTAATGCTGACTTTAATATAAACTGCGGAATGTGATGCACCATCGTATTCTTTGGTATCATCATCATCAGCCGGAAGATGTCCACTGCTGGACAAAGGCCTCCCCCAAAAATTTCACCAACGCATTCCGTTGATCTTGACCAGATCGTCGGTCCATCTTGTGGGTGGGCCTACCAACATTGCGTCTTCCGGTACGTGGTCGCCATTCGAAAAATTTACTGCCCCAACGGCCATCTATCCGTCGAACTATGTGCCCTGCCTTATATATATTCCTTGGTATAGTTAAACTTAAATATTTATTTGAAACTTTTGAGAGGTCGCTATTTATTTATTTGGCATTAACAATAGCTTTAACCGGCAAAGATTGGACAGTTCCGGTAAACAGTTAAAGTTATGAGTAATCTAAAAATTGGCAATTGGTACAACACATTTTTTGCTTAACTGGTACTTTAACATGTTTGTTATTTCAAAAGTTGGTGCAACTCAGCCTTAATTCACGTAATGAAAATGCGTTATACCCCCACCAGAGACGTCCAGTTCTATCCACACCTTGTATTCGTGACTTTGTCCGCGTGGAATGGTTAGTTTGGGCAGCATTTTTATTTTTTGTTGACGGTTATAGGTTCACTATAAATTGCTTATTTTCATAAAAATTTTATAAACTATTTATATTGTTTTTACATCCTTTGCTAAAATTCATTTTCGTGAGCACGCCACGTTATACAGACTTATTTAAATATTACATTTAAAGATTCAAATTCCATACAAACTTCCACCTATTTCACGTCTTCAAGCCTTTTTCGCAACTAAAAGTAGCCTCGTAAAAATGTCCTTTCACTAGCTATAGTCTGACTATCCCTGTACTAACTTTCATTAAAATCGGTTCAGTGGTTTAGGCGTGAAAGCGTTACAAACAAACTTTCATTCTCACTTATAATATTAGAAGGGATAACTTTGTTCGACAAGCTTCGAAAATAATTGTAATCACTATAATTAGATTCGTAAACTGAAATCTTAAATGTAACACAATTAGCAGAATATACATAATAATAAAGTTAGGCAAAAGAGATTTAAGAATCTTTATCTCCGTGCTAGCACAAATATTTCTTTTAAATTACTGAATTTACGAAATGTTCGGAAAAAGTTGAGATCGTGCGAGGAACATACAAAAAACTCAACGGAAACTATTTTCAATCAAATAGAATATTTTAAAATGGCTGTAATATACATAACAAATTAGTTTGTAAGGTGCTGCATCCAATATATGAATCGTGTTTAAATAATATAAATCATTTTATAAATAGAATTAACTGTATAAATATAAATTATCGTATATTGGATGCATCAACCTTTAGCTTGAATTCAGTGTGTAAGGATGCTTCGTGAACATGATGGTCGTGATTATTGTCACTGTTAGTAATTGCATCTGACAAATACAATCTACATTAGGAATATGTAATATAGTAGGTAATATTGAGATACAGGCTTTAAAGATAATTATAGGAGTGCGAATATTTTATGTGGATTTTTATTATTTATGGTGAAACGGTATATATTATTATGTATGTATATGCAAAAGATTCTAGAAAATATATTTTTAGACATCATTTTGTTTAAGTCCATAATTATCAAATAATTGTGAGTTTTCTCCCAAATTCTGACATGAGACTAAACCCGGATCGAGATCAGTTCTCCTGAGGATGCCTCGTGAAAAAACGAAACACGTCTCGAATTGGTTAGAAAAAAATATAAGTGGAAATAATACTCAAGAAAATTCACATATGGATAAAAGATGTATTTATATAGAGTTGATTATGTGAGTCGTCCGATAGGTGCTTAGCCTTGATTATTATGATAATAATCAAGGCTAAGCAGAAAGTCCTCTAGCAACTTTCCACAGGCATCTAGTTTTATCATTAATCAGAACTTATTTGTGTATACGGTTGTATAAAATGGTTTTATTTGTAACATTGCGTTACTTTAAATAAAAAATTCTAAAAACATAATTATATATTATAGAGAGAAAGAGAAAAAGTTGTATGGAGGGAACATGATTTTTGAGTAATAGGATTATTTCTTAAGTAATAGGCTTAAGGAACGAAAATTTAAAAATATCATCATCATCATCAGCTGGAAGACATCTTCTGCTGGACAAAGGCCTTCCCCAAAGATCTCTACGACGATCGGTCCTGCTCTGCCCTCATCCAACGTATTCCAGTGATCTTGACCAGACCGTCGTCCCATCTTGCTAGGGCCAACCAACACTGCGTCTTCCATAACGTGGTCACCATTCGAGGTCGTTTATGCCCCATCAGACATTTGTCCGTCGAGGTATGTGCCACTACAGTTTCCGTTCAGTTCTCCGAGCATAGAGCATCTCCATTTCCCTCTGAGCGACCATGAGCTTTCTCATAAGGCCCATAGTTAGCGTCTGCGTACCGTAAGTCGTCACTCTACTTAATATTATAAACAATAAAAATATCAAATTTGAATTAAATTCTGAGTAACAGGAAAGGCTTGAGGAATTGCGGCATCACCTAGTGATTAAACATGTTCTATGAACGCGTTATATGGTTGTGTAAGTGAAAGGTTTATCCAACTGTATTAATGAAGACATATTAAGATTATATAAAATGGTTTCATGATTTCGTCATGTTGACCCCTTTTTTTATTAAATTCCCTCTAATATTCACCTTTGTGTTGATTTCATCGGGAATGTTTATTAGAATCAAGAATTTTCAATCAAATTAGTTTTAGATCACTGGTTAGGAAAATAAATGCCTTTATCTTGAAAAAATATCACGGTATTTTAGAAGCACTTTAAAATTTTTTATCAAAAAAAATACGTATGAGAAATAATGTAAGTAATAGGACCTACATTATTAAAACAGATTTGTGTCATATTCATTAGGTGCTTTATTCAGTGTGTGTGTCTTCTACCGCATTTATCAGGCTGAGTGTTTTGAAGAGCTGTTCCACCTAAATCCTGCCGTCGAATTCCACCTTCGCACGACACACCAAATTTGGATATCATCCCCACCATCCAGATGTGTAGCGGTCCTCCACAGTCTGGTTTTCATGGAGCTTTCTTCCACGTACCACAAAGCTGTGGTATGAACTTCCTTGTGCGGTGTTTCCGGGACTATACGATATGGGTAACATTTATGAAATATATAGATCAAGAGGAGGCCTATACCCGAAAGGGGCCGTGACATATATATCGATCTGAAATACCTATTCTATAGTTTTATATTTTTTTGTCATGAAAATTAATAATAGTGAAAAAATATATATTAATAATATTATACTTTATTAGTTTACAATCCATTACAATTGATTATATTTTTACATAATTTGACAATGGATTGATTATAATTACAGTATGTATAAAAAACCAGACCACTTGACTCTACGAATGAGAAGACTTGTCCTAATTTCTAAGATAAATTCAAAACTATTCAAAATATACAAATAATTATGTACATTTCAAACCCAAAACTCACCCCAAAAGCATGTTAACGTTGGTGATCTATGGCAACAATAAAGAGTATAGACTATAGACCATTGAACACATAAATGTAGACGGAGTTCTATGAAAGATAATATACATTGTTAGTAGTCTTAAGTGGGGAAATATTTTATAAGATCTTTAACAAAGCTGTTGATATTCGTTGAATGCAATTTTTACAAACATACATATTATTATATTCCATATCACTCTTCCTGTCAAAGTCAGATATATCATACAACTTTCGATTTGCTCCAGAATATTTAATTAAATTAAATTGCTTTAAATTGCGTAAAGATTTTTAAAGTGCATAATAATAATTTGTAAGACGAAATAAGTGAAAAGATCATTTAGATTGTAAAAAGTGTTAATAGTAAACTCTCAGATATTAATCGTTTATATCACCTTGAAATTATTTTACTAATACTAAGGTTGGATTGCCTATATTTGTACTGATAGATCATTCTATAGTGATTTTCACACTTAACATATCCAGAAATAAATAAGTAACCAAATAATATAATGCAGCAGGTAACAAGTGAGTTTTTACTAATTAAAATATACCGACATAATTTAGTGTTAAAGTGGGTATTGCATTAATAATATGGACACAATTTACAGTCAAGTCATTTTTTGATGTTTTAATTGACACTTCAAATAAAATTATTATCAGATATTTCAGCTTAACGACTAAGCAATTATTGCACTCGTGGTTGCAGTGCTGTAATTACGTTGCCGAATATTTGCGAAGTCGGAAGATCAAATCTCAGCAGTCAATTTGATTTTTTGTGTGGGCTTTTAAAGTGAAACTTTAATACATCGTCTCAAACTTTTTCGTCTGTGTGTTGCATGTCGCGTGACGGTCTGGTGGCGCCTATAGTTTGCAGAACCTGACCGTGTAGTGTATAGACTATCACTAATTTGTGCCAATGCTCCACACTATTTTGTTTGTTTTTGTCAGTGTTTAATGTAAATATTATTATTCCAAACATTTTTAGTTAAATGTCTATAATGCGAAAAAATGTTTCACTTTTACCGTGATTTCATAAAACCACATAATGCTTTTTTTTTGTTCCGAGTGGAGAAATAAAAATTGTATTATACCAACGATACGCTACGCCTATATAAAAGTGAAACTTAATTTCGTGCCTACACCAACCATGCTAAGAGTTCCTAGCCCTAATTAAAGTATGTGCACAATCCGTTCATTTAATATTACTTCCAATATTACTATCAATACTTATCTCTTAAACTCATATAATTTTGCAGATTTCGAAATGTTTCTTCTATGGCTTCATCTCTCTAAATACACAGGTTAGGTTTATAGACGTGAAAAGCGGTAAGGTGTCACTGCGGGTAAAATATCACCTCATATAGACGTACAAAGGTGACCCTGTGTCTGATATGTCTTGCCAAATGTCTAGTGTAAACGATTTAGAACACGGCTGGTTTTGATATTTAACGGCATTTCACACACTATTATATTTCAAAACGTTGTTCTCAAACACTTCAATAAATAAAGTTAGAAATGCTGAAATAGTTTAAAAATATTTTTTTTTAAGTTGAAACGGCTTTAGCAGCGTTGAGCACTTTTCTTGGGATGGGTGTAAAATATTAGACTCACGTCAGGACACGTGACCTGATTGAAAATTCGTAAGACAGTCGTTGAAATTATGGATGAAATATTTATACTTCTAACTAATTATAGCTCTGCTATTTCATTTTAATGATTATGGACCAGTGGTTGAATCATTGTGATTGCGAAGCCAAAACACCGCGAAGTCGAGGGATTGAATCTCAGCCGTGAATTATATTTACAGTTTATTATGGATGAAAGTTGATTTTTCTGAGAGATAACCTTTTTAATATAAATTATTGTAATAGTTCTGAAGTATTAAATTTTTTTATATTACATAAATTCTCATTTTTGTGTACGATAGCGCAATAAATGAATATTGTATTCAACCACATAAATGCAATATTATTATATAAGAAATCGTGCGAAATTATTCCCTAACCATTCAAAAATGCACAACGTTAATGTTCAAGTTTTCACTCCTGGAGTGCAACCCGTTAATTTTATTTTTGAAGATGAGGATAAACTATCGTATGGTTCAGTTGATGTTTAATGATAATTATTGCACACTTCCTCCTTCAATACTAAAGGAATTACAAAAGCACTGCCGGCTGTATAAGAAGTTCTATGTGCTGTTTTGAAGGTATGCATATCGGATCGTCGTTAAAAAGCTCATTCCGTTGTTTGTACGGGGCAGAAACTTTCTTAGGAACTGCGCTTTGGAGGAACGCCTCATATCCTAGATTATTTAAAGCAAACATGACCTCATTTACATAAAAAACTGTCTGCTGAGCCAATATCAATTAATTAAATAATAAGTAACCCTCGAAGATTTCTCTTTTAATGTTTAAAATTTTCTTTTTTGAGTTTCATATGTAATGCCTTATTTTCTTCGTAGTAACTTTAAATAAAATCTAGCATAAAATTTAATGACTGAATGCAATAAAGTATTGACTGCCTAACTTAGTAAATAATAAAATTTTGGAATCAGTTTATTGTATTTCAATTAATAAGCTCTAAATAGATTGTGAAAAGCAATCCATTCCGAACCGTGGCAAGAATTAATTGGCTTTGGAAGCGAAACCTTACAGATTTATGGAAGCATTAGATTAAGGCTATCAATACAAACCTGAGCCCCGAGGCTGTTAAGTGTATATACTATTTCACATTCAAACCTAATTTACGATTATTTTTATGGAGACTAATGTATATTTGTGATTTGTTTAGTATGAACGAAAAGGTTTTGAAATAGACGACCTGTATAGCCGAGTGGTTAGCGATCCTACCTACTAAGCTAGAGGTCCTGGGTTCGAATCCCGGTAGGTGCAAGCATTTATTTGATGAATATCGATGTTTGTTTCCGAATCATGGATGTTTAAATGTATTTATGTATGTTTATATGTATTAATGCATGTTTATATGTATTTATGTATGTTTAAGTAAGTATATTGTATTAAATATATTGTTGTCTTGCAACCCATAACACAGGCTATATATGCTTAATTTTGCGCAAGATAATTTGTGTAAAAAGTGTGTCAATATTATTAATGTGTGTCAATATACAGCCGATCTCAACGTCTATACTGATATAGATTTAATTTAGCCGAATTGATTCAAAAATTATGATTAAAAATATATTTATTTTTTTGGAGAAAAAGTGTCGAGACGAGAAAACGTTTGACTGAAGGTAATAGATTCACTCTGGTGATTACAATGCAGTACAGCACAGGAGTCTTGCGACATAAGATGCAAGTCCCATTAGCCATTAGTAATTTCATTAGCTATGGCATCTTCCAAACCGTACTACAATTATTAGTATTAGCATATAACTGCTTCACAGTACAAGAAAGCGCCGTTATGATACCCACCTAGCTGAACCCTGTGCAATGGGGTAAACAGGTAAAAAAATGCTGATAAAATTATATTAAACTCAATAATAATATGATAACATGTTTGCACGTATTTATCTTTAAACAACTAGGAATTTGAGACTATAACTGTGGTGTTCACATATCTGATCAAGGATCATAATATATATGATCAAGTTTTATAAAATTCATAATAATTTACAGACATGAAAAGTGAACTTATGTAGCACAAAAAGCAAGCATATTGTCATCGCATCATTTCGTATTTTAAAATCAATATTACCGGTTTCTATCAAAAGTTTTGTTCTTGTTTTTGTTCATAAAATATGTAATCCTTAATAATCACTCAAAGTAACCAACAGTTTCCAGGTTGCGAATTATTTAAAAGTATAATTAAGAAGCGTCTTGACGAAGTTTCGCTTCTGACCGCTGAAGTAACGTCGACTTTGATGTGTTTAAGGATTCAATACTTTATTTGTGGTATCAGTGAAAGGCGTTTAGCGTTTAAATTATTTTAAGACACATTGCAAAATAAAACAACTTCTAAAACAAAACGAAATCTCTATATGTTGATTCCATACTGTTCGCGGAATAATACATTTTATAATAAACGCACGGTATTTTCCACTAAATTCAACATACAAAATGAATAAATTGCCACACAAAATATAACGATTAGTTCTTACGTCAAAAATAAGTACTATTTAAAAAAAAATGTCGCAATTCAATAAGTAATAATATGAAAGTTATATTTGATTGTTAATTTATAAATTTAGTTTTTAATATATTGCAATTTTATATTTTGGGATCTGATAAGTTATAGAAATATATATTGTTTATAAATATCCAAATAAATGAAATACAATCACATGAGTTATAAACACACAATATAAAGCCAGATTAAGAGAGAAAATAATAATAAATAAGTACAACAGGATGGAACTACATTAACACAACACATTAACTAACAACTTTATCATATAACTTAACAATAATGACTAGTAATATAACATCAGGTCATAACGTAACATATTAGTAATACTTTCGCGAATATGGGGTTCTTCAGCAATCATACCCTTATATTCGAATTCAACCAAATAGCCTCCTATTTATGACCTCCCACTAAATATATATAATATATATATATATATATATCGTATAACTTACCATCAATCGGCGCTAGCTGTCAAAAATGACTCCATTTAATTTATCATAAAAATATCGCCACCGCCTTTAAAATGCACCACACTGCATTACTTAATATAATTTGAAATCAATTTGTATTTGACGAGTGAACTAATCATTTATTCATCGTCAATTACCGAAACACTGAAGCCGTTGAATTGAAGGCAATGTTACAATTTTACTTCGTAGACGTTTAAAAATAACGAAAGTATGTACATACATAATATTATATTCTAGTTACCTTATGAGGAGCTTCTAAGAATGCTTTTTTCTATAGTATTTCCAATTTCAATGGTTAAATTTGTTTTCAAAATAATATTCTTGTTTCACAGTACATGAAGATATTATTTTTTTATGGATAAGGTGGACAAACGAGCGTACGGGTCACCTGGTGTTTAGTGATCACCGCTGCCCACATTCTCTTTCAACACAAGAGGAATCACAGAAGCGTTGCCGTCTTTTTATGAAGGTGCGCTTTTTTTGAAGGTACCCATTTCGTAATTTCCGTAAACACCGCTCAAGGAATCTCATTCCACAACTTTGTAGAACGTGAAAGAAAGCTGCTTGAAAACCGCACTGTGGAGGATAACTTTTGTTTTGAATGCACTTTTAGAAGCAAACATACTGAGCCTAACAGAGGGCTACCGATAGTTATAAACTACTTATTTATTTTATTAATTCATTTTGCAGTTATTATTGTTCATTTCAGTTCAGAAACTCTAGAAAAAAAAAATGATAAGAAATATCAAAAAAAAAATCATAACACGTCCAACACAACTACATACAACGTTACCTTAACATTTTTCCAGTCACTGCATAAAGTGCGCATATCCATTTGTTTTCCACGGCATAATAAGCCAAGTTGAAAGGATATCTCGAAACAAAACCGTTTTCCGTTAGCTGTACTCTGATGGCTAAGCCTGACTGATAACTGTGAGTACTTTTATGATGTACCATGAAAAATGTCATCTTTAGCGGATTAAAATATTTCAAAACAATAAAAACTTATAAATAAGTAAACAATGAACGATAAATGATCTCTTTATATACGTAATATTATATCAATGAGCGGTGGCCAGTATTATATGAAAGTAAGGCAGAAGGCTTTTTTGTCAACATAGTTTGGTTTTGTGGTTCATGAACACTTGTATGTAGGTTTGGTGCATATGTTAGATGAATTTGAGATTACCTAGGTCACCGAAACAAAGAATATCAAAACCTAGTAAATTTCAAATAAGTTCAATATAGTGGCTACAAAACTGGAAGTTTTGAAGGGAATACTCACACCTCTTTTGATTCCTATTCAGATGTCACTAACACTTTAATTAATGTTTTGGAAAAATTATATAACTTCTGGTAGACTTGGCACTGAAAATTGTAAATACACAGTTTTTCAGGCACTTGATTGATCTTAGACCTTTTTTTTTCTATATTTTTCACGAACGACGATGCGTTTACGCACACAGCCATCGAGAAAGTTACGATTGATCGCCATATAGATGGCGCTTATCACGGTTGTGCATAAGGCGGAGGGAAAGTTTGAAAAGGAATGTTTTAGGGTTTCACGACAAGCATGAGGGATTGTTCTCAAGCCGCAACAGTGATTGTGAAAATCTTCACGGAACTCCCTGCCAAACTTCAATACTTCAATGGGCTTACAAAAAAGGTGAATATTAAAATCTTATCTGGGCATAGCGCGCTCACAAAGGGAATAAAATACTGTTTAAAACGTAGAGGGTAAACAAAATTCAGTTATTCAAAGAGTCTTGAGAGCTCTTCATCGAACAAACTGTTTCTCTCACTATCATACAATTTTATTTTTCTTTGCTCAATGAATATATAGCGACTAGATGGTTTATATATTTGAATAAAATATAACGGGTAATTAAAATATAACCCGCGAATAACTCCGCGTTTAATGTGTATTGCGCTCATATATTCTAAGAGTGTGATTTGAAATGAAAAATCTTAAGCTTTAAATTAAAAAATAAGGCTCACACCTATACAGTCGAGGTACTAACGAACATACACACTAATAGATGACGAGAGATGGGAACATACAAACACTACGGTTTTTTAATTTTAATTACTTCAGATAATAATAACAGCAGTGGTTCGCAATATTAAGCAATTACTATATAATATATTATGGTCCCTGCTCAATACGTGTATCTGCTGTATCATACGTCGTAACAAAAAATTGAGAAAACACTCATGTTGTTACGACAATGAAAGTGTAATGTTATGTTGTCATTTTCATATTACCATGAGGTACAGATTATTGTCGTGAAGTGATTTTACTAACTACTTCGTTACATTTATATCGACATGGACAGTCCCCAAAATAATTAAGTTAAATAAGAATAACTTAATATTTTCATTTAACCAGAATGTAATATTTAGGTAAAGAATATAATATATAAAGTTTAATCAGGCTTAACTAAATGATTTTGAATTGACACTGTAAACATTTCTCTTAAATTACTTACCTATGTTCGGAAAAAGTAGAACTCGCCATAGTAACATACAAGAAACTCAAAACCCACTCTTTTAAATCAATTAGAGTATTTTACAATAGCTGTAATATTCCTAACAGATTAGTTTGTAACGTGCAGTATCCAATACACGAATCGTGTTCAAAGTGTTTTAAATATCAAATAATTAATAAAAAAATTATAAAGTATAAACTGTATGAGTATAATTTACTATCTGACCCGACAGACATTGTTCTGTAAAGAATAAATAAAATACTGTTTTTATGAATTTGTAATAACATCAAGAATTGTTTCGTACAATATGCTCGCTGTTGTTATGTTGAAATTATTTCACAGCTGAACTGTCAAACCAGCGCGGCGTGCGTCAATAAATTCTCACATAGAAAATATGTCCATACAAAACAAATATTGGAAATAAAAATAACTATGGGTCCCAAAACGAAATAAATACTCTCCTATCTCTCATGTTGGACTAAAATGCACTCTTATTATTAATTAAATACGTTCATTAGTTTAATGAACAAACATCAGGACACTGGATTTATATATAATATATTAAGATAGTAATTTATGTAAAATGTATTATATTTATAAATGTCTCTTCCAGACTTTTTTACAATGGTATTGTTTTGCTTACCGTATTTGGGAATCTAGTAAAATATTCAAATGTTGTGAAGGTATGCTCGAATCAAAACTATCCAATAGGACTCCAAAGTGAGATAGATAAAATTGTTTCTCTGCTCTTCCAAGTTGTATGTGTGCGTGAGGTATTATAGAAAGACAATAAATGAGAACATCCATAGCTATTATGTGTTTTACTTGTCCTTGCCTCTTCCTTATCAAAAACGAAAGTCAAAGTTCTTTATTAGCTAGAAACATTACATGCAAAGTTGTTATAGATTTAAGAGTATGCACATGTTTCGTCTTGACAGACATGCAAATATTCATGCAAATATAATTAATAATATGTTAAGAGATAATGTAGGAAATATAATCACAAAAAATAACAGTATTAAGAATAAGATTCGTGCCAGTTACCACTTCGATTATTATATATTATGTATTCGTTTATTGAGTAAAAATTTTTTTTTTTAATAGCCTTAATAAATTAAATTAAAATTTTAGAAAAAAGCTAAGTGACTCGTTCAAAAATTGTTTATATTAAGCTATTTAAATAAATCACTTTTAAAGGATTAAAACGCAAGTAATTGTAACTGTTTTTACATTAGATTGTTGCGTAAAAGTTCGATTTTTATTAAAATAAAAATTAACTAAAGTTAACCCGACGTTTCAAGACCTTGTCAGATCTCGTTTTCAGGGGATCTCATGGGTTTCAGTCTAATGTAAAATCGCAGTGTTTTATTTAAATGTGTAACACTCGCGTAATTAAAAGATTAACCTTTCTATACAATTCTGTCAAAACCACAAAACTAATTATGTATGTTTTTTTCTAATTTGAATAATTTGATACAGAAGTTTAGCATGAGACATTATGAAATCTTTTAAATTTATTAAATTAGTTAACTTATGTAAGACACACGTATTATTACCAAGACAACAAACATAAAAGACAGAATAAACTTTAAGGAAATTCTATCTTTTTTATCGGTATTTCATAAACGAAAATGAATCTCTGACTTATTTCATAGGTCTTTTCTCAAAGCAGCAGTTAGGCCGCTTTCCTTCGATCTAACAAAAATGTAAATTGAATAGGAAAATACGAGCCATTTCCCGATAAAACACGGCTGGTTGTAAAAAATAATGTTTGAAGAAGTTTTCCTTTCGGTGCCCAATTTTATGTTCACGAAAATGTTCGGATACTTTTTATTTATGCCGCAGATAACGTGGACAAGGTATGCAAATGTATACCATTTATGATTCTGTTTGTTATTCGATAAACGATTCATATCAAGAAGAAAAACCCTAACAAAACGACGTCACAAAAACTTATTTTTTATGGAACATTAAGGACCAATGAGCATATATATTTTTTACATGGTGGTATGTGATCACCAATAGGTATGGTTCAAAACTCTCTTGTAACATAAAAGATCTCACAAAAGCATTGCCATCCACTTAGTCTTCGAATGAACGTATATTATGTGAATTTGAGATCCGAAATTACATTAGCATGTGGTGAGGAAAGTTTAATTCAAAGCAATTTCACTTCATTCATTAAATGTCAAAGAAATTATAAATGTGAAAAGATATATATTTACGGCCGTTCCCAATATTCAGTATATCTCTTACTTAAGATAAAAATCGTAACTATCGTTGACTTTTCTGTCCCAATAAACTTCTCGACGGTAACTCAACTTACACGCTGTTTATCAATGGGACGATGTATAGCTTACCAGCGATAGAAGTTTGCATTTCACGCGTCCCAATATAAGGCGATAAGAATGACTTATCGGGTATATTGGGACTGAAGATAGTATATTGGGAACGGCCGTTAATCCTTAGATAAAGGATTGGTCTCCGCTTCGCTCTAACTAGATACCGATAGGTAGAGAGACCTAAGAACAAAAGATTTTTTACTACGGCAAATTTTATACTGTGTATTGGCTATTTGTAAAGATGCTTGTGTACGTGGCACCTTGACACTCAATGGCATCTTTTTAATTTTTTACTTATATATGCTTCATGTTATTTAACATTAAAATTAATAAAATACAAAATACTTACTGATAATGTGTGATCCCTGTGTTAAAAAAGACATTTTTTTGTTAAAAAAGATTTCAAAAAAGGAGGAGTTTCTCAATTCGTCGGTATGTTTTTTTTTTCTTGTAGTATTATTTATACAAAGTTTAACTACGCAACCCGGCATTTTATTTTCAATTATCAGCAAAGTTTAACAGAACATATGGCACATCAACGTAACACATCGTTCGAGACTGGCTTGAGTACGCCCACTTGGGCGTATTATTAGTCACCGCAATTTAGGACTACGGCTGCTGTATCTAGTTGGAGCGCAGCAAAGACCAATCTTTAATCTAAGATTTTACCATTCACCACTTCGAAAAAAGCTGAGCCTTAATACATAGAAGTGGCAAGACACTCAATACCACAAAATTACAGCATTCTCCTTTTATAATTATTTTAATTAAAATCTATATAAAGCGATTCAACAATAATAGTAAAACGTACTTTGTTTGGACTTACAAGATTAATTTAAGAAAGTGTATATTAATTTACAATGTTAGATACTTTAAACGTCTAGATAGAGTCTCTTTCTGTTAGACAACCTGTACTTTTCCCGGGGCGTAAAAAGAATAGGGGAGTCCCAGGCCCATGGGTGTCGTAAGAGGCGACTAAGGGCTTTTTAGAAGTGGGAGAGTCACGCTGCCGTCTTTTGACGTCAGCACAATCGGGCCAGACTCGTCCGGGTTAATTACCACACTCGCACAGAAGTAGCGGCCGAGTGCCGCTATGTTTCGCATAGGTTAGTGTCGAGAACCAGTGACCATTCCCCCCCCCCCTCCACCCGAATATGACAGCGGTACTAAAAAAGATTTTTCCCCAGGAGGGTACCGTTGGACAATCCCTCCCCGGGCACTCTCGCTCTGGCTGCCCTTCGTATTCTGGGGAGGGCACAGAACCGCGCATGACCAAGGACAAACGAGGCAGTATCACCACGGCACCCCGCTCCACACTCAACGTGGACTTTTGCAATATCAGGGGAATTCACTCCAATTTAAACGCCGTCCACCACCACCTTGAGACGGCGCAGCCGGCCTTGTGTTTCCTTACTGAGACGCAGATATCTCGACCAAGCGATACGTCATATTTAACGTACCCCGGGTACAAAATTGAGCACAATTTTTTGCCTCATGCCGGGGTATGTGTGTACGTTAGGGAGGATATCTGCTGTCGACGTCTCGGCAATTTTGAGGGTAGGGACCTGTCCACTCTCTGGCTCCGCGTAGATTTAGAGGACCGCGTCCGCATCTATGCGTGTGTCTACAGGTCCCATAGTGGTAACGCAGAAACCGATCATCTCATAGGCTGCGTTCAAGCGGCAATTGACGACGTACTTGCTTACATCCCCTCCGCTGAAATCGTAGTCTTGGGTGATTTCAACGGGCACAATGCCGAATGGCTTGGATCACGTACCACAGACTACGCAGGGCGATCTGTGCATAATTTTGCATTGGCGTATGGTCTGTCCCAATTGGTTGAGTCGCCAACGCGGCTCCCGGATGTGGATAGCCAGATGCCGTCCTTATTGGATCTTCTGCTGACTACACATCCCGATGGTTACCAGGTCTTTGTCGACGCCCCTCTCGGAACGTCCGACCATTGCCTGGTCAGGAGTGAAGTGCCTATCCGACGCCAACGTCGCAGACCACCAGCGACCCGCCGCGTTTGGCACTACAAGTCAGCAGATTGGGATAGGATGCGTTCCTTTTTTGCATCCTACCCTTGGAGCAGGGTTTGTTTCCCTTCGGATAATCCTAGTGACTGCGCCGTTGCAGTAGCCGATGTGATACTACAGGGTATGGATATTTTTATACCAAACTCTGTAGTACCCATCGGTGGCAGATCACAGCCCTGGTTCGATGCGTCAGTTAAAGCAGCATCTGACTGCAAAAAACAGGCGTATCGAGCTTGGGTTGCGGCGCTGGGCACAAAGGATCCGAACTGCATAGTTCTTAAGAGGAAATACAACCGTGCCTCCAGATTTTTTAAGCGGTAAATCGCCCGTGCAAAATCAAAACACGTCGCCAAAATCGGCGAGCAGCTTTCCAGTTACCCGACCGGAACACGCAAGTTCTGGTCGTTGTCGAAAGCTGCTCTTGGTAACTTCAGCCAGCCGTCCATGCCACCGTTGCACATGAGGAATGACACCCTGGCCCATACGGCAAAAGAGAAAGCCTATTTCTTGTGCACTCTTTTCGCCTCCAACTCGACTCTTGACGACAACGGAAAAACACCGCCGACCATCCCGCGGTGTCAGAGCTCTATGCCTGAAGTACAGTTCAGACAGAAAACTGTTAGGCGAGCTCTGTTTTCTTTGGACGTCAGGAAGTCGAGCGGGCCGGATGGCATTTCTCCAATCGTGCTTAGAACGTGTGCCCCTGAGTTGACGCCGGTGCTAACGCGTTTATTCCGGCACTCTTATTCTAAAGGCGTAGTCCCTGACTCATGGAAGTCAGCCCTTGTCCATCCAATCCAAAAAAAAGGAGAGAGTTCGGATCCGGCAAACTACAGGCCTATTGCTATTACCTCCCTGCTCTCCAAAATCATGGAGAGCATAATTAGCCGTCAGCTCTTGGTATACCTAGAGGGTCACCAGTTGATCAACGACCGACAATACGGGTTTCGCCATGGTCGGTCGGCAGGTGATCTTCTGGTATACCTGACACATAGATGGGCTGCGGCTATTGAAAGCAAGGGGGAAGGCCTGGCAGTTAGCCTGGATATAGCGAAGGCCTTTGATCGTGTATGGCACAAGGCGCTCCTCTCCAAACTTCCATCATTTGGGCTTCCCGAGAGCTTGTGCAAGTGGACCTCCAGCTTCCTCACTGGGCGTAGCATACAGTTCGTTGTCGACGGATATTGCTCGAACCCGAAGCCCGTGAAAGCTGGAGTGCCCCAAGGCTGTGTGCTGTCTCCCACGCTGTTTCTTCTGCATATCAATGATATGTTGGACACCTCCAACATTCATTGGTATGCAGACGACAGCACTGGTGATGCCATATACACGGGCCATGCAGGTCTCTCTAGGGAAATCGTCGACCAGTGCCGGGAGAAACTTGTGTCTTCTATCGAGTCCTCTCTTGAGAAGGTCGCGGAATGAGGAAATTTGAACCTTGTCCAATTTAACCCCCAGAAGACTCAAGTTTGCGCGTTTACCACTAAAAAAACCCCATTTGTCGTATCACCGCTCTTCGACAACACTTCCCTCAAAGCCTCGCCTAGTATCGGAATACTGGGTCTCGAAATCTCGAGCGATTGCCAATTTCGTGGTCATCTGGAAGGCAAAGCCAAATTGGCTTCAAAGAAACTGGGCGTCATTAATAGAGCACGGCAATACTTCAAGCCGGCCCACATACTAGCGCTCTACAAAGCGCAGGTCCGGCCACACATGGAGTATTGCTGTCATCTCTGGTCTGGCGCACCCCAGTATCAGCTCGATCCATTTGACTGCGTGCAACGCAGAGTAGCTCGAATTGTCGGGGACCCAGTGCTCTGTGAACGGCTGGATCAATTGGCGTTGCGTAGAGACGTCGCTTCATTGTGTGTCTTCTACCGCATTTATCACGGGGAGTGTTCCGAAGAGCTGTTTAACCTGATTCCTGCCGCCGAATTCCACCTTCGCAAGACACGCCACAAGTTAGGATATCATCCTCACCATCTGGATGTGTGGCGGTCCTCCACAGTGCGGTTTTCAAGGAGCTTTCTTCCACGTACTGCAAAGCTGTGGAATGAGCTTCCTTGTGCGGTGTTTCCGGGACGATACGACATGGGTACCTTCAAAAAAAGCGCGTTCACCTTCCTTAAAGGCCGGCAACGTTCCTGTGATTCCTCTGGTGTTGCAAGAGATTGTGGGCGGCGGTGATCACTTAACAACAGGTGACCCGTACGCTTGTTTGTCCTCCTATCCCATAAAAAAAAAAAGACAACCGATAAAAACAGGCCAGTAATATTAGTTTAGTGTGCGTGATAAGCTACGTCTTACACTCGCGATTTCATCGACACTGTGTTAGTGTGAGACGTATAAATGATGTATTATTACAATGAATTTTTGTAGAGTTATTTAAGTTATATTATTATTACTGTTATTAAAATTATGTTTGAGTGTACTGTAATAATCCAAACACACACTGTTAAAAATATATGCGAGAATTAAATTAATAATTATAATGATATATAACTTTAACTATATGACATAACTTTTAATTTTAACAACATACAAAGCGCAGGCACCCCAGTATCAGCTCGATCCATTTGACCGCGTGCAACGTAGAGCAGCTCGAATTGTCGGGGACCCAGTGCTCTGTGAACGGCTGGATCACTTGGCGTTGCGTAGAGATGTCGCTTTATTGTGTGTCTTCTACCGCATTTATCACGAAGAGTGTTCCGAAGAGCTGTTTAACTAATACTGCAGATATCCCAATGATAGAAACATCCAGCAACTATCAAATTACTACCTCCCATTCGAAAGAGACTGCCTCAGACCTGAGAAGAATGGGCGCAAGAAACTCAGCGGACTTTTTTTTTAAATATAAAATATGGATTACAATGTAATATCGTACAATAAACATTTATAATTAAAGAGCCTGAGGGTGTTCGCTTTATTCCCAATCCGTGGTGTCATTAAGAAAATCGTTTATGCTATAATAACCTTTCCCACACAAACGTTTTTTAACAATTCTTTTAAATTTCGTAACACATTTTTTTGTACATTTTCTGGGATCATATTGTAGAAGCATATACATCGCCCAACAAATGACTTACTAACTCGACCCAACCAATTAGTAGGCATAACAAGTTTATGTTTGTTCCTAGAGAATTCCTCAATGTGCTTATGGACATACAGAACATTATCAAAAATGTATTGAGAAGCAACAGTCAAAATGTTTATTTCTTTAAATTTTTGTCTTAATGATTCTCTAGGACCTAGGCTATAAATCGCGCGAATAGCCCTCTTCTGCAGCACAAAGATAGTATTAATATCGGCCGCACTGCCCCATAACAATATACCATAGGACATAATACTATGAAAATAACTAAAGTATACTAATCTCGCCGTATCTATGTCAGTTAACCGTCTAATTTTCTTAACCGCATATGCTGCAGAACTAAGCCTATTCGCCAATCCTTCAATTGTTCAAACCAAATTGCAGTGGGGCCAAAAGGGCCCCACTGCAATTTGGTGACTTGGCAAAGTGTCTGACTTTATAACATTATCAAATTTCACTATTCTAGAAAGCAAAATAAAGAGATTGCCAGGTAAACTGTACTGCATTCAAGTAATAATTTCTTGAAGAGCTCTCAAAAGTTGAACAATTAAGACTAACGTGGAGCCTTCCAACAAACTTACCGCGCCGAGATTCATACAAGAATAATTAAATTTCCATTGCAGACATTGAGTAATCATTGCTTGGATTACATTTGATTGTAACCTCAATGTTTATATTTGTTTTCTATCTGTACTGTCGCGGCTAAGTCGAGTTAGTATTTGTTTTGTGGTGCGTTGTTTATGCTTTTATAACAAGATCCCAAATAATGTTCGGAACAAATGTTAAGAAAGAATTGTTAAAAAAAAATATGTGTAAAGGTATAACATAAATGACTTTCTTAATAATACCTCAAAATACCGCCCTCAGGCTATTAAATAATAAATTATTCTACGATATTACATTGTAACCATATTTTTTTAGAAGCCCGCTCAGTTTCTTGCGCCCATTCTTCTCAGGTCTGATGACTGAGGCATACCTATTGCAAAGTGTGTTAGTTTTTGACTTGCAATAAGTGATTTTATATACTATTTGGAATAAAAATATTTGAATTTGTAGCTTCGCATTATTTAATAAAACTACAATTTTCTTAACAATTTGTTATTTTTAAAGTGTTATCCCTTACTTCCGGGATTAATTATGCTGGCGGTCTTTAGATTTGAAAGAGCGACACCTCAAATCAATTGCCTAATATGTAATTATTAGGGTTGAGCAACTGTTAAGTAGATCCTGTAGATAGAGACATAACCTGAGAGTTGAACAAGACAAACTAAGACTTACGAACTATGCGTCACTTGAACGGTTCGCTTAGTTGTAAAGAGCGCTCGGACACGTTTATAAATTTTGGTTACGAAAATTAACTTGTTTTATATCACCCTCATTATTTTGACGATTAATATTCAATGAACGAAATTGAACTTTCTTCCCCAATATTATATAATCTATGGAATGGACTCTGTTACAATTGACAAGTGACAATTATTTCTTCTGTATTTTTCTTGTGTGCAACGAGAGTAAGTTTGATTAAAAGAAATCCATCAGGTGACCCGTTCGCTTGTTTGTCCTCCTTTTCCATAAAAAAATACCACAACGGCGCCTATTTCTGCCGCGAAACAGGGTGCCGAGGCTAGTGAAATTACTGGGCAAATGAGACTTAACATCTTAAGACTAAAACAATATTTCACAGTTTTTCAGTCAACCAATAGGTTAAGTTGACGTATTCTTAACTAATTATTTATATTGATGTCGTATCGTCCCGGAAACATCGCACAAGGAAGTTCATTCCACAACTTTGTAGTACGTGGAAGAAAGCTCCTTGAAAACCACACCTGTGGACTGCCGTGTGGCAGTCCAGTGTATCATCCCCACCATCTGTATGTGTATACAGATGGTGGGGATGATATCCTAACTTGTGGCGTGTCGTGCGAAGGTCGAATCCGGCGGCAGGAATCAGGTGAATCAGCTCTTCGGAACAATCCCCGTGATAAATGCGGTAGATGATACACAATGAAGCGATGTCTCTACGCAACGCCAAGTGATCCAGTCGTTCACAAAGCCCTGGGTCCCCGACAATTTGAGCTGCTCTGCGTTGCACACGGTCAAATGGATTGAGCTGATACTCGGGTGCGCCAGACCAGATATGACAGCAATACTCCATAAGTGGCTGGAACTGCCACTTTGTTCAGCGCTAGAATGTCAGAAGGCTTGAAATTTTACCGTGTTCTATTTATGACGCCTAGTTCCTTCGAAGCCAATTTGGCTTTGCTCTTCAGATGGCCGCGGAATTGGCAATTGCTCGAGATTTCGAGACCCAAAATTCAGATACTAGGCGAGGCAGTAAGGGAACTATTGTCGAAGAACGGTGATACGACAAATGGATTTTTTTTAGTGGTAAACGCGCAACCTTGAGTCATCCACTCATAATCTAGAAGGCATCCTGTGCAAAGAAGCCACTGGTAGATTTTTTATAACTGGCATAGTAGATGCTATAGTATTTGATGTATGTCCGAATTTTCGAAATTTACTTTTAACAAAATCGTACCTCTTTATCCTTATTCTAAAACACAAATCTCAACCAAGTTCACTACATGACACAGTCGTGACCCCTATCATCTGTCAGATACAAGCCCCGAACAAACCCACGCTATTTTATCATTCCAGCAAAATATATTACTGATACTAAATAATTAAGATCAGATTTTTATTTTGTGCTTCTACAAAATGATCCCAGGAAATCTACGAAACAACGAAATTCAAAAGATTTGTTAAAAAACTTTGTAAAAATAAAAATGATTGTAGTAATTAAATTTACAGGTATTAGTTATCTCATTAGGAATAATAAGTATGTCTTCCACTACATGTTGCCGGTATCGGTTATATGAAAAAACTGTAAAAACAAAAGTTGTAGAACTTTTTATTACCTTCAACTTTGCAATTCAATTTTTTCCCAAAGGACTTGGACTTTTGCCGGAAATCGCGATAAGCCGTTTTTTACCCTAAAACATCCCCCTTTTTCCACTTCCCGACCTCAGATCACCCGTAATTTATTTTTCATTCATTTCTCTTACATTCTCTTTCGTATCCAATAGGTTTCATCCTACTATTTTTATTTTTTCACTTTTTATCATTTCCAAAGGCATTTCTGCACTGGTCTATTAAGTGTTTATAAAGTTAGAGTAATATAAGATATTAATATTTAATACAAAGATTACATCATTTAAGTTAGTTCAGTTTTATGTTATTATAATATCTTTAAATTTAATTATTAAGATTAATTTTATTTTTAAAAAGTTCTACAACTTTATGCGGTAAAGGTAAATAATAAACATAAATTACTTTATTTATGTTACCTTCAATTGGGAAAGCCACGACCGCCCTTAGGCTTTTGAAATAATTTTATTGTAACAAAATTTTATTGAAAAAAAGGCCTGCTGTGTTTCTTGTGCCTGTTATCAGGTCTGAAGTGTAAATTTACGAATCGGTGGTAATTTTCACCTTTAATAAATTATTGAATATTCAATTTTACATAATCTTTTTGTATTTGAATATATTTTGAAAGATAATAAAAATAAAGAAGCAATCATTATTAGATTAGAACGAATTAAATGAAATACAATTTTTTGGATGCAGCTATGTACATAGGGTTCACTAGATGGTTGGTAATCATCTACCATCGATTGAATGTTACGCTGTCGATCAAACTATATTTTGCATTTACACAAAACAGATGCTGAAAGATGTACATAATTTAAAATACTGAAATTTTATAGTTAAAAATAATGGCAACGAGTTTCTTGCCACTTCTTTTCATTAAAGTTTTCCGCATTGGTGATAAGATCTTTGATATTCACAAGTGTAATTTTGACCTAATTGAATAAATTAATTTTTCTTTTCTATTTTTAACTACATCTTACTAAAATATAATGACGATTGCAAAAATCCGCTTATTAGTATAATCCCTGCTAATGTGAGTTTGGTTACGCTTTCACGCCTATAACACCGAACCGATTTTGATAAAACAGAGACAGACTAGAGCTTGAAAGCGGACATAGGCTACCTTTCATTGTAAAATAAAATAATGGAGGGGTTGAAATAGGGGATGGCAGTTTGGATGGAAATTCGTCATCATCGAAGATAAAACCATGAAACATTGTATTTAGGCACTTGATAAGAAATAATTTATAAACATTTGTTCGAGCATTTTTGAAATTTTGACCTACATGGGGATGAAATACGAGATTAAAGTACACAGGGAAATATTATTAAAGAGACTGTCTACAATGACAAGGGTGCTGTATCATACAAGAGTGGACTTAGAAGTTTGTATAGTGTGTATTATTTTAAAAGTATCCTAAAAATAAAATGCCCAAAATTCAACGTGGATGAAGACGCTGGTAAAAGCTAGTAAGTCATGATAATAAATGTTTTTTAATTCAAGTGTTCGAAATTCGCTTTCCAAATCTCTGTTGTAAGAGATTTATCACCATCACTATTAGCTCATCTCTTTTATCTGAATTATTGAAAAAACTTTTGATTAAACAAACATTTGCCATTAATATATTAATATCCGAACTACCAAGCCTTCCTCGGATTTTTAAGACTATACAAAACTTGAACAAAAAAAACATTTTTTATGAAAATAACGGACGAGACGAGCAGGACGTTCAGCTTAAGCAGTGCTGCTCAGGATTCTTGAAAAAACCCAAAACTTCTGAGTGGCACTACAATTCCTTGACACATATGATGTTAAGTCTCATTTGCCCAGTAATTTCACTAGCACTTCAAACCGAAACACAATAATGCTTACACATTACTGTTTCACGGCAGAAATAGGCGCTGCTGTGGTACCCATAAACTAAAAACATCTAGATTCAAACCGGGCTCTTCTGCTTTCCGGATCACCCAATGTCCCATATTATAGTCTTGTATATAGTGGCGAAATTAACATTTGTATTCTAATGTTATTGTAGCTATTTCTTATTAAAACACAGATAAGACTACATTTTTTAATTGAAACGTAGCTAGATTGGTTTTATCACCCCCGAAATCCCTTGTAGACTAAATTTTATGAAAATCGTTGGAGCCGTCTCCGAAATTCAGATTACATTATATATTATATACACAAGAATTGCTCGTTTAAAGATATAAGATATATTAATATCTTTTCATGTCGTCAGCAGTGCCTGTCCAAGAATATCTTCATTCATGTCTCATAAAGTATAGTCGGATCAAATTGTCTAAGCGTTCTTTCTAAAGAAACGATATCGTGCCACACAAGACGAGTAAGAAGTGCCATCAAAGAAACTTGAGCGTCGGATTAACTGTAATCTTGTACGAGCGAATGTTATTTAAGAAATGCTTTTAAAAGTTACGGATTCTAATATTCTTTAGTAGCTTTTAGATATTTATTCGAAAAGTTATTTCGCGGTATTAACGGATAACATGGCTCTTTGTTACTTCGACAATATATATATTTTTTTCTACATTAGGAGCGCATATACCAGTGGGAGGCCCCTTTGTACAGGATTCCGGCTAGAGTATGGGTACCACAATGGCACCTGTTTCTGCCCTGAAACAATAATGTCTAAACATTATTGTGTTTCGGTCTGAAGGGTAGCTAGTGAAATTACTGGACAAATGAGACTTAACATCTTCTGTCTCAAGGTGACGAGCGCAATTGTAGATATATACATATGTATATATAGTCACAATTTTTGCCTCTCAGACTTTTTGGGTTTTTCAAGAATCCTGAGCGGCACTGCATTGTCATGGGCAGGGCGTATCAATTACCATCAGATGAACATCCTGCTCCTCTCATGCCGAATTTTATAAGAAAAAAATATAAAGTTACAAAAATGGTCCTCGGTATATAACATAACAGCTCGTATAAGTAATTAAAAAAAGGAGAGAAAAGGAGGTGGTTCTTCAGGAATTAATGAAGTTCCTCACGCCTTTTCTTCAACTCCGATTATATTTTTTTTATGACAGTAAGGGACAAGACGTTCAGCTGATGGTAATTGATACGCCCTGCCCATTACAATACAGTGCCACTCAGGATTCTCGAAAACCCAAAAAGTCTGAGAGGCAACACAATAATTGCGCTCGTCACCCTGAGGCTTAAGATGTTAAGTCTCATTCGCCCAGTATGTTCACTAGATACGACGCCCTTGAAATCGAAACACAATAATGCTTACACATTACAGCTTCACGGCAGAAACAAGCACCGTTGTGGTACCCATAATCTAGCCGGCATCCTGTGAAAAGGTGCCTCCCACTGATTATTATAATATTGATATTATTTTACGAAGAGCTAATGGGCGAAAGGTATGGTAATGATGTGACGTGGTGGAGCACGGTGACGCATTTGCTCATGTATATCTGGAACACCTCGGCTCGTCAGATAAGTTGCTTATCTTTAAGTTGGGAGTATGTCCTGTTATTGAAAGTCCGTAGGTCGTATCGGTTCAAGAAAACTGCAGCCGATAATTATTCCCTAAATTTAAACTTAAAATAATAAATACTGTTGAAAATATATAGTATTGATAAGCTTAGACTTGACTTAAAGCCGCAAATATCAAAAGACACGAGGCTATGGTTGTGACAGGTTCGTTTAAACAAAATTTTAACTGCACTTAAGATTATTTTTACCACAACCTACCCAATTTAGAAGTTATAAAGTATATAAAGATATGAAGTAAGATGATAATTTTTTATAATAATTTAGTTATTTTAAAGTCATGTTTTTATATCTGTAGAAATATCGAATACAATTCTGCTCATAAAAATTTCTATAAACGATATATTTTGTTTATAAAATCAAAAACACCCAAATAACTATTCGCTTGCTACATAATTAAGTTGTTTTCACTAAACTACTACGCGCGTAGCTACGTAGTAGTTACGACTACGCTAGTATACGTTGTTGCGTCTGCTTATGGTAGATGTCATTGTATTTGACAAGGCACAGGGTTACTGTGGCTATCTCTAATCTCTGAAATGGCTTTTATGTCGTTTCAAAAATTTCTGTTTTAATTTATTAACATGTCTTAAATATTGTAAGCAATTCGTGACCTCATGTACACGTAATTTACTGTTACCACATCTAAACGGAGGCTCTCCAATACCAACTCATTTTTTTCATAATGTGATTAACGGATATACAAAACTAGGTCAACTTAACATCAAAAAACCACATAGGTTACAATTATTAATGCTTATAATTAGTAAATATTACATCATAACTTAAGTCATTAATAAAATAAATTAAAACAGTGAAAAATTCGTTAGACTAAAAACGAATAAGTATAACTTAGCTTCATTAATATTTTGTTATCTGCTATAGTTTTTTTTTAATAGCTAATGTTTCATTTCCACAAACAAAAGATGAGTAACTCAAGGGCGCCGTCTCTAGTGAAATTACTGGACAAATGAGACTTGAAACTTTTGTCTCAAGTAGACGAGCGCAATTGTAGTGCAACTCAGAATTTTAAAAGAATCCTGAGTGGCACTGCATTATAATGGGCTTGGCGTATCAATCGCCATCAGTTGAACGTCCTGTTCGTCTTGTCCGTTAAAGTCATAAAAAAAATTCTACAACCGCGTGCTCCGCATGAAGCTATTAACTACCTCACTCAGTCATTTTGCAGAAACATCTGCTAGCTTCAGTATTCCCGAACCGAACTGGCTTTGAGACCTCAATGTAGAGCATGCTCTCATTTAATAGGACGATAATACTCTAAGACTTTTGGTATATCGCAGGTCCGTGGATGCAGTTCCCAACAGGTAAGCAAATTCAACTTCAATAATTTATTGCAAGACTTCATCAAGGAATAGGTTGCTCCAAAAATATCCAGATTCAATGACACGCCCCTTGAGGGCAAAACATCTAGAGAGCACTAGTATTCATTATTACACTCCATAAAATACTATTACTACAAAAATATATCAATATTTATACATAATATATAAGAATCTATAATATATAAAAGCAGAAAGACTTTTGATTGGAGATTCGTCAGAAACCACAATAGGTACAGATTAAATTTGTAAAGTCCTGCACCCAAATCATTACCATTTCACATATTTAAAGGAAAGAGACGACGCCGCCACTAGGAATGCCATTTCATTGAGCATATCTAACCGTATTATATCATACCTACGCTACAAAATTAATGCTCACAAAGCAAGCCCACAAAATATAATTCTATATAATGCAATTACAGTGGATTCTATATAAACTATAAGAATATTATAATATATTCATTACATTCATAGGATTGTACAATCTTAATATGAAAAATTATGTTGTTATTAGGTGAACCAGGAGCATCTATTTTTCACACTTCTTTATCCTCTATGAATATTCTTTAAATTTTAATCTTTGATTAAAGGTCTTGATGAATTTGGGTGTGGTGGATGAAAAGCTATTCAGATTCAAACATTTCCCATAGAAATAAAACACCATTAAAGGATTAAAACGAGTGAAATTGTTACTGTATTTTAACATTAGATTTTTGCGTAAAAGTTACATTTTTAATTTTATTTTATTCTGGTCAGTCCCCCTGAAAAAGAGATAATTATGGAAAGGTGTTGAAACGCCCAGTTTTCCTCGAAAGGACTTTAAACGTGGGGTTAGCTAAAAAAATAAACTTTTACGCAAAAATCTAATGTAAAAACACAGTTATAATAATACGCGTTTTAATCCTTTAAAAGTGTTTTATTTAAATGTGTAACACTTGCGTGAATCAAAGAAAATATTATTTCCTCTAGAGTTATTTTAAACATGAGGTTTGTTCATTGAACTTGCCAACAATAGCCAAGTTATAAGATTATTTTCTTAATTTTTATAACATCACAAAATATCACCTCTTCTACAATTCTCAGCACAAAGCACCCTCTAAAATTGGGAATTTTAAGAAGAAATGGTTAAGACGTGGTTTTGAAAGTAAAAGCAGTAAATGTCATTTAGAGTACGCGATCACAACTTCTCAAAGGTTCATTCATATGAGTGTAAGTAAGCACATATTTAGAGGCTCTCTGTGCAAATAGCTCTTGATGCTGTGAGCTCTCGTGTAGCTGATTCATTCGCTCTTTATTATTCCTTCATAAATATTCATCACGCAAGCTTAAAGCAACCGCTGGCTTTGTGGTGACACGAGCCGAATAAAGTGTACAATATATATAGATATAGATTGGTGATTTAGTGAACAAATTTAAGTGATGAATAAATTTCTTGATTAATTATGAACTTCTGTCTGCACTGCTTTCAGGACGATACCTAATGGCTTTCTTCAAAAAGAACACGTCATATACTTAAGGCCGTCAGCGCTCGTACTTTGATTCCTCTGGTATTCAAACTATTTTACCAGTGGGAGGCTCCTTTGCACAGGAAGCCACACGGTGCCTAATGAAGCAGTAATGTGTAAACATTACTGTGTTTCGGTCTAAAGGGCTAGTGAAATTACTTCGCAAATGAGACTTAACATCTTATATCTCAAGGTAATGAGCGCAATTGTAGTGCCGCTCAGAATTTTTGGGGTTTTTCAAGAATCCTGAGCAGCACTGCTCTGTAATTGGCATACAAATTAAATATGTGAACAAAATTTATGACCGATACGTCATTCAACCGGTTGGCTCAGTGGAGCGCTAAGAGGTCGCACGGTTCGAGTTCCGCATCGTTCATAAATTTTGTTTACATATTTAATTTGTAAGCCAATTACAATTGTAACAATTGTTGCCAATTGCAACCGTCTTCAAAAAGCGAGAGGAGCTTAACTTTGATAACAACTGATGTCCATTTCAATTAGTGAAAGGTCAAATTCAAATATTTTATTCAAAATAGGATTTTAAAAAAATTAATTGAACGGCAAAAACAACCAAACATTCAAATTAGAATTAAAGTGATATAAGAAAGTTGTTTGGAGAATTATATCTTAATAGTAGACCTAAACATAATTGATATTAAAGCATTTATTGGACTATTTAAAACACTTTTCTTACCACTAAAATTGATTCCACTGACCGTTTCTATATCACCACTCTTCTCTAATGGATCCCTCATCATCATCATCAGCCGGTAAACGTCCACTGCTCGACAAAGGCCTCCCCCAAGGATTTCCACGACAATCGATCCTGCGCTGCCCTCATCCAACGTATTCCGGCGATTAATGGATCCCTCACTTAACTATTATTGGATACATATTACTTTTTTATATTAATTTATTAGAAACAGTGATTATATAACAGAATAGCCTACGGATAAAATGCCTTTTAAAATGGCAGTCACTCCTAATTAAGCTAAAAATAATAATTACTGTCCACATTATAACGAACGAATTCTCATTTTCATACAAAACTATCAACACACGCTCACAATGCGCTCCCATTTGTTTATTAAACAAGTATTCAGACGTTTATTATTTATGAAATAATGTATTATAGTATTTAGATGGAGCGGTATGCAATTTTAATCGAATACTACCGTTGGCTTAGCCTGAATTTGATCGATTACAATTGGCTACGAATTAAGATGTTTACCTATTTTTACAATTTTAATCAAATACTAATTACATTTTCAGTGATATTATTATCTTTTTAATGATGAAAAACGTTTGAAAATTAATCGATTAGTTTTTTCAATTATTCAAAACAAAAAATAAACATACATACCAAAACAAATCTATTCTTTCAATAATGTTAGAAATAATGTTTATAACATACATTTATTTAGTCGTTTTATTTTTTCAGTTTTCATCTCTTTGTGTAAAACTGTATATTTTCGGTTTTATATTTCAGCGTGTGACTTATTAGTGATCTCGTTTTTATATAAATACTAGCGGACCCGACAGACGTTGTTCTTTTAAAAAAAACTCTCCCCGATGGAATTTCGTAAAATCCGTCTTAGCTGCCCTCTACTCCACGAAAGGAATATTCCTACCAAATTTCAAGTCTCTACGCCTTATGGTTTCAGAGATATCGTGATGAGTGACTATTTATATATATATATAAAGCCCACAAACTTTCAAGAATTGGCCTTGAGATTTGTTAAGGGTCATGGCGTGCATTCGCCAGACGGATCGGAAATTAAAGATTTGCGGGCTAACTCGACATGCAAAAAGTTCATGAAGTAGTTGCTGCAGATTATGAAGAATTGCTATTATCATTGCTGTATTGATCTCTTCATGTCGTTGTTCCTCCATGGTGCCCATGAAATATAATTCTTAAAATTTATGGTGTGCATCTTCGAGAGATTGCAATGATCCAATTCGATGGTGAATCTGTCCTTGTATCTACAAAATCAAAAGCAAAGTCCGTATTACTGATTTGTAAACACTTATTTTTAGAATTAGCATACATAATACATAGGAATAAGTATAGTATGTATGTTATTCTTCTACTGTATTGTGTATAAGAATATAATATAATTTCAATTTCACCTTCGCACGACACGCCACAAGTTACGATATCATCCCCACCATCTGGATGTGTGGCGGTCCTCCACAGTGCGGTTTTCAAGGAGCTTTCTTCCTCGTACTACGAAGCTGTGCTGTTTCCGGGACGATACGACATGGGTACCTTCAAAAAAAGCGCGTACACCTTCCTTAAATGCCGGCAACGCTCTTGTGATTCCTCTGGTGTTGCAGGAGAGTGTGGGCGGCGGTGATCACTTAACACCAGGTGACCCGTACGCTCGTTTGTCCTCCTATTCCATAAAAAAAAAATTAATACCCTGAATATCGGATTAAATCGTCGTTCTTAGACAATGTCTGCCCCAAATGAGGACATTAGGAAACAAACATTGTGTTTTTGAGTTTTTGCTAGAAAATGTCGTGATTCTGTAGTTTCCCACTAAGGCAGCACAATCCTGGCGTTTCTCCGGAAAATACTTGCAAACAACGTCCATCGACCCAATGTGAACGCTAATAAATGATCTATGAACTAAAGTAATCAGTATTGCAATCGTATCGAAACGCTGCTCGATTCAAATCAGTACTTCATAAATTTCTTCTTGTGCGTCGAAAATTATCTAGTTGTTGATCTCTGAGGTTTACTGGCTGCCTCGCTTTGCTCTTGTGATTCAGAAACACAACGTGGAGCTCATACTAACGCGGTGCTTTTTACCTGCAATTTCTTGTTCTTCGTCAGTCCAATTCGCAATGTTTCGAATCCTAGTTGCATTACGTCTATGTCGGGAAAGATGGCACAATAAGCTAATAGAAACTCAAAACAATCACACCCACCCAATGACATTCTATACATCTTATGTATAGAATGTTATATTACGTCATTGCACCAATCAACTTGACGTTAACATGATGTGCACTGTCAGGTGTATTTATTACTCCTGTAGCGTGAAACTAACAAAAAACTTCATTGAATTCTTTCTATTCTCGAGATGTCATGAAAATGTCAATACATACAAAATGTATGAGAAAATAAATGTTTTTATAATAATAGTTTTATTGTGATTTTTTCGATATTTTATTACTTATTATCCTATTCCGGACTAAGAGTAACCCAAAAAATCAAACAACAGCAAAATCTTGAGTTATAAATGGTGTAACTAACCCGACTTTCTTTTATATATATAGATGTTATAATTACGTATTGATTCGTGTAAATAATGCGAGTTTAATACGTTTAAGAAAATCTAGATAAAATCACATAAGTACTGAATTTATCACGCTTGTGAACGTAGACGATTAATTTAATCATTTAAAAAGTATATTTTTAAGTACTTGTATGTATATGAGTAATTGGATAAAATTGAGAATTGGTGTTTCAATACCAGGACTATAATATATATTAAATATATGCTAAACGAGGACCAGCAATATATAGTCATATATATTTAACTGTTTTGATTATTATAAAAAAATCTGGTAAACTTCTTCTTATCCAAAGACTTCTTAATGTTTGTCAATTTGATACAATGGTGTCAATAATATTAAGAACTTACGTAAAATTGTTCGTACAATCTGTATCTGTAGATGAGATAGCTTGGATGTTGATATATATCATCTATGCTATCTCATCTACAGCATCATCATCATGCTGTTTAGTAGCATAAGTGACCTATAAAAAGATTCGTTACGTATTGACAGTAATGCTCCGTCTAAATGTTGTTACGTCGATGGTTTGAAATGATAAAAATGTTACTCGTTATCCATTGTACGGCCGCGTCCTCGAAACGTCGCGTTCTGAAATTAAAATATGTTTTGTGTACACATGTATTACTCTCGAGCTCTTTAATATATTCTTTGAATTTGAGAGTCAAAATAAAAAGTGGGACTTTCACGAGAAATTAATTTGCTAGTAGCAAATAATCAGTCAACAATGCTCCTTTTTATACATCCTACTAAATATATTATAAATGCGAAAGTTTGGAAGTGTATGTGTATATTTATTACTTCCTCACGCAAAATCTACTGAATAGATTTTAATGAAATAATATAGCTTACATATCAGAATAACACATAGGCTGTAATTTATCAATCCTTTATACATCAATAAAAGATTATATAGACCGTGTAACTTTATATTACCATATTTTGTAATAATATAAACAATACACCAACTACACCAACATCCATCTACAAATCACGTAATAAGAAATAATGAAGATTTTAAGGTAAAACTTATAAATTATTTTTGTGTATGCTTACGCAATGAAGAAAAAATTTAAAATATTCAAAAATGTGTCTATATTTATTTTAACTATACAATAAGCAATAAATCATATTGAAGTAGCCAAATGAATTTTTTTTTTGGGTGTTTGTAAAGAGGTTGTTGACTAGTCAATTTTTCTTTGAAGAGGACCATTAACGGATGAACTAGTTACCTTGCGGCAGAAGCGTTCCTGGCCATTCAAGTGGTCACCTTTTTTGAGTACCCATGTCATATCGTCCTGAAAAATTAGCTTAAATAAGTTCTTGTCATGGTTTTGCAGTAGCGACGTGGAAAAAATTTACCAACCCGGAAACTGGAGTAACGAGACACATTCAAACGGAACTGAATATTATAATTAAGCATAAGACAAGCTGCAGCTTGTAGTGCAAAATGCGATTAAAGTGGTGTAAACTAATGCCAATATGGCTATACGGCCAAGTGATCAAGCCATTCACAGAACACTGGATATTCAACGATTTAAGAAGCCATGAGTTGCACATGACTAAAAGGTTAGTGCTGATACTGAGGCGTATCAGTGTGCCAGGAGCTGAGGTTTGTAACGCTGACTCCAAGTTTCTTCAAAGCCACAAATAATAGTTAAATTAATCATTCCAAACTTTAAGCAGTATCTAATTTAACGACACCGTAAGAGGGGTAAATAATGAACAAATGAACGGTGGTGCCCAGGCCGATCCAAATGAATTGGTGATAACGTTTCTCAGCAATCTTTACTTGCGCAATAGTAAAAATATTTTATATAAAACCACCGACTTAATATTAAGTAAAGAGCCACTATATGACTTATAATAATAACTTCAAAAATTTATGTTATGTCTATGAATGTTTAAGATCGATAAAAATAATATTAACTGTATGTGGATATTTACGCTACATCACAATTGAAATAAACCAATACACGGTCAGGACATTTCATGGTTTCAGTAAGGAGTTCCAGTTTTGACTTCATCACCACATTAGTTCATTGACAGGATTCTTATTCCAATTCCATTATTTTGTAGTTGCAACTATCTTATTGCCACCTATAGCATATGTAATATCATTAAAAAGTTCCGACGGCGATTTGTGAACATCTTTATCACTTCCGCTTAACCAAACGATACTTCAGAGGAAAAATTAGCAGCTACTATTCCAATTTCCAAACATACGTTTTTAACTGCATTCTTATTGATTTTCAATTCTAGATATATAATCAATATCTTTATTAGCTGTGTCACTATTTTATTTATTTTAAAATATGCGAAAAAATTTAAACAATTCAATTCAAAATACTTCCTCTCTATTCAATTCTGGTAATATAGGGCTAAGATTAATTCCTAATTTGAGTGATATAGTAAATCAATAATGTACCTGTTAATCCACGCGAGTCAATTAACCTGTGAAGTCTATCACTCCCACGTAATTGTCTTGTCAGTAACAGGTGAAGTAAGTTATTAATGTGACTTTGATAATAATGGCAGGTTAATAGCTAATCAAAGATCAATTGATGTGGCAACCACCTCGTTGTTGGCTCTTAAGGTAACGCTTATCGTTACCTTAAGAGCCTAAGGTTAATGATATAGTTATATAGTCTTACGTTATTCAAATCAATTCAAGAATTGTTCAAAAGCGTTTGTGTGGTAAAGGTTACAATAACATAAATGACTTTCTAAATGATACCAAAGATTGTGAATGAAGCGACCGCCCTAAGGCTATTAATTGTACAATATTACTTTGTAAACATATTTTTTTGATGAAAAAAAAAGCCCGCTGAGTTTGTTGTGCCCTTTCTTCTCAGGTCTGAAGCATTCATTATGGATTGGGTGTTAGTTTTTGACTTTCAATAGGTGATGTCACAACCTCTTTTGAATAAAAATATTTGAATTTTAATTTGATAATGCCGGACGACTTAAGAATTACAACTACGTTAAGGAGTGTGGGATTATTTAAGACCGACTTCAAATAATTATACAAATTCAACTGTATTTTTGTTACTAAATATCTCTACTGTTAATCTATCTAGTATACCCATACTTTGTTCTAAAAGGCTGGCAATACTCCTGTGATACCTCTGGTGTTGCAGAAATGTGGGTGGCGGTATTCACTTAACATTTAGATACCCGTACACTCGTAGTTAATATTTTTTTTGTAAGATTGATCTTATTGTAAAAATTATATATAATGATTAAGGACTATGGGTAATTGAGGAAACTCCTCAAATTTTTATAGGTATATAGATATAGCGTTTTAGATTGTTGCAACTAATGATTCTATACTGAAATTAGCATTTGGTGAAATGGAAATGATAATGAAAAACAATGGCCTCTAGAACATGTAGTGAGAAAGATAGTTGAACGATCAACCAACATGAAGGGGAATGCAAATAGAAACAAGCTGATTTGGTGAGACTTCCTTAATAGACTCATGTACTTCCTGTAGCTGTCTTTGATATTATTGTCATTTTACTGAGACGTTCTCCTTTTACATATAATAATTCCCAATCCCTACATTGTCATGGAGTTGTCCGGCGTACTTATTACTAATTCTTAGAGCTACTTGTAGCTTAGCGTTGTTTTCTCTAAAGCGTTTTGAAGTTGGGGCTGAAACCCATGCAGTTTTAATTTTGAAATAAAAACGGCTTTAAGTATCCCATGTAGAAAATGTCATTCAGAATAGATGATGTGTTAATAATAAGGATTTAAAAAATTATATATTGCAGAATTCAAAATTTTAATTCCTAGAGTAAGTACATATTTTTGTAAAAGTAATTGTTAGTACCTACCTAAAGTATTACAGTAATAATATATTTAAGCTTTTGTTTGCAAAAACCACTCAAAGAACTGCAAGTCTTCTCTGGATTGAACTAGCTGGAACCAGTTACCACCAGCTGTCTCAATAATGTCCTAATCCCATCTGAAACCTCATCATAAGACGTCTACTGCTGGACAAAGGCCACCCCTAAAGATCTCAATGACGATTCATCCTGCGCTGCCTTCATCCAACGTATTCCGGCGATCTTGACCAAATCGTCGGTCCATCTTGTGGGGGGCGTCTTCCGGTACGTGGTCACCATTCGAGCTTTTTTCTGCCCCACCGGCCATTTGTCTCCATCGAGCTATGCGCCCTGCCAACTGCCACTTCAGTTTCGCAATCGATTGGGCTATGTCAGTGACTTGGTTTTCCTACGGATTTCCTCATTTTTGATTCGATCTTGCAGGGAAACTCATAAAGCATAGCCCGATCTAACCTATGCTTTTCTTTTTAACGGATCCTTGGGTGTATTTTCCATGCGGTCACCTTTTTGGTTTATCTTTGGTCTTGCAGACGTCCAAAGATTGCGCGTATACCGGGACATCCGTTGTTCTTATGTAGATTCGTATTGTTTTGTGACTTTTTTTTAAATTGACATATATTTAAAATACTGCGTTCCAACATTTTTGCAAAATATTAATAGTATTTTTTTGTTGTTGTTATTCTTCCAGGGTTTCACACACAATGTTAAGCAGCGGAGCAAACATGCATTCATAATTTTGTTTTAATTGGTAGGTTACTTTTATATATTTATTTTACCTCCAATAGTTATCCCATGTCAGTTGAATCCTATGATCTGCCTCAAATTCGTTATTTTTTTTCAGTACATATATGAATATATAGTATGTATTGTTGACATTTTTTTTCTCTTATCCATTTTCCAAACATACGTTTTTAACTGCATTCTTATTGGTTTTCAATTCTAGATATATAATCAATATCTTTATTAACTGTGTCACTATTTTATTTATTTTAAAATATGCGAAAAAATTTAAACAATTCAATTCAAAATGATAATTGTTAAGTTTATAGAATTTTATCTTAAACATTCTGAAATAAATATGAAATCGTGCAGAGTTATTAAGAAGATGAGGAAATAAGTAGTGATATTCGCAGTCTACAAAACGTGACCTTGGTATTTCAGCAATCCATTTCTTCTTATTTTTTTTTCTCTTCCATATCACATTTCTCTTTTGCACACAATAAATAAATAATGACGAATCCTCGCCACTATCTCTCATCTAGTAATGTTGCTCGCTCGCGAACTGCTATAGAACTGCATTTAACTGCATTTGTAATGCGATCGGTGCCCTCTAGCGGTGATGCACTGTGCGCTCTAGAGCGGTCTGGCCTTTAGTGGGCAGTAGCTTAATTTTTATATCTTTATTTTAGAATTAGAGAAAAAACCGCTGTTATAATAGAACTAATGTTAAAATTCAGAAAATGTTCATGAGTGTAAATACTTTTATAATGGTTTTATATAAATGTTCGTATCGTACCCACATTAAGCATAGAAAAATAAATATAAAAATATTATAATTTAAGTACGAAAGTTTAGGTACGAAAATATTGTAAGCTAACCATATTTTTCTTCTTTTTCACAAGTAAAATCCATATTTACAGGAAGCGGTGGTGTCGCAGTGGCGTACACTATATATATATCGACAGGATTCGAACTGATTCGTCGTTACCTTAGAAATGGTACTTTAAGATTTTTCACATTCAAAATTTTAGTTTAACGTTATATATATAATGCTTCGAGGCGTCGTAAGATGTTATTTCCTTTTCTTAGATTATTATGATGAAGGTAGTGATGAATGGCCTTGAAAAATGTAATTTTTTCATACAGCTCGTTCGGAAGGCAGATTTCCTCAGAGAAGAACGAGCAAGAAACTCTAGGGTTGCTTTTTTCAAAACAGAATGGTTATTACAAGTTCTTAGTTTCAATTTAATTCACAAATGATTTTAATTATAATATACTATGCAAAGTGACGCAACAAAAATATTCAAACATGAATTACTAAATGCCTCGTGTAAGTCAAAAATGCAAATTCATGCGTAAAAAGATAGTTATAATTATTGAGTACATACTTAAAGTGCAATACAGAAAATACATCAATCCACACATGCTGTAAATAAAATAAAGGCATAATGTTGTCCAAACATAATTGCGCCGCTTGGAGTGACATTTTATTTGTATTAAGTACTAACAATTTTCCAAAGTGTTATTATAGTTAATAATTTACCAGTGGAAGGCACCTTTGCACAGGATGCCGGCTAGATTATGGGTACCACAACAGTGCCTATTTCTGCTTGAAGCAGTAAAGTGTAAACATTATAATTTCGGTCTGAAGGGCGCCGTAGCTAGTGAAATTACTGGGAAAATGAGACTTAACATCTTATGTCTCAAGGTGACGAGCACAATTTGGAGTAAAGCCCAGAATTTTTGGGTTTTTCAAGAATCCTGAGCGGCACTGCATTGTACTGGACAGGTTATATCAATTACCGTCAGCTAAGCGTCCTGCTTGTCTCGTCCCTTATTTTGCATAAAAAAATGTGACAAGCATAAAATCATTTAAAAGAATAAACTAATCAAAGGTGTTTGTCATGAATCTAATTGAAAAACGTTATTAGACTTCATAAGTGTTATTTTTAGACATATAATTGGACGTAATTCCAGAAAAACGTTCCAAAACAAAATTATGTCGAGATTGAGTTGGGAACAAAAAACTGATCACGTTATTCATATTAACGGACTGACAAAAAATGGTAGCCAGAGTGACAGTACACTCTTTAAATGACACCATGACTTAGTAGCCCAACCCACATGACTGTATGGAGTACATTAATATTTATTAAACTTTAAACACGAATTCCTTAAAATATGAGCTTTGTGGCTTGGAACGTTTTACAGGAACTATGTCCAATTATGAAAAATTTATTTCGACTTGAAAGTAATATTGTAATAACCACGCAGAATTTATTCACGCTGTCTAACACATTCTTAGGTCTTCATTTCAGACTAACAAAAACATCTCGAGTCGTCTCACAAGCGATAACATCTCACGAGGTGAAATGGAAAAATATTTTTTTATCGTTTAACGTGTGAACGAGCTTCACACGTACAATATTATGTATGGTACACATAGGGATACGATATTATATGAAAAACTCGATGACAATTTAATCCAATCAACAAGTAACTAAGTCAAAATAAACTAAATCTTTAATATAGATGATTTGACAAATTGCTTTTTTTATGACAATAAGGGACAAGACAAGCAGGGCGTTCAGCTGATGGTAATTGACACGCCCTGCCCGTTATAATGCAGTGCCGCTCTGGATTCTTGACAAATCCAAAAATTCTGAGTGGCACCATAATTGCGCTCGTCTCCTTGAGACATAATATGTGAAGTCTCGTTTACACATTACTGCTTCACGGCAGAAATGGGAGCTGTTGTTGAATCTATAATGTAGCTGGCATCCTATGGAAAGGAGCCTCCCTCTGGTGTGCCAAATTCTCACTTTAAAGTGCCAAAATTGCAAAAAGGGAAGAATACCCGTATATCCCATAACTCTTCAACTGTTTATTAATTATTTATAATAATTTATTTAGTAAATAATTTAATTTCGTTTAATATGGTTTGTACCCTTTTGCTTTCCAGCTTTTGTATTATATATATATTACATAGTCTTAACGAGACTCGCGTATTACAGAATAACAGAATATTTTATTTATGTTATTAAATCCCTTAACAGCCGGGAATACAATTCCCGGCTGTTAAGCTTCCAAAATTGTTGACGGGTACATCTACCTTGAACAAATAATACAGTTGGTCAGGTCCGATTCCGGGAAAGAGGTCACTCGTCGAATCCAACTCCATTACGAAGACTCCCGAACGCTGCTCGTTCGGGAATCTCTATATATATATATATATATATATATCTTATAACGACTGTATGTTTTAAACAATATACATATATATTGTATAAAACATTGAAATTAAATTGCTTGATTGAATTTATTGTCGAAATGAACAATTTATATTAATATTAATAATTACGTTACGCTGTTGTAACGGCTTCCCTACCAACATAATGATGTGTCAATTACAGAGCAATTTGTTGCCATTCTGCTGAATAAATTTTCAATTTTATTTGAATATCCGCCCGAACTCCGGTGCTTACAACTTGGTAAATAAATGGACAGTAATTGACGTCAATGTAAATATAAGCGAAATTGCAATAAACTTACTTGAATCTGTTGTTGGTTATTGTTGGGGTGTATTTGGATGAAAGCTGATTCGTGATCTTTTGTGGTATTAGTTCAGTAAATTATTATAAATATAAACGATCGTAATCTTCTCTGATTGCCTTGATTCTTTGACGTTGCGCAGAGATGTGGGTTATCTGTGCATCTTTTACCGCATTTATCAAAGGAAGTGCTCAGAGGAGCTGTTCGGGTTGATTCCAGCGGCCGAATGCCACCACTGGACATTACGTCAAAATACAAAATACGACCCCCATCACGTTGACGTCTGGGTTTCCACAACCGCGTTTTTTATAAGAAATATCTTATCTCGTACAACACTTATGTCTTTTGTTCAATTCTCAGGCTGTGGCTTTATCTACAGGATCTATTTTACAGTTGAAAACCTGCTTAACCCCAATTATATATTCGGCATATTAGGAAATTGACTTGAGATGTCGCTCTTTCAAATCTTCACAATTTGTTATTTTTTTAAAATGATTATCCTCAAGCCACAACCTGAGAGTTGAACAAGACATATTATCAAGACTTATGCACGATACCTCAATGCGAACGGTTGGCTTAGTGGGAAAGCGCTGGCACGGAACTCGAGAGGTTAGGTTCGAATCCCGCATCGTTCATAAACTTTGTTGTCAAATTTAATTTGTGTCATCCCAGAAGTGAGGGTTATCACTTTAAAAAATAACAAATTGCGAATGCTAATTTACTTAAAATTGCATTAAAGATGTCTCGACACAATTTGTAATTTGTTTGTGACTTGTAACTTGTAACTTCCTAATAATAATTAGGACCTATCGAAGTCTAAATTTATCACTTTATAAATCACAAAATATCTGATTATTTGGAAGACAGACAAATTGGCCTTGAGATCAAAGCTGCTCAACTTTAATTAGCAAAAAATACGTTCTAAAATTATTGAATTACGTTAATATCTTCATTTTAGACAATCATGTCTTCATTTAAATTTAAAAAATATATACACTTCATTTTGAAGTTAGTTGTAATTCGTGGCTCAGACCAATATAATGTTTCGAAATGACATTAGATTAGTATATTAAATATAATATAATAAGCATAAAGCAATGAAGTAAATTTTATGGCTAACAGATATAACATTATTTTGTGATGCACATTTTTCTACATTGTTCATTTCTATTTTTTATAATACCAGGCGTTCAATATTTGAGTTTGCAAATAAAAAATACTGCTTTGAATTCTATTTGTATTATATACATTCAAAAGCGAGACCCGCATCAAATTTTAAATAAAATTCTTGTTTGCTACTACTGGCTTTGTACGCAATATTAAAAGTACTTGAATACAAATACACTGTCAGATACAGAATGCTTTATCTCAGCTGTCGATAGTTGGAAAGCGCAATTTTTACATAAAGCACCTGGGTCTACCAGTCTCATAGTAAAAGTAGGTACTGCGGATGGACAATTATAATACAACTTTTACAACAATTACAACTTAAATTATTTAATTATATATTTTACTATCAACTTTCTTTTCATTATATATTATTTCATTTTTAATTCTTCCAATTTCTGCAAATAGTCCAACAGCCATAAGTTTAATAAAATATTCGACTTCAAGCTGGTAAAGCATTATTAAGACTCTTTGTAGTATTTGTGAGTAGTTTTGTACTTTAGAACCTTATTGTATGTTTAGTTCAAGTCGATATTAAATGTTTGAATTAGGGCTAAGCTTAGGCCACATGAAGACGAATATCAGTTGATTGACATAATGTAAAGACAGGTTCCAAAAGTAATAAAGAAACTGATTTTGAGATATATTCAAATTCAAATATTTTTATTCAAAATAGGATGTGACATCACTTACTGAAAGTACTAACTAAGTGAACTACCACCCATTCCAAAACGAATGCCTCAGACCTGAGAACAATGGGCGCAACAAACTCAGCGGGCTTTTTTCTTTCATCGAAAAAATATGTTTACAAAGTAATATTGTACAATTAATCTTATTATTTAATAGCGTGAGGGCGGTCGCTCTATTCCCAATTTCATTAAGAAAGTAATTTATGTTATAGTAACCTTTACCACACAAACGTTTCCTTACAATGCTTTTGAATAACGTAATACTTTTGTTTTGAATATTTTCTGGGACATTGTTGTAAAAGCATATACGTCACCCCAAAAAGAATTATTAACTTGACTAGGCAGAGTAGTAGGCATTATAAGTTTATATCTGTTCCTGATGTTAACATTATGGTTATGACAGTTTCTAGCAAATTCACTTATGTGCCTATGAACATACATTACATTATCAAGAATATATTGAGAAGCAACAGTCAAGATGTTAATTTTATAGCCTGAGCATAAGTTTTATAAAGATATTTCCATAACGTTAAAAACTATACGTAATACGAAACATTATATAATGAACTTCCTCGAATTTTTTCATAAAATCAGGATAAATCAACATTACGAAGAGTTATAAAGGTTGGAACATAACTCAGGATTAGCAGCGGTCTGTAATATGTCCGAGTTCTCTAATATAATGTGTTGCTCGCAGTATAAGTTCATTCACCAATTTTCTTTCTGGGCCGTACAGGTGAGCTTTCCAAACCATTCTTATATTTTTAGTTTCTTTGGACCTAAAAACAACTAACAATTTTATCAACAATACCGATTCCACTATACCAAATTTACTTTTAACATGTATTTTTTAAAGTTTTTTTTTAGATTCCTAATACGGCTATTTTTATTAGCTAACTAACCTTTTAGTTTTTCAATGAAATGGGTTTTTTTTTATAATTTTTTTTGCATCACTTTACATAATATATATTTAAAATAATTTGTAAATTAATTTAATAATAAGTGTTCATTTAAAGGGTAGCAATCAGTTCCTTACCACCTCTTCTCCAACTCAACTATTACGAAGATGAGACACTACAAGTACTAGGCAGTCACAAACCGCGACAAAGGAAAGGAAAGTAGACAGTTTACCAGTTGGAGGCTCTTTTGCACAGGATGCCAGTACCACAACGGCGCTTATTTCTGCTGTGAAGCAGTAATGTGTAAGCATTATTGTGTTTCGGTCTGAAGGGCGCCGTAGCTAGTGAAATTGGAACAACAAACAAGTGAGACTTAACATCTAATGTCTCAAGGTGACTAGCGCAATTGTATTGCCGCTCAGATTTTTGTGTTTTTCCAGAAATCTGAGCGGCACTGTATTGTAATAAGCAGGGCGTATGAATTACCATCAACTGAACTACCTGCTCGAATATCTACCTTATTATTAAGATATTCGTTGCTGCGACACTATTCACACATGACCACATTTTGTCGCTGCGACGTGGTGTGGTTATGGTACGTGTGAATTGACCGTAAAGTTCCCAATTGTTATGGGAGTATGTGCAACATAGACATAATCACACCATGGCAACAATCAAACCTAAGAAAATTAACATAGTGAAAATGTACGACGAAGATAGTACACCAATGTGATTCAAACACAATTCTACATATTGAAATTCTCTTTCTTGTTTCCTGAAAGGTATCTAGGGTATTGGGATTCGCAAAGCTTTTACGATCGCAGTGCAAATTGCTATCTGTTAGAGGTGAAATTGCATTCTCACGAGCAATAATGAAACAATAGAGATATTTAGAAACGCGAATCATTTAGATATTTAGCATATGGAATCTAATTAATAATCATAATATATTCATTTAGGCTGAAAAGTAACATTATAATATTTTAGAAACTGTTTTGAATTGCGCGTTTACCAGTGGGAGGCTCCTTTGCATGGGATGCAAGCTAGATTACGGGTATGTACAATGGCGCCTATTTCTGCCGTAAAGCAGTAATGTGTTAGCCTTATTATAGTGTTTCGGTCTGAAGGGCGCCATAGCAAGTGAAATGACTGGGCAAATGAGACTTAACATCTTATGTCTCAAGATGACGAGGGCAATTATAGTGCCACTCAGATTTTTGGGTTTTTCATCCTGAATCCTGAGTGGCACTGCATTGTAATGGGCAGAGCGTATCAATAATTGATAATATCAATGCCAACATCCCACTGTCTTTATTCTAATTTATACAGAATGTAACGGACTTTTTTTCAATTGTAAGTTCAAGCAATTCAATTGCAATTTCAAACTACAAAATAAGTATATTGTTACTCAAGTAGGTACATATGGACCTGTGGAGCGCTAACAGTTAAATCCCTACTAATATTACACATGCTAGAATATGCAAGCCCAATATGGAATCCTTTTTACTCGATCCACGAAAAAAGAGTCGAGACTGTTCAAAAAAAGTTCTCACGTACATTAAATTATCGTGTAAAAGGAAATCGAGCCCACTATAATGATTTGTTGCGGGAATACAACTTTCTTCAGCTATGTCAGCGCCGCACTATAACAGACTATGTAACTTTAAAGAAAATATGTACTGGTGAGCTGACATCTTCTGAGCTCCTCAGTCTCGTAGGCTTTCACGTCCCAGCCAGGTCTCTCCGCACATGCATTACTTTTGAGCTATCGTCCCCAAGAACAAACATTGGGTTTCGCGCGCCATTACACAGAATGTGTAAATCTTACAACAATAGTTTTCTCGACATCGACATATTTTCGTGCTCCCCTGCTGTATTCAGACACAGTTTAGAATTAAAATTAAAAACGTTCTTATCGTTGCCCCAAGTTTAGTTTTAATTAATTTCATTTGTCTACATCTTTTAAATTAGTTACTTCTGTGAATGTTTGCGTTTTGTGACTGTATACCTTTGATTTTTCTTTTTGTTATTATTGTATTTGTGAAACATATGTTAGGACGCATCTACATTTATATTTTGTATCTCTTTCCTATATTGTTCAGTTCTTGTGATGTGTTTGTTATGTTTCCTTGTAATAATAAATAAATAAATAAATGTGAATGTAAGTTTGTTTGTTTCGCTTTAACGCCTAAACCACTGGACCGATTTTGATGGAATTTGGTACAGAGATAGACTAGAGCTTGGAAAAGGACATATGCTACATAGGCGAATAAAGAAACGGAGGGATTCAAATAATGGGTCAAAGTTTGTATCAAAATTCGTCATTATCGAAGATGACACCATAAAATTTTGTATTTAGGCACTCGATACCAAGTAACAAGTACCTAGACGAAGTCGCGGCTTAAAGGTTAGTATATACTATATACTCAACAAACTATTTGAATCAATGAAAAAAATGTTATGAAAGTTTAAAAGAGGCGCTGACAGAGTCTTAGTAATAGAATTCCATTGCTTACTCTTAGAAATGGAAACTAAAAAACTTGAATAAGATTGTTATTTGAAAAAAAGTTAATAGTTCATTAATAAGAGCGCAAAAAAAGAATACTAGGAGAGTTTCTTGCGCGGCTTCTTCTCTCTTAATGCGCCATTTGTTTCCGAAGCGGTAGTAGTATCTAAGAAATGACATTTAAAGTAATTCCAAAGGAATCAATTTTGAGATAATAAATGCCTTTTAATACTGCCACACAGTGAAAGAATTAAAATAGATTATGTATCGAATAACACGAATTATCACTCAGCACCGCGCAACATGAACTCGTTAAAACTTCGTCAATAAACGCTGTATTTATTGCAAAGTTTCACTTATTATGCAGTTTGAGTAATAACGAAATGTCAGCTGAATTAATAACCGTTTATTTATATTGCATGTTTAATTTCATAAACGTTTCCAGCAATTAATGGAATCGAACTTTTGTCCAGAAATGGTTTCAATTACAGAAATGTTTTTACTAACTTCGATAAACTTAATCCGACTAAATGAATGCCTTGGTAAATAAATGTATGGACTTATCCATACATTTATACAAGAATATTGCTTCGACAAAAGAATTTATGATTATTCGTTCATTTTATAATTATTTTGTAATACTAGAGCATCAGAAATAACTGTGTGATATTTTAGTGCATTAAAATAAAAAATATTTATAAAAAACAGGACACTTGCGAGTCGGACACTCCCACCGAGGGTTCCGTACATATTATATTTAGATACCTTTAATTGTAAAAAAGAATTTTTTTTTTGTTTTCATAAAAATAATTAAAAATCTGTTTAAGGTTGTACCAATGAAGCCTTTTCATACGACATGGTTAACTCAATTCAAAATTTGGACCGACTTTTAAACCGACTTCAAAAAGGAGGAGGATCTCAATTTGTTTGGTATTTGGATTTATTATTGATTAGGTTAGTTAGGTTAGTATTGGTACACCAACAACGCTGAGATTTATAATATGTTTTACGTGATTCTTTAGTTTCATGCACAATAGTTGCCATTTGGTCCCATAAAATGGCCTCTCAAGTGCCCTAACAGAAAATTTGACATTTAGTTTTTAACAAGAAGTTACAAGATTAAGCGACTACCAGCAAATTTTATATGGAATGAAAAAAGTACCATTGAACGGTCACCAGAAACATCTGGTGACGAAGCTGGAAGGTGGGCATTCAAACTTCTTAATAGAATCAAATCTTAATGGTATCTAAGCCATATTTGGGCAAATTATAATTGTCAAGACGAACACTTCCTATATATAAAAAACCTTTTTTTATGAAAATAATGGGCGAGTCCAGCAGATCGTTCAGCTGAAGGTAATTGATACAGTGCCGCTCATGTCTCTCAAAAATCCCAAAAAAAATTCTGAGCGGCACTACAATAGCGCTCATCACCTTGAGACATAAGATGTTAAGTCTCATTTGCCCAGTAATTCACTAGCTACGGCGCCTTTCAGACCGAAAGAAAATGTAAGATTGTGGTGGTATTGTTCCTCATGAAAAATACTACTTTTTCACACTACTTTGTAGGAGACGCGTATTTCATCTAGATATTCCTCAATCATATAAATTCAATATGTATAATTAATCTCAGAAGTGAACAAATTATTCCATCAATTAAATCAATTATTAATTGAAACCCAACAATAGTTGTTGGGGCAGAAATATGTGCCCTGCCTACTGCCATTTCAGTTTCACAATGTCGGGCTATGTCGTTGACTTTGCACACAAACATTTACACTACTTACATACATACAAACATACCTTCATAAACATATACATACACGCTCACATACATAACACAATACATCACCACACTCGCCGGCCAGTGTGTTCTTCTCATCACTCATCATCATCTCATCTTCATTTTCATTCTCTCTCCTTCCCACAAGCACACAGGTTTTTAGTAAGTAGGGGGTGTCCGACATATTACGCCCCGATTACTGTTTGAATATGAGTGTCATTATTCGTAATTTTTTCTTAGAAGCTCAGAGTGTGTTTCTTTAAAAGTTTTGTAACGTTTTTCTATTTAATTTTACAGAAATTATTTGGATGCTAGCTTGTTTGTGATTTTAGTAGGTGGAATTAAAATTTGTCATAAAAAAACCCTATTGTCTTATTTCCTAGAATATATTATTATATATGGTTATGATTATGGTTTGTAGAGTGGGTTTTTCACAGTTAAGTGCAGCCCTGTTTCACTGCGACAAATGTGATCTATAATTGTGATAGCAAATGTTAAGTATGCCTCACTGCTAAGATTTTATTTTATTTATTACACTTTTTTGACACCACATTAACAAAATATAACTACTAACATACATAATAACACCATATGGTGCAAATCGCATATAGTGTTCTCTGCCAGGCAACTATTTGATTCTTTTCATGAATTTTATAATTACTTTTGCAGTCAGTTAACACAATGTATCTCAAGTGGTTTAAGAATTAGGCTTCCCAAAGAGATGCTAACGTTGACGCAACGTTAAACACATTCATAGAGTATCGGTACCGGGGTTTCATCTGCATTATTACATAATCTACACGATCTGCAATCTCTGAGGCCTGGGATTGAAAGGTGTTTGTTTAATCTGCAGTGCCCTGCGTTAGTGTCCTGGTTAGAAATATTATTATATTTATATACATAAAATCTCACATTAAGGATTCCGCAAGCTAAGTCGCAAAGACCGGCAACTAATACTACGCCCAAGCGGGCGCACTCCATCCAGTCTCGAAGAATGTTGACGTGCCACATATTCTGTTAAGCTTTGCTAATAATAGAAACTAAAATGCACGGTCACGTAGTAAAACTTTGAAAAAATAATAAATACTACAAGAAATAAGAAAGACACTAGGATCACATATCATCAGTAAGTATATTTTATTAATTTCAATGTAAAATAACACGAAGCGTATAAAAGTTACAAAATTTTAAAGATGGCATTGAGTGTCAAGATGCCACGCACACAAGCATCTAATAGTTGCCGTAATAAAAAAGCTATTGTTCTTAGGTAGTGTGGGTATCTAGTGAGAGCGCAGCGAAGATCAATTTTTAATCTAAGATAAAAAGATATATTCTAGGTGACCCATGTAAATATTTCGCACGCAGTAAATTTTTATAATCTAAAATAACAGCACATTTCAAATTCGTCAATACTTAATAAATAATTATACTAATACGAATTGGTTTATTATGATACATATTAACATATTTGTTAATTATTACACTTTGATTTAAAATAAACGTTATTGTGAAATATTTATATAAAACGTTACACTAGGTGCAAACTTCGAAACTACAAAGCCTGGTTTGAAGCCAATGTTATGGACTTTATAAAACTGAAGACTTGAAGGATTTAAGCACATTGGACATCAAATTCTGGTTTCATAACAATATACTCCAACATTAAGTCCCTGAAATAATACCACAAGAATAAACTAATAAATAAAGAAATAACTGCTTGAATTATCAAGGAATCAATGAAATTTAACCAGTGGGAGGCTCTTTTGCACAGGATGCCGGCTAGATTATGGGTACCACAACGGCGCCTATTTCTGCTGTGAAGCAGTAATGTTTAAGCATTAATGTATTTCGGTCTGAAGGGCACCGTAACTAGTGAAATTACTGGGCAAATTAGACTTAACATAGTATGCCTCAAGGTGACAATCGCAATGGTAGTATAGTAGAAGGGGTATTAAAACACGAATATGGTTTTCATGAAACACTCATGTGAAACTATTATCACATGAGTGTTTTATACCTAATTATCAACAGGTGCATACAAGACTTTATCTACATCCAGAATTTGAATCTTATAATAGATCCTGAAACAGTTAGCTTACTGCTAACATTAGAACAGCCAGTCCTAGTAGTAACCTTAGTGATTATATAATCTTCCATTAGTGATTATATACAAATAAACTATGTATTAATGAAAGAATTATTTAAATTTTGTATAGTGAAACTATTAAAATGCACTTGAATGTTATGTTATTTTGCAGCGCTTATATCTGGCGGTGTGCTGTCAAAACTTGAATCGTTCATTTTTTGTAAACAAAACAATAAAGATATCGAAGAAAAATAGAGGCGATTCGAATAACCCCCCTTTAATACGGCGCGCGACGTTCTGGTAGTAGTGGAACGCGCGTAAACGAAAATGTTCGTTTTTGAAATTCATACAGATACCACGCATCGAGCAATAAGAATGTGGCTGTGTGTTGAAACTCTTTGCGCATAAAGGAATCGAAGAAAAAAACAATGGAGTGTTGTTATGAAATTCAGTACAACATTACAACACTCGTTTGGGTGATGTAATGGTTGTTAGGACATTGGGTGTTTTAATGTTGGCAATAAGCTGTTACAGAATTTTTAATTGAGGATTTATAGCATGGGTGTCGCTAGAGGTTATTATGTAATGGAGAACAATTTCTTATTATTATCATGAGCATATATTGTACTCATACATTTGATCTCCCTTTGTATGAAATAGTCTGAGTTAAATTAGTTTGTGCATCGTTTTCACTACGCAATATCCGAGTTCATTGAAATACACAAGTTTAGCGAGACAATTTTCTCATACAATATATTAGTTGGATATTTATCTCACTGTGTATTTTGCTATTTGTGGCAGAGCAAACGATATCTGTGGAGCGCTGATAGATGAAATCTGTTACTGTGAAATTTACACTTACCAGTTGGAGGCTCCTTTGCACAGGTTGCCGGCTAGATTGTGGGTACCACAACGGTGCTTATTTCTGTCGTGAAGCAGTAATTTGTAAACATTACTGTGTTTCAGTCTGAAAGATGCCGTAGCTAGCGCAATTACTGGGCAAATGAGATTTAACATCTAATGTCTCAAGGTCACGAGCGAATTGTAGTGCCGCTCAGAATTTCTGGGTTTTTCAAGAATCCTGAGCGGCACTGCATTGTAATTGAACGTCCTGCTCGTCTCTTCCCTTATTTTCATAAAAAAATGTTTTGGGGCTGTTATCTGCCGTCTTACCTGTATGCCGGAGAAGGTATAGCGGGTACTTTTTTAATTAAAGAGAGAAACCGGTCCAGTTATTAACTGAAAGACAACTGATAATTGTTTGCACTACCAGAGGTATAAATGCATTTTCAGTCCATAAATTTTGCTAATGCTTCGGTCATGTACCTTTTATAGCGACAAAAAGACAGATTATAAAATCTCATTAGAAAGCAGCTGAAAATTCTAGGCTAGAATTTTCAGCTGCTTTAGATTTACTAAGATTTTATAATCTATCACTAAAATATACAATGACCAAAAAGTATATTATCATACATAAGAATCGACAGTTTCCACCAGGACCTCAACATAGAGTTTCGAGATAACTTCTTCAAAAAGTATACTAGTAGTAGTAGACCTAAACACTAATTACAAAAAAAAAATTAAGCATAGCTTAGACACGTGTTTTGTTAGACAGTGACCTAACTATAACAACGTCAGTGACCTACAAATAACGACTTCTAAAACGGAGTTTATGTTTTTCTATTACAAAAAAGTATTTAGCTTGTGTTTAACTTATACGTCGTTTAACACAACATAAACTTATGTTGTGTTGACATATGTGTATGTGTGTATGAATAATTAAATGAACGGAATGCAATTTTTGTCAGCTGTCTTTCATCATATAAAATATCTTTCATATTAAGATAATCTACCCGTTAGACACATCTTATACAAGCTTCGACTCGTATTTAGATATAAACAATGTCTAAAGATTGTTGAACGCTAAACAATGGATAGACAGAGATTTGTAATACAACTTTTTTCAACAAGTGTTCAACACTTGTTAGTATAGTGTGAATAGTTTAATATGGTTTAAGTGTTATAGTGCAACCACTCTATACATGCGTAGTGTTGTCCCTTCACTAGTTACTATAAAACAAATGCCATGATATTCTATGTTAAACTATTTTATATGATTAACGGCCGTTTTCAATAACGTATCTCTAGTTACGGATACATTTCTGTCACCGTTTAATGACAAGATCTTATCTCTCCATATTTATGTCCAGTATAGTTATAGTCCAATGCTTTATGTCGATAGGTTATTGAAATGTAAGTAAGCGTAAAAAGATAGACTTGTCTTACTTCTAGTAAGTTAAACTACGGATAGATAGGTTTTTGAAAACGGCCGTAAGTCATTATATAATTATTAATCAGACTATCTGTATAGATTGTACTAATATTAGAAATAACTATTGTGATATAATAATAGTAATAAAATAATAAAAAGAATTAAGGGTTGCACTCCGGCAGTGCCGACAGAAGTGAAACTTATTTTGGCGCGTTAGACATTTTTAGAGGGGTACTAGGGTTATTGGGTTTTGAATTGCATTGTTTATGAAACTATAGGTTCATGATAACTAAAATAATAATATATCTACATTTACATCCACACACTATAGCTGTGTCTCTTAACGGTGTCGCGAGTCCAGAGATTTTATCTCATCTAAAAATATGCGTACCGTGCAAATAGAAGTTTTAATTTCAAAAATACTTGACGTTTAATTGTCTTAAAATACTTTAAAGAAATATCATAAAAATACTGAACCCACTACTACTAAATATATTTCAGAGACCCGTTCACTCTAGATTTCCCGTTCACACATTCGAAAATCTTGAAAGTGATTTGACGCAGCACTGAATTTTAATGAGTTTCAGAATTAATATTTAAGGATATTACATTCGTATAATGAATCTCGCATGAGGTTTCACTTTTACTCCTACACGTGTCTTCCAGCTTGGGAATTTTGTTGGAAAAATCTTATACGTAATTAATGAATGGCATTAGCTTCGTTCGCCTAACAGTAATTTTATATTCACATTTCGTTTGCTATATGATGATATTATATTGCAAAGCAATTTTTTCTTCTGTCGAATATAATTATTTCTTTTCAATCTTTTTTTAATTTATATACTTTTTTAATATTGTTGGTGAATTTGTGGGTCATTGTGCTCTTTTAATGTAATTTAGATAAGGTGTTTTATCTTGTTTTCAAATTTAAAACAAGTGAATTTGTTTTGAGAATACAATTATAAGAATGATTCACGTAACACCGTGTCGAGTTCGGGTCGGACTAGTCTCGTGCCAGAGTTTGCGAGTCAACAACTTCTGAGGATGCCTCGTGTAGAGGCGTTTGAATGAATCTCTCTAGCCTCGACACATTTTCGCTGCAACCGTTGACTAGTTAGGACGTTACTCTGCTCGATTTCTATTCGAATATTAGTAATTGTGTTGTTTGAAACTTATTCTTAGAAGCTTAAAAACCCTTTTTGATCCTATTTTCTAATTTCAGAAGTGGGATACTTCTTTCGCCCACTTTTATTGTTACAGCTTTGTGTGTTTTACAGTAATTTGGTAGTGAATAATTGTGGTTCTGTCTTCGTTAAGTGCTGTTCTTTTTTTTACGTAGGTAGACAAATTTTTGCTTAGTTTGCGTTTGGTTAAATCTTTCTTGCTTTTGTTATGTCGAACCGTGAGCGTGATCATAGTGTGAATAGTTGTTATAGTCATAGTCCTGGTTATGATGGTCGATTAGTCGTCGCGGTCGTAAGCAGTGGCCTGACGAGGGTTTGTATTTGCGGCTCGAAATGCGGTTGATGTTTGCTCGTCTTAAAGCATAAAAAGACTTTTCTAGGGCTTCGCCTTGATCGGGGCGTTCGGATCTTTTTGATATGAGAGTACGAGAAGAAAATTTAAGTCTTAATAGGTCGTTATTGCGACATGAGCGATGATCACCATCACGTAAGTACAATACTGTTTTGTACGTTACGTTAATGGTTTGTAAATTGGGTTGGGATGAAGGGATGCGGTGTGAATAGTAGCTGGATTATCTCTGGTTTACTTTCATACGAGAAGATAGGTGGTGGTCATCCTTACCAACACGTAGATTCCTACAGTTACAACACGTGAGAAATAAAAATTTATTGAGAATGTCTGTAGGGTGGAATTTTTTTCGTGGGTAGATTCAACGAGATGTAGCGGCTGGTTGGTGCTGCTTTGAGACGTTTTGTAAATCGTGAATTTTTCGGATGTGACGATTGATGGGTCACATTGATCGTGATGGATGGCTAAGCGGATGGAAAGTAACACCTTTAAACGTACGTTAAGAAAATTTTATTAGTTTTGAGTTTTGCTCCTATCTCGCATTACGAGTATACACACTTAGTTTGTGGGAAGCTTTATATATCTCGGATGGACTGTGATAGCTGTCAAAACATAGTAAAATAATTGAGGTAACTGTTGACCTCTATTTTGGGATAGGCACGCGCACGCTCACGGGTTGACATACGGGTCGTGGGTGTAAGCCTGGCCTATTTTCATCGGTTGTCTAGCAGCAAGACTCTTGGTCAGTTTGGCCAAGCGGATTTAAAAGATGTAGTTATTTATTTAAATTTCATTTAAATATTTTTATAATTGATTGTTAATAATGAACATTGATTTAATGAATGATGTTTAGTATGTATGTATGTAATATACCAATTCCTTTTTCACCATGCCCCTTACCTGCAGTCAGTCAGGTAACTCGCTTTACATAAACATAGCTTATAAATTATTAAATTAGGTTATATTAATTTACGTGAAAGGTTACAACGTATTGAACAAGTGTTTTTTTAATTAACTTTTAAATTTAGCAAGTGTAGGCTCACGTCTTGTGTCCTCGGGTAGGTAAACTATTGAGTATGTATGGAACTCGTTTTTTTAACGTTCTATCTCCATAGTAGTTTTCTATGATTATTTTAAAGCAATAGCAATGACAGTAAAATATTAAATATTGTATTAAAAATAGTGCAAAAAAAGAAAGCTAGGAGAGTTTCTTGGGCGCTTCTTCTGTCTCAGAGCGCCATTTGTTTCCGAAGCTGTAATAGTATGTAGTATATTAGAAATTACTTCAAATTTTGTATTCTAAAGGTATTAATTTTGAGAAAATAAATGCTTTTTATGCCTTTTATAAAAAAGTGTACTAAAATATGATGAATATTCTTGTTTATTATCACATCATCAGCATGTAAACTTGCAGTTATTTGTGCCGTCACAAATATTATTATGAGCGCAGGGACGCGTTTTATAGCTGGTACAAACTTCATGCAAACAATATGGATCTCTAAAGCCATTCGCACGTAGACGGAGCCATGCATATAAACAGCTAAATGTCAAATGTGAGGAACATTTGAATGGGATGTTATCTATAATGTCCCGGCTTCAACTATCGGCATCATTTGCGTATTACATACAAATACTGGAAACGCCGTATAAAAAACTTAATGTATGACAATTTTATGCAATATGTTACCAAAAGAGGTTAAGATTCGGTGTAATTTTCGGATTAATAATAACCCTTTGTGTAGGTATGTATGAGGTGTTTACAAAATATCTTGCTCTGTGCTTCCCCGGGGCGTAAAAAGAATAAGGGAGTCCCAGGGCCAACGGTGTCGTATGAGACGACTAAGGGCTTTTTACAAGTGGGAGAGTCACACTGCCGTCTTATGTCTTATCAAAAAAGGCCACGAAATTCACTATAAGAGCCATATTAATCTGAAACCCTTTTATCGTTGATCTGCCATCGTCTACGGATGTGTTCATAAAAAACACGAATGTTCGAATTGGAGTACTTTTGGTTAGGTTGTTTTTCCTCCGGGACGTAATATGTTGTTGAATAAAACTAGATGACATAGGGTTGCTTTCAGAAGAATTTTCTTAAAATAAGCTAATGCTTTGAAAGCATTATCTATAAATGAAATAGGGGATTAAATTTGTATAGAGCAATTACAGTATATGTTTTCATAAAGTTACATGCTATTACGCACAGATATAGGTAGCGGCCACTTCTAGTAGTGTACGGTCTGTGTCAGAGATATATAAAGTTACGATAATGCCTTGATAGTCAGACTTACGCATCATTGCTATTCGTCACGGTTGGGACGGATCATATAAATATGTAAATATTCTTAAAGAATATTATTATACTGGAAATAGATTTAGGTTCCTAGTCTAGCCATAAATACTGATACAACATAAATTATTAATGATATTAGTTATTATTGTGTTTGATTTTCTTGTATTTTTAACTTCACGCTTAAAATATTTCAAAAAACGGCAAGTTTTTGGTTTTACGAGTTTTTCATCAGATCTCGAAGTTTTAAGGTCCTAGGAAGCTTCCCTGACTATTACCACGATGGTGTGTGTATGAATGTAATTGGCATTTGAAAATTTAATAAGAAGTGTTTTATTTAACTTATACCAGACTTTTGGGCTCGAAGAGCTCAAAAACATGAACAGCTAACTCTTTCAGCTAGAAGAGCTCAAAATAATACAAATTATATTTTTGAGCTCATGTCATAAGTACAATTTGAAGCACTTAGGTATGGAATTAGCGGGAATTTGCAAAGATGGCCTTTAGGCATAACCGTTTTCCTAATTGCCGGCTAAAAACCGGTTTCCTAAGAAACCGTTTTAACTCTACAGGCACTGCAATTAGAAACCATTCGTAATCCTCCGTATTTGCTAGTCCTTACTCCCACGAACTACCATTGTTTACATGATTTGGACAATTTTATATGTGATATGAAGTTTTCTTCTCAAGAGGCAGTACAAACTGCATTCACACAGTTTTTTGAATCTAGATCACCGCAGTAATATCGCAAAGTCATAAATGACCTTCCTATTAGATGGCAGTAATGTATAGATAAAAATGGTAATTATTTTGATTTCGGCAATTTCAAACTATTATAAAAAAAAAGTAGGATTAACAGACATTTCTGCATGCGCCGATATTTCTGCATGGTTTATCTGGAACAGTTTGTAATAAAACAGCATAGGATAGAACAAAATGGATCGATATATTTTATTGTTGATCACGATATTCCTAGTTTAAAATTTTTAAAAATTATAACCTTCTTTTTTTATATTTATTTTCTAGTAAATCGTGTTCGTATATTGTATATGTCAATTATATTTATTGTCATTTTTTGCGTAATACAGGCTATAATATAATTTAATACAATTACACACACACACACACACACACACAGACACACGCACGCATACACACACTCACGCCTTGTTCCCGTCGGGGTAGGCAGAGACAATAGAATGCTACTTGTTTCTATCCTTACAAACCTCACGCGCTTCCTCTACATTAATTACTCTTTTCATAATGCTCGCCGGTTCCGGGTGCTTCAGACCAAATACTGTAATACAATTACTAGCCCTTAAAACTACTGCACGATTACTGAAGTAATCGTATACGTCGAGAAATCGTCAACATCAAATATAATTAGCGGGAGGCTCCTTTGCACAGGATGCCGGCTAGATTATGGGTACCAAAACGGTGCCTATTTCTGCCGTGTAGTAATGTGTAAGCATTACTGTGTTTCGGTCTTAAGGACACCGTAGCTAGTGAAATTACTGGACAAATGAGACTTCACATATTATGTCTCAAGGTGAAGGGCGCAGTTGTAGTGCCGCTTAGAATTTTTGGGTCTTTCAAGAATACTGAGCGGCACTGCATTGTAATGGTCAAAGAGTATCAATTACCATCAGCTGAACATCAGGCTCGTCTCGTCCCTTATTTTCATAAAAAAAAATCCCTAAAATCAATTACAATATTATCATATTGATCGTATACATCAAAACATTGTTCGTCGCCATTGAACTAATAACTTCATAATTAATTTGGCGCTACAGGAAGCGAATTAACAGTAAACTAACAACATTATATAACTATTTGCCCTTAAATCGACTGCACGATTGTCGAATCGATCGTCTACATCAAAAGATTGTCCGCCACCAAACAAGTTGAAACTAATGACATCATAAATTATTTTCAGAAACAGATCGGCTGGATCATTTGGCGTTGCGTAGAGACGTCACTTCATTGTGCGTCTTCTACCGCATTTATCACGGGGAGTGTTCCGAAGAGATCTTTCACCTGATTCCTGCCGCTGAATTCCACCTTCGCACGACACGCCACAAATTAGGATATCATGCCCACCATCTGGATGTGTGGCAGTCCTCCACAGTGCGCTTTTCAATGAGCTTTCTTCCACGTACTACAAAGCTGTGGAATGAGCTTCCTTGTACGGTGTTCCGGGACGATATGACATGTCATATCGTCGCGGTTTTTTGAAGGTACCCATGGGAACCTTCAAAAAACCGCGTACACCTTCCTTAAAAGCCAGTAATGCTCCTGTGATTCCTCTGATGTTGCAATAGAATGTGGGTGGCGGAGATCACTTAACACTAGGTGACCCGTACGCGCGTTTGTCCTCCTTTTTCCATAAAAAAAATTATAGGTGGGGTGATAGTAAGCGAATTCGACCACGCCAGCCATCATATTTATTGACATTTTTACGTAACAATAAACTAATAAGATTGAATATAATTAGTAACCTTTAAATTGACTACACAATTATCTCATACAACACAACATCATATGTTGCCCTTCTGCTAATGACTTCATAATTAAGTACATGTTGCGTGATACAAAAGCGAATTCCACTGCAAAATCCATAATCCTCGAGGAATTCCTTGGAGTAACAGCCACGTAACATGCTTCTGACGTATGTGTAACTTTGTAGTAATTTTAATAATTGTTGAGCGTCACGATTATGATAATATACGAATATATTTCAACGTATTCGGAGAGGTTTTAGAAGTGATAACTTGTTTATTTTCACTGAAAACTTTATGTTGATATTAAACGAGTTTTATTTGTCACGCTTGGCTAAATAATGCTCGCTCGGGTACAGTCTGCTCAGAGGCTTAGAGTGAGTAATCAATTGGAGAAAAAAATAAATAACAATAAGTTTTATTTTCTTACGGAAATACAGAATGGTTCAATACAATCAAAGCATACAATGAATCTATAAAAAAACTACGTTTAAAAAAACCGACTTCATAAACTGAAAATTATCAAATAACTAAAAATTTTATTTAATACACCTCTTATACAAACCCTTACCTTTAATATTAATAAAATACTATTATTTATATGTGCTACCTATTGATAGGTTTTAAGTCGGTGCCAAGCCCTAAACAAAATAAAACTTAATATTATAAACAGCTTATTTATTGTAATTATTTAGGTTGTCTGTCCGCTTGGGTTGTTTTGTTCTAGACGAAGCTATCTCGCTCAAAGTCACGCGTGGCGAGTGTACGTACCTTTATTTTATTTGGCTTGGCACCGACTTCAAAGCTATCAATACGTAACACATACAAATAATAGTATTTTATTAATATCAAAGGTAAATGTTTGCATAGGAGGTGTTAGTTAAATTTAAATTAAATTTTTAGTTATTTGATACTTTTCAGTTTTTGAAGTCGGTTTTTTTTAAAAGTAGTTTTTTTTTTTCACGTTTTTGTGTCAGTTAATAATAATATATAATCAACCTGAATTAAAACTCCAAAAAAAGCCCTACACAGAAAACAATTATGTAATCCAGATAGACGGAAATTTTCATATCAATGTTCATAAAATGAAAACTACTGAGCCAAACTATGTAAATTTGGGACCAAATGGCATCTATTTCGCATCAAAAAAGAGAAGAATTACGTTAATCGGATCATAAATTTCAGAGTAATCGGTGTACACACATAAAAAAATACCGATCGAATTGATAACCTCCTCCTTTTTGAAGTCGGTTAAAAATGAAATATACAAGTAATTCCTAGATACTCGAGCTTAAACTGAGAGAGAGTAATTTTTACACAATTTCAATTATAATATTGTATTTTGCTCTTAATAGTGACTTTCATTATAATAACACTTGAAATAAGGGATTGCTTGTAACTAATTCTAGTAGGCTTCATAAGATACATAATAGCTATAAAGGTAAATGTATGCACTTTTATAATAAAGTCGCTGTTCAGGCATTATCTATAAATAATTTTAAATGTCATATTAGCTTTGTCGCAAGTCCTACTACTTATCAGCTAAATATCTATGTGATCGGACAGCCTGGGACTAGATTATCATTATTTTATAGCAATAGCAATGACAGTACAATATTGTATATTTTATTAAATAGAGCGCAAAAAAATAATGCTGGGAGACTTTCTTGCGCCGCTTCTTCTCTCTCAGAGCGCCATTTGTTTCCGAAGCGGTCGTAGTATCTAGTATATTAGGAATTACATCAAATGAATTCTAAAGGAATCAATTTTTAGAAAATAAATGCCTTTTATGCCTTTTACAATATGCATGCCATTTTAACCTAATAGAGCAAACTATTTAGTAATCACTTTTAATTTCACTCCTGGACCAAGAAAGGTAAAGACCAATTCCATCTCATTCATAGCACTAAAAGAATATTTAAGTAAAAGAGCAATCTCAGACTACTACTCTCTGATATATTCCATTTACGAAAGCTTTATGGGCCATCGTACGTCCAAGGAACTAGTAAGTGTTTTCTCTGTGGCGTTGTAGTTATTTTAGTAGAAGTTCTCTTTTGTATTGCAATAAATATAAATATTGTTTAGCTTCCGGCCAGTATGTATGGAATTAAATTAAACGATAATTATGGCTAAGCACTTTGACAAAAATTATGTATATTATTAAATAATAGCGTAAGGTAATATTACAAAATTAAAAAAAAATATTATATTACGCGTGTCCTGTAACCGAAACTTTAAAATTTAGATTTTCTTAAAAATTACAAACGTATCAAAATCTGAAGTACGACATTGAAAATCCTCTAAAACCACCGGCAATGCTCCTGTGATTCCTCTAGTCTTGCAACATGTGACTCGTATGCTAATTTTTACACCTACTCCATTAAAAAAAACAAGTGACAATATAAAATTTATAAATCTTGAGCCTTACAGGTTACTAGTAGTTGCCCGTTACATTCGCAACTAAAGGTTATATCTCAATAAAATATTTAATATGAGAATAATCAGGAGAGTTATCATACTGATGCATGCAGGGCAAGCCTGTGAGCCATAAAATTAGCATAGCGACATCCCATTCTGCACGGACGCACGCCAATAAAGGGAAGATATAATGCTTGAAGCCTTATAGGTTATTATCAATACGATCACAAAATGACACGGAAACAATATTAGAAGAAATTGAGTCTTTAAATTAACCGACTTACAATCGGCATTGTATTGAGACTTAAAAAGAAGTAATTAAATTTAAGCTTAGAAAAAAATAGAAAATACATCTCTAGCAACCAGAAATAAAATTAGAATAATTCAAAATTATATAAAATACTTTAAAAGAAACCACCGCTAGCAATAACATTAATGCTAAGAACGCATAAAATTAAGTTAAAATCAAGGAAATATATTGATTGTTGACAAAAATTCCTCTCCTGTGGCAATTAGTTACTAATTTACTAACATTCTTACTATACAGGGGAATATTCAGTGTTCACAACCATTAAAATTAGTAAACAATTACTCTATGCTTGGTGGTCTACTTTTTCACGACATTGACTAAATTCTGTTACATCTTCCACAGAAGTCACACTAGGATGATAAAATAGAATATTATAGTGATAGTGGTGGGCTGGACGTTGATGTCCATCAATGAAAGGGTTGACCAGTGGGAGGCTCTTTTGCACAGGATGCCGTCTAGATTATGGATAACACAACGGTGCCTATTTCTGCCGTGAAGCACTAATGTGTAAACATTATTGTGTTTCGGTCTGAAGGGCGTCGTAGCTAGTGTTGTTACTGGGCAAATGAGACTTAACAGCATGTCACAAGGTGACGAGAGCAATTGTTTGCCGCTCAGAATTTTAGGGTTTTTCAAGAATTATGAGCGGCACTATGTTGTGGGCAGGACGTATCAATAATCATCAGCTGAATGTCCTGGGTTACTGGGTCTCGTACCTTATTTCCATAAAAAAAAAGATTATCATCAAATCCCTGTAAGGTATTTTAGCTGCATCAAATTGTCTAATTATGAAACTGTAAATAAAACTGATTTAAGGGAATGGAAATGAGTTTTTACATCATTCACTTCTACTACATATAGCAAAGTTTTTCCAAAGTAAAGTCAGTGGTAAAATAACGTTGTACGCCATGACATGAATTTTGTTGCAGACATTATTTTGCGGAAATCTAAAATATTTATTCAAATGTTATTGAGTCATTTTTAGTGTTAATCCCACTAATATTTGGCTTGCACCAATTGGAAATTTTTAGAGAGAAGAGCCATCTTCAGGAGATGTTGACTCAACGAATAATTCAGAAACGAGACTCTCTCGTCACACGTGTCGAATTGGTGAAAGATAAAATATCTTAGCGACTCAATAATAAAAACAAATGACATTAGAATATGAATTTTAGTTCATATGATTTGCTAATAAATATTATTTTAAATGTCAATGTCATGTCAAATATTGATTTTCTGCGTCCCTGTAAGATATTGATATTTTCCATGACTTTGTGACAAGTCTGAAAAAAAAACTAAGCCCACATTTCTGTTCGTAAATAATAATATGTTAGTTGATATTCATACAAACTATTTCTTTCTATTATTAGAGTGGTGTATGCACCAGTAACTGGTATTCATACCAGATTATGTACCTATAAGACCATAATTATTTTAATGTTTTTTATGTAATATTGTTGGTGTGTCAGTAAATAAACACGGATACCGCAGTCACTCATCGTATATTTGAGCGAAGCGAGGTAAACTAAGTCTGTGTACAAAAACAAGCAGTGTTAAAATTAAAACTTATTGTGATTTGATCAATCGAATAATTTGTAAATCATGTTTGTTTTTAATTATAATAATTGAATCAAGTCCAAATTCAAAATTCAGTCTTGACAATAACTATATATATATGAAATCAAATGGAGTCACCCGGTATCGCTTCGCTTCGCTCAATAAATAAATAAATGCTGTGAGTATTTTCAAACTAGAGAAGGAAAAATCAAGTGTGTAAACATTTAATACTCAATCAATGTGGTTTCGTTTAATCTTAAACATTCAAGCACATTTATATTTTAATTGGAGTTCCCCATTTCAACAAAGCTTCACAATTGTATTGCAGACTTAATTTATTAGATGGGACCTTTGTTGTCTCTTCGTCTTGGAACAGAGGATTTTCGTAATATGCGCGATACATGCTAAGATATTCTAGGAATGAGGCCGTCCTATCGATAAAACTAAATTAAGTTTTATTTAACCATCTTAAACTATATCTATTTGTGTGTTATCTCAAATTTGTTAAATGATTGACAAATCTAAGTGATTTCAGTGTTTGTTTAACCAAATGGTGCCAAGCGATAAAAACTAACTAAAATTTAATGTTTCCAATGAAACATTCATGTTCTTTATGAGAATAATTGTCATAAAACACAACCCATCCGTAGTTTAAAATTATAAAAAAACAGACTTCATATTTAAAAATTTAAATTTAAGGTTGATGGTATTTATTATTCGTCATTGACACTACGTATTACTTATATAACGATACTGAGTGTCATAACATCTATTTAAAAGATATTTAGTTCGAAATCGGTTTTGATTTTGTAAGGAGATTTTTCTACTACCTTAACTTTTGTAAATTTCAATCCGTTATCTTCTGGAACATAAAATACAACATAAAATTCGAGTTTTAAAAACCATTCTGTTATTTTTATGACGGCATATACCTAAACTGAATGCTGATTTTTTTCTGCTCTGTATCTATTTAAAGAAACTTGTAAATTTGTTCGCTTATCCTAATTCTTACACAACGATAATAACATTAGTACATTGAATTAATTTAATCCAAATTCATTTTCTTTCTTAAAACTTGACACAGTGTGTTACATCTGTATAAAATCACTGGTGAAAGCAGACATGATCGAATGAAATTTTGTTATCATGGGTTTTATCTGCACAGGGGATAATGACACTTGATAGCAGAAAGGGTAGATGTCTTATGTTACGATTGTTAAATGTCAGTTTAGATTCATTCCATCTCATCGATCTTGTTGGTCTCGCTTGTATCAAGATAAGAACATTGATTGTTTTAAAATACCAATGTATTTCAGAAGAATTCTAAAGATATAGGGGACGGATAGGATATCGAATGAAAGAGTTTTGCAGATGATGACCAAAAAGACAGAGATCTTGAATACTGTCAAGAAACGCAAGCTGCAGTACTTTGGACACATCATGCGTAATGATAAATACGACCTGCTCCAACTCTAAACCGCTATGCCGCTGTGTTTCGTCCGATGAGTGGGGTATCCGGAGGCCTACACCCCCTCTCCCAAATACAAATATTACGCGTATTCTGGAGGGGGCAAATCTGCGCTGACTCGGGGCAAACAGAGCAGGAGGCTCAAACCACCCTTCTTCACACTAGCTGTGGACTTTTGCAACATCAGGGGGCTTCGATCAAATTTAAATGACGTCCACTTTCACCTGGAGACGGCGAAGCCGGCCCTGTTCTTTTTAACCGAGACACAGATATCCTCCCTAGCTGATTCATATTACCTTTCCTACCCGGGGTATAATTTGGAACACTCTTTTATACCACGGGCTGGCGTGTGCGTTTACGTTTACGTCAGGGAGGATGTCTGTTCTCGACGCCTGAGTTTTCTTGAAGGACAGGACCTATCCATCATCTGGCTGCGTGTAGACTGCGATGACCATCCGCGAATCTACGCATTCCTGTATAGGTCACATAGCGGTAACGCAGAGACTGACCGGCTCCTCGAACACATCCAAATGGCTACAGATTCCGTGTTGGAGCAGATCCCCACTACAGAGATCGTGTTTCTTGGTGATTTTAACGCCCACCACGCCGAGTGGCTAGGCTCACGTACCACCGATCATGCAGGGAGATCTGTTCACGACTTCGCCTTAGCATATGGTCTGACGCAACTGGTTCTTGCGCCAACGTGAATCCCAGATGTGCAAGATCATACACCTTCACTCATGGACCTTCTGTTGACCTCACATCCGGACGGCTACCTAGTTTGTGTTGACCCTCCTCTGGGATCGTCGGACCACTGCCTGATCCGGAGCACCGTGTCGATCACGCGCCTAAGACAGCCCCACTTCTTAGGTTGTCGCCGCGTGTGGCACTATAGGTCAGCAGAGTGGGACGAGATGCGGTGCTTTTTTGCATCCTACCCGTGGAGGCAGATCTGTTTTTCGCTGGGAGATCCAGATGCCGCTGCTGACGCTGTTGCTGATGTGGTACTGCAAGGTATGGAACTCTTCATTCCATCCTCCCCTGTGCCTATTGGTGGCAGGTCCGAACCATGGTTTGACCGCTCCTGCAAAATGGCCTCTCGCCGAAAGCAGGAGTGCTATCAGGCTTGGGTCAATGCGGTGGTATCTAAGGATGTGAATTCCAACTTAAAAACACTTCAATCATGCAGGTCCTTCAAAAGAGTTAGCAGCCACATTAGCAGAATTGGTGAGAGACTTGCACGCCTTCCCTCGGGAACTCGTGCGTTCTGGTCGCTCGCCAAGGCTGTCCATGGAAACTTCTGCCAGCCAGCCATTTCGCCACTGCACAGGGATGATGACTCGCTGGCCCGTGACGCGAAAGAGAAAGCTGATCTCCTGGGCTCCCTCTTCGCGTCCAACTCGACTCTGGATGACCAAGGTGCACCACCACCGCATATTCCGCGGTGCAATTCATATATGCCGGAGGTGAAAATCCGGTATGGTGCCGTGCTTAAGGCGCTTCTCAACTTGGACATTCACAAACCGAGCGGGCCCGATGGCATTCCCCCTATAGTGCTGCGGACAGGTGCTCCGGAACTGGCGCCAGTTCTTACCCGTCTTTTCCGGCTCTCCTACTCATCAGGCGTAGTCCCAAAATTATGGAAGGCGGCTTTAGTGCACCCGATCCCTAAGAAAGGTGTACGCTCAGATCAATCCAACTACCGCCTCATTGCCATTACCTCCATTTTCTCCAAAGTAATGGAGTCGATCATCAACCACCAGCTCTTGGGATACCTAGAGGGGCACCAGCTGATCAGCGACTGCCAATACGGATTCCGTCAGGGTCGCTCGGTCTCACCCATAAATGCGCGCAAGCGGTTGTGTTTGGACATAGCGAAGGCCTTCGATCCGGTGTGGCACAAAGCGCTTATAGCGAAGCTGCCATCCTATGGGCTTCTCGAGAAGTTGTGCAAATTGGTCACTAGCTTTTTGGCTGATCGGAGCATCAAGGTTGTTATCAACGGTGCATGCTCCGACTTAAAACCCATAAACGCTGGTGTCCCAGAAGGCTGCGTGCTATCCCCTACGCTGTTTCTTCTGCATATCAATGATATGCTGCAAATCAGCAATATTCATTGCTATGCAGACGACAGCACAGGGTATCCTTCCTACACCGGCCGTGCCAACATGTCCCAGGATAGCGTCGACGAGAACCGGAACAAACTTGTGTCTGAAATCGAGACTATGCTTTGCAAAGTCTTGGCATGGGGCCGACAAAATTTAGTCCAATTCAACCCCAAGAAGACACAAGTTTGTGCGTTCACCACTAAAAAGTCTCCCTTTGTCGTATTCCCTCGATTCGAGATCACTCCTCTAACTGCCACAGCCTGTATTGGCATACTTGGCGTCGATATATCGAGCGACGTTCAGTTCCTTGTTCACTTGGAGGAGAAGGCCAAACTGGCCTCTAAAAAGCCCGGTGTACTCAGTATGGCGAGACAGTACTTCACCAAAAGCCACCGCCTGCAACTTTATAAGGCGCAAATTCGGCCTCACATGGAGTACTGTTCTCACCTCTGGGCGGGTGCTCCCCAGTACCAGCTTCTTCCATTTGACCGCATACAACGAAGAGCGGCTCGAATCATCGACGATCGAGTCATCTCCAATCGGCTTAATTCTCTAGCATTGCGTAGAGATGTGGGTTCTCTCTGCATCTTCTACCGCATTTATCACGGGGAGTGCTCAGAGGAGCTGTTCGGGTTGATTCCAGCGGCCGAATTCCACCACCGGACATTACGTGCAAAGTACCATCCACATCACGTAGACGTCTGGCATTCCACAACCACGCGTTTTGTTCGAAATTTCTTGCCTCCTACAGCCACTTTGTGGAATCAAATACCGGCAGCGGTCTTCCCGAACAAATACGACTTAGGGACCTTCAAGAAAAAAGCATACCTTAAAGGCCGGCAACGCATTTCTTGGCACACCTGTTGTTGAGCAAACGCTCATGGACATCCGCTGGTTGAAAAAGATAAATTAAATACTAATCAATCATTTTATAATATATTTTTAGCAATATAGCAAATAGCAATTATTTTTCAGACTGTACATCACTATTTTTCGATATATGGACATTAGACAAAATTATGTCGCGAAATCTTTTTATTTCTAATCAAAGTATTAATATTAAAAGTATGGACGTTAACATTTTTTTATGACAATAACAGACGAGACGAGCAGGACGTTCAGCTGATGGTAATTGATACGCTCTGCTCATTACAATATAGTGCCTTTCAGGATTCTTGAAAAATCTAAAAATTCTGAGCTTCACTTTAATAGTGCTCGTCTCCTTGAGACATAAGATGCACATTTGTCGAGTAATTTCACTAGCTACGGCGCCCTTCTTACCAAAACATAATAATGCTTACATATTACTGCTTCACATAAACAAACTTAGCGGAATAGTTTCAAACATTTCACTGAACTATCGTTAACTGCATATCTGAGCCATAAAGCTATTGAAGTCACATTTACGATGTGTGTATCGCGCTCCAATGTTGACTGACAGTCGATAAACTTGCCCCAAACGAGATCAAACTAAATATTATATAAAGCAATCTCACTTTGAGTGATTCAAATAAACATATGAATGTTTATAATGTATATAGCTTTATATTCTATATTAATTTAGGTAATATTAAATAGAAATGAAATATTTTACAGGATTTAGCGATGACGTTCTATACACAAGGACATATCATTCGCAGTTTGATAGCGGAACGGCAAAAGTGTGCTTAAAGACAATGTAATCACACTTTTCTCCTTACTCATGTGTCAACTGTCTCTGTCGGAATCGAACCTAAAGCGAAGAAATGTTTTACATTACTGCATATTGAGCAATAATATTTTAAGTAACTGTAGTAAATGCGGCAATGTATAGATATAACAGTCAAAGCTTATTATAATGTAATTTGTTCCATGTTCCATATTTCGACTTTACTTTTATACGACGTGCATTGTCTATATGTATAGAAGTGGAGGCTCCTTTGCACCGGATGCCGGCTAGATTATGGGTACCACAACGGCGCCTATTTCTTCCGTGAAGCAGTAATGTGTAAGCATTACTGTGTTTCTGTCTGAAGGGCGCCGTAGCTAGTGAAATTACTGGGCAAATGAGACTTAACATCTTATGTCTCAAGGTGACGAGCGCAATTGTGGTGCCGCTCAGAATTTTTGAGTTTTTCAAGAATCCTGAGCGGCACTGCATTGTAATGGGCAGGGCGTATCAATTACTATCAGCTGAACGTCCTGCTCGTCTCGTCCCTTATTATCATAAAAAAAATCATTGGGATTTAGATAAAATTTTACTGTTTAAGTCGGAACTTTTTTTTCAATGAAGTGCTATATTATAACAACATAATATTTTTTTCAAATCGTGCATTATTTAATACATAGAAGTATTATAAACGTCTAACTATGGTTATTTCTTAATATTAGTACGTTAATTTAGGTGCTGGATTCATGAGGTAACGTGATTATTATTTCGTTTAATTAAAGTAGTGTACGATTAAAAATCTTAATTTAATTCTGTCAATGCAAAAATCGGTTTAATATTATACCAGTTTACTGCAAGAAGTTATGTAAGTAAGCACTATATAACAATCTTTCTTCATTTCAAATCAGAAAGCATACATAATTAAAAATGTAGATATTATTTTTATACTACAAGTGTATCAAAGTAAATTTCAACTCAAATTTTTGCAATGATTTAATAGCGAAACGGAAAAGCTAAAGAAAATGTAAAAACACAATAATATATTTTGGTCTCTTTTTCTATCGAGTTTATTTAACAGTTACAGCGTTCTTCTAGCTATATCATATCAATGATTAAATGAGTTACTTATTTACTTTTGATTACAAAACTGAGAATATGAACAATTGTTGTTGTGTTTATAATAAAAAATTTATCGTGGAAGTCACATCACTAATCGTAATGTATGCTGTCCGATTTGAACATAGGCTTTACAGCCTTATTCATAGTCAACCGCAACGCATTCAAAGCAAAATGTTCCTTTAAGCTTTCCTTGCAGGGATATTCCCTGTCATAAGGCTCGAAATTGCTTGGCATGGACTTGCCAACCTTTATGTTAAGTAATTGTTACATGATTTGAATCTACATATTACTGTACAAATTACTCTTAACTTTACCAAAACCTGTATCCATATAAGACTTAATGACATTAATAATATTTTTTTTTACAAATTTAATTTATAGTATATCATTGCATTCGTCTCGCATTTATGTTAATACTGATGCTTTGCTACTAAATTTATGTTTATTTTAATTAAGTACACAATACATTGTTGCTTGCTGCGTTTATTTTGGCTTCTTATCAGCTGAGTCGCGAAATTAAATTAAAGTTAATTTAAAATATGAAAAAATTTGGGATTAAGCTTTGCAAAGATAATATTGAATGATATTTTATTTTTTTCATTAACTTTCAAGTAAATTGAAACTTTCGAGTATTTTGCATAGCATGCATTACTTTGAACAGACTGAAGAAAGAAGCAATTCACACTCAGCCTCACTTTTCAAAAGTGGTGAAGGTGGTAGATTGTAAAATTTATAACATCGACATACATTAGTATTTTTCATGGTGACCAGCAATTTTCGGTATCGCTTTGCATTTTTATTTCCATGGTGATACGACATGGGTACATTGAATAAGTGGCGTACAAGCTCCCATATGTCTGGTAACATTCCTGTAATTCGTCTGATTTTGCGTAGTTTTTTAATGAAATCAAGAAGCCTTTTTTTTATATGAGAAAAGCTTGTTAAAATTAATCTAACCGTCTCAGAGAAAAAACAATTACAGAAAATCGTGTAAACCATAATTTATGTGCATGTAAGCTGCTATTTTGACATTAGAAAAAACAAACTTAAGCTATATTTAAAATGTTCTTAATCTTTGAAAGTATAATATGACAATTCAGCTATCAAAGTGATCGGCTCACCTTTGGATAATCCTGTCCATTGACATCAGCAGTACTGGAGCTCTCAATTTGTTCCATGTGAACCTGGAATTTTATCTCGGGCGTTGTATATGCTTTTACATGATCCCGGAAAATGTATGTACGAAATTTAAAAGAATTTTTAAGAAGCGTTTTTGTGATAAAGGTTACTATAACATAATTGACTTTCTTAATGATAGTACAAATCGGAAATGAAGCAACCGCCCACAATATATTTAATGAAAAAACATACTAACAAAATATTTTTGGAAAAAATTAAGCCGAGTTTCTTACGCCCATTCCTCTCATATCTGAGTCATAAATTTTCAAATGGGTGGTAGTGTTTAACGTTTAATAAATGATTTAAAATACTTTTTTAAATAACCTGGCACTATATTGTGATTATTTTATAGCGATAGAAATGACTGTACAATATTGTATATTTTTATTGAAAAGAGCGCAAAAAAAAGAATGCTGGGAGAGTTTCTTGCGCCGCTTCTTCTCTCTCAGAGCGCCATTTATTTTCGAAGTGGTAGTAGTATCTAGTAGTATAAGAAATGACATCAAAAATAATTCTAAAGGAATCAATTTTGAGAAAATAAATGCCTTTATGCCATTAAAACTGAAAACAAAATTTTATGAAGATGGTGGGGATAGGGATAAAGACATAAAAGGCGTAATGCCTAATGTGGCTGTGTGGCGGTCCTCCACAGTGCCAGTTATCAAGGAGCCTTCTTCCACGTACTACAAAGCTGTGGATGTGTAATCTTTAAACACCAAGTGACCCGTACGCTCGTTTGTCCCCCTTTTCCATAAAAATAAACCACCTCATACAGAATACTTCAGATTATATTACAAAAACAACACGAATAATTAACTTTTTAATTCATAATTAATACAGATTAATTCACAAACTTTTATTTACAAAATTATGTTAACAACACACGCCTAATGTCACACTCGCATTTCATCAATAGCGGCCTGAGGCAAGTTCTGTGGATGAAGCGCCTTTCCTCTTCTTCCCTAATCGGCGAAGATCCCGGTAAGTGCTGCCGCATATCCGGAATAGACGGGGAGCTAAATTGATTCAAATTCTTTGGTAAAGTTGCATACCCTTGATACGCATTCGGTTTTCTAAAACTACTATTCCTACTGCCTAATTTACTCGGTAACATCATATTATTTATACTAAGCGTCGGGCTGGGTGATTTTGGACCATCCAACGGCCCCTTAAAGTTCAAATTCGATAGACTCTGTTCCTTTTTCCTATTCTGTCTTTCAACGTCGACGACTAAGCTTGACGCAATCGTTGGATCAATATGGTAATGTGAATGCTTCCCCGATATTGTCTCGAAGTGTTTCTCATTGAAACGTTGTTGTTTTCCTCGAGACCCTGACTTATCTCTCTGGTAATAAACTCCAGCGAATATTAAGACGTTTAATATAAGTAATGTACATCCGATTGCAATTGTAACACTTAATGCAGTGGAATAAGCTGCATATCCGGCTGCTTCTAAGCTGGCTATTGTATCATTGTTGTTGTATGATACATCTCTTCCACTTGGAACGATTGTGACACAAGTGGCGAGTATAGAATCAACTGTTGTCAACGCTGTCTCTGAAAATGTGGAACCATTTCGTCTAATATCACTTTCCATTGTTCTAGATAAGGGATCAGGTCGAACTATGCCTTCGTAAAGGTCTTGATCGTTGTGGTTCTTGAAGAGGTTGTGTCGTGTTGCGACGTCATCCATTCCTGCTCGGTGGAGTTCGGGAACGAGGCGGAGACATTCTGATAGTTGGTGCGCGCGATAATGGTTTTTCAAACGAGGTTTCACACCTGCAATAAGAAAAGCTTTACTATTCTGTAGGATATATAAGCTAGCTTGGGGAGGAGGGAGTTAATATAGTAAATAGTTAGGTAAAAATAATTAGAGTGAATTTTTATGTTGCGAACGCACACCGTCACGTTACTTTGTGTAACTCATATATTGAACCACAACCAATGGATGCGAATTAAATAAATTAGAATATATAAATTGAATTTTTATAAAAGTTTTAAAAGAAAAAAAATCTCTCTAATTTAAAAATAATTAAATGATATTTAATTGCACGTTATTTAACTAAATTATGCGCTATAATAATATTTTCATTGGTTGTATTTAAAACCATCTTTTTTACAATATTGTTTTTTCTACAAACGTAAAGTAGCACGAAGAATATTTTTTTTAAGGATTTTTGTTTTATTACGCCAAAGAAGAATAACTTCTTGCGTGCATACTTAAGTACACACATTTTTTAAAATTAAATTAATATATAAGAGAAGGCAAACGAGAAAGTGACACATTTGATAGAAAGTAAAATAAAGTCGCTTAAGGATACTTGAAATGACAGATGTCAAAAGATGCGTCTAACTTTGAAGTGAATCTGCTCTGAGTAATTAAAGTATTTATGTATGTTTATATGAATTTGTGTATGTTTAAGTAAGTATATTGCATAAAATATATCATTTTCTTGTAACCCATAACACAGGCTATATATGCTTAACTTATGGCAAGATAATTTGTGTAAAAAGTGTGTCAATATTATTATAATTATTATATCATATAAGTTCCAAAAAACGTTATGGAGTACTACAGGTAGCAGATAGTCCACAAGCTGGCTGTACGAAAAGCAATTTCTTGCGAATCGAGTGGATGTAGAATGACTTTTGAAAACCTGTTATTCCAATTTTTTACACTTGTCGTAGTGACGTATTTGATATACCTATAGACCTATAGAGAAAAATAAATATAGAGATTTCAATATAGACACTTATAAATACAGCATGCAGATACAGACAATATTCGTTGTAAGAATATCGTTACCAGTAGTAGGCTCCTATGCACAGGATGCCAGCTAGATTATGAGTACCACAATGGCGCTTATTTCTGCCGTAGTGCCTCTCAAAATTTTAAGGTTTTTCTAGAATTATGAGCGGCACTGCATTGTAATGAGCAGGGCGTATCAATTACCATCAGCTGAACGTCCTTCTCGACTCGTCTCTTACTGTCATAAAAAAAACATATTAAGAAGAATTCTCTCCACTCAGTGTATTGATAATATCATAATATGTATTCTAAAATTTGCATCTCTAAAATAAAATATAAGACATAAAATTGCAGACTATTGCGATAGAAACTAATAAATTTAATATCATCCCTAATGAAACGACTTTGAATAAAAACGTGCAAAACATCCCAACAGCGCTTGAAAGGTCCAAAGCTCGCCTCATTTATGACTCAGCACGTTCAATTCGAGTGCATCCCATAAATCCTAAGACCTTTTTATACGCTGACCCATTTATTTCTTGTATTCTTACCAATTTATTTAGTAGATTTCTCTTTTGCTTCATTCAGAGCTAAATGCATACTCATCGTGTTCTCTTTGGAATGTTTTTATGTCGGGCATCATATTAATTACTAAGAAATTCTAGTACGATAATCTAGTATTTCCGACGACTTAATTATTATTTTAAGTATTAATTAAAACTCAAAATTTTGCATTAAACATTAATTAAAAAAGATTTATTATATGATGATTACCTCAGGCGTGCAATGTATCTGATTGATGAACACGATTTTTATTATTATTATATTTACCAATATATTCATGTCAATTACAATATACAAGTACCTTTCACCACTTATATCGTGACGCTACGATGGTGAGAACACAAGGGTAGAAACAAGTGAACCATAATCATAAAAATAAATATTTAATTTTAAATTTTCAAGCAAAGAAATTGTATATCTGAAAAACAAAATATTAATCACCCTTACGTAGGCATTACTCACCCACAAGTATTTAACGGCGACGGCGCTACTCACACACGAGTATTGAACAGCCATGGCGCTACTCACCTACGAGTACTGAACGGCTACGGCGCTACTTACAACCGAGTATGCACAGCTACGGCGCTACTCACCTAAGAGTACTGAACTGCTACGCTGCTACATTCCCACGAGTATTGAACGGCTACGGCGCTACTCACACATGAGTATTGAACGGCTACGACGCTACTTACCTATTAGTACTGAACAGCTTCGGCACTGCATGGTAGATTTGTTGTCAGTCAAGTCACTAGAGTGCGGCTACTACATTATTTACCGGTTGTTTCGAAATAAAATTATAGAATTTTTTTATTATTTAGGTTAATTATGTATATATTATTTCCTTTTATTTTTAAATGATTACGTTTAAGTAGCTCTACCTGTGCATTTTTCGAATGTCGCCTTTGTAGCTCTACGCAGTATATTTACATACTGAATGTATGTGTGTCTATGTATATTATATGTACTCCAAGTGTCTCGAGGATCTGCTGAAAACTAGTGTGATGTTGGTGTCTTCTGCACTAACACAACTATTTACTGAGATAGTTCCTTTTAGCAAGGAAACACGCGCCGCACATTTTTTTAAATTTCTATTAATATCTGTTTTTATCTTATTTCGTTTAAGTTTTTGTTTGCTAGTAAGATTATTTCAATACTATGACATTATTTTATTTCATGTTGGCCAATAACAGACTAGTCCGGGCTTAACCCGCTAAAAGATTATCCAAGATTACGACAAGCCAGTGATCGAATTATACGATAGCCGAAGGGTAACCTTATTACAAAAAATCTGCTGTCAAACCATCTGTGTTAATATCAATCTAAGATGGCGAAAAAAAAAATGTTGATAGTATTACAAAAGCTTAGATTAGCTTGAGTAAAACTTGCATTAGGCCGTTATTTTTTAGTTCTGTATCCTATATATTTTTATCTTAACCTATGTATATGTATGTAACGGACACTTTTAATGTAATTTTCACTATCTTGAATACGCTTGATATACTTGTAAACAACCAAGTACCAATGACAATATAATATTATAACTTTGGTCTTGCATATTTACCAAGTTTACCAGAATGGTTTACTCTGAAGCCAGGAATAATTTCCATCTCTAACTCATCCCTACGTAAGGCCAATGCTTCTTAGATTATTGGGCCAGGTCAGCTTTACTCAAAAGTCAATAACAATAAATATTATAAAAAATTGATTGATGAGTGTGATTCTCGAAGGAGTCGTAGATCTCTTGGTAATTAAAGATTGCGTTAAATTTATTGTATTAATTAAAAATCTATGAAAGCAAAAGTCAACCTGAATTGTATAATAAGTCTTACACTTAGATTAACAATTGGTCTCAGTTTTTTAATACCAATATAAAGATACCGCACTACCTAAGAACAATAGCTTTTTATTACAGCAACTATTAGATTCTTGTGTGCGTGGCATCTTGACACTCAATCCTGACATCTTTCAAATTTTATAACTTGATTGAAACAAAATACTTACTGATGATATGTAATCCCAGTGTCTTTCTTATTTCTTGTAGTATTATTTTTACAGACCCAGCTGTTTAGTTTTAATTATTAGCAAAGATTAACAGAACATGTGGCACGTCACATCACACATTGTTTGAGACTGGCTCGATTACGCCCACTTGGGCGTAGTATTAGTTGCCGCACATTATGACTACGCTTGCGGTATCTAGCTTGGCTTGGAGCGGAGCGGGGACCAATCTTTAATTTATGGTCTTACATTTATAAGTGGAAAAAAATGAGAATGACAAATTACTCACTTATTTCTAAATACTTTTGATGAGTTGAGTCGTATTCTTCCCAAGTTATTTCACAAAATCTATTTCTCTCCCGTGACGCGAGTCCTGACGAGAAGTGAGTCCTGACGAGTATTGTCATTAGGATTTCTAGAAAGAATAATTATTTTAATCTTAACATATCATAAAAGCGTAACAAAGTAAAAATTGTGCATTATATTTGAAACAATACTAGATGACGTGTGTTCTGTAGAAACAAAACAGGATCCAAAAATGTACTTTATAGAATTTTTGTCTATTTATTTCTCTGCTTCTCTGTAAATCTGTGCAAATTTGTGTTTCTCGTCAAGGACAAATCACAAAAACTGCAACGATTTATACTAATAGTATTAAAAGGAAAAGTTTGTGATTTTGTCAGATTTGTTAACATTTAAAAACATTTTTGTATCTAAATATTGCATATCTAGGTATCGGTTCCAACGATTTTTATGAAATTTACTAGACGGTACATAACACAGAGAACGACACCTGGATGGTTGAAGAAGCGTAGTCTTACAGGGGTGGTATGTGGCGCTAAAATGCCAGTAAAAACTAATGGCAAGGTCTATAAAACGGCAGTACCACCAGCCTTACTGTACGGTAGCAAAGTTTGAGCAAGCAAAAAGACCCATGAACAGAAGCTACATACCACCGAAATATCCGGTTTAAAGAACTTTAATTTCTCATTAAGACTGTCGTCACTTACATGAGAACATAAAATCAGTGAGTGAGAGGCGAATTTGCTCATTGCTGCTTTCCGGTTTTTTAAGGCGGTGGTCCAAGTTACAAGATATAGTTTATTGTTATTATGATAAGATGTTTTTATTCATTGCTTTGTAAATGATATAGCAGCCTTTTTTTGAAGATGTTGAGCGAAGTTGCTTCTCTTACAGTTTTCGGAAGCTTATTGTATAGCTGTGCTCCTGCAAATGTTATATTATTTTTGCCATAGTTGGTTCTAATATTAGGTAATACAAGGTGTCTGGCGTGACGTAAACTATATTTGTTGGTATTGTGTTTTGTTGTGAATGTTGTATTTGAGTGAATGAGTCTATGAGTTATCTTATATATAAGTATGCATGTGTAGTAGTTGTAAAGTTGAGTAATGTTCAATAGTTTCGTTTCTTTGTAAATAGTTTCTGTAGGAGTTAAGTAGTCATAATTATGTAAAATTTTTATCATTCGGTTTTGTAGCGTTTGGATTGGTTTTATATTAGTCTTACCTGCATTACCTCATATTTCAATGAGGTAGAGTAAGTGTGGCTTAACTAGGGCATTATATATCAATAGTCGAGCTTGTTTTGGGATACACCGAACTATTTTGTGTAGAGAGCCTACTAGAGATGAAAGTTTGTTTTTTATATTTATTAGGTGTGATTTCCATGTTAAGTGTTTATTGAGTGTCAATCCAAGGTATTTTTCTTCAAAAGTCTTTTGCAATACTTCTCCGTTGATGGTAAGATTAGGAATGTTAGGTAGTTTTTTATTTTTAGCACTAAATATCATATATGATGTTTTGGAGGCATTGATAGTTAAAAGGTTACATTGAAACCACTTTTGCAGTATATTTAAATCATCTTGTGCATTTCCTATTAGTCCTTCTAAGTTTTTGCCGAAGTAAAATAGACATGTATCGTCTGCATAAAGGGTAAGATGACCCTGCATACCTGCTTGATGTATGCTATTTACGTACACCAGGAATAATAAAGGTGCTAGAAGGGATCCCTGAGGAACCCCGCATGTCAGCAGCTTGGATTTGCTTTGATGAGCTCCAATTTTTACAATCTGGTACCGACTTTTTAAGTATGACTCTAGGATTTTGTGTGCGGTTTCTATTATACCGATGTGTTGCAGTTTTTCTAGGAGCAGGGTGTGGCTGACGGTGTCAAAAGCCTTTTTGAGATCAATAAAGACTCCTATTGCCACTTCCCTCTGATCTATTTTGGTTTTTATTGTGGTTACTAGATCAATGGTGGCACCAACTGTATTTGATTTTGGCCGGAAACCGTACTGTTTATCATATATAAAGTTTATCTCAGTTAGGTATTTCTCTAATTTGTTATATATGATTTTTTCAAAAATTTTTGAGAATGTCGGTAGAACTGAAACTGGTCGGTAGTTCCCAGGGTTAGATTTATTGCCTGCTTTGTACAGTGGGGTAACTCTAGCAACTTTTAGACTGTCCGGAAAGATACCTTCAGCCAAAAGTTGATTTAGACATTTTGTTAATTTATTTATTATAAGATTTTTGATACATTTTATGGCTTTGGTATTTATACCATCCAGTCCTGTACTCGTGTTGGGATCTAAGTTATCTATAATTTTGGAAACCCCATTTATAGTACACGGAGTAAATTGAGACAAATTATGATGTTTGGTGTTGTGGTTAACTAAGGGTAGTGTGTATGTGTTACTATTATGAAACTGTTTGGGTATTTTGTTGGCCAAATTTGTCCCTATATTTGCAAAGAAATTGTTAAAAATTTCGCATACCTCTATTGGGTCCGTAGTAACAGTGCCGTTTTCAGAGGTTAGGTTTGGAGGAGCACAACTATTAACAGTTTTGTTATTAGAAAGGGTATTGATTAATTTCCACATTTTTTTCGGGTTATTTGTGAATTTTGAGAATTCTCCGTAGTAATATTTTTCTTTTGTCTTCCTTATTAATTGTGCTAGGTTGTCTCTTTTTGTTTTAAAATCTTTTTCTAGTTGACTATTGTTAGGGTGTTGTTTTAGTTTACACCATAATTGATTTCTTTCATTAATTCCTGCTAATATCTGTCTGTTGATCCATTCATTTTGTGGCTGATTAAGTGTTTTGTATTTGTATATTTTATTTTCGGAGATCATCTTTTTAATGTACTCATCAAATATTGAGTAATCATGAGTATTGACTTCTAAAATTGTCGACTCAACCGTTTTATATAATTTCGCAAAATCTATAGACTCGTATTGAACTATTTGTTTCTTTGGTGGTCGTATCCTTTTTAGTTCTGTATAGATATTCTTATGGTCTGATAAGGATGACTCAATGATAGCTGTATGAAAATTGTCTTTCTTTAGATTTGTAGAAATGTGGTCTATGATTGTTCTAGTGGTTTCAGTCTCACGTGTACAGTATTTTGGATCAATTTTGTTAATCAGTTTATAGCCGGATTCCATAAGCATGGTACTGTAACGTCTAGTTGTACTGCCAGAGCTTAACAAGTCGATGTTTGTGTCTCCAAAGATGATAGTTCTCTTTTGTTTAAGAAGTTGTTCCTGATAGCCACAAAGAAAGTCATTAAAATTTGTGTGTCCAGGCTTATACACAACCCCAACTGTGAGTGCATATTTGTGGAGATATATGGATAGGTAGTTATTTCCACCGACATATAATGATGTAGTTATGTCGTGTTTTAAGTTGTTATGCACATATATGGATACACCGCCTCCGATGATATCTGGTCTGATATTATAGTAATGAGTATAGTTTTGAATTCGAAATTGTTGTACTTGTGTATCCGACCTTATCCAGGTTGCAGTTAGTAGGACTATGTGTATACATTTTTTAAAGGAATGTAGGATACAGATGAGTTCGTCAAATTTACCTGGACTACATATGCTTCTTACGTTGGCGTAGAAAAATTTAAGACTTGATTTACAGGTAAGTACATTTTGGTATGTGTCAACTACTTGATATGTCATTGTGTCTTCACTGTTTGAGTTTGCATTGCGGGTATTGAGTTTGGTTGTCATATTTAGTTTTTTGAATCATTGATTTCAATAATTTTTGGTAGACCCTTGACATACTTTATTGTGATGTTGTTTTCCCCATTAGCTTTACGCTGCGCTAGTTCAGTTTTCAAATTTTTCAAGTATTTTTGTTGCGCTGGTGTTTGATCTGAGTAAATTTTTATGTTCTTACTTAATTTATCTTTATTACGAAGTAGCAGTTTCGCGGTATGGGAAGATTCGAAGCAAACTTTGATGCTACGGTCTTTTTTTGCATTATACTTCCCAAGTCGAAATATTCTGATAGGTTTTGGGCAGTCCTCTAATAGGTTATTTGTGATATTGGTTACCTCCTTCATATCATATAAGCGGCCCTCCTTAGTGTTCGTAGAGTTACATTCCGATATACCCATCAAGATAATATTTTTTTCCCTAGAATAACGGTCCTGTAATTCATGAAGAAAGTTTTCATTGCAGGTGATGGTACTCGCAATCGTGTTGTTTTTCATTCCCATAATATCAGATTCAATTGTGTGAATTTTAATATCGGTTGTAGTCGCTTTGTTAGTTAGATCAGATATTTGCTTCTTCATTAATATCTGTTCCTTTTTTAGGGAGTCAGTTGCTGCTTTAATATCATTCAACTGAGTTTTCATTTCAGAGATGTTTTCTTGAATTGACTTCATTGTATTTTCTTGGTTTTCCGTGAATTTTTGTAACATTGCTGTTATGTCTCTATGGATATCTTGAAGCTCTTTTGCACAATTATAACTTACATCTGGCTCCTTTCGTTTTCTGTGTGTAACTTGAGACTCCATTGAAAACTCACTTGCTTTGGATAAGTTCGTTAAAGAACTACTTTGGCCCGGTGGTGATCGCCTGACGCTCATGATTTGTACCACACAACAGAATAATTGTCGGTATTGTGTATGAGTCAAATGCGGGTAGTTTCGAGTTACTTTGTTTTGTTCGAAAAAAAAAAAATATAGCCAGTCGATATCTATTGGTATAATAATCTAGATGTATTATAATTGTGTTTGTATCGGTTTCATGTTATTTATATATTTCGTTGACAATGTTAAACAATGTACATTTTCATTCAAACACCAAAATTGGATGTGATAAACAGTGTAGTTGTTTATAGCAATTGTTACCTTTGAAGGAATGCTGCTTGAAGATATTTGTGTTTCACAATAATTCACGATATTTTTACTAATCGTAAGTATTTTGAGCAGTCACCATTTATTATAAATTTTCACCGGTTCGTACAGTTATTTAACTCACATATATAGGTATTTGTCCCGAGAATCTAATTTTAAATGATATTTTTATGCCGAGCACAAACCACTGTTACGCGTTCCGTTAGATTGGAAATATTAGGATATCATCCCCACCATCTGGATATGTGGAGGACCACAGTGCGGTTTTCAAGGAGCTTTCTTCCACGTACTACTAAGCTGTGGAATGAACTTCCTTCAAAAAAAGCGCGTACTTCAAGGCGTGCAACGCTCCTGTGATTCCTCTGGTGTTGCAAGAGAATGTGGGCGGTGGTGATCACTTAACACCAGGTAACCTGTACGCTCGTTTTTCTCCTTTCCTATAAAAAATAAATTAAAAAATAAATGCGTATGCTGAGATAGGCGGGAGGAGTAACACTCAAGGAAAAAGTACGAAATGAATATATAAGAGGAAACTTTAAAGTTGCACCCATATCTGAATCAAAGGAATCTCAGATGGTAGGCCCGATGATTATGTGGTGAAAAAGTGCCCATCCATAGCTACAAGAAAAAGAGGTAGGGAAGACCTCAATTTACCTGACGAATCTCCAAAGGGACATGAAACGCCTTGTCCTCAGTGACGAAGACCCGAAGACGCGATCTACATGACGTCGCATGATAAAAGCCGACCCCGCGTAACGGGATAAGGCAGGGACAAAGAAAAATACTAGACGGTTGATTTGGGAGTTAAAAACCTAGCTATCAGGCCTAATATTGATTGGTCATCCTGGTCTAATGATATAAATTAAAATAGATTCTAAAATTATATTTAGATTGCAGTGGTATAATATAATACTGATAAATTGTTTGATTCGTTATATGTAAAACTTTGTTATGGTGTGACTTCTTCAATTTATTGATATAGCCACCAACCTGCCTAATTTTATTTACGATACGTATTTAAAATCAAAATATAGGAAAGGACTTTGTAGATTCTTATATAATGTGTTAAACAAGTAAATAACCTATATAGAAATAGATAAGTCAAATTTTACTGAAATCGTCTTAATTTTGTGTGTATACGTTCTATTTCTTTAATATCCTACCCTGTCTTTGCGAAGTTGGCAATAAATAACAGGATAGACTCCGATAGTGCGACCTCAGACTTGCTGTAATTGTGTGCGAAGTGCCCGAAGCCCTCGACTATTGGTGCTCCGAAGATATAAGGCAGCTCCTCTCCATGGACTGCTCCAGTTCTCTAAGTAAAAATAATAACTGTATTCGTCAAAGTTAAATATTATACTTTATTCAGATACACTTAAACTAAGCATTATAATTATTATTTAAAAAAATACTAAGCTTTACCAAATTTACACTTTTCCCTTGAATTCCGTAACAAATTGACGACCCATATAGCCCAGTGGTTAGTAACCCTGCCAACTGAGCTAGAGATACCGGGTTCGAATCTCGGTAGGTGCAAACATTTATGTGATGGATGTGAATGTTTGAGTCATGGATGCTTATATGTATTTATGTATGTTTAAGTAGGTAATGAATTAAATATAGTATCATTGTTATTTACCCATAGTACAGGCTATGCCTAGTTTGGGGCAAGATGATTTGTGTAAAATTGTGTCAATATTATATTATTATTAATTATCATTACAATATTTAGATAATTTTATGTAATCCAATGTCAATCATGTGTCGCGAGAAAAAAATAAAGTTTCGATAAATATTTGTCGGGCGCTACGCAACCGGCCATGCAGTCGTTTAATTAACTTTTACTAATTGCATTCAGTTCAGAATAAAAGCGAGTAAATATTAGCAAAAATACTTTTCATTTTTTTATATTTGTATGTGTTAAATTAAATAACATCTAAAAGTGGTAATATAGAGTATGTCGGAAATCAAATGAAATGAAATTTTATTGAAAAGAAACATTGTACTATAAGATGTTTATATAATATTATTGATAATCCAATATGTTTCGTCAATTGACATGCAAAATATGTTATTGAGTTGTCTTAGTACCAAAACACTACCGTTATACTGAAACATGTCGGATTTCAAAGTGCTATCATTAATATTAATAAAAATTTAAATTTAAACATATTATAATATAAGATGTAAGTAATTCAATTATTCATTTTGTACCTATGTATAATCTTAACAAATTTAATATCACAAAAGTATATATTAACATATATTATTATCAAATAGACTAGTTCATAATAATAATTCATTTTAATTTGAAAATTTCATTTAAACTACAGAAGCACTTATTTATTAACCATTGATGCAGTCTTCTTTTGAAAACCTTGAAAAGTAAATCTTTCAATTCATTAGGCGATCAATTATATATTTTCATAGACATTCAGTAAAAATTACTACTAAAAGATGTAGTTCAACAGAAGGGAATTATGAGTCTATTTGGGTATCTTGTGATTAAAACAACAATGTCGATAACAGTTATGTTAACAATCATTATTATGTGTAAATATCTATCCAATAAAATATTCATAGCCATTTTGCTAATGCCACAGGGGCCAAAATATATGGTGTTTGAATTTGTGCTGGTTTACTCTACTTTCTGATAGAATGTAAACCGATTTAATGTGGTTTTCACTGATATATTCCAGCTCTCTGTAACAATTAATTAGTGTTGGTTCCATGCCCATCAAATCTAGCGCCCGCTAGTCATCCCTACTAATATTATAATTGTGGTTGTTTGTTACGCTTTCACACCTAAGCAACTGAACTGATTTTAATAAAGTTTAGTACAGAGATGGACAAGTGCTTGGCAATAGATTTAGGCTACCTTTTATCGCGAATAATAGATTTGGCGGGGTGTGTATGGATGTGGGGAATAGGGGATGGAAGTTTGTATCAAATTTCGTTATTTTTTTTATGAAAACAAGGGACTAGACGAGCATAACGTTCTGCTAATGGTAATTGATACGTCCTACCCTCTACAATGCAGTGCCGCTCAGGATTCTTGAAAAACCAAAAATTCTGAGCGGCACTACAATTGCGCTCGTCAACTTGAGACATCAGATGTTAAGTCTCATTTGCCCAGTTATTTAACTAGCTACGGCACCCTTCAGACCGAAACACAGTTATATTAACACATTATGGCAGTAAAAGGCACCGTTGTGGTACCCATAATCTAGCCGACTTTCTGTGCAAAGGAGCCTCCCACTGGTATTATCGAACATAACAGCATGAAACTTTGTATTAGGCACATGATAACAAATAAATAAATATATGTTCTAGCGTTTTTAAAAATTAGACCTGTGTGGGGTGAAAAAGAGGGATGAAAATTCTATCACAGTTGGTAGTTTACAAAAATGTATAAACCGCAGCAGTTTGTAGAATATTAGCAAAGTGAGTAAGTATATTAAAAAATAAAAAATGCTGCCCAAAGTAACTATTGCACGCGCACGAAGTTAGAACACTTTCGCACTACGTACGATAAGAGTCCGATCTGTACCCGTGAAATACAGATCTAAGAATCTTGGATCGAATTTTGACATTGCTTACGCACTAGTCCGATCTCTGATGCAATTCCAAGCAAAACAGGGGACACTTTTTGGCATTAAGCATTTTACGCGGAATCAAATTACGTCGTTGATCATGAATCCTTTCAATCTGCGTCAACTTCTGGCAATGCTATTGTACGTACGAAGGCGCAGATGAAGTAAAGAATTCTGGGTGCACCCTCTCTTGGTGGACCGACGCATTAAAGGAGCTTTTTACAATCACCAGGCAGTACGTCCATACGGTAGGCAATTTTATAATTACTACCAAATGAGTGAGTCCATTTTCGATTTTATCTTACATCACATAAAAGATAATATTTTGCGATACGACACAAAATTTAGACAATGTATACTGTCAGAACAAATACTTGCATTCACATTAAGGTAAGTAATACTCAGTTCTTAATCAGACAATATTTACTATTGCTTACTTATATGTACTTATGAAGGTAAATCAACACTACACATCCCTGTAATTCGGATTCAGATCGGACGCAGTGCGCGAGCGTTCATACAAATAATACTAGGGATACTTCGGTCCGTCAATATTCTTGTCCGGAACAGAGATGTTGACGGAAAGAAATCGGATGACGGTAGCCGGATCCAGTTGGTAAACTACCATAAAATTAGTTCTACGACTACTCGGGATCGTGTTTTCACGAATACAGATCGGACTCTGATCGGACGTAGTGCGTAAGGGCTCTAACAGTTTGATAAACTATACAAGAAAAAACAGAAAATAATTGTCCTTCTTTAATGTACTACACCATAATTGTTTTGACGTCCACTCTACTGAATTCTATATTACTATTAAATGATGATTACCTCAATAAAAACCGGACCTATGTTATTAATACTAATACACAAATGTATACGTTTTCATAATTAAGTCTAAGCCAATTTAAAGCTATTGTTTTTTGTTTATAAAAACAATCAGCTGTCAATCTTTCTAATCTAAAAATCGGGCAGACTGGTATACTGTATTATATGATTATTTTATGGCAATAGTAATAACAGTACATATTTGCATAAATTCTGTTTCACAAAACAGTGCATATAAGAAGACTTCTCTCTCTCAGAGCGTCATAGATTGTAAAATGACATGATGTACACTCATCACTCCAAAGCAGCTTCAGAAATGGACGAAAAAGTGCAACGTTGTTATCTTCTTGCGTCAGTGATGTGTATCAAGGAGTAACAAAGTTTTTTAAGACATTAAGGGACGAGCAGGACGTCCAGCTAATGGTAATTGTGACACCCTGCGTATCACAAAGCAGTCCCGCTCAGGATTGCACACAATTGCACTCGTCACCTTGAGATAAGATGTTAAGTCTCATTTGCTCTGTAATTTCACTAGCCACGGCAGCCTTCAGACTGAAACACAATAATGCTTACATAGTACTGGTTCACGGCACAAATAATCTTTTAGGATACTATTGAAACAGCCTCCGAGCTAAATGATTTTAGTCAACTAATTGTGTTAATGTCAAGCCGTGAGGTTTAGGGCTATAGCGGTGACCAATGTACGCTCTATAAACCACAGATTCAGCCACAAATGGAGTATTGCTCTCATCTGTGGTCTGGTGCAGTATCAGCTCTAGCTATTAGGCCACACGCAACTCATTTCGCCTATATTTTCTGCCGTGAAACAGTAATGTGTAAACATTACTGTTTCGGTCTGAAGGGCTGTAGCTAGTGAAATTACTGGGCAAATGAGACTTAACATCTTATGTTGAGACATGAGACACAGTGACGAGTGCAATTGTAGTGCCGCTCAGAATTTTTGGGTTTTTCAAGAATCCTGAGCGGCACTGCAATGTACTGGGTGAGGCGTATCGATAACCATCAGCTGAGCGTCCTGCTCCTCTCGTCACTAACTTTTATAAAAAATAAAACTAAAACCTGCTTGAATTGTCAGGAGTACTCTGTGAACCGTTTCGATCACTTATCATACCGGTCATGGAGACTTTCGAAGATCTGCGTGACCTGATTTCTACCATCAAATTCCATCCTGGCATGATAATATATTGAATATTATCCTCACCATTTGTATGTTTGCGTAGCTGTAGCTAGTGAAATTACTGAGCAAACAAGACTTAACATCTTATATCTCAAGGCGACGAGTGCAATTAAAGTGCCACTCAGAATTTTTAGATGTTTCAAGAATCCTGAGCGGCACTGCATTGTAATGGGCAGAGCGTTTAAATTACCATCAGCTGAACGTCCTGTACCTTATTGTCATAAAAAACATGCACTTAAACTAAGATTCACTCCCATTGTTACATTTGATAGTTACAAAAGGAACTTCCCAACAATATTATACATCTGGTAGTAAAATGTCGGTAGGGAATAAATCCATACATTTTGCCCATCATCCTTTCTAGGTTAAAACACAATTTCTACAAATAAAATTGAATCCGGAACTTATCCATTTATACCTGTTCAACCCGACACTAAAACGTCCGAGAGGATTAAACAATACAATAATGCCCATTCTAATTTAAATCCAATTACAACAAAATGAATCCCCGAAGTATAATATCTAAACAAAGCATCCGGGGTAATATCCGCCAGCAGTTGTGGTTGAAATTTCATAAGATTTAATTAATCAACTAAGGCTAAGAGTATTAACGTTTTGTGATCGCAATTATTCAATTAACTAAACTTTAATTTTATTTTTAATATTATTGGATAAAGTTTTACTTCAAATACGCAATAATATTAATCATATTGTTATCGATAACAAATAGAATAGCGATTGTTTATTCAATTTACTTATTAAGTGATTATTTAATTACACAAACTTGCTTAAGAGCTAGTTAACACTGTGCCTGAACTAGGTAGTATGTAACCAATCTCTTTAATGTAATGACTATTAACTAATACAAATAAAATATAAATAATATTTTTTAACACAATTAGTAATTTGAGAAAATTTACTATAATATAGAAAGATAAATAAGATCATTTAAAAAAAAATGTTTTGATGAAAAAAAACTGTTCCTTTGACCGAAGCAATATGAAGTTCATATAGGTTCAGATATTTTCGAAAAATCACTAGCCTTTCCGGGAAATTTGATCGCACGGTATACCTCAGTTCTGTGCGATTTTAGCGCTGTTCTGTCAATGCGTATTATTTTACGTGTATTAATAGATTGCTTATAATTAAGATGATTTGAGTGAATGTATCTGAAAGCTATTGAAACAAGCTATAATACCATGCAAAATAAACCATCTAATAAACAAAATAAGGGTTGGAACTTGGTGAGGGAGCAAAATGCTGTACGGCACACTAGGTTTTGGTGTATCTGAAAAATCTAGTGCCCTGAGGCACTGCCGATTTGAGAAGGCTAGTCAGTAAGATCACTCATGACGTTAGCAAAGGTATTGCAATGGTAATGTTTGCAGATAAATTTTCAGAGTATTACTTTGGAGCACGTCCCATGCGTGCTCTATGGAATTGGGTCTGGTGCTTGGATAATTTATACGTGTAGATAGACTGTGACAGCTGTGAACCAGCCTAACAATAGCGGTTAACTGTTAACGTCTATTTTCAGCAAACGCACATAAGATGTAAGACGTTGCTTGTCATGCAGACTGAGTAATAAACCTAGCCTGTTCTCATGTGTTGCCTAACAGCAAAAGGCTCTATCTTGATGTAGAAATTATCTTAAGTCTGGTGATAAAAGACCAGTCTGAGATCGATACGTCATGATTCTGCAGCTTCTGGCCACCACTCGCACTGTGTGCAGGCCGGCGTTGTTACGCATGAGGTGATTTCTTGGCACATTTGTAGCTTGTTCTGAGCTATACGAGAACAAAGGAACAAGGGTGTCGCTGATTAATATGTGAAAACCTACACAGTGGTCCTTCAAAGAAATTTTCTTATAATATTATGAAATTAGTCGTACTTCTGGGACGCTAAAATACTCGCAGTTTCGTAGTCAGTAAATAATTATTATTTTAATTATTACTATATTATAATTGTACATAATATTTTGTGAAAATAATAACGGCTTATTTTGTATTAATCTATGATAAATACGCAGGTATCTGTGTTATAAATACAGAGTAGGTATACATATGGTTATAACACAGCTCATGAACGTTTGATGCAATTATATTACTATTTTTAGGTCGCTTTGTAAATACTGAAACAAAGAAAAAAAAATCTTATGCAAATAACATTTATTATTTTCACAGTGTGTTAGTTTAATACATAAATATAAAACAATTTAAAATATAAAGAGCTTATTCGAAGTGGTGTCCATTGGCAGCTTTGGTCTTTTAAACGATAAGGCCAGTTATCAATAGAAGCACGCACTCTTTCTATGGGAAAATTCTTCACTGCCAATCGTTCGCATTGTTTTAGGGGCTCCAAATTATCATGGCACTTAGAGCAAGCTGAACTCTCTAACACTGACCATAAATCATAATCCAGCGGATTCAGATCGCGACTAGACGACGGCCAGTCTTCAACTCTGACGAAGTCCGAAACGTTCGTTTCCAACCAAGACTGCGTAGACCGAGCTTTATGACCCGGCGCCGAGTCTTGCTGAAAGGACCATTATTTATTATTGAACATGGTGTTGTTAAGGGGCTTCACTACGCTATCAAGAATGGTATCTTGATACACTTGTGCCTTGTTTTTATACCTTTTTCACAAAAGTATGGCTCAGTCACTTCTTCATAGCTAATAATCAAGAAACCATCACTGAAATCGGATAGTGTCCACGTTGCAGTCTGTCGACTAATTGGGAAGCTTCCTCAGGGCTTTGAGCATAAATACGGTCATTTTGTATGTGTTCAACATGTCGCTCAATTGTAAAAAAAATCTCATCCATAAATAATATTTTTCTGTGACCTCCCTTTGCGTACCGCTTCAGTAGTTGTTTCAATTTTACCACCCTATTTCTTTTTAAATTATCAGTTAAGAAACGACCAGTAGGTCTCTTATAGGCTGCACGTCCTAAATCATCTTTTCAAATACGCGACATGGTTTTAGGTGCCATCTTCATCTCCCGCGATACAATCTTTTGCTTTCGGACAGGAATTTCTTCGAATTCATTCCCTTACTGCTTTGACATCTACTTTTTCTGTCACAAACAGAGGAGGTCTCAACTCTCATTATACCTATTAATAGCCTGGTACACAAATATTTTACTAATACTAAGCATATGGAGGAGTTTTAAAAATTTCATTTGGCTCGATACCTACTTTGTGTAATGCAATCACAGCGATTCGGTTCTCTTTATCACCCCACACCATTTAAATATCGCAAAATATTTTACAAAGTATTGGTGTCAAAATGAGAAAACTCAATAAACAATCATATAAAAATGACAGATTCCAAATTCAATTGTAATATTTTGTTTAACTTAACTTGTAACAGTATTTATGGCCAGACTAAGTAATTGTTATTGGCTACTATGTATAGTTCGAATTCTATATTCTTTTGTTCAAACACACTTTAAGCACCGACTATAATATTATATTGTGATTCAAATTCAAATATTTTTATCGAAAATAGGTTATGAAACACTCATTGAAAGTCAAAAAACTACTACCCATTCGGAAATGAATCCCTCAGACCTAAGAAGAACACGCAAGAAACTTAAATAAATAGCCTTACAGCGATCACTGCATTTCCGATCTGTGGTATCGTTAAGAAAGTCGTGTTAAGTAAATCAGATACGAATCTGTAATAAAATATTGCCATTATAATATTATGTTTCTTTACAGTATATTATACTCATCATCCTATTTATTATGTTTATTATAAACTTTTTTTAGTTCTATTTATTCTACAAATAAAAGATTACTAAAATCTAATCTTCAATTTGTAGATTAAATTTGTTTTGACAATATTTAAATCCATACTTAGCTTACCAGCTATTAAAATGTAAGATATTAAAACGGCTTATAAATTCATGAAAAGGCTAATTTTTAAGTAAAATTCTAAAAAAATGAAAACTGTATATTTTCATCAACTCATATCAAACCATAATTACATCGTACCAGCTTCTTATACCATAATTATAAATCTTCGAAATATACAAATTTGTGAAAAGAAATTTACACAATTATACGAAATAAATTTCTTTATTGGAAATTGATGGGGTTTATTTTCATAAACCCCATCAATTTCCCGAAAGATATATAAATAAATTATCCCGCAATCAAAAGTAGTACCACATACCTCGAGTCCTTAAGCAATGTCTATAAAAATGTATAATAATTTGCCAGACAACAATTTTCTAAACGACTCAAACGAAAATAAATAAAAATATGGGTCTCTACTATGGTCTGCTGTTCAGATTAAATTGCGACACTCAAACTGGTTATCTAAAATACTTCTTTGTACAATAATTAACACCAAATGTCATATTTAAGGAATGTATTTATGGAATTGCAATAAATTGAAATTGATAATTGTACTTTAACGATCAGAAGGTAGAATAATGTATTGAAAAGTAACCCTTTCAAGAGATAGAGATATCAAGCCGTCTTCACGTATAACTATGTTATTGAATGAATCATGTAATGCAATAGAAATAGGGCTTTATATAGACAATAATAAGTATAGAATAAGCCTTGTTTTTACTCCCATTACGAGTATAAGGTCTCCATTTGCTTATATAATAATAATAATACCGAGACCATAAAGCGAATATCGAAACTTTCATGTTGTGGAAAGCTTTTGAATGCGCTCTCCTTTGACCACAAAAGTTTATTTTTTAAAAGTTTGGATTTGTTGCCCACATTTTCTTCATGAAAAATCCAAATGCACTGAGGACTGCTGACTGAAGTGAACATTATAAACTTTGGTATGGGAATACTTTTTATTCAATAGGAAAAACTTACAAAAACAATGTTGTATAAAATATTTTTTTAATGGGTTTTAGCTATTTACAAAAATACACACAATATAAATCTGTCGCTGAATAATCCACTCTCAAAAGTGTTCAGTGGGAAAAGCTTATACAAGTATGTATTTTGAATAGTATGAATAAGATCATTAAAGAAGATCTTCTATAAGACCTTAATAAAATTTATAGGTTTTATGAAACCCAGCCTTACCGAGCATCTGTACGGGAACAATGGTCTGCTGGATCAGTTAGCTGCCCTGCAGTGGATAAAAGACAACATCGAAGATATAAATGGAGACCATACCTCTGTGACAGGGGCTGCGTGCATAAATTTTCTGATGCTTTCACCTATATCTAACGGTAAGGTTGAATCTATTTGTAAAAAAATACCCGTCAAGGGATAAGCATTATCTACTTCTTGCTTTTATAAATTGTTTTCTGTTTTGGAATTATTTCTTAGATTTTAATTTATTTTATGATACTAAGAGACGAAACGAGCAGGACGTTCAGCTGATGGTAATTGATACGCCCTGTCATGCAATGTAGTACCGCTCAGGACTCTTGAAAAACTTCTGAACGGTAATACAATCGCGCTCGTATACATAAGATGTTAAGTGTCATTTGCCCAATAATTTCACTAGCATACGGCGCCCTTCAGAACGAAACACAATAATGCATACACCTTAACTGTAGAAAAAGGTGCCGTTGTGGTACCCATAATCTAGCCGGCATCCCGTTCAAAGAAGCCTCATTGGTAAATGCCCTAAGTCACCTCTTACCTACCCTTAGGCCTGGAATTTCCCTATGGGCCGGGGAAGCACAGGGCAAGCAGAACTATTTTTTTTATAACCGCACTATTTGAATGAAGCTGAAGCTTAGTTTAGTCATCTCATAACACTGGTGCTGTTTAAAGATGCGTCGTCCCCGAGAGTGAGCGTGAGTCCGAAACCCAAACATATATTTTATTTTAGTACTGTTCAAATATGTAGTAACTTATACTTAGTTATACAAATTTAATTCTAAAACAATATTTATGAACGATGTGGGACTCGAACTCGCAACCTCTCGCTTTCCGTGCGACCGCTCTTCCAAGGGGCCAAGAGTAGCTATGAGTTTCTTACCATTCCTTTTTTTCAAATTCAACTTTTTTCCTATCAGATAGAGTAAACTGTAGAAAATCGTAAAATGTATAATATATAAATATGTTTTTTTTTAATTTACATTTAATGACATAGACGAGTGACCACTTTTTATTTCAGTACAAGTACGTATTAAGTTACCATTTTGTACATAGCAGTTATGTAGTTCTTAGAAATTTTAAAGAAGCTTATTACGGTTACATTTTTCTCATCCAAATACCACAGTGTCCGAAAACGAAGGTTTTCAACCAGTGTGTGTTGCCAGTGATGACTTACGGTACGCAGACGTGGTGGCCAACTATGGGCCTGATGAGAAAGCTCATGGTCGCTCAGAGGGCCATGGAGAGGGCTATGCGGAGTTTTCCTGCGAGATCCAATAAGAAATGAGGAGATCCGTAGGAGAACCAAAGTAACCGGCATAGCCACAATAATTGCGAAACTGAAATGGCAGTGGGCAGGGCACATAGTTTTTCGGACAGATGGGCAGTAGGGCAGAAAAGTCCTCGAATGCGACCAAGTACCGGAAGACGCAGTGTTGGTAGGACCAAGGTAATCAAGATGGACCGACGATCTGGTCAAGATTGCAGGAATACTTTGGATGAAGGCAGTGCAGGATCAATAATCGTTGAGATCTTTGGAGGAGGCTTTAGTCCAGCAGTGGACGGTTACCTTAAGAATCATTCTAGATAGAAAAGATCATCGAAACATCTAAATCGAGCTTAGTACGAGCTACTGTTTAACACAAGTTAAACTTTCCAGGTAAAAATATTATATTCCAATTTGCTACAAGAATTTTTTCAAATGAAAAAAGTTCAATATCTCTGAAGCTTTTAAGTTTTGAACGTTAAAATCCACAGGTGTAGCGCACAATGGCTGCTTTGAAATAGAAAAGTTTTTTACGTTTGAATTTAGATATTCGTGGAAAAGTTTCCGGTTTTGGCTGTAGTATTAAATGCATTACTTCGAGCTTGCCGTAAGTTTCAAACGTGTTTCGCAGCATTCTAGAAATTTGTATTTTAACAGAAAATCTGTGATAAATAATGAAGTTGCTTTGTATATTTTCATAGAAACGTTGATTGGTTTCTAGTGGAAACATCTTGACTGTTGCCTCTCAATATATTCTTGATAATGTTATGCATGTACATAGGTACATAAGTGAATTTACTAGAAACTGTCATAACCATAATGTTAAGACGAGGAACAGACATAAACTTATAATGCCACACAAACGTTTTTTAACAATTCTTTTGAATAACGTAATACTTTTGTTTTGAACATTTTCTGGGATCTTGTTGTAAAAGCATATACATCACCCAACAAAAGACTTGTTAACTCGACTTAGTAGTAGGCATTATAAGCTTATGTCTGTTCCTGGTGTTAGCATTATGGTTATGACAGTTTCTGGCAAATTCACTTATGTGCCTATGAACATACATTACATTATCAAGAATATATTGACAAGCAACAGTCAAGATTTAATTTCTTTGAATTTTGCTCTCAATGATTCTCTAGGACCTAGGTTATAAATAGCGCGAATAGCCCTCTTCTACAGCACAAATATTGTATTAATATCGGCAGCGTTGCCCCATAGCAATATACCATAGGACATAATACTATGGAAATAACTAAAGTATACTTAGTCCTGCCGTATCTATGTCAGTTAATTGTCTATCTTTTTAACCGCGTATGCTGCAGAACTAAGTCTGTTCGTCAATCCTTCAATATGGGGGCCCCATGTCCCCTATGGGGGAATCTAGAGTTATGCCAAGAAATATAGCAGATTCCACCGGTTCTATCACCTCTCCGTTTAACAAAACATTTGCATTTACATTTCTGACATTTGGTACGGTAAATTTAATGAATTTAGTTTTCTTGCTATTTAACAATACGTTATTAGCGCTTATCCAGTACACGATGTCAGATAAAATATCGTTCACTTCGTCATACATAGCTTGGTTTCTTTTCACTTTGAAAATCAGTGAAGTGTCGTCCGCAAACAATCCTACATTATGTTTATTCTCTATAAGATTAGGAAGATCATTTATATAGATAAGGAAGAGGAACGGTCCAAGAATAGACCCTTGTTGTACCCCCATACTGAGAGGAGTCCCAGGAGATCTCCTGCCATTCACGTAGACAATCTGAATTCTATTGTTTAGATATGAAGTCAGAAGATCGAGCGCAGTTCATTTTATACCATAGTGGTATAGCTTCCTGACCAGCGTTGAATGTTGAACACAATCAAAAGCCTTAGATAAATCACAGAAGATGCCAAGTGCATTCTGCGATTCCTCCCAGGCATCAAAAATATTCTTGATCAGCTAAACACCTGCATCCGTTGTTGAACGTCCCCTAGTAAAGCCAAATTGTTTCAAATGAAGTAACTTATGAGAGTTAAAGTAAGTAAGCATTTGGCTTAAAATTATTTTTTCAAAAATTTTAGTAAGGGTCGGCAAAACCAACACAGGGCGATAGTTGTTCGGGTCAGAAGAGCATCCCGACTTAAATATTGGTGTCATTTTACTATGTTTCAGAAGGTCAGGAAACACGCCACGATTAAATACAATTACTAAATAGTATTGCAAGATATAGTGCTATGACATCAATTATTAAACTTATTATTTTAACAGAAATGCCCCATATATCAGCAGTTTTTTTCATGTCGAGAGACTTAAAAGTTTTAATTATTTCTCCAGGGCTAACAAAACTAAAATTAAAAGTTTGTTGGCATTCTTTAATATTTTCCAGAAGCAGTGACTCTTTCCAATAACGGACGAGACGAGCAGGACGCTCAGCTAATGGTAATTGATACGCCCCACCCAGTACAATGCAGTGCCGCTCAGGATTCTTGAAATACCCAAAAATTCTGAGCGGCACTACAATTGCGTTCGTCACCTTGAGACATATGATGTTAAGTCTCATTTGCCCAGTAATTTCACTAGCTGCCCTTCAGACCGAAACACAGAAATGCTTACACATTACTGCTTCACGGCAGAAATAGGCGTCGTTGGGTATTATGGGTACCACCCATAATATAGCCGGCTTCCTGTGCAAAGGAGCCTCCCACTGGTACTGAATACTTGACACAACACTATAATTAAAAAGAGTGACTTGCAGGTCTATATTATAACACTAAGGTCCAATTTCCAATGGCGTCGTTATCTAAGAATAATATAAGACCAGGGATAACATTATTCGCTGATTTTACTCTCAGAATAATGCACAGTACGTTTCACCTATTTGTAAAGACAAAAAGTTCCTCCTTTAACTTCACTTAACTTAACTATGCTGGCTAGATTATGGGCCACAACGGCGTCTATTTCTGCTGTGAAGCATTAATGTTTAATCATTACTGTGTTTCGCTTTGAAGGGCGCTAGTTAAATTACTGGGCCAATGAGACTTAGCATTTTATGTCTCAAGATGAAGAGCGCAATTGTAGTGCCGCTGAGAATTTTTGGGTTTTTCAAGAATCCTGAGCGCATTGCATTGTTATGGACAGGGCGTATCAATTGCTATCAGCTGAATGTCCGGCTCGTCTCGATCCTTACTGTCATAAAAAAAAAACTATTCTTTGATAAGTGTTTCATAACAATAATAATATGTGGTATAACAATAAGATCAACATATTACGTAGTTAAATAAAATGTCAAGTTAACATTCATCAACCTAGGTCCATAATAGTATATAGTACGTATCTTGTACTTTCCTCTTAGAAACAAATTCCAATTTATGTTCAATTTTAAGTAATAAATTGTAGACTGCTGCTTTAGATAAACGAAATCTTATCATGAAATCCTTTTCGTCGTAGTTGTATAATTGCACAATTTTTTCTTTATACCATCATGGATGTTTCAAAATAATGAGGTAATCTTACGCTTTCACTGTTCCATATCATTCTTATCAAACGCTGCATTTCCTACTAATATCCTCACTTTCTTGGCGCGCGTCCGTGCAGAATGGGATGTCGCTATGCCAACTTAATGGCTGACAGGCATGCCCTGCATGTTTCAGTATGACAACTTTCTGTTAATGATTATTCTCATATTAAACATTTTATTGAGATAAAACCTTTAGTTGAAAATGCAACGGGCAACTACTAATCTATTAATATTTCTTCTGAATTGCAATCAATAGTTATATTTGAATATAACAAATGATATATATACTTAGTAGCTCTAGTTGTATTTAAATATTTTATTTATTTATTTATATTTATTTATTTATTTATATTTATTTATTTATTTATTTATTTATTTATTTATTGGAAAACAAACAGCTTAAGTTATATACACATTGTAACACATAATTTATATTACATAAGCCTATAAAGTTTCCACTTAAATATAAACAAAGTAGGAGTGAAAATAATACAAAATATAACGATTTGATATACAATTAAACATAAGGCGAAAAAAGTACACAAAAATACAAATGAAACAAAATTTATCAAATTTATCGGTTGGACATATTTTAAGGATGTTTAAGATATTCTTTATTTTTTTAGTAAAAGTTGGATAGCTGCTATGAAAAATGTCTAAGTGACTATAATTATTATTATAAGTGTTGCATGCTCTTATAATAAAACAATTGCTACTATAATTAGTTCTACGAACAGGGATAAAGAATGTATCTATAGAACGTGTATAATAATATATAATTTTGGACAATTAAGTTTAATGTTACTTAAAATACGATTGGAATCAATTAAGTCATGTAATATTTTGAAAAGGAAAACTTGATCTCTGTATTCTCTACGCTGTTGTAAATATAGGTAATTAAATTGAGGAGTATTACAATTTTGAAACTTATAATTTAATCTTTTAATAAATTTATTTTGTACACTTTCTATAGCATCTATATATTTTGTATAACGTGGGTTCCAAGCAGTCGAAGCATATTCTAAATATGGTCTGACATAAGCATTATATAAAAGATTAAAAGTATGAATATTTTTGAAGTCATTTCCCTGTCTGAATATAAAACCAAGCATTTTATAAGCTTTGGCTGTCATATTGTCTATATGATTTTCAAATAAAAGAGATTTCAAATATTATAACAATCTTGATATATTATATATATCCAGTGTCCTGATATTTGTTTAATAATGAACTCTTAATTATCTAATCGTAATATTGTAATGGGCATTAATTCATGGAGTGTAGTTTAGTCCAACTTGAGAGAAAGGATAGTTTTTATTTCGATCTGGAACCCATAATGTTTTTTATATCCAATATTAGTTGTGTGGACATATTTCCTATGAGAGAATTTATTAACGCATGGTTTGATAGTTCTGCTGTGAAACAACTTCATTATAACAACATATAGCATAGAGCATATTTTACGAAATAATTCTTGATGTAATGAAATATTATTGACAAATTCGTAAACACAGTATTTTATTTATTACGTATCGAACAGTGTCCGTCGGGTCAGCTATTAACAATAATATTATTTTTAAGTAGTGGTTGTATTATCAAAATAACTAAAAATACGCAGAACTCCAAATTTTAATATTAAAAACAAACGATAAAACGTACAAGCTTGATTGAAACCGCTGTTTGATCTCTTTGATTATAATAAAATTTGATGGTCCACAAGTAAATATTACTCACTCACAGCCTTCGTATTATTTTCCCTTTGATTGAATATCCAGATCACTCCGGAAATTTACCCATCTCGACTTTCAAATTATTTATGAGCAATTGCATCCATTTTAACTCCAAGTACATTGCTAATTTTGCGGTCATCTGGAAGGCAAAGACAAATTAATTTCGTAGAATCTGGGGATCATCTATAAACCTAGACAATACTTCAAGCCGGCTCACATTCTAGTGGTCTACAAAGTGCAGGTCTGGCCACATAGTATTGCTGTCATCTCTAGTCTGACGCACCCCTGTATCAGCTCGATCCATTTGACCGCGTGGAACGCAGAGCTGTTTGAATTGTTGGGACCCAGTGCTTTGTGAACGGCTGGATCACTTGGAGGTTTCTGTAGAGCTGTTTGACCTGATTCCTGCTACCATTCCCAACATCTTTTACCAGTGGGAGGCTCCATTGCACAGGATGCCGACTAGATTATGGGTACTACAACGGTGCCTACTCTGCCATGAAGCAGTAATGTGTAAATATAACTGTGTTTCGGTCTGAGGGAAGCCGTAGCTAGTGAACTGGGCAAATGAGACCTAACGTCTTATGTCTTATAGTGTCGAGAACAATTGTAGTGCCGTTCAGAGATTTTGGTTTTTTCAAGAATCCTGAGCGGCACTGCATTGTAATGGACAGGGCGTTTCAATTACCATCAGCTGAACGTTCTGCTCGTCTCGTCCCTTATGTTCATAAAAAAAATTTAGATGTATGGCGTTCCTCCACTGTGCGGCCTTCAAGGAACTTTCTGCAACAACCGAAAGTTACATTAAATTACACAAAAATACATTACAACAAGAAAAATTTACATTTTTATTATTGTTTTAGCTAAACCAACGTTACCTAAAATAATACTTCGGGTTAGCTTAAATTATAATTAAAATGTAACTTTTACGAAAAATCTAATGTAAAACACAGTTACACGCGTTTTAATCCTTTAAAAGTGTTTTATTTAAATGTGTTACACAGCAAAGAATATGTAATACTAAAAGTCTCGCAGTAATAAATAAAACACTTTAAAATTATTTTATGTTTTTTTTATCACATTAAGGGACGAGACGAGACGTTCAGCTGATGGTAATTGATGATGACGATCTGCGTATTACAATGCAGGGTCGCTCAAGATACTTGAAAAAAAAAAAAAAAAAACAAAAATTCTGCGCACTACAATTTTGGTTGTCTCCTTGAGACATAAGAAGTTGTCTCGTTTTCCCAGTAATTTCACTAGCTACGGTGCCCTTCAGTCCGAAAAACAGTAATGCTTCACGGCAGAAATAGGCGCCCTTGTTGTATCCACAATCTAGCTGGCAACCTGTGCAAAAGAGCCTCCCACTGGTAGATGAAAGTATGTTATCGGAAAGTAATGATTTTATAATATGTAGTAATAACTTATAAGGGTTAATATCGTATTTGTGTAAACAGGTTTTAGATTACCGCTTTATCATTGCCACTGTTTAAAGTATTATAACGCATATATCCTTAAGAGACATATTCCATCGCAGACTTTTCTATAGACCTATATAAGATGCACAATTCCACCATATTATGTTATTTTGTTATATATCAAAGGGCTTAGGCAGCGCTTTCGCTGAAGGCTTCCAAATCGCAAATTTTTTATACACCTCCAACATATATTATTACTGTACACAAAATATAAACAAAACTTAATAAATTATATACTAAACCCTTCCTTGAGAATCACGCCATTAACTAGTGAAAACAGCTAGACAATCGGTGCAGCAGTTTTTGAGTTTATCGCGATCAGACAGACGCGGCGATGGACGTTTTATAACATGTAGTGAAAATCCTGAATGAAAACAAAGCCCAAGAACAAACCCATACTAATTATAATATATTCACATAATAAGCAAAGAGATAATAAATAGAAACTTAAAGATAAACAAAATTGTGTATTCAGAAACATGGGGCCCAGTTGATAATGACGACATTGGGGTTTGGAGGAAGTTGAAGGATGACTTTTCAATTAGGTCCCTTGATAATCAAATTTGAATATGTTGAAAAGAAGATAGTTTTTTTATTTGTTTAATTTATAACACACCAAAATATTTAACAATTTTACTCAAAACTAAGTACAAACACAAACCCATTCGGACTTTGGTTCTCCTCCTCATTTCTGATTCGATTATAGCCCTCTCACTCTCATAGCATTTGAAGGAAGGAGACCCCTTCCCTCAAATATGTGCGAAAGAAACGATGGCTGGTCCATGCGTCAGCTCGTGAACGGCTGTTCGTGTATCATCACTGTATTTGTTGGATGCTATTACTAATTCTGATAGTAATCATGACTATCATGTTCACGAAGCATCCTTACACAAACAATGAATTCAAGCTCTAAGAATTGATGCATCCAATATACGATAATTTATATTTATACAGTTAATTCTTTATTACTTTTTATGAAATACTTTATATTACTAAAACACGACTCATATATTGGATGCAGCACCTTACAAACTCATTTATTTTGTATATTTCTGCCATTGTAAAATACTCATATAAATAATTTGATTGAAAAGAGTGGCCGTTGAGTTTCTTGTATGTTCTTCTCACGAGCTCAACTTTTTATGAACATTATGGTAAATTCAGTAATTTAAAACAAATATTTGTAGCGACTTTTCAAAAGCGCAAAGTTTAAGCCTTATTGAATAAAGTTTATTTGACTTTGATTCATCAGGCCCATAGTTAGCGACCACGTCTGCGTTACGTAAGTCATCACTGGCAACACACACTTGTTAAAAACCTTCGTCTTCATACACTGTGGTGTATTATATAGGTATTATATTATAATATCAGTACTATAATTATATATAATATATACAAACATATAATAACATAATTGTACAAACTTATAATATTATATTATAAACAAACAAACCTAGTTCTTACCGCATATTTATTTATGTATACCGCTAATCCCTTCCTTTCATTTGCGTATTATTTGATAGTATTATTGTTCTCGGTTGAGGGTAAGGTTATGTTACGAAATACAGGGTGGACCAAAAGTCCGTTTACATTTGAATCGGTTGCCGCGTCTAGCAGCGGCGGCGGAGGGGGGTGGAGGGGTTACGCATTGCAAGAACGGCCAATGGGCATATAGGACCATGGCGTCGTTCAGCGGTAGTCAACGTGCGTTTTGTGTACGCGAGTACTATCGAAACAACGTTTCTGCGACCTTAGCTCAACGAAAGTTTTGAAATCATTACAAGATACGACACAAAAATCAAGCTTCATCAGGTGTGTTAATTAAAGAGTGGGTGCTCAAGTTTGAGAAGACGGGTTCAACAATGGATTTACCTCGATCTGGCCGGCCTAGAACGTTGAGGAACCCCGAAAACGTAGAGCGAGTAAAATCGTCTGTTCGTGACCAACCTGGACTTTCAACTCGAAAGCAGTCTGAAAATCCAAATGGTGCAGGAATAAAGGCCTCAGGACCATGCCACTAGGTTGCAGTTTGCGAACGAAATGGTAGAGCGATTCACCAGTTTTACAAACATTTTTTTCTCAACAAGGCACACTTCCACCTAAATGGGCAAATGTTAATAGACAAAATTGTCGTTATTGGAGTGACACTATGTCATGGTGATAAAAAACCCCTGCATTCCAGCCAACCAACCCAGTAACTCTTGACAAATTAACGGATCGTATTCGCACAGAAATCCAAAACATCTCAACAGAAACATGTAAAGCTGTTATCGAAAATTTCCGCTCCAGATTGCAGCAATGCCAGAATAATGAAGGATTGCATATGGATAATGTGATTTTTAAGAAATAAATTCCCCTTTTGTTATCTATCGAAAACAATAAACAATTTTGATCTACTATATTTAGTTTTTTTTTAATCATCAGTCCAAATATAAACGGACTTTTGGTCCACCCTGTATAAAGGATATTTTTGTTTCATACTCATGACACTCATCATTCTTTGTCATATAATTATCAAGAAATGATTTGAATTTTAACTTTTATATTTTTAATTGTTATCTTCTCTTTAAAATATGTAGGTAGTTGATGTATTAGGAATGGTACCTTGCAATCTAGTTAATTTCTACCATAGACATTAGAGAATCTTAGTAAAAGCAGTTTTGACTCATAACTTAATATCGCCTTACATATACAGCACGTTATCATTTATATAGTGCTATTGCTTATTGATGTTATTTCTAATGTAATAGACACTACTATTCTTCAGAAACATATGGAACGAAAGCTCCTGAGAGAGAAGAATCAGCGCAAGAAACTCTCCCAGCATTCTTTTTTTTGCGCTCTTTTTAATGACATGTTCAATGTTCATACATCATATATTGTACTGTCATTGCTATTGCTATAAAATAATCATAGTCCGAGGCTGTCGGATCACGAAGATAGTCAGCTGTATATTTCTTTTATCTTGCTTAATCTTCAAGAAAAGTTTTCATTTTTGATGTCCTTTAAACAAATTATTTTATGCTAATGTAAAGGTCGTATGATGGTGTTCGAAAGCGAATTAATAGATCTAGATTTCATCTCATATTTTTCAAATTATTATAACACAAAAAATGTTTTATTCGTAAAAAATATTTTTCAACGATTTTATCGAAAGAAAAGTTAATAAATAAGATTTTATTTTACATTCCATAATATATATTTCCATTCCCTGATTTTTATGCTAATATTCACACATTTAGGGGGTTCCCGATAGGATCGTAATGTTATCGTTGTCACGAAGTAAGCGCTTTTACAACATTCGATTTATATTGTTTAATTATAACAAACAAATAATATACAACGACAATATGTGGGACGTTTATAACGTACACAAAGTAGGAGGTGCCACTGCACAGGATACCGGCAAGATTACGGATACAATAACTGCGGCTATTTCTGCCGTGAAGCAGTAATGTTTCGGTCTGAAGGGAAAATGAGACTTAATATCTTATGTCTCAAGGTGACGAGCGCAGTTCCGCTCAGAATTTTTGGCATTTTCAAGAATCTTTAGCAACACTGCATTGAAATTTGTAGGGCGTATCAATTTCCATCAGCTAAACGTCCTGCTTGTCTCATCCCTAATTATCATAAAAAAAATATTGTTCTTTGATTTTGATGGTTTTTTAAAAGATAAAGTGACGAGGAATATTTCCAGCTGATAGTGAGTAACACAGCCTCCCCTTTACAACGCAATGTCGCTCTTACTAGTATTGTAAAAATATGACCAGCATGCGAATGTGCTCGTCATTTTGAGAGATTAGCAGTTAGCTCATTAGTAAAGTCAACAATAGTTAAGATGCCCTTTGTACTGAAACATTAACGGTATATCATACTACTGCTTGATGGAAAAAAATGGTACCAATGTGGTGACCATCTAGCTGATATTCTGTGCAAAGAAGACACTTTCAAATTCAAATTTAAAAACACTTTATTCATGTAGGTCACGGAAATGACACTTATGAACGTCAAAAAAAATAAAAATATTGTTTCTTATTGAATTTACCGCTACTTCGTAAAGGGTTGAGCTAATGAGAAAAAGTAGCAAGAAACTCATTGCCACTATTTAAAGTCAAGATTTACATTTTAATTGTTTTACAAATCATCTCAATTCATAAAATATTCAAATGTCAAAAACTGAAAGGCTTACACGAGTAAGTCAAAAAAAAGAAAAAAAAAGTAAATTAATGCATAAGCATTAATTCTTTAATTGATCTTTTGTTTATAAAAACAAAAGAGTTATTGAGTATAGTTTATGCATCAATCCACACATACCGTAAATAACTGCCGCCCGAACCACGTGGCCGCCACAAGCAGAGGTATTTAAGCGAGCATGACGATGCCTATCACGAGAAATCTACCGAATAACAAAACAATGTTCATCTACATATTATGCAATACTTACTAAATGCCTCTACTTACAATTTTGTTTCAATTTACATAACTCATAATTATTATTATTAATCTTATTAAAATAAAGTACCCTTTGTATACAACTTTTTCTTTAGCACTGATTTATATTCATTTAAAGGTAAGTTCTCAATGTCAATAGGGACCTTATTATAAAAACGTATACATACCCCTCTGATTGAACTTGTGACTTTTTAAAGTCGACTTAAATGAACAGCAAGCCTATCCCCATTTCTAGTATTGACATTATTTTACATACTAACTTTTTATTTGAATTTATATTTATTTTTACATAAACAAGGTTTTCATATATATTGCGATGTCAAAGACAAAACTTTTATTTCCTTAATTTTTTTCCTTAGTGACACTCTTGGTCCCAATTTATAGATGGCACGAATAGCTCGCTTCTGCAGTGTGAAAATGGTGTTAACATCGGCAGTTTGTCCCCAAAGTAAAATACCGTATGTCATCAGACTATGAAAATAGCTGAGGTAGACCAGCCTCGCGGTATTTTCATCCGTAAGTTGCTGAATATTTTTAACTGCGTATGCTGCAGAACTAAGCTTTTCCAAATTCATAATATGAGGACCCCACTGAAGTTTGGCATCTAAGGCAATGCCTAAATATACGGTTGTATCTACAGGTTTCAACTCACCGTCTTTTACTACATATTTACACAATATTTGTGTCAACCTGTCTAACATTTTTGTTTCATTAAGAAGGAGATTATTCGTAGTGAACCATTCCACTACTTTGGAGATAGCATTGTCCACGTCATCAAAAGCAGTATGCTGTCAATGTAGTTTAAAAAGTAAAGAAGTATCATCTGCAAACAATACTATCTCATGCTTATTTTGTACAAAGTATGGTAAATCATTTATATATACAAGGAATAGGAATGGCCCAAGAATCGAACCCTGTGGAACGCGTATGGTAACGGGAGATCTAGCTGATCTCTTAATATTCACTTCATCCATCTGAACCCCAAATAAGACTTCAGAAGGCTAAGTGCTTCTCCCTTGACACCATAATGATGTAGTTTTCTGATTAAGATTTCATCATGAACACAGTAAAATGCCTTGGATAAATCACAGAAGATACCAACGGCATCCTGACAATTATCCCAGGTTTCAAAAATTTGCTGAATAAGCTCAACACTAGCACCTGTTTTTGAGCGACCCTTTGAAAAACAAACCAAAAAAACAAAAAGCGCTCATTTAATTGTTACCATAAAAATGGTTAAAAAATTGTTGGAAAATAAGCTTTTCAAATATTTTACTTAGCGTCGGTAGAATAGATACTAGTCTAAAATTATTGGGGTCAGAAGAACTGCTTATAAATCTAATATTACACTTAGCACTTACCCAATACAACCATTAACAGCTTCGCTAAATAATAATTTAGGTACACATTCATTAACAATAAATAAGTATCTTACTTTCGATTTGAATGCACCTTTCAAGTATTTTCTTTGATTCATGTGAGTGTTACCCATTTAAATAATTATATTACGCACCTAGGGGGACAAGTAGGTCTTCCTATCCTCGGAATATTGACAATCGCGGGTGGCAATGTCCCAATGCTCCCTTTTAGTCCGTGATACGAGGGACAAAAGTCGTCTTTCCCCGAGAAAATCGGCCACCTTTGTCCCTCGTACCAGGGACTAAAAGCGAGCTTTTTTGTGTTTTTACGTAAAAGTTACATTTTATTCTTAAGTGAAATGTAAACTGTAAAATGTACACGCGTTTTAATCCATTAAAAAGTATTTCATTGAAATGCACCTTTCTATTTTTATATTTTTCATTAACACTTCGTTTGTTAATTGAAGTTGTAAACTCTTCAGTGCACCTTTGCACAGGATGCCGGCTAGATTATGGGTACCACGACGGTACCACGACGTGAAAGATTAATGTGTAAGCATATTGTGTTTCGGTCTAAAGGGCGCCGAAACTAGTGAAATTACTGGGCAAATGAGACTAAACATCTTATGTCTCAAGGTGACGAGCGCAGTTGTAGTACCGCTCAGAATTTTTGGGCTTATCAAGAATTCTGAGCGGCATTGCATTGTAATGGGCAGGGCGTATCAATTACCATTAACTGAACGTCCTGCTCGTCTTGTCCCTTATTGTTATAAGAAAAATTCTATGAATTGTAATATTTTTTTTGTTTTAAATTAACACAACCTTTCACGATATCATTGATCGTATGTTGTAAAGCGGACGCAGAAAATGCTTTGAAGGAATACGGAGTCAATTTGAACCGTACTTACCGTTACGCAAATTTCACCTCCACAGTAAATTTATGTGTTGGCATTTTGTATGTTTCCTTGCGACGATTGGGTGTATGTGGCCTTATTATCTTTCAGGTGACGTTGCGACTAAGCGTGTGGTATCTGGACGATATGTCAATGTCGGAGAGTTTCATTACAGTACAACAATATATCGTGTAACGAAATTAGATTCTAATGTTAATATTATTATGTATTTTTGTATTTATAGGAGGTTTCAACTGTTCTCGTATAGAATAAAACGAAACAGTGGATTAGATATATAAGAAAAACCCTCGAACTATATTATATTCATTACGCATGCGCAGACATGCGTATGGTTTTCTTTTAACTTATTTAGTAAAACGGCTTTACTCATGATTTATCGGTTTGGGTAGCGACTAGTTTTGGACCATTCGGAGGTCCTTCACACTGCTGAGTGTGGTAGGTTCGCGATAACGTCCCACCTTTTACTGCGGGCTTGGGCTCGTAGTGTGCGGCTTGACAGGGCGGGGGGACGCCGGTGGTGATAACGAGCACGGTATCACTGACACTATGTCACTATTGGTGTCCACGGGTGCACAAAATGTACTCACAATGTCCACTACGTGATCATCGGCACTATCGGTCTTATTGCATTTTCTTTTCCTTAAATATTTGTGTATATAGTTTTAATTTACTGTTAGTTTTCCAAATAAAATAAAATAGTATATCCTTATATTTGAAAAATTTATTAACATATACAAACTTCCTTGAACAATATTTGTAATATGTTTATTATGAAATTTTCAACCCTAAGTATTTCTTTAGAGCAGCTTCACATTAAAAATTCGTCTCCGCTGCACTCCAACAAGGAGGCAGGTGTTGTCGCAAAGTGCGGCACTAATACTACGCCCAAGTGTGCATACTCTAGCCAGTCTCGAACAATGTTTGACGTTGACGTGCCGCGTGTTCTGTTAAACTTTGCTAATAATTTAAACTAAAATGCCGCCTACCCAATACGGCATGAAAGCAGGAAAACTATAAAAAATTACTACACGAAATAAGAAAGACACATATATACACAAATACATATCATCAATAAGTATTTTGTATTTTATTTATTTCAATGTAAAATAACACGAAATGTAACAAAATTTGAAAGATGCCATTGAGTGTCAAGATGCCACGCACACAGGCATCTAAAACCGTAATAAATAAGTTTTTGTTCTTAGGTTCTGCGTTATCGAGTTGGAGCGAAGTGGAGACCAATCCTTGATCTAAGAGAGCAGCATTTAAACTATTATTTTTATGTATATCATTCATTAAAATGCTCAACCCTTTTCTAATCATCACAGTTTATAAATCACGTATACCTCGGTACGTGTTAATCATTTGCTAAAATGAAAAAACTCTCGTAAAGGCTAGAAGCGCTTTTTATAATTTCCTCAACGGAACGACCGGAGAATTGAATATTAAAGATGCGTTTCGTTTTGGATTTCCATTTCGTGAGGAGAATACTTAATGTTACCTGGATTATAAGATCACAGATGATTGATGTAAATAACAATAATGATCACGTACGTTCATTGAGACTGAAATCTAAACTGGAAAGTTCAGATTGTGAGACTTAAGCCCAAATTGGACAAAATAATTCAACATATTCGCTATGACGTTACTATTTATACGTGTACTGCTCGCATAAATTATATTTATTCGTACTTGTATTCAATTTTTGTTTCTAAATTACGACTTATGTCGCAGGTATATTGTCAAAGCTATGATATTATAATTTCACTAGTGATATTATAACTAATAAGTAGATTGTCAATCGACTTCATTTCTTACAATTTAACGCATAATCACTTAATTCTGAATTCTGTTTTTATTCAATAAATTTTAAATAAAAACCACTAATAACAAAATAATGTCAAGTTAAAGTTGATATACATGTATATATTATTTATATAAGTAGGTAATATTTATGTTTCCTAAACAAAAAAATATATAAAAAAATCTATTTCAAATAAAGGGGTTCATAAAAGATGTAAAAAAGTAAGTATTACTTATGAGGAAGCTTATTGTCGCTCAGAAGGCAATGGAGAGGGCTATGTTCGGAGTTTACTGTTTTAGGAGAACCAAAGTCACTGACATAGCCCCAGATGTTTGCGAAACTGAAGTGGCAGTGGGCAGGGCACATAGCTCGATGTACAGATGGCCGTTGGGACAGTAAAGTCCTCGAATGGCGACCACGTTCTGGAAGACGTCGTGTTGGTAGGCCTCTAAGATAGACCGACGATCTGGTCAAGATTGCTGGAGTAGGTTGGATGAGGGCATCACAGGACCGATCGTCATGGCTATCTTTAGGGGAGATCTTTTGCCAGCAGTGGACATCTTCCGGCTGAAATGGAAGCATTACTTTTCCATGAATTACTAATATTCCTAATTCTATTTCTACCAATTTTAACTTCTACGCACAACACAACAGATAGATCTTTATGCAAATTAAGATTTTCTAAAGATTTATTATTACGACCTTAAGTCTTAATTGCATTGTCACCTGCAGAATTTAATTAAGTACAACAATGGTCCCGATGAACTCAGTGTAAAGTTTCCTTGTCCGTTTCTAGGAGGAAAACGAGAAAGCTTTGAGTTGCAGATGGGGGTGCAATTGCTAAAACTTGGTGCGATTTCTCTACTAGATGAATGCTTTTGTTGGATTTATATTTGGCTAGCGAGCATGGTCAGTAGTTAATTTTCCACTACGGACTTTATTAAGGGACATGAAATGTAACATGAAAAACTTTCAGCTTAGTCATTCATTTCTAGTTACACAAATAAAATTTGAAACCAAAATGTATGAACTATGCTAACTATATAAATCGAACTCGCGACCTCTCGCGATCCCTGCGAGCGCTCTTTCCACTGAGCCAACCGTTCAAGTGACGCATCGTTGATATATCTTGTACGCTTTGTTCAACTCTCAGGTGGTGGCTTCATCTACAGGATCTACTTTACAGTTGTTAATTGTTAGTTGTTTTTTTTTTTTTGTTAGCCACATTTCTTGTATTATATACTTCTTGACTCAACAATAACTCAACATTAACAATTGATTTGCACTAACATACTTGTTCTAGGGTGGTTAATCTAATAAGGCGCATTCAAGATTTTAGGAAGAAATGCTTAAGTTACATCTTAATTCTAATATAAAATAATACAATGTTCATATTTATTATTGTGAAATTACAAAAATAAAAGGGAAGAATTAATAAGTAGGTAGTTAACTAGTTACAATGTAAGAGAAACTATTATCTACCGTGCTCATAATTTTTTCTAAGTCTTTTTTTCTATATGACCTAAACGTGTCGTGAAAAATGTTATTGTCATGATCATTGATATCGTTAAATGTTGTAGATACTCTACTTACGATATGACATGTCTATTTAACAAATTTTTATGCTGTAAAATCTTACAGCCTTACTTATGAACGTAGTGCTAAGTTACTCCAAGCCTAAAATTATTTCACTCTGTCATATAATTCTGTAGTGCCAAAAGTGAGATAAGGACAAATAGTTTTAAACTTGGAATAACTGCACCATTTCAAGGTAAAATCAATCAAGCTGTTTGGGAGTTTTGCTGGAAGAGTCAGAAAGACAAACAAAACTAATTCTCTTCGTTTCAAATCATTATTGTCAAATTTGCTCTCCGATTATTACATTACTTAAATTAAGAATTGGTTTCTATTGCGCTCCAACTAGATACCGCCGGCGTAGTCGCAAAGTGAGGCAATTAATACTACACCCAAGTGGGCGATCTTGAGCCAGTCTCGAACAATGTGTTACGTTGACGTGCCACATGTACTGTTAAACTGTGCTAGTAATAGAAACTGAAATGCCGGGTTGCATAGTAAAACTTAGTAAAACGAATACTACAAGAAATAAGGAAGGCACTGGGATCACATTTTATCATCAGTAAGTATTTTGTATTTAATTAATTTCAATGTAAAATAGCACGAAGCGTTTGGCACAAGATTCCACGTACACAACGCATTACGGCATCTAATAGTTGCCGTAATAAAAAATATATAGTTCTTAGGTAGTGCGGTATCTAGGTGGAGCGCAGCGGAAACCCATCCTTCATCTAAGTAGCATTACCTTAATTTATCAACGGAACGACCATACCATAACTAAAAGATGAAATGAAACCATAACCTTTATAACATAATGAAAGGCAGCTTAGAGAAAGATGAATAATAGTTAATATATTTCTTAATTCACCGACAGATCTATCGTTTATCACGAGGGATCAAGACGGTGATTTATCTTGGATACAACAGGAATTATATTTGTGTGATGATGTGTCTCTTATATTTCTTGTTCTCATTTATTTCTATTTATCGCTTCAGTACCTAATTATCTTTTTATTTTACTGAAAATTGCAGGACATAACCTTAACCTCTGAACAATACTAAAACTATACTTCACTTTAAATTAGTATGTCATAAAAATATTCCTTAAATCAATCTATTATAAATATGCTCACACAGTCTGTCTCCACCTGCTATATAATCGAGGTATATTTTCAGGTAAAACATTCTACCAAGGTATAATAACATTATGACAGTAAGGGATGAAACAAGTAGGACGTTGATATTGATGACAATCGATACGCCCTGCACATTACAATGCACTGCCGCTTAGGATTCTTGAAAAACTTCGTCACCTTAAGACATATGATGATTAGTCTCATTTGCCGAGTAATTTCACTAGTTACGTCGCCCTTCAGACCGAAACACAGTAATGCTTACAAATTACTGCTTCACGGCAGATAAAGACGCCTTTGTGGACGCCCATAATCTAGCCGGCATCCTGTGCAAACGAGCCACCTGCTGGTATGCAAAGGAGCCTCCCACTGGTATTTGTAAGGCCGATATATTTAATTGTCGACAATACTCAGTCCAAATGATTTGAGTTTTCTTTAGTGTTAATGCCGCCAATATTTGTCTTTAAACAATTCGACACGTGTGACACACACAAAATTTTGGCGAGTCAACACGTCCTGTGGATGCCTCGTTTAGAAGCGAAACACGTGTCGAATTGTTTGAAGACAAATATTGGTGGAATAAATACTAAAGAAAACTCAAATCATTTGGATAATTATGGATTTCCGCAAAGTCCCGCCTACTTCAATAAAAATACTTAGTCTTCTTCTCGAAAGGGCTCGAAAAATTAAAAATGAACTGGCAAATCATATTATTAATAAGCAATAATTCCTTTGTTTTTAAATACATAGCCAAGGGTTTAAGACCAATGACAGATATTGATCCAGTCGCAACAACATGCAGTAGCCACTTATACATTGTATATATCAGGCCAACTTTAATTAATAATACTATGTGTGTTTATAACCCAACTAACTCCGTTAACACATTGCGCTCACCTCTTGGGACTCATTTAGAGCAACTATACTAAGCCCTGAGACAGTTGACTTGAAATAGAACTGGATAGAAAATTATATTATACCATAAGAAAGCTAATTTCGGTTATCGCTTATTTTGTTAAACTGGGAAACTATTTTACTTTTATGAAAGAGGAGGTGTTAGTGGGCAGCTCACATAGCTCGACGGACAGATGACCGTTGGAGAAGTAAAGTCCTCGAATGGCGACCACGTGCCGGAAGACGCAGTGTAGGAGCCTACCCCCCATGAGATGGACCGACGATCTGGTCAAGATCGCCGGAATACGTTGTATGAGGGCAGCGCAGGATTGATCGTCGGGGAAATGTTGTCGGGAGGGCTTTGTCCAACAGTTGACATCTTCCGGCTAATCCGGCGAAAACTAACAAACTACTTTGGGTCAAATGATGGTATGTGATACCGCCCAACTTCTTATAATACCACATAAATTATAAGAGCATTAACGACCTTGGAAGGTGTCGAATAAATATATAAACAAATGAATTCGAAAACTAGTAGAAAGAGCTAACATTTCTGGCTATTACGCCATCGTAGCTTACTCATCAGATACATGGACAGGACTTCAGAGATTTAAAACTTTACCTACTAGTCATAAGTTTTGAATCCACTTTGATGTATTTCATTATTCTTAAATAACCAGACAATATATAAAGAAAAATACAGAATGAAAATCCATTGCAAATGGTACTTTCCTACTTGAAGTCTTTTTCTGTTAAAAACAGAAAAAAATATTTCTTTTAATCCAATAAAAATAATTAAAGACGGGTTGATACTTAACTACCTAAAGTGACTTTTGAAAATAATTACTTACCTTAAAAATTAAACATAATTAAATTCAAATATGAAATTTGAATTATTATATTATTAAAATTGTTTAGAAAGATAATGTGAAATTTAACAGCTTTGGACGTAATCACGTCCAGATTTAAGAAGCATAGAAGAACAGCTGATCTCTCATGATTGTGAGTATGAAACAGCATGTAGTCTTAAAATGAACAAAAAAAATTAAACATTGAACATGAATGTCGTAAAAAATATTTGCATACCCCGCAAACATGGTCAGACCGAATAACTCATGTTATGAAATAACAAAATTTTCGGAAACACACCAGATCATATTCAAATTCAAATTCAAATATTTTTATTCAAAATAGGATTTAAAATCACTTATTGAACGTCAAAATCTACCACCCATTCAAAAGAGACTGCCTCAGACCTGAGAAGAATGGGCGCAAGAAACTCAGCGGGCTTTCTTTTTTTTAATATAAAATATGGATTACAATGTAATATCGTACAATAAACATTTATAATTAAAGAGCCTGAGGATGTTTGCTTTATTCCCAGTCCGTGGTGTCATTAAGAAAATCGTTTATGCTATAATAACCTTTCCCACACAAACGTTTTTTAACAATTCTTTTAAATTTCGTAACACATTTGTTTTGTACATTTTCTGGGATCATATTGTAGAAGCATATACATCGCCCAACAAAAGACGTACTAACTCGACCCAACCGAGTAGTAGGCATAACAAGTTTATGTTTGTTCCTCGTGTTAACATTATGAATGTCACAGTTTCTAGAAAATTCCTCAATGTGCTTATGAACATACAAAACATTATCGAAAATGTATTGAGAAGCAACAGTCAAATGTTTATTTCTTTAAATTTTTCTCTTAATGATTCTTTATGATGCAGAACTAAGCCTTTTCGCCAATCCTTCAATATGGGGGCCCCACTGCAATTTGGAATCAAGAGTAATGCCAAGAAATATAGCAGATTCCACTGGTTTTACCACCTCTCCATTTAATAAAATATTCGCATCTACATTTTTGTAATTTGGCGCGGTGAATTTAATATATTTGGTTTTATGATTATTTAACAATAAGTTATTGGCGCTAAACCAGTATACGATGTCAGATAGAGCATTGTTTACTTCGTCATATAAAACTTGGCTTCGTTTCACTTTGAATATAAGTGAAGTGTCATCCGCAAACAATACCACCTTGTCTTTTTTTTCTACAAGGTTAGGTAGATGATTTATATAAATTAGGAAGAGGAAGGGTCCAAGAATAGACCCTTGTGGTACCCCCATACCGAGAGAAGTCCCAGGAGATCTCCTGCCATTCACCTCGACCCTCCGAATCCTATTATTTAAATATGAGATCAGAAGATCGAGTGCAGATCCTCTTATACCATAGTGGCATAGCTTCCTGACCAGCGTTGAATGTTGAACACAATCAAAAGCCTTAGATAAATCACAGAAGATACCAAGTGCATTCTGTCCTCCCAGGCCTCAAAAATATTCCTGATGAGTTCAACACCTGCATCCGTAGTCGAGCGTCCCCTAGTAAAGCCAAATTGCTTTATATGAAGTAACTTATAAGTGTTAAAGTGAGTAAGCATTTGGCTTAAAATAATTTTTTCAAAAATTTTACCAAGGGTCGGCAACACCGAAACAGGGCGATAGTTATTCGGGTCAGAAGTGAGTCCCGATTTAAATATTGGTGTAATTTTACTATACTTCAGAAGGTCAGGAAACACGCCATGTTCAATACAGCTATTAAAAACTAGTGCGTAGTAGATATGGTGCTATGACGTCAATAACAGAACTTATTATTTTTACAGATATGCCCCATATATCAGCAGTTTTTTTCATTTCGAAGGATCTGAAAGATTTAATTATTTCTGCTGGGCTAACAACACTGAATTTGAAATTTTGTTTACATTCCTTAACATTTTCCAAAAGGCCTTGACTCGGCAACACTGGTGGAGGATACAAGGGTGCTTGAGATGGAAAATGGAATGTCAGAAAAAAATTTATCAAAAGCAGAAGCTATTTCCTGCTCAGAGTGGATTTTAGTATTGTTTATTAATAGATTATATTCAAACTTGCAGTCTTTCGCTCTTCCAGATTCCCAGTTAATAACTTTCCAAGTCATTTTTATTTTATTTGAAGCATTTTTAATTATTTCTCTAAGATGCATTGACTTAGCAATAGTACATACTTTCTTAAATAATTTTGAATATTTTTTCACATATACAAGGAAAGATACATCATGATTACATGATGATCTCTCACTATATAGTTCATATAACCGTTGTCTGCTCCTATGAATAGCAGCTGTTGCCCAGTTGTTAAATGACAAGAGACCACCCGAGTTGACTGTCTTTGAAGTAAATATAGAAGCAAACTCTGTTTTAATTATTTTAAATAACTTACCATACATCTCATTTGGAGTACTTTTATAATTCAAATACAAGTTTGAGAGTGTTTCTGAAACATTGCCTCTATATTTCTCCATTCGCCTATTGTTTACCGAAACAAACATAAACTTTTTAGTTGAAGTACATTTGTTTCCTTCAATATTAAAAGAGGCTAATTGACCAAAGTGGTCTGAGCTCAGTTTACTAATTATTGATTGAGAAATAGGTTTATAATTAATAAAAATATTATCAATACAGCTTTTAGAGGTGCTGGTTACTGTAGGTTCTAAGAAAATATTTGATAAATTATATGATTTAAACAAAGATTATTAAAATGTAACCTTTTAGTAAACTTAAACCGTATCTATATTTGAAAAAAGTGAAGCCATTGAGAAGAACATTAAAAATATTTACTAGTAACGTTTTTAATAATGAGGTACCTCTACAATTGTGTCTGTCAATTTATGATAAAAAGAATAATGTGACGTAATAGTGTAGCAAGAAATCGTGAATTGTGTCTCCACTTTCACGAAGAAATTTTGGTTTATTAATAATGTCCCATCAATCCCTTTCTTGTTGCCACCCAACCCTTATTAATATTAAATAATAGAAATTATACCTACTCCAACAAAAAACTTTCCTCCCATTGTCACAAAAGGTTCTCAGCACGGTCCGTATTTGATTTTAATCCCTTAATGCGGAGAATGTGTCCAGTATGTGGAAAATACCAAAGTAAATTCAGGATAAATTACGAACATTTATAATTTAATATGCCGGGCGTAATTTTTTCTCATTCTTGCGAAACAACGATACGAAAAGTGAATTAGGAAAGTGACTTGCGGTTTACGAAACAGGTAAAGGCTTTTTGCGGGAATTGCTTTGTAATCTAATATTAATGACATCTTAAGATGCGATGCGTATTCTGTGTTACAAAAAAGTCTGGACAATTTTGTTTAAAACCTACAGTTAAATTTGTTTCGGTACCTACAAATAGTAATATACCAGTATTCATTAATAAAAACGATTAAATCGTAACGTAAGATTTTTCGAGGAAAGGCGGGTAATTATCTCAACAATTCTGCCTGTTCGGTTCGTTTTCGTCTCGGAAATAACTTTTTAGAGGTATCTGGAGGCGTAATTGTTATGTTTTTTAATTTCGTTATTATGTTGACCCAAGCTAATATCAGGAGTGATAGCGAAGCCACAACCTGAGAGTTGAACAAAGCATACAAGATTTTATGACGATACGTCACTCGAACGGTTGGCTCAGTTGGAAAGAGCGCTCGCACGGAACGTGAGAGGTCACGGGTTCGAGTCCCGCATCGTTCGTAGTGTTTTATTTTCAGTTTTATTTTTGTAATTAATCCCAGAAGTGAGGGTTATCACTTTAAAATATAACAAACTGATCAGGATTGATATCTTTCAGTGAGAGTAGATTCTGCAGGAGCAGTCAAACTATGGTTGAGAACTGCCACCGAAAGGTTTTTTGTTTTTTTATATGGAAAAGGAGGATATACGAGCGTACGGGTCACCTGGTGTTAAGTAATCACCGCCGCCAGCATTCTCAATAGCATACTCTCACACCAGAGGAATCAACACCCCGGAACCACCACACAAGGAAGCTCATTCCACAGCTTTGTTCCTTCAAAACCGCACTTTGGAGGACCACCACACATCCAGATGGTGGGGATGATATCCTAATTTGTGGCGTGTCGTACGAAGGTGTAATTCAGCGGCAGAAATCAGGTGAAACAGCTCTTCGGAACAGTCTCCGTGATAAATGCGGGAGAAGACATATAATAAAGCAACGTCTTTACACAACGCCTAGTTCACCTAACAATTCGAGTTGCTCTGCGTTGCAAGCTGTCAAATGGATCGAGCTGATACTGGGGCGCGCCAGACCAGAGATGACTGCAATACTCCATATGTGGCCAGACCTGTGCTTTGTAGAGCGTAAGAATTTGGGCCGTCTTGAAGCCAATTTGGCTATGCCTAGATTTTACTAGGTGAGGCTCTAAGGGAAGTGTTTTCACAGAGTAGTGATACAAAAAATGGTTTCTTAAACGCGCAAACTTGAGTCTTCTGGGAGTTAAATTGTACAAGGTTCAATTTACCCCATTCCGTGACCCGATAGAAGACACAAGTTTCTCGGCACTGCTCGACGATTTCCTAAGACAGACCTGCAAGGACCGTGTATACGGCGTCATCCAGAGCTGTCTTCTACAAGCAATGTATATTTTATTTAAATAATTTATTTAAGAAAAAATTTCATGATAATTGTTAATAATAATTTAAAAAATTATCTTAATATAATTATAACTATAATAACTAAACAGATATATGAAGCTACATAAATGCCTTTATAATCGGCGCATCGTAATAACTAACAATCTCTTCCGCAATGACGCATTCTCTTGCGTTGGATGGTATGGAAGCCGTCCACCCTCGCATCGGCGAATATTCGTATTGCCGTAGCACTGCAAAAGCGGGAATATTGGAGGTGTGCAACATATCATTGATATGTAGGAGAAACAGTGTAGGAGATAGCACACAGCCATGGGGCACTCCAGCGTTCAAGGACCGCTGTTGTAGTCTGGTGGAGGGGGGAGGGGTGGCCTCCGGTCCTCAACACTAACCTATGCGAAACATAGCGGCACTAGGTAGCTTCTTCATCTTTTATCATCATTTTTCTTTTGACGCCCTGGGGAAGCACAGGGCGAAGGTGCTGAGGATAACGGAATGAAGAGTTCCTAAACTTACATTTCCACATAAGCAACAGCGTCAACAGCGGCATCTAGATTGCCCAGCGAAGAACAAATCTGTCTCCAAGCATAGGATGCAAAAAATACCGTATCTCATCTGAGTTTACCGAACACGCGGCGGTAACATGAAAATGGGTGCTATGTTAGGCGTGTGACCGGCATGACTATTATATATTAATGACTCTCGTTCATAGAGTTATCACTAGCTGTCGAAGCAACATAATACTTTGTATCAATGTTTTCTTATCAATATTTGAAAGTACAAGTAAATACAACTTGGGAAATTTAATGAAACATAAATCCCAAAAAGAGACATTAAAAATCACTAATATAATTTGGCTTTGAGCTAAAGCCAGCAAATATTTCCTATAAAAATGAAACTTGGAATATTTTTTTCACAATAAACAAAATACAACTTTGTATAGAAAGAAGTCATTAATCATTGAATGGTGGAAGAAATTGGAATTCCGGCAAGGTAATGAACCTGTTTCTTTACTGATATTTACCAAAAATAAATAGAAGCAGCTACTGAATTTTATCTACTTTTTACATAAGCATCGATAGATTTGTAGGCTTAAGCAGGTATGTCCTATCGCCCTTGAAATACTGCGCGTATATATTAATACTGCAGTTTAATCGTACGTGGTAGAAAGTTCTTTAAAATCATCCAGTGGAGGAACTGTACATTCCGATGATAAAGATGATATTAAAGTCAGTAATTCGAGACTGGTGTGCACAGGTTTTTCTTTTTGGTAATTATGTTGGCCATATAGTAAATAATTAAAAATCTTGATCTATACCAAGGAATCGAACTTTTCAAATGTTTTGAAATGAAATTCGTGTCTGTAGCTCACTTGATGGTGGAAGATGATTCACTGATATATCTATAATGGTATCTTTTTAAACACAAAAGGAGGGTTATTATAACATCAATGAATTATCGGCAAAAGAGTTTTTAAGGTTTAAGTTTTTTAATTTTACCAGTGGGGGTTACCATTGCACAGGATGCCGGCTAGATGATGGGTACCACAACGGTGCCATTTTCTTTCGTGAAACAATAATGTGTAAGGATTACTGTGTCACGATCTGAAGGGCGCCGTAGCTAGTTCACTAAAATATTTCACTTAATTCGTGGGCAAATGTAAATATAAAAAAATACACAGCAAAACCCAAAACGTGCAATATTAATTATACAGCATTGGTTAATGGTCCCACAAGGACTTAAATATATATAAATTATGGTTTGAGTGATAATCTCTGTTCTGATAATGCCTATTCATTCTGCAAAGTATTGAGCGCACTTCTAAGATGTTTATTCAATAGTCCCTTAGTTAATTAGTTCAAGTCTTGTAACATCCTGAAATATAGTCTGCGGCACCTCATTAATCTCGTAAGACTAAAATGTAATTCTTTGACTATATTGATATAAGTTTGTAAAAGCAATAAAACTTGTTCCTATTTTTAGAGGACTCTTTTTCTCAGACGAAGAATCGTCTAGGAATAGATTGCTTGGCGTTGTCTGCTTTCACAAGCTTTCAGATGGATTAATTAAAAGTGGCTGTAAGTGTAATATTTTTAAAACGTAATGAAACAGCATATTCTAACTTCGTTTTGTATTTGACTCCTATTTCCATTACATAGTATTGTTTTCGGTATTGAATTACAATATTTCATATTTTCAAAATATTAATGAAGGTGTTTTTAAAATTATGCTCAATTAATAATGTTTTTGGTATAAAAATAAAGCTACTAAATAGAGCTATCCACTGTCTGAAATAGATTTTTGTCACTTATTTTTATAAGCGAACAGGACGTCCAGCTGATGGTAATTGATACGCCTTGCCCATTACAATGCAGTGCCGCTCAGGATTCTTGAAAAGCCCAAAAATACTGAGCGGCTCTACAATTGCGCTCGTCACCTTGAGACATAAGATGTTAAGTCTCATTTGCCCAGTAATTTCACTCGCTACGGCGCCCTTCAGATAGAAACACAGTAATGCTTACACATTACTGCTTCACGGCAGAAATAGGCGCCGTTGTGGTTCCTATAATCTAGCCGGCATTCTGTGCAAAGGAGCCTCCCACTGGTTATTATTAACATATCAGTTGCATTTTTAATTTGTTTTAAATAAAAAATTATTTTTAAATATTATTATTTTTTTCAGTTGAGTCTATTTTGAGTATATTCAGCTCCTAGAGAAATGGAAGTAAATTATTTTTATTCGACGTCTTTCATAGTGTGTAGCTACAAATTAAATGTAAATTTTACATTATAATATTTAACCTAATGAACAAAAGAAGAGGAGTGAGAAAATGAAATTTCTAAACTCTTATTAGTGAAGAAAAAGATTATAAAGAATTATTATAAAGAATAATTCAGACCAGATAAAAATAAATCAAAACACATCTTTGAATACCAAAAGCTGGAGCTTTTTAATAGAATCAAATCATATTCTTAGAATCTCATAATCAAAACAAATAATTTTCTTACTTTCTTAAAAGTCGAAGTTACAGTTATTATTTGCATAAATATGTTTGATTGCTGTTACATAATTATTATAAAGTACATGACTGCCACATTGATAACGTGAAAATGTTTACAAAATACATTTCTTAATCATTAATTACACTAATAGTTAAAGTGCTAACGATTAAACGGTTATTAAACGGTTTCGGAAAATTTCAAGTCATAAGTCATATCGACTTGTCGACGACTACTATTCGTCATCGTCTTACGACAGCCTATACGAGCGTTAAATTGGAATTTGTGTACATTTTTCTAAGCGCTATTTGTCTATTTCGATACGAATGCGGAAATAATGTCATTACTTCACAGGTTCCGGTTCTTTGACCCAAAAAATGCAGAAATGTAATATTGCGGGAGTTTTCGTTTCTTTTTCCATAGGGAGAACATGACAGGGCAAAGGATTCTATGCATTCAGCCAATTCAATAACAATAACTTATTTCAGTTAAAAATGATTTTAATTGCGTTATCTATTTATTTACACAATACGTTTCTATTAAAGATATTAATTTATTTTAAATACAATTTATCTATTGATAATAATATTTTCGTTGTGCATTACAATAGTTATTTCGTACAAAAAATTTGTACAAAAAGTTTTCAATTAAAAACATGGTCCCGTTGATTAATTTTCGTGTATGAAACCTAACAACTAACTTGTGTATAACTCCATGGAATTTAAAGTAAAATCTACCTAAAAATTATTGGCTTAAAATTATTTAGAAAACACATGATATTATATAATATTATTATGTATACAATAAGATTGAAAAAATATTATCTAATAAATACAAATATTTTTTTATTTAACACAAAATAATAAAATTAATAATCGAATATTTTGATCGTACAAAGGAATGTCGAGGACGAATTGTGACGTTATAGTTACCGTCGATAAGTTTATTTGGACAGAAAAGTCAACGAAGATAGACTGCATATGGGAACGGCCGTAAAGAGATCAACTCACATCAAGACCGAGCATTAGAATCGTTGTAAGTTGGCAATGTAGTGCTATCTATCCAGGACTAATCTGGGTCAAAACGTAGAAATTTTCAGGCTCTGGTAGGTCTGGTAGGTCTGGTAGGTAAAGAAATTTACCAGTAGGAGGCTCCTTTGCACAGGATGTCGGCTAGATTATGGGTACCACAACGGCGCGTATTTCTGCCGTATTGTGTTTCGGTGTAACCTTAGCTAGTGAAATTTCTTGGCAAATGAGACTAAACATCTAATGTTTCGAGGTGACGAGCGCAATTGTAGTGCCGCTCAGTTTCTTTGGGTTTTATAGTTTATAGGTTATATAGTTTATTTGACTTTGGCCTAGTTGTGATCTAAATTTATGAACAATGCATGAACACTTTAAATAAATAAAGTAGATATATTATGTTAATGAATTCAAGTATTAGATACTTAAAATGAAGATTTGTTATGTAAAAATATATTTAAGAGAAGCTTACCCTACTTGTAAAGCCTTTTCATGTTCTTGCACCCCTCGCTTAGGAGTGTCATTGTTTTAATTTGGGAAATATGTTTTATGCTAAAGCAAACATTGTTTGTTTTGGAGTCTTGGATGAATACGTACCATATTATCTATGTGTATTGTATTAAATGTATCGTTGTCTTTTACAGGCTAAGCCCAAGATGTCTTATTTGAATACACAATATGTCATTGTGTCGATTCCTATAATTTGTAATTAATTATTCTTATTACAGTCATTACAATTTCAACTATCTCGTACAATATTTCATTAATTGACAGTGAATCGTTGATCTCCTGAGAGGAGTCTTAGTAATGGGGTACCACATGGGTCTATTTTTGGACCGTTCCACTTGTTTATTTACTTTAATGATCTTCATTATCTACCTAACCTTGCTAAGATCGCTAGGTAGTATTGTTTGCAGATGACTCTTTAAGACACCAGTTACGTATGACGAAGTAAACAATATTCTGTTCAAGATAGTGTAAAGCGAATTAAATTGATAAATAGCTAGAAAGCTAAACGTAAATAAAATTTAAAGTTCAAATGTCAGAGTGAAGATGCGAATGTTTTTTAAGAGGCGGTAATTTTAGTGGAAAATGTTATATTTGATTCCAACGGTTCACAATATCGAAGGATAGGCTTATAGACTTAGTTCTGTAACATACGCGGTAAAAATATTAGACATTTAACTGACATTGGTATGGCGCGACTAATTTATTTATTTTCAGAGTAGGTATTATGTCCTATGCTATATTACTACGGGGCAATGGAGCTAATATTAAAACCAACTTTATATTCAAAATAGGATTCAAAATCACATATTGAACGTAAAAAAACTACCATCCATTCAAAATAGACTGCCTCAGACCTGGGAAGAACGGGCGCAAAAAAATCAGCGGACTTTTTTATATATAAAAATATGGATTACAATGTGATATCGTACAATAAACATTTATAATTACACTATTTAAAACATTTATAATTTGATTGTTGCTACTCAATATATTCTTGATAATTTTCTAAATGTTCATAAGCACATTGAGGAATTTGCTAGGAACTGTGACATTCATAATTTTAACACAAGGAACAAACATAAACTTGTTATGCCTACTACTCGGTTAATTCGATTCATGCTACACAACGAAACAACTGAGAAATTTACTCAAATTGCATTTCGATGCGATTTCGATTTTTATAATACTTTAAAATATTATCTGACACTGACACACGAAAATATGCTTTTGTAATTTTTTTTAAGTAAGAAGAGGGTAAACGGGTAAATGACGGGTCATCTGATGATAACTGATCATCGTGGCCCATACTCTCTTGTAACACTAGATGAATCACAGGAGCTTTGCCGACTAACTATATATCGTCTAAGAAACATTTTATATGTTATAATGAATTCGAAACCCAAAAACACATTGGAACGTGACCGGCGAGGATCGTACAAACGAATTACGTAAATTGTTTCATCCATCCACACGATGGCGGAGGAGATCCGAACCAGAACCTAACTCGGCGCGTCAGTTTCATGTACTGTAGTAAACAAGGGATCCGCGAAGAATCTGAACCCTACCGGAGGGAACCAGGATAATGAAAGACGGGCTTAACTGAACTACGACGGCGAGGCACCGACGGGGGAACTATGCGCTGACTCAACTCGGGTACTCACAATAATCCCAGCATTCTTCTTAATTCTAGAAGATTTCTTCCTTTTCTTCTATAATTTAAGTTGTTCATGTGAATGAGTGGCCTGGGGACATAGCCCTATATTTATATCATTTTTTTTCCTCATAGAGTATTCTAGAACATCGATATCTCACCCCCGATTCACCGTCTCTTTATTATATCCTAAATTATACCCAATTCAAATCTACCTTTAGCATCATTCTACCTAATTTAAATCATTCCTGCTATAGTTATAAGACACTAGTCTTTCTGTCGTGCATAGTATTCATAAATGTAATCTCACTGTAATAGGACTGAAATGTCTCAGTGTTAGATGTAGTTTAAGTTGTACAGAATCTATCTGTTTCTTAGTGTACAGATTTCGATACACAAAGACGACATTGTGTTCGCATGTTGAGCGTTTCAACATGGCCGCACACGTACTGAACACTGATATGTTTTGATATTAGTTTCCTACAGCGTTTGAACAAAGCGTTTGTATTTTCTACCATTAAGTACATCTTGTTTGTATCGCCACAAACAACGTTTATTTAAATATTTATTTGAGCATATTACACTCACTACATGCATACTTAAATAATAGTAATAATATGAATAGGAGTTAATTCAATTACAAATTACCACTGCATTAATTAAGACAGTATTAAAATATTTACAATTTTAAAACTAAAAACATTATAATAGAACAATAAAAATGTAATATGTAAACAAAATAAAGCACGTTAATATGACAATAAGGGTCGAGACGAGCAGTACGTACAGCTGATGGTAATTGATTCGCCCTGCCCATTGCAATGCAGTGTCGCTCAGGATTCTTGAAAAACCCAAAGAAACTGAGATGTTTAGTCTCATTTGCCAAGAAACTTCACTTGCCTTAGCAAGGGCACCTTAGTGCCCTTTAGACCGAAACACAATAATGCTTAGACATTACTGCTTCACGGCAGAAATACGCGCCGTTGTGGTACCCATAATCTAGCCGACATCCTGTGCAAAGGAGCCTCCTACTGGTAAACTTGTGGAAATTTTATTAATTTCTTTTAATATTAGTCAAAGGATAAGTACAAATCAATATGCTGAGATTTGGGCAGTGAGTTATATGCCCATATAACTCACTGCCTACAGAGCCTTGAAATTGCTACGTTTTGACCCAGATTAGTCCTGCACAGTGCTGTTTATTTAACTAGTAGCACTGTGCAGGACTAATCCTGAGCGACACTGCATTGCAATGGGCAGGGCGAATCAATTACCATCAGCTGTACGTACTGCTCGTCTCGACCCTTATTGTCATATTAACGTGCTTTATTTTGTTTACATATTACACTTTTATTGTTCTATTATAATGTTTTTAGTTTTAAAATTGTAAATATTTTAATACTGTCTTAATTAATGCAGTGGTAATTTGTAATTGAATTAAACCTTTTACAATGATTGTAATATTTTCTGGAAATAATTAACAGTAATTAAGTAAGCAACTTTTTATTTATATATTTCACATTAATGATATCATATTCATTTATTATGATATGTCAACGTTGCTACAGTTATTGTTATTGAATTGGCTGAATGCATAGAATCCTTTGCCCTGTCATGTTCTCCCTATGAAAAAAGAAACGAAAACTCCCGCAAAGTTACATTTCTGCATTTTTTGGGTCAATGAACCGGAACCTGTGAAGTAATGACATTCTTTCCGCACTTGTATCGAAATACACGAATAGCGCTTAGAAAAATGTACACAAATTCCAATTTAACGCTCGTATAGGCTGTCGTAAGACGATGACAAATAGTCGTCGACGACAAGTCGATATGAGTTGTAATTTTCCGAAACCGTTTAATCGTTAGCATTTAAGAAGGAAAGAAAATGATTTAATTCGATTATGATATTCTAAGAAAATGATTTGATTCTATTTATTAAAAAGCTATCAGCTTTTGGTTTTCAATGATGCGTTTCGATTGATTTTCATAGAAATAAAGAGTTTAGAAATTTCGTTAACATACACTTAACATTTAACTTTTAGTTATACCTATATAAATAATTTACTACCATTCCTCTAGGAGCCAAATATACTCAAAATAGACACAAACTGAAAAATAAAGAAATTTTTAAATAAATAAGAATTATAAATGCAACTTTTTCTTAATAAATATGATTCAGTTATATATACAAACAAAGCAGTCGTCTCGTATTAAATATATAACAATTAAATATATTTTTAACATTGTCGCTTATAAAATAAGTGGAAATAATCTGTTTCAAACAGTAGATAGTTCTATTTAGTAGCTTTATTTTTATACCTAAAACTCAGTACACATTATTAATTGCGCATAATTTTAAAAACACTTTCAATGAAATTTTGAAAATATGAAATATTGTTATACATTACGAAAACAATACTATGCAATGGAAACAGGAGTCAAATACAAAACGGTGTTAGAATATGCTGTTTCAATACGTTTAAAAAATATTACACTTACAGCCACTTTTGATTAATCCATCTAAAAGCTTGTGAAAGCAGACAACGCTGAGCAATCTTTTCCTAGATGATTGTTCATCTGAGAAAAAGCGTCCTCTAAAACTAGGAACAAGTTTTATTGCTACTACTAACTTATATCAATATAATCAAAGAATTACATTTTAGTCTTACGAGAATAATGAGGTGGCCCAGAATATATTTCAGGATGTTACAAGACTTGAACTAATTAACATAACATCGATGAGGGACTATTGAATAAACATCTTTGAAGCGCGCTCAATACTTTGCAGAATGAATGAGATTATCACTCACACCATAACTTATATGTATTGAGTTCCTTGTGGGACCATTAACCAATGCTGTATAATAATTAATATTGCACGTTTCGGGTTTTGCTGTGTATTTTTTTATATAAACATTTGTCCACGAATTTAGTGAAATATTTTAGTGAACTGGCTACGGTGCCCTTCAGACCGTAACACAGTAATCCTTAAACATTACTGTTTCACGGAAGAAAATGGCACCGAAGTGGTACCCATAATCTAGCCGGCATCCTGTGCAAAGGATGTACCCCCCACTGGTAAAATTAAAAAACTTAAACCTTAAAAACTCTTTTGCCGATAATTCAATGATGTTATAATAAAAGGGTATGTTATAAAAAGCTACCCTGATAGATAGATCAGTGAATCATCTTCCACCATCAAGTGAGCTACAGACACGAATTTCATTTCAAAACATTGGAAAAGTTCGATCCCTTGGCATAGTTCAAGATTTGTAATTATTTACTATATGGCCAACATAATTACCAAAAAGAAAAACCAGTGCACAACAGTCTCGAATTACTGGCTTTAATATCATCTTCATCATCGGAATGTACAGTTCCTCCACTGGATGATTTTAAAGAACTTTCTACCACGTACGACTAAATTGCAGTATTAATATATATGCGCAGTATTTCAAGGGCGAAGCAATACCTGCTTTAGCCTACAAAACTATCGATGCTTATGTAAAAGTAGATAAAATTCAGTAGCTGCTTACATTTCTTTTTGGTAAATATCAGTAAAGAAACAGGTTCATTACCTTGCCGGAATTCCAATTTCTTCCACCATTCAATGATTAATGACTTCTTTCTATACAAAATTGTATTTTGTTTATTGTGAACAAAATATTCCAAGTTTCATTTTTATAGGAAATATTTGCTAGCTTTTGCTCAAAGACAAGTTATATTAGTGATTTTTTATGTCTCTTTTTGGGATTTATGTTTCATTGAATTTCCCAATTTGTATTTACTTGTACTTTCAAATATTGATAAAAAAACATTGATACAAAGTATTATGTTGCTTCGACAGCTAGTGATAACTCTTTGAACGATATTAATTAATAGTAATGCCATACACACGCCTAACATAGCCCCGTTTTCATGTTGCCGCCGCGTGTTCGGTAAACTCAGATGAGATGTGATATTTTTTTGCATTCTATGCTTGAAGGCAGATTTGTTCTTCGCTTGGCAATCTAGATGCCGCTGTTGAGGCTGTTGCTGATGTGAAACTGTAAGTTCAGGAAGTCTTCATTCCGTTATCCTCGGCACCTTCGCCCTGTGCTTCCCCGGGGCGTCAAAAGAATAATGATGATAAAAGATGAAGTAGCTACCTAGTGCCGCTATGTTTCGCAAAGGTTAGTGTTGATGACCGGAGGCCACCCCTCCCCCCTCCAGCAGTCCTTGAATGGTGGACTGCCCCATGGCTTTGTGCTATCTCCTACACTGTTTCTCCTACATATCAATGATATGTTGCACACCTCCAATATTCCCGCTTTTGCAGTGCTTCGGCAATACGAATATTCGACGATGCGAGGGTGGACGGCTTCCATGCCATCCAACGCAAAAGAATGCGTAATTGCTGAAGAGATTGTTAATTATTACGATGCGCCGATTATAAAGGCATTTATGCAGCTTCATGTGCCTGTTTAGTTATAATTATATTTACATAATTTTTAAACATATTATTAACAATTATTATGAAATATTTTCTTAAATATTATTTATAAAAAATAAACATTGCTTGTAGAAGACAGCTATGGTGATGCCTTATACACGGTCCTTGCAGGTCTGTCTTAGGAAATCGTCGAGCAGTGCCGAGAAACTTGTGTCTTCTATCGGGTCACGGAATGGGGTAAATTGAACCTTGTACAATTTAACCCCCAGAAGACTCAAGTTTGCTTTGACAACACTTCCCTTATAGCCTCACCTAATAAAATCTAGGCATAGCCAAATTTTCTTCAAGTTGGCCCACATTCTTACGCTCTATAAAGCACAGGTCTCATGCACAGCTCAGGCCACATATGGAGTATTGCTGTCATCTCTGGTCGGGCGCGCCCCAGTATCAGGTCGATTCACTATCACCTGATTCCTGCCGCTGAGTTACACCTTCGCACGACACGTCACACATTAGGATATCAACCCCACCATCTGGATGTGTGGTGGTCCTGCGGTTTTGAAGGAACTTTCTTCCACGCACTACAAAGCTGCGGAATGAGCTTCCTAGTGTGGTGGTTCCGGGGTGTTGATTCCTCTGGTGTTGCAAGAGAATGCTCGCGGCGGTGATCACTTAACACCAGGTGACCCGTACGCTCGTATATCCTCCTTTTCCATATAAAAAACAAAAACCTTTCGGTGGCAGGTCTCTACCATGGTTTGACTGCTCCTGAATCTGAAGTGAGAATCTACTCTCACTGAAAGATATCAATCCGACCAGTTTGTTATATTTTAAAGTGATAACTCACACTTCTGGGATTAATTACAAAAATAAAACTGAAAATAAAACACTACGAACGATGCGGGACTCGAACCCGACCTCTGACCTCTCACGTTCCGTGCGAGCGCTCTTTCCAACTGAGCCAACCGTTCGAGTGACGTATCGTCATAAAATCTTGTATGCTTTGTTCAACTCTCAGGTTGTGACTTCGCTATCACTCCTGATGTTATGCTTGGGTCAATATAATAACGAAATTAAAAAACACAACAATTATGCCTCCAGATCCCTCTAAAAAGTTATTTCCGAGACGAAAACGAACCGAACAGGCAGAATTGTTGAGATAATTACCCGCCTTTCCTCGAAAAATCTATTACTATTACTATTATCTAATCTATTACTATTTGTAGGTACCGAAACAAATTTAACTGTAGGTTTTAAACAAAATTGACCAGACTTTTTTGTAACACAGAATACGCATCGCATCTTAAGATGTCATTAATATTAGATTACAAAGCAATTCCCGCAAAAAGCCTTTACCTGTTTCGTAAACCGCAAGTCACTTTCCTAATTCACTTTTCGTATCGTTGTTTCGCAAGAATGAGAAAAAATTACGCCCGGCATATTAAATTATAAATGTTCGTAATTTATCCTGAATTTACTTTGGTATTTTCCACATACTGGACACATTCTCCGCATTAAGGGATTAAAATCAAATACGGACCGTGCTGAGAACCTTTTGTGACAATGGGAGGAAAGTTTTTTGTCGGAGTAAGTATAATTTCTATTATTTAATATAAATAAGGGTTGGGTGGCAACAAGAAAGGGATTGATGGAACATTATTAATAAACCAAAATTTCTTCGTGAAAGTGGAGACACAATTCACGATTTCTCGCTACACTATTACGTCACAAGATTCTTTTGTAATCATAAATTGACAGACACAATTGTACAGCTACATTATTAAAAACGTTTCTAGTAAATATTTTAAAGTTCTTCTCAATTTCTTCACTTTTTTCAAATATAGATACGGTTTAAGTTTACTCAAAGGTATACCATTTTAGTATGATCTAGTGTGTTTCCGAAAATTTTGTTATTTCATAACATGAGTTATTCGGTCTGACCATGTTTGCGGTGTATGCAAATATTTTTTACGACATTCATGTTCAATGTTTAATTTTTTTTTTGTTTATTTTAAGACTACTACATGCTCTGTCATACTCACAATGATGAGAGATCAGCTGTTCTTCTATGCTTCTTAAGTCTGGACGTGATTACGTCCAAAGCTGTTAAATTTCACATTATCTTACTAAACAATTTTAATTTCCTATTTGAATTTAATTATGTTTCATTTTAAAGGTACGTTATTATTTTCAAAAGTGTCTTTAAGTAGTTAAGTATTAACTCGTCTTTAATTATATTTATTGGATTAAAAGAAAAATTTTTTTTCTGTTTATAACAGAAAAAGACTTCAAGTAGGAAAGTGCCATTTGCAATGGATTTTCATTATGAATTTTGTTTTATATATTGTCTGGTTATTTAAGAATAATGAAATACATCAAAGTGGATTCAGAATTTATGACTAGTAGGTAAAGTTTTAAATCTCTGAAGTAATGTCCATGTATCTGATGAGCAAGCTACGATGGCGTGATAGCTAGAAACTCTCCTACTAGTTTTCGAATTCATATATTTATATATTTATTATTTTGATATATTTTTTCGACACTTTCCAAGGTCGGCAACGTTCTTATAATTTATGTGGTGTTATAAGAAGTTGGGCAGTATCACATAACATCATTTGACCCAAAGTAGTTTGTTAGTTTTCCTCTTTCATAATTTTTATCAGCCGGAAGACGTCCACTGTTGGACAAAGCCCTCCTGACAGCATTTCCCCGACGATCAATCCTGTGCTGCCCTCATACAACCTATTCCGGCGATCTTGACCAGATCGTCGGTCCATCTCATGGGGGGTAGGCTCCTACACTGCGTCTTCCGGTACGTGGTCGCCATTCGAGGACTTAACTTCTCCAACGGTCATCTGTCCGTCGAGCTATGTGAGCTGCCCACTAACAACTCCTCTTTCATAAAAGTAAAATAGTTTCCCAGTTTAACAAAATAAGCGATAACCGAAATTAGCTTTCCTATGGTATAATATTATTTTCTATCCAGTTCTATTTCAAGTCAACTGTCTCAGGGCTTAGTATAGTTGCTCTAAATGAGTCCCAAGAGGTGAGCGCAATGTGTTAACGGAGTTAGTTGGGTTATAAACACACATAGTATTATTAAGATCAATATCTGTCATTGGTCTTAAACCCTTGGCTATGTATTAAAAAACAAAGGAATTATTGCTTATTAATAATATGCTTTGCCAGTTCATTTTTAATTTTTCGAGCCTTTTCGAGAAGAAGACTAAGTATTTTTATTGAAGTAGGCGGGACTTTGCGGAAATCCATAATCATCCAAATGATTTGAGTTTTCTTTAGTTTTTATTCCACCAATATTTGTCTTTAAACAATTCGACACGTGTTTCGCTTCTAAACGAGGCATCCTCAGGACGTGTTGACTCGCCAAAATTTTGTGTGTGTCACACGTGTCGAATTGTTTAAAGACAAATATTGGCGGAATTAACACTAAAGAAAACTCAAATCATTTGGACTGATTATTGTCGACAATTAAATATATCGACCTTACAAATACCAGTGGGAGGCTCCTTTGCATACCAGCAGGTGGCTCGTTTGCACAGGATGCCGGCTAGATTATGGGCGTCCACAAAGGCGTCTTTATCTGCCGTGAAGCAGTAATTTGTAAGCATTACTGTGTTTCGGTCTGAAGGGCGACGTAACTAGTGAAATTACTCGGCAAATGAGACTAAACATCATATGTCTTAAGGTGACAAACGCAGGAATTGTAGTGCCGCTAAGAATTTTCGGGTTTTTCAAGAATCCTAAGCGGCAGTGCATTGTAATGTGCAGGGCGTATCGATTGTCATCAATATCAACGTCCTGCTTGTTTCATCCCTTACTGTCATAATGTTATTATACCTTGGTATAATGTTATACCTGAAAATATACCTCGAATATATAGCAGGTGGAGACAAACTGTGTGAGCATATTTATAATATATTGATTTAAGGAATATTTTTATGACATACTTATTTAAAGTGAAGTATAGTTTTAGTATTGTTCAGAGGTTAAGGTTATGTCCTGCAATTTTCAGTAAAATAAAAAGATAATTAGGTACTGAAGCGATAAATAGAAATAAATGAGAACAAGAAATATAAGAGACACATCATCACACAAATATAATTCCTGTTGTATCCAAGATAAATCACCGGCTTGATCCCTCGTGATAAACGATAGATCTGTCGGTGAATTAAGAAATATATTAACTATTATTCGTCTTTCTCTAAGCTGCCTTTCATAATGTTATAAAGGTTATGGTATCATTTCATCTTTTAGTTATGGTATGGTCGTTCCGTTGATAAATTAAGGTAATGTTACTTTGATTTAGGAATGGTCTCCGCTGTGCTCCAACTAGATACCGCACTACCTACGAGAAATATAAACAATTTGTTATGTTTATAAATTGATAACCGTCACTCCTAGGATTAATACACAAATAAAATTAATTGAAAAAAAAAATTTTATGAACGAGTCGGCACCCGAACTCACGACCTCTGGAGTTCCGTGCCAATGACGATACGCCACTCGAACGGTGGCTAAGTTGGTTAGAGCACTGGCCCGGAACGCCAGAGGTCGTGGGTTCGAGTCCCGCATCGTTCATATAATGTTGTTTTTCAAATTTTATTTGTGTAAGAGAAATTTTTTTGTTTGTCTTTCTCTTTCGTCCGGCTAAACTCCATAGGAGTTAGATTAATTTTAACTTGATTTGGCGCAAGTTGTTACCTCCTAATTCTTATAAAAATATTATTGTCGTTATTTAAATTCTAGATATGTGGCGTTCCTCCACAATTGGCTAGTCAATACAGTGGGGAGGTTCCTTTGCACAGGATGCTTACTAGATTATGGGTACCACAAAGTCGCTTATTTCTGCCGTGGAGCAGTAATTCGTGAGCATTATTGTGTTTTGGTCTGAAGGGCGCCGTAGCTAGTGAAATTACTGGGCATGATATGAGACTTAACTTCTTATGTCTCAAGGTGACGAGCGCAATTGTAGTGCCGCTCTGAATTTTTGGGTTGTTTCAAGAATCCTAAATGGCATTGCATTGTAATGGGCAGGGCGTATCAATTAAAATTAGCTGATCAACTTGCTCGTCTCGTGCCTCATTTTCATTCATACATACCTTAAAATGGTTAATGGACATCCTTGCGCGGTGTTTTACCCAATGGTTATTTCTTTTTAAGATTTTAGGAGAAACTTTATATATTTTACACTTAGGATTGATAATATACTTAGATTTTACAGCATAAATTTTTTGCAACGATTATCTTAACACTTATCATGACACGTTTAAATCATAGTGAAAAGGGTCTTAGAAAAAATACGACCCCGATAGAAAGTTTGTTCGTCATTTCTATTTTTGTAATTTCACAATAATAAATATTCATGTTGTATAGTTTTATATCAGACTTAATAATCAAGGTACTTGATCATTTCTTTTTTAAAATGTTGAATGTACTTAATTAGAATAACCGACCTAGAACTAACATATAAGTGCAAATAAATTGTAAATGTTGAGTTATTGTTGGTAGGTACATCTCATATAAGAAATAAAAATAAAAACAACTAACAATGATAAGGATGATATCAACTGTAAAGTAGATCCTGTAGATGAAGCCACAACCTGAGAGTTGAAAAAGCGTACAATATTTATCAACGATGCGTCACTCAAACGGTTGGCTCAGTGAAAGAGTGCTCGCATGAATCTCGAGAAGTCGCGGGTTTCGATTCCTGCAAAGTTCATAAATTTGGGTTTCAAATTTTATTTGTATAACTAGAAATGAATGACTAAGCTGAAAGTTGTTCATGTTAGATTTCATGTCCCTTAATAAAGTCCTTAGTGGAAAGTTAACTGCTCACCATGCTCGATAGTCGAATAGAAATCCAACAAAAGCATTCGTCTAGTACAGAAATCACGCAAAGTTTTAGCACCTCCATCTGCAACGCAAAACTTTCTCGTTTTCCTCCTAGAAACGGACAACGAAACTTTATATTAAGTTCATCCGGACCATTGTTGTACTTAATTAAATTCTGCAGGTGACAATGCAATTAAGACTTAAGGTCGAAATGATGAATCTTTAGAAAATCTCAATTTGCATAAAGATCTAGAGTTGTGCATAGAAGTTATCATTGGGGGGGATAGAATTAGAAATAATACAATTCATGGAAAAGTAATACTTCCATTTCAGCTGGTAGACGTCCACTGCTGGAAAAAGTCCTCCCCCAAAGATCGCCATGACGATCGGTCCTGTCCCTCATCCAACCTACTCCAGCAATCTTGACCAAATCGTCGGTCTATCTTGTGGGGGCCACCAACACTACGTCTTCCAGAACGTGGTCGGAATTCGAGGACTTTACTGCCCCAACGGCCATCTGTACATCGAGCTAGAGCCCTGCCCACTGCCACTTCAGTTTCGCAAACATCTGGGGCTATGTCAGTGACTTTGGTTCTCCTAAAACTGTAAACTCCGAACATAGCCCTCTCCATTGCCTTCTGAGCGACAATAAGCTTCCTCTTATGTAATACTTACTTTAATAAAACGGGAACCGAAATAAATAAGTTTTTTTATAATTTTTTTTTTGTTTAGCCAACATAAATATTACCTACTTATATAAATAATATATACATGTATATCAACTTTAACTTGACATTATTTTGTTATTAGTGGTTTTTATTTAAAATTTATTGAATAAAAACAGAATTCAGAATTAAGTGATTATGCGTTAAATTGTAAGAAATGAAGTCGATTGACAATCTACTTATTAGTTATAATATCACTAGTGAAATTATAATATCATAGCTTTGACAATATACCTGCGACATAAGTCGTAATTTAGAAACAAAAATTGAATACAAGTACGAATAAATATAATTTATGCGAGCAGTACACGTATAAATAGTAACGTCATAGCGAATACGTTGAATTATTTTGTCCAATTTGGGCTTAAGTCTCACAATCTGAACTTTCCAGTTTAGATTTCAGTCTCAATGAACGTACGTGATCATTATTGTTATTTACATCAATCATCTGTGATCTTATAATCCAGGTAACATTAAGTATTCTCCTCACGAAATGGAAATCCAAAACGAAACGCACCTTTAATATTCAATTCTCCCGATTTTCCGGTCGTTCCGTTGAGGAAATTATAAAAAGCGCTCTAGCCTTTACGAGAGCCGTTTTCATTTTAGCAAATGATTAACACGTACCGAGGTATACGTGATTTGGTTATAAACTGTGATGATTAGAAAAGGGTTGAGCATTTTACTGAATGACGTAATATTTTGTGGTGTTTTGTTACTTACTCAAAATCTTACTAATGAATGATATATCATCATATGTATACATAAGAATACTAAATACACGAAAACTATTTTGCAATGTTTAAATGCTACTGCTCTTAAATCAAGGATTGGTCTCCACTTCGCTCCAACTCGATAACGCAGAACCTAAGAACAAAAACTTATTTATTACGGTTTTAGATGCCTGTGTGCGTGGCATCTTGACACTCAATGGCATCTTTCAAATTTTGTTACATTTCGTGTTATTTTACATTGAAATAAATAAAATACAAAATACTTATTGATGATAATCAGTGTCTTTCTTATTTCGTGTAGTATTTTTTTATAGTTTTCCTGCTTTCGTGCCGAATTGGGTACCCGGCATTTTAGTTTTAATTATTAGCAAAGTTTAACAGAACACGTGGCACGTCAACGTCAAACATTGTTCGAGACTGGCTAGAGTATGCACACTTGGGCGTAGTATTAGTTGCAGCACTTTGCGACTACACCTGCCTCCTTGTTGGAGTGCAGCGGAGACCAATTTTTAATGTGAAGCTGCTCTAAAGAAATACGTAGCGTTGAAAATTTCATTAAAAAACATATTACAAATATTGTTCAAGGAAGTTTGTATGTGTTAATAAATTTTTCAAATATAAGGATATACTATTTTATTTTATTTGGAAAACTAACAGTAAATTAAAACTATATACACAAATATTTAAGGAAAAGAAAATGCAATAAGACCGATAGTGCCGATGATCACGTAGTGGACATTGTGAGTACATTTGTGCACCCGTGGACACCAATAGTGACATAGTGTCAGTGATACCGTGCTCGTTATCACCACCGGCGCCCCCCGCGCCCCCCCGCCCTGTCAAGCCGCACACTACAAGCCCAAGTCCGCAGTAAGAGGTGGGACGTTATCGCGAACCTACCACACTCACACTGATGAAGGAGCTCCGAATGGTCCAAAACTAGTCGCTACCCAAACCGATAAATCATGAGTAAAGCCGTTTTACTAAATAAGTTAAAAGAAGACCATACCATTATACCATTACTACTATTATATCCATTACGCATGTCTGCGCATGCGTAATGAATATAATATAGTTCGAGGGTTTTTCTTATATTTCTAATCCACTGTTTCGTTTTATTCTATACGAGAACAGTTGAAACCTTCTATAAATACAAAAATTCATAATAATATCAACATTAGAATCTAATTTCGTTACACGATATATTGTTGTACTGTAATGAAACTCTCCGACATTGACATATCGTCCAGATACCACACGCTTAGTCGCAACGTCACCTGAAAGATAATAAGGCCACATACACCCAATCGTCGCAAGGAAACATACAAAATGCCAACACATAAATTTACTGTGGAGGTGAAATTTACGTAACGGTAAGTACGGTTCAAATTGAGCCCGTATTCCTTCAAAGCATTTTCTGCGTCCGCTTTACAACATACGATCAATGATATCGTGAAAGGTTGTGTTAATTTAAAACAAAAAAGATTACAATTCATAGAATTTTTCTTATAACAATAAGGGACAAGACGAGTAGGACGTTCAGTTAATGGTAATTGATACGCCCTGCCCATTACAATGCAATGCCGCTCAGAATTCTTGATAAACCCAAAAATTCTGAGCGGTACTACAACTGCGCTCGTCACCTTGAGACATAAGATGTTAAGTCTCATTTGCCCAGTAATTTCACTAGTTTCGGCGCCCTTTAGACCGAAACACAATATGCTTACACATTAATGATTCACGTCGTTGTACCGTCGTGGTACCCATAATCTAGCCGGCATCCTGTGCAAAGGTGCACAGGAGAGTTTACAACTTCAATTAACAAACGAAGTGTTAATAAAAAATAAAAAAATAGAAAGATGCACGCGTGTACATTTTACAGTTTACATTTCACTTAAGAATAAAAATTTAACTTTTACGTAAAAACACAAATACACAGTTACACGCATTTTAATCCCTTCAAAAGTATTTTTTCCCACCTTGACGAAAAGCTCGCTTTTAGTCCCTGGTACGAGGGACAAAGGTGGCCGATTTTCTCGGGGAAAGACGACTTTTGTCCCTCGTATCACGGACTAAAAGGGAGCATTTCATCCAGGTGGGAAAAAAAAACGCATACGCACCACGTGAGATAAGTAGGACATTGCCACCCGCGATTGTCAATATTCCGAGGATAGGAAGACCTACTTTTCTCCCTAGGTGCGTAATATAATTATTTAAATGGGTAACACTCACATGAATCAAAGAAAATACTTGAAAGGTGCATTCAAATCGAAAGTAAGATATTTATTTATTGTTAATGAACGTGTACCTAAATTATTATTTAGCGAAGCTGTTAATGGTTGTATTGGGTAAGTGCTAAGTGTAATATTAGATTTATAAGCAATTCTTCTGATTCCAAAAATTTTAGACCAATATCTATTCTACCGACGCTAAGTAAAATATTTGAAAAGCTTATTTTACAACAATTTCTTAACCATTTATGGTAACAATTTAATGAGCGCTTTTTGTTTTTTTGGTTGGTTTTTCAAAGGGTCGCTCAAAAACAGATTCTAGTGTTGAGCTTATTCAGCAAATTTTTGAAACCTGGGATAATTGTTAGGATGCCGTTGGTATCTTCTGTGATTTATCCAAGGCATTTGACCGTGTTCATGATGAAATCTTAATCAGAAAACTACATCACTATGGTATCAAGGGAGAAGCACTTAGCCTTCTGAAGTCTTATTTGGGCAACAGGGTTCAGATGGATGAAGTGAATATTAAGAGATCAACTAGATCTCCCGTTACCATGCGCGTTCCACAGGGTTCGATTCTTGGGCCATTCCTATTCCTTGTATATATAAATGATTTACCATACTTTGTACAAAATAAGCATGAGATAGTATTGTTTGCAGATGATACTTCTTTACTTCTTAAACTACATTGACAGCATACTGCTTTTGATGACATGAACAATGCTATCTCCAAAGTAGTGGAATGGTTCACTACGAATAATCTCCTTCTTGATGAAACAAAAATGTTAGACAGGTTGACACAAATATTGTGTAAATATGTAGTAAAAGACGATGAGTTGAAACCTGTAGATACAACCGTATATTTAGGCATTACCTTAGATGCCAAACTTCAGTGGGGTCCTCATATTATGAATTTGGCGGAAAAGCTTAGTTCTGCAGCATACGCAGTTAAAAAAATTCGGCAACTTACGGATGAAAATACCGCGAGGCTGGTCTACTTCAGCTATTTTCATAGTCTGATGACATACGGTATTTTACTTTGGGGACAAGCTGCCGAAGCTGACATCGCAATATATATGAAAACCTTGTTTATGTAAAAAATAATATAAATTCAAATAAAAAATTAGTATGTAAATTAATGTCAATACTAGAAATAGGGATAGGCTTGCTGTTCATGTAAGTCGACTTTAAAAAGTCACAAGTTCATTCAGAGGTATACGTTTTTATAATAAGGTCCCTATTGATTCAGAACTTACCTTTAAATAAATATAAATCAGTGCTAAAGAAAAAGTTGTATACAAAAGGGTACTTTATTTTAATAAGAATAATAATAATAATTATGAGTTATGTAAATTGAATCAAAATTGTAAGTAGAGGCATTTAGTAAGTATTGCATAATATGTAGATGAACATTGTTTTGTTATTCGGTAGATTTCTCGTGATAGGCATCGTCATGCTCGCTTAAATGCCTCTGCTTGTGGCGGCAACGTGGGGCGAGGTTCGGGCGGCAGTTATTTACGGTATGTGTGGATTGATGCATAAACTATACTCAATAACTCTTTTGTTTTTATAAACAAAAGATTAATTAAAGAATTAATGCTTATGCATTAATTTACTTTTTTTTTTTCTTTATTTTTTGACTTACTCTTGTAAGCCTTTCAGTTTTTGACATTTGAATATTTTATTAATTGAGATGATTTGTAAACCAATTAAAATGTAAATTTTGACTTAAAAGAGTGGCAATGAGTTTCTTGCTACTTTTTCTCATTAGCTCAACCCTTTACGTAGTAGCGGTAAATTCAATAAGAAACAATATTTTTATTTTTTTTTTGACGTTCATAAGTGTCATTTCCGTGACCTACATGAATAAAGTGTTTTTAAATTTGAATTTGAAAGTGTCTTCTTTGCACAGAATATCAGCTAGATGGTCACCACATTGGTACCATTTTCTTCCATCAAGCAGCAGTATGATATACCGTTAATGTTTCAGTACAAAGGGCATCTTAACTATTATTGACTTTACTAATGAGCTAACTGCTAATCTATCAAAATGACGAGCACATTCGCATGCTGGTTAAATTTTTACAATACTAGTAAGAACAATATGTTATTTATGATAATTAGGGATGAGACAAGCAGGACGTTTAGCTGATGAAAATTGATACGCCCTACAAATTTCAATGCAGTGTTGCTAAAGATTCTTGAAAATGCCAAAAATTCTGAGCGGAACTGCGCTCGTCACCTTGAGACAATATATTAAGTCTAATTTGCCCTTCAGACCGAAACATTACTGCTTCACGGCAGAAACAGCCGCGGTTGTTGTATCCGTAATCTAGCCGGTATCCTGTGCAATGGCGCCTCCCACTTTGTGTACGTTATAAACATCCCACATATTGTCGTTATATATTATTTGTTTGTTATAATTGAACAATATAAATCGAATGTTGTAAAAGCGCTTACTTCTTGACAACGATAACATTACGATCCTATCGGGAACCCCCTAAATGTGTGAATATTAGCATAAAAAATCAGAAAATGGAAATATATATTATGGCATGTAAAATAAAATCTTATTTATTAACTTTTCTTTCGATAAAATCGTTGAAAAATATTTTTTACGAATAATAATTTGAAAAATATGAGATGAAATCTAGATCTATTAATTCGCTTTCGAACCCTATCATATGACCTTTACATTAGTAAAAAATAATTTGTTGAAAGGACATCAAAAATAAAAACTTTTCTTGAAGATTAAGCAAGATATAAGAAATATACAGCTGACTATCTTCGTGATCCGACAGCCTCGGACTATGATTATTTTATAGCAATAGCAATGACAGTATAATATATGATGTATGAACATTGAATATGTCATTAAAAAGAGCGCAAAAAAAAGAATGCTGGGGAGTTTCTTGCGCTGATTCTTCTCTCTCAGGAGCTTTCGTTCCATATGTTTCTGAAGAATAGTAGTGTCTATTACATTAGAAATAACATCAATAAGCAATAGCACTATATAAATAATAACGTGCTGTACATGTATGGCCATATTAAGTTATGAGTCAAAACTGCTTTTACTAAGATTCTCTAATGTCTATGGTAGAAATTAACTAGATCGCAGGGGTACCTTGCAATCTAGTTAATAAAAAAATAAAAGATGTAGGTAGTTGACGTATTAGGAATGGTAATTCCTAATACATAAACTACGTTTCTCTGCTATCATCATCATCATTATCATTCAGCCAAAACTGGATGATTTACCTCCCCCAAAGATCGCCATGACGATCGGTCCAGCGATGCCCTCATCCAAATTCCAGACCATCTTGTGGGGGTCCTACCAACACTACATCTACTATCTATTAAAAACCGCATCAATATCCGTTACGTAGTTATAAAGATCTATGCATACAAAGGGGTAGATAGGAAGAATGACATTGTCGTATATAAATATTGAAATAGTGTATAATGAAAACCTAAATTTGTAACAAAGTATAAATAAAACGTTTGTGGAAGGAATCTGGGGTAGGTTTCTGTTCAGGAAATGGATATTCACAGCTGTTAAATGAAATTTGTAGCACGCTAAATATACCCAATATGCAATCAAGGAAGTGCCACTATCTCAGTGCCACTTCTTTGATCGCAGAAGGTGTAGAAGAAAAACGGCTTGGCATTTTAAACAGAGTATTGGATAAAGATTGATTTCCTGTGATAGCAGTAGTTGCAGATGGTTCTTGGGCAAAAAGTTCATACAAAAGTGTATGTAGCTCAGCGACCGGTGCTGTATTGTTGGACTGCAAAGTAAAAAGTTACTGATACTGGTGATGATAAGAATATTATTAGGTCAGCTAGAAATTGAGTCCGATAAGTGATATGTCTCTTCTGTATGAATTAAATTTATTGTTAAAAAGCTGAAGAGCTTCTACAATTGTTCAGAGCGAAAGTGAATTGTAGGCTTTAGAGAGGCGCAAGCGTATGATTGCGTAAAATTTTATAAAAGTCTGTAAGCTAAGACGAAAAATCTCAATTATTGCGGAATTATTAAAGTCATTGTTATACTCCCAAATCTGTACAACTGTGCTATGTGCGGTACTACTGTACGTTCGTAGTAAACTGGACTGGAAAATGTCAAAAGCGGGTTCGAGGATAACCATTAATGTTTTTTTTTATATTACTCATGATTGCCTCATAAATGATGATTCCATTGTGGAGGTAAAATGCAATATAAAATTGAAGAAATTAATACGAAAGATGGAATAGAAAATGAAATTACTGATTTTTGTACACTTCACGAAATAAGAAGAGAAACTTCAGAAATAACGATTTAATAAATTACTTAAGTATTTGAAAAATAACTATATTATGTCATACATACATACATTACATATCACATTCACGAACATTATCCATAAATAAATTCTACTAAATCGACAAGCAAACCCATAGTATGTGGGCGATTTACTATACGAGTATTATATTATATGTATAACTCATAAGTTATTAGGGGCGTTGGTTGGCCAGTCCGAAGTGGACTGGCCAACCAACGCCCCTCACTTCCAGCCTTCCACCGAAGAGTGCGATAGGGACAAATGCAGCTCAGACCGATTTACCTACAAAATTTTGACTAAATAGAGGTTTCGTATTCCCCTGTTTTCCACTAGAATATTGAACCTACCAAAAAAATTTTTGATACAAATGAACCGCAGTGATAATAAGGAAGAAATCTTTTAAAAATTCAAATCATAGAAATCAAAATGCTGAGAAGCATAAAATTCTTGATGACAAACAAAATGTAAGCTTTATGTTGCAATGCATAAAGTACAAATTTAATATACAAAATGTGTGTGAAAATGTTTACGCTAAAATGATTTTAATTAACAAAGAAATACAGAGTAAAATTCAATGCCGCAGCGTAGCTAAGCACTTAATGATCGTTAATAAATTTTATACAACTTTTAATGGGAGCACAAAAGTTTTTACAACTTTTATGGATACTTTTCTTGGATTTTTGTCACCAATTTCCAGAATAAAGCAATTTTGTATGAGCAAGTAATTTGCAATTTAAAATGGATCATGCCGTCATTTCGTCGGTGTAAATTAATGTAATTCTAATGTTTTGAAATAAAATACAGTGAGATGAATCAATTAAGGCAAATTTTCTGTTGGATATCATCGTCCATATAGTATCATTACTACTCCAATAGGGTTAACACGGTTAAATTTTATTGATCAACTGTTAAATTACATACTACTTTTAATTGTCAGGATCACATAAAAATAGATTCAATTGACTGAAATTAACAAGTCTGAATAGCTTGACTTTAATCAATTTGTTTAAAATTTATCATTACGTGTTTACTTTTTATTTTTAGTTATTTGTTAGGGGTTAGTCAAGCAAAGTATGTTATAAATAATAATTATATAAATATTTTAATTTTATTATACCCTAGTTTGACCAAAAGTTCTGTTACAAATGAAAGTATATTTATTTTGTAATATAGCTTGTTGTAGTGGTCCTCAATTGTGAATTATTTTTTAATAGTGGAATGAATATTTCTGTACTTTAAAGACGTCTATAATTAACAATAAGCACCAAGATTCAGGTCTTTTTTGACGATATCCTAGCGAGCATCTTCATTTCTTTCGGCCATTTTTTTTGACGTTAATACGTTATACCCCAATTATTGGTGTTCTAAGACAAAAGGTGCATTGGCTCATCTATCGAAAGTAGATTGACTTTCATTTAATTTTATATGACTGACGACTGAACCCAGCATTCGAAGTGTCTTGAAATTCACCGATGGCACGACTTACCATAGTGTGACCACCACTTCATGTAAAGCACACTTAATAGTTGGCTTTAATTTGTCTAGAGCAATCCCAATAGAGTCCAGGGATCCCGTTTTTAATCGTATAAAATATATTATATATGAAAGGTAAGTAAATAGGTCAAGGTAAGTTGATATGTTTTTTACCTTATAAGTATCTACCTCCCTCTGACATATCAAAAGAGCATGGTAGACAGTGGTCTGTTACCCAAAGGTAACAATACAGTACCAATAATGGTCTTTCTATATCATGAAACCTTTTTATGACATTTCATACGGACAGCTATACCAGTGGAAGGCTGTTTTGCATAGGATGCCGGCTAGATTATGGGAACCACGACGGCGCCTATTTCTGCCGTGAAGCAGCAATGTGTAAGCATTATTGTGTTTCGGTCAGAACGGCGCTGTAGCTAGTGAAATTACTGGGTAAATGACGGTGACGTGCGCAATTGTATTGCCGCTCAGAATTTTTGTCTTTTTCAAGAACACTTAGTGGCATAGCATTATTAAGGGCACGGCGTGTCAATTACCATCAACTGAACGTCCTGTTCGTCCCGTCCCTTATTTTCATAAAAATAATAAAAAAATTGTTTTATTTTCTAGAATAATAAAAGAACAACATTTTGTATAAAACTATTTTAATTATAAATGCAAGTTAACTTTAGTACCTTAGTCGCTTATTTTTATTAAATATTTTATATAATTTTTCGCTTTATTTGTTTTTAAATTTTTTTAACAGTCCCTGTACTTGTCTCAGTATCATTAGACGATCCAGAAGTAGAATGTTCTAATTTGCTAGGATTACTTTTTATCGTACTACTACCACTACTACTCTTTACTCTACCCAAGATATTTGTTGGTTTTATAGTTGGTTTGTGTTTCACTTTCATTGCCCTTTCGGGTGGTCGGTTTATACTTTCACTCCTGTTCTTCAGTTTGTTCAAACCGAAATTTGGTTTTATTCGAGCTGTTTCCTCAAAACCACTCACTTCTGGTAAATATAGATCAGTAATACAAATGAAATTATCATTACATTGCTGTTGTGGGACAGTGTTAAGCTGAACAGGTATTATCTCAATATTTTTTAATATTGTATCAGGCCCTTTTGAATCCAAAACATCCATACCAGTTGGAGACTCTACACCACCTACAAGTTCCTGAATTAATTTATCTTCTTCATCATCAAAATATTTACTAATTTCTTCGTCATCCTCATCAGAAGAATATGATGAAAATGACGACACTGATGCAGAGTGAAAATCATCGGGTAATCTTACCCTAGGCGTGTTCAAGGGAATATCTCCGTGGCTTGGTGAAGGTTTCAGTATTATTTTTGTTTCTGGTATGAATGGTGTATCGCTGGATGCAATTATTACTTTTGGATATTCTCTTAATGGAGACGGGATATTTGTTTGATTACATTGAATTTTATTTGTTTCTAGTGATCTTGATATAAATTTGTTGATATCATAATAAGGAGATATTTCGTCTATATTTTCGTAATTATTATTCCTACATGCGTCACTTTGCGACACGTTCTTATTATTTGGAGTTTCGAATGAGGATAGCAATTTTCTATTCCTATAAGCGAGGCGACGCTCTAAAGTTGTAGTTCGTGGTGGAGGTTGAGGTGGAACTTTGGGCTTCTCAGTCTGACTTTCAGAGCTTTCGTAATAACTACGGAAAGTTTGTAAAGTCGTTGGCTGTAGTGAAAGTCTCTTCTGACACTTTGGCAAGTCAGGAAGTACTTTTGGAAAGTTCCTCCGCTTAATTGTCATTAATGCTTCTTCTGCAGATAAAGGCTGGCATTGCATTCTACCTTCACATGATGTCACGTTTACATCGTTCCTGAATGTTACTGGTGGTAGAATATTGATTGTCTCGGAATTGTTTTGAATTTTTTGCTTTACTTGTTCATAATTCACGTTAGTGACAGGGTCGGAAGTGGAATGTTTATGGGAAATTTTTAGTGTAGTAGTTTCTGGTTTTAAACTAAGTGTCAATTCATTTTTGAATACGTTATCACTTTGAGATTTGCAAATATGCACGCTGACAGGTATTTCTTTGTTATTTTTAACAATATCTTTTATCTTTCCATCAATATAATCTGGATTTATTCCTACATCATCTACCGATTTCGAATGCTCTATTGGTTCTTGAGAGAATATTGAATTTGTACGAGCTGACGGCGTAGCGTCAACTGCTACTGATACTTTTTTTGACTTTACACTTTCTTTACTTTTCAATGAATCGTTTGATTTTTCTGTTTTGTTGTTGCTAATTATTGATGATTGTGAATCAAGAGCCGACGTTGATGTGGTTTTCTCAGATGTATTATTTTTTAAGGAAAATTTGTTTGAAAGTGAATTAAGGGGCTGTTTATCGAGCTTCTCCGAGGTTTTATTTAACTTTTGACTTTCAGTTAACAATTCTTCTGATCTTGTATATTGTTTAACGGATTTCTGTTGTGTTTCAGAATATGATTTTCTTAAAATATTGGGTGAACATCTATGCATCACTTCGTTAGCGATCCAATCTTTTACTTTTGTATGAGCATCTAGGGTACTAGTCGACAAATGTCTTCTTAACTGGAATCGCTCTCTAAAGCCTCCGGAATCATCAGACTTAGGTGTCTTACAAACTTCTTTTGTTTTCACTTTTTTACTATTCTTTGGCATTTTATTACTCATAGCTCTAATAACACTGCAGCCGTTTTTGAGTTTTTGTAATGTGCTTTTGTCATCCTTAGAACTTTTCTGCCCTATTACATCTACCTCGCCCATTTCAGCACGGGAGGGACGAGTACATTGAAGCGATCGATCTCTTTGCAGTTTCTTCTTTCTTAAATACAGTACTGAGCATATACTTATGTTCACAGCTAAAAATAAAATTGAGAGCGATATAATGAGAGTTACAGTCATGCTGGACGTTTTAATGGCCATATTTATCGTAGGTTTTGCGGTCGTGAGAGCGGTTTTTTCCATTAAGCTGGGCGGGATTGGACGAGATGGTGTTTTTATAGACTGTATTTCTCTATATATCGCGTCAGTGTCACTTTTATGTTGTGGGGGTGAATAGGGTCGAAGCTTGCCAAACGCTGTTTCAGAATAATGAGGTTGGTTTATTACCGGCGGTGACCAAATTTTTCTGACTGTATCTGTAACAATAAAATATAGTGACATAGTAAAATATATTATTAATACATATTTTAATTCTACTTTTAAAAATGATTTTGAAGAAGCTGGGAACCTACTTATTGAAGGAATGGTGTAATTTAGATACATTAGTTTTTTTTTTATTTAACAAAAAGCAAAAGCCATAGTAAATTTAACTGTGGATATGATATATACACGAATATCAATATTATTGTAATTGGCAGATGCTGCGAATACATTTAACCCCTTTAGATTGATAGATATTGGCAGGGCAGATGGTGTAACTAGGCTGGATCAGGTCAGAAACACACACATAAGAGGCACCTTCAAAGTCAGAACTATCCCAGATAAACTGCAGGAGAACCGTCTGCGTTGGTACGGACACGTTATGAGGCGACCATACAACCACATGAGCAGAAAAGTGCTAGATATAGAAACCAGACCCGGAGGACGAGGAAGACCCTGATTCACATGGTTGTCTATAGTAAATGAGAACCTCAAAGTACCCAAATAAAAATTGTGGTGCCGCTCAGAATTTTTGGGTTTCTCAAGAATCCTGAGCGGCACTGCATTGTAATTGACACAAAGTATTAATTACCATCAGCTGAACGTCCTGCTCGTCTCGTAAAATAATAAAAAAATAACGTACCAATAGCCCTGTGCGTCGTTTTAGGTCTTGTCGTGGACGGAACTGGGAATTCATAAAGCGGATCCACAACAAAATGTTGCAACTTTTTCGGCAACGAGTTGATCCAAAAACTCGTGTGATTCGATCTATACAAGCTTTTGATTGACGGTGGTATATCTGAAACATAGTTTGAAAAGAATAATTAAGAGAAAAATTTAAAGAAATAAACATTTTGACTGATACATCTCAATATGTTCTTGATAATGTTCTATATTTTTGCACATTAAGGAATTTGCTAGAAACTGTGACAATCAAAATGTTAACACGAGGAACAAACATAACCTTGTTTTGCCTTCTAGTCGGTTGAGTTATTTTTGGGCGATGTATATGCAATAATATGATCCCAGAAAAGGTACAAAACAAATGTGTTACGAAATTTAAAACAATTGTTAAAAATGTTTGTGTGGGAAAGATTATTACAACATAAATTATTTTCTTATTGATACCATACAGCAAGAATGGAGAGGACACCGTCAGGCTTTTTAATTATAAATATATTTTATTGTACGATATTATAGTAATACCAACTTATCTGTGTAGTGGCAAAAATAGGAACTACGGCCGCCATGTTGAAATGTCATTCGACTGTCAGTGTCTACTACTTTCGAGTGTTCCTTGTGTTTAATAAAACATAAATAAAATAGCGATACTTCTGAATTTTAAGCGTTAAATATGTCCCGAATTTTGTGCACATTGGAATTACAACACTGAAACGACAATGGCGATACACATCAGTTCACAGATAAGTTGGTGACACTGTATATTGTAATCCATATATTTTATAAAAAAAAAGCCGCCTGAGTTTCTTTTGACGGTTCTTCTTTGGTCTGAGGCACTCTATTTTGAATGGGTGATAGTTTATGACGTTCAATAAGTTACTTCATTTGAAACAATTTGGCTTTACTAGGGGACGTTCAACAACGGATGCAAGGGTCTATTCTCGTTCCGTTCCTCTTCCTTATCTATATAAATGATCTTTCTAATCTTATAGAGAAAAAACATAAGGAAGTATTGTTTGTGGACGACACTTCACTGATTTTCAAAGTGAAAAGAAACCAAGCCATGTATGACGAAGTGAACGATATTCTATCTAAAATAGTGTACTGGTTTAGCGCTAATAACCTGTTGTTAAATAGCAAGAAAACGAAATATATAAAATTTACCGTACCAAATGTCAAAAATGTTACCTAAATTTCTTGGAATTACTTTGGATTCCAAATAACAATGGGGCCCCCATATTGAAGAATTGGCGAACAGACTTAGTTCTGCAGCATACGCGTTAAAAAGATTAGACAATTAACTGACATAGATACGGCGTGACTTGTATACTTTAGTTACTTCCATAGTATTACGTCCTATGGTATATTGCTGTGGGGCAGCGCTGCCGATATTAAAACAATATTTGTGCTGCAGAAGAGGGCTATTCGCGCTATTTATAACCTAAGCCCCAAGGAATCATTGAGAGCAAAATTCAAAGAAATTAACATCTTGACTGTTGCTTCTCAATATATACTTGATAATGTAATGTATGTTCATAGGCACATAAGTGAATTTGCCAGAAACTGTCATAACCATAATGTTAACACCAGGAACAGACATAAGCTTATAATGCCTACTACTCGACTAAGTCGAGTTAACAAGTCTTTTGTGGGGCGATGTATATGCTTATACAACAGGATCCCAGAAAATGTTCAAAACAAAAGTATTACGTTATTCAAAAGAATTGTTAAAAAACGTTTGTGTGGTAAAGGTTACTATAACATAAATGACTTTCTTAATGATACCACAGATTGGGAATGGAGCGGCCGCCCTCAGGCTATTAAATAATAAGTTTAATTGTACAATGTTACTTTAATTGTAAAACATATTTTTGATGAAAAAAAGCCCGCTGAGTTTGTTGCGCCCATTCTTCTCAAGCCTGAGACATTCATTTTGGACTGGGTGGTAGTTTTTTGACTTTCAATAAGTGATTTCACATCCTATTTTGAATAAATATATTTGATTTTGAATTAAATCAATATATCATAGATATAGACAGAACATTTATGTAGAAGATTTTCAAGTTTAATCACATCTTTTCAAATTATATTAATAGTTATTGTATGCGTATAATATCTTTATTAATAATATTAAACTCTTACCAATTCTTAGGTAGGGTTGATGAACCGAATTATATTCGGGCCATTCCACATTGTATTGGTTCCACACCTTCTTATCTAATGTCTGATATTCGTTCACGCTCTGTGTGTTTGGGGATCTGTGAAGATATCTCTTTGTTAGCAGCTTTATTTATTAGAAAAAGTACCAGATACAATCATATTATAATTATTGATACTATGTAAAAACGATTCTTACTAACAGTAATATTTAACCAATGAGAAAACTGTCATTGACAATCACTACATTTTATACAACAAAATACTCCGCGACCGTCCGTCTGTTCGCGATAAACTCAAAAAGATTTGCACCGATTTTCTTGCTGTTTTCACCAATAGATAGCGTGGTTGTCGAGAAAGGTGTAAGTATATGATTTGTTACGTTTTTTGTATACATTAACAGTATTTGTAGGACGTGTCGAGAAAATTAAGCCGTCTGGGAGCTTACAACGAAAACGCTGTCCAAATCCTTTGAGATATAAGAAAATAATGTAACTACAGAAAGTCCGTGATGGCATATGTCTATCTCATCAGGATAACTTATTAATAAACTTAATATCCATGTTAATTGTGAGTTAGTTAGTTAATTCAGAAATTGGCAATTATAAAGCGGTAATGTAAAAGCTGTTTACACAAATACGATATTATCCACATCATTTTATTACAAAAAAATATTATATAATCATTCAGAAATATGTTTTTGTTTCAGTTTTAACTTATTCACTTTGATAGGTTAAGAGTTGAGCCTACTTTATTCCCGAACGACTACTTTATTACTGAATAGATATATATTCATTTAAGCTTATAAAATTCAGGTAATAAATGAGGGCAAGACGCTGCTTCTTACCTAAATTGACGTGTTTTAGGTAAAATTAGCGTAAAAAATTATTTATGTACTGCTTATAATACAAAAGTTATAAAATATTTGCAAAATATGAGTTAGGTTGACACAAGACAAAGACACAGTTAACAGTTAGCAGCGCCACCTAGGAGAGTTATATGAAACGAAAAAGTGCAAAAGTAAAAAGAGGCAGACACATAAATTCATAATATTTAACGTGGAAGAAAATGAGATAGGAAGCATTGAACAGTGTTTTGGTACCAGGCGCACATAGTTGAAGAAGAGATGATCATCATGTGCATGAAGTATTACTACATAGACACGAGGAGAACATAAATACCATACGATAGTAGTGATATTAATGTCTTTCATGGCGGTTGAAATTATGTGTCATCCTACCAGGACATCATATGCAGTTAAGACGTTCATGCACAATGCAGCTTTCACTTCAATGTGTACTTTGTACGCACACAAATTTGTTTTTTCTTTTTTCTTGTCCAAAATATCAACCTCAAATGCATCATAGAAACTATAGACGAAGATGCGAAGACGGTTACCTCCTTATATATGTAGAAGGGGTTGGTAAACGCACGTAACAAAATTGAAATATGTGTATTTTACAGTTTCCACTAATAATCACAATCTGGGCAGCGTTACCCCTAGGAATTCACTATAAGTAATGCCTATACTTAGCGCTCTGGCTTATATAGGGCACGGCCGTCTACCGTGATGATACTACCAACTGTTAGTTGGCACTGCTGTAGTGCCAAATAACTTACACAAATCAAGTGGACTAAAGATCTGAATATTATATACTCTTATATATAGTTAGTCAGTGATAATTATATTAAATAGTATTATTAATACAAAAATGAGTAACAGTAGTTTAATAAATGTAATTATTAATTAGGATATCTTATGACAGTTCATGACGTTGGCTTGTTAACACATTGCTGACATATATATGTAAAAATCATCGAGGTTCTCCTACATTCTTTGAACGATAATATTATAATAAATCCTATTCAAGCAATAATTTTCATAATAACAGCGAGTTTTACCCATTTTTCACAAAATTTGTCCAAAGCCTCATCACAACTTCGCTTAAAAGTTTTTCTCTCTCGGTGTACTCTGCGTGAAAGTGTGTGTGAGCGCCCCCTAGCGGAATTCCAAGAACATACGGCATCTCCTCACCATGTACACTCTTGTTCAGCTGAAAAACAAGAATATATTCACATGTTGCTTTATTATTGTGGCAGACCAAGAATTACATTACATCTAAATGGTCCCTTGCTAAAAACTGTTTATGTATAATTTTTATCTACCAGTGGGAGGCTCCTTAGCACAGGTTGCCAGCTAGATTGTGGGTACAAAAAGGGTGCCTATTTCTGCTGTGAAGCAGTAATGTGCAAGCATTACTGTGTTTCGGACTGAAGGGCGCCGTAGCTACGGCCTGTAATTTCACTAGCTAGTGAAATTACAGGGCAAACGAGACAACATCTTATGTCTCAAGGAGACAACCAAAATTGTAGTGCGCAGATTTTTTTTTTTTTTTTCAAGAATCTTGATCGACCCTGCATTGTAATACGCAGATCGTCATCATCAATTGCCATCAGCTGAACGTCTCGTCTCGTCCCTTACTGTCATAAAAAAAATATAAAATAATTTTAAAATTATATTTTATTTATTACCGCGAGACTTTTACTATTACACATTCTTTGCCGCGTGTAACACATTTAAATAAAACAATTTTTAAAGGATTAAAACGCGTGTAACTGTTTTTTACATTAGATTTTGCGTAAAAGTTACATTTTAATTATAATTTAAGCTAACCCGAAGTATTATTTTAGATAACGTTGGTTTAGCTAAAACAATAATAGAAATGTATATTTTTCTTTTTTTAGTGTATGTAATGTATTTTTGTGTAATTTAATGTAACTTTCGGTTGTTGCAGAAAGTTCCTTGAAGGTGAGGAACGCCACACATCCAAAAATTTTGTTTATGAACATAAGGGACGAGACGAGCAAAACTTTCAGCTGATGGTAATTGCAAAGCCCTGCCCATTACAATGCAGTGCCGCTAAGGATTCTTGAAAAAACCAAAATCTCTGAGCGGCACTACAATTGCGCTCGACACCATAAGACATAAGACGTTAAGTCTCATTTGCCCAGTAATTCCACTAGCTACGACGCCTTTCAGACCGGAACACAGTAATATTTAAAAATTACTGCTTCATGGCAGAAATAGGCACCATTGTGGTACCAATAATCTAGTCTGCATCCTGTGCAATGGAGCCTCCCTCAGGTAAAAGATGTTGGGAATGGTAGCAGGAATCAGGTCAAATAGCTCTACAGAAACCTCCAAGTGATCCAGCCGTTCACAAAGCACTGGGTCCCAACAATTCAAGCAGATCTGCGTTTCACGCGGTCAAATGGATCGAGCTGATACTGGGGTGCGTCAGACTAGAGATGACAGCAATTCTATGTGGCCAGACCTGCACTTTGTAGACCACTAGAATGTGAGCCGGCTTGAAGTATTGTCTAGGTTTATAGATGATCCCCAGATTCAACGAAATTAATTTGTCTTTGCCTTCCAGATGACCGCAAAATTCGCAATGTACTTGGAGATAAAATGGAAAAACTCACAAATAATTTGAAAGCCGTGAAGGGTATATTTCCGGACTGATCTGGATATTCCATCAAAGGGAAAATAATACGAAGGCTGTGAGTGAGTAATATTTACTTGTGGACCATCAAATTTAATTAAAATCAAAGAGATCAAACAGCGGTTTCAATCAAGCTTGTACGTTTTATCATTTGTTTTTAATATTAAAATTTGGAGTTCTACGTATTTTTAGTTATTTTGATAACATAAACACTACTTAAAAAGAATATTATTGTTAATAGCTGACCCGACAGACATTGTTCTGTACGTAATAAATAAAATACTGTCTGTCTGTATCCCTGTTATTATAATGAAGTTGTTTCACAGCAGAACTATCAAACCGTGCGTCAATAAATTCTCTCATAGAAAATATGTCCACACAACTAATATTGGAAAAATATTATAAAGCTGCAGTGTTTGTTTGTTTGTTTGAACGCGCTAATCTCTGGTACTACTGGTCCGATTTTAATGATTCTTTCAGTGTTGGGTAGTCCATTTATCGAGGAAGGCTATAGGCTATGTTTTTTTTTTTCAAAATTAGGGATCCGTAATAAAATTGCTATTTTGTAACACAAGGTGTAAAATCGAAAACCTATTTTTGCGCGCGCTGCAAAAACTATTGACAATAGAACAAAATGATGTACAGGCTATAATATAGGCAATATTTTATTACCTTTATATGGCAAAACAACGTTTGCCGGGTCAGCTAGTATTGGAAATAAAAAAAGTTATGGGTTCCAAATCGAAATAAAAACTATCCTATCTCTCAAGACTAAACTGCACTCCATGAAGTAATCCCCATTACAATTACGATTACTAATTATATATATCAGCTGAGTCGTGAGAACAAACTCAGCAACTATTGATTGCAATTCAGAAGAAATATTAATAGATTAGTAGTTTTATCTCAATAAAATGTTTAATATGAGAATAATCATTAACAGAAAGTTGTCATACTGAAACATGCAGGGCAAGCCTGTCCCAATCCCATTCTACACGGACGCGCGCCAAGGAAGGGAAGATATTAGTAGGAAATGCAGCGTTTGATAAGAATGATATGGAACAGTGAAAGCATAAGATTACCACATTATTTTGAAACGTCCATGATGGTATAAAGAAAAAATTGTGCATTTATACAACTACGACGAAAAGGATTTCATGATAAGATTTCGTTTATCTAAAGCAGCAGCCTACAATTAATTACTTAAAATTGAACATCAATTGGAATTTGTTTCTGAGAGGAAAGTACATGATACCTACTATATACTATTATGGACATAGTTTGATGAATGTTAACTTGACATTTTATTTAACTATGTAATATGTTGATCTTATTGTTATAACACATATTATAAGTGTCATAAAACACTTATCAAAGAATAGTTTTTAATGACAGACCGGGACTCGAACCCAGATTTTCTGTTAAAATACAAATATCTAGAATGCTGCGAAACACGTTTGAAACGAACGGTAAGCTCGAAGTAATGTATTTAATACTACAGCCAAAACCGGAAACTTTTCCACAAATATCTAAATTCAAACGTAAAAAACTTTTCTATTTCAAAGCAGCCATTGTGCGCTACACCTGTGGATAACTTTTTTCATTTGAAAAAATTCTTGTAGCAATTGGAATATAATATTTTACCTGGAAAGTTTAACTTGTGTTAAAACGTAGTTCGTACTTAGCACGATTTATATGTTTAGATGATCTTTTCTTTCTAGAATGATTCTTTAGGTAACCGTCCTGGACTAAAGCCTCCCCCAAAGATCTCCACGATGATAGGTCCTGCGCTGCCCTCATCCAAGGTAATCCGGCGATCGTGACCAGATCGTCGGTCCATCTTGTGATGGGCCTACTACCACTGTGTCTTCCGGTACGTGGACGACTCGAGGACTTTTATGCCCGTCGAATTATGTGCCCTACCCATTGCCACCTTAGTTTCGCAATCATTTGGACTGTGTCGGTGACTTTGGTTCTCATACGGATCTCCTCATTTCTGCGACCATGAGCTTTCTCATCAGGCCCATAGTAAGCTACCACGTCTGCGTACAAGTTATCACTGGCAACACACACTGGTTGAAAACCTTCGTCTTCAGACACTGTGGTATTTTGGATGAGAAAAACGTAACCGTAATAGGCTTCTTTAAAATTTATTGAAGTTTATTTACTTTGCGGAAATCCATAATTATCCAAATGATTTTAGTTTTGACGAGACTGATGACTATGTCTCTTGCCAGATTTTAGCGAGACAACACGTCCTGAGGATGCCTCGAGTAGAGGCGAAACACGTGTCGAATTGTTTAAAGACAAATATTGGTGGAATTAACAATAAAGACAACTAAAATCATTTGGGTTCTTTAAAATTTCTAAGAACTACATAACTGCTATGTACAAAATGGTAGCTTAATTCTTACTTGTACTGAAACGGATTTACTCAATAACTATCAAAGCGAAATAAAAAGCGTTTACTCATATAATAAAAGAAATATTTGAACAGTTTTATGAATGGCGTACAAATTCAAATTCAAATTTTCAAATTCATATATTTTTATTCAAAATAGGATTTAAAATCACTTATTGAACGTGAAAAACTACCACCCATCTACAATAACGGTGCTTACCTAAACAAATTAAGCTATTAAAAAACATTGTTATAGTATAAAATATTTGTTTTTAGTTACTAGTATTAAAATAGTAGTATATTTCATAATAAGTAGTATAAATTATGTGAATCTTCACTATTTGTTGCCAATAAAAACAAAGTTCGTAATGATAGAATGGACCAGTGACCCCCAGCGGCACTCGTTCAAGAGCATGAAGCTTAGAGCAGCCATCGCTTTCCTCGCCATAGCCATAAGCACACAAAACATTGAAGTGAGCATGACAAGACCTACCACGGAAACTCAACTGATACTACACAAATAAAACTGAAAACAAAATTTTATGAGCGATGCGAGACTCGAACCCGTGACCTCTCGCGTTCCGTGCAAGCGCTCTTTCCAACTGAGCCAACCATTCGAGTGACGTATCGTTCATGAAACCTTGTATGGTTTGTTCAACTCTCAGGTTGTGGCTTCCATCTACAGAATTTACTTTACTGTTGATAACCTACTCAACTCCAATATTTGCATATTAGGAAATTGACTTGAGATGTCGCTCTTGCAAATCTAAACAATTTGTTATGTTTTAAAGTCGGTTTTCACTTCTGGGATTAATTACTCAACTGAAAACAAACGATATTACTGAAGTAATAAAAAACTTGATGTACCCACTTAAAAAAATATCAATTAAATACAAGATTGAATATAATACTCACCGGCGCATATTCTGTGCTAACAGAGTTATGTCCAAACACATAGAAATATGACTGCCTGTTCGCTTTCGACTGGTAGTTAGCGAGTCGTATCATAGGAGCCAGGGTTCTGGCGTCGCTGAACATATTCAATATAACATCTCTGTTGGTTTCCACGGGCCAACGTTGCGGGTCTAACTTTGATGGTGAATATCTGCATCCCAAAAAACATATTTTCACAAATCTTAATAAACCATCTCCAAAAATGGCAAATAATAATAATAATAAATTCTTTTATTTCAGGCTACAAGGTCCATAAAATAAATACCTTATAGTCTAACATACATATTATATATAACTTAAATCTACGTCACATTTTCGCGGCGATGTGAGACGCGGGTTCGGTAGCTTCCGGCGGTCGGTGACGTCCGCGATACTTGCGGAACACGACCCCCTTCGGCCACAGCTTCACGTCCAGGAAGGTCGATATATGTTCTGTCGGGACGCGAACAACAAAAGAGTTGAAGTCTACTGCGTGACGCATCACCAATTTTTCGACCCCCAACCGGAACCTTGTCTTCTCCACCAAGTACTGAACAATGTGGGAGGTATTGGTGGTGTGGTGAAAGCGAGAGACGTAGATATACGTCGCTGGGATTACGGGACGCAGGAGTGGGTTCTGTCCTATTGATGCTGTGCCACATTGGTTATGACTAGGAGGCCTCTTCTTCTTCCGCTCCACCTTAATGAAGCCATCCTTGTCGGTCAGACGCTTCGACACAGTTCTACAAGCGGGTTCGTTGCGGGCGTGCCCGCTTCCATTTTCTGTCCTCAGCACTTTCTGCTTTCTGGGTTGCTGGCGGATGGCAGCAGCATAGTCACGTTGAAACAAATGATTAAACAAAACCGTTTTCGTAATTGGATTCTTTTTTCAATTCAGCATTTCATTTGACATCGCACCTTTATTGGTAACTTAACATTGCGTCATAATGCGTTATCAATTACCGGCTGCGGTTTTCCGGAACCGATATGCCAGGGACTTCCAAACTTAAGCATAATCCTAGATTTAAGGCTGACAAACATCTCTTGATACCTGGTAATGCAGATCTCCATGAGCGGTTGCCTCATCACTCCCCACCAGGAGAGTCTATTGCCCGATTGCCACCTCTTATATAAAAAATGAACATACCCTTTTTTGAAACTTGGACACATTATCAAAGTTCTACAATTTTACTTACTGCTTAAGGATTTCCTTTAACGCCAAATCCTCAGCACCATCGTATACTATTTTTGCATACTTCCTAATGAACTCATCCCTCTGTGTCTCCAATATCCCATGATCAAGTTCTATGACTCCAAACTCATGGTAGCTCTCCAGTTCAGTGACTCCGCTAAGGAGTTGGTATCTAAAAAAATAAATTGTCACTAAGTCCTAACGAATATTAAAGATGCAAATGTCGGTCTGTAAAAACAGTAATGTTTACACATTAATGCTTCACGGCAGAAATAGGCGCTATTGTGGTACCCATAACCTAGCCGGCATCCTGTACAAAGGAGCCTCCCACTGGTGAATGTACTGGTTGTATGTTTATTACAGTTTTAAATCTTAACTAACAACAGTTTTTCATCTTGCATATGATTGATATCTGGAGGCGTCGCGTTCATCCACGGTGCGGTTTTCAAGGAATTTTCTTCCACTTACAACCAAGCTGTGCAATGATTTTCCCTGTAAGGTGTTTCCAGAATGATAAGACCTTAAAAAAGGCCGGCGACGCTCCTGTGATTTCTCTGGTGTTGCAAAAAATGTGGGCGGCGGTGATCACTTATCATCTGGTAACCGTACGCTAGTTTGTCCTCCTTTTCCATAAAAATATGTCATGGATACGGGGAAAGTCTAAATTACGGTATATCTCGTAATTTTATAGTTCCCGGGGTAATAAAGAAACGTATGGAATAAAATAGAATTAATATGTGTAGCGAGGCAAGTGATAAATAACAGAGTCCCTTCTCTGGCTTCCGATTGCAATCGTTCTGTGTATGTGGACAGGGTCTAATGTGAACAAACCAGTGAGAGGCTCCTTTGCACAGGATGCCGGCTAGATTATGGGTACCACAACGGTGCCTACTTATAGTAATCTGTAAGCATTACTGTATTTCGGTCTGAAGGGCGCCGTAGCTAGTGAAATTACTGGGCAAATGAGACTTACTCGTAACATTTTATGCGTCAAGGTGATGAGCACAATTGTAGTGCCGCTCAGAATAATTGGGTTTTTCAATTATCCTGAGCGGCACAGCATTGTAACGGGCAGGGCGTATCAATTACCATCAGCTGAAAGTCCTGCTCATCTCGTACCTTAATATCATAAAAAAATTTCATACGTACCTGCTCAACAGATTGGGAAATGATTCCATTGTCTTCCCCGGCTCACTGGGTATAAATGAACCAGCTACGATCGGCCCAAGCGGAGTCTCGAACTTCCGGGACAGTATCTGAACTTTCTTTATTTCTGATAATCTGAAATATTGATATGATTGTGTAGTTGAAGACACAATTATAACGTTCCCTATATCCAAATAATAAAGTATTAATAAAGGACAATTTTACATGCATGACATCAATTTCTCACTCTAAATTATTATTAAAATTCAAAGTCAAACTTAAACTCAGCGCTTCCAGCGAATAGTCACTGTAAATATGTTGCTATATAATGTTCGGAAAAAGTTGAGCTCGTGAGAAAAGCATACAGGAAACTCGACGGCTACCCTTTTCAATCAAATAGAGTATTTTACAATTTCTGTAATATACATAACAAATTAGTTTGTAAGGTGCTACATCCAATATATGAATTATTTCATAAAAAGTAATAAAGAATTAAATGTATGACGACCGATATAGCCGAATGGTTAGTGACCCTGACTACTAAGCTAGAGGTCCCGGGTTCGAATCCCGGTAGGTGCAATCATTTATATGATGAATATGGATGTTTGTTTCCGAGTCATGGATGTTTATATGTATTTATGTATGTTTAAGTAAGTATATTGTATTAAATATATCGTTGTCTTGTACCCATAGTACAGGCTATGCCTAGTTTGGGACAAGATAATTTGTGTAAGAGTGTGTCAATATTGTTATTATTATTATTATAAATAAAAATTATCGTATATTGGCTGCAATGTGCGATAAACCTTTAGAGCTTGAATTATTGTTTGTTTCACAATGCTTCGTGAACATGATGGTTGTGATTACTGTCACAATTAGTAATTCCACCCGACAAATACAATGATTAATTTACGACAATAACGCGAAATAACACCACAAGCAGCACCCGATGGAAGGAGACGATCCAGCACACGACGCCGCCGCAAGCATCATATAATCAGCCAAGCAATATATTGCAGTATGTTGCAGTAAGGCAGTAAAAGATGAGGATCCCGTTAGGAAGCATGTTTTTTTATGGAAGAAGAGCACAAACGCGCCTACGGGTCACCTGATGTTAAGAGATCACCTCCGCCTACATTCTCTTGCAGCACCAGAGGAATCACAGGAGCGTTGCCGGAAGGTGTACGCGCTTTTTTGAAGGTACCCATGCCGTATCGTCCTGGAAACAATAAGGAAGCGTATTCCGCATCTTGACTGTACGAGGAAGAAAGTTCCGTGAAACCGCACTGTGAAGGAGAAAACCACACATGCAGATGGTGGGGATGATATCCTAATTCGTGGGGTATCGTGCGAAGATGGAATTCGTCGGCAGAAATCAGGTCAAACACCTCCCCGTGATAGATACGGTAGATTAAAAGTATTATTTTGCTTGTTTTTATTTTACAGTGTCTTTAAAAGTGTCTCACTTCTTTTATAATACATAAATCAAATCTTACCAAGTATTATATATGATAATCGCTACAAAAATTTATTAAAATGGATAGCTTATAAACTTATTGATTGCAGACTTTCATTCAAGCTTTTTTTTACGAGAGCGGCGTCATTTGTAATGTATATTACAGCCATTGTAAAATACTTCATTTGATTGAAGAGTGGCCGTTGAGTTTATTGGATGTTCTTCTCACGAGCTCAATTTTACCGAACATCTAGTAGATTCAGTTATTTAAAAGAAGTATATAAGTAATAGTGACTATTCAAAAGCGCTTAGTTTAAGCCTAGTTGAATAAAGTTTATTTGACTTCGTCTTTGAGAAACGTCATAACTAATTTTAATTTAGAAGCGCTGGTTACAAATTTAACTCACGTTTTATTCTGTAAGCAGCTCATCATATTCTTGGAACTTGGATTACATCCGAGGCTCTGGGCAACCTGAAGAGTATATTGCTCCGGGTCCTTAGTCATTGCGGTGTCAGATAGCGCAGACCCAGACATAAGTATTGCACGGTGGAATAAACCTATCAAATAGCAACCAATGTTATTATTATTGAAAACATCAGTTAAACGTCCTGCTCGTCTCGTGCCTTGATATCATAAAAAAATCGAGATGGAGAAAATTCCATAACAGAAATTAATTTACAAAAGTAGGTATTTAAAAAGTAGATAATGCTAATCCCTTGACGGGTATTTTTTTACAAATAGATTCAACCTTACCATTAGATATAGGTGACAGCATCAGAAAATTTATACATGCAGCCCCTGTACCATGACCCATCAGTGTCACAGAGGTGGGGTCTCCATTTAGATCTTCAATATTGTCTTTTATCCACTGCAGGGCAGCTAACTGATCCAGCAAGCCATTATTCCCGTACACATGCTCGGTAAGGCTGGGTTTCATAAAACCTATAAATTTTATTAGTCTTATAGAAGATCTCCTTCATATTCATCAAATTACAAACTTGTTTAAGCTTTTCGCAATGAACGCTCTTGAGAGTGGATAATTCAGCGACATTATAATATACCTATGTATGTGTCTGCAGGTACATAATTTTTGATTTATATTATGTGTATTTTTGTAAATAGCTAAAACCCATTTAGAGAAATATTTTATACAACATTGTCTTGTAAATTTTTGGAGTTGTATAAAAATATTTACCATTCCAAAGTTTATAATGTTCACTTCAGTCAGTAGTTCTTAGTGAAGGCGCATTTGGAGTTTTCATGAAGAAAATGTGAGCAACATATCTAAACTTTTGTGGTCACAGGAGAGCACATTCAAAAGCTTTTCACAACATCAAAGTTTCGATATTCGCTTTATGGTCTCGGTTTTATTATTATTATATAAGCAAATCGGAACTAAATAGGAAAATGAGATTAAAAACAAGGCAAATTCTATAATTATTGTCTATAATATAAAGCCCTATTTCTATTCCATTACATGAGTCATTCAATAACATAGTTCTAGACTGCTTGATATCTTTATCTCTTGAAAGGGCTACTTGTTAAAACATTCTTCTTCCTAATGATCCTTGAAGGACCAATAATTAGAAGTTTATACGATGTAATTGTGGGTTTATATGAGTTGAAGACCGATAATATAATAGTTTTCATTTTTTAAGAATTTTAATTGAAAAATAACCTTTTCGTGAAATAAACGATGAATTAAAATTAAATTACACGCAATAATTTCTTACATTACACTACCTTTATTATTATTTATTTACAATTCGAAGTATCCATAGTAGCCAGTAGTAATTATTCACATTTTGTAAATTACGTAGGTCACACTAAAAGTATTGCGTAACTTAAAAAAAACATGTTATAACCTAAATATTATGTTTATTGCGTTTCAAAATACTCTCCTTTACATTTTAAACATTTTTCCATGCGATCGAACCATTTTTTAAAACAGGAGGACCACAGATCTGAAAGCATGTGTTCTACGTGCTAATTGAACACTATCACTGCTTCTTCGGAATTGGTAAAATTGAAACCTCACATCAAATCTTTGACTTGGGGGAAAATACAGAAATCACAGGTTGCTAGGTCGGAGCATTGCGCAGAATGGGTGACGAGTTGTACTTTTTCGGAAGCTAAAAATGACTTAGTTTTGTTGGCCGTGTGTGAAGAAGGGTTGTCATGATATAGGAGAACGCGGCTTTTTGGTCGTCGTCCGCGAACTTTTTTTTAACACCCTGGGTAAAAAAATGCTAGAATACCACTCAGCATTAACACTATTTTGATCTTCAAGTGGAATTGTGCTCATGGGACCCGTAGCTGAGAACAAAATGCGATCATTTTTTTACCAACGTTTCACGCCTGCCTCACTTTTCTTGGTCTGTTCTCATTTTCAAGCACCCATTAACCAGATTGCTGTTTTTTTTTGGGCTAAAAACAATAAATCCTTTCGTCTCCTGTGACAATATCATAAACAGCATTAGAATGTCCGTGGCCGTACTTCATTAGCATCTGTGAATACCATTCCACGCGAGCCCGCTTCTGCTCCGCTGTTAGTTCATGAGGGATCCAACTACAAAGAAAGATTCCGAACTTTCAATAATTCGTATAAAATTAATTTCTGAATTTGACTCATACCAATCCCCAATAGTCCTCGAATTGTCTCATAGGTAATCCGCGGGTTTTCTTCAATTAGCCGATTAACAGTAGCCACATTATTTTAGTTGACGGCAGTTGAAGGCCGCCCTTCTCGAAATTCGTCATGTATAGAAACCCGACCTCTCTCCAAGCAAGGTGCTTCTCTCCTAAAATCATTTTGAAGACGAGTGACACAGTCTAGCGGAGAGAGAGAACTTTTAAAATCATAAAAATTCATCGCTCTAAAATCTTTTCGACTTAATTCCATTCGCGTTGCATATGTAGAACTTTGATGTGTGATAAAAAACATTGACAAATGATTTGCCGCCAATGGTTTTTTTTCTTACTAAGAAGGTTCCAACGTTTCAAAAAATATAGCATTTGAAATTCAAATAGTTCCGATTAGTTAGAAGTGCAAAACTTTTAGTGTCCCCATGTATTAGACCAATTACGATATGTTGTAATCATTTCCGGTCCAATGAGCATTTAGTACCTAGCCCGCATATGTAGGTAACAGCTGTCAAATGAGAATTAGGAGTCTACTGTTCACTGTAGGTAAGTAAAGACTTTCGTGTTCTTCTTAAATTGTATGGAGAAATCTCGCCATCACCAAATTATTTGATCCTATATCTGTAGATTATGAAGTCTGGTACTACTTACGTAACGTGGACGACAGTTTTTTTCTGATAGCACAAATTATTTCCGAACTGCCTAAAGTGGCTATGATTTTTGATGTTGAGTGCCTTTTAAAAACAATGTAAAGACCGTATTATCAAATGATAATTTAAGTTTTTATAACTCTAAACGTTTCTGAGAAAAATGATCGTTACAAAGGGATTATCGAAAGACAAAGTGCTTCTTAAAAAAGCATATTCCTTGTTTTATAGATCCAAAAACTTAATTATAATTTACTAGTTCTGTATATAAATATCAACAAATGCCGTGATGTTCAATACGTTACCTAGAATACCGAGCCGGTAGTTAATGGTGACCACCATCACGTTTCCGTAGGAAGACAGTATCCTGCCGTCGTATGGATTCCCAGAACTCCATTCAAACGAGTCGCCGTGCACAAACACCAGCACAGGAAACTTCTTTGATTTTTGCTCTGAAAATGTATAATAGTAATAATAATATTGACACACTTATACACAAAAAATGCATGTTAATTATAAACTAGGTACTTTAATTAATTTTATCTGCAATATCCACATAAATAGTCTTTTAACATTTTGTGATCTATTATATCTACTCGTGATTTTTGAATGATCTTGAAAACGTTATTGATGACATTTTGACGAATGAGTGATTTAAAATCCTATTTTAAATAAATATATTAAATAAATTAGAATTTTGAAGATAGGAATGTTTTAGTGAAAAATTACTAGCACTTGTAGCTTACGTTTGTAAATCTCCCTCTCGTACTAAATGTTGAGAAAAAAATTGGCTTAGATCGTATTAAAAAATAATTTAGCTAACCGCCTGGCTAATCACCTATCGACAAGTGAGCCTCATATTAATTGTCCGTAAAGTACTGACACTAAAAAAGTAGTAGGAAACAATGTTAAAAAATTAGGTTTAATTCAGTGCCATCTATGAGTATGACTTTGAACTAGCTCAAGTGTTCAAGCTCCAAGAACAACCCACCCTTTAGAGGGTTTGTTTATTTGAAATTATTTTAGTTGATTGATGTATTCATAGATGGCGCTGTTATATAGATTATAATAAAAATATTGTTTCCAAAAGCTTCTCTTATTTTGTAAGCCAAATAATCAAAATGAATAATTATTTCATTATCAACGTAGGTAGGAAACTGTTGTGGCAAATCTTGGTTTTAAAAAATATTTATAGCTAACTTTTGTCCGCGACTTCCTCCGCCTGAACTTAAGGAACATGTACTTAAATATTTAAAGTTTTATTTATGTAGAGAAAGTTGAGAATTAAATATAATTTTTTAATTTGTTAATTAATAAGCAAGTATTATTGAGTTTTGGTTTGAAGTAGGGTTGCCGGTCGCCAACTTTTACTAGAAGAAATAGAGTAGTATATCTGATTTCAAAGTAGGTAATTTAAGAGTACGGACTTCCAAAAAAGAGTATCATATTTTATTTTATATTTTTAAAAGGATGCCATACTTCTCAAAACAACTTGTGTGACATTGACATTAGTGACAGATAAGATTGGAATTGGGGAACCAATATATTAACAGTTAGCAGTCAAATTTTTTGCTTGCTTTTGATATGTGATAATGGCTTTATATAGTCCTGATGGAATGGAGATACTCCATTAAAGAATTTCTTCGCTCTTCTACACATTGTCTACACGCTTTTATATTGTAATCTAACAATGACAGTACAATATTGCATTATTTATTAAAAAGAGCGCAATAAAAGAATCCCAGGTTTCTTGCACCGCTTCTTCTCTCTCAGAGCGCCATTTGTTTCCGCAGAGGTAGCAATATTAGAAATGACATCAAAAAGAATTCTAAAGAAATCAATTTTGGGAAAATAAATGCCTTTTATGCCTCTTAAGGTACCTAGTAAATCCATTGATTAAAATCTCTGTAATTTGTATGTTAAAATTCCAATTGAAATATTTATATCAGATTTTAAAAAGATTTATATTTACAGAAAATCTTTCTATTAAGGCGTTTATTTTAAAGTTAATTTATTTATTTAGTTGAATGCAGTTATTATCGATCGAGGGCAACGCTCGCAAGCATTTCCAAAACGCTACTTAAGCAATTATCACTCAATGTATTTAAATTTAAACAGATTCTGTATTTCGTAGTTCACAACAACATCTGCTTGGCTATTTTGGTAAGTATTTAGAATGATCTAAAAATAACATGCAGATATGTATTTCTCAATGGATATCACTTTAGAACATTAAGTAGCACATTATTTTGGCAGTTCACAATGAAACAGATTATGTAAAGGGTTACAATAACATAAATGACTTTCTTAATGATTCCATAGATTGGGAATGGAGCGACCGCCCTCAGGCTATTTAAATAATAAATTTTTGAAGTGAAAACTTCTGGTGTTGTGCACTTTTCTTGATATGGGTATAAAATGTTAAACTAGCGTCAGGACACGTGACCTGATCGATAATTTGTAAGACAGTCGTTGGTAAAGTTGATTTTTCTGAGAGATAAACTTTTTAATGTAAAATAATTGTAATAGTTCTGAAGTGTTAAATTTTTTATGAAATATAAAATGTCATTTTTGAGTACGATAGCGCAATAAATGAATATTGTATTTAATCACATAAATGCTAGTACTTTTATATTGATAACTAAAGCAATTCATGTGAAATTATTCCCTTACCATTCGAAAATATTCAAAAATGCACAGCGTTAATGTTCAAGTTTTCACTTCTGCCGGCACTTTCGGAGTTTTGCCGTTTTTTGTACGCGTCCCAATATAAGGCGATAAGAATGACTTATCGGGTATATTGGGACCGCTTCAGATTATTGACAGCTAATTACTGACAGTAGAAGGTAGTAATTTATCTCTAACCGGCACCGATCATGGCCATAATCACTTGTAAATTCGTTAACACCAATCAAATGACACACTCTAACGGCCGTTCCCAATATTCTATCTACAGATAGAGATAAATTGCTACCTTCTACTGCCAGTAATTAGCTGTCAATAACCTGAAGCTGTCCCAATATACCCGATAAGTCATTCTTATCGTCAGCTTACCCATTGACAGACAGCGTGTACGGTTAAGGTGATTTACCGTCGATAAGTTTAATGGGACACAAAAGTCAACGATAGTTACGATTTTTATCTCAAGTAAGGGATAGACTGAATATTGGGCCGTTAAACTTCTAGACGTACTATTACATATTCTGCTTAAACTTAGTAAGGGTAAATGTTATACAAACTATAACTCAACTAAAGGTTTGTAAGGGAGATGTAGAAAGTATTTTCTCTGTAAATTCGAAGCAAGTAAGCAACAAGGTGAATTCCTAATGAATTTTTTATTCGCCCCCGAAGTTTCTGCTCATAATGACTCTGAAGTACTTTTTATATTGCTTGTTTCACTGAGATGGGATCTTGGAAACTTTCGTGATACGATTACTGTTTACCTACTGCTTGAAACATTCACAGTGAAATCATGTTTTTCTTTATACCAATACGGGACGAGACGAGCAGGACGTGCAACTGATTTGATTATAATGCAGTGCCTTTCAGGATTCTTGCAAAACCCAAAAACTCTGAGCGGCACTACAATTGTGCTGGTCACCCCGACATAAGATGTTAAGTCTCATTTGCCCAGTAATTATACTAGCCACGGCGCCCTTCAGACCGAAACACAGGAATGCTTACACATTACTGCTCCACATAAGAAATAGTTACCCATAATCTAGCCGGCATCCTGTGCAAAGGAGCCTCCCACTGGTATGGTGATTAAAGTATATAGCAATCCTATTTTAATGCAACACCAGTCTGGCTAGAGGGTATTTCTTCATAATAACAAACACTGGATGCTTTGAAGTGAAACTTGTTTAGATTCGTAGTGATTTGAACTATATGAAACGAAATAGCGTGGTGATAGAGACACAAACAGGTAATGTATATAGGATTCAGCCGGCGAGAGCATTATATAGGAAGTATTATACAGTGTTTTGGTACCAGGCGATCATAGTTGAAGAAAACATTCTCTTATGTATGGCGCGAGTATCCCTAAATATATTCTGACGTCATGAGCCCGACACAGACACCAGGAGAACATAAGTATGGTAACGGTGATAGTAACTAAAGTCTTTCATAGCGGTTGAAATCATCTGTCATGATTGCATCATGTACCAGGACTTCATATGCAGTTTAGAGGTTGTAAAGTTTTCCATTGGATACAGCAATTCCGTTGATTGAGTTTTTGGACGCCAAATTAAATTTGAAACTGTGCTACAGTCGTACTGTAACAACAACAAGATCAAAACCAGTAATTTATCATATTAATACCAATGTTATTTATCGAAAATGTAAGCTCTTACCAACTGAGCCAAACGTTCGAGTGACTCATGGCTCGTAAGTCTTGGTATGTCTTGTTTAACTCTTATGTCTTTTTGAACGGGTTTGATTCCCGCATCGTTCATAAATTTTGGTTACAAATTTTATATTCATAATAACTCGAGAACTCAGATTATTTGGACTTTATTGTGTACATGTATAACATATCTATATTATATTATTTGTAAAAGTTATTTTTTGTAGGAATGGCAAATATTCGCTGTTGTTTCATCAAATTTAACTTAGTGATTTAAACTATAATTAAGTTAAAAATATAGAGTTCAGTCTGTTGTTAGTATAATCACTTAATTGAATGGATAAGCCTAGCTATCCGACGTGGAAATGCTGCCAGTATTCTTGGTACGCTTCCCAGTAGTGATAGTTTTAACTTCATGTAATCATATTTAGTATTGTAAATATGTGTCTTATTATTCTACAATTATGTATATATTATTATTAATATTATATATTTTAATAATGTTATGTTTGTACATAGGCACAAAAGTGAATTTTCTAGAAACTATCGTAACCATAATATTAGTACCAGGAACAAACATAAACTTATAATGCCAACTTAGCCAAAGTCGAGTTAGTAAGTCTTTACAACAAGATCCCAGAAAATGTACATTACAAAATATATAACATAATTCAAAAGAACTGTTAAAATCGTTTGTGTGGTGTGGTTACTATAATATAAATTTTCTTAATAATACCATTGGGAATGAAGCGACCGCCCTCAGGCTGTTGAATAATAACTATAATTATACGATATTGCATTGTAACCATTTGTTTATGAAAAAAAGCAGAGTTTTTTGCGCTCGTTTTTCCCAGGTCTGAGGCATACTTTTTCGAATGGGTGGTAGTTTTGACTTCCAATAAGTGATATCATATCGTATTTCAAACAGAAATTGAATTTGAATGTATTACTTTACTTTAAATAGATTTAATTAAATAAAAACAATATTTAACTTTGTAGTTACTTAACTTACCTTGAAATTTTCACTTCTTTATATCTCGTTACATGATCTTAGACAAAAAATTTTTTTCTTGACAATTAAGAGGCCTGTACAAAATCTTTATGTTCCAATTTGCTTTATGCAACAGGTATTTTTTTATGAATAACTTCTTTATAAATTAGCTATATATATATCTTAGGTATTTACTTCTTATTTTCCGTTTATTGCCTCTCCTCCATCAAGCCGTAAATTCCATCGTTAACATTAATTACATCATTATAATATAATGATTTCCACCCGACAATCTAATCTTAAAGAGATTTGGACAGAATGATCTAGCCAAAGAGTAGCCATTACACATGTACTAGTAAGTTCATTTAAACGATGTTAATTTCACAGAAGTATTTTAAGAATACAGTATTCAACACGACTGTTGATTGGCGTGTGTTTATTCGCGGAATGGGGTTACCGGTAACAGGCGCCGACACCATTATTTATTTACTACGATTTTATATTCAGTTCGATTGTGTACTGTGACTGTTCTGTTAACTAGAGGTCATCGAAGTGCTAATGGGAATGATGAAAATAACACAAATTCAACATTTTTATTTTTGTATTGTAGGCTTCCTCGCCTGAAGTATATAAGTGGGGGATTATGCGTACCACAAGTGAGTATTGAGATTGAGCTGTCATGCTCGGCTATGTAACGCTTTTTCGGGTAATCGAGACGATTATTATATTTCCTTTTTTATGAAAATAAGGACGTTCAGCTGATGGTAACTGATACGCCTTGCCCATTAAAATGCAGTGCCGTACAGGATTCTTGAAAAACCCAAAAATTTCGAGCGGCACTACAATCGCGCTCGTCACCTCGAGACATTAGATGTTACGTCTCATTTGCCCAGTAATTTCACTAGCTACGGCGACCTTCAGACCGAAACACAGTAATGCTCACACATTACTGCTTCACGGCAGAAATAGGCGCCGTTTTTGTACCCATAATCGAGCCGGCATCCTGTGCAAAGGTGCCTCCCACTGGTTATTGTCTCCTGTTGTATGTGAGAAACACTATGATAATTTAAAGCTGTACATCCCGGAATTTAATGTACATTTTAGCTGGCGTGTGTGAAGCCCTTAAGATTGTATTTGAATTTGAGTAGGAAAGATCATACCCCTGTAAGGCAGATAGACGTTTAAGTATAGGCAGTCTTCTGATTCGTCCTTCAGGAATGGCTTGAGTCTGTTAATGTAGTGCTGACGGCCGAGCGATGGTGGGTTTCCTTTCTTGATCTGCGGGAGTGACTGGGGACACACTGGCGCGAAACGGGTCGCCATTTTGACTCCGTACCACGGCGGAGCACTCACTGGAAAATAAAAGAATAATTTTGTCTATAGCTATATTAGTGGGAGTGTGTGAGTGGGGCATGTATTTACAAGTTAATCGGCTTGTTTTGGTGCTACACTGTTATATAAGGTGACACGGAGTCCTTATTGTTTACTAGTCCGTGTTTGAAAACATATTGGAAATTTCTCTCGACACTTTCATGCTTGTATACAAGGATAACTTTAAGAACTTTAAGAATACTTTATTTATTTAGGTCAAATTAGATGAAAATTACACTTTGTCATAGTAGTTGTACTTTTTACCATTTACCGCCACTGCGGAAAAACTTTAATACGACGAAGCGGCAAGAAACTCATTGCCATTATTTTAAATCAAAATTTTTAAGCTTCATCGTATTACACATTATTTTACTTACAATGACTGACATAAGTGAGTTAAAAAAAATGTAAAATTAATATAAAAAATTAACAAGAATTATTGAGTATCGACAGTAGATGCTTCAATCCACACACACAATGTAAATAAATGAATAAAGGTATTAATGCGAGCATATAGTAAATGTGTATAACTATTTAAATATTTTTTTTTCTCCTATAGGGAATATTATAATATAATTAACTCAACTTGGGCTAATAAGTAATTGTATTTTAACTTAAACTGCTAGATAGATTAAACTAAAAATGTTTCCATTAACACATTTCTTAATGTCTCTATTAAGGGAAAGTCGCTGTATTCTTGTCTTTTATAATATTATTATTTTTATACTGTATTTTATTAATATATATAATTACTTTATTTTAACCTGAAGCAGAGTTTACGATGACAGGATATTCACGCCACTGTGATGTGTTTCGCCCGTTCACGAGCATGACGCGTGGACCAACCATCGAATCCTTCGACTCTACTTTACGGGCAGGAATGATCCGCATCACGACGTCACCACAAGAAATGACATTTAAGCGAGCATTACGGAGCCTACTGTTGCATCTACGTCACTCGTGGCTCTTTTGAGTTTTGCTTTATTTTTTTATTTATTTTAGAAGTCAATACTTCTTTTGGCGCGCTGAGCACCTATTTTGGGAATATTTAATTGCTTGCTCATAAAGCAAGCCCGCAAATGATACTAGCTGTAACACTCGAACAAATCAAGTCGGCTCCAGTCGACTACGAGAGCGGATCAGTCAAAATAAACAGAGTAATTATAATTACCTGCATTGTAAAAGTTATTTACCTTTCACAGTTTTTTATTTGAATTCTCTCAAGTGAATTATATCAATTTAAAGGTATATCACAAAAGTATTTAATAAATGCATACTGTTATATCTTGTACGAAGGTACGGAGCCATTCGTGTACAACTCCAACTCACAGTCGACTGGTTTTAGGGTTCCGTAGCCAAATGACAAAAAACGGAACCCTTATAGATTCGTTATGTCTGTCTTCTCAAATTCCCACAAGCCGGTCCGAGGTCCGGTCTCTCCTTAGGAGACGCCCCGCGACTTTTGTTGCGTAGTCACTGGAAAAGCCTTCAGAGTTGACAGCATAGAGGAGGTTTTTAGTCGGTTAACACCACCTGTGTTTACACCCGAGTCCGACATAAATTATGGGCCCTGTTTTGGGGTCTTCAATACGTAAATGTATTTTCCTCCTCTCCAAAAAACAATCGTCAAAGCAATTCACAGCTGGATTAGTAACTCTGTTTTGCGGCAGATATTGATGTGGTGGCTGTACTGACGTGGACGACTAGCTTTTTTATGGATGATGAGGGAAAACGAGCAAATGTGTTATCTGATGTTCTTAGGTGATACCTCCTGTGAAACCAGAGGAATCACAGGTGGGATGACGGTCTTATAGGAAGGTATTCGCACTTATTTTTGAAGTTATCAATGTCATATCATTCTAGAAACAACGTGAAAGAAAACCCATTCCACACTTTGGTTGTATGTGTCAGAAAATTACCTTAAAACCATACTGTAGAGGAATGCCACACATACGAATAGTGAGAATGATATCTTAGTTGTGTGAAGGTGGAAATCAAGATAAACCGCTCTTCGGAAAATATCTCGTGAAGAGAAGTGAAAAACAGCGTACAGTCGGGTCTACTGTACGTTCAGATAGTTCTACAGACTAAATGCCAATGAATTTTTTTATGACAGTAAGGGGCGAGACCTTCAGCTAATATTAATTGATTCGCCCTGCCTATAACTATGCAATGCCGCTCAGGATTCTTGAGAAAACCAAAAATTCTTAGCGACGCTACAATGGCGCTCGTCCATTCGCCCAGTAATTTTACTAACTACGGCGGCCCTTCAGAACGAAACACAATTATGCTTACACATTATTGCTTCACGGCAGATATAGGTGCCGTTGTGGTACCCATAATCTAGTCGGCATCCTTTGAAAAGGAGCCTCCCACGGGTAATAACAGTTCCTCTGTTAAAGGTGCTAAAGTTTACCTGGTGGCATAAACCTCAGGCTCCCAACCGGTGGTGCTGCATACGGTACACCCAAAAACATCTGCACTGGTTGCAGATCGTACTGCCGTCCAGGTTTCACTATCAGCCCTCTCAGAACACCCTGTCGCAAATACACCTCCCGGGTCAACCGCTTTTCATCGCTCGGAAACCTTCGGGCATCATCGTAAACCCTCGCTTCATCTGCCATCGGCAGCAAAAGCGAGAAGGCAATACAAATAAACAAATTACGATCAAACGGCGATCTATTCCGACCAGCCATTTTATGTTACTCGTATCATTATTCTTTTTGCAAAGAGTTCATATTTACTTTCCTTTATTTCTAAAACTTCAAAAATCCACAATGACACATTTTTGTCACTTAACTGCACTTCACTTAACAGCTTTGTATTACTTTTATCAACGGACTCAAAATCACCTCACTGTTATTCAACACGTAAATATTTAGTGGTATTATAATTGTCCTAAAATTAGGAGTTGATTTAAATCAAAACCAACGACACGACGCCGCGCCCGCACGTTACTGGATCAAATCCAAACTGTCCCTGCGCGATTCTAATACCAAAATATACAGGAATGCGCGCGAGACGAGCGAGAAATTCCCGGATATCTTGAAGTTGTATTTTTCGTACTGGCTTTGTGAGTCACCAAGTTCCACATGCTATAAGTTAAAGTCCCAACAATGCAAAGAGTTTCGTATTTAATTTAGATAACATTTAGAATAGTATCGCACTAAAAATTTGTTTGTTATGACTTGCCACGAACTGAATTATGTAGGTAAGTTTTTATAGGAAATTAAGTTGCAAAACTTTATAGTAAGCAGTGGGAGGCTCCTTTGCACCGTATGCCGGCTAGATTATGGGTAGCACAACGGTGCCTATTTCTTAATGGCCTCCCATTGGTAAGATGCAGCGTGTTTCGTTGACGGTTTTAGTGTATGAAATATTAGTGATAACGTATCCGGAACCTGTTGTTTTTTACTCAGAAATACCTATATAATACAGTCAATAACATTTAATTACATATGAAAATTCATTCTATGAGCGGGCCCGGGATATTATTTATATGGCAAAACAAATCATCATCTAAAGCATCATTTTATAATAATGTGACTTACAATAAGATTTTGTTTTATTTTATTATTAATAAATAATCATTCATTTTTATTTTATTTTCATAGGGTGGCTAACAACCATCAATACAAATACATATCAAAATGTTTATATAATATGGACCATTTAAAAGCCTCCACAAATAACTATTAAATAGTTTATAACGTTTTTACAAATTACTTACAGCTTAAACTAATTAAAGGCGTTACTATGTACTAGATAGGTATCTCACGTATTTTGGCAATTTAAATTAACTTAAAGTATACAAGAATGTTTCTAGCAACTAGTAGGAGTTCTCCAGTTAAAAGTAGAGTGAGTTGAATGCTTCTATTAGACTTACTGGGTAAGAAAGTTATTTCGTTTATTATGTTAGGTCCAATCTTGTAACTGAATTTTGATTAAGTTACACTCAGCCAATTGAGATGAAATCTTAACGAGTATGTTCTTTAGGAGTACATATTATTTTGTGAATATTGAGATTGAGCTGTCATGCTCTGTTGTGTAACGCTATATCGGATAATCGAGACGACTAAGATAGAGTTATTTAATAGAGAAAGATATACCAGGGTAATTTATGCACAATTATAATTATGTTCATGTTTTATATAAGAGGGGCCAAACGGGCAAGAAGATCACGGGATGGGGTGAGGCAACCACCCATAGACATTCGCAACAACAGGTGTCAAAAAATGCATTGCCGGCCTTTGGGTGGGGGTATGCTCTTTTCTTGAAGGTACCTTAGTCGTATTGGTTCGGGAACTGCAGCCGGTACTAGATTCCACAACGTGGCTGTGTGAGCCAAGAAATTTCTCCAAAACGCGCGGTTGTAGAATACCAGACGTCAACGTGATGTGGGTGGTACTTTGCACGTAATGTCCGGAGGTGGAATACGGCCACTGGAATCAACCCGAACAGCTACAGAAATTTGGTAATGTTATATTACTTTAAGTATAAAAAAATATATATATTTCCTGTGATTCCTATTAGAGTATGGGCAGCGGTGATCACTTTACACCAGGTGACACGTATGCTTGTTTGTCCTCATCTATCATAAAAAAATAGAACTCAGTCTCATCTCATCTCAGAAACTCTTCATAAGACAAAAGTACAAATTTCTTGTGTTATTGAATATTTTTTTTATAATCATGCCGTGGCTATTGCGTTCAAAGTTGGCTCTAAGCGAGGGAACATCTTAATGGTGAATATCACAACATTTATAATGACCTCCCAAATCACCATGAGTTAGTATAGTTAAGGGTTATTCAACTTTGCAAATTAAAGATAATATTTTGAGTAATTTCATTGTTAAATGTGATTCGTTTGAAAAGAATATGAGCAATTATTAATTAGCAGTAATTATTACTGTAGTTTTAGTCTTAAGTTCATCTAGTCTGGATACCTGGACAGAACTATGTGAAACCATTTTCTATTTCATCTTGCTAAGAAAATCATTGATTATTTTAAATCATCGAAACAAATGTCAATTTCATTGTTATTTTAAGTAGCAGTTAATTAAAACAAATATTGAAGAATGAGTTACTTTGCGGAAATTCATAATTATTCAAGTTTTAAGTTTTCTTAAGTGTTAATTCCGCCAATAATTGTCTTTAAACAATTCGACACGGGTTACGCTTCTGCACGAGGCATGCTCAGGATATGTTGACTCGCCTATGGCACGAGACAGTTAACTGTCAAAAAGTCTTATTTGATGTCTGGTAAACATTATAATCCTTTGTTTGGCTAGGTATTTGCTCCTTTTGCCCCATCAAGGGTATGGGGCAAAAGGAGCAAACTTGCCCCGCCTACCGTAATCCACGTTGAGAATTATTGGCTTAGTTCACCTAAACGACTGTATAATATGATAAACTAGCTGACCGACAGACGCTGTTCTGTCAATAAAAAAAAATGATGTAAGTATTCGGGAATAATTTGAAAAAATGGCATCGTAAATGTGTAATCATATTATGTAATTACTTAAAAATCAACAAATACGTATTTCTGATCATACTGAAGGGTATTCTATAAGGTACAACCGTTCCTTGATTGTAGGAATAGGCAAGCATCAAGTGATTTTGCCAATTTACTAAAGTATTTACATGGATATAGTATGTTATCTTTAAAGATCGCGGACTTATCTGTAGACCTATATAAGATATACAATTCCACTATACATTATTTTGTTATATCTCAAAGGGTTCAAAAATCACTGACCCTCCAACAAATACCGTTGAATATATTCAAAAATTTAACAAATTGTATAATTAAGCCTTACTTGAGAACCACGCTATCCGTTGGTGAAAACAGAATGAAAATCGATGCGGTCGTTTTTGAGTTTATCATGAACAGACAGACAGACAGACGCGGTGAAGGACTTTGTTTTATAATATGTAGTGATGACAAAATACACTTTTAAGAGTAATAAATCAGTTACTTAATTATGCATAACTTAATACGTCGTAATTCAATAATCATAAAAAGTTCTCTTGCTATGACCGATCAAGTGAAAACTTTCTCAATTTACTCCATGCTACTGGCATTAAGACCAATTTTATTATTTATATAATACAATAGATTAATATAATTTAAAACATTTCTTAAAAAAAACTAACAAAAAACAACCGACTTCAAAAACAATATTCCAAAACAATAGATTTAATATGCACTAAAAAGTATGAAATAATTGCTTATATTTATACATTCTAATTAATTAATCTAATTCTAGTTAAGATAATTGTTATTTTTGGAATCGGTGTCCTTCCGCCTCTCGCCTCTCGCCTCCTCACGACTCAAGCACATCTCACCTATAACTATGTATGTAGTTACAAACCTATCTTGGATGACTCCAATTCCAAAAATTACAATAATCGTACCTTACTGTAAATCGTTAAGGAGTCCCATTGATCATCATATTCGACTACGACAATTACTTGACCATAACTATGCTCTGGTAGATGACTTAAATATCCGGATACCATAAAAAAGATTCGGTATTGTTAATTTGCTCACAAGAATTGAAGAGTTCCGTTACTTTGTCATGGATTCCGTAATAAGAACAAAACTATCTTTGAAGTATATTCTTTCCATTACAAAAAGAATCATTGAAATCGGTTGGCGCGATATTGAGTTTTTCGTTAATTTATCATCCACTTTGCTACACGTATGTAAAGTAAATTTAAGACTTTTATGGTTTTTTTCATGGATGCCATTGTCAAATTAAAATGGGACCACACGGGAAGCACTAGCTTTCAAATAAAAAAATAATCATCAAAATCGGTTCACCCAGTCGAAAGTTTTAAAGTAACAAGCATAAAAAAAAGAACATACCGACGAATTAAGAACCTCCTCCTTTTTTGATGTCGGTTAAAAATGTAAACAGCACAAGAAACATTTTGACATATTATAGCTCGATTCAGCGTGTGGTAAGTCGACAACTTCTACAGATGATTACATAGAGACAAACCATATTTTTGAAAACTTTGCGGACTTAACACTAAATATCATCATTTATTATATATAACAATGGATTCCCGTACAATAATGCCTAATTCTATTAATTTAATTTTCCTAAAATAATAAAAAGTAAAAAATATCTTCAGACAAGTCGTAAGATACATAATGTAACGCAGATCGAGTCGCTTGCAAGGCGCAGCGTAACTCCGGATATTTCGGTCCCACGCGTGCCACGTGCTCGCGGTAAACATCCGGCCATCGCATCGGTAGTTGAAAGAAAATAATGGTCTCTTACTTTTATGCTTCGTGAACTTATAATTACTGCTATACTTTGGTTTTGTTTGAACGGATTTTTTTTTATGATAATAAGGGGCGAGAGGAGCAGTACGTTCCGCTGATTGTAATTGATACGTCATACCCATTAAAATCTTGTGCCACTCAGGATTCTTGGAAAACCCAAAAATTCTGAGCGGTACAACAACTGTGCTCGTCAACTTGAGACATGTGATGTTACGTCTCATTTGCCCAGTTATTTCACTAGCTACGGCGCCCTTCAGACCGAAACACAGCAATGCTTATACATTACTGCTTCACGGCAGAAATAGGCACCTCCCACTGGTGATCTTCAAAAGTTTTAGATTATTATATTTTAATCTTGACATTTATATAAGAATTGGGGGTGCGGTGTCGCACCAGAATAGCAACATAAAATCTCCTCCCGTGGGTGTTGAAAGAGGCTTCCGAGAAGCAATACTATCAACTGCGATCGCCAACCCACCTGCCATGCGTGGCGATTACGGCAAAAAACCGACAATATGAAAAACTTCGGGGAAAGCCTTTGTTCAACAGTGGACGTCTTCGTCGTCGTCGAAGTGGTAAGATTAATGGTGGAATATAAAAGGAATATCCTGTGCAAAGGAGCTTCCCAATGGTAAAACGAATTCCATGACTATTCTAATAATATATTTACTATTGCAAGTATACATTTGAAAGCTTTTGGTTAAGTGCTAGTAATACTATGTAATCCACACTTACGTAACTTAGACGGGAAAGAAACAACCTTCAAGTAATTGAACTTTCATGTACAAAATTAAGTAAAGAACACTTGTTACTTAAGATTTACTTTAAAATTTAGTTAGCAATGTAATAATTATTTTAACATTGGTAATAAACTATTCAGTAATCAATTCTCACTAATTTTTCGTTCGGTTCGGAATTTGTAATACTGAATTTAACGTAGATGAGCTATAACTATACCAATAGCAGGTTTAGTTCCCCAATGCAATCATCCCCAAAATAAGATTCATATAATATATTGGAAATGGAGCAAAAACGGGAACCGGAAGTAGAATAGGACATGAGATAATCTTCAATTCCAAACTTGCTTATAAAAAAACCTTAAACCCTATATCTGCGCGGGCATCAGCTAGTTATCTATAATATAATATTATTGAGAATCCAGATACAAATTAAAAATAACATATTTTTATTCAAAATACGATTTAAAATCAATAATTATTGAACGTCAAAAACTACCACCCGTTAGAAATAGTATGCCTCAGACCTGAAAAGACCGAGCGCTAGAAACTCGGCAGGCTTCTTATTTTCGTTCTTATTAAATTTCGTTCCAAAAAATAAGTTATTTTAAAAACCTGAGGGTGGTTGCACCATTCCCAATATGTAGTTTCATTTAGAAGTCATTAAAAATGAATGAAATATTAATATTTTAAAAAAGTAAAAAAATTGTTTAAAATTCCTAAACGTGTTCTAAAAAAAGGCATATTTTGTTGGTTTTCGCTAGAGATCTGTAATATGTTTTAGACTTGCTTATTTGGACATAAGAATTTGACCAAATTTAGATACGTTTGCTGTTGACACTACAGCTTCCTGAATAAATAAAAGCGGGATGTTCAGACAACAAAGCAACACTCATATAACGATATTCGTCTTTGTAGTCTGTTAAAAGCATTAACATCCTTTTGGACAACACTAACGTACTTGCTCAACATAATATTTTTTTTTATGGAATAGGAGGACAAACGAGCGTACGGGTTACCTGGTGTTAAGTGATCACCGCCGCCCACATTCTCTTGCAACACCAGAGGAATCAAAAGAGCGTTGCCGGCCTTTAAGGAAGGTACGCGCTTTTTTTGAAGGTACCCATGTCGTATCAATTTGGTCCAAAGGCATCGTAAATGTGTAATCATATTATATAATTACTTAAAAATCAACAAATACGTATTTCTGATCATACTGAAGGGTATTCTATAAGGTACAACCGTTCCTTGATTGTAGGAATAGGCAAGCATCAAGTGATTTTGCCAATTTACTAAAGTATTTACATGGATATAGTATGTTATCTTTAAAGATCGCGGACTTATCTGTAGACCTATATAAGATATACAATTCCACCATACATTATTTTGTTATATCTCAAAGGGTTCAAAAATCACTGACCCTCCAACAAATACCGTTGAATATATTCAAAAATTTAACAAATTGTATAATTAAGCCTTACTTGAGAACCACGCTATCCGTTGGTGAAAACAGAATGAAAATCGATGCGGTCGTTTTTGAGTTTATCATGAACAGACAGACAGACAGACGCGGTGAAGGACTTTGTTTTATAATATGTAGTGATGACAAAATACACTTTTAAGAGTAATAAATCAGTTACTTAATTATGCATAACTTAATACGTCGTAATTCAATAATCATAAAAAGTTCTCTTGCTATGACCGATCAAGTGAAAACTTTCTCAATTTACTCCATGCTACTGGCATTAAGACCAATTTTATTATTTATATAATACAATAGATTAATATAATTTAAAACATTTCTTAAAAAAAACTAACAAAAAACAACCGACTTCAAAAACAATATTCCAAAACAATAGATTTAATATGCACTAAAAAGTATGAAATAATTGCTTATATTTATACATTCTAATTAATTAATCTAATTCTAGTTAAGATAATTGTTATTTTTGGAATCGGTGTCCTTCCGCCTCTCGCCTCTCGCCTCCTCACGACTCAAGCACATCTCACCTATAACTATGTATGTAGTTACAAACCTATCTTGGATGACTCCAATTCCAAAAATTACAATAATCGTACCTTACTGTAAATCGTTAAGGAGTCCCATTGATCATCATATTCGACTACGACAATTACTTGACCATAACTATGCTCTGGTAGATGACTTAAATATCCGGATACCATAAAAAAGATTCGGTATTGTTAATTTGCTCATAAGAATTGAAGAGTTCCGTTACTTTGTCATGGATTCCGTAATAAGAACAAAACTATCTTTGAAGTATATTCTTTCCATTACAAAAAGAATAATTGAAATCGGTTGGCGCGATATTGAGTTTTTCGTTAATTTATCATCCACTTTGCTACACGTATGTAAAGTAAATTTAAGACTTTTATGGTTTTTTTCATGGATGCCATTGTCAAATTAAAATGGGACCACACGGGAAGCACTAGCTTTCAAATAAAAAAATAATCATCAAAATCGGTTCACCCAGTCGAAAGTTTTAAAGTAACAAGCATAAAAAAAAGAACATACCGACGAATTAAGAACCTCCTCCTTTTTTGATGTCGGTTAAAAATGTAAACAGCACAAGAAACATTTTGACATATTATAGCTCGATTCAGCGTGTGGTAAGTCGACAACTTCTGCAGATGATTACATAGAGACAAACCATATTTTTGAAAACTTTGCGGACTTAACACTAAATATCATCATTTATTATATATAACAATGGATTCCCGTACAATAATGCCTAATTCTATTAATTTAATTTTCCTAAAATAATAAAAAGTAAAAAATATCTTCAGACAAGTCGTAAGATACATAATGTAACGCAGATCGAGTCGCTTGCAAGGCGCAGCGTAACTCCGGATATTTCGGTCCCACGCGTGCCACGTGCTCGCGGTAAACATCCGGCCATCGCATCGGTAGTTGAAAGAAAATAATGGTCTCTTACTTTTATGCTTCGTGAACTTATAATTACTGCTATACTTTGGTTTTGTTTGAACGGATTTTTTTTTATGATAATAAGGGGCGAGAGGAGCAGTACGTTCCGCTGATTGTAATTGATACGTCATACCCATTAAAATCTTGTGCCACTCAGGATTCTTGGAAAACCCAAAAATTCTGAGCGGTACAACAACTGTGCTCGTCAACTTGAGACATGTGATGTTACGTCTCATTTGCCCAGTTATTTCACTAGCTACGGCGCCCTTCAGACCGAAACACAGCAATGCTTATACATTACTGCTTCACGGCAGAAATAGGCACCTCCCACTGGTGATCTTCAAAAGTTTTAGATTATTATATTTTAATCTTGACATTTATATAAGAATTGGGGGTGCGGTGTCGCACCAGAATAGCAACATAAAATCTCCTCCCGTGGGTGTTGAAAGAGGCTTCCGAGAAGCAATACTATCAACTGCGATCGCCAACCCACCTGCCATGCGTGGCGATTACGGCAAAAAACCGACAATATGAAAAACTTCGGGGAAAGCCTTTGTTCAACAGTGGACGTCTTCGTCGTCGTCGAAGTGGTAAGATTAATGGTGGAATATAAAAGGAATATCCTGTGCAAAGGAGCTTCCCAATGGTAAAACGAATTCCATGACTATTCTAATAATATATTTACTATTGCAAGTATACATTTGAAAGCTTTTGGTTAAGTGCTAGTAATACTATGTAATCCACACTTACGTAACTTAGACGGGAAAGAAACAACCTTCAAGTAATTGAACTTTCATGTACAAAATTAAGTAAAGAACACTTGTTACTTAAGATTTACTTTAAAATTTAGTTAGCAATGTAATAATTATTTTAACATTGGTAATAAACTATTCAGTAATCAATTCTCACTAATTTTTCGTTCGGTTCGGAATTTGTAATACTGAATTTAACGTAGATGAGCTATAACTATACCAATAGCAGGTTTAGTTCCCCAATGCAATCATCCCCAAAATAAGATTCATATAATATATTGGAAATGGAGCAAAAACGGGAACCGGAAGTAGAATAGGACATGAGATAATCTTCAATTCCAAACTTGCTTATAAAAAAACCTTAAACCCTATATCTGCGCGGGCATCAGCTAGTTATCTATAATATAATATTATTGAGAATCCAGATACAAATTAAAAATAACATATTTTTATTCAAAATACGATTTAAAATCAATAATTATTGAACGTCAAAAACTACCACCCGTTAGAAATAGTATGCCTCAGACCTGAAAAGACCGAGCGCTAGAAACTCGGCAGGCTTCTTATTTTCGTTCTTATTAAATTTCGTTCCAAAAAATAAGTTATTTTAAAAACCTGAGGGTGGTTGCACCATTCCCAATATGTAGTTTCATTTAGAAGTCATTAAAAATGAATGAAATATTAATATTTTAAAAAAGTAAAAAAATTGTTTAAAATTCCTAAACGTGTTCTAAAAAAAGGCATATTTTGTTGGTTTTCGCTAGAGATCTGTAATATGTTTTAGACTTGCTTATTTGGACATAAGAATTTGACCAAATTTAGATACGTTTGCTGTTGACACTACAGCTTCCTGAATAAATAAAAGCGGGATGTTCAGACAACAAAGCAACACTCATATAACGATATTCGTCTTTGTAGTCTGTTAAAAGCATTAACATCCTTTTGGACAACACTAACGTACTTGCTCAACATAATATTTTTTTTTATGGAATAGGAGGACAAACGAGCGTACGGGTTACCTGGTGTTAAGTGATCACCGCCGCCCACATTCTCTTGCAACACCAGAGGAATCAAAAGAGCGTTGCCGGCCTTTAAGGAAGGTACGCGCTTTTTTTGAAGGTACCCATGTCGTATCAATTTGGTCCAAAGGCATCGTAAATGTGTAATCATATTATATAATTACTTAAAAATCAACAAATACGTATTTCTGATCATACTGAAGGGTATTCTATAAGGTACAACCGTTCCTTGATTGTAGGAATAGGCAAGCATCAAGTGATTTTGCCAATTTACTAAAGTATTTACATGGATATAGTATGTTATCTTTAAAGATCGCGGACTTATCTGTAGACCTATATAAGATATACAATTCCACCATACATTATTTTGTTATATCTCAAAGGGTTCAAAAATCACTGACCCTCCAACAAATACCGTTGAATATATTCAAAAATTTAACAAATTGTATAATTAAGCCTTACTTGAGAACCACGCTATCCGTTGGTGAAAACAGAATGAAAATCGATGCGGTCGTTTTTGAGTTTATCATGAACAGACAGACAGACAGACGCGGTGAAGGACTTTGTTTTATAATATGTAGTGATGACAAAATACACTTTTAAGAGTAATAAATCAGTTACTTAATTATGCATAACTTAATACGTCGTAATTCAATAATCATAAAAAGTTCTCTTGCTATGACCGATCAAGTGAAAACTTTCTCAATTTACTCCATGCTACTGGCATTAAGACCAATTTTATTATTTATATAATACAATAGATTAATATAATTTAAAACATTTCTTAAAAAAAACTAACAAAAAACAACCGACTTCAAAAACAATATTCCAAAACAATAGATTTAATATGCACTAAAAAGTATGAAATAATTGCTTATATTTATACATTCTAATTAATTAATCTAATTCTAGTTAAGATAATTGTTATTTTTGGAATCGGTGTCCTTCCGCCTCTCGCCTCTCGCCTCCTCACGACTCAAGCACATCTCACCTATAACTATGTATGTAGTTACAAACCTATCTTGGATGACTCCAATTCCAAAAATTACAATAATCGTACCTTACTGTAAATCGTTAAGGAGTCCCATTGATCATCATATTCGACTACGACAATTACTTGACCATAACTATGCTCTGGTAGATGACTTAAATATCCGGATACCATAAAAAAGATTCGGTATTGTTAATTTGCTCATAAGAATTGAAGAGTTCCGTTACTTTGTCATGGATTCCGTAATAAGAACAAAACTATCTTTGAAGTATATTCTTTCCATTACAAAAAGAATAATTGAAATCGGTTGGCGCGATATTGAGTTTTTCGTTAATTTATCATCCACTTTGCTACACGTATGTAAAGTAAATTTAAGACTTTTATGGTTTTTTTCATGGATGCCATTGTCAAATTAAAATGGGACCACACGGGAAGCACTAGCTTTCAAATAAAAAAATAATCATCAAAATCGGTTCACCCAGTCGAAAGTTTTAAAGTAACAAGCATAAAAAAAAGAACATACCGACGAATTAAGAACCTCCTCCTTTTTTGATGTCGGTTAAAAATGTAAACAGCACAAGAAACATTTTGACATATTATAGCTCGATTCAGCGTGTGGTAAGTCGACAACTTCTGCAGATGATTACATAGAGACAAACCATATTTTTGAAAACTTTGCGGACTTAACACTAAATATCATCATTTATTATATATAACAATGGATTCCCGTACAATAATGCCTAATTCTATTAATTTAATTTTCCTAAAATAATAAAAAGTAAAAAATATCTTCAGACAAGTCGTAAGATACATAATGTAACGCAGATCGAGTCGCTTGCAAGGCGCAGCGTAACTCCGGATATTTCGGTCCCACGCGTGCCACGTGCTCGCGGTAAACATCCGGCCATCGCATCGGTAGTTGAAAGAAAATAATGGTCTCTTACTTTTATGCTTCGTGAACTTATAATTACTGCTATACTTTGGTTTTGTTTGAACGGATTTTTTTTTATGATAATAAGGGGCGAGAGGAGCAGTACGTTCCGCTGATTGTAATTGATACGTCATACCCATTAAAATCTTGTGCCACTCAGGATTCTTGGAAAACCCAAAAATTCTGAGCGGTACAACAACTGTGCTCGTCAACTTGAGACATGTGATGTTACGTCTCATTTGCCCAGTTATTTCACTAGCTACGGCGCCCTTCAGACCGAAACACAGCAATGCTTATACATTACTGCTTCACGGCAGAAATAGGCACCTCCCACTGGTGATCTTCAAAAGTTTTAGATTATTATATTTTAATCTTGACATTTATATAAGAATTGGGGGTGCGGTGTCGCACCAGAATAGCAACATAAAATCTCCTCCCGTGGGTGTTGAAAGAGGCTTCCGAGAAGCAATACTATCAACTGCGATCGCCAACCCACCTGCCATGCGTGGCGATTACGGCAAAAAACCGACAATATGAAAAACTTCGGGGAAAGCCTTTGTTCAACAGTGGACGTCTTCGTCGTCGTCGAAGTGGTAAGATTAATGGTGGAATATAAAAGGAATATCCTGTGCAAAGGAGCTTCCCAATGGTAAAACGAATTCCATGACTATTCTAATAATATATTTACTATTGCAAGTATACATTTGAAAGCTTTTGGTTAAGTGCTAGTAATACTATGTAATCCACACTTACGTAACTTAGACGGGAAAGAAACAACCTTCAAGTAATTGAACTTTCATGTACAAAATTAAGTAAAGAACACTTGTTACTTAAGATTTACTTTAAAATTTAGTTAGCAATGTAATAATTATTTTAACATTGGTAATAAACTATTCAGTAATCAATTCTCACTAATTTTTCGTTCGGTTCGGAATTTGTAATACTGAATTTAACGTAGATGAGCTATAACTATACCAATAGCAGGTTTAGTTCCCCAATGCAATCATCCCCAAAATAAGATTCATATAATATATTGGAAATGGAGCAAAAACGGGAACCGGAAGTAGAATAGGACATGAGATAATCTTCAATTCCAAACTTGCTTATAAAAAAACCTTAAACCCTATATCTGCGCGGGCATCAGCTAGTTATCTATAATATAATATTATTGAGAATCCAGATACAAATTAAAAATAACATATTTTTATTCAAAATACGATTTAAAATCAATAATTATTGAACGTCAAAAACTACCACCCGTTAGAAATAGTATGCCTCAGACCTGAAAAGACCGAGCGCTAGAAACTCGGCAGGCTTCTTATTTTCGTTCTTATTAAATTTCGTTCCAAAAAATAAGTTATTTTAAAAACCTGAGGGTGGTTGCACCATTCCCAATATGTAGTTTCATTTAGAAGTCATTAAAAATGAATGAAATATTAATATTTTAAAAAAGTAAAAAAATTGTTTAAAATTCCTAAACGTGTTCTAAAAAAAGGCATATTTTGTTGGTTTTCGCTAGAGATCTGTAATATGTTTTAGACTTGCTTATTTGGACATAAGAATTTGACCAAATTTAGATACGTTTGCTGTTGACACTACAGCTTCCTGAATAAATAAAAGCGGGATGTTCAGACAACAAAGCAACACTCATATAACGATATTCGTCTTTGTAGTCTGTTAAAAGCATTAACATCCTTTTGGACAACACTAACGTACTTGCTCAACATAATATTTTTTTTTATGGAATAGGAGGACAAACGAGCGTACGGGTCACCTGTTGTTAAGTGATTACCGCCGCCCACATTCTCTTGCAACACCAGAGGAATCAAAAGAGCCTTTAAGGAAGGTACGCGCTTTTTTTGAAGGTACCCATGTCGTATCGTCCCGGAAACACCGCACAAAGAAGATCGTTCCACAGCTTTGTAGTACGTGGAAGAAAGCTCCTATAAAACCGCACTTTGGAGGACCGCCAGACATCCAGATGGTGGGGATGATATCCTAACTTGTGGCGTGTCGTGCGAAGGTGGAATTCGGCGTCGGGAATCAGGTTGAACAGCTCTTCGGAACACTCCCCGTGATAAATGCGGTAGAAGACACACAATGAAGCGACGTCTCTACGCAACGCCAAGTGATCTAGCCGTTCACAGAGCACTGGGTCCCCGACAATTCGAGCTGCTCTGCGTTGCATGCGGTCAAATGGATCGAGCTGATACTGGGGCACGCCAGACCAGAGATGACAGCAATACTCCGTGTGTGGCCGGATTTGGCTTTGTAGAGCGCTAGAATGTGGGCCGGCTTGAAGTATTGCCGTGCTCTATTGATGACGCCCAGCTTCTTCGAAGCCAATTTGGCTTTGCCCTCCAGATGGCCATGGAATTGGCAATCGCTCGAGATTTTGAGACCCAGTATTCCGATACTAGGCGAGGCTTTTAGGGAAGTGTTGCCGAAGAGCGGTGATACGCAAATGGGGATTTTTTAGTGGTAAACGCGCAAACTAGAGTCTTCTGGGGGTTGAATTGGACAAGGTTCAATTTACCCCATTCCGCGACCTCTCTTCTTAAGAGAGGACTCGATAGAAAACACAAGTTTCTCCCGGCACTGGTCGACGTTTTCCCGAGAGAGACTTGCATGGCCCGTGTATACGGCATCACCAGTGCTGTCGTCTGCATAGCAATGTATGTTGGAAGTGTCCAACATATCATTGATATGCAGAAGAAACAGCGTGGGAGATAGCACACAGCCTTGGGGCACTTCAGCGTTCACGGGCTTGGGATTCGAGAAAAAACCGTCGACAACGACTTGTATGCTACGCCCAGTGAGGAAACTGGAGATCCACTTGCATAAGCTCCCGGGAAGCCCAAATGATGGAAGTTTTGAGAAGAGCGCCTTGTGCCATACACGATCAAAGGCCTTCGCTATATCCAGGCTAACTGCCAGGCCTTCCCCTTTGCTTTCGCCGCCCATCTATGTGATAGGTATACCAGAAGATCACCTGCCGACCGACCATGGCGAAAGCCGTATTGTCGGTCGTTGATCAACTGGTGACCCTCTAGGTATACTAAAAGCTGGCGGCTAATTATGCTCTCCATGAATTTGGAGAGCAGGGAGGTAATAGCAATAGGCCTGTAGTTTGCCGGACCCGAACTGTCTCCTTTTTTTGGATCGCATGGACAAGGGCTGACTTCCATGAGTCAGGGACTACGCCTTTGGAATAAGAGTGCCGGAATAAACGCGTTAGCACCGGCGTCAACTGAGGGGCACACGTTCTAATTCTTCTTCTTCGCGCTTCTCGCCGATTTCGACGACGTGCTTTGACTTCACACGGGCGATTTGCCGCTTAAAAAATCTGGAGACACGTTTATATTTCCTCTTAAGAACTTTGCAGTTCGGATCCTTTGTGCCCAGCGCCGCAACCCAAGTTCGATACGCCTGTTTTTTGCAATCAGATGCTGCTTTAACTAACGCATCGAACCAGTGCTGTGATCTGCCACCGATCGGTACTACAGAGATTGGTATAAAAATATCCATGCCCTGCAGTATTACATCGGCTATTGCAACGGCGCAGGCACTAGGATCATCCGAAGGGAAACAAACCTTGCCCCAAGGGTAGGATGCAAAAAAGGAACGCATCCTATCCCAATCTGCTGACTAATATACCTCAGTTTCAATATTTATGGCAAGACTTGCCATAAATACTGAAACAAAGAAAAAAAAATCTTAGTTTAACACATCAATTTAAAACAATTTAAAATATACACTGCTTATTCGAAGTGGTCTCCATTGGCTGCAATACAGTGCTTTAAACGTTGAGGCCAGTTATCAACAGAAGCACGCACTCTTTCGATGGGAAATTCTTCACTACCAATCGTACGGATTGTTGTAGGGACTCCAAATTATCATGGCGTTTAGAGCAAACCATACTCTCTAAAACTGACCATAAATCATAATCCAGTGCATTAAGATTGTGACTAGACGACGGCCTTTAACTCTGATGAAGTCCGAAACGTTCGTTTCCAACCAAGAATGCGTAGACCGAGCTTTATGACCCGGCACCGAGTCTTGCTGGAAGCTGCTGCATACTCGATTTTTAAACATGGTGTTGTTATGAGGCTCCCTTATCTTCTCAAGAATGGTATCTTGATACACTTGTGCCGATGTTTTGATACCTTATACCCTATACTTTTTCAGAAAAGTATGGCTCAGTCACTCCTTCATAGCTAATTGCTGCAGTGCGAAAAGTGCGGCAACGAATACTATGCTATATTATGATATAAGAAAGACACTGGGATCACATATCATCAGTAATTATTTTGTATTTTATTAATTTCAATGTAAAATAACACGAAGCGTATGATACAAAATTTTAAAGAAGCCAGTAGGTGTCAAGATGCCACGCACACAAGCATCTAATAGTTGCCGTAATAAAAAGCTATTGTTCTTAGGTAGTCCGGTATCCAGTTGTGTATATATATGAATAAGTATGAATTTAACTTAACAGAAACGTGAAATACTAATAATAAGCAACTCGGTTTTCAAAATCAATGCCTTTGTGTATTTATCACAGAATACTAATTATCACTGATCATAATATCAACAATGTATCCAAATACCCTCGAGGAACGTTACGTGACCTGTGAAGAATTGGAGGGACTTGGAGGGAATAACTGATGTCTGTTTGCTACGTAATATAATTATATCGAGGAAAACTAATAGAGGGCTTCATATAGTTACTATGTATAGCTATGAAGTTGTTGAAAAATCATTTAATATAAATATTAATTCAATTTAGAATTGAGAAACAGGATGTAGTAAAATAAAATAAATACGGGTTGCACTCCAGGATTGCCGGCAGAAGTGAAAACTTGAACATGGACGTTGTGCATTTTAATGAAATATATAAAATTAAAAAATAAATACTATTTGTCCATTTGAAAAATCCAAAAAATTCTGAGCGGCACTACAATTGCGCTCGTCACCTTGAGACATTGGTTGTTAAGTCTCATTTGCCCGGTAATTTCAACACAGTAATGTTTACACATTACTGCTTCACGGCAGAAATTGGCGACGTTGCGGTACCCATAATCTAGCTGGCATCCTGTGCAAAGGAGCCTCCCACTGCCTTCATTTATAAATTTAAACTAAGATTATATCGGATTCTCTTATCACTTTCCGAGAAAATTGAAGAATTATTTGGAGATAGTGGATTTTGAAAATCATCTATGCAGTTAGCGTGTTTAGGAACGTTCCAGGAATAGAGTTGGCGGGAATTGGTTGTAATTAATTTATATATTAGGTACCTTCAGCCGAATAGTGAAATTCAACCAATTTTTGAAGTGAAAACTTCTCTAGCATCGTTGTGATTTGAAAGTCCATGAAACGAAAAAGCGAGACAGTAAATAGGGACAGACACATAAAATCATAAGATTTAATTAACGTGTGACAAAATAAGATAGGAAGTATTATATCATAGTGTTTTGGTACCAGGCGATCATAGTTTAAGAAGTAAATTGCCTTCTGTATGACGCGAGTATACCTTAAAATATTCTGACGTCATGCGCACGAATTAAAACTTAATTTGAAAATGAGCAGCAGTCACTGTATCAACAACAAGATCAAAAACTCATCACATCACAGTATTCAAATAATATATTGAAAATATTAAGACAAAAGTATTTATTTCATACTTTAGTTACCGTAAGCCCCTTGTATCATTTATCGAAAATGTAAGCTCTGGGTCCGAATAAATCTATATTATTGAAACGAATAAAATGTAAAATAATTATCAAACTTTGTATCACTATGATCATTACTTAAATCTACAATTATCCTCTTCCCGAAATTTTACGTTCCTCTCATTATCTTAAACCAAATTTTAGAAGGTCTCACTTCTACGACGTGTGAAATTTACACATGTTTTTTTTTAAATCAGTAGTAGAGGAAACGGAACGCCCAATCAGTTGTTTATCACTCAACTAGTGTAAATGACAGCTTGTTACAAGTTTCTATTCAAATCTGACTATCAAAGTGTTTTCCACGTTCAATATTGAACGTTAGTTAAACAACAAGTTATCAAACACAAAACATTCAAATCAACTGCGTGAACTCAAATAATGGCCGACACTTCTAAACTAAGCCGATAATTTTGGCACACGAAACTAGTTAAATCTTCAAAGTGTGTCAACGAATGGATTTCTAATTAGGAAATACAGTAAGGAGTGACTTTGACGTGCTCATCACACAAAATTATCTATAGTAACAAGTACCTACTAAATATTATATATTACTACATATTCTAAAACAAAGTCCTCGGCCGTGTTTGTTCGCGATAAACTCAAAAACTACAGCACCGATTTTCAAGCTGTTTTCACCAATGGATAGCGTGGTTCTCGATGAAGGTTTAAGCGTATACTTTGTCAATTTTTTGTATATATGAACGATATTATTTGAAGGTGTCGGAAACAAATAAACGCTGTCTAAGCCCTTTGAGATATAACAAAATAATGTATAGAGGTGTACAGTAAAGTCCGCGCTGGAATATGTCTATCTATTAAGGATTAAATACCATATCCATTTTAATTTTTTCCTATTGACAGAACAGCGTCTGTTGTTATACGAGTATTATATACTCAAAATAATCAGCAACTCAATTTATTTAATTCCATGGCAATCTGCTTTCGTCGTAATGTCATTGTCTCTCTGTGTAAGGAAGCTAAATTGTAGAAATTACTAAAATTTTTGTTACACTACATAAAATAATCTGTATGTCTCTAAATGTTTTGTAAATGCCAGTTATTGAAGTTTTTGCTATATTTCTTGTAAGTCTACTCTTTGATTTCTATATTTATGCATGAATATTGTTAAAAAATAAAAATATATACTATAATGTGTGTGTGGTTTTATTACATCTAATATAAATAATAGAACGTTTATAGGATTATTTTAAAATTATTAAGATTGTTTCAACTTTAATTGTTCCTAACGCAAGGATTACCCACTTGTTGCTGAAAGTTAATGTTTCATTATATCACATGCTATCTTTGACTGTCAAAATGAAAAAGAAAGTGGCGGTATTATATTTAATGAAACATTAACTTTAAAGATGCATTCTGCAACTGGCCGTAAGTTAAATTTATATCATATACCTGTCACTACTGATTCTTTAGCTATTTTAAAATTGTATGTATATGTACCTACTTAAGATGCTTGATGAACTAGATGTGTAGCAACCCGAGAAGAAGTGGCAACAGACTCTCTGCGAATGCCCAACATCATATTTTCAATTGGCAAAAGTTGAAAGATCAAATTCCTAATTTCATACTTTCAAACTCATGGTTACAAAATAAAGGAACTAACAATAATTATGAAACTAGGCAAAATAACAATAATCCTTCAACGTGGTTTTTGTATTATTCATATTACATAGAAATATAATATGAAATACCAACAACCCTATCTTCTGTTGAACTCATGCAGTTACTAAAATAGACCAACAAACACTCAGACGCAGCTGTCCCGTTCCCAAGATATCGATAGCAAAAAGGATAAACAGTTTTGCTGGGCTAATATCGGATACTGTGGGGAAAATACTTAACCTTTAACTAATGCTATATACTTATGGACAACATAAGGGGAACGTATCTGTTATAAGAAAATATTTTTTTCTTTCGTGTGATTTAACGTTAATTACTTATTGAGTTGTTACTTAATTTAATCCTTTTTGAAGTGAAAACTTGTGATATGAAGTCGATGAAACGAAAAAGCGAGACGATAGATACACAAACAGGTAAAATATGTGATTCAGCCGGCGAGATAATGAGATAGGAAGCATTATACATTGTTTTGGTACTAGGCGATCATAGTTGAAGAAGAGATTGTCTTATGTATGATGATATATATATGTATATATATATTATATACCTTAATATATTCTGACGTAATGCACTCGACGTATTAGTACACAGTTACTGTAATTCTTAACACAACACTTATTAATATCTCTAATTACTTCTTTAGCATATATCTGGTATTTAGACTTCTTTTCCTGTGCTATAAACCTTTTTTCCAGCCAAACTTTAAAATTATAATCAGATCAAATTAGTCAGGTTTTGAATGACTGAAGGTATTACCGTATTTCAAATAAATTTTATCTTGAGTCTGCCATACATCCCGCTGGACTCGAACTCGCGACCTCTCGCGTTACGTGCAATTTGCGTTTGTTTTCAGTTTTATTTGTGCTTTTAATCCCAGAAGTGAGGGTTACCACCCATAACAATTTGATAACATTTACAAGAGCGACATCTCAACTCAATTATCTATATCCCTTATATGCAAATATTAGGGTTAAGCAGGTTATAAACTGTAAAGTAGATCCTGTAGATGAAGCCACAGCCTGAGAGTTGAGAGAAAAATAAAAAATATACTTTAATTTTACAAAAACTACTTTCTGAAAAATTAAAATAAACTAAATCAAATATCCAAAAAATACATTTTTTAACTTTTATTTATTTAAATTTAATAACAATAGAAGAGTTCTCAATGACAGTGACGCCTATTCACCAGCATGATGCATGGACCAGTCATTGCTTTCCTCACTTAACGCGCCCCACGATGCATTTAGGTACAGTATATTATTTAATAGGAAGAAGAATGAAGTGAGCTGGCCATGTAGCACGACTGAGCGATAAAAGATGGACGCTTTTGGCTACAAACTGGCCAGGTCTAAGTTGAAAGAGAGCTAGGAGACGTCTTAAGGAACACTGGGTCGACGAAATCAAAAATATTTCTGGAAAGGACGGCACCATGAAAGCAAAGACTAAAAAGACCTAGGAACTGTTGGAGGGCGCCTATATCCGCTAGAGGCCTATACTTTCTAAAAATGAATTTAACTTTATTAATTTATTTTAATATTTATATTTATTATATAAATTAAGTGTATAAAAATTAAGTTAACTGTAAATCGATATTTTTTTAAATTCTATGTTAAGGAAAATAAAGAGGCTTTATTATTATTATATTATAAGACGCGTGCGCTTTATTTTGTAATCTCTTTTTATATTTCTCTTTTTATAATAATGCTTAGTTTTATGTTTAATATCGACGTGCTCCAACACAGCTGTGGTACAAATCTAAGCTCGTTAGAAACATCGTATGAAACGTGGAAAGTCTTGTTGACTTTGTTTTACCAATAACAAGAACACCCTCAACGCATCTGGTTCTAATCTGCTTGCAAATATTTAACGTTTCGCTTACGACGGCCATGAAATCAGCGATTTTACAAGAACGAAAGAGTACATGAAGCGCAATTTGGATAAAAAGTGTAGATATTAAAATTGTTGAAGAATATTTCGACCCGACCGACGTTGTTCGGTAGGTAACGAATAAAATCCTGTTTTTTTGTCACTCCTGTTCCTCTTTTTCTATGGAGTCCGCCTGAAACGTACCCACAGTTACAATTACACGCGTTTTAATCATTTAAAAGTGTTTTTTAATGTGTGTGTGGATTGAATCATCTACTACCCACTACTTCTACATCACTTAAGATTCAAAATCATAATATACATTATTTTCAAATGAGATATATTAACATAGTTTCGTGGCCACGATTCTATGGATAAGGGTTAGTTAACCCTGTAATTATAGTTAGAAATTCTAATATTATGTGCCCTTGTTTACAGAGTCGAATATTATACAGAGACCTAACACAAACTATCACTGTTTCGCAAAACTTTTGTTGTTATAGGAGATTACTTCAAAACACAAGTTAATATTCTATTTTAGTAATTATTTTAAAAGATTTATAGTGATAATGTTGTACTAGCACAAATATTAGAAGTCGATATAGAAAAAAGTTCACGAATTTTATCCTTTATAATTGTTTAATTAAAATAAAAAAATATCTGTGCAATTCACTCGTGGTAGAAGTGAAACCTTCAAAGATTTTGGCTTCAAGATAATAAGACGAATGTACAATTTCGAGAAGAGGATAATTGTAGGTTTTAGATTACTAAAATGATCATAGTGATGCAAAGTATGATAATTATTTTACATTTTATTCGTATGTATTACATAGATTTATTTAGACTCAGAGCTTACATTTTTGATAAATGATACAATACAATCTTTGGTCTTTATATGCTCAATATATCTTTGAAATACTGCGTTAATTACTGTTTTTGATCTTGTTTGTTGAAACAGTACGACTGCTGCAAATTTTCAAATTAAGTTCGGCGTCCAACTCAACCAACCGAATCGCTGTATCCTATGCAAAATTTACATTGAACATCTTAACTGCATATGAAGTCTTGGTACATACAACTAGGATAACACAATATGATTTCAACCGATATGAAAAGCATTACTAACACCGCTACCATATTTATGTTCTCCTGGTGACTGTGTAGTAATACGTGTAGATGCCTGTGAGCGTGACATCTTCACACCAATGGAATCTTTCAAATTTTGTAACAGAAGCTTTGTGTTATTTTACATTGAAATTAATAAAATACACAATGCTTACTGATGATATGTGATCCCATTGTCATTCTTCTTTCTTGTAGTATTATTTTTACAACGTTTTACTACGCAACCCGGCATTTAAGTTTAAATTATTACTTATTATCAATGTTTTACAGAACATGTAGTACATCAACGTCACACATTGCTTGAGACTGGCTCGAGTACGCCAACCGTTGTTTTAGTTGCCGCACTTTGCGACTACGCCTATGGTATCTAGTTGGAGCGCAGCAGAGACCAATGCTTAATCTAAGTTATGAATCATAGTAAACCTCCAATAGTCTTCTTTAATTTTATCGCGATTATACAAAAATAACAAACTTTGAATACCCTCGTAATCATAAGACCATTATTCACGACATTTGAATTTCAGATCATTAATGCGACGTTGATACTGTCATAAAAGTCATTTATTTCCTCGAAACAACTTCAGTAATCTGGCTTCGCTATCGTGCGAATGCGAGGATTTATTAGCAAATGAAACAATTTTATGTTATAATTTCGATCTTTTAGAGATAATGAATTACGCCACACCAAGTTTATGTTGCAAACGAGGACATTTACATTTTTTTTTGGTCTGATGATCCCAGCTCAAGGCGCGGGTCAACAGTATACACTTTAATAATAAAGTCCCAGCCATTGTTCAGGCGTTTTCTATAAATAAATTTAAATGTTTTATTAAAAATGTCTCTGACGTAAATCCTACTACTCCACAGATGAATATCTAAGTGATCGCACAGTCTGGGAATAGATTTTGTCTGCTCGTGTACTCTCTTGTTTTCATACAAAAAAAAAGGTAAATTACACTACACTTGAAATATGACAATTTTTAAATACAGCTCATTCAAAGGCCAATTTCCTTAGAGAAGAACGGGCAAGAAACAGATTAGGTATTACAACGTTTTTAATATTAGAACTTATTCATTAAAATTACAGTTATTAAAAATGCAGAATGGCAGAAATATAATTTTCTGCGAGAGTATAGTAATTTTTTTTTGAGTGACATGGCTCGCATTAGTTTTGCTTAAAAGTTACATTTTTATTATTATTGTAGTTGAACCGACGTTTAGAGACCTTTCACGTTTTAAGAGGGACAGTACCTTTTTACGCAAAATGTATTGTAAAATACAGTTACAATTATACGCGCTTAAATCCCTTAAAAAGTGTAACACTGGCGTAAATCAAATAAAATACTATGCGTTATTTACGTTTCGCGTATATATTAAAATAAAATACAATTATTTTTTTTACGCTCTACAATATCATTTCTAAAAATTATTTTGTCAAGAAAACATTTTCGAACCCTCCTTGCATTTGGAGGCAAACAAAGCATTTGTACGGAAAATAATAACTTTCCGCACACTAAACACAAATGGAGCAGAAAAATTTTTTGAGAAAATATAATAACATTTATGCAATACCTTCGCCTTAAGTTTTCACCAGCCTGCTGATGCTTGTCCTGCCGCCTTTAAATTCCTTTCATGGTAGAGGCTACTGACTGTGGCATAAGCGATAGCATAGCAATAATCATTACCATTCAGTACAACAACAGCTGCCCTGTTTTTGCAGTCTGAAGTTCGCAGATGTGAGAGTGGACGGCTTCCATGCCAACCAACGCAAAAGAACCGCGTGATTGCTAAAGAGGTTGCGGGGTAACATTATTCTGAAAACCATTGTTAGTCAATGCGATGCGCCTATTATAAAGACATTTATGCGGCTTCATGTGCCTGTTTAATTATAATTATATTATTCTTCATCGCGTGCCTTTCCGACTATCGAAGGTTGGCGGTCAGCTAATATACCTTTGCGAGGCGAAATAGTTCTGCCGTACTCGCGATACCAGTCCACTCTCGGATGTTGCGCAGCCAAGACTTTTTTCTGCGACCTACGCCTCTTCTTCCTGATATTATTCAAACATAATTTATTAAGGACATTTTACTAACAATTATGGAAATCTTTTTCTAAAATATTTTTTTATTATCATTGTTACTATTCTAATAAGCCAGATACATGACGTCATTCAAAGCACCTTAGCGGGAGATCAGTGGCGTGCATTGGTTTTCTAGCAAGGTAAGCTGTAGATCTAACTAGTCGTAGAACCGCGCTCTAGTCGACAGTACTAGGTTTTGAAATCTACATACTGGAGTTGTTTGTATTTCGCATCATGTAGTTTCCGTACCATATGGTCAACCTAATATTTTAGTTTGTGTCATTCGAAGAACAAGTATACCTAAAACTGCTTTCTTATCTCAATAGCCTAAGCATGCGTGTTTATTTAACAAAAATTATTTGTTATTAAAATTCTATTAAGATTACGCATATTTTCGTTTTTACCGCCATCTAGCGGTAAACACCCGTACTGCAATAATTTACTGTCAAACCTAAAATTTCATGCGTTTATGATAAATAATATTTATATCTTAAGGTAATTATTATTGGAAACTCTTAATAAAGTTATATTATTTTGAAAAGTTTGTGCCTTCAAAAAATAACTTTAAACTCAAATAACAGAGGACCTTTGTATAAAGACTAAATGTATATAATTTTTTTGAACTTATGACATCAAAATAGCAAAGTGTATAATTTTAATACTATCCTTTAGCTTTTCTAGATAATATTATTATACCTTCTTGATATATATATATATATATATTTTTCGGGCTGTAACTTGTTTTGATTACAATAACATTAGTAATGGGCCGGTCGAACGGTAATTTTTCATTAACACAAATATCTCAAAAATGTTCAAGACATTACTCGTAAAAGTACTGGTGTATTAAAAGAATCAATTTTTATTTTATTTATTTTTTAAACCTGTACCTCTATCCTAACCGGCACACTAATTTAATTTCTCTATTACTTATATTTATAAAAGCCAATATCTATTTTTAACACAAATCACAGACCAACTTTTTATCACAGAAAAACTTAACAAGGGTCGCGGATGACGGAGTGACCTATAATAAAAATAAAATACTAATTATTAATCAATGAATATACCTAATGATTCTCACGAAGACAAAAAGCAAAATAGCCATAAACTCCTAATATGGAGGGAGTGAGACATATTGGGGTAATCGGTTTATCTCGCTACAAATTGTAAGTACGCATGCCTATCTAGCCCCCCATACATTGCTGAATATCGTTTAACTGTGACCAATACTTTCCTAAATAAGATCTATGAAATACTCGTTGTGTCGTAAAGGCATTTTTTTGACTGCCTACCGTACGAATGTAGTATGTAGGTAACTAGCGTAAGGAAATATTGAATGAGTCGTTGATCAATATAAGTTTGGTTATAGAATAACGGAAGCAAATTAAACTTAATCAACTTTATTATTTAATATTTTATTTTTATTATATATTGAGTAACTGTATTTATTTATTTTATTTAATACTTTCATAGCGAGGTAGGCAATGCCTAAAGGCATATATGGAATGCACGCCCCTGCGGGAGATACAACCTCAACTGCGACTGCAAGATAGTCCATGATAACCAAAACTGCCTACTTTATCTCTCTACAACTATACTATTTGGTCAATGATAAAAAGAAGAATTTAAATCGTTGACGCTGCAACACATATTACACTATAGGCAAGAGTGATAACATTCTAGAAACTACATACGACGTTCTCGTGTTAGCCAACAACTTTGATGCAGTTAATTGAAAAAAATCAACATGTTATCAAGTTAAAAGATACACTAGAGAAAGTGAGAGAATCTAAACACGGTGTTCGAAGCGAAGTAAAGGAATATTCATTAATAAATAAAAAAGAAGAGTGTGTATTACCTCTGTTATCTCTATTACGGACTATTAAGTGAGTCCGATGCTTGTCCGAGACATAAAATAAACCTTTAAATAATTAAATTGAAACAGTTAAATGCGGTTGTTACAATAATGAAATAGAACCAATTTAAAATTCCCAACTTGACCTTTGAACGGAAGCCCCGTTTGATTAAGTAAATTCATAAAACCTGATTGAAATCAGTGATTCTTCCCAGGACACGTAGGGCTCGGAAGTTTTTACGCATTCCGCGCTCGTAATGCCTGTTCCGCCTATTAAGAGTAAACAGTTCGCGTATAAAATTAAATAGATACGCGATATAAAACTCGAAGCTGTTGGGCTTAAGTTAAAAAATGAAGCGATTTAATTACGTGTGAATAATTTAAGACCTTTTTTTAGTGCCTACTGGCTTTTTCTTCTCGGCCGATACGCTTGACAGGGTGGTTGTGTTTGTTGCTATGTGATAACTTACATAACACTTTCCTTAGGAATGTTTGCAGTGATTTCCCGTCGCCTTCTGCACCAGACTGTTCTAGAATTTAGTAGGTTAGTGATTTTGCACTAAAAAGATATAAGAAAATCACGTGTGTCTTATTGGTTTGATATTAGCTCATCCTTCTATCCTCCTATATACTTACACTGGTCTTTAAACCAGCGTAAATCAATGATATTATATATTTTATGAAAGAGGAGGACAAACGAGCGTACGGGTCACCTGATGTTAAGTGATCACCACCGGCCACATTCTCGCGCGTTGCCGGACTTTAAGAAAGGGGTACGCGCTTTTTGAAAGTGGTATGGTCCTCGAAATACTGCATAAGAAAGCTCATTCCATATATTTGTTATTGGTGGAAGGAAGTTCCATGAAAACCAGATTGCCCTACAGTGCAGTTTTCAAGGAATTTCCTCTGAACTTGGTTGACTAACCAGATGTTAGGGATAATATGCTAATTTGTGGCGCATCGCGCGAAGGTGGAACTCGGCGGCAGGTGAAGAAGATCTCCGGATACTCCCTGTGATAAATGCAGAAAAGACACACAATGAAGCGATGTCTCTACGCCATTCACAGAGCACTAGATCCCTGATAATTCGAGCAGCTCTGACTTGAACGCGGTCAAATGATTCATTGATACTGGGGCGCACTAGACCAGAGGCGACAGCCATACTCCATATGTGGCCTGACCTGATCGTTGTAGAGTGCTAGAATATAAGATGGCTTAAATCAGTATTTTATTTTATGAAAGAATAGGACAAACAAGCATACTGTTTCGCTTATGGTATGTGATCACCGCAGCCCATACTTTCTTGTAACACCAGAGGAATCATAAGAGCATTGCTGACCTTCTTCTTCTTCTTCATACGGGCGCTTTCCGCAACTCGACCTCATATGCGCCTATTTTGCGTGTGAGGGTGGTAGAAGCTACTCCAACCAGCCAAGCTCCTCCAAGAAGTCACCCAACTTTTTAACATCTCGGAAGACTTCCCGAAGAGCGCCTGGTGACCGCGTGTGCTTCGCCCTGTAGTTTGCCACCTCACTGCATTACAGCAGAACGTGAGCGGCTGTTTCTTCTGCCTCCAGGCAACCTCTGCATAGAGGGCTGCCCGTGGCACTTATATTAAAGAGATGCCTGTTAAAATTGCCGTGACCTGTGGCCGCACATAATAGTAATCTTAGTCGACACCGATTAAGTTGTAAGATTTCCCTGGTAAAACGCAAGTCGGCGCAAGGTAAAGCTGCTTTGGCTTGCCTGCACTCCTCAAGGCTATCCCAGTATTGTTGATGTAGTGTTTTTATCTTTTGATTTAAGTGGTTCCTGAACCAACTATGTGGCAGAGGCAGGAAAGGCTCTGGTGCAACCGATTGGGTCTCAGAACCCCTTCTAGCTAGTTGGTCTGCCGCCTCGTTGCCCCTGACCCCACTGTGATCTTTGATCCACTGAAGTGTTAGGTTGTTGTTTTTACCAGCCACCTTATTTAATGCTAAGTGGCATTCAAGTAATAAGCTGGAATTGATTATCTTACCTTGAAGGGATTGTAATACCGATTTGCTATCAGAGAGTATTCTAATGGAGTGATCTTGAACCTCTGGCCAAGATAGCATTGGCAGCTAGCAAAATCCCCATGCATTCAGCCAAGTAAAGCTATAGTAATAATAATAATATATAGTAATAATAATATATAGCTTCATATAGTGTAAAGCTTACCCAAGGACTCGGATATGCTGATATTTAGATCTTCCGAGGAGACTCCCGTACCTGTGCCTGAATACGTCTTCCAACCATCTGTGTAGAGGTCGAGCTCATGATGTGTAAGGATACTGTCGTTCCTTTCCTCGAGCTCTATTCTGTATTTTTTATCAAAAATGAAAGTCCGCTCTATTTTATCACTCGCTGCTTCCACAAGTGGCATAGCTAACCATGTTTCTGAAAGTATGCTAAGATGTTTAACTTTATCAATTCTCTGTGTTTTCAGATGTTTTAATCTTAGCGCAGCCATTGCCGCTTCTTGATATATGAATAAGTGTAGCGGAGGGATGCTCAGGGCTATTTCCAAGGCGGCGGTAGGAGTTGTTCTCATGCATCCCGTCACCGCACAGCATGCTTGCCTTTAAAATTTTTGTAATTTGGCGATGCAAGTTGTAAGTCTGGTCCTGTTCCACCACACTACACAGCCATAAGTGAGCATTGGTCTCACCACTGCTGTGTAAATCCATAAGGTGAGCTTTGGTTGGAGACCCCATCTCTTGCCAATCATCTTGCGGCATTGCCATAAGGTGATACTCGCAGAGTTGATTTTGTGTTCTAGATTTCTGCTCCAGTTCAGTTTGCTGTCTAGAATCACACCTAGGTATTTGACCTCTTTTGATAACTGAAGTCTTGTATTGAAGATAGTGGGTGGTCTGTGGTTCCCTACCAATCTTTTGTTAGAGAAGAGTACTACCTGTGTTTTCTGTGGGTTTACAGAGAGCTCATGGTCTTTACACCATTTTTCGACGAGTCGAAGAGCTGCTTGTAACCTATCACATACCATGCTGGCATTATTGCCTGTGTTTAATATGGTGATGTCATCGGCATACCCTACTGTGTAAAAGTATTAGTTGTTCAGTTTGGAGATCAGATCGTTCACTACTAAGTTCCACAGAAGCGGAGAGAGAACACCTCCCTACGGACAGCCGCGGGCTACAAGGGCGCCTTTCGTGTCTTCCCCTGTTACCCTTATAATTCTATTGCTTAACATATTAATTATCCAGTCAATAAGCAGGGTCTGTACTCCGTGTCTGCGAATTGCTATTTTGATACTGGTGAAGTTGGTCTTATCAAATGCTCCCTCTATATCTATGAAGCAACCTAGACAGACTAATTTATTTTGTAAGGCATGTTAAATTTTTCCTACTACCTGGTGAAGAGCGGATTTCGTTGATCTGCCTTGGCAGTAGGCATGCTGATGCCTGTGTATAGGTGTGTTACGTAGCGCATTATCTCTCAGGTGTCTGTCGCATATTCTCTCTAAACTCTTGAGGAAAAAAGACGACAGACTGATAGGTCTAAACGATTTAGGATTAGTGTAATTACTCTTACCTTGCTTGGGTATGAAGATGACCCTAACTTCCCACCAGGGTGTATTTGAAGGCCAGACGGGCCTGGTAGATATATGTCAGTATGTACATCAACTTATCTCCTCCCCACTGTAGCAGTGCAGGAAAGACGCCATCTGTACCCGCTGACTTGAAAGGCTGGAAGCTGTCCACCGCCCATTTCACCTTGTTGTAGGTGACGATCTCATTGCTGGTTTGCCAGCAGTTCTCTGTAACCAAGCTGTTAGGTATCGTCCAAATTGGTTCTTGTATTATTTTACAGTCTGGAAAGTGTGTATCTAGCAGTACCGTGTTAGTCTCCTCCTGGCTCTAGAGATCTATAGAGCCTCTGGTCAGTCTTCCTCGGGTACCTTTTAGGTTGTTCGGGGTTACTGGTAATTTTTAAATCGTATCGAATCCACCTGTGATCAGAGCATGATGCCTCTGATGAGACATGCCAACCCGCTATTAGATCAGCAGCTCTGGGGGTTGCTAGTGTCAAGTCAATTATTGTTTTGCACCGCGTACCCACAAATGTGGGCTCGTTACCTTTGTTTAATAAATCTATGTTAGTAAATAGGTATTCAACCTGATCATTACCTCTATTGTTGCTTGCTTCCATTCCCCATAGCGGATGATGGGCATTGGAGTCCGTTGACACAATCAGTTCCCATCCATTCAGTTGGTACCGCATCCGCCTCATGCATGTAGACTGATGCAATAACGATGTTGAGGTTGTTTATGTCTTGGTTAGAATTCAGCCTTATGGCACACAGATCTCTGGAACAGAAATCCACAAGAGGCTGTATATTTATATTTCCTTTAACGTAAATGCAGGCTCTCACCTCTTCGAAATTGTTTTGGAAGAGCTTACCACAAATATTGGAGTCCGCATACGTTGCCGCCCCTATCCACGGCTCTTGGATCAGTGCAATGGCTGGTGTAGTAGATGCAACCTCCAACCATCTTCGAAGTTGAGCCGTCGCAGTAATGCTATGATGGAGGTTGCATTGTAAAATCAATATTTGCTTATGGGGGAAAGGGGCTCCATTGGGATCCTCTTCCTCCCCCAGCCCAAGTTTGGTTAGGTCAAGGAGCTCATCGTTGCATGATACTTCGACGGCTCAGCTCGACCCAACCTGTGAGGTCTCCTTGTTTGAGGACGGTCGGACTACAGGTTTTGTAGCAGCTGCCACGACCCGCATCCCCCCTGAATCGTTCGGAGAATCCATAGGGGTATCCACGAACCTCCCCTTGGCATCCTGGAATTTTAGGTACACCGCACCCAGCCGATAGCCGAGGCGGCGCTTCCTCTCCAGTACAGTTTGCACGATGTCGTCGGGGATACTCACCACCACAAATGTCGCCTTATCCTGCGGTAAAATGGTGTAGACACGCCATCGCTCCACTTGTGCCCATGGGTTCCCCAGTCTTATGCACATACCACTGAGCACTTGGTCCCCATCGTGTTCGTTACGGACGGATGCCGCAGCGTACCATCTTCGGTATATCTTTTGCATCTATGACCGTGAGTTTGCCCACCCCTGGCAGATCCAGCTCCGAACATACCCCGACGGTCCACTCCACCGCATCCTGATTTTCACAGTAGAGGCGAAGTGAGCCGTCATAGTAAGTCGGCCTCCGTATGAAGATGGGGCCCTCAACGGTCATTAATTATCTTCTGGCTGTCGCGATGAACGCATCGTCCAGGTGTTTTTCAACTATGGCAGCCGTCTCTTTAGTGATATAGACCGTTGCCGATGTGATGACGAGCTCAGCTATTCTCTACCAGACACTCGTAATAAGTGGAGTGTTTCACCGGCGCGCAGCCTTCGGAACCAGGGTAAGGATTCTACATGGGTTACCTTTCTTAAAGGCCGGCAACGCTCCTGTGATTCTTCTGGTGTTGCAAGAGAATGTGGGCGGCGGTGATCACTTAACACCAGGTGACCCGTACGTTCGTTTGTCCTCCTTTTTCCATAAAATAAACAGGACAATAACCAGACCAGCGGAACCCTACTCCTTCCAGACAACTGAACCGTTCAGATCCCAGCGTCAACCACACTTGATGATATTGCTGAACTTAATTGATATAATATTTTGTTGACTCTTTCTGTTGAATTTTTTTTCCTTTGTGATTTGTTCCCTCATTAACTAAATCTCATTAATTGTTTAATATATTATGATGTTTATGTTCCGTATAAATAATTAATCAACAAATTTTGCATACCCACATTATTTTAAAAAAGGATTTTGACTATTTGGTCATTTGTAAACAGTTAAACCATAGCTGAACAAACCGCTTCAGCTCGTAACATAACACACACTACATAATAACATTGTCGAATCTTCATTAAGCGAAGCTGTTTACAGAGGATACAGTAACAGTAGCCGTCATGCTTAGGTTTTCTAATTTATTGGGACAATGTTTCAAAGTATAATGTTATCGCTAGAGAGATTCATTCGCCAAATCTTCTCGCAAGGAAAAATAATTTAAAAAAAGGTGTATATTACCTTATTCTACATTTTAATGTCTTACACACTTGATGCGGCTCTAGTGTGAGAAAATTTAAAATTTTCTTGGATTTTTAATAATTAAGAAAAATTTTGTTCACTATTAACTTCCATAAACATGGTTCTAATTAAGAAAAATACGGCAGTCTGCGGAATTGATGTGATTTTTTGTATGATCAAAAGAAAAACCGCTTATTAGCTGGCTTGTACAAACACTTACTGTACCAATTCAATTAGAAATTGGAGCTATTTTTGCCATTTCTGCTGATGGCATTGATGTAATTAACATTAATGTTGTGAAAGAAAGAAAAATTTGAAAGTAATCAATTTTGATAAAACGAATGCGATTATAAAATACATAAACATATGTTTTGTTTTGTTAAGTTACAAAATACGTTTAGAGGGGAAAAGGGAAATTCGGTGAGCATGTGTTAGTAGCCTAGACTTTGCTTATTACACGCTTTTCATTAGCTTCACCTGTATGTATGTTTGTTTGTAACCTACTCATTTGGGCGCGATTTCGACCCACCTTAAACGGCCAGATTTCGTTCAAACTTCATAGATTTATCGAGGACTGATGACAATACATTAATTTGATAAAATTATTGCATTTTCCAATTTGCAAAATAAGATTTTTGTTAATTTAAATATTTTTTTTCATCTGTCGTCGTTCGCTTATATTGTTCATTTTAAATTTCAACCATAATCTTTTCAACCAAAGCGTGTTTTAGTTTTTTTAAACTTCTTTTACTCTATATAATACATACACTTACTCTGATAATTTTGATATGTATTATAGCTTCACTTCAAAAAATATCCATGCAATCTAAGCCCTAGTAAATTCGACTAAATAATGTATAAAGCGCTTGTAAACGTAATTATTCACATTTTTTCCCAGAATAATCGGCATTTAGACGTAACTGCGAAAAAAACCGTTTTTCAAATACTGTTCTAACGAGGGTGTGACAGATATTGACTGTTGTAGGGTACAAATGAAATAAGGTTAAATTCTGCTGTGAGGTATATATACCCCTTTCCCTCTTGTACCTAATGTATTCGGTAGTAATGATATTTCTACGGTTTCTTTCCATGATTTCTGTTACGTTAGTTTTCAAGTCTGTTATTTCTGCTTTTGTAGTTAAAGGTCTAGACATATTTTCTGTATCAACTAATATATTTATATAGATAATAGCTCATGTCCGCGACCTCGTCGGCCTAAATAAAGATAAGAATACTTGTTTAATAAAGATAAGAGACGCGCTGGATAGAAACACTTGTTTGTCTTATATGTCTTGTCTCTTACATCCGAGAAGAGTTTGGATGATGAGCTTATATTTGGTTAAGAAAGATCGCGCAATGTTTTGGCTTCAGTATTTCCGTCCACATTTAGTTTTTCCAAATTTCTGCGTATTGTGTGGCCAAAATATCAAAGAATTCATTGTCGGCATAAGGCGGACAAGAGTATTTTTAATCGGAGCTGGTACAGGATCGATTCGTTTCACCATCCAAGGTATCCTTAGCATTCGTCTCCATCTCGAATGCATTATTCCTTTGCCTTTCTCGGGCCAAGATTGTCTACATTTCTACTCCACACAGAAATATATGGAAAACCAGTGCTCATGTCAATCTTGTCTTAGTTTTGATACCAAGTTGAAGAGGCAACAGCGACCTTGGAGTCTAAATAACTCCAAAACTATCTGAAGCAGAAGGCAACGTGAAACTACTGCTACTATTTTTCTCGAGAGAGTCTGCATAAAAGAAAGACGAAACTACAAATAAAAAAATAAAACTAATAATCAGAATAAGGAATATATTGGATAAATAACATATCAAAATGAAAAATATTTTCATTTCACTAGAAATACATACGTAGGATGCGAAAAAATCCCCAGTCGAGAAATATACATACAGATATTTTCTGTTAAAAACATCGGCTCCGACTTAATCCTCGTAGATTATGTCGTGACCTTAAGCGTGGCTTACGACGAATAGTGACTTGTAATCTTTGTACATTTTTGTGCTTCACATTAGACTTGGCAACTTAGTATTATTTTTGCTAAAGCATTATTTACCACCGTCACATGGAGATTTATTTTATAGGTTGTATGATTGCTATTTTAAATTTGATATCACTTATTCTTGTACAAAACATAAAAGCGTGTTTTTTTATATAAAAGGCAATGATAAATCAAACGGGATGGGAGTGGTGAGGCAACCAACCATGGACATCCGCAACAACAGGTGTCAAGAGATGCGTTGCCGGCCTTGAAGGTGGGAGTATGCTCTTTTTTTGAAGGTCCTAAGTCGTATCGGTCCGGGAAAACAGCAGCAGCATATTGATTCTACAAAGTTGAAGTGCGTTGTAAGAAATATCTTGCAAAACGCGCGGTTGTGGAGTACCAGACGTCAATGTGATGGGGGTGGTATTTTGCATTTTGACGTAATATCCGACAGCTACGCTGAGCACTCCCACCCACATCTCCACGCAACGCCAAAGAGTCAAGCCGATCGGGGATCACTTGATCGTCTATGATTCGAGCCTCTCTTCGTTGTATGCGGTCAAATGGAAGGAGCTGGTACTGGGAAACGCCCACCCAGAGGTGAGAACAGTACTCCATGTGAGGCCGAATTTGCGCCTTACATAGTGCAGGCGGTGGCTTATAGAGAAGTACTGTCTCGCCTTACTGAGTACGCCAAGGTTTTTTCCAAAAGACCACGGAACTGAAAATCGTTCGATATATGGTCGCCTAGTATACGATACAGGCTGTGGCAGTTTGATGATTATGAAAAAAAGACTTCAAAGAAGGAGGAGGTTCTCAATTCGTCGGTATGTTTTTTTATGTTTGTTACCTCTAAAATTTCGACTGGGTGAAACGATTTTGATAATTCTTTTTTTATTTGAAAGCTGAGCTTTCCCGTGTGGTCCCATTGTAATTTGGTCCAGATCTGACAGTGACATCCATGAGAAGACCATAAAAGTCTTAAATTTACTATGCGTATGTGGACGACATCTTTGACAAATTTACGAATAACTCTATATCGCGCCAATCGATTTCGATGATTCTTTTTTTTATTGTAAAGGATATACTTCAAAGGTAGTTTGATGAGATTTTGATTAGTTTCTGATAATGGGATTACAGAAAGGTAACGATCTGTGGCAGAATTTCCAACTGACTGTAATCAAATTGCAAAACGCTTACGTTCCTTGCTGTATTGTAAAATTTAGTATATCTACACATATTTAAATAAATTTTTAGATCGTGTCCTTCAAATTCACTAAAAATAAAAATAAAATAACAAAAAACAACGGATTCCAAAAATAACAATAACCGTATCTATGATTAGATTAATTAATTCGATTGTATCAAAATACGCAATTATTTTTATACGTTTTAGTGCATATTACATCAATTATTTTGAAATAGTGTTTTTGAAGTCGGTTTTTTTTGTAAATTTATTTTTCTAAATTATTCACATAATCTATGCTGTCTTATCTGATAAGTTCATGTGTTTTCAACATTTTAAAGATATTTAAATTTGTGATACTAGCATTAATCAGCGCATATGCTATTTCGTTTAATCTTTCATTTAATTTTCTTTACAGTAAAATCAGAATTTATTAATTACTTTTCTGAGCACGAAAGATATATTGATGATTTATTTCAAAAATTATATTTTATTAGTAATATTTACCTTACGACTTTTAAAAGTTTGTAGTTGTGTTTTTGCAGTAGTACGAGTAGTAAGTATAAAATAATAAAGGCACCCTTGTTTTAATGAATAGCATCATGTATTATCATAAACACTATTCACAACCAATAGTCAAATTGTAATTGATCAAACTCAATTACAATTTGGCTATTTCTTTTATGCAGATCACAAAGTTATATTCAGCTTTTTTCTAGATGATTTCAAATACCTAAATTCATCAACTTACCTTCAACATCGAAAGTTCCATTTACATTTAAGATAATTATTAAAGTTACCAGTTAGGGATTAAAAAGGACCCTTCTTAATACATTTCTCTCGAAAACTCTTAATTACTGATCCTTTAGGGTTTCATTGAGGTATTTTCAATAAGATTAATTAAACCAATTTACTATAGAGAAATGTTTAAATAAATTTGAAGTGTTCGATTTGCTGTTGGGCATTTTATTTAAAGTTTTGAATCTTATATTGTGTTTTATTTAATAGAATATAATAAAAAGATTGAAAACGTGAAAAGTATAAGTATAAAATACAACTTAGCTTTTAAATTTCCGTGATAAAAATAGTCATGGAAACTTGTGCATTGTTAAAGATTCACTTATTAAATAAATGTTATATGCAAAAAAGTGCAAAATAATTCATTTACTCAAAATGAAAATATTTCTTTTCTCTTAAATCTTACCTAATGAACATTCAAATTCATATTGACATATTAACTCTTAGCAAGAATCAAACTTTTTCTACGAATTGAAGTGTAATATGTAATCAATATTTTTTTATATAAGAAATGGTGACAAACTGTGGTGAAGCAGTAATGTGTAAGTATTACTGTATTTCGATCTGAAGGGCACTGTAGCTAGTGAAATTACAGGGCAAATGAGACTTAACAACTTATGTCTCAAGGTGGCGACCGCAGTTGTAGTGCCGCTCATTTTTGGGTCTTCAAGAATCCTGTGCGGCACTGCATTGTCATGGGCAGGGTGTGTCAATTACCATCAGCTGAACGTCCGGCTCGTCCCGTCCATTATTTTCATTGAATAAAAACTAAGGTATGCGAGGTATTTCAAGTTCGCAGCCCTAAAATCCAAATCTATCTCAACTCCGCGATAAATCCTTTATTTAAGTGGACATGAAAAAGTTTACATTTTTAATATATGTGGTGTTACAAACATTTTTTCTCTCTTAAGAGATTATAAAAAGACCTGCAATTTAGAGCCGCTCTATTGTACTCTCCCTCTAGGAGTCTTGCTTGAAACCAAATATCTGTGCAGCATCGCTTGTCATAAGCAAAATAGCCCATAAATTCAAATTCAAATATTTCTATTCATAATAGGATGTGATATTACTTATTGAAAGTTAAAAGCTACCACCCATTCCAAAACGAATTCCTCAGACCTGAGAATAATGGGCTCAACCGGCTTGTTTTTTCATCTCAAAATATGTTTTACAATTAAAGTAACATTGTACAATTAAACTTATTATTTAATAGCCTGAGGGCGGTCGCTCCATTCCCAATCTGTGGTATCATTAAGAAAGTCATTTATGTTATAGTAACCTTTAAGACACAGACGTTTTTTCACAAGTCTTTTTGGATAACGCAATACTTTTGTTTTGAACATTTTCTGGGATCTTGTTGTAAAAGTATATACATCGCCCCACAAAAGATTTACTAATTCGACTTAGCCGTGTAGTAGGCATTATAAGTTTATTTTTGTTCCTGGTGTTAATTATGTTTATGACAGTTTCTGGCAACTTCACTTATATGCCTATGAACATAAGTTAAATTATCAAGAATATATTGAGATAACTGGCGAAAGTACCTCTAAATAAAAACTCTGCATAAAAAACCTTAAATAAATAAATTGTACGCTTAGCGAATGTTAATTAAGTTTACACTAACCACTCGTAATTAATTCGTGATAGAATCTCGGCTGCTTGCAGTTTGTTTAAGAGATATTTCGTCGGGTGAATTTACTTTGAATTATGAACTTACCGTTGTTTAGGTGTTAAGTCCGTTAATGGGAATTTTACGTGATATTAGAAGTAATTTAAATTTGTAACTGGTAGTGCAATAGAAAATACAGTTTTATGTTAACATATAAATAAACCTTTTTGGGGTAAAAGTTACAAAATAAATAATTTAAATGATATTATATGTGATACCACGGGGAAATTTGAGAAAGGGGAGATCGCTGCCAAGCTCTCTCAAAATCAACTGTAATATAATAATAATAATATTTCCACGTTTTTACACTAATTATCTTGCCCCAAACTAGGCAAAGCCTGTACTATTGCACTATGGCACAAGACAACGATGTATTTAATACAATATTAAATATATACTTACTTAAACATACATAAATACATAAACCATGACTCGGAAACAAATTTCATATTCATATTATATGTTTTGGCCGTAAAAAAGAAAATCTCCCGTTGAGTTGCTGCCCTCCTCAAATCGGCGACATTATCTTATGGGCAGTAGACATTTTCAATCAGTGATTTCAATATCCTACAATTGAATAAAAATATTGACAGTTAGATTGACATACTGATTGGCATAAAGTAACGACAGAGTAATCCGAGAAACGTAAATGTTCTTTAAGTCATATGAACCTGGAAATAGCGCTGTTAAATATTTAGTCCACGGACGAGTAAAAAAAGAAGGACTCCGTGTCACCTTACATGACAGTGAAGCACCAAAACAAGCCGGTAAACGAGTAAATACATAGCCCCACGCACACACACTAATACAAGCCGATCGGCCGCCATTATGAGATTTGCCATCGTCTGTGACAGATCAGTTTTCGTCGCAATAAAATATTTTAATAATGCCGTCGTGCGTTGTGAAAAATCGTAAAAATACTATAAAAGTATTTGTGGTCATACATAATTATTTAAGGGAGAAAAATTGTGTAATTGTATCCCCCGTAACCGCACACACACTAGCATAAAGGTGCTTCACTTGCTAATATCACGGCGCGGAGTCCTTATTTTTTTACTCGTCCGTGATTTAGTCCAATGTTTCATTTGAACAAATTATATTAGCGCGTGCGTAATAAAACATATGATATTAAATATGAAAATCAGTTTTGGCAAAACAATAGACAACAATTGCGGCTAAACCACAAATTTCAAAAACATCTTACGTTTCTGATTTTGCAGCAGTAATCTTTACAACATTGATGAACCGTTATTTGTATATTATTAAGTATTAATGTTGCAGCGAGCCTTATCGTAATAGTTATGTGCCAAATATATCTGAAGAAAACATTGCATGGATGGCAATAACAAGAGAGCGTTCAGGTTATAGCGTGGTCTCCGAGGAAATATCTAAAAGTGGTTCGCTATTGAATTGTTACTTCAATTCAGTTACGACTTCAAATAAATATTTGTTAAACTTCTTTCTCTGGGATACTTCGTTTTTGAGGAAATCGTCTCTATTCTGATGTTAATAACTTCTTAGTATAATATATGATATCAAATTGAGAGTATATAGGCTCTGTTACAGTGCAGATGTAAGTTGAATATTCTAAATTCTTACTAAGCCATTAGCAGCAATTTCTCCATACAAATTTTCTCGATAGGTACAGTCTTGGTGGTTTTTAAGCCTAGGTCAATATTTTCTTAAAATAAGATCAATATCTTTACTATCCGTGTCTCGCTGTTTTGCTTTGTTTGATATTTTTGTTGTTGTAAGTGCTAGATGACTTCAAATAGTACTTAAAACAACTTTATCATATAGGCCGTAATCTGAAGCCTAGTAAACAAATCCGGTAATAATAAAAGTAAAACTTTCGTTACTTTTGGTTACGGCTATGAGGACGTGGCAGACGTGGTCGCTATCTATATAATGAGGAATCTCATTGTCGTTCAGCGGGCAATAGAGAGAGCTATGCTTGAAGTTTCCCTGCGAGATCGAATCAGGAGATGAGGAGATCCGTAGGAGAACCAAAGTTACCGACATAGCCCAGATGGTTGTGAAACTGAAGTGGCAGTGTGCAGTGCACATAGCTCAACGAACAGATGGCAGTTGGGGCACTAAATTTCTCGAATGGCGATCACGAACCGGAAGACGTAGTGTTGGTAGTAGACAAGATGGACCGACGATCTGACGTCAAGATCGAAGGAATATATTGGATGAGGGCAGCGCAGGACCGATCATAATGGCCATCTTTGGGGGCCTTTGTCCAGCAGTGGACGTCTTTCGGCTGAAATAATGAAAAAAATGATGATGAGGAGGTAATATTAGAGAATTTTATTACTGATTTCCAAGTTCTCGCTCAAGACTTTTAGTCGAAGATACAGTTGTGGCAAATTTGCTTGACATAAATATATATGAAGCATTGTTGAATCTTTAAAAGCTAATTTTACCTCTTAATGTGTAAAGTTGGCATTTCTTTGGAGGGATAAACTGCCACCAGCCACCCTTTGGATCAGTTCACTGCAAAAGATATAATAAGATTAATTAATGAATCAATGGTTAATCTAAATTAAGCTATACTTAATCAAAATGGATCAAGTTCGTGACTATTGGTTACTGGCTGAAGATCATGGAACACCCGCTTATATAAACACCGCGCATTAAAATAGAAACGGAACCTCGCACATATCAAACTCTATGTGACTTGAGTAAGCAGTGGTTAATTTACTTACTTCTTTTGATTGGTGCTTCATGAAGTCCTGGACGTCAAAAATAATTTGTTTTATTGTGGTATATATTTTTTTATTATATTAGTGAATTATAATTTTTTAATGTGTAATAATAACGCAATAAATACAGGTAGTCTCCTTCATAACGCAGTAGAGTGATTCCGTATTCATAAATATCCTTGAAGCTCGCACAGATACTAAAATTGGTAATCCCATAGGTATAAGTGATAATGAAAGAATAAACAGAATCGCGATGCTCAAATTTTTATTAACAAATCAGAAATGCACCCTAGAATGAGGGAAAATAAAATGAAATTCTTTGTTCTGTACTAGACAAAAATCAACACACACCTTTTAGAGTATCACAGAGGCTTTCATTGTTTGAGAGACAATTTCAGTTGAAGGTGAAGCATTTAGAGCCTGGGATTGATGGCTTACGCACTGTGCTAGTAATATCCTCTAGTCTGGGAGTTGCCATTTCTCCCATTAGGACATAAAATTATTATTATATGATAGAAGCTCCCGGTATACATATTTCTTGCGAGATTATAACATGACGTATGATATCACATGTTAACCAATTGGATGCTCCTTTCCACAGGATGCCCGCTAGATTATGGGTACCACAACGGGTCCCTTTTTCCTGTCGAAGAAGCAGATATGTGTAAGCATTATTGTGTTTTATCAGAAGAGTGCCGTAGCTAGTGAAATTACTGGACAAACGAGCCAACCTCTTATGTCTCAAGGCGACAAGCGAAATTGTAGTGCTCAGAATTTTTGGATTTCTTCAGAATCCTTAGCGTTACTGCATTGTATAGGCAGGGCATTACAATTACCATCAGCTGAAAGTCCTGCTCGTCTCATCCCTTATTGTAATAATAAATATAGTAAACATAATACAGAAGTAAAATAATCTTTAAAAGATTAAATCGCGTGTGATTGTAACTGTATTTTTACATCGTCATGTCAATACAATATCAGGAGGATCATTTATTCATTTTTATTTATTAAATAGGAAACAATTGCTGTAAACTATGATACCTCAAGTTTTATACCTAACTTACAGGCTAACCCAACATGCATAATAAACTGAAACTTACATTACCAAAATATATTACAAAAAAAACACACACAAAAATTTAAACAACTAAAGCACATGACGTCAGAATACATAACTAATCGCGTCATACATAAGACAATCCCTTCTTTAACTATGATCGCCTGATACCAAAACACTATATAATGATTCCCATCTCATTTTCTGCCACGCTAAATATTTTGAATTTATAAATCTTTCTCTTTGAACTGTCTCGCTTTTTTGTTTCATCTACTTTCTGATCACAATGATGTTAAAGAAGTTTTCACATAAAAAAAAAACAAATATTGCAATACAATATTATAACTAAAACACGCATTTCTAGGTGGTGAACATATTTATAAATTATGGTCAGTTAAAAGACGCTACTTGCGGCGACACTCTGGCTCCTTCTCATGTCCAAGTTACGTCAGTTGGTGCTGGGGCTACTGCTTCGACTGCCGAAGACGGTAAGCATCGCAAATATGTTGGTCTCATTGAGTCATACATCTTTGTGCCGTTTGGTGTCGAGACACTTAGCCAGAGGTGCGGAGAATGTTCAAAATACTGTCATCGCGCCTCGATAAGGCTACTGGAATCCCAAGCGCTGGCAGCTATTCCGGTCAACGGATCAGCCTTGCTATCCAACACGGTAATGCTGCCAGTATTCTTGGTACACTTCCACGTTATGATAGTTTTAATTTTATGTATAGAATTGTAAATAAGATTTGTTTTGTTTGAATAATATAATATAATTTAATCTAAATTAAATTAAAAGATGAAGTATGATGTGTATTTTTTGAATATATCAAAGTCATCATCTTGCCTGACTAGTAAACTGACAATTTAAAATCCCTCGCCCCTTAGTAAATATTCAAAACGGAATCACAGTGCGTAAATCATGAAACATAGACAGCGGGGCCCCAGAGAAATAACCGTGAGTGGAGAGGAGCCGCCAAGCGTGAAACGGAATAATGGCATACGTCAACATTGTCTTTTAAATCCCGCATGTGTACGCTTTGTTGATTAAAAACTGTAGGCAGAGGTGGGTCGCCGCGGAACGAGCTACCTTGTAAACGTTGTGTCGTAATAAAATGTGGATTACACCGGTGGAAGCAACTGTGTGTCTTTCAAACTTTTTTTCTGATATAGTAACCATTTGTTACATTTGTGCATTTTAAATTGAAATCATTTTTAACCGACTTCAAATAAGAAGGAAGTTTTGAATTCGTGTTTTAAATGTATGTTCCCTCAGAACTTTCGACTGGGTGAACCGATTTTAATGGTTCTTTTTTTATTTGAAAGCTGGTGCCTTCCGGGTGGTCCAATTTAAATTTAGTCCAGTTCTTTCAAATGGGATCTATGAGAAAACCACATAAGTCTTAAATATGCGTAAAGCGCTTATGTTCGTTGCTGTATAACAACATTACGCAAGCGTTCTATCAATTTTGGTGCTCTTTGCAAGTCTCTTATAAAATTGTTCTCGAGGTAAATTTCCTCTGTCACTGAAAGTGTTTCTTCCTGGCTTAGTTTGTTTAATTCAAACGGCGCTGTCTCATATGAGCAGCACTTTTAGTAGGTAACACATATATTCAGACAAATTAGTTAATTTAGATTCCCTTAAATATAAGCTAACAAATAATCAACTGACCTCCAAAAATCATTTCCAAAGCAATAGTAATATGCACTAAAAAGTAAAAAATAATTGCGTATTCTCGTACAACTTAATAATCAATATAATGTAGTTACAATAATTATTGTTATATTTGAAGTCGGTGTCAACCAAGGTAGGCTTGTAACTACATACATAGTTATAGGTGAGATCTGCTTGTGTCGCACGCGTGACGCCTTTTCAGGCTATAGGCGAGAGCGGAGCCGCGGCGGGAGGACACCGATACAAAAAGTAACAACAATTATGTAATGACATGATATGGAACCAAAGTCACTGACATAGCCCAGATGGTTGCGAATCTAAGATCCCCCCCAAGAAGGACCTACGATTTGGTCAAGATCGCTGAAAATAGGTTGGATTTAGGTATCTCACGACCGATCGTCATGGCGATCTTTGGGGGAAGCTTATGTCGTAGTGGACGTCTTCCGGTTGAAATGATGATTGTATCGGCGCGTGCGCGTGCTTCCAAAAACATATGATATTAAAAATTAAAATAAATTATGACCAAACAATAGACAGACATACCTGAGGTTCGAGGATGAGATGGTCTGCAGCTTGGGGCCCCCACTAATCCTATAGGAACTCCTGGTGCTAAAGTTTGCTTTGTGTCCTCTCGCTCTCGCCGTTAGGTTACACCAGTACTTTTATGCGATACAAAAAGGCCGTTGAAGACTGATGAATTATTAATGTGTGCGAACTGTGCCGGTGTTCGGTGACAATTGGTTATTAACCAGAGAGTCATTTGGCTTTCGATTCGCCAATCAGATACTAATGCGTCTGTATCTATAGGTATCTCTCTATTTCTACAGGAACTATCTGCCCTATAGTTGGCCATAACAAAAATTACAAAAAGAGAATAGACAATTGTGGCGCAAGTACTCATCATGATGATGGAATGATTTGCCATATTATTTAACTAAGTTTAATATTACTTAATGAAAATAAATCAAAAGTAATATATTATTATATTCTATATACATAATTGAATCCATAAGAAGAATAAGTACAACAGTCATACAGTGAATAACAAATATTGAATATTATTATGGTCCTAAGTTAGATACGTGGAACTGAGTGTTCGAGGTAACTTTTGGCAAGGGGTTTCCGACCAAACTTCTTATCTTAAGTTGTACGCGTGAGTATACTAACTTATCCGAGACTACCTTTTATGGTTTCCTTGAATAATAATATATTTCTAAGTAGAACGTTTATACAAACTTATAATGTTAGGTCATTTAATAATACTGTTTCAACGAAATTGAAGCATTTGTAATACATTATATAAAAAGATAATTATCGCTATAACGGGGTGGAGTGTTTCCGCGTTATAGGGAATTGACACACGAGCAAATGTACGTGATTTCATTATGAACCGTACAAATCGTTATAAATTTCACAATACAGAAATAGTTATATGTATGTAGGAAATCCCAGAAATATATATGGGGGATTACCCGTGTTATACGGCGGTGAAACCACTTTATAAGGGACTGCATTAATGGGGAATTTTGTATTATGTTATTAGTCATGTTCAAAGAGATTGGAAGACATTGGAAAATGTTTCATTCAATTAATTTAATCCCAAGCGATTTCGCCACCCATAGGCTTACAATATACTAGCGTACAGATAAACACAGCGTGCGAGACAGAAGAATATCAAGATAGTTTGTTATTGTAACTATAACCGATTTGGATTGGTTAGTCGTAAGAAGTCAGCCACATTAAGCATTAGCTCCATAGTATTTTTAATTAGTAAGACAACACTTAACGCACGCATTCTCATATCAAAATTGGTCATGCATTATTTGTCTTTCTGTCTGTCAGATCGTCTATATTTTAAATCTATGGCCCTATCTAGACTCCAACAGCTATTATGCACGGATTAAAACAATAACAACATATTTCAGCTGTCAAACGGCACACACGACTCAAGTAAAACAAAATATTAATTTATAAAATTGTTCAAGAACGAAATGAAAATCCGAAGTAATCGAAATGTGTGCTGCTACACATTTCGTAAATATTTCAAAGTAATACGTCAATACTTAAAAAAAGTATTTCCAATAATGAAAATGTGTTGGACTTATTCAACAAACCCACTTTAAAAAAACACTTTTAAAGGATTAAAACGCGTGTAATTGTAACTATTTTTACAAGTAAAAGTTACAATTTTATTTTAGTTACCTAACCCGACGTTTCAAGACCTTTCCAGATCTCGTTTTCAGGGGGACTGCAGATGAAATGAGTCAAGTGATAGTATTGTCATAGTTGTCATTAGCTTATTATTATTTAAGTTTAGCGCCATTAATAAATGGAGCCTCGGAGGTGGTATTTGCTGTAAACAGATGGTTTAAAAAAAATAAAAATCTTTATAATCTTTATAATTTATAAACATTACACGCATTTTAATCCTTTTAAAAGTATTTTATTTAAATGTGTAACACTTGCGTTAATCAATGAAAATATACCATAATGCACTTTTTAAATTAGCAGTTCATGCATTGAGTTAAGTATACTACTGAGGATTGAAAACTTGAGTCGACAATTTTGGAGTCAGCACAGTTTGAGGTAAACCTTGCTCCTGTTCCATTAACTCCTCATTTGGGAATAGCCAACTTCTCAATCGGTTTAGATTCAACGCCATTGTACAGTGGAATGCATTATAGATCACAATCCCCTTTGATCCTATCATGACGTGTTTGTAAAAACATTTTACAAAAAATACGGGTAGCACTCCGGGAGTTCCGGCAGAGGTGAAAACTTGAACATTAACGTTGTGCATGTTTCAATATTTTCGAAAGGTTAGGGAATAATTTTGCACGAATTGCTTTATATATCAGTATAAAAGTACTAACTTTGTGGTTAAATACAATATTAATTTATTACGCTATCGTACACAAAAATGACAATGTATGTTACATAAAAATTTTTGCACTTCAGAACTTTTACAATTATTTTACATTAAAAAGTTTATTTCTCAAAAAAATCAACTTTCATCCATAACTTCAACGACTGCCTTATGAATTTTCGATCAGGCCACGTGTCCTAACCCGAGTTTAACATTTTATACCCGTCCCAAGAAAAGTGCTCGACGCCGCTAATGAAGGTGTCACTTCAAAAATATCGACTACAAACTTAACAAGGTAATTAAAAATTTGAAGAAATATTTCCTCAACAAATTTTAAAGCTAATTCCAAATTGAATATAATAAATAAGACATTCAGTACTATAGTTATATATATAAAAAATATGTTTCATCACCATCATCAGCCGGAAGACGTCCACTGCTGTATAAAGGCCTCCCCCAAAGATTGCAACGACGATCGGTCCTGCGCTGCCTTCATCCAAAATATTCCGGCGATCTTGACCAGAACGTCGGTCCATCTTGTGGGGGCCTACCAACACTGCTTCTACCGGAACGTAGTCGTCATTCGAGGACTTTACTGCCCCAACGGCCATCTGTCCGTCGAACTATGTGCCCTGCCCACTGCCACTTCAGTTTCGCAATCATTTAGGCTGTCGGTAACATGTCTGGTTAGTCAAAAAAAAAGGTTTACGTAATAATATTCTATTATTAATATTTTTACAGAATTAGTGATTCTTTGTTTATTTTACACTTTAGAACAGATATATTTTATTTATCACAGAGAACGGGTCAACATAATTTTTTGGTCAACACATCGAAATCTCCATGTCGGCGAAGTCGTAGGGCAACAGCTAGTATCTATGTACCAAATATAACTAAAACTCAACCTTGACTCATTTCTTCAAAACTGACATTGAAACTCTAAGCTTCCAATACCGTCTTGGGGATTAAAAAAAAGTTGATTTAACTGGACTTTTATTTTTAATTGCATAAAATTTTGTGCTTACATTGAAAATGACATACTTACATACATGGAGAAACCATATTCAATAAAAAAAAGTATTCTACGATATTGCATTTTAACCATAAATTCATGAAAAAAAACGAAGCTGACTGAGTTTGTTGCACTGAGTTCTTCTCAGGTCTGAGACATACCTTTTGGAATGGGTGGTTGTTTTTGGCTATATTATATCCTATTTTTAATAAAAATATTTGAATTTATGATTCATCTTTGTTGTCCCAGTGGTGTGGGCTGTACGTTAAGGAACCATCCATTCAGTCAGTCATGACAATTCATTCTCCATGTATTGTCAAAATGCCACAAAATTGAATCTAAAAGCGATCAGAAAGCACACATAACTCACTGTAAGCGAAACTGTCACCAGAGATGCTCTTATCCATCAAACAAAATATTGACACAAAATCATAAAGCTCGTAAAGTTATAATGTAATTAATATCGATTTGTCCCAACAATAGGAATAAACGCGACAATAACTCCGGGAACATTAATCACGTTAACAAAAGAACTGTGACAGGTGTTGTATACATAAGGGGAATACTCGATACACATTTAGGGCATATCTCCACTACACAGTGGTTGAAATTTAAACTCTGTAAGCAGGAAGGAATAAAAAAATGGTGTATGTTGAAAATAAAAATTAGGTTAGTAACAAAAATTATTAATTTCATGTGAATGGCTTTGTAAATCGAAAATAATTAATCGTTTTTGAAAATTTTAATAATTTAATATACATAATATGCAATGTTTTCCCAGTTTTATTGTATGGGGTCGAAGCTTGGACATTAATACAAGCGATGAGCAAAGAGCATTCGAAATGTGGGTGCACAGACGAATGTTGCGAATCAAATAGAGAGATCGCGTTTGCAATACCACCGTCTTGGAGAGAATGGAAAGGGAATGGAAAGTCTACAGAGTTACTTAAATGTGAACAAATGACAAAGCTTGAATATCTGGGCCATGTAAGGCGAAATTCTATATATGACTTTAGAACCTTCGCCAGTGGTTCAGTGTGAGTACAAAATCACTGATTAGGGCAGTTAAGTTAAAACTTAATAGTTTAAGCAATTTTTTAAATCTATACCTGTAAGATAAATAAGTGGGACAATACTAGCTTATGTCATTGCTTTTCAGAATATTGAGTGCCGTGTCGGAAAAGCTGAATAAAGAAAATGTAACATTGACGATCGCCGAAATCAGAGCGACATTTGGACTACTTCACCAATAATAACTGCAGAACGTAAATTTCGACTATAAAATTTTATTAGTATACGCTAGCGAGACATGTTTAGTCACAAAAAAACACAAATCTTGCACTTACAACAGGTATTTATAACCCATTTGCCTTTGCCAAATTTTGACTAAATACTGACCCAATAAAATATAGACACAGATATGTGGCAGCACTACAGTGAGACGATGATCAAATAGCAGATTACGACGTTCTGATAGGCAAAAATAATATTGGATAAAACATATAATACAAAAGGCAAGCCCTTGTATGAAATCTCAAGGGTAAACGTAAACGTCCTGAGAACAACTAAAGACGAACGGTAATTCCATCATCGAAGACTATTTGAACAACCTGGAGTGAAACGAAACACGAAAAGACCATCCAGGATGAGAGAAATCTGTAAATACAAAGGGTATTTCTACTTCTTTATCTTTTTTAATGAAAATAAGGGACGAGACGTGCAGGACATTCAGCTAATGGTAATTGATATGCCCTACCCATTACAATGTAGTGCCGCACAGGATTCTTGAAAAACCCAAAAATTCTGAGCGGCACTACAATTGCGCTCATCATTATGAGACATAAGATGTTAAGTCTCAGTTGCCCAGTAATTTCACTAGCTACGGCGCCTTTCAGACCGAAACACAGTAATGTTTACACATTACTGCTTCACAGCAGAAATAGGCCTCGTTGTGGTACCTAAGATCTAGCCGGCTTCCTATGTAAAGGAGCCTCTCACTGGTCAATCTCAGTCAAGAATTAGGAATTTTAAATTCAGAATTATTCTGTGTTAAAAATCTATTCAAAATATCAATGTCTCTCAAGGATGAATAATAACAACCTTCAATGTTCTTGCCTGGTGAGAAAAATATTTTTTCCCATATAGTTTTGGTGGACGTGTACCCTTAGAGATTACGGAAAATCGTGTCGAAAATCCGTGATGGTTCTAAATATACAAAATCCGTGGGACTGTAATGTAGATATAAAGAAACGAAGATAAACGAATCAAGTGAAATAGATTTTAGCATTGTATTTTAGTGCGTCCATTATGTTAAGCACAAATTTTATTTAGCAGAAAATGAAGATTGAAATAAACTTTAAAAAGATCTAGGGACTCATAGAGAGGCAAGAATACATAACATAAATCTTAAAATTATTGATATAAAAGGCGAGGCAAAATTGTATTGTTATCAAGCAGGAAAATATTTTTAGAATGACACGTATGGGTGATTATTCAAGATAATGTAAGATTAAATAAAATCTTAATAAAAAATTCCATTTACTAAGATAGGAAAATAGCACTCGGTTCCCAACTAACCGGTGGATTCAATTTAATAAATGAATTCCCAGTAGATAATTGCTATCTTTGCTCTTTATATAGACTTTGCCAATTCTATTAAGTCATTTTATGGAATAATGTAACTATTTTTTAAATTATGTATTTTATCTCTGCCTTCTTCAGTTGTGCAAGGATAAGGCATATAAGTTAAATTTCTCTAAGAACCTAGATCATTTTAAATAAATGTAAAATGCTAAGTCGTCTTAAACTGCTTCATAGAATTAGCATTCATTGATATATTACATTGATTTAGGGTGTACATTTTGGGTTCTTCGTGGTTTGTCTTTATTGAGAAACTAGCCGACCCAGCAAACGTTGTTTTGCCATTTAATTTATTTTTAGTCTTCGACGGTTTTTTCTCGACGTATTTTACAAATACAAATACTATGGGTAACAGAATTTTCAAAACCGGCTTCGTAGATCCAGAGATAAAGGCCGGCAATGCTTTTGTGGTTCCTCTGGTGTTGCAAGAGAATGTGGGCGGCGGTGATCCCTTAACACCAGGTGGCACGTACGCTCTTTAGTGCTCCATTTCCATAAAAAGAGAAACAGTAATTTCTTTTTTAGTAAATTTTTCAATGATTTTATATTATTCTGTGATTCGGGACGGAGGCAAATCCAACAAATTAAAAGTCATGAATATCAGTCAAGCCGCACTCCAGATATAAGTGTTCGAACAACTATATTATGTATGATTATTTCACCAATAGGTTTTATAAACGCTATAGTTTGAAAGCATAAATAGGTCGGATGTATGTATATGACGATTGATAGTAATGCAAGAGTTATAGGTAGTTATTGCAATATATTTTTTGTATATATCCTTTGTCCTCCTAAATTATGTAAAACGATTTATTTCAGTGAGCATAAACATGCAGGTTTTGCGATTTAAAAACGTGTGAGCAAGTCACATAGAGTTGTCGTAGGAAAAACATGGCATGTCCAAATGTATGCCTGCTTCTTTTAAGGTTTACCCTGCGATTTGTTGAAAGTCATTGAAAATGCAAATTAATAGGAACTGCAGGCGTTTTAATTTAATAACCCTTCCACCCGCAGGCCTACGGTCGCCCGCAAGCCCGTCCCACCGCCTTACACCGGACCGCGTCACAATATCGCGCATTCTGTTGTTTATCGTCATCGTCATAAATTCAAATATTTGTTCAAATAATATAGTATATTCAGAGATTATCTACTTTAAATATCTGTTATGTAAGCATGATTCTGATATGTAAGCTATATTATTGTAAAGTTTCAATAAAATCCATTCAGTAGATTTCGTGTGAAAGAGCAAAAAACATACATCCAGACGTCCATACATTCTTACAAACATTCGTATTTATAATATTAGAAGATACTTCTTTAGAAAGCCAGAAGGTAGGGCTGAGATTTTTACAGGTCCGTACATCCAGACATCCATACATTCTAACAAACATCCGTATTTATAATATTAGCAGATACTTTTTTGGAAAGCCAGAAAGTAGGGCTGAAATTTTCACAGGTATGAACCTGTGTCCATGTCTGGATATATGAACATCCAGACATCCTAACAAATACATTCTAACAAAATTTCGTTTTTATAATATTAGTAGACACTTCTTTAGAAAGCCAGAAGAAAGGGCTGGGAATTACACAGGTCCATACATCCATACACACTTTCGTATTAATAATATGAGTAGATACTTCTTTCGAAAGCCAGAAGGTAGGCCTGAGATTTTCACAGGGTTGTAATTAGATTAACTTAAGTATGTATCGATTTACTTATATATTATGTCTGATCTAAATGACCTGTCGTTCTCACTTTTTGCCTCAGGTGGAAATTATGTCCGTCACACACAATTGATTTAATATGAATAATGCTACGCTGGACTATGTTTTTGTAATCTTTTTCTTTCTCGCGGGTACCCGTCACCTTTATGAGATTTTTAAAATTAATAATACTTACACAGTGCTTTACCGGCAATATAAGGTATCAACTTGACAAATTTTACTAAATTAGGTGCGTGAGTTGTTGTGTACTAAGCTATTTAAGAATCTATAGTATTTTATTTTTCCTACGGGAACTCGTTAGTTTTCAAGGATAAAATGTTTAAAGATGTTGACCGGCAATATAGTTATCAAAATGCCAAATTTTATTAAATTATGTGGATAAGTTATTGTATACTAAGCCATACAAGTTACTTTAGTTTTTTAATTATCCCACGGGAACTCGTTAATTTTCTGGAATAAAAAATATTTAAAGTGTTGACCGGCAATATAAGGTATCTACATGCCAAACTTTATTAAATAATATGCATAAGTTATTGTGTACTACGCTATTTAAGTAAGTAGACGTTTTTAACTGTCCCACGGGAACTCTTTAATTTTCCTGGATAAAAAGTATCTAAGATATTGACTGGTGTTGAAAGGTATCATCATGCAAAATTTGAACAAATTCGCTACAATAGTTTCAGAGATTAGCCCGTACAAACAGACAAACAGTGTTCTACTTCTATTCTTACATCCCCCTGACTCGGTTTTGATCATTTTTTTTCTTTATACAGAAATTTGATCGCTACAGATTTATTATAAGTTTAGATGAACACTATCAAGTCAAAGTCAAATAAACTTTATTAAATTAGGCTTATAATATTTCTTTTAAATTACTGAATTTACCATATGTTCGGAAAAAGTTGAGCTCGTGAAAAGAACATAGAAGAAACTCAACAGCCACTCTTTTCAGTTAAATAGAGTATTTTTACAATGGCTGTAATATACAAAACAAATTAGAAACTATATAAATTGTACCTAAATAATATAAATTATTTCATAAAAAGTAATAAAGAATAAACTGTATAAATATAAATTATCGTATATCGGATGCATCAACCTTTATAGCTTGAATTCTTTGTTTGTGTAAGTACGCTTCGTGAACATGTGTTTTTTCACAGCGGATCTGTCAAACCGTGCGTCAATAAATTATCTCATAGAAAATATGTCCATACAAAAAAAATATTGGAAATAAAATAAACTCCATGAAATAATCCCCATTTAAATCTGTTCATTAGTTTAGGAGTCCATCGCGGACAAACAACGTGTCACGTGTAATTTATATATATTGTGTTAGATATGTGAACATTATCTGCTTATAATTTTAAATTAAATACAAATCTCAAAACTTCGTATAATATGCATCAAACGCTGTTGTTAAAACGAATAAAAAGGCACAGCTCGTCAATTCAACCAGTTTGTAGCCCAGTTGAAATCACGTACCAAGCTTGGGACAAAGCATTTTTACGCTTAAAACTTTGGAATAAAATTACACGTACGTGGCACAGAACCGTTTTACAAAGCATAAAGTTTGGAAAATTTCTCTGAAATGAACTGAATTCTGTTAGCATATTTAAAATTAGATGAACTTTAAGTTAAAGTATACAAATCAAGGCCTACCGACACTAATTATATAATAAAGGATACATAAGCATAAGGTACAACTAGATACTGCACTACTAATGGCATCTTTAAAATATTGTAACATACGCTTCGTGATATTTTGCATTGAAATTAATAAAATAAAATATACTTACTGATGACTGACTGTGACCCCAGTGTCTTTCTTATGTCATGTAGTATTATTTTCAAAAAGTTTTACTACATAACCGACCTGTATAGCCGAGTGTTTAGCCATCCTACCTACTAAGCTAGAGGTCCCGGGTTCGAATCCCGGTAGGTGCAAGCATTTATATGATGAATATGGATGCTTGTTTCCGAGTCATGGATGTTTAAATGTATTTATGTATGTTTATATGTATGTTATATGAAATCGAAATATAAGATATCTTTCTCTCAATTTGGAAGAAATGATACTTATCGTGAAAAATTAATTGTAGTGAGTCCCCTAATAATTTTTAGTAAAGTGACGAGACGAGTAAGGTGGTGAGACGAGACGAGTAAGGTGACGAGGCGATCAAAGTGCTCATCTGATGGTAAATGGTACGCCCTGCTTATTACGATGCAGTGCCGCCCAGGATTCTTGATTGAACAATTTGTTATGTTTTAAAGTGATAAGCCTTACTTCTGGGATGATTTACACAAATAAAATTTGAAAAAAAAAATTATGAACGATGCGGCCCTCACCTGCCACCTCTCGAACCTTCAATTTATAATAATTTAAATTGAAATACCACTACTTTTCATGGCAACCTATTAGCTAGAATAGGTTGAAAAAAATTCGTACTTTAACAGGGAATTTCTCAAAACATTTTATTTTAAAGGAACACGGATCTTTCATAATTTTTGCTGTAATAATTCGTTTAGTTTTAACTATGATATACTTTCATCATCACTTCAGCTGGAATATATCCACTGTTGGATAAGGCAAAACCCTCTCCATTGCCCTCTGAACAACTCTGAGCTTTCTCATAAGGCCCATAGTTAGCGACCACGTCTGCGTTCCGTATGTCATCATTGGCAACACACACTGGTTAAAACATTCGTCTTGAGACACTGTGGTATTTGGGTCGAGAAGATTTAACGGAGCTCCCAGAAGCTGCCCGCCCACCCGAGTTGTAAGGTCGTGCCTCTCGAGTTCCTTGCGAGCGCTCTTCGATGAAGCCACAACCTGAGAGATGAACAAAGCATACAAGATTTATTGACGATGCATCACTCGAACGGTTGGTTCAGTTGGAAGAGCGCTCGCACGGAGCGTGAGAGGTCGCGGGTTCGAGTTCCGCATCGTTCATAAATTTTGTTTTCTAATTTTATTTGTGTAATTAATTCTTGATTGAACCCAAATATGTGAATTGCATTTTAACTGGACTCGTCACTCTGCTCCATAATTATAATTTAAGATTTCACACAACCTTAAAAAATTGCACTAATAGGAAATATTCAAATCCATCTCACGGACTAGTAAAAAAAAAGGACTCCGCGCCGTAATATTAGAAAGTGAGGCACCTTTATGCTAGTGTGTGTGGGGTTACGGGGTATACTAGATAGACACTTTTTTCTCCCTTAAATAATCATATATCCACAAATACTTTTATAGTATTGTTTTTACACTTTTTCACAACGCACGACGGTATTTTTAAAATATTATTAATATACGCAAACTGATCTGTCACAGACGATAGCAAATCTCATAATGGCGGCCGATCGGCTTGTATTATTAGTGTAAGCGTATGCGTGAGGCCATGTATTTACACGTTAACCGGCTTGTTTTGGTGCCTCACTGTTATGTAAGGTGTCACGGAGTCCTTCTTATTTTACCGTCATATATTCAAATTAATAAAAATGTAAACTAGTTAAATATTTATAAAATTAAATGGTGCAAATTTTCTCACTATAAAATGTTATTAGTAATTAAGTAATTATTGTAACGTTTTAAGTCTTCCAAATAAAATAAAATAAAAATGCCTTTTCACAGCTCGTGGAAGGTTTCGAAACGTTGTTAATGATCTTCCAATTTCATAGTATTTTCAATGATATTTTGCTGTTTTTTATAATATGGAGTTGCGTAGAAACGTGGCTTCATTGTGTCTCTTCTACCGGTTTTACCACGGGGAATGCTCCGAAGATGTGTTTCACCTGATTCCTGCCGCCGAATCCCACATTCGCATGATACGCCAGAAATTAGGATATCATCCCCACCATCTGGATGTGTGGCGGTCCTCCACAGTGCAGTTATCTTGGAGCTTTCTTCCACGTACTACAAAGCTATGTAATGAGCTTCCTTGTGCGGTGTTTCCGGGACGTTACGAAATGGGTGCCTTCAAAAAAAGCGCGTACACCTTCCATAAAGACCGGCAACGCTCCTGTGATTCCTCTGGTATTGCAAGAGAATGTGGGCGGCGGTGATCACTCGACACCAGGTGACGCACGCTAGTTTGTCCTCCATTTCCATAAAAAAACTATAAGCTATTTTTTTTAAATTTCAATTAGTATATGTTGTGATTTCCATTTTTTTTTATTGTATTAAAGTTAAATCTTATTCTATTACGACAATATGTAAGCTTTCTAATGATTGCAAATACAAATGTACGAATAAGGGTATGAGCCCTGGTTCTAAGAACTAACTTCAATCAATCATTGTGGCACTTAGTGGATACTTCAGGCCACTTTTCCATGTGAGCTTGGTACTGTAGATATTTATTTGGTCAAGATGCTCATTCGTCATGTTGTCATTAGACGGAAGCGAGGCTGTTCCACATTCAAAAATATTAAGTCATGCCGTTCGATCGAGATAACGCCGCCGAACCCGCCTTTACAAGCGTAAGGCCCGTTATCCACTAAAGCAGAGAGGAGAGGAGACGAGAAGAGATAACTCGCGAAGTTGTGAGGCTATGTCCACCAAAGCGGAGAGGAGAGTGTGAGCTGTGAGAGCTCGAAATCAGTGGTGTCTACGAGAGGAAGAGATCAAGTTGTTACAAAAGTTATATTATAACTTGCTTGAACAAGAGGAAATAGAGATTGAAGAAACATAATTAATTCTTCAATATTTATACTATCGAAGGAAACATACATTCTGGATAAGGCGCGAACTAGCCTCTCGCCTGCATGCATCTCCAATCTACCGCGCCACTTGATCGCTAGGCGCGGCACAATTATCTATAGAAAAATGAGACATCTTCTCTCCTCTCCATGGAAATGGATCAACCACCGAAGCTAAGCAGAGAGGAGATGTGGAAATAACGAAATCTGATTGGTTATTAAAATACATCTCCTCTCCTCTCCGCTTTGGTGGATACCGGGCCTTAGACAATCCAAGTACGACCACTGTTCAGAAGATTGCTATTAATTTTTCTCTTACAAATCCCTCTTACCATTGTTGTTTGTAAGTAACAGCTTCCAAATGTACTAAGTCGTAAGCTGTGTTTTTTGCCATTCTGCGGTTAAACTTCTCCTGGGCTGCAAATGCTAGAAATGGGGCTAAAAGTTGAGGTTATCGATCCGTGGCAAGAGCATCAAGAGAAGCATTAAGGGTTGTTTTTTATTTCGCTCTTTTTGCTCATTGATTAACGGCTTAAAAAGAACATCATTAAATTCTCTTTTTATTTATTTATTTGGAACAAATACCGATAGGTTACCGTCTATAAAGTTTTTATGTACAAAATTAAATTCTCTTTGGAGTTCTTTTTATTTCGAAAGCATATCTTGTGAACTTAAAACGTTATCCCAATTTTAAAAGTGCGATACTTACTTTTGAAGGCCAGTGTATATCAACCCGTCAGACGTTGTTCTGTTCATAATTCAATGACATTCTATACATATAGACAATGCACCTCATACAAAATCAAAGCCGAAATATGGCATATGCCATAAATGACACCATTATAACCTTCGACTGCTATGTCTATACATTTCTGCGTTTACTCCAGTTGTTTAAAATATTATTGGCCAATAGGCAGAAATGTAAACACTATTTCAGTTTCAGCTGCGCATTTTGAAATTAGAACCCGATTGGGAAAGTGACATGAGTGGAGTAGCAGTTAGGTATTATTTTTAAATCCAGACGAAAAAGTAGGTTGTTATAAGATTTAAGTTCGCCAGTCTGTCCCATTGTCCTATCAAGATCTTTTCAGTCGGAGGTATTTTACGTTTTTAATCAAAAATAATACTCATAGTAGAAAGGCGAAAGTTCGTATGTTTATTTATTGGCTTGTGTTAATATTTGTTACTTCTTTAAGTTCCAAAGGGATTTGCATTTAATAAGTTAAGGTAACCTTTAATGAGAGAAACTGATACTCAAATATAATATTTTTATTTACATAAAACTATTAGTTTAACTGGTTATTTAAATGTTGAGTTCCATGAAAAAATTAAATGAAGAAATTAAATTTGTCTTTCAGACTAAGATATCTTTTCCAGGGTATTTTTTTGGTATATATAGTGTAAGCGCACATCAACATTTGTTTGTATGACAGCTTTTGTCAAATTTTAAATGTAGTTAAATCCAAAGAAACTTAAATCCGTTAGTAGTGAAATATAAATATGCTTATTTAGTTTGTAAATTTCATAACATCTTTCTCTTGCTACCAACTAGCGCCAAATTTCTTTCATCGTCTCGTGTAAGGGAAAGCTGAAAAATATTAGCTTTTACATATTTGCGATGTAAATAAGAATCAATTATCACTAGGACACGATACTTCCGTGATAACGTGTAAATAGCACTAGTATGTAAGCGTTCCCGTTATTGTAAGCTGTTCACATTACACAAAATACAATATTGCTAATCATTATTCAGTAGGCTTTTAAAACATCCGACTTCAAAAACACTATTCCAAACCAATAGATATAATATACACTAAAAAGTGTAAAAATACGCAATGTATAATTATTCTAATTAATAAATCTAATTCTAGTAACATAGAACATGGAAGTACCAGCTTTCAAATAAAAAAGTAATTATCAAAATCGGTTCACCCAGTCGAACGTTCTGAGGTAAGAAACATAAAAAAAATATACCGACGAATTGAGAACCTCCTCCTTTTTTGAAGTCGGTTAAAAAGCGGCTCTATTGTTTACATTTCTGACTGTGTTCTTTCATCTGTCTTATTGTGACAAGCGGGTCTTGCCTGGGGACTTGTCAATAATTATAATACTATATTAAATGAAAAAATATTCGTTTTATTAAATTACTTAAGTTTTTTGCATATCAATCTTATATAAATAAAATAACCTTAACGATGATAAGTCACACTATCTTTTTTTTGAGTCGTTAATGTATAATTTAAGCATATTTTATAGCACACTTAGGCTTGTTGATCGATTCAATCCATAAATTCTCTCATAGAAAACATGTCTATACAAAACAAATATTGGAAATAAAAATTATTACGGGTCCCAAATCGAAATAAAAACTATCCTATCTCTCAAGTTGGATTAAACTGCACTCCATGAAGTAATCCCCAATAAAATCCCTTCATTAGTTTAGGAGTGTACTGGATACAAACATCAGGATACTGGATTTATATGTGATATTAAGATTTACCAGCGCCCGTTGTTTCATGCTAGCTACACGCCTCATTGCCATAACGTCCTTTTCTTTTCAAACACCAGGGCTCGAACATATTGTTTCAATAATCCGTTATTCAGAGGGTAACTGAAGGTTAGTAGTGTTAAATATTAGAATATTACTCAAAGAGGATTCCTATTAAATAGGAAGACAGTAAGAGATGTAATAATTCGCTTCACTTTTCATATTTTTAACCTTCACCCTAGCTAGCAATGGAATTTAAAATGTATCCTAAAATACAATACTCAAGAGTAAACTAGGACACTGTAGACATTTACTTATTTATTCGAAATCGTTAAACAGAATGCATTGTTCGCAAAACTGAACAGAAGTTCTGGAGAATTCACGTAAACAAACATCGACTATACACAGAGGGTATAAGAACTAAGCTCGCATAACAACCTCTTGAATAGAACTGCGTTTCATTATTTACGAGCATAGTAAAGTCGATAAATTGGTGAATTTCTCTTCTTATAGCCCAAGATATGTATTATTATTGACGTGTGCCCGCAATCACAACCTCACAGATATATCTCGGTGAAACGTGAGTTGAAGAATTAGTAGTTTTAGAAACATACGGGAGGATACTTTGAACTTGATCGTACGAGGGCTGCACTAAAAGCATCGGGAATGGAATATTTCCTCTGTTCCTGTAATATTAAAATCTTTTTAATTGAAAACTCCTTGGTTTTAAAAATCAAATACCATTTATTTATTTAAAAAAAGATTCTCGGTTTTGTCACAAGGTCTTTTCAAACTTGTTTAGTCGTTCAGAAAATGGAATTGACTTGAGAAAATTCTAGATCAATGATTTATTATGACTTACGAAGTGGTTTAACACAAAAACAGTGTGTTGACCAGATGATTTCTGCATTTGGTGATGAAGCCTCATCCAAAACCACAATTTATCGCTGGTTTGCTGAATTTAAACGAGGACGTGTCAAGATCAGTGATGATCCCCGTCAAGGTCGTCCAAAAACTGCAGTCACCAAAGAAAACGTTGATGCTGTGCTTAAGCTGATTGAGGAAGATCGACATGTGACACACCGCGAAATTCAGGCAACTTTAGACATTGGCACGAGTCAAATACAAATAATCTTGCATGAACAATTAGGTGTAAAAAAGTTGTTTTCCCGATGGATACCGCATTTGCTCTGTGAAGAGCAAAAAGCGACTCGCGTTACTTGGTGGGTCAGAACTCTCGAAAGATTCCACGCAGGATCCTCAAATGCTGTATACAACATCGTAACAGGTGATGAATTCTGGATAAACGCGTACGAACCCGAAACAAAAAACCAGTCACGAGTTTGGGTGTTCAAAAATGAGTTAAAGCTAACAAAAAATTTTCGTTCACGGAGTGTTGCAAAAAAAATGGTGGCCACGTTTGTCGCGAAAACCGGCAATGTTGCGACTATTCCTCTTGAGTGACAAAGAACGGTTAATGCAGAATTGTATGCACGCTTTTGATGGCCACAGGTCGTTTCTGAACTCCGTAAAGAGAACTGCAACCGCCGCATCATCTTCCATCACGACAATGCGAGTTCTCACACCACGCACAGAACAAAATAGTTTTTAGAGCAAGAAAACATAGAATTATAAGACCATCCGCCGTACAGCCCCGACCTAAGCCCTAATGTTTTCTATACTTTCCCTTAACTAAAGAATAAATTGCATGGTCAGAGATTTTCATCACCTGAAGAAGCTGTGGACGCCTACAAAACGGCCATTTTGGAGACCCCAACTTCCAGAGTGAATGGTTACTTCAATGATTGTATCCATCGTATGGAAAAATGTGTCAAATTTCGCGGAAAATACTTCGAAAAGCAATAAATACATTTTTAAATAGTAATGTTGTGTCACTGTGTTCTTTGATTCCCGAAATTTTCAGTGCCGCCCTCGTATACAGTTATTGTTGAACGTAATTTTAGTTTTACCAGTGAGTTTGCTTTTTGTGTTTCGATGATAAATGTTACGTAATACATTTATTTTTATCCTCCTGAACTTAATGAAACATATATACAATTTTATCGGAGATTATTATTTTAAGAAATTCTATTCCAACATTAATACTGTGTTGCTGTGGCACAATAAATCAAATCTCTTAAATATTAGAAATTGTTAGAGCAATGTACCATAAAGATTGGTCATGTGGGCATATGTAGATATTTAATAATTTATTATTAATGATATTTTTAAGGCACATACGTGCTGTTTATAAATTTAATGGTGTTGAGTTTATTATTAGCTACTTGCATGTCCTCATACAATATTTTGAAATAAGTTGACGTGAAAAAAAAATATTTTACTCAGACATAGAGTAAAGTTTTTTTTTTTTTTTGCGGTTTTCAAGGAGCTTTCTTCCTCGTACCACGAAGCTGTGGAATGAGCTTCCTTGTGCGGTGTTTCCGGGACGATACGACATGGGTACCTTCAAGAAAAGCGCGTACACCTTCCTTAAAGGCCGGCAACGCTCTTGTGATTCGTCTGGTGTTGCAGGAGAGTGTAAGCGGCGGTGATCACTTAACACCAGGTGACCCGTACGCTCGTTTGTCCTCCTATTCCATAAAAAAAAAAAGTATTTTTTTTAATATACCGTGTGTTTTAAGTTGGTTGCACTTGTCGAAGTGAGTGAAATTATGTCTGCTTTATACCTTACGAGCAATACTACTTAAGATTAATTAAACTACAAATTAATTAGGTTCTAAGATTTACTTTACATAGTCTTTTGATTATGAAATAAAGCGATTTGATGCTTACGAACTAATGAATCTGTTCTGTACGAGTTATATGCACGTATAGTTTCAAAGCCTCAGGTGAACGTGCCCCAACTTACACATATCTAAATTTGTAGTGACGTACCGATAACGACGCCATAAATTTAGAGAAAGGAAATACAGAAAAGACGATTCCAGATATAAATTATAAATAATATGCATTTATTCGTTCATTTTGTTTATACACAAAAGTGCTAAATCTTGTAGCATTGATATTTTTTGCAAGTTGATAATTTCTAAAAAGGTTACTGAAATATGCACAAATAATAAAAGATTGACGTATAATTATAACTTTGAATAATATGCCATGAGATTTATTTCTATTGCTACAGATTTTAGTATTCCTTGTATCGATTTTTAAGTCCAAGTTTAATAGGACATTATAGAGTATTTTAAATCCAGTTTCGGAATTTTGTGCCTCACCAAAACATTTGTATAGGTTTTTATCACCCACGACAATGGTCCAAATTTTATTTTATTTTTATTTAAAAAAGATTTAATTTGATAATAACTAAAAAAACAACAATATCAATCGCCATTACAGAACAAATATAAAAAGAAAAAAAGTCAAAAACTGTCTCAAAGAAAATAGCAAATTTTAACACAATTCACTAATTTATAAAAAAATCCCCCGCCTCTTTTCACGCCCCGTGTAACTCGTCCTCCGCTAGCTCACTTCCCACAGTTTCATACATTAAAAAAATACAAGTATTTTTATGTTATTTAATAGGTATTATAACCACTATAATTATTTGCAGGGTTATTTACCAGTGTCAGGCTCCTTTGTACAGGATTCCGGCTAGATTATGGGTACCACAATGGAGCACAAGAGAAGGAGTAATGGGTAAACATTATTATGTATCGGTCTGAAGAATGTCGTAGTTAGTCAAATTACTGTGCAAATGAGGCTCAACATCTTATGTCTTAACGTGGCGAGCGCAATTGTAGTGCCACTCAGAATTTTTGTGTTTTTCAAGAATCCTGAGCGTCACTGCATTGTAATAGGTAGGACGTTTGAATTACCACCAGTCATAAAAAAAAACAGGATTTTTGAATAATTTAACATGTAATAATTCTATTACTGTAAAGTACAAAATAAACTGCCATCATATTTGTTTCTGTTATACCATTGCTTAATATTTTTTAATTAAATAATAACTAGTAGTGTTGGTCATAAGAGGTCATGAAAAGCATGTAAAAAATTTAATAATATCACGTGATTATAAATAGTACCTATAAAAGTGCCCCAAAGAAAACCGCAATAGTTTTAAGACAATTGTTAGAAGCTAACAGCGAAACCAGAACAGGCCATTTACGTAAGTTGCACCCGTTATCATTACGTATTCAGTAAAAACAATAGAACGCGTTGAGTAAGAATAAACATCGCCTCAAACGGTAACTAAACAACTCCCAAGAAAACTATAGCGAAATGCAATGCGCTCTTTTCGAGACACACGGGCGCCTAGGCACTCATAATAATAACAAGCAATTTAATTTTCTAAACTTCTAAATATTATTGTCATAATAATAATAGGTACAGACTCCATACGCCTGATGAATGATTTTATTATTTAGAGCTTTATATTATAATAAAAGACATAAATAAATATCTAATATTATAACAAGTTCAAACGTATTGCGTGTGAGTTGACATATTTGCAAGTGAAGCTGAAGTGATAAGGATAAAGTTGAAAGGTTTCAAAATTTTATCGAATTGATTGTTGCTGCTTCGATTTTCTTAAACGTCCATTCAGTTATTCAATTAAAATCGCTTCTCGTGAAAAAAGTTGGTGCTAGGAATATTGTTGAAACACAGAGAGCATTCAACAAAACCCACGCTCAATAAATTGCCAATAAAAGTGAAACACGCTTAGCTATTAGTGTATTATTACGACGACCTATATAGCCCAGTGGTTAGTGACCCTGTTTACTGCGCTACAGGTCTCGGGTTTGAATCCCGGTAGGTGGAAACATATTTTATATTATGATGAATATGGATGTTTGTTTCCGAGTCTTGGATTATATGTTTATATGTATTTATGTATGTTTAATTCAGTATATTGTATTAATTATATCGTTGTCTTGTACCTACAATACAGGCTATGCATAGTTTGGGGCAAGATAATTTGTGTTAAAGTGTGTCAATATTATATAATTATTATTATTTTTTTTGAGGATTGCCTTTGCGTGTACGTTTGTTTGAAGAGCTTGTAACGTGACGGATTTACATTAAACTACTAAATATGAAGATCTATCTTAAGTTGAAAAAACGTAACTACATTTGTTTTATTTCTAAAATTAATTCTAAACTTCTTAATTGCCTTAAAACAATTACAATTGTGCTGTTAGGTTGTTCTTCATTATTACATTTTATTTCAAAAAAATGTTGAATATCGTTAAGCGCCGTATTTCACACACCCCAGAGTTTCGCCTTGTATTTGCCAGCGGCTTTCATTGGTTTTCAGCGATTCTTTGCCACACGTCCTGAATACTTTGAATAATGCTTTAGTGTATGAAAAGGTAAAAGTTTACAATAACTGCAGGATTTTCACCATTCCATAATAGATTTTAGGTCAGTTCAATATAAAGATAAATTTTTATTTATTCGTTTTTTATTGTCACTATTCAGAACAGTAACTCGAGGAATAACGTGAGTTCTATTGATACAAATGCTGAATATTAATAGCACTTTAGATGGACGTCGCCGGAGGGTGAGTACAGGTAATCCATCATCTGAATGTTAGTCATCACCGCCAGAAATTCACTGTTGCAACACCAGAGGAATCACAGGAGCGTTGCCGGCTTTTTGCAGTTGTTCACGTTATTGATGGTACTCATATATATACCTACAGATATCACAGTAAGTTGTTCACACCACGGATTGGATGTACTATGAAGAAAAAATTTGATAAAAACAATTGACAGATGATTTCCAATTGTTTTTTTATTAATAAGAAGGTTGCAACGTTTTAAAAAATATAAACATTCTAAATTCAAATAGTTGCAATTAGCTAGAAGTGCAAAACTTTTAGTGTGTGTCCCATGTACAACTCATTTTCGATGAGCATTATTATCGCCAAAAATAGCGATGAAACGCAAAAAGAGACAAACAGAAAGTTCACCGATTTACAAGTTACTCGATATGCACATAGTGTAGCAATCGATTTTATAATATATGTATTTTATTTCCTTTTCATTTGGATTTTGTTAAAATACAAGTTTCATCCGCTTTAGACTTAGCTTCTCACAAAAATACAAGTGAATACGCACAAGATAATTAAAAAGTTTTTGTGCTCTAACGATTTTCGTCTTTTTAACTGTGGTTTGATACAAAATGTGGTTTATTTTAAAAACGTTACCAATCCACGATATTATTGCATCGTATTGCACCAATATCTAAGTTAGAAACTTTTATATTGCTTCGCGGAAACTTAAAGAGGTTTGTGGGCAATATTTAAAGAGAAATTTTCAAAATTCGTTTCAGAAATATTTGGTAAATCGCATAATATATCATGTACTTTATTGGAAGGTTTCCATTGTATGAATACGTAATGCTTAGAAATATGGCGGTTTGTTATTGTTCATGCAGCATTTTACGATGGTTGTGGTATGGCGACAATTTAATAGTATTTTTTAGACGATTTACAGCAGTTTTCAATAACGTACGAATATATTGCTATCACCGTTTAATGGCCAGATCTTATCTATCCATAGTTATGTCCAATATTATTCATAGTTATCTATCCATAGTTATGTACAATTCATGACGACCTGTATAGTCGAGTGGTTAGCGATCCTACCTACTAAGCTAGAGGTCCCGGGTTCGAATCCCGGTAGGAGCAAGCATTTATATGATGAATATGGATGCTTGTTTCCGAGTCATGGATGTTTAAATGTATTTATGTATGTTTATATGTTTGTTGATGAGAATTTATTTATGTTTAAGTAAGTATATTGTATTAAATATATCATTGTCTTGTAACCCATAACACAGGCTATATATGCTTAACTTGGGGCAAGATAATTTGTGTAAAAAGTGTGTCAATATTATTATCATTATATTATTATAGTCTAATGCTATCTGTCGATAGGTTATTGAAATGTAAGTTAGCGTAAAAGGATAGATAGTAACTCTAGTAAGTTAACCTAAGGATAGATAGGTTATTGAAAACGGCCGTTAGTCTTCATGATTAGCCCGTAACTATTACAGTATGATGTCAGTTTTATAAAAGCTTACGGATCAATTAATGTGAAGTGATGACTGTGGCACACAGCTTGCGATACCAGAAAAAAAAGGTCCTTATCTGTAAAGTGGGCTTAAATGAGAAGATCTAGATGACAAACTCGGATAATAACCTTAAAATTTACAAATTTTTGTTATTCGCGAAGTTCATATTTTCAGCCGAAACAGCATTTTTTTACCTATAATATATAAAAAAACATCAACCATAACTATTAATATAATATATACTTAACACATACAATTAAATATATTTTACTGAGAAATACTGAGATACATATTAGGGTGCAGGCAAAGTCATGATATGGTTCTTGAGAAGGATTGAGGATTGATCTCTGCTGAGCTCCAAATATATATCCCAGGCGTAGTCGCAAAGTGCGGCAACTAATACTACGCCCAAATGGGCGTACTCGAGCCAGTGTGACGAACAATGTGTGCCGTTGATGTGCCACATGTTCTATTAAACTTTCCTATTAATTGAAACTAAAGTGCCGGGTCGCGTTGTAAATCTTTATAAAAATAATACTATAAGAAATAAGAAAGACACTGGGATCACATATCATCAGTAAGTATTTTATATTTTATTAATTTGAATGTAAAATAAGACGAAGCGTATGTTCCAAAATTTGAAAGATGCCATTGGGTGTCAAGATGCCACGCACACAAGCATCTAATAGTTGCTGTAATAAAAAAGGCTATTGTTCTTAGGTAGTAAAGTATCTATTAGGAGCACATCGGAGACCAATCCTTAAATCTAAGTACTCAGTAATATCACTAGCTACGGCGCCCATCGAACCAAGACATAAATAGTACTTGAACACTTCTACTGTTTCACGGCAGAAAAAGGCGCAATCTGAAGGCATTAAAAGGCATTCTGTTCAAAGAAGTCTCCCATCCGTAGTAGGAGTATTTACATTTCAATAATATACGTCCGTAATTACGTACCTACGCAAATATTTTTTTTTTTTTATGGAACAACTCGTTTGTCCTTCACAAACGAGTGTACGGGTCACCTGGTGTTAAGTTATCACCGCCGCCCACATGCTCTTGCAACACTAGAGGAATCACAGGAGCGCTGTTGGCCTTTTAGAAATATAATAAATACTAGCTGACCCGGCAAACGTTGTTTTGCCATATAAAGTATAATTCACGCGATAGTTTTATAAGTAATAAAATATTGCCTATATTATAGCCTGTACATCATTTTGTTCTATTGTCAATAGTTTTTGCAGCGCACGCAAAAATAGGTTTTCGATTTTACACCTTGTGTTACAAAATAGCAATTTTATTACGGAGCCCTAATTTTGAAAAAAAAAACATAGCCTATAGCCTTCCTCGATAAATGGACTACCCAACACTGAAAGCATCATTCAAATCGGACCAGTAGTACCAGAGATTAGCGCGTTCAAACAAACAAACAAACAAACACTGCAGCTTTATAATATTAGTATAGATAATATAAAAATAACGCCCTTTTTTTGAAAGGTAACGTCGTATCAAATTCAAATTCAAAGTATCACAAAGGAAAGGAAAAATTTAAAATGAAACTTTTGAAATCATGATCTGACAAACAAGTTTACGTATTTTACGAGGTGGGTAGTGAATTCATCAAAAAAAAAACCTTAAATAAAATTATCCTCTTGTATTGTACAAAACACGATTACTTTAGAATTCAATTTGGGGTGAGACCCCCGGGTGCGTAATTTATGTGCGTCAGCGCGTAACTTATCATCTGCATATTATTTAACATAGATTTATGACGTCTACTTTATGTATCAATTTTAATTTTTTTATTAGGTGGAGGGAAATTTCACGAGGTGTAGTGATTTGTGTGAGTACCACTACTCTCACAATTCAAGTCTAAGCGGTGAGAAATATATATGTGAATTATTAATGTAGTCTCAGAATTTTGTCTTGCGGCCGTTCTTCAATATTCAGTCTATCTCTTACTTGAGATAAAAATCGTAACTATCATTGACTTTTCCGTCCAAATAAACTTATCGACGGTAACTCACCTTATCCGTACACGCTGTCTGTTAATGGGACGACGTATAGCTTACCAGAGATAGAGGTTTGTATGGAAATTGCAAATCACGCGTCCCAATATAAGGCGATAAGAATGACTTAACGGGTATATTGGGACAGCTTCAGATTATTGAAAGCTAATTACTGACAGTAGAAGGTGGTAAATTTATATCTACCTATAGATAGTATATTAGCTACCTATAGATAGGAACGGCTTTATTAGTAAGCGACTCTGTTCTTCAGTTTTATACAACTAACGTAGCAAACTTGTTAGTAGTAATGTTTACCAGTGGGAGGCTCCTTTGCACATGATGGCGACTAGATTATGGGTACTTTCTGAATAGTTTATTAACAATGTTAAAATAATGTTTACTTACTTTAACATAATAATATGTGTAATTTAAAAAACATTATAAGAACCATATTACGCGCATGCGAATTTATTACTATATATCTATTATTATTGAATGTTATCATCGGTTATTGTGTTTATGCTTGGATGTGTAGGTATGTGTGCGTGTAATATGTGTTTGTGTATATGTGCGTGTAGTTGTGTATATGCGCGTGTGTTTATGTGTTTGTTCTATTTATACTGCTTCAGTAACATTTTTCGTATCTACTGTATTGAATAGTATTTTAATAATTTCTTTTTTTTATATTTTTACTGTGAATATGAATTTCGACTATCGAAAAAAGTTCGTTGTATTTCTTACAAATTCTATTACTGGGAGATTTTTATCATAGTTCGTTGTGTAAAACGATAATCAAAAAAGAGGCATTGTGCAAGATAAATTGTGTGAAAGTGTGTTAATATTAACATTATTATAAAAGATTTAAAAGCGTAGCACACAGAAAAAACATACAAACAACAAAAACTTTCGCATTTACAGGATTAGAATGGATAATGTACGTCAGCTGTCAGTCGGGAGGTTATTGATTGGTTCAAAGATCTGCTTTGCAATCACTGGTGCCGATGTGATTCGAATACTCATATCTTAACTAATAGTTATACTCTATTCATATGAAAATCTAATATATAAAATTCTCGTGTTACAGTGTTTGTTACCAAATTCCTCCGAAACGGCTGAACCGATTTGTATGAAATTTTTCCTGCATATCGGGTGGGTCTGAGAATCGGCCAACATCTATTTCTTATTGCCAAAATATGTATTTTTTTTATTAATTTGTTTGGCAATACAACGTTTGCTCGGTCAGCTAGTAATAATATAAATGAAACCATTAAAATAGGTCTAAAATTTACACTCGAGTTTATAACCACTTCGTAAGTGTGGCCGAAAACCTATTGCTTATCTAACTATTTCTAAAAATTTACATTTACATTGTATTACAAGCTGTGCCTCGCGGGTTTGTCTGTATATTAGAACTTTTTGTGATAAAATACATATCGCGACTTACGTGTAAGTAATAGTAATAAAAACGATTATCGATGTATTATAATGATACTATTTCTTTTTTACTTTAAAAGGAATAAAAGGCATTTATTTTCTCAAAATTGATTCCTTTAGAATTATTTTTGATGTCATTTCTAATAACTACTAGATACTACTACCGCTTCGGAAACAAATGGCGCTCTGAGAGAGTAGAAGCGGCGCAAGAAACTCTCCCAGCATTCTTTTTTTGCGCTCTTTTCAATAAAATTATACAATATTGTACAGTCATTTCTATCGCTATAAAATAATCACAATCTAGTCCCAGGCTGTCCGATCATTTAGATATTCAGTGGAGTAATAGGATTTACGACAGAGCCATTTTTTTATAAAACATTTAAATTTATTTATAGATAATGCTTGAACAGTGGCTGGGACTTTATTATAGAAGTTTATACATTTACCCTTAGCTATTATGTATCTTATGAAGCCTACTAGAATTAGTTACAAGGAATCCCTTATTTCTAGTATTATAATAATGAAAATCACTATTAAGAGCAAAAAGGTGACGAATTTTGTGAACGTATATTAAATTGTCATAAATGTTCTGACAATGAACAGTCATAATATTTATTTCTTTAAATTTTTCTTTGAGAGACTGTCTATTATTAATAGATAGACAAATGCCATCGCGGACTTGTCTCTAGACCAAAATAAGATACACAATCCCACCATACATTATCATGTTATATCCCAAGCCACACAGCGTTTTTGTTGAAGGCACCCAAGCGGTTTATTTTATTCTATCACCTTCAATAATTGATAAAAACAGCATGAAAATCGGTGTACTGGTTGTTTAGTTTATCGCAAACAGACAGACAAACGCAACGGAGGACTTTGTTTTATAATATGTGTTGATTTTGGGATTAATCACGTCAACGTTTCGTTGACTTTAAAATCAAAATGGCCAAGGGCGAAGAATTTATATTAAATAGAAATAATAGCAAAAAAATACAAATATAAGCATATTAGAAATAAGGGATTGCATGTAACTAATTCTAGTAAGCTTCATAAGATACATAATGGCTTTAAGGGCAAATGTATACACTTTTATAATAAAGTCCCAGCCACTGTTCAGGCATTATCTATAAATCAATTTAAATATTTTATTAAAAATGGCTCCGTCGTAAATCCTATTACTCCACAGCTGAATATCTAAGTGATCGGAGATCCTGGGACTAGAAAATGATTATTTTATAGCAATAGCAATGACAGTACTAAATTGTATATTTTTATTAAAAAGAGCGGATTTGGTATCCAAAGCGGTAAGTGTATCTAGTATATTAGAAATGACATCAAAAGGATTTCTAAAGGAATCAATGTTGAGAAAATAAATGCCTTTTATGCCTTTCATTAAACTTATTGAGGACTTTAAAAAATATAAATAAATAAAATCGTTGGAGTTATAAAGGTTAATTGAATTGAGAGCATCAGAATAAATGATCTTAACCTAATGACATAATAAGGGCTCTTAATAGTAGGACTGAGCGGCCATCATAAATAGAGCCTATTCTCTTTTGTTCCCTTTGTTGACAAGGAAGGAAACAAAACCTCCTCAGACACCGCTGCGGGCAATGACATTTCAATTAGGAAACCTGTTAAATTAAAAAAAGCTGAGCTTTTTTTATATAAAACGATTTTATTTTATAATACACACATCAAAAAAGTCTAAGCAACATGCATGATATTACAAATTTACCATTTATATTAATTAATTTCTAATTCTTTATTCACTCAAAGTGCATAGGTATGTAAACTTTTTTGTTATTGATGACATACTGGCTGGTTGTAAAAAAAAATTCGATTATGTATGAAAAAAACATTTTTCATAAAATGAAATGAAAGGGAATATGTTTGAATTTAAGTGCGTTTTTATTGCTACGTTTAGTCTTGATTTTATAATTTTACTAACCATTTAAATAAAGTTAGCGATAAATTTGAATTATTAGATATTCTTTACGTCATGGAGCGACGTCATTTGACGGCAAATGAAATGCAAAGAGCTGTGATGTTGCAAGCGGGAAGTAATCAATCTCAGGTATCTTGGCATTTGGGCATTCATAGAAGTGTTATTTGTCGTCATTGGCAGCGCTACAATAGTACAAGGGAACCCGCTGAACAGCATTCAGGCCGTAAAAGGAGTACAACCACTCGGCAATACCGGTACATCAGGAAGTTCATCCGTACAGCGGCTCAACAGTTATGGTATGGGCAGGTATTATGAAGAACATGCGAACTGAGCTCGTTTTTGTAAATGGAAACATGAACGCTGAAAATTACGTTGAGGATATTCTCAGACCATTTGCACAAACCTTTGGCTCCAATTTTAGGTTAATGCATGACAATGCGCGTTCACATACAGCTCGGCGTACCAGTATATAGGTACTTGGCAATGGAAAACGTCCGGGTATTGCCCTGGCCTGCACAATCGCCAGACCTCAATTCCATCGAGCACGCGTGGGACATGCTCCAGAGACGTGTTTTGAAAGACTTTCAAGGAGTGACAACAACCCAACACCTGAAGGATTTACTACAATTCCATTGGGAGCGAATACCGCAAGATGAGATAAACAGTTTCATTAATTCAATGAATAACGTTGCCGACAAGTTCTGAATAGCAGAGGAGGCCATACTTTGTATTAAATTAAGGATAATTTAGAATTAAGAATAGGAATTCTTTCACAATAAATTCATTTTCCTAAGAAATTTCATTTTGTTAAAAAAATGTTTAGTTGCTTATGTACCTTAGTTTCTGCAGTACTTCTAATATTGTTAATTTCTGTTATTAAAAGAAGTTATATAGACAACAGCTGCTATTTTTACATCATAGGACCCTAAAAATATTATTTTAAAAATAAAATACAACGTTATAATATGAAAAACCATCCTAAAATTTTAATTAGTACATGTTGCTTAGACTTTTTTGATGTGTTTAGATTAAAAATTACCTTACATAATTTTTACATTCACGTCGAAAGAAATTCAATTTCAATTCAATTTATTTATTAAGAGATAATTAAATTATAAAATTATAAAAGTCTTACTTAAAAGCTAGTTAACACTGTGCCTGCAGTAACACGCACAAAAAAGAGAAACTTAATAAAGTAAAAAGGTATAAATTAATCTACAGGTTAAGTATATAAGTAAACAATATCTTCAAAGTAATTACTATTAAAAAATACAAAAAAAATATAGATAATGTTTATTTTAACACGTTTACTAATTTTTCTGTATCTTCCTTCTCGAAAAGGTGCAAAAAGCTTTTCTTAGGTACCTTTACAAACGTACGCATGGATACTACCCCTATATGTATCCCACAAAATGTCTTCTGGGTACATTAGGCTACAACTACCTCGAGGTTAGGCGAAAACGACAGCAGCTCACAGTTATGTGCAGAGTTCTCAGAGGTGATATAGATGCGCCGAGTTTGCATGTTGAGCTATGTAGAATCTTTGTACCGGACAATTACTGTTCGAGGCGCAAGCATAGATTGTTCTCAAGCCCGACACATCGTACTGTGGCTCGCATCAACTCACCTATACCGAGGTCTCTCTCTGCTCTCAACGCTCTTCTCGAAGCCAACCCTGCTTGTGATTTATTTGCGGATGGATGGCAGACGATTTTAACAGAGTGCTTGCGTTTTTGTGAGAGGAATGGATGAACGGTATTTGGATGTTAATTAATTGTTAGTTATTTACAGTAAACTTTGTATTTATTAACTATTATTTGTGTAATATGTCTAGTTTGTAATTAATTCTTACTTTAATATTGTAATTGGCTTACGCCGTTTTATTAAAGTATAAATAAATAAATAAATAAATAAATAAAAATAAATTCATAGGAGATATTTTGAAAAGCTTCATGAAGAGCCTTCTTACAATTAATATAATTTAGGGGTTAGATGTTTGCTATTGCGTTTAGTTTATTTTACTGAAATGGTCATAGGAATATATAAAACTTTGATGTAAAAACAAAGGTTGGTTTTTAAAATAGCCGTGAGCTGATAACCTCTATTTTCAGCAACGCACGCACACTAGAACAAAGTGACTAACGTCGTGCACACTACACTAATAAACCTCGCTTGTTGTAATGCGTTGCCTAACAAGAAACTATCGTATAGAAATTATCAAAAAAAAATCCAATTCGCTTGAATTGATTCATATTTGAAAAATGAACGTTTTAAATCATGCAACCAGTAAACAAAACAACAACTAAATCAATTCCTATCGATATTGAAACATTTCAGATGTAAATGAATCCAATCAATCTCCCGCTGCCTAAATGCCTACAATTTCGTGACGGCGATCGACAAACAGCATTTTGGACATGTTGGCGTCATTTCGATAGTGCCTTAATTTATTTCTATTAATGTATTAATGTCTCGACTTTACAGAACCATTTATATAGTATCTCACACTAAAATCTTCATATATATAAATCCAGTGTCCTGATGGTTGTTTCCAGTGAAGTCCTAAACTAATGAACGGATCTTAATGGGGATTACTTCATGGCGTGCAGCTTAGTCCAACTTGAGAGATAGGATAGATTTAATTTCGATTTGAAACCCATAATTATTTTTCATTTCTAATATTTGAATGTATGGAAATTTTTTATGAGAGAATTTATTGGCGCACGGTTTGACAGTAATTCTGCTGTGAAATTCTTGATGTTATGAAATATTATTGACAAATTCATAAAAAACAGTATTTTATTTATTATGTACAGAACAGCGTCTTTCCGGTTAGCTAGTAAAATAAAAAATATTTGGAACAATTTTACAAAACTAATACTAACATCAAGTATAAATGATGATAACTCTGCAAAAGTATGAACTGCAGCACACCAAAATTACCCCGTCCCTGAATAAAATAAGGAATAATGTTCCATGCATGGATCTATGTTAGTTACTTAATAAAAAAAATAACGGGTTCCAATCCGGGAGTGCCGGTAGGAGTGAAATCTTGAACATGAATGCTGTGCATTTTTGAATATTTTGGAATGGTTTGGGAATAATTTTACACGAATTGCTTTATTTATCAGTATAAAAGTACTATCATTTATGTGGTTAAATACAATATTCATTTATATATCGTACACATAAAATATATATACATTTCTATGTCGCAGGCAAATGATAATAACACAGATTTGGTCAATTCCCTAAGTAATTTGATCAAATCACGGAGTATGTTTAAAGAACAACACGATTTTGTCATTTCCCTAAGCATATCTAGTGATTTGATCAAATACCAGAGGTGGTTCCGTGAAATGACAATGAGTGACGCGACTAAAAGAACTTAGGATGTAAAATCAGACTTGAGTCATACCCCGAACCGACAGGTTAGGTGGAATAGCATTTGGTCAAATCACTAGATTTGTTTCGAGAAATGATAAAATAGTGTTTTTATTTAACATCCTCCGAGATTTAATCAAATCACTGTTTTTATCATATCCCTGCGACATATACATTACGTAAAAAATTTAATACTTCAGAACTAGTACAATTATTTTACATCAGAATCTCTTAGAAAAATTAACTTTCATCCATAATTTCAACGAATGTCTTACGAATTGTCGATCAGGCCACGTGTCCTGACAAGAGTTTAAGATTTTAAACCCAACCCAAGAAAAGTGCTTAACGCCGCTAAAGTAGTTTTCACTTCATTGGGATAAGTTTAATGTGTGTAGTTTGGTTGAATTTGTGTGTGGGTTAGTATGATTGATATGTATTCTAATTCAAATATTTTAATTCAAAATAGGATATGACGTAACTTATTAAAAGTCACAAACTACCCATTAGAAAAAGTATACCTCAGAACAGGCTTCTTTTTTTAAAAAAAAGAATAGTATCGATCAAAAAAATCTTAGATAATTTATACGTCTAGATAGATTGTTACAGCTGTGAACACTTCTTGCACAAGCGAGCGATATAGATATCGCTCATTTCATTAGAATTAACAGCGAGTAACTGACTCGACTTGGGCATATAAAGGATGCTGAAAGGGCGTGGGTAAAATTTAAAAGTACCCGCGATAAGAACGATCTATTTAATCTTTAAATCTCTGATTGATTTGATTGTGAAGCTTGACTTTTTTGCAGCTCTAATAAATGTATATGTAGCTTTAAAAACTTATAAAATAACCTTGGTATATTTAGTTTAAACCTTAACGTACGGTTAATAATATTACTCCAGGTAACATCATTTTTATTTCCCAAATACAGAAGACAAAATTACATTGGATCATTGTATTAATTTTGTTTAATTATCAAATATTACTTATTAATAATCATTTTAATCTTTGTATACGACTATTACGCCCTGGTCACCCGCTCTTGTCCTAGATGCTAACTGTTAGCAATAATTAACTTATTTATTTCCAAAGAATTAACGCTAGAGTGCGATATAACATAAAGCGTGGATAGAATCGGTGACCGAAGCGTGTACCATATAAACACATTGATATAATTATAGTTAAATCTAATAACCTCGACGTGGTTGAAGTTGATTTATATTCATGAATAGCTGGCTGAAAATTAGCTTCATTTGTGAGCAAACATGCTTATTATTCCTACTAGCTATGCCTGTGTGGTGCTCGATTTGTGAATGAGTTGCGGGTTGATATAACAGACCTAATTAGCTTTCAGAATAATCTATAATTTATAATACTTCAGTGTTTACGTGTATTGTTTCGTCTGGAGAGATTTTTTGAAGTGAAAACTTCTTTAGCAACGTTGTGAATTGAAAGTCGATGAAAAGAAAAAGAGACAGGCACATTAGTAAGACTTGACGTGGGAGAGAATGAGATAGGAAGCACTATACAGGTTTTTGGTACTAGGCGATCATAGTTGAAGAAGAGATTGTCTTATGTATAACGCGAGTATACCTTAATATATTCTGACGTCGTATGCACGACGTATTACTACATATACACCAGGGAAACATAAATATGTTAGCAGTCATAGTAATGTGTGGCGCACCCCGGTATCAGCTCGATCCATTTGACGGCGTGCAACGCAGAGCAACTCGAATTATCGGGGACCAGTGCTATGTGAACGGCTGGATCACTTGGCGTTGCGTAGAGACGTAGCTTCATTGTGTGTCTTCTACCGCATTTATCACGGGGAGTGTTCCGAAGTGCTGTTTAACCTGATTCTTGCCGCCGAATTCCACCTTCGCACGACACGCCACAAGTTAGGATATCATCCCCACCATCTAGATGTGTCCTCCACAGTGCTGTTTTCAAGGAGCTTTCTTCCACGTACCTACTACAAAGCTGTGGAATGAACTTCCTTGTGCGGTGTTTCCGGGACAATACGACATGGGTACCTTCAAAAAAAGCGCGTACACCTTCCTTAAAGGCCGGCAACGCTCCTGTGATTCCTCTGGTGTTGCAAGAGATTGTGGGCGGCGGTGATCACTTAACAACAGGCGACCCGTACGCTCGTTTGTCCTCCTCTTCCATTAAAAAAAATGTCTTTCATAGCGGTTGAAATCATGTTTTATCTTAGCAACATGCACCAGGACTTCATATGCAGATTAGAGATTCATGCACAATGCAGGTTTCACTTCTGACATGTATTCTTTGTACGCACGCATTTTTTTTTTGCAAAAGCTATTACTGTCTGTCTATAGTCACAATTTAAATGACGCAAATTCATAATATTTACATTGTGGTTATAGTCTTATCTAAAATGTTTTCGCTTGTTGTGGCATCGTCAGGCCACCTCATATAATACGACGAGGAAACAATGGGATAATTCGTTACCGTCGTTAAAGGACGTTCCTTGTGTTGTCTCACTAATTAGATCGACATCAAAGAAATCAACTAAGGGATATTTTTCTGATTTTATTATCTTTACTGTATCTTTTCTCAGGAATAAAATATCCACATAACAATTATACATTTCAAGTCAAACTAGAGACAGTCTGCAGAGGAGTGCGACAAGGAAACCTCCTATCACCCAAGTTATTCATGATGTTAATGCAACACATCTTTGATAATCTTAACAGGAAGTCGAAAGGGATCAAAATGAATCGAGATTGAGTTACTCACCTCAGATTCGCGCATGATATTGTTTTATTTGCAGTAACAAGTAAGGGCTTAGAAAAAATGTTAAATACTTTGAAGACAGAAAGCGAATAAGTAGGTATTCAAATGAATGAAACTAAAACCAAAGTATTGACAAACAGCCACACAAACATAATCAACTTGAACGGACCCTTTCCGCATCCTTTCCATGCATATGTCGTTGTTAATCAGTTACTCGCTTTTTGTTGGGTTACCACTCGCTTGCGCATCATTTCACAATTATTATTGTAAAACGACCGATAATGTCAGTATCGCACAAGCATCTATCTTATGACCTCCCAAAATCTGAAATGAAATGAAATGAAATTTTATTTGCAAGAAACATTGTACTTAAGATCTTAACATAATATTATTGATAATCCAATATGTTTCGTCAATTGACATGCAAAATATGTTATAAACTTGTCTAAACGCTACTGTTATACTGAAACATGTCGGATTTCACAATGCAATTCATATTTATAAAATTTAAATTTAAAGATATTATAATATAAGACGTAAATAATTTAATAATTCATTTAGTACCTATGTATAATGTTAACAAATTTGGTTTATTATTATTCTGGTGTATGAGTATCAACTATCAGTGATCGATAGCATCCTACTGGATCCATCCACGATGTACTCATCGTGAGAGTATCAACTTTGCTATGTTTTTCATTCCTCTCTTCTGCCATCCTCTTTCCAACCGCGAACCGCACCATTTATTAATCTTAAAAATACAGTCCACATTTATTGTAAATAATAATTATCTAATAAGTACTTGCTGACCCGACAGACGTTGTTCTGTACATAATAAATAAAATACTGTTTTTATGTATTTGCCAATAATATTTCATAACATCAAGAATTTTTTCGTTAAATATGCTCCCTGTTGTTATAATGAAATTGTTTCACAGCAGAACTGTGCGTCAATAAATTCTCTCCTAGAAAACATTTCATACAAAACAAATATTGGAAACAAAAATAATTATGGGTTCCAAATCGAAATAAAAACTATCTCTCAAGTTGGACTAAACTGCACTCCATGTTGTAAGGACACTGGATTTATATATATTAAGATATAAAACTACCTATAACCGTACTGCAACAATTGTTGACGGTAAAATATAATTTATTGATTTATCTATAGTAGTTTTACAGCAGTCTTACATGCGACCCAATTTATAAAATTTGTACTTACTAGCTGAGACGTATATGCTATCATATTCAGAAATTATTATTCGCAACCATTTAGTAGATCCAGAGGTGCGATCCAATAAACAAACAAATAAACTACAGCTTTATAATATTTATATAGATATATTTATTCTTGTTATTAGGAAGACCTACGTGCGTGAGTAATTTGTGTGATTTTTAAAACTCCGCAACGGTTAGAGGAACCAATGGGTGCTTTATTACTAAGACTGCGCTATCCGTCCAGCTGTCTGTCAACTGACTGTATCTTTCTGAAGTATTAACAAAGGGTGTATTACTTATGCAGCGATACAAGCAAATAATGAAGACCAATATTTTGAACGTCGGTACGAGACTGACTCGCACATAAGCAATGCGACAAATAAACATTTACAACTTCAACGTTTAACAAATTATTTTAATTACATGTGATGTCATTAAATGTGAAGTGATGAAAGAATACTCAACACGTCAATTACTCAATAAATTGTAAATTAATAAATAAAAACATAAGAAGTCTCTCACTCGGTAAGAGTGCAAGTAGATGCATCAATCCCCACACACTGTAAATGTTAAATACATTAATTTAAGACTATTCAAAAGCGCTTAGTTTAAGCCTGATTGAATAAAGTTTTACATTCACTTTGTAAATAAATGAAGCTACGCACATTTCACGAGCGATTATAATCATATATTTATATTTTTTGCTTCACTTTATATTAAAATTATATTAATTTATTTAAAAAAACCAAAACCATGAAGCAGAGTTTCCAATAACAGATCCTGTTATCCAGCCACTACAACTAGCACCCGTTGATGAGCATGACGCATAGACATGCCATCGCCTCTCTCGACCATATTTTTAGGAAGAACCCGCTCCACAACGCCACCACGAGCATTCAGGCGAGCATGACGAAGCCAATCACAACAACTTTACCAATTATACTTAACATTTATACATTATATACAATATTCTATAATAGTCCTAACTATTATTATATGCACGCTTAAATGTAATTTGCATAACTATTGTGCGATATCTAGCAAAGCTGTCTAATAACTTCTTCAGAATACGAATAAATTTAAAAATACTGCTAACCTAACACGCAATAAAAACATAAGTTAAAAAGTCGCGGCAAGTAAAGAGGACAAAAAACTAAATTTACAAATAATATGTTTAGGGCTTTTACGTCCATGCGACTGCACCTTAGATACTCTTAGTAATCTAGCTTCTTTGTTTACATTTTTTTATGAAAATAAAGTTGGAGACGAGCAGGACGTTCAGTCATTACAATGCAGTGCCGCTCGGGATTCTTGTAAAACAAACTTTTTTCGGAGGGGCAATATAATTACGCTCGTCACCTTGAGATATAGGATGTTAAGTCTCATTTGCCCAGTTATTTCACTAGCTTCGGCGCCCTTCAGACCGAAACCCAATAATGCTTACACATTACTGCTTCACGACAGAAACAGGTGCCGTTGTGGTAGCCATAATCTAGCCGGTATGCTGTGTAAAGGAGCCTACCACTGGTAGCTATATAACTGAGTTGAGTGTGACAATACGCGAACTTGATTTATGCATTGGCTGTCTTAGCTTAAGCTCAGAATAACTTCAGCTGTCAAATGACAATATAAATGAAATCAAAGATTATGCTAGGCTTACACTTAGCTAAGTTTTGAGTAATTGAAATCTGAGCAAAGTCGAAGTACGCTCTGTAGATCTCAGCATTAGTTTGTATCATGTTAATCTGGTACTTTATTCGCAAAAATAAAGTAAATTTCCATTCTTCTCAACAAGTAGAAAATATACTCTCTACCCACCTATGACCAGAGCTTTAAAACTACAAACAAACCAGCCATAGATCTATTATCTTAAAGTTATTCTGCAGATAATAATCACAGACTTAATTATTTTACATTCCTCCATATCCAAAATTTTTAAGTGTTATGCTGAAAAAATAATCAAACGTATATAGTATTTTCTTTGATTACACATTTTTAAAACATTTAAATAAAACACTTTTAAAGGATTAAAAAGCGTGTAATTGTAACTGTTTTTACATAAGATTTTTGTGTAATTTTGCGTGTAAGGTGCGTCTTTTCATTTGCAGTCAGGTGGAGTTCAGTGGCGAAACGAGATCTGGAAAGGTCTTGACAGGTCGAGTTAACTAATATAAAAATTTAACTTTTCTGCAATAATCTAATGTATCATGTTTATAATAAATAACGAAAGTGTTCCTTCCCAATAATGTGCTGAACAGCAATAAAACACTTAATTTATAAACTTTTACGCAACTGTTGTAGTTCGTCTGTGTCCACCCTAACATTGTATTACTTTGACAACTGCGACGTGATTTATATTTGGGCACACGTAATTTGTACAGTGAAAGTAATATGTACGGATTTGTCACGCAATTATGCTCAGTTGAAATTTTCCTTTTGGTTTTCATTTCCCATTGTTGAAATGGTGAAGCGTATTAGGTTATGTTGGTATAACTGTTTGTCGACCGCAGAAATCCAAATAAGAGGGTACGAGGGTTAAGAATTAAACATAATATCACCGTATCTGTCGTCACGCCAGCATCAATGAAGTCATCCGCAGGGCATTTGCCGCTCTTAATATACCAGATGTTTTAGAGCCAAATAGTATGGCAAGCGTCGACACTCTCGCTCCTTCTCGTGTCCAAGTTACGTCAGTTGATGCTGTGGCTGCTGCTTCGACTACCGAAGACAGCAAGCGTCGCAAATATTTCGGTCTAAGTGAGTCATACATCTTTGTGCCGTTTGGTATCGAAACACTAGGCCCGTGTGGCCCAGAGGCGCGGAGAATGTACATAGTACTATCTTCGTGCCTTAATAAGGCTACTGGAAACCCAAGCACTGGCAGCTATTTCGGTCAACGGATCAAGTCGTAATGTATGTTCATAGGCACATAAGTGAATTTGCCAGAAACTGTCATAACCATAATGTTAACACCAGGAACAGACATAAACTTATGATGCCTACTACTCGGCTAAGTCGAGTTAGTAAGTCTTTTGTGGGGCGATGTATATGCTTTTACAATAAGATGCCAGAAAATGTTCAAAACAAAAGTATAACGTTATTCAAAAGAATTGTTAAAAAACGTTTGTGTGGTAAACGTTACTATAACATAAATGACTTTCTTAATGATACCACAGATTGGGAATGGAATGACCGCCCTCAGGCTATTAAATAATAAGATTAATTGTACAATATTACTTTGTAAACATATTTATTCGATGAAAAAAAAAGCCCGCTGAGTTTGTTGCGCCCATTCTTCTCAGGTCTGAGGCATTCATTTTGGAATGGGTGGTAGTTTTTGACTTTCAATAAGTGATGCCACATCCTATTTTGAATAAAAATATTTGAATTTGAATTTGAATAAATAAGTATAGTTTTTAGATTTGTTGCGTGTGAATAAATATCACCTTATAGGTGACTTATAGAGTACCAGAAAGGAGGAAGTGATTTAATATACATCAGAAAGGCGGACGTGAACTAACGCAAAAATTAGGCTTATTTCAGATTATCTAACGGTGGGAAATCTCCCACAAATACACCAACCCAAAAATTTCATTTGTAGGACTTTCTTTTCTAAATACGTCTTCTTTACATTAATATTTGTAAACGTCGTAGTAATGTAAATCGTTTGCAAAAAAAACAGAGGAAATTTATTCCGTCCTTTTAGAAAATAAAATGCTAAAGGAGGTTTTAATTGTTGTTTTAAGTGTTGTGGTGCATAAAAAAGGTTATTCTAAATTCGAATTTAAGATATAGTCGAACTTTAACAAAAATTGCGTATCGTTTCGGGAATCGTTGATAGTTTCTATTAAATTTAAATCATTTTTAGATAATTTTTGTCGGATTCTCCTATTTATTTGATATTCGCCTTGATGCCATTATTAAGCGGTCTCTAAATTGGTTTATAGAACGATATCAGCGAGCAAAATTATAGCACAAAACAATTTGTTATGTGTATAAAGTGATAACCCTCACTTCTAGGATAAATACACACATAAAATTTCATAACAAAATTTTATGAACGGTGCGGGACTCGAACCCACGACCTCTCGCGTTCCATGCGAGTGCTCTTCCAACTGAGCTAACCGTTCGAGTGACGTTTCGTCATAAAATCTTGTATGCTTTGTTCAAGTCTCGGGCTTCATTTTTTTTCAAATTTTATTTGTGTATTAATCATGTATAATCATTAACATAACAATTTAAATAAAATTATCATTTAAATAATTAAAAAGTAAACATTTTTATTAAATCTTTTTATAGTTAAGTAATTTGGGAGATATGACAGATTTTTGGTTCTAATATTTTCAAACAAAAAAGTACAGATAGAGATTAATTTTTTCTTGTACCGAATGAGCCGATTTTGGACGAATACCGAAGTTCTGTTCAAGCCGTCGATGTTCGGTTAAATCGAATTTAAAACGAAATTCGGAAGAATTTTGGTTTTTTAACGAATGTTCGGTCGAAAATCGTATTCTGTACAAACCAGATACATAGCAACACTGTTATAAGTAATGCAAATGTTTATGTAATGTACGCGCCTCGGTTTTTAACTGTACTGGCCATTCTAGCAAACACTAAACACGGTAATAGCGGAGATTCAAAAATCAATCAACGATTTTATTTAATCAACTAGCTGTTATCCGTGACTTCATCCGCGTAGATAAAGGGTTTTATTAAAAATAATAAGCAAGTTTTGAATTGAAGATTATCACATGTCCTATTCTTGTTCCGGTTCCCGTTTTCGCTCCCGTTCCCAATATATTATATGAATCTTATTTCGAGGAAGATTGCTTTTTTTTATGGAGTAGGAGGACAAACGAGCGTACGGGTCACCTGGTGTTAAGTGATCACCGCCGCCCACAATCTCTTGCAACACCAGAGGAATCACAGGAGCGTTGCCGGCCTTTAAGGAAGGCATATGCTCTTTTTTTTAAGGTATCGATGTCGTATCGTCGCGGAAACACCGCATAAGGAAGCTCATTCCACAGATTTGTAGTACGTGAAAGAAAGCTCCTTGAAAACTGCACTGTGGAGGACCGCCACACATCGCACAGTCTCAGCGTGCGTATCGATCGAAAACAAGTAACGTCGAAGTGCTGATTAAAAAATAAAGAATTTAAGTTGTTAAAAGTGATTAAGCTATCAAGTATTTGTGTACAATACTCGTGTTTAGTGATGAATGTTGCAGTGACATATAAATCGTTATAAATAAATGTGATTTTACAAAGTAATAACACAAAATAAATCTAAATTAGTTAAATAGTAAAGTTAAAGTGAAGGTAGGTGTTAGATTTGTTTGACATTCCGCTACTCGTCAAACTCTAGATAACCGCTTAGTTAGAAAAAAGCTACTGGAAACAGACTTTATTGAGCTACTAAATATTGAATGTCCAGTTGAACTTTATGAAGCATTCACTAATATATTCACTACTATATATAACGAATGTTATAAGGAACAAATTAGCACCTTTACTTATAATAAGAGAAATTGTAAAAGCTGGACTTATGATAATTTAAGGAGGATGATATTAGAACGAGATAAATTATTTAAGACATGGTGTAACGATCCTAAAAATATGTTAAGAAGATTAATTTATACTAGATATAGAAATCGATGCAATAAAGCTATTGTAAAATGTAATAATGAGCATGACAAGCAAAGTATTTTGGATTGTAATAAAAACATCAAGAAAATATGGGACAGAATTCACAGTTTATTAGGAAAAGAAAAACAATCATTGGATAATATAATACTTTGTAACATGGAAAAGCATGGCAATACAAAAGATATTTGTGATAAATTTGCAAATAAATTTTCAGATGATGTTAAAGAATTAAAACATATATGTGGCGATAAATGGTTAGGAAAAAGTAAATATGTAAAGAAAGCGGATGTGAGCATGAGATAGCAACCAGTTAGTAGCAGGGATGTTAAAGTTATTATTAATAATATGCATAAAAACAAATCACCCGGCAGCGATCTCGTGCGTATATCCGATTTAAAGTTACTTAGTGATAAAGTTAGTCCTATTTTAGCTAAGTTAATTAATACATCTGTAAAGAGTCATACGTTCCCTGACAGACTTAAGGAATCTGTTATTCGTCCAATCCATAAAGGAGGTGACCGTAAAGTTATTTCTAATTATAGACCTATATCTATTTTATCCAGTATTGATAAAATAATGGAAAAATGTATTGTAAATGAGCTAGGTAGTTACTTACTAAAACATAATATTTTAAACGAATGTCAACACGGTTTTCAAAAAGGCAAAAGCACAAATACATTATTGTCTAAATTTACGGATGAGATAAATACAAACTTAGAAGAGAGAAAAATTATAGTTGCAGTTTTTTTATGATTTCAAGAAAGCTTTTGATACTTTAGAAATGGAATCGCTCCTGAATGGATTGGATGAGTGTGGTGTGCGACAGCCACTGAACAACTGGTTCCGTGACTTTCTCACATCTCGTACATATCGTGTGAAGGTAGGCGATTCGCTCAGTGAGGAGGTGTAGGTACAGTATGGTGTACCTCAGGGTTCGGGGTGTGGGCCAGTATGCTATCTCATATACGTCAATAGCCTATGTGGTGCACTACGCAACTGTTCAGCATACATGTTCTCGGATGACCTATGTACTCTTCGTACCGGCACCGACCTCGCTGAGACGTGTCGCTTGGTTCAACAGGATATTGACTCCGTAGTCAAATGGTCACACGACAATGGTATTGTGTTAAATGCAGATAAAACAAAACTTCTAGTGATTGGCTCGCCTTATCTTCGTTCTACAGGTTCACCGCCTTCCTTGTATGCACACAGTTTTAACTGCTTTCATAATAATTTAAGTAATTACCTATGTAATCCTATAGAAAAAGTTAATTTTGTAACATACTTAGGTATTAAAGTAGATTCCACTTTCTCCTGGTTCCACCATGATGACTTTATTTGTAGCAAATTAAGAATTCTACTAGGAAAATTTTACCACCTTAGTTTTAGAATACCCATTAGTACCCTAAAGTGCTTATACTTTTCTTTGGTGGAATCCATAATTGATTAGTGCTTGATAGCTATGGGCTTACTTTTAAAACATATATCGATAGAGTCGAATCACTTCAAATGCGATTTTTAAAATTTCTCGTCACCAAAAAAGTTAAAAATAATTGTAAAAATGATTATAGAAAATTATTTAAAATATGTAAAGTATTGCCAGTAAGCTTAAAACATAAGTACTTATTAGCCATTAACAATCATGGCAATCAAGAACATAACCCAATTATGCACAACCACGATTCTCGGTTGATGTCCGCTGGTAAGTTCGAGGTTCCTAGAATCAATCACTACTACGGAGATAGGATTATGAAAAAACGCCTACCTTATCTATTAAACAGCTTGCCTGAGGACATCCGACTAGAAACCAGTAAAAGAAAATTTAAAACTAAACTTAAGAAATATTTATTGTCAACACTGCCTTAAAATTAAAATTAGATTTTTTATTATATTTTTATCAATATTTGTTAATTACACTGTAATTAATCAATGTTCTAATAAGCACTAATGTATTACAAGAGACTTGATCCTGCAGACAAACTGTCCAAACAGCTTTGCGGGACTAAGGTATATTTTAAGATTCTTTCTGTAAATGATTAATAAATAAATAATAAAATAATAAATAATCCAGATGGTGGGGATTGCTATAGAAAACTAAACCTACTATTGGTATAGTTATAACTCATCGACATGAATTCAGCGGAAAGCATGGTTTTTTCCGGGATAAAATGTAGCCTGTATGTCCTATCCCAAGCTCTAGGCTATCGCTGTGCCAAATTTCATTAAAAATCGGTTCAGTACCTCCGGCGTAAAAGCGTAACAAAGAAACTAACATTCTCATTTATAATATTTGTTGTGGATTATATGCATCGCTTGAAATAAATATGTCAGGTGCTTTAGATTCATTATTAGTTTTCTGGCATAAATGTAAATTTACATTGTTAAAACAAGCAGTAAATTTAGATTTATAAGCAATTATGCATTAGCACGATGCTAATCGTAATAAACGCTAAGCGAATATTTATGGCATAATCATGGTGAGGACATTTTTGTAATTTTTGTTTTATTAAAAAAACAGTTACATGAGATTTTCTCTAGTCGGGAATCGCGTTATGATTTAGTGTTATCAGGATGACCTAACATTAATTGTATACCCGCCACTATTTTAAAACTACCGTCTCTTCAATTCTGGCCATTTCATTCTGGTTTTTAACGGCCGTTCCCAATATACTATCTACAGATAAAGATAAATTACTACTTTCTACTGTCAGTAATTAACTGAAGCTGTCCCACTATACCCGATAAGTCATTCTTATCGCCTTATATTGGGACGCGTGAATTAAAATTTCCATACAAACTTCTAGCGCTGGTAAGCTATACGTCGTTCCATTGACAGACAGCGTGTACGGATAAGGTGAGTTACCGTCGATAATTTTATTGGGACAGAAAAGTCAACGATAGTTACGATTTTTATCTCAAGTAAGAAATAGACTTAATATTGCGAACGGCCATACATGTTTATGATTTTGTATTTTGTTTAAAGTTAAAGTAACTGCCGTGAATGTCTTATTAGGTTACAATATTTTTATGCAAGGAACAAAATACATTCTGTCAAGCAAAGCCGCATGCTTTGCTAGTATCATATAAGACAAACCAAACAATGGCTAGATAACACAGTAAAATACAAATATTTGTGATAAAAATTGGAAGCGGAGTGCTTGTGTCAACTTTGATAACGGTTTAATTGGAACCTTTGTTTAGAAATTGCCAATTAAAAAAAAATACTACCAATTTCCCATATTTTGAGTTGATATACTTACGGTCTTACCAATAAACTTTGTATAAAGTTATATTTGAGAATAAACCAAGAATATGCAAAAACAAATAGATATTTTGCTTATGATTGGTTTATTCGGACGTTTTTCCCGCGTTAATTTGCATGGCTGTTTGACATTCGTAAAACTTCAGAATTATCGTTGTATCGACAGTGTTGCCAGCGATATAGTCATCATAGCAAGTTTATTTGTAAGGCCTAAGTGTTTTAGAAATTCAAACTCAAATAATGAGTTTTCTCATAAGATATTTAATTTTAATAATAGTGGGTTAAGTTTACTACTAAGGTTATGCTATTGTTGTGTACTGAAATATTTCAAATATTTTTTTAGGTTAAATATATTTATTTAATCGAAGTATTTACCCTAGTTATCTATATATATTTCTGTCTTCTTACGGAACGGTCATTTATGTACATGAAGATAGGATGAGAGAGGCTAATGTAGGCAGATCATAACATGTATGTACCAGCAACCCTCAGCCGACAATGACCACGATCTTCAGTCATGAGGGAGCGACTACAGCGAGAAAGAGAGAGAGGTCTCCAAACTGGACACAACAAACTCTGTAAAGGCATTTTGAAATGCTTATGGAGAAGAAATATTTTATCTTGTTAAAGAAAGACCATATTGCGGAGAAAATTATAGTAGGTTGGAGACATGAATTGTGAGTTTGGAAGATAACGGAGAGTTTCTAAATGTAAGTCCTGTAGAATTAATTCTTGTGTTAATGAAGAATCGTGAAGACCGGCTGACAATTTGTGGTAATCTCACTGAGTTTCACCATCATTGTTCGAACTTGACTACAACAGACATCTGCAGATATTGCTTCACGGGATCTGAAGAAGCTTGAATGAATTACACGATACCATAAAAATTATACTAAATATAAATATACGATACCATAAAAATATAAAGTTCTTACCATTACTTTTATCTAAGAGTAATTCAATGCTGTGGAGTTTTACCGGAAATCCGCAATTGCGATGTTCGCTTGCGCTTAGAACCCACCTTTTACCACATAATACATTTTCCTCCCAAAACCTTTTCATGTTCAAATTGGTAAGACTAGCTTAAAAAGGCATTAAAAGCATTTATTTTCTCAAAATTTATTCATTAAGGATTCTATTTGATGTCATTTCTAATATACTAGATACTTGTACCGCTATGGAAGCCATTTTTTAATAAAACATTTAAATTTATTTATAGATAATGCCAGAACAGTGGCCAGGACTTTGTTATAAAAATGTATACATTTACCTTAAAGCTATTATGTATCTTATGAAGCCTACTAGAATTAGTTAGAAGCAATCCCTTATTTATAGTGTTATTATAATACATTATTATGTAGGTATGGTAAATCATAGGCGACCAATTTTTCTTGCTTCCTTATTTACCAGTTTGATGAATATATATAACAGTTTGATATTTTTAAGTGGTATATTTCACTTCTAGGATATAAAATTTGTTCCAAAATTTATGGACGATGCGGGACTTGAACCGGCGCCTCTCGGCTTCCGTCCGAGCGCTCTTACCAACTGAGCCAACCGTCCAAGCGACGCATCGATCGAAATTTTGTTCAAATCTCAGATTGTGGCTCCGTCTACAGGATCTACTTTATAGTTGATAATCTTAAATATATTGTCTTAGCACCTAAATGTGTATGCTTTTGTTTTGTTTTTTTACATAACTAAGTACTATTAGTATGTTGTTGTTTTATGTTTCTTTTATAATATTATACTTTAAATATAAATAATGTTATGTATTTCCACGATCTTTTGTATACGGTAAAACTCGAATGAGTTTATGTATGTACAAGTATTATTACATTTATATGTAATATGTTAAGTAAATAATAAATAAAACCTGCCCAACCCTAATAATTGCATATTAGTAAATTGACTTAAGATGTCGCTGTTCCAAATTTTTAACAGTTTAATATTTTAAAGTGATGTCCCTCATTTCTGGGATTAAATATATATGTAAGTCCTTTGTCCCATTCTATCGAGTCACTTAAATTAGGCGACCAGTATGATCGTTAACCTACCTCCCTTCCCAAAATTTATCAACCATTTTTATTATTTTTTTTAGAAATTTTCATACATGACCGAAAATAAAAACACAATATTGTTGCCTCAGAACAAATGTACAAACTTTCATGATTTACAATAGTAGTTATCTTTTTTAATATTTCTTTATATGCGAAATGAAATATGAGTGTCCCGGAACTAATATTCCATCGTCGGTGTATCACACAAAGTTATAATTAGTTTGATAATGTCAGCTTACGTTGTTACAAACATTTGAGCCGGGCTCGAGTGAAACTAGCCGCTGTTGGATTATAATGCCGGGTCAACACAACGCGGACACGAATATTTTGCAGGTAGTTTGAAAATGCCAATAAAAAAATAAAAAATACGGCCACATGCAAGTTTCATTCGCTTCCTACTTATTTTCGTTAGTGCCATCTTAGTTACTGTTGCAGTAAGAGCAATAGATTTTATTTTCCAGCAATGAATATACATTTTTTTTCCAAAATTCATCACTATACCATAACTGAAAACAGAAATAGGCGCCGTTGTGGTAATCTACCTGGCATCCTGTGCAAAGTAGCCTCCCACTGCTAAGTACTGCATAATAGTTTATTAGAATTATACGTTTGGGATAGAGCGAATACATCAATGTTCACCAAATAAGGTGATAGTATCAAACGTTAATATAAAGGTGAAGTATTCTTTAAACTATCTAAATATAGAATAGGAAATATTTCTCAAACTGCTCTCAGACCAATAGAGCTCTAGAATTTGGGCCGGCTTAAAGCACTGCCGTGCTCTAATAATGACGACCAGTTTCTTCGAAGCCAATTTGGTTTCTCCGTTCAGATGACCGCGGAATTGGCAATCGCTCGAGTTTTCGAGAAGTGTTCCCAGTATTCCGAAACTAGGAGAGGCTTTAAGGGAAGTATCATCGAAGAGCGGTGATACAACAAATCGGTTTTTGTAAGTGTTAAACCCGCACTTCGTCTTCTTCGGATTTGAATTGGACAACTTTGTAAATTACTTTTTAGTTACCATCTTTTTAATACGTTATGTTCAGAGGTAAGCTGAGGACTGGCTTGAGAGATTAAATGTAAGTAGGCAACACGATAGATGTGCATAGGCTTCGAATAACATCGTGGCAAACTTAATCCCTTGTTAACAATAGCTGGCCACTGTCCAAAGCCATTATAAAAGTTGCCTCGTTTAAGTGGGGCAGTAATGTAATATTAGGGGACGAAACGAGCCGCGTTCGCGATGGGCATTGATTAAATTCTTTATATTCTTCTCATATTGTTTCAACAATATCATGAGAGCCTGAAATGATATTGCCCCATAATACGCCAATTATGTTATCTTAATACGTTTAACATATTATTGAAGTGAAACTTCTTTATTTATAAAAATGTCGTCACGATTTTCTATTACGCGCCATCTTGTTTTTATTTTATCAAAGTTCAGTATAGTGACGTAAAGAATAATAATATATTACTTTGAAAGATATATAATAAGACTTATTTGTATGTATGTCTATAATAATAAATAAATTTAATTTAGTATGGATTTTTTTTCTTAAGCCAATTTCTGAGAAGTTGAAAATAGTAGAAAAAGGAAGTCCGATGTTAACTTCCGTTCATTCACGACAAACGTAGAGTGAAAACTGCCAAATGAAGTAGTGAGAAAATTATTTCATGTGAAGGTAAAAGAATAATACTCTTACTGGTTAGGTACATCCCTGTTCTGTTTTTAAAATGGATAAAAACACTTTATTGAATGCATAAGTCTTTACTTTGTATGCAAAAAATAAAGATAGACTGTAGAAATAGGATTTATAGCGCCATTTCGAGAGCTACGAATGACACGGATGTATTAATAAGAAATATAGTTGCAATAAATAGCATTAAGCTAAGATATTACATTATTTAACAAGAGGTCTGATCTTAGCAAAAAAAAATTGATGAGGTGTGTAAATTACCAGTTTTACCTTTGATAATTTACCAGGCTCCTTTGCATAGCGTCAATCGCAGTAACGCGCAGGAGTAGCCTTTCAAGTGTACGCGCATTTAGGGTATAAGCCCTTGTATCGCATACGTCAAAATGCATGCAGTCTTCAGTTATGATTTCCTAATAAATAAACGTCCATTATATAGAATAGAATGGGAGGAGAATGACCAGAAATCGGAGCGATTGTGGAATGTGTTTGTAACTCTCCGTGAAAAAATTTCACGATGAAATCGGCCAAAACAAAAACGGCCTGAGAAGAGGATAGTACCATTAATAAAGTAAACTGTCGTGAAATGTGAATTGCCGTTTTCGGCTTCTGTTGACGTTTAATACAAAAATATAATCCAATCCTACGTGTACGTGTTAAAAAATTCCAAACTTTGCTTACACCTCCGAAATATAGATGGCGCTTAAAGCTAAAGCAGTATCAAGTTGTTACCGTATCCATTTTTGGCAGATCCATGACAACTTCACTGCACGCATATGAATTAGACGGCTAAGTTTTGAACAACCAGTTGCCAAATTGTTTTCGCTCGTTACGACTTAATGTTACATAAAACGAGGGGTTTAGTGAATGCAGCTCATACTAGTTTCTAAATTAAATAGAAGGACATAGTTACTAAGCTTCCTGCAAAATTGTCACAGCATTCTTATGAAATTAAAAATTATTATTTTTAAGTGATACCTTTTTAGATTTAATGGTAATAAAGCTCATGATAACTTATTATAATGATGATTTTTATTAGAGTTAGAAAATAATTATCATCTTATAATAAGATAACAGCCCGCCATATCTGTAACAAAAACTTATTCAATGCTCTAGAAAGTTCGAAAAGAGCTATCGTAATGTCAGAAACTAATTACAATTTCCCTCTGGCATTAAATTTGGCATATTTACTTAAAATATATTTATTAATTTCATCTTACCACCTTCACAAAACACATAATATGTCGCAACACACATTCTGTGTTTATTACAAAAAAGTTAAACATGTGTTGAACACTTGTTTTGAAAAAGTTCTATTACAAATCTGTGGCTTTCTCTTGTTTAGCGTTCAAAAATATTTAAACATTGCTTATAACATATTTATAAACCTATATATATATGTATATATCATATTCAAATAGACGATTTAGATTATATTATGACTTTTTTTTTAATTCATTTATTATAAGAGTATTAATAACCTGAACTACCTAAATAAAGAAAGAGTTAAATAAAACTGTGCAGAATACAATGAAAGTACGCTTAATCTTGCCATAAAAAATAAATTGATCACTTCTTTACATTTTGAATTTCCAATGGAAGCAATACCGGATGTGATATCAAACGAGCAATTTCCTCACACTAACTCCAATCGGGCTCTGATGAAACGAACGGAAAAATACTTGAAAATTTTCGATGTATTCGTTCATTAATAATTGAATATTTATATCTATCTATTCGAATGCACTTAAGATGCTATTTAGAACTAATTAAAATATAATAGAATCAAGAAATTTTAACAAAACCACAAACTTTTAATGCCTACTACTAGGGTAACTCGGCTAAGTCGAGTTTTTACCACAAGATCCCAGAAAATGTTCAAAAGAAATGTATTACGATATTCAAAATAGTTGTTTGATTTTATGACGATACGTCACTCGAAAGGTTAGCTCAGTTGGGAGAGCACTTGCACGGAACGCGAGAGGTCCTGGGTTCGAGTCCCGCATCGTTCATAAAATTTAGTTTTCAAATTTTATTTGTGTGTTAATCCCAGAAGTGAGGGTTATCACTTTAAAAACATAACGAATTGCTTAGATTAGCAAGAGCGACATATCAAATCAATTTCCTAATATGCAAATATTGGGGTTGAGCAGGTTATCAACTGTAAAGTAGATCCTGTAGATGAAGCCACAACATAATAAAAATATTTGAATTTGAAAGGCAAACAGTAATATTTATTGACTTTTTGATGTAATATAAGCAGCATTAGTACAGCATCACTACAAAATATAAGAGAATGAATTATTGTCAGCTAGCTGTGTGTCCGTGCACTTAGAAAATTTTTTCGTCTAGATAGTGTCTCTTGCTGTAAGACAACCGATAAAAACAGGCCAGGTATATTAGTTTCGAGGGCGTGACAAGTAACACTCGCGATTTATATTATACTTTGAGTTAGTGTGCGTGAATTGATCAAAATGGAGGTAAGTTCTAAAGTCAATTTTCAACGTTTTCACAGCTCTCATAGTCTATCATGACTTACAATTAATTATCGGAGCCCGTGCAATTGCTCTTATAGTGTCAAAAATATTCATTCCAATTTTTTGATGTTTTAGTATTAGATCAAGGATTGATCTCCGCTACGCTCCAACTAGATACCGCAGGCGTAGTGGCAAAGTGCGGCACCTAATACTACGCCCAAATGGGCGTACCTACTCGAGCCAGTCTCGAACAGTGTGTGACGTTAACGTGGCACATGTTCTGTTAAACTTTGCTAATAATACTACAAGAAACAATAAAGACACTGGGATCACATATCATCAATAAGTATATTGTATTTTATTAATTTAAATGTAAAATAACACGAAGCGTATGTTACAAAATTTGAAAGATGCCATTGAGTGTTAAGCTCGCACACAAGCATCTAATAGTTGCCGTAAGAAAAAAAGCTATTGTTCTTAGGTAGTGCGGTATCTAGTAGGAGTAAGGAGACCAATCCTTAATCTAAGGAAATGCTCTTAAGATAATGTCAAAAACAGTAATTATAATTTTTTGTTGTTTTCATTTTATTAAAAGACGGTAGGTTACCATCGTTAGACAATTTGGCACCGCGCCCGGCTAGTGTACGCAAGCCCCACTTTTTTATTTTAATTAAGCACTATAATTAATAGTGTTTACTGCTCATCCTCTCAGATGAAATCATTTGTTATGTTGACATTTTCAGCTTGTAACATTAACAAAACCAACAAATAATAAAGTATGTGTTATCCAAATTTCAGCATATTTTACTCACAGTTTTGGCTTTTTAATAAAGATAATGAAAACTCAATAAGCCATGCATGGCTGAAGCTAACTTTTTCAATCCCACTGAAAACCTTTAGCTAGAAAAGCATAAGAACATAGGGAAAAATTAAACAACCTTCAGGCGTAGAGCGTACCTTAAAGGCAGGCGACGCATCTTTTGACATCTCAATATGGGCGGTTGTTTTACTAAGTAAAAAAGTGCGAGTTGGACTCACCCGCGAACGGTTCCGTAGCAGCAAGTAATATAATATAAAAGATTATATATAGAAAGGAATTTAACATTAAATTATTTAAATGGAGAAGGCAAAAAATATTTGCTCAGAATCGTACAGTGCAAATTAGCTGTCATCATTTATACGTTTTAAAAAAAACTACTTACTAGATCAAGTTCAAACCAATTTTCGGTGGAAGTTTGCATGATAATGTACATCATATATTTTTTTTTAGTTTTATCATTCTCTTATTTTAGAAGTTGGGAGGACACACATTTTAACACTTCGCGCAAACTCTTCAGTTTAGAAAAAAAATGATATTACTACCCACAATATCATTTTTGAAGGCCTATCTGTAGATACCCGTATTAGTTTGATGAAAAAAAATTTGTGCTTCTTAGTTCTAAGTATGGGGAACCCCCAAAATTTATTTTTTTATTTTTATTTTTGTGTGAAAATGTTAATGCGGTTCACAGAATACATTTACTTGCCAAGTTTCAATAGTATAGTTCTTACAGTTTTGGAAAACTGTGGCTGTGACATACACGGACAGACAGGCAAATATGAAGAGTCTTTAAGGCTTCCGTTTTTTGCAATTTCAGTATGGAACCCTAAAATGTAACGTCGACGCAATCATCAGCTGTAAAATGACTCGCGTTTTAATCTCATAAAATATTTTATATATATGTGTGATATTAGCGGTAATCAAAGTTTGACAATTTTTTTTATGAAAGCAATCTCAGTTTCTTTTCGGTCAACCACCAATCCATCGCGTTTCTCGGACCCATGTTCGTAAGTCTTCCATGGGGGTTCATATTGGGATCGCGGCCTCACACGCGTGGCGAACTGCCTCCTGATACTCGAGGACGGCTGACACTCTCTCCTCTCGGATTGGGCGGTTCTGTAACTGTAAGATCTGTTTATCTGACAGTGTAACATATCCCGGTTTGCCTTTCAGGTATTGTAAGTCAGAGGTTCATTCTCTGTAGTAACACCAGAGGAAAGCTAAAAGCATTGTTGATCTTATAAAGCTTCGGATATGAATTCTAAGAAACGAAAACTTGTGTCGGGCGAGTATTGAACCGGAGGTACCACGATGAGAGTCAACGGTTTTATCTATTGCGCCACCGCAAATAACCGGAAGTTTTGTTTTACTTTATTTGACAAACCAACAATATTTATGCACAAATGTAAAAATATCAACAAGGAGACTTAAAACTAAAAGACACAGCAAAAGTATAAATAACAGGTATGTACAAAATATTTAGAGACATACTGATTATTAAATGTATGTAACAAAAATTATAGTTATTGCTACAAATTAGCTCCCTTACGCAGGGAGTCAATGACATTACGACGAAAGCAGGTTGACGTGGAATTAAATAAATTGAGTTGCTAATTATTTTGAATAGAACAGTATAAATCAGTTATTTCCAGCCGAAATTGCTTCACCAATCAATTTAATCAACCCTGAGTCACGGCTGAAAACATACACTGGACATACACGGACAGACAGACAAACATGACGAATCTATAAGGGTTCCGTTTCCGCCATTTGGCTGCGGAACCCTAAATTGTGATGTCTACGCAATCATCAACTGTAAAAAGTGTTAGTTGTTTACTACTTACTAATATAGGGTAGTGCCCTATATTAGTAAGTAGAGGTTTTCAACTTTCCAACGAGAATTCTTTAATTTTCCGGGATGAAAAGTATCTAAGATGTTGACCGGGGATGTAAATCATCATCATGCAAAATTTCAATTAAATTGGTCCAATAGTTTCAGAGATTAGTTCGTACAAACAGACAAAGATATAAGAAATTCCAAAAAAATCGGGACTTGTATGTCAAGTTGGTTGATGTTCTTATGATATGTGTTTTGTTGGTGTTACCTCACTCACTCGGCCATCTATAACATTTAGACTATGCAGAGTGGATTAAAGCTTAAAACCTTGGCATTCAGCCATTTTGTACAACATTTATGAAATAATATCTTATAATCCTAACGACTCCAAATATTTTGGTGACTTAAATTTTGATTCATTATAATTAAAGCCACTGAGAGTTTTCATGTTATACCCTTAACTTGATGATAATATTTTAATTTCATGTTAAGGGTGAATGTGAATATTATAAATATATTATATATTATAATGTATTACTTTCTGTATATACGTATTAATCTTTAAATGTATTATATTTATGTAAATTTAACGAATTTCTAATTTATAAGTTTATTAATAGTAATTTTTAATCTTCATTTTTTAACCTAACGCACTTATTCTATTAGGCATAGATAAACTAGAAACCTACCTACAAATCAGCGAAACACGTGATCTAGAAAATGCGTTCATAGTTTGTATGTTTTCTATATCTGATTTATATTCTTCTTGTAAAGTAAATTAAAAAATTGATAGTTTTATATTCAATATAATATGCTATTTTATGTACTTTTTCATAAAATACTTTTCCAAACCCGTAATACTGAATTTTATAATTTATTAATTTGTTTCATTCGTATTTCTGTAAAAGATCGACCCACAAGCAATTTTATAAATGAACGATTGAATGAAAGTAAGGGACGATACGATCAGGACGTTCAGCCGATGGTTCAATTATTACGCGCAGACCATTACAATTCAGTGCTGCTTAGGATTATTGAAAACACAAAAATTCTGAGCGACACTACAATTGCGCTCGTCACCTTGAGACAAGATGTTAAGTCTCATTTACCCAGTAATTTCACTAGCTACCCCTTCAGATCGAAACACAGTAATGTTTACACATTACTGAAATAGGCTTCGGTGCGTTACCCATAATCTAGCCGGCATCCTGTGCAGGACCCTTCCACTGGTAAAACTGGTAGCTTCTCATTTTCCATAACGGAAACTGCATCAACAGACTTGTTGATGTAGTGCGTGTTGCATGAGAATATGAGTGGCGGTGATAACTTAACACGAGGTGATCCGTACGCTCGTTTGTCCCCCTTTCCATATATCAAAAAAAAAGAGATGCATTTTAAGTTCCACTAAAAGAATTGTGTGCCTACATATAAAAAAACTAAAAAATAGATGCCAGAATGATTGTATTTAATGTTATGTTCTTATGTAATCTTAGGTTTCCGTGTCTCAACAATAAAAAAGGAATCATTTGTTGATGAAAGGTGGAAAGTGTGGGGACACTAAAATGGAAGTGGGCGGGTCATGTACGTCGGATGGCTGTTGTGAGTTAGAAATTAAAAAACTTGCAGAATGGATTCTAAGAGTTGAAAGAAAGTAGTCGCTAGTGAAAAAGGTGGATCCTATCCACCTTTTTCTTTTCATTTAAACACAAATTAAAAATATACTAGCGTCCTGACTCAATGCAAAAATAAATATGGAGAATTCATATTTCAATATAACAATGAAATATTATTTTACCAAGAGCGAATACATTCTGTTAAAATAAAATGAAGTGAACGTAATTTTGGCAACTCACCAAGCTACTACAATACACTTTGTTGATGACAAGTTAAAGTATAAAGGTGAACCTTCACGGACACTGAGTTATCGATTACAGACAAAGACAGCCCCAACAACTACTGAACTCGTATTTTATATTAAAATAACAATGTGACTGTTCTATCTAGATAGAATGCAAATGATTTAAGATGCTTTAGTTCATTCATTTTTGTATCAGCCGAAAGACGTCCACTGCTGGACAAAGGGTTACCCCAAAGATCTCCACGATGATCGATCCTACGCTACCCTCATCCAACCTATTGTTGTGATCCTAACCAGATCATCTATCGGGTGGGTTGCCTAACCAACACTGCGGACTTTACTACCTCAATGGCCATCTGTCTGTCGAGCAATGTGCCCTGCCCCTTGCCACTTCAGTTTTGCAATCATATGCGCTATTTCGGTGACTTATATTCTCCTGCGGATCTCCTGATTTCTGATTCAATCTCGCAGGGAAACTCCGAGCATAGCCCTCTCCATTGCACTATGAGCGACCATGAGCTCATCAGGCCCATTAGTGACCACGTGTGCGTTCCGTATGTCATCTCTGGCAACCAGGCGCGTGCATATCATATAGGCAATTAGGCAGTGCCTACCTCGTTATGAACCTAAATAAATATTGTGTAAAAGTTAATTTAGTTTAATTTAGTTCCGTTATTTTATAACCAAACTTCTATTGAATCCCCACTCATAAATTTTCCTACTACTTAGATATATTTTCTCAACTACGACTAGTTAGATCTACAGTGCCTACCTTGTTAGAAAACCAATGCACGCCCCTGCTGGTAACACACACTGATTGAAAACCTTCGTCTTCAGACTCTGTAGTATTTGGGACGCAAAGATGTTACGGAGCTTACCGAACGCTGCCCATCCGAGCTGGATCATTTAGTTAATTTCTCAACATGGAAGGCAAAGACTCAAAGACGTTTGTAAATGTAAAATGCTGAGTTATTAATTAATTCCCCTACAGAATAAAGTGTCGCTATGAAAAAGAGTTGTATTCAAATTTTATTTCACGCGATCTAAGGTGATTTGCATATGACTCACATAAGTCGAAATAATTTAAATTCAACGACTGAATTTAGGCTAAAATATGCAATAAATCCAGCGCCGTCGCTGTTTGCATTTAATTCACTGTTTCCACATTTTATATTTTTCAAACGGGAGGAATAGAAAAATGTTCGTTTAAGTGCAAATCGTCGTTTTGTTTCGATTCGTTTTCGATTTCATTTCGAAGTCCTTAGTATTATTTTGGTAGTTAAGGACGGAAACAAAAAAATGTTAGCAAAGTTTTTTACTGTCAGAGTATTTTACAAGTTCTTACTATCCCGCAATTTTTTCGAGTTGAATTCAGCTTATTATTTCATTTAACTGTTTACAGAAATGAAAAATTTAAGAAAAAATTGCCACACTCTAAAATCGCGATATAACGAGAACCAGAAAAAGTAAGTACATAGCGTATATCGTTTTTTTTTTTTAATATCTTATAGTTAAAGTAAACTTAACGTAATTCAATTAGGCCTAAGATAAACGCTTTTGGATCGTCACTATAAATATTTCTTTTAGGTTACTGAATCTACCATAATATGTTTGGAAAAAGTAAATTCACGAGAAGAGTATATAAGAAACTCAACGACCACTTTTCAATCAATAGAGTATTTTACAATGGCTGCAATATACATAATAAATTAGTTTGTAAGGTGCTGCATCCAGTATATGAATCGTGTTTATATAATATAAATTATTTCATAAAAAGTAATAAAGCATAAACTGTATAAATATAGATTAATAGCTGACCCGGCAAACGTTGTTTTGCCATATAAATTATATTGATCTTTTTCTTGCTAGTTGATAAGAGATGGCGCTAGTTGTATTAATTAGTAACAATCACACTTCCTTTATATTTTGTATAATTCACACTATAGTTTTATAAGTTATAGCCTTTTTGTTATTCTGGTATGTAAGCTATATTATTGTAAAGTTTCATCAAAATCTATTCAGTAGATTTTGCGTTAAAGAAGTTCAAACATACATCCAGACTTTCACATTTATAATATTAGTAGGAAGTAGGATTGGATGCATCAACTTACTTTGTATTTTACTTCAAAACTCTTCAGAACACCCTGAGCGAGTAACATTACTTATCTAGTGAGAATTAATATCGTGCCATAAGGTTGGGGACCGAGCGGTGCTAGGTTACCTCTCTCGCACAAGATCCCCATAGTTTTAATTCAGAAGCATTCTTTATATATTACGAGTACAAACATAATACAAATTTCTTTACAAAACTTGTCATGTTAAATATTATTGTTGTACTTTCATAAATTTTCGCACAATCTTTATATAGATTAAATGATTATTATGGCTGTCACAGTTTTTGGTGATATTTTTTTCGCACTGTCTATAAAAAATTTAAATGTATAGAAAAAGGGTTTTTTTTTTCTCATATACTATAGATATAGAATTATTTAATTTTATATAAACCGTCACTAATTAATGATTTCAATTGTGCGCTATTTTGGCGATTTCTTGGGAAAGCGGCCTTAAAGTTCAATCAACAATCTTGTTTGGCTCATACACTCACAATTTTATATCGTATACGCAATATGCGTGCGAGAGAGAGGACCATCTCTAACGGAGGTTTACACCAAGGTAGAAAAGGAAAGCGAATCTAAAGTTTGTATCTTGATTGACAAATCGTAAGCAGTCGGTCGCGTTTGGAATTATCTCCTTAGTATTTTAAATGTCTCCCGTGACAGGAAAGAATGAAAATCTTTAGAGGAGGCTATAGAAATTTTGTCTAGGAATATTTGTTTTTAATCTTATGTCATCGCGGAACTGTAACATTGTAACTATAATGACGGGTACTTACGATTTATATTTTGCTAACTTGATCATAATATTTCGATCCAATTGCATGAGTCGTGGTTAGGGTGGAACTCGGAGGCGGCAATAAATTCTTGAACATTGACACTTGACACTAATAGTACATCAATCTGTCCACGTGGCGCCTAGTTAGTGTTGGTCCTTGATTCTATACTTCACGACACATGCTACTGACAACATCCATACTTTCGGGTCTTTTTGTTGCATTTGTACTGCAAATATAATATATCGTGAGTTTAAAAATGATTGTATCTACATAGTTACGGAATAAATGGGCTTATTATTATTATTTTAGTCTTTATAATAATTTCATCTTATTTTCTATATTTATATCTATAACATATTTATAAAAAAACAATATTACAAATATAAATATAAAAATAGAGTCCTGCCGGCGCGTTGGTTCACGACAATTCTGCCGGTGGTTAGGGCGACAGACTGAGGAACTTCCGCACGATGCCTTTCTTCTTCTGTAACTCACCCTTAATCCAGTTATTAAGCGAGAGCCTCTTGAGATAATGGTTGAGGCTCTTTGCTATAAGACCGTTTACGGATACGACTATTGGGACAATTATTGTTGAATCAACATCTCACATGTCAGTAACTCCGTGTGCTAAGTCTAGGTACTTCGACAATTTGTCTATTTCAGCTTTCATTAGATTATCATCACACTGAACGGTGATATCAACAATAAACGCCCGACGCTCTAACCGATAATTATTATTATTATTTTGAAACGAACACATTGGCCAATAAAATTGGTCACGCATTCGCAGTTGGGCTGTCAGGTCTTCTATATGTTAGTATATTCCGGATGTATGGTCTGGCTTATCTCGTAAATTTTTCTATGTGCGTATGAATAACACAACTAGCAATTCATTTATAAATAATCCAAGTGATGTAAAGTGACGTCATCTGCCACAAACCAACAATTTTTTTTTTTTTTTTTGGAGAGGAGGAAATACTATTACGTATTTACGCCCCGGAACGGGGCGTAATATGTCGGACTCGAGTGTCCGCGTAAGCGGACGCCTCATACCGACTAAAACCTCCTCTGTGCTGTTAGCAGCCCTGGCTTTCACAGCGAAGTAGGACGTGGGCCGTGGAGGCCGCAAAGACTACGCAACAACAGTCGCGGGGCGTCTCCTAAGGAGACTCGAACCTCAGACCGGCTGTGTGCTTGTGGGAAGGAGAGCAACCAACAAATGAGCGTATTTGTTATAAAAGACTTCAACCCAATGGCAATCTATACACATAATATAAAGACCTTAGATTAAGGATTGGTCTCCAACTAGATATCGCACTACCTGAGAACAAAAGTTTTTTTATCACGGCAACTAATAGATGCTTGTACTTCAATGGCATCTTTCAAATTTTGTAACAAACGATTCGTGTTATCTTACATTGAAATTAATAAAATACAAAATACTTACTGATGATATGTGATCCCAGTGTCTTTATTATTTCTTGTAGTATTATTTTACAAAGTTTTACTATGCAAACCGGAATTTTAGTTTCAAATATTAGCAAAGTTTAACAGAACATGTGGTACGTCAACAAATTGGTCGAGACTGGATCGAGTACGCCCACTTGACCGTAGTATTAGTTGCCGCACTTTGTGACTACACCTAGCTGGAGTGCAGAGGAGACCAATCCTATATCTAAGATAAGGACATGTCAATCGCACTAATGGCGGAACAGCAAAAGTGTGCTTAAAGACAATGTAAGCGACAAGGGAGGCTCCTTTGCACAGGAAGCCGGCTAGATTATGGGTACCAGAACGCCGCCTATTTCTGCCGTGAAACAGTAATGTGTAAACATTACTGTGTTTCGGTCTGAAGGGCGCCGTAGCTAGTGAAATTACTGGGCAAATAAGACTAAACATCTTATGTCTCAAGGTGACGAGCGCAAGTGTAGTTCTGCTCAGAATCAATTACCATCAGCTGAATATCCTGCTCGGCTCGTCCCTTAATTTCATAAAAAAAACACACGTTTCCCCTTATTCGTGTGTCAACTGTCACTGTCAAGTTACCTGGTCTGAATAAATCATTTACATTGCTGCTTATTGACCGGGAATATTTTAAGCAACTGGAATAAATCCGGGAATGTATAGATTAAACACTCGAAGCTTATTATTGTGTCAATCCTGGCAAACTCCATATTTCGGCTTTCTGTTTATACGACGTGATTTGTCTATATGTACAGAACATAGTCTCTCAAAGAAAAATTTAAAGAAATAAATATTATGACTGTTCATTGTCAGTACATTTATGAAAATTTCATATACCTCCACAAAAATCGTCACCTTTTTGCTCTTTATAGTGATTTTCATTATTATAACATTAATAAGGGATTGCTTGTAACTTATTCTAGTAGGCTTCATAAGATACATAATAGCTTTAAGGGTAAATGTATATATACACTTTTATAATAAAGTCCCAGCCACTGTTCAGGCATTATCTGTAAATAAATTTAATTGCTTTATAAAAAAATGGCTGTGTCGTAAATCCTATTACTCCACAGCTGAATATCTAAGTGATCGGACAGCCTGGGACTAGATTATGATTAATTTATAGCGATAGAAATGACTGTACAATATTGTATATTATAATTTAAAAAAGCGCAAAAAAAGAAGGCTGCGAGAGTTTCTTGCGCCTCTTCTTCTCTCTCAGAGTGCCATTTGTTCCCGAAGCAGTAGTAGTATCTAGTATATTAGAAATGACATCAAAAAGAATTCTAAAGGAATCAATTTTAAGAAAATTATTGCCTTTTATGCCTTTTAGTAAATAGTGCTTCAACCTAATAAAACGATATAGAAATATCATGAGATATAATATGTGTATATATAATAATAAAAGAAAAATATTCCTAACATGCAAATATACATTGTTACAGAATAACTAAAAATTCCTTGTTTATTCAGTTAAACTATATACAGAAGCAATCTACACGTTTTAAAAACACTCAAAAGGGATTTTCAAAAGGTGCAAACGGAGCGATGCTTTCAGAGTTTTCACAGAATAAAGTGCAATACCTTTACGAATGTCGCAGTGCAGAGTTGATTTGTAACAATGCATTTTACATGATGTAAAGTAATATCTGATGAAAATGTTTTAAGGCTGCCCATATCGTAGTATATTGTTTACAAAACGACATTGTAATACAAAATTGTAAATATTTTCTCTGTTTATTGTATAGTTTTAATGCCGAGTTCCTCCTTCGCACGGCACGCCACAAATAAGGATATCATCCCCACCATCTAGATGTTTGGCGTTCAAGTCAACGTACTACAAAGCTGTTCCTTCTTGTGAAATTTGAAAAATATTGTCTTACAAAGGCAGGAAACGCTCCGTTGATTCTTCTGCAGTTGCAAGAGAGTGGGTGGCGATGACCACTTACTATCAGTTGACCAGTATACTCGTTTGTCCGTCTATTAAAATGTCTTCATAATTTTATTGAAAGTAATATTTACATTATCTGATGTAAAAATTATTAATTTTCACCCTATTGGTTCGCATAAGAAGTTATCATTTCATTCGTCGAGACACTTGACCCGGTTGGCTCAGACGCGTGGAGAATTTAGAAAGTGCTATAGCTTAGCGCTTAGATATATTACATTTATTAAGCTATTGCATAGCTTCTATCGCGGGCCTTGAGCGTGGAGAAAGAATCCAGAAATTCCGTAACGAAAATAGCCTAACACTTACTTACTAGATGTATATAGATAGTTCGGCACGGTGATTACAGTTGCCGTGGAAGTAGGTCCCAGGTTCGAGGCTCGGTTACATCTTGTTTTTTTTTAGTTTATTTATTATTTTTAACACGTTTTTTTTTAATTTTTATTATTATGACAAGCATTTTTATTTAGTTTCACCTGTCCCGTTGTCTGTCTGTAATCAAATGTTGCAAGTTAAATTTTACTCACTTCCCGTTTGCTTTTTTTAAAATTAATTTTATCACAAAAAATACTGCATAAATAAAATAAATAAATAATTATAATTGCATAAGATGATAAAAAATACTATGCAATAGCTTTACCGCGGCAGTCCCCGAGTGCCACACGACTTATTTTATATTTATTAACTAGCTGACCCGGCAAACGTTGTTTTGCCATATAAAGTATAATTCACGCGATAATTTTATAAGTAATAAAATATTGCCTATATTAAAGTCTGTACATCATTTTGTTCTATTGTCAATAGTTTATGCAGCGCACGCAAAAATAGGTTTTCGATTTTACACCTTGTGTTACAAAATAGCAATTTTATTACGGATCCCTAATTTTGAAAAAAAAACATAGCCTTCCTCGATAAATGGACTACCCAACACTGAAAGAATCGTTCAAATCGGACCAGTAGTACCAGAGATTAGCGCGTTCAAACAAACAAACAAACAAACACTGCAGCTTTATAATATTAGTATAGATTATATTTTGCGTAACAAGCTACGTCTTACACTCGCGATTTGCTAACAGCCAGCGGATGATCCTAGCTATAATAGTTAACGATTGTTTTTTACTTCATGTAACCTTAAAAATTTGTAAATATAATTATGTGCATACTTATGTTGTAAATAATACAAATAGATTATTAAATAAATATGCAAATTTAAAATTGAGACAATTAATTATCTTTTCATATTGAAATTAATGTTTACCTTGCATAGATTCTATTAATACTTTGCAAAATTTTAGTTTTATAAATCGAAACTCAAAAGAAAGGAAATGAAAGTTTCTCAAACTTTTCGGATGTTAGATGTAGGTAATGGTTAATGGTAAAATATATAAGTCAATAATTAATGTTATTAGTATTTTTCATTAAAAGCATTATGTAGCTTCATGAACGTATTCTCATCATCGGCCGGAAGACGTCCACTGCTGGACACAGGCCTCCCCCAAAGATCTGTCCTGCGCTGCCCTCGTCCAACGTATTCAGGCGATCTTGACCAGATTGTCGGTCCATCTTGTGGGCAGCCTACCAACATTGCGTCTTCTGGTACGTTGTCCCCATTCGAGGACTTCTCTGCCCCACCGGTCATGTGTTCATCGAACTATGTGCCCTGCCCACTGCGACTTCAATTTCGCAATCATCGAACGGATTCTATGAAATATATATTGTACCTGACACTCGCTAAAATCGATATAGAAAAGAACTGACTAAGAGACTTTATTTGAAGAAATAATTTAATAATAAAATCTATAAACTATTTGTGTGATACCGCATCCACCAAATAAAAATTTTCGTGAATCCTTACACTATTTGTTCTTATTATAAGTGTAGTACCTACTAGTAACAGAAAGACATAACATTAACCTCGTTAAAGTAAGTGTTAGCTAAAGAACATGTAAGTAGCTTACCTAATGATAAGTACATCTACCCATCAGATGTAATGAACATTTCTCGAATGAGTCAGCTTACATTAAGAATACACAACTTAATTTTCTTTTGCGCTGTTTTGTTTTGTTTTCCATATTTTATGTAAAAATATAGGATTTCTTGAAGATTAAAAGGCATTTATTTTCTCAAAATTGATTCCTTTAGAATTCTTTTTGATGTCATTTCTGACATTACCACCACTTCGGAAACAAATGGCGCTCTGAGAGAGAAGAAGCGGCGTAAGAAACTCACCCAGCATTCTTTTTTTGCGCTCTTTTTAATAAAACATTTAATATTGTACTATCATTGTTATTGCTATAAAATAATCATAATTTAGTCCCAGGCTGTCCGGTCACTAAGATATTCAGTTGTGGAGTAGTAGGATTTACAACAGAGCCATTTTTTAATAAAGCATTTAAATTTATGTATAGATAATGCCTGAACAGTGGCTGGGACTTTATTACAATTACTTACAAGCAATCCCTTATTATTGGTGTTATAAAAATGAAAATCACTATTTTGAGCAAAAAAGTGACTATTTCTGTGAACGTATATTAAATTTTCATAACACTTATGGTACTGACAATGAACTGTCATAATATTTACTTCTTAAAATTTTACATTGATCAACCTAAAATACATAATTTAAAAAAATCTAATTTAGTGATGGTGATTTTCGTTTGTAGTTGTTGTCACTAGACTTAGATGATGATGACTATGTTCTCAGTCTCGTTTTTGATGGAGTGACGTTTAGTTCCGTTGTCAATCGGAGTAGAAGGCCTAATTGGCCTCTGGTGTACTTAGTAAGATGAGACAGTAATTTATTTCACGCCACCCTCTGCAACTACATAAGGTTACAATTTATTTTTACATGGACTTTTCACATCTCCTTAGTACATACATACACAATACATATAACGAAAAGCGGCTCGAATCATCGACGATAAAGTCATCTCCGATCGGTTAGATTCTATGGCATTGAGTAGAGATGTGGGTTCTGCCTGCTTGTTCTACGGTAATTATTACGGGGAGCACTCCCCATGGTATTTGTGTGATACCCAGAACAACACACATATATGTATATGAAGGGGCAAGGTCCGTCACATGGTCAGGATTCTGGTGGTTGTCCATTGTTGTGGCCGTTGAACACGACAGCAAGTAATTCACACTCTTACAAACACACGGTATAATAATCAGCAAGAGAGGTTTTACTTAAGGCTGGGCACCGAGCCGATGGCCTTGAGGAATCGAGCGGAGCATGTTTACCTGTCTCGCACAAGATCGCCATAGTTTTAATTCAGAATTAGAAGTATATTTAGGTTATAGCCATCAAAATATATTTTTCTTTACTAACAATGTGATGTTAAATAGTATTTGTGTACAATTAATAAATTTTCATACAATCTTTATCTAGATTGAATGATAGGCATGGCTGCAACTGTAAGAGTTAGGGGATAATTTGGTGATTTTGTTTTCGCAAACTACAAAAAAAATTGAAATTACAATTTAATTTTCTTGTCGTGTTCTGTAGATATATAATTATTTTTTATAAAAATATAAGTTTTATATAACCCGTCAAGAAATGGTTTAAGTTATGCGCTATTGTGACAATTTCCTGGTATAGCGCCCTTAACAGCTTTAACAGATTACGTAATAAGAACGTGGTGTTCCCCTCACGCGCGTTCGACACAACCACCTCACTCGAAAGTTCTTCCGAGACTGCCTGCTCGGCGCTCACCCAGCGCCCGCTCTCGCCCACACACGCACCGCACGCCAACACCCAAGCTAAGACAAATACCGAATCATCTTCGTACTCGCTTCTTATACTCGAGGTTCTTGACTGCTTCATATATAAAGTGTGCTACGATGCCTTCACGTATTTATGGCTACGTAACTTATTATTTACAGTTTTAAGTTACGTGCGTGTTATAATAATATAAAAAGAGCAATGTAAATAGCACTATCCACATTTAAATAGAGCCTTGTCACGAAAAAGCACCGAATTCTTATAATTTAGGTTACGGGCTGTGATTTTAGCTTTCCTCCGTTATTTCAGGACTATTGTATTAGTGTGTCTTAGGTTATCTTTTTCCCGTTCAAAAATTATTACTGAATTGACGCTCTTTGTTACTGTACATAATAGTAACTAGCAAGCTATAGCAAGTTATAGCTAGCAAGATTGTTGCAACTCTTTCGTTCACCAATTTTAAGATAAACATGTAGACGAAATTTAATTGAAAAGTGTTAAAAACTAGCAAATTAAATTGCTTTTTCCGTAGAAACTTGTCTCTAAAAATGAAGATTTACAGGAGATTTTGCGAATTTATTGTACCGAGTCATGTTTAGTCAACCGTGTTTCGACTCCCATAACTTACTAACTAGAATCCTAAATTTATGATTGGCATCTAAAATATATTTGAAATTTGTTTCGCCTTAAGATTGATTTTTTTAGTGTCAAAACATGGTTTTTGGAACTCCCGTCACCTTAGGAGAATTCGGGATCCACCGTTTAGATTGGATAGCAAGAAGTGCTGATCTCAATCCCATTGAGCATCTTTGGGACTTTCTAAAACGACGTGTTTTAGCTGTACATCCAGCCCTACAGAACTTCCAAGAGCTTAAAATTACGGCCGAATGGGAGCGTCCCGCAAAAACTCATAAGTACCTTGTCCAAAGCATTCACAGAAGTTGTTTCAGCCTGTGGAGGCCATTCCCGACATTAATTCTTTATTTTGTTGTTTGTAACTTCTTCGGCTTCTATAAATTTTTCAATGAGGCCTTGTTGTACATTTTTACATTTTTGATCAACGAATGCTTTAATAATATGGTGCCCCTTACGTACGTAGAAATAATTACAAGTCTCTTCTAATAATTTGTCTTTTCACCTGCAAATTGCAACAGAAACTAGTAAAATTCACTTATAATATTAGTTATTATTACTGACTAGTTGACCCGACAGACGTTGTTCTTTATATAATAAATAAAATAATGTTTTTATGAATTTTATTACTTCGTAAAATATGCACCCTGCTGTCGTAATGAAATTGTTTCACAGCAGCACTGTCAAACCGTGCGTCAATAAATTCTCTCATAGAAATTATGTATGGACACATCAAAGGAAAAACAAATTTGTTGTTTTTATTTAATTCCGATCATTTTCCTATTTATTCACTTCCACAAATAATTCAAGGCCAAAATTTTTCAAATCGGTCCAGCCGTTCTCGAGTTTTAGCGAGACTAACGAACAGCAATTCATTTTTATATATATAAGATATTTTGCCACTTGTAGGTACTTTATCACGGCTACTAATTATGCAACATAACTTGTACTTTAACATGCAATAGGCCCCTGTTCGTGCTATAATATATCAGCTTGGTGATAGACACTTACTAAAAGAAAAAATTAAGAAATATAGTATACTTGACCGTAATCGTGTTAGTTTTACCAGCTTGCGAGAAAGCTAATGGTCTTTGTATGGTTTCTGTTTCGGCTGTCTGCATCCACTCACCTCCGTCCAGTATATATTTTGTAGCTCCTTTGTGTGTTGCCTTATAAATGATAGACAGATACTTTTGGTGTGCTGATCCATGATATCATCACAGAGCCCTTACTAGCAAGTTAAGAAACGGGACAACTGGTTTCAAGCATTTATTATTTCAATACTTCTGTGCTTCCTTTAAAACCTCGATCATCGCCAGTTTCTCACGGATCGTTGCACAAATCACTTTTTTTAGGATAATTAGAGACGAGATGAGCAGGACGTTCAGCTGATGGTAATTGATACGCCCTGCCCATTACAATGGAGTGCTGCTTATCATTTTTGAAAAACCTAAAAATTCTGAGCGGCACTACAATTGCGCATGTCACGTTGAGCCATAAGATGTTTAGTCTCATTTGCCCAGTAATTTCACTACCTGCGGCGCCCTTCAGACCGAAACACAGTAATGATTACACATTACTTCGTCAAGGCAGAAACAGGCGCCGTTGTGGTACCCATAATCTAGCCGGTATCATGTGCAAAGGAGCCTCCCAACATAATATGCCGTTACCCTGACAAAATTATAAAGTTCCTTGTTGCATATTATATTGAAGGATTGGCGAATAGGCTTAGTTCTGCAGCATATGCGGTTAAGAAAATTAGACGGTTAACTGACATAGATACGGCGAGATTAGTATACTTTAGTTATTTTCATAGTATTATGTCCTATGGTATATTGTTATGGGGCAGTGCGGCCGATATTAATACTATCTTTGTGCTGCAGAAGAGGGCTATTCGCGCGATTTATAACCTAGGTCCTAAAGAATCATTAAGAAAAAATTTAAAGAAATAAACATTTTGACTGTTACTTCTCAATACATTTTCGATAATGTTTTGTATGTTCATAAGCACATTGAGGAATTTTCTAGAAACTGTGGCATTCATAATGTTAACACGAGGAACAAACATAAACTTGTTATGCCTACTACTCGGTTGGGTCGAGTTAGTAAGTCTTTTGTTGGGCGATGTATATGCTTCTACAATATGATCCCAGAAAATGTACAAAACGAATGTGTTACGAAATTTAAAAGAATTGTTAAAAAACGTTTGTGTGGGAAAGGTTATTATAGCATAAACGATTTTCTTAATGACACCACGGACTGGGAATAAAGCGAACACCCTCAGGCTCTTTAATTATAAATGTTTATTGTACGATATTACATTGTAATCCATATTTTATATTTAAAAAAAAAAGCCCGCTGAGTTTCTTGCGCCCATTCTTCTCAGGTCTGAGGCAGTCTCTTTTGAATGGGTGGTGGATTTTGACGTTCAATAAGTGATTTTAAATCCTATGTTGAGTAAAAATATTTGAATTTGAATTAGATCCTCGTTATATATATATATAGTATGTATAGATCGAGATAAATATATATATATATCTATATTTATCTCGATCTATACATAATATATCCTCAGAGAAAGAATAGAAAAACTAATAACATCAGCTCTGACATACATAAAGTCGTATCCACATTATGTAGGCATGTAACTATAATAATAGATAAATGCTTCACAAACTACTTCTGAAATTCCGGACACGTTTTACTGGAATCGCTCCGAAGATGTATGCGACTGTGAAAATGATATTCCGAATGCGAAATTCGTTGATTCTGTTAACCGACCTCGAGCGTGTAACAAAATTATTGTCTTCAGTCTCAAAAAAATGTATGTTTTATACACGAAATAAGTAATATTATGTACCTAAATTTGATTAAGTATCGTTTGTCATGCTCACTGAATGACATTACTTGCGGCGCAGCACCTTACAAACTAATTTGGTATGTATATTACAGCCATAGTAAAATACTCTATTTGATTGAAAATAGTGACCGTTGAGTTTCTTAAAAGGCATAAAAGGCATTTATTTTCTCAAAATTGATTCCTTTAGAATAATTTTTGATGTCATTTCTAATAACTACTAGATACTACTATCACTTCGGAAACAAATGGCGCTCTGAGAGGGAAGAAGCGGCGCAAGAAACTCTCCCAGCATTCTTTTTTTGCGCTCATTTCAATAAAAATATACAATATTTTACAGTAATTTCTATCGCTATAAAGAAATCATAATCTAGTCCCATCATGTCCGATTAATTAGATATTTAGCAGTGGAGTAATAGGATTTACGACAGCGCCATTTTTTTATAAAACATTTAAATTTATTTATAGATAATGCCTGAACAGTGGCTGGGGCTTTATTATAGAAGTGTATACATTTATCCTTAAAGCTATTATGTATCTTATGAAGCCTACTTGAATTAGTTACAAGCAATCCCTTATTTCTAGTGTTATAATAATGAAAATCACTATTAAGAGCAAAAAGGTGAGGCCAAAAGACCTGCCCGATTTAAACAAAGGTATAACTTTGCTGTTTTTCATGAGGTCAGGGATTTGATTCGATTGGATGGATTGAATCTTATATTTTCTTTTCGCCTACTTCACCTTTTTCGAACATATTATGGTAAATTCAGTAATTTAAAAGAAATATTTGTAGCGATGATTCAAAAGCGCTTAATTAAACCTAATTGAATAAAGTTTATTTGATTTTGTGGTTTTAGAAACGCTGAAGAACGCGGAATACGCTGTTTAGTAAAAGTTTTATAATTGCATTCCACGGGTTTTATTACAATTCCAACCAGTTTTTACTTCTTATTGCTAAAATTACCTAAAGTAAAACTTTTATACAAACTTTCTAGGGGAACTGGAACCTTACCCTCAAGGATGAGCAAAAGAGAGCAAATCGCAAACTGCATTTTTTTCAAATATTTTGATTGTTTTTACCTACCTATCTTTATTTACAATTTAATAGAGATACTATAGAGATTTTATAAAGTGTTATTATTTACTTTTGTTAATGTATGAAGTACATGTAAAGTAGAAAATGTATCAACTACATTAGTTATTTATTTATTTATTAGGTTTATTTACAATCACTAACAATAATACACACAAATATAAAAAGTAGAACTAAAAACTAGGAACTAAATGAAGTGATTACTTGCAAATAAACACAGCATGCACAGAAGTAAATTAATTTTAGGTATTATATACAATAAGTTACAAATTAAACATTTTTTTTAAATTAATAAAAATGAGTTATACACAGTTACATCAATTTTCCAATTATAACATTATTAAAGATTACCAATGGTGCTGCAAATGGTCTTACGGAATTTGGCTTAGGAATCAGCAAATGCTACGCTATAAGAATTTAAAATTTTACATAATCGAGGGACTGGGGAATTGGTACCTAGGATCGTTCGACGAAGTGAAGGACAAAAAAAAATTCTTACTGGTACTCTTAGACCAAATTTATTTAGCAATTCGGGACAGTCGATAAAGCCGTTCAATAGTTTATGTGTAAACAGAAGATCCACAAGTTCTCTACGTTCATCTAAAGTGGTCATTTTAAAGACGGCGAGCCTTTCTTTGTAAGAAGAAATTTTCTTGGCTTTACCGGCCCTAAATGCCACATGCCGCAGAAATTTACTGAGCTTTTCAACTGTCAAAACATTATTTGGGGTTAAATTAATAATAAAAAAATTATGTGATATTATACCAACCCATTTGAGTTACTCAAATAAATGAATAATTAATTGGAGAATTCCTCAAATATTTTGGATATTTATATAGGTAGCGTTTTTATCAGTAAATAAGTAATTCATTTGTATGTAACGCGTACGTTTTTACAATTATACTCTGCTGAATGATATTCAAAATTTGTCAAATATATCTGACATCCGGAAGGTTTTTCTTTAAGTTCCCAGGGCAGGGTTAGCCATGTTCGCATAAATGGCACTGCTCGTGGCGGCGTCGTGGGGCGGTGCAAATAGCTCTCTCCATTATAATGAAACTTAATGCAACAAGTGCTCAAGAAATACATTAATTTTTATACTCACAAGTTACAATCTTTTCTCTTGCGCTCGCACTTAACTGGAGTGAGAATAGTATATTGAAATCATGGCGACCTCTGCTTGCGGCCATTTTTTACTGACAACGATGGATATCTTAAATAGAAAATATAAAACTTCAATTTTGCGTTAAAATAAAAAAACCGGTAAATAATCATCAATAATATATTTGTGTACACCTGGCAACCCTAAACTTGCGGCTGACTGAGAACTAGAAATCACTTTGTTTTCAATTCCTTGGATAATTTCCTTTAAAATGACGTAAAATTTATTGAAGAAGCATATACCTGAATATTATACGCGAAAATAACTATTACAAAAATGTATTACAAGTAATTACACAATTTTTTATAGGCAACCTATCGCTAACACCACAGTTACCAGTATAGACATATGTACCAGTACGGAAACTCCCTAAAAACGTTCGAAATGACACAGTCACACAAACATGGGCATTGACGAGGCCCCTAAGCGGTTTTCGCGGTCAATACGACTCGAGTGTCACGTTGTTACTTGTTTCCGCGATCTTTTTAAAAATTCCAGCGTATTGCGTGGTATACGGCTATTTGAACTCGGCTCCATCAAAACTCCAGTTTTCGTTTTTTAAACTATAAAGTAGTATAGTTTATAAGAATGATTTATTTTATATTATTATTATAAATAGTAGGTATTTGAATTATAAGTTCGTGAGATCGATTATAATAAATTCGTGAACATAATTTACATTTTATATTAAGATAGCGGGTGCAAAAATTTATCAAGCTTTTCGTCACGAGTGTCGTTTTCATGGTTTTCGAGGGTGCTGAACTAGATAGTGTTGTCAGAATGTAAATCCAAGATGGTGGCTGCATGAAATTGACAATTTTGCATCATGGGTGTCGTTTTCATGGTTTTTGAGGGTGGTCAAACTGATAGTGCTGTCAAAATGTAAATCCAAGATGGCGGCCGCATGAAATTGACAATTTTTTCGTCATGGGTGTCGTTTTCATAATTTTTAATGATGTTAAAACTGATAGTGCTGTCAAAATCTTAATCAACTTTTTTAATGAAATTATCAACTTTTTTATAATGGGTGTTGTTTTCATAATTCTCGAGGGTGTTGAAGCCGATAATGCTGGACTTTTGGAATAAAATTGTATGTTCACCGACATTCCCAAAAATCTAGAAAGTGATACCCAATTTGATTTTATTGTAAGTCACATCCTCCATCTTGGATCTCAAAATAGATGTCATATTCGTTATTGAAACTCACGAAAGCAATAATTGCCCCGTCTAGACATGTTCGTGGGATGTCTGCAGGGAAGAGTTTCATAAGACTGTGGTAGAAGTGAAACTTCAACGGACATAGTTTAAAAACACATATTTCAAAGCTTCCCGTCAATATTTTAAAATAAAATATTTCAACGAAAATTAAAAATATATTCCAAAAAAATATTTCCAAGAAAAACATTCAATAAAATGTTGTTTAAAAATATTACATAATAGTCATCATGTATAGCTATCATACATACACTGTACATAAAAATCTTTCGCTTCTTACTTTTTTACGCTCCGCAATGCCCCATGAGGAACTTCGTTCCAAAACTCCTTTTTTAAAGTCGGTTAGAAAAATAACCTGACAACCCTATTGCATCAATGGAGTGTACGCACATGTAGGTAAGTGTTTTATCAACAAGGCTTAGTTTTCTCACTGAAGTCATATGTCTACTGTGCTAACACATTGCATATTCCCTCCACGTTCATTTTAAATTATTTTTTTCAAAAATATAATATATATATATTAATATAATAATAAGTAATTGAATGTCATATTTTTACGTTCAACTTGGCATAGAGTTCTAAACGTTTGATCTGTATTTTTATCCAAATTAATCACTTATAAAGAAATTTAATCCAATTAAAATTCTCATTTTAGTTTAAATCAATATTACGTTTACATTTCAAAGTATGACATTTTTGTTTCAATGATATATTCATTACAATGTATTTAACGTAGACACTTACACAAAAATCAGTTTAATAAATTGAGAACTATAAATATCAGAAAAAGGAGCTACAATAACCGGCCAGCAATCTATTTAACATAAGCGTCAGCGATATTTTATAGCGTGCTATTAAAACTATATTTTACAGTAGTGCAAACTGACTTTACTGTATTATCTTTGTAAATAGAGCCTATATAGTATACATTTTTTGAAGTTATACTTCTTTAGTCGCATTATGAAAACAATATGAGAGTGAAATTTTAAGATGCGCGAGCATCACTGTAACTCAAAGAAACAGGGTGAAGTTGATTCCGAAAATTTTCTGACGATTGCGACATTGGTAATTTTTTTTTGGATTATCGTCCATTATTAGGACAGGCAAAGGGTTCAGGCCTATATAGCGGTATTCATTATTTAATAAGTAATTGTCAAAGCCATATTTGCAAGATTTTAATAATATTGTTCTTTCTACAAACGTAGAATTGCAGGAGCAATAAATAATTTTCAGGATTTTTGCTATTTTACGCCAAAGAAGTATAACTTTTTGCGTGCATACATAAGTACATACAAGCTGCAAAGCCCAGACAAAGGGAAAGGGCTCCGGGATAACGACGAGAGGAAAGTGGAGTATGCTCATGCATACCAACGCAGACTATCTCTGCGTTGGTTATGTGGGACTCACGTAAAACCTAAGTTTACCTAATCACTAAACACAACCTGAGGTTGGCTTTGGGCAAGTGTCCTCTAAGCCTTCATCGAAGGTGACATTCCCTTGTGGAGAGAGAGGCGCAATCGGCACTCCCTATGGAGTATCAGCTAAGATAATTTACTGTATACGTAAGTGTGTAACATATATAAGATTGGGATATCATCTCCACCATCTGGATGTGTGGCGCTCATCCACAGGGCGGCTTTCAAGGAACTGTGCGGTGCTACAAGGACGATACGACATGCGTACCATCAAAAAATGCTCGTACACATTTCTAAAGCCGCCGTAAAGAAGACGCCGTAGCTAGTGAAATTAGGCCAAACGAGGCTTAACATCTTATGTCTCAAGGAGACGAGCGCAATTGTAGTGCCGATCAGAATTTTGGGATTTTCACGAATCCTAAGCGGACTTCATTGCAATGGGCAGGGCGTATCAATTACAATCAGCTGAACGTCCTGCTCATCTTGTCCCTTATTGTAATAAAAAAACTTATTATTAGGTGATGTGTACGCTCGTTTGTCCTGCTCTTAAAAAAATATCCATAGACTTAGTACTTGGAATATACCTACAAGCGTATATAAGAATAAAGCATGCAAGACAGTAAAGGTATTTGCATAGAGTTTATTTGATACTAGCTGACCCTGCAAACGTTGTTTTGCCATATAAAGTATAATTCACGCGATAGTTTTATAAGTAATAAAATATTGCCTATATTATAGCCTGTACATCATTTTGTTCTATTGTCAATAGTTTTTGCAGCGCACGCAAAAATAGGTTTTCGATTTTACACCTTGTGTTACAAAATAGCAATTTTATTACGGATCCCTAATTTTGAAAAAAATAAAACATAGCCTTCCTCGATAAATGGACTACCCAACACTGAAAGAATCATTCAAATCGGACCAGTAGTACCAGAGATTAGCGCGTTCAAACAAACAAACAAACAAACAGTGCAGCTTTATAATATTAGTATAGATTAACTTTGAAGTACACAAATAATGACTAGGATACCGCAGTCGCTCGTCGTACCGCTTTGCTGCGGCATATATTTGAGCGTAGCGAGGTAAACTAAGTCTGTCTACAAAAACAAAACAAAATTGATCCAAAAAAAACAATAAAAATAATGTTTTGGAATTTGGCGCTATATTTAAACATGAGGAATTAGCGCCTTATTTGGTGAATCGTGTTTGTTTTTAATTATAATAATTGAATCAAGTCGAAATTCAAAATTCTCGACAATAACCTAGGAAATTTCGAAAGCTTTCTATTTAATTTTTTTTTTAAATCGGTCCAGAAATGGCCGAGATACAATGTAACACAGAAATCAATTGGAGTCACCCGGTGGGAGCTCCGCTCAGCTTCGCTCAATAAACTATAATGTATTGAATTATTAAGATACCTACCTATCAATGAAATACTCGTTGATATGTATTTGTTGATCTAACTGATCATATTCTTTATTTAAATTATGTCGTGTGCCGGGTCGTCTACTTTCCTCAAGTATGTGCGAAGGGAACGATCAACGAATGGCTGGTCCATGCGTCAACTCGTGAACGGGTGTTGCTTGTGGTGCCAGGTCGACCTTTAATAGTTAATGAATCATATTTGTTGGATTCAATTACTAATTCTAACAGTAATCACGACCATCATGTTCACGAAGAATCCTTTAAAGGTTGATGCATCCAATATACAATAATTTATATTTATACAGTTTATTATTTTTACTTTTTATGAAATAACTTATAATATTTAAACACGACTCATTTATTAGATGAAGCACCCTACAAACTAATTTGTTATGTATATTACAGCCATTGTAAAATACTCTACTTTATTGAAAAGAGTGGCCGTTGTGTTTCTTGTAGATGTTCTTTACACGAGCTCAATTTTTTCAGAACATATGGTAATTAAAAAAAAGAAATATTTATAGGGACTATTCAAAAGCGCTTAGTTCAAGCCTAATGAAGCCTTAGATAATTTATACGTATAGATAGAGCCTCTTGTTGTTAGACAACCCATAAAAACAGGCCAGGAATATTAGTTTAGTGTGCGTGACAAGCTACGTCTTACTCTCGCGATATATATGACACTGTTTTAGTGTGCGTGCATTTCTATTGAAACAATAGGGTTGTCAGGTTATATTCTAATTGACTTTAAAAAAGGAGGAGGTTCTAAATATGACTGTGTTTTTATTTGGGAATGAAGTTCCTTATGGAGCGTAAAAAGTATAAAGCCTAAGATTTTTATGTATAGTGTATATACGATAGCTATACAGTGTATAATGCAATATTATAGGCTACATGATGATTGGTATGTAATATTTTTAAATGTACGTTTTATTGAATGTTTTGCTTGGAAATATTTTTTTATACATTTTGACAGCACTATCAGTTTCAACATCCTTAAAAACCATGAAACAGACACCCAAGATGCAAAAATTTTCAATTTCATGCGGCCGCCATCTAGTATTTACATTTTGACAGCACTAGCTGGTATTAATTCAATGACAAAACACATGTCGGTAACTATTTTTTGTCCAATATAAATAAATATAAAAATAACATCCTCAAAAACCAAAACGCACTCATAAAATAATTGATAATAAATATTGCAGCCGCCATCTTAGTTTGACATTGTAAATTATGTTCATGAATTTATTATAATAAATAGATCTCACGGACTTACAATTGGAATACCTACTATATATAATAATAATATAACAATAAATCATTCTTATATACTATACTACTTTATAGTTTACAAAATGAAAACCGGAGTTTTGATGGAGCCGAGTTTATAAGAATATTGGCTTATATCACACAATACGCTGGCATTTTTAAAAAGATCGCGGAACCAAATTAACATAGTGATACTCGACTTGTTTTGACCGCGAAAACCGCTTAGGGGGCTTCGACGATGCGCATGTTTGTGTGAGTGTGTCATTTCGAACGTTTGTAGGTTGTTTCCGTACTGGTACATATATGTCTACTGTGCTAATAGTTAGTTCTAAGCTAAATTATTTTCGACGTTTTCACAGCTGTCACAGTCTATATGAATATATAGACGCATAAATAAAATATGATCTAACATCGAAGCAATCAGCTCTATAAATAAACCTCAATATAACTGAACCGTCACTAGCACTGAATGAAGTTTCTTCTTCAACTCAATAGCTCGTCTAATTCCTTGAAAAGCGAATGCAATCGACGGATTTTCAATTCGAAAACTGCGGTATTATCAAAAAAATTAAGCTTGTGATTTATTATGCAGTGTTGGATAAACTTACGACAATATTTTTATCATTATCTGAGATCATTACTGTGATGTTTTAAATACTTATATTTATTTTTTTAATGGAAAAGTGGGACCAACAAGCGTCATCTGGTGTTAAGTGATCACCGCCGCCCACATTCTCTTAAGGAAGGTGTACGCGCTTTTTTAAAGATACCCATGTCGTATCGTCCCGAAAACAACAAGGAAGCTCATTCCACAGCTTTGTAGTACGTGGAAGAAAGCTCCTTGAAAACTGCACTTTGAAAGACCGCCACACATCCAGATAGTGGGGATGATATCCTAATTTGGGGCGTGTTGTGCGAAGGTGCAATTCGGCAGCAGGATTCAGGTGAAAGAGCTCTACGGAACACTCCCCGTGATAAGTGCGGTAGAAGACACAATGTAGCGACATCTCTACGCAACACCAGATGATCTAGCCGTTCACAGAGCACTGGGTTCCCGACAATTCGAGATTTATTATATTATAACATTTTGATGCTGTCTGATATAAAATTGTGGTAAAATAAAAAAATATAATATTTAATGATCGTCGTGCTGGGCGTTCCCCAAACGTGTAACGAACGGGAGAAATGAAGCCAGTTAGTAGAATTAATTAAAATATTTTGTTTTGGTGAAATTGGTATTATGGAAGAAAACTCCTCACCTACTAAATATAACAGAAAATCATATAGCTCACTCAGAATACAGTACAATAACGCTTTTCGAATATTAATGAAAAAACCTCCTTACTGTAGCGCATCGGGCATGTTCGCCCAGGCAGGAGTTGCCGATTTTTTTGCGATAATGCGTCTCCGCATCGAGTCGTTCTGGAGTCGTCTGCGCGGCGCTCAGAATCGTATCCTTCGAACCATCGGTGATTGCCCAGATAGTCATTTCTTCAGGCATTGGTTGTCCGTGTACCACAGCGAGAATCAAATATGACCGTGTGTAATTTTATTATTTTTAATTGTACACTTTTGTTTTATATTTTATATCTTATGTTTTAAACTTCACTTATATTTAAGTATATCTTATTTGTAATTTTATTTTGTGATATGGACTTGCTCTGAAATAAATGATTTATTATTATTATTATAAATTGATATCAATGTCAAATTATTTAGATTCTGATATAACTCGTTTGAGCACAATATAACGTAGTATTATACGTTATACGTACTTCTCATTTTGTAAAAATATAATAGAATCTTTAGAATAGAAAATTTTTAGGGTGTAAACTCGTAATTTATGCTCCCTATAAAGTTTAAGGATAAGGGAAGAAAGAAAAAGTAAACAAATCTATTGTTATTGTAACCGATGTTGATTGATAAGTTGTAAACAATCATCCGCAATTCAAATCAGCCATTTCGTATTTTTGAATATTATACTCAAAGAGAATGTAAATACTACGTAATAAGAGGCGGGACTGCCTATGTAAATTTAGTTTAGTATGAAACGTGCAGTGATTTGACATAAGTTTGAAATAGTAGTAGTAAATACAGTGCGGCGATTGGCGACGCAGTAAGTTATATTATATATAAGTATAAGTTTGAAAGCGAACAGTTGCTTAACATCCGTTTTCAATACACTATCTATCCTTAGTTTAACTTACTAGAGGTAGACAAATCTATACTTTGACCCTTACATTTCAATAACCTATCGACATAAACCATTGGACTATAACGGTATTGGAAATAACTATGGATAGATCAGATCTTGTCATTAAACGTTGACAGAAATGTATCCGTAACTAAAGATACGATATTGAATACGGCCGCTAAACGTAGTGGATTTTGGGCTATCTCTGTTTTTTACAAGATTATAGCCGTCATCTGTCAATCTATCAATGAGTGCACCTTTCATACAATCGAATGAATCGCTTTTTTTTTAGAGTGTTCTCACAAATCAAAAGTCATCTACTTACATGTTAGTATATTCTAAATCTATGGCGTGAACTTAGCGCTTTTAACTGCAGTTAGAACTTTCAATGATAGATTGGTATTGATTATACTAGTAAATTTATTTACAATAAGTACAATTTATTGTTTGAATGCAAGCTATGTGCTTAAGAATAGTGAATGACACTGCCCACCTTGACGTCACACGGCAAGAGAAGGGTTTCGCGACCAATCGCACGCGCAGCTTGTAGAGAGTGAGTGGAATCAAACCAATCAGAAATAAGTGAAAAGAATCATTAGAAACCACATTTGCATACATATAAAATAATGCGATAGCGAATTGATCCAACTTCCCCTCCACCTGAAGCGATAGTGGTTTATGACACTTCGATGAATGTGTATTCCTTAACTTGTCCTCCAAATATTTTTTAACCCCCTTATAAGGATCATGACTTTATCAACAATTTTAATATGTTTCTTAAGATTTTTTGTAATGAAACTTCTTTTGGTGCTATGATCTTTCCATAAGCTATTATTATATGTATAATGTATGTATATATAATGTATAATATAATATGTTGTGTACATTTGTATATTATAACATACAAAGAGTATATTTATCTACACAATATAATAACCATAAATAATAATCTAAAACCGATACCGGCTAGATTATGGGTACAACAACGGCGCCTTTTTCTGCCGTGAAGCTGGAACGTGTAAAGATTACTGTGTCTCGGTCTGAAGGGCGCCGTAGCTAGTGAAATTACTGGGCAAATAAGACTTAACATATTATGTCTCAAGGTGACGAGCGCAATTATAGTGCCGTTCAGAATTTTTGGGTTTTTCGAGAATCCTGAGTGGCACTGCATTGTAATGGGCCGGGCGTATCAATTACTATCAACTGAACTTCGTGCTCGTCTCATCCCTTATTATGATAAAAAAATAGCTCAACGATACAATTAATAAGTAGCTTAGCATTTACTTCTATCGGTAGTCCCCAACTTAAATTAAGAGTCTTGTAGTAATCGAGTAACATAATATTACCATATAACTGTTCATCTCATATCGACAGAAACACGGGACGGTCATGATCAATTAAATTAAAAAACGTTTAAATTTACATCTGTGTGTTCTGAAGTAGTAAAACAAAGACACTACAACAAACTAAAAACCTGTCTGTTATATTTCCTGACTAACGAGCTGTTTCAATTGGAATTCAAAAACTTTCATACGAATTTAAACCATGATTTTGACGGCAGCAGACTGCGCTCTTTATCCGAAAGTTCGGATTAACAGAGGTCTATAAGAGTGCGGATTACCTCATTCCGAGTAATCCTGCAGAATCCTATCACAAGACTGTTTCACTCCCATCTGGACTTACTATTAAACAATATTTATTATAGAAAGTTGAGCGAAATTCAACCTTATGCTTTCCAGAGTAAGAATATTGGAGCTGTAGCCGCAAGTTTGTATAACAGAATTATCCTCCATAAAAACTATGACCATTCAGTAAATTTTAAGTTAAAACTCGAATGTCTTTAGTCGTTCCTTTAAAGGTATTTCATGGTTAGACTTATGGTTCTGGTATAGGGCTCAAATATAAGGGCAACGAATTCCTAATTTACTCCTTTCACTTGTATGATGTTAATATTTTGACTGACTTCAAAAAAGGAGGAGGTTCTCTACTCGACGGTATTTTTTTATGTTTGTCACCTAACTTTCGACTGCGTCAACCAATTTCTGTGATTCTTTTTTTGTTTGAAAGTTCGTGCTTCCCGTGTGGTCCCATTGCAAATGGTCCAGATCTGACAATGGAAAATATTATATATATTTTATTGCTTTGGCATAGCTTTTTTGAAGTCGGTTGTATTTTCGATAATTTTTTTTGTGAACTAAATAAAATTATTGGTATAATTATTTAAACTTAATATTACTTTTATGTGGTATCTTTTAAAATAATAGATAAGATTTAAATAGATTCATCATTACATTAATAGCATATTTTGTAAAATTGATAGTTTTAAATGACTCACAGACACCAAAGTCGTGAGTGTTTGGTTCTGTATTAACCGATAATAAAAAATAGGTCGATACTCCGAGATTTAATTTTCAATTTATATAAGAGCTTGATAGACTATCGTTCGTGTCACGTTGTCTGAGAACATCAGAGGTATCACAGGACGCTGCCCGCCTTTGAGGAATGTGTTCGCACTTTATTGAAGGAACCCATGCCACGTTGACCTGGATACACCTGGACGCCACGCAAGGAAGCTCAGTTTGGATGTTGCCCAAAGTTACTTGACAACCAGACTTTGGAGGTATGCCTCGCTATGCCACACATCTAGATCTCGGGCATCATATGCGAGTTTGTGGCTTGTCGTGCGAAGGTGGCCTTTCGTTCGGTTAAGTAGTGACCAAAAATGTTGAGTTATATTTTGTATAACAGTTATTAGCTGAGTATTATTCATTACCTTAATAATACATTATATACATAAATATACATTTCTCGTATTAGTAGTAATTGAAACAACACGTATAATTCTGCACAACGCTTAAAATCTAAATTAAAAAAAACATTGAAAGCCTCTTGAAACTGAATTATTGAGAATAGAATAGAAACACTTTATTAACAATAAAAACACACACCTTCAATTTACAGTATAAATCTTAAAGTAATAAATTAAATTATATGTAACAAACATTATTTAAATTTAAACAAAAAATATTGAAATGAACGGTACGGCGCGTGATTCCCTGCTAAAAGGTAGTTAGTGCTATATTGTTGGTCAGTGCAGAAGACACCAACACAACACTGGTTTTCAGCAGCCCCTCGTGACATTTGGAGTAAACAGCTATTGTCGTCTTCCCATTGTAATTTTTTTTTCATAAACATGTGGAAAATATATAGAGTTATAAAATATAATTATGAATAAATAATTAGAATAACTATTAAATCATATTATAATTTAAAAGTAAATATACATAATACTATTATTGTGACACAAGGTACATTAGTATACAAAATGAGATATAAATATATATTTAAAAGAGCCATTTTTAGTGAATAATTAATTATTAGAAATTCGTCGTTAGATTCATGCTTCTAATAATATATAGCTTAGAAAAAGCTACTTCAACTCTGTAAAATGTTTTTCTCTGAAAAATTAATCGCATTAATTATTATCTTATTAGATTGCAAGATCCACGATGGAAGATATTTTGTTGAAAGCATATTAATTAAGTTTCCTTAAGGGTATGTCAGTTTTTGTTTGGAAGAGGAGGACAAACGAGCGTACGTGTACCTTATGACAAGTGATCACTGTATCCTATACTCAACTCACCAGTGGGACGCTCCTTTGCACAGGATGCCGGCTAGATTATGGGTACCACAACGGAGCCAATTTTTGCCGTGAAGCAGTGATGTGCAAACATTACTGTGTTTCGGTCTGATGGGCGCCGTAGCTGGTGAAATAGCTGGGCAAATGAGACTTGAAATCTTTTGTGTTAAGGTGACGAGCACAATTGTAGTGCCGCTCAGAATTTTTGGTGGGTTCTGGGGTTCTTCAAGAATCCTCAGCGGCACTGTATGGTAATGGCCAGGGCGTATCAATTGCCATCAGCTGAACGTCCTGCTCAACTCATCCTTATTTTCATAAAAAAAAAACTCTACCGTAGATGAATCACATGAATACCTTCAGACTTCAGAAGTCATTCAATTCAGCTGCTAGATGGAGTTGCATTGAAAATGGGTTTGGAATCCTATATAATCCTGGTCTATCTTCATTCAGGCATTATTACTACAGGAGTAGACGTAGGTCAGAAAGTGAAAGTGAAATGATCACCTCAGGATCTTGAGTCCTGACAAACTTTCCAACCATAATAAACTCGTCTAATGTTGCTGTAGTATTTGTCCATGTTATTAGCTACTTGGCTGGAAATTTAGGAATTTGGACTTGATTGTCGAGGTTTTTTTATTCTGAAAAATTATACGGAAGTTATTTTCCAACATCTTTACAAATTCAAATATTTTTATTCAAAATAAGATATATTATCGAAAGTCAAAAACTTATTGAAAGTCAGAAACTACCACCCAATCCAAAAGGTATGCCTGAGAACAATGTTTGGTTATTGAATATCTTAAGATCATTGATATTGTAACGAAAATCAACAAAACAAAAGCGCCTCAAGTTATACATACATTATTATAAGAAAAGAAAATGTATTTATTATTTATAAGATATTTGTGTAAACATATCTAATATCAAAGGTAACAAGGGATTGTTCGCAGACTTGAGTAACACGATAGACGGGACTTCATGACGATGTTGTCGTTGAGACAGACTGAAAGTCAAATACCTTATTGTACATATAAAATTGGCGTATTGTCGTACTGGCCACTTTGATCTCAAATATGTCCTCTTTGGTTAAGACTTCTAAATTCAAATCTATACACCTTTTGTCTCTTTTGTTTTTTTATATTTGTTTTTTCCTCTTTTGTTTATCATTTTTGCGTCCCTGAGTTTGTCACAAAATGACTTGAAATATCGTGTTATTTAGGAGCACGAGTTCCACCGTGGCACCAGTGCTGCAGAAATGGCTCGAAAGGTTAATTATGTGTATGGCTGCGGTGAAGCAAAAGAAAACACAAAAGTGTCGTATCACCGCTCTTCGACAACACTTCCCTAAAAGCCTCGCCTAGTATCGGAATACTGGGTCTCGAAATCTCGAGCGATTGCCAATTCCGTGGCCATCTGGAGGGCAAAGCCAAATTGGCTTCAAAGAAACTGGGCGTCATTAATAGAGCACGGCAATACTTCAAGCCGGCCCACATACTAGCGCTCTACAAAGCGCAGGTCCGGCCACACATGGAGTATTGCTGTCATCTCTGGTCTGGCGCACCCCAGTATCAGCTCGATCCATTTGACCGCGTGCAACGCAGAGCAGCTCGAATTGTCGGGGACACCGTGCTCTGTGAACGGCTGGATCACTTGGCGTTGCGTAGAGACGTCGCTTCATTGTGTCTTCTACTGCATTTATCACGGGGAGTGTTCCGAAGAGCTGTTTAACCTGATTCCTGCCGCCGAATTCCACCTTCGCACGACACGCCACAAGTTAGGATATCATCCTCACCATCTGGATGTGTGGCGGTCCTCCACAGTGCGGTTTTCAATGAGCTTTCTTCCACGTACTACAAAGCTGTGGAATGAGCTTCCTTGTGTTTCCGGGACGATACGACATGGGTACCTTCAAAAAAAGCGCGTACACCTTCCTTAAAGGCCGGCAACGCTCCTGTGATTCCTCTGGTGTTGCAAGAGAGTGTGGGTTGCGGTGATCACTTAACAACAGGTGACCCGTACGCTCTTTTGTCATCTTATTCCAAAAAAAAAAAAAAAACAGTGCGTTTTTGGTTTCAACGTTTCAAGTTTTTCAAAAAAAAAAAGTTGTTAATGAAGAATTGAAGGCATTTGTGGCAGCGGATTCATCATACATTACTCAACCGGCACAATAATGAAGGAATTTTAAATCTAATCACTACATGTGATGAAAAGTTGATCATGTATATACGCAAAATAATCATGTCAACTCAGTAGTTACGATGTTTTTTATGGAATAGGAGGACATACGAGCGTACGGGTCACCTGGTGTTAAGTGATCACCGCCGCCCACATTCTCTCCCACTTCCTCTTACCAGAGGAATCACAAGAGCATTGCCGGCCTTTAGGGAACATGTACGCGCTCTTTTTGAAGGTACCCATGTCGTATCGTCCCGGATTTTTATAGCATTCGAAGCTTATTATGGTGTAAATGTGGCAAGTTCAAAATTTTGGCTTTGTTTATAAACGTATATATAAATATATAAAAATAAAAATCCAATTTTGAGAAAATAAAATAAGCAATAATCTCATGCAATAAGCAAGACCTAAGCGCGCTATGTCAGAAGGAGGGAATGAGTTACACCAACAAACTCATTCCAAAAACGTTAAAACTTCAAAAACCGTTATTATTTATGATAGATTCAAGAGGATCCCAGCAAAAGCTCTTTGATGCGATTTGGCCAGTCTTTAGGGATGTTAAACGACCGGTAAAAATTATACCGGCGAGTGGGTGAGTGGTTCAGAGTTGAATTACGAGATTTTCATCAAGCTGTGCGAGGACTTCTCTATACACGATTGCTCTGGCTATTTACCTACTCACAAACTTAGAAAATTGAATTTGTTTTTATTTAAAAAAAACATCTATTAGTGTGACATCTATTAATAATATTACACACTGAATTATTGTTAAAGTGAATTTGCTTTGTCAAAATTTGCCCTAAAAACAATTGTGTAAATAATAAATTGAATTGAATGTAAGTTAGTGATTTGAACAAAAAGGCGCCGACTTTTATGATCATAACTAACTTATGCCCGTGACTTCATCTGCATAAACAAAAGGTTTTTAAAAATAATACGCGAGTTACGAATTGAAGATTATCTCATGTCCTATTCTAGTTCCAGTTCCCGTTTTCACTCCCGATCCCAAAATTTTGTATGAATCATATTTCGAGGAAGATTGCTATGGCAAACAAAACCTGGGTACTATTGGAATAATTTTTCGAGATAAAATGTAGGCTATGTCCTTTCCCAAGCTCTAGTCTATCGCTGTACCAAATTTCATAAAAACGGTTCAGTAGCTCCGGCGTAAAAGCGTAAGAAACAAACTTACATTCACATTTATAATATTACTAGGGATATAATATTAGGTTTTCATAACTATACCCTCTCAGAATTTACTGTCGCTATATTTATTTCTTTAACTTTTCTCCAAGTGCCTGTTACAACCAAGCTGATATACCTATATCTTGGCCTGCCATCACCTAAATTACGAATCCCGAACTAAAAAGCGTAAAAACCGCGGTCACTTGAGGGAAAAACAGAAGTTTAGATGCACGCACGTAAAAAAAAAATTTAAACATCTTGTTGTCACACAACTATATTTCGGCTAGCGTGTGTCTATTTGCCGCGCTGTATTTTTAAGTACCTATATGATTAATTCAACGCAAATCATTCAATTAAACGGAATTCCCTTCACAAATACAGTTCAGGTTTATCTTACATACTATTTATAAGAGCCCGGACCCTCCCCGGACGCAATTCGAACTAGGACAAATCCATAAATATTTAGAACCATATATATTTAGAATCCATATATATTTAGAATCATGTCCGGTGGTATCCTGCTGTAGTGCTATCGAGCCCGCATAGTGCCGCGAGCGATCTGCGGATTGCGGCAAGGTGGTAGGTCCGTGGTTGGCTTGCGCCCACCACTCAGCGAAGTCGAACCCGCCGGTAGTGTACCGATGAGCGCCCATCAGCCAGCAGCGAAGAAGCATTCGTGTCCTAGGAGAATAGGTCACGTGGTAGTCCTCTTATATCCGGCGGTCGTCGATGAAATGGCGCAATGCCACGCAAATTCTGGGATCGCGCTCCATCGGCGCGCGCGAATACAGAGGTGCTCAGGCGACGAACGAAGTCATCAAGGCTCTCCATGCGCAGGTCTCTGGAGATGACCTGATTCCGTACGAAGCGTGGTGCTCCGGAGATGCGCCAGCGACTGCTGCGCTCGCAGCGACTCGCGACCCGTGTCGCTTGTCAGCGCAAACCAGGCGGGGGCCGCATATGTGAGTCGCGTGCGAACGTACGCCTTGTATACAGCTTCGTACGGAGAGGCAGGTGAGACTTCAGCACGGGGCGGAGAAGGTTCCGTGCGGCGCGCGTCTGGGCGACCACGTTCTTCACATGGGGCCGCATCGAGAGGGTCCTCCCTCCCGACCCTCGATGGTCACACCAAGGTATTTAGCCTTCGGGGACCATTCGACGGGCTCGCCCATGAGTGACACCGGGGGCGGCAATAAGCGCGCCCGCCCGATGGAAATCGCCTGAGTCTTCGCCACGTTGACCTTGAGTCTCCAGTCCTTCAGCCAGGTGGGAAGCGCGTCCAGTGCTCGCTGCATCTTGAGCGCTGCATGCAGGGCATTCAGCGAGGTGGTAATGAACGCCGCGTCGTCAGCATACAGTGCTAAAATGGCGCCGTCGGCGACTGGGATGTCGTCCGTGTATCTGCTGTAGCAGACCGGCGACAGGCAGCTTCCCTGGGGCACACCGGCTCGGATGGAGCGCTCTGTGGACAGAGCGTCTTCAACCGCCACTTGAAAACGTCTGTCTTCCAAAAAGGTGGCCACAGTCTTAACTACTCGACTAGGAGTAGTAGAAGTGGACAGCTTATATACGAGGCCGGCATGCCAGACTGACTGTTCTCGCTTGTTGTAGGCGGTAGCGAGATGGTGCAGGACTCTCGTCACTTGTAAAGTGGTGGAGTGTTCTAGCACCTCGTAGCCGTAGCGGTCTGCATCCTCCAGGAGGCGTCTGCCATCCGGGCTCACAATGTTGGAGTTCCACGCCGTGTGTTTTGCATTGAAGTCGCTCGCAAGGATCGTGGGCAGCGGCGAGTCCAGCAAGGTGTGGACATCAGCCACTGCAATTCGATTTTCCGGCAGTTTGTAGAAGGTGAACACACGGGTGGGCTGACGATTGATGCAGATCTCCATGCCTAGGGCGTACGACGTCTGCAGTTGAGGTACTGGCAGCAGTTGGTGGATGACGCTCCGACGCACCAAGACTGCTAATCCCCTGTAAGCAGTCCCAATCGGCGAGGTGTGGTCCTCCCGGTAGACATAATATCCGGACACCTTCAACTTGTCCACGGGTCTGAGGTGAGTCTCGCTGATCAGGCCGATGTCCACTCGACGCTGTGAGAGCAAGGTCTTGAAGAGACGGGCTTTTTGTGATGAAAGCCCGTCGGCGTTCCAGAACGCGATGCGGAGCTCAGCCATAAATGATGCAGAGCTCCGTGATGCATCCTAGGATCAGCGGAATAGGGTCACGCTGCTCTTGGATGGCCATCAGCACCTGGTTCAGTATGCTGATGATCTTGGTGAGTCGCGGGTCCAGCACTGTCACTCGCTTCGCCTTCGTCCCCCCTGCGGGGGTGGCGACCACGGTGGGCTTGGACTCTTTGCTGCGTTGGGTAGGCTGCGGTGCGGTCGGCGGTTCAGCGCGTGGCGCAGCGTGCGATGCACTATGTGGCGCAGTAGGAGGTGCGGCAGGTAGCGCTTAAGCGCGTTTACCGCGCTTGCGCCGGCGTTTGCCCGGTCGCTGAGGCTGGTTGGCGGCAGCCATGAGCGAGCCGGGTGCGTCAGCCTCCGATGCGTGGGCGTCGTAATGGGCGCGCGCGCAGTTGAGGCGGTGCGCGTAATGGTGCCAGCCCGGCGGTTGCGCGTCTCCTTGCGGAACACCGGGCAGTTGGCGTTATTCGCCGTGTGCGCACCGCCACAATTGGCGCACGTCAGCGGGTCCTCCCTGGGGCGCTGGCACTCTCTGGCGGGATGGTTTTCCCCACACCGCACACAGGCAATGGGCCGGTGGCAGTTGTGGGAGGAGTGCCGAAACTGCTGGCATCGGTGGCCCTGCGCTGGTCCCCTTCTGCCACGCCATGCCTCAATAGTGATCCCGGGCATGCAGAGGAGCTCATGAACCTCATATATACCCGGGATGAGGCCCGGTGTTCGCTGCAATTGCTCGAACATCAGGCATCCTGGTCTGCCCGGGCGAGCGGGGATCGTGCGCATCTGCTCCGGGACGTACCCGAGCTCGCGCAGCTCTGCCTCCAATAGTGCCGGCTCTGTATTCGCCGACAGGCCGCGTATGGCTACTTTAGCGCTCCTCTCCGCGGGGAGCGAGTAGCAGAACCAGGAGATTCCAGCGACACTTTCCAGCTGCGTGAGGTAGCGCTGGATGTGGCGGAACTCCTGGTCCGACTTCAGGATAAAACGGACGCCTTTGCCAAACGGGCGTCCGTTAGGAGTGTGGCCGAGGATTTTTTTCAGCTCCCGGAAGTGCGTCGGCCAGTCCGGAAGCACCTCCACGATCAGCGGCGGGTAGCGACTGGTCGCTTTGGTGGTCGGAGTGGCCTACATGGGGGCGGCAGCGGCTGTAGTAGTAGCGGTGGTTGAGGAGACGGGGGCAGTAACGTTGCCCGACTCTGGCGTCTGTTTAGACGCGGCAGTAGCCGCGTATGTCGGACTGGTCGCGGTCTCCATTGGAGAGCCCGGCGACAGGGCCGTCATACTCGGCGGGGCGCGAAAAGACGGGGTTTTGTGTGGAGGCGAGGGGAAACGCCCCACAGGTATACCCGGCTGCGAGGCGGGATAACGCGGCATGCGTGGGTGAGGCGCCTCCGCGGCAATCTTCGCCGTTGCAGGCGTCGCCGTGCGTATGGCAGGAGTGGGCATCGGTCGTTGTCTGGGCGTGGCTGGTTGGGTAACGGACGGGATGGATTCATTAGACGGAGCCGGCGACAGTGTCAGCGGGCTTGCGACAAAAGTTTCCTCGCCGGCTTCCATCAAAGGACTCGCTTAAGGGTCGGGTCGCCTCGTTGCGCAGGCAGCGAGGGTGGCTTGGCCGGATACACCGGCTTGGCGGAGCGGACGCGGTCGCGTCGCGCGTCGTGACATCGGCGACAGATTCGGCATGACGGTTGGTTGTTGTGTGTATTTTTTTTTTTCTGTATATAAGGGGGGTTACCTTGTAAAGAGTCATTTAAAAGTAGGGGTAAAAAGGAATCCAGAAACTGAACAGCACTAGGTATTTTCATCCAACCACGACAGACAGAAAAGTGTCACCGATCTTTCTTCAGACCAACCGGATCATCAGAAACCTTACATCTTCTATCCATCCAATACAATCACTGGGTCGTACGTACTGATCGTGCTGTGTAGACTGTTATAAAAAGTATTTACATCTTGCGACGAAATGTTATAGCGCGATGTAACAATATGCATCATTTATATTGCGCCATCTAGCGGCGCCAGGGTGTTAGAAAATACTTCAATAAAATTGTGACTTGCATGCCATGGTAATAGTGATTAAGCTGTATATTAATATAACATACTTGCCTTGTTATATTTCCAAACATTTTTACATACTATTTAGTGAAATATAATAAGGTATATCCTTTATAAAATAAGTATTTTCTGCTTGTGTTATTTAATGTAATGCTTTCTTATGTGATTGTGTTAACTAACATCTTAGTCACCTCATGAATTAAATATATTAATATATAATTTATTTGAATGGCTTTTTGTTACATTAATAAAAAATTAACAATATTATTATTTAAGGGAAAAGGAAACCCATTCTGGTATTACGAATGTCAATAGCTGCTGTCTTTTTCAATTTTGAAATTCAAAGTCAAAGTCAAATAAACTTTACTAAATTAGGCTTAAACTTGTTAACTACTACTAATGATCGTTGAGCTCGTGAGAAGAACATACAAGAAACTCAGCGGACTAATAACTGATATTTATGAGGACCTAGTATATTTTAGACTTTCTCAACTACTATTCATTTCACTTGTTATAAATCATAAAACATTTTATCTTATAAATATAACATTCCCGTGTCCCGGTGTTTGTTACCAAACTCCTCCGAAACGGCTGAGCCAATTTTTTTGAATATTATTTGGTGTATATCTGGTACGTTTGAGAATTAGCCAACATCTATTTTTCATACCCCTAAATATTTTTTTAAATACTTTTTGACAATTTTTAATTATTTTTATTTTATTATGATTGAGCATTAAAAAAATGCAACCTGAAAGTTTCACCTTCTACGATCAAAAGCTATTTTTGTATCGCGATTTTAATATTTTTAATTATTTGTTTATTTATTTGTTTTCAACACTTACATCTAGTTTTACAGGATTATTCCTAATGCGCTAGTGTAACATTCATCTTATAAAAATAAATTAACAACATTTATAATGAGCATAAACTATTAAATAACGTATGTAGGTACCTTATCTAATTATATACACTTAATCTTACATTCATAAATTAATACTATAGTACTATTATTCTATTCCATCCACAGATACGCAATAGAGTTGCAAGAAGACTTGGTAGGTCTAAGAATCGGACAACATCTATTTTTCATCCCCCTAAATGTTAAGGGTGGTCCACACGAATTTTTTTTTAATTTTTTTACATTTTTTTTTAAATTTGTTTGAGTATGAGTGAGCATTAAAAACTACATAAAACTTCAAATTATCACCCATCTACGATCAACAGTTTCTTTTGTATCGCGATTATAATATCGGCAATACAACGTTTGCCGGGTCAGCTAGTTATATATAAAATTGATAAAGGTACATGTCAGTACCAATAAGTTCTTCTTTCAACCTGAAGTCCTATTGAGAACATAATAAAATAACTACTACATAACTTTCAAATCTTTAGTAAATATTTAATTAGTTATATTTCTGCTAATTATTAAATTAATTTAGGTATTTTATGTTTTGTTAACTATGCAAGCATTATTATCCGTTGGAAAGAGCGGTCTTCCCTAACACAGTGAAAAGGGGTGCACTTAGGGGTATATATATCGGTTTTCATGGTTAAAATATTTATGTACTTTAGGTACAAAATAATCTATGACACTTGCTAAATAACTATAATTGATGGTTCTACTTTTGACTACGCGGATATCTACTATTAATTGGTAAAAATGGTTACTCGGACCAGTCCTGTACTGGTTATAAAGGAATGGTAATCAATGGCTAGACGCGTACTGCCTTACTGAAGGCAACACAACATTTTATATACTAAGCAATATTTGTAGTATAATGCTGTTCGATGGATTTACTTCGAACACACAGGTTCTGCGAAGTTAAAACGGAAGTCCTTCAAATTCTATTTACATAAAAAAAATGGACGTGAGTAACTTGTATAGAAGCAAGCGGAGTTGCCAGTATGAAGTGGGCTCATTACGAGCTAATGAGAAGATAATGTTGCCGCGGCACGCTCGCGCCACCTGCGTGCATCAATGTAGCTAATCAGTTTCGTGTTTGCTTTTGCCTCAATAAATGATAATGTTATTTATAGCATGATGTAAGATCCCGCATAGAGATAAGCTCACTATGTTCTATTACTGCTTATTACAACGCTGAGGGACTATTTCGATAACAAATTTTGTTTCGAACCATCTATAGTTTGTTAATTTAAAAGTGATATATATCTCGTGGTAACTTCTAAAATGGTTCTCTGAATAAATTATATAAATAAAATTTGTAACCAAAATTTATGAGTATGCAGGTCTGGAACCCGTAACTTCTCGGGTTTCGTTCGCTCTTCCAACTGAGCCAACTGTTCAAGTGAAGCATGGATCGTAAATCTTGGTATGTCTTCTCGTCGTCAACTCTAAGGTTGTGGCTCCATTTACAGGATCTACTTGCCATGTCAGTCTACTCCAGGATCAGTTTTCGAAGCATATCCGACTGCAGCGGGGAGTCAGAAAAGGCGATGTCACCTAAGCTGTTCACCGCTGTGTTGGAGAACGTCCTAAAGCTGGATGGACTGGAACGGTCTGGGCATCATTATCAACGGCGAAAACATCACTCACCTTCGATTCACAGACGATATCGTAATCATGGCAGAGACCATGGAAGACTTAAGCCATATGCTCGTTGGCCTCAATACAGCTTCCCATGGAGTAAGTCTTAAAATGAACATGGATCTTATGCACTGTGCTAGTAATATTAACATAACATATATTAATAACACTTGGTAAACGTCATGAAGATACATAAATTCGTAAAGAGGCTTTCAGATGTGGAGAAGAACTGATAAAAAACTCCCATCTCATCTTAAAATGATAGAATAAAAAGATTTGCAAAGCCTACAATTATCAGGGTCTTTCATCAGGACAGTACTCCGAATGGTCCGAAACTAGACGGTACCCACACCAACTAATTCAAGAAAATTATCAACACTTATAAGCAAATAAGTGTTGATAATTTTCTTGAATTAGTGCTCAGTGAGATCTTGTACTCGTATTTTATGATAAAATTGATATACAAAAACCTATAAAGGAACCCTTAACCCTAGCTAACTTATGTATTACACGGCACGTACAATTTATTCATTCTTCTTAAATTTATTGAATTCAAATCACAATAATTATTCTTTAACTAAGTAATGTTTTTCTACCATACATTAAAATTCATGTACATATATATTTATCTACTGTGAGAGAAGCGTTAGGACATGAATCGACATGAATTTTCCTCTCCGAAGCGAGTCTCTTCGACGCATACTATAAGTTGCTCTAGTAGCCTCTTTTGGAGCCCAAAAATTTACTAAACATGCTGTATTCACATCAGTTTACTGTCTGATCCTTGTAAAAGCAAAAGACGGTCATACACTACATATTATTCTTAGGAGTTTTATACAGTCCACGCGCAACCACATCCCTACTAATATTTTAAATGTGAATGTTAGTTTGTTTGTTACGCTTTTGCGCCGGAGCTACTGCCGATTTTGATGAAATTTGGTACAGCGATAGACTAGAGCTTGAGAAAGGACATGTGCTACATTTTATCCCGGAATAATCTATAATTCCCGCGGGATTTGTGAGTTGTTTTTTACTTTGCTGTAACAATCTTCCTCGAAATAAGATTCATGTAATATGTTGGAAACGGGAGCGAAAACGGGAACCGTTACTGGAATAGGACATGAGATTTAAGGTATACAAAAACTAAAAGTTTACATATATTAACAAATCTTGCTCGAGAACCACGCTATCCATTGGTGAAAACAGCATGAAAATCGGTGCAGTACTTTTTGAGTTTACGCGAACGACTATGTACTGATAGTGATATAAATATAGCGACTAGTCGTCGAAATTGTAATGATATTAGTAAGCACACAAGATTGCAGTCGTAATTTGTACCAAATAATAAGATAATATAAAAATATTATTATGAAATTGAAATACCTACTTTTTAATTAATCGGCGTCACTCTTAAATATTAGGTCTTTAGGTAACAATGCGGTTCAACTTTCCTTCATTTATGTCTCTGTTGAACAGTGCAAGGCACGTCTCGACGCGTACTTCGCGCTGGCGATCATTGAGTTCGTGGGGCACCCATTTGTCAAGTTTTTTTTTCTTGCCAATTTAACGCAAATGGACCAATATTGTTTTGACGCTAACGTCGAAAGCAGCTGCTAATTCAGCCGTAGATTGTGTATCATCAGCTTCCACAATCGCCTTTAATTCGGCATTGTCGACCAAAGTCTTCGGACGACCGCGAGGTTCATTTTTCGAAATTTCCAGAAGGGAAGCGAGCAAACCAATAACACGTGTAAGGTAAACGTCGTTGATGTTGCGTGCCGCTTGTGCCGCGTTGCTCCACGACGGTACTCATATTTCATAATTTCTCGAATTTTTAACGTATCCATTACGACGAAAAAGATTGACATGCGATGAAAATGTAACACTAATCAATAAACAAATGACTACTTTTGGAAAAAGAATTCCATGTTTTTAAAATAAAATTAATTTGAAATTAGAATTCTTAGCCAAACAAGAATTATTTTGATTTGAAATGGCCAGTACTGCAGTACGGCAATTACATAGATAGAGAAATACCTATTATAAAGAACATTGATCATCGAAGTATGCGCTTTGGTTTCACTTCATTACACTATCCATCACCTTCATGCGTGTGCCTTCATGAAAGAAACCTTTTTGGTAGAATATAATATTAACAAAACATCCTCAATATATAAGATTGTTATTACTTCTAAGAAAAATAGAATACCCACGTCTCATCTTAGTAGTAACTGATAGGTAGATAAGTACTGAACTTAAAATTAACAAAAGCCTTAAAATTACGACCGACGACTGACTTCAGGAAAATTATAAATACCACCTTCGTTAGTTTGATACAAAATTTCGAGTAAGTGGTAAAATTTAATAGACCGTATCATGAACACTAAATAGTATAAAGTAATGTCGAGACTTATCAAATTTATAACACCGCGGTCAGGTGAACAAAAACCAGAGACCGGATTGTCGGAGACTATCCATCAATGTCGTGGACTTTGAGAAAAACTGGTAAACGAGCGTTGTGTGAGTTTTTGCCGCGGACGCTGCTCTGAACAAATGGCTTAGCACAATTTGTTCAAGTCTTGATTGCGAGGAAAAAGTCCGAACTAATTAATCAGTGAATCTTTGTTTAAAGTATGTTTCCTGCTCCCGGGATTCCTATTTTTAACCGACTTCAAAAAAGGAGGAGCTTCTCAATTCGTCGGTAAGTTTATTTTTATTTTTGTGTGTGTTACGAGTAAAAGTATAAAAATAATTGCGTTTTTTTATACAATCTAATTAATTAATCTAGTTTAAGTTACTATTATTGTTATTTTTGGAGTCGGTGTCAGCCAAAGTAGTTTTGTATCTACATACCTAGTTATAGGTGAGATGTGCTTGAGTCAGATCCGCGACGTGAGAAGGCGAGAGCAGGGCCGCGGCGCCGGTCACCGATTCCAAAAATAACAATAATGGTAACTAGAATGAGATTAATTAATAAGATTGTATAAAAATAGGCAATTATTTTTATACTTTTTGTGCATATTATATCTATTGTTTTGGAATAGTGTTCTTGAAGTCGGTTGTATTTTTGGTAAAATTTTTTGATGACTTGACGATTCAGTTAATAGCCCAGTGGTTATGTTTGTTTACGACCCCGCCTACTGAGCTAGGCCCCAGGTTCGAATACCGGTAGATACAAACATTTATATATTATAATTAATATGGATACTAGTTTCTTAGTCGTGAATGTTATTGAGCTTTTGTGTTTAGGTAAGTAGGCATGTTGTATTTAATATATAGTTATTTTGCCTAGATTTGGGCAAAACAATTTACAACTATAAATAAACATAGGTTTCATTAACATTGATACAGCCAACGAGGTTTTCGTAAGCTAACTGTGCTTTACTAGCAATGGGAATTTGGTTCGCAATTTTGTTCCACAAATGAATGTAGCTAGAATAAGTATGTTACCACATAAAATGTTTAAAAGGTAATACTAAGATATGTTATATAATTCCTTGCACAACGACAACTGCAACGATGACAATATATCACTTTTCTCCCATCTAAAATGTTACCACGTTAACGTTAAGTTCATTTGCACAATATTTATAGCCACGCACACATAAATGCGCTGGATTTGCCGTCAGTCATCACACACACAAACGTTTGTCCTTACAATTATTATTACTCTGAAAAAAGTAAATTTATTTTGCCCAACTGCAGCTTTGCCAAATAGAAGATTTGTGAGCATAATACATACAATAAATAGATGGTTGTGTATTTTATTTTTGCAACTGAACTATCCGGATATTAAGCGCCTGAGCGAATTGTGTATGTGAAGCGATGGTGTCAAAGAATATCTATATATAAGGACAAGTACAGAATTCTCACTCTGCAAAATCAATTAAAGGAATAAGAACTCTTGCAGTCGTACAATAAGGTGTAATTCAGATCGCATAGCGCTATTAACCTACATTTTTATTTACCTAGCAATTGCCTCTCTTTCTATCGCGTGACTCATACCTATTGTGACGACAACAGGTTTGTATTATTTACCCAAAACTGTACCTACCTAGTTTATGGTCATATTTTAAAAACTGCTTAGTCTTTTCTATAATATAAGTATGCAATCGTAATTTTAAAACAATATTCTTTCATTGTCAAACCTACATTACTTGCAGATAGTAATGTTTGCGTTGGAAGACCACGACATAGTAATACCTACTTAGCATAGGAAAAAATAGCTACCTAGCTGGTAATTTCATTATAATAAAAATCACTATATAAGATTGTAGCAGGGTCTTTAGGAAGCTTCAAAAATTTAAATCAGGATCGCTATGACCCTTAACATGCTTTGCTTTTTTTTTTGTTTCTCTATCTATAATGTTTTAAACGAAAAAATTCAACGATACGTCTTACTGCGCTGCTGTCAAACAGAATATCTTGACAAAAACGGAAGAATAGTAATTATATCAGAGTAATACATGTCTTTTGTGGTAATACTGCGTTTATTTGTCAAAAAATATTCTTGTCTTATTCTCAATTTATACAAAATATGTACATATATAAAATATATAAATTATTTAATATTTAAAATATTTACACAGTAGACTATGTCTACTATGACTACTTTATACTTTGTATAATTGTGGAATAAATGTGTAAACCAGGCCGCACATCGGACATAAACCTGTATTAACCTAACTTTGGCACCATATGAGGCATGCCACATTTAGCACTTCTGTTTTTCAAATTCAAATATTTTTTATAACACTGATTAATAATTATAAGATCATGTTGTTATCATCACCAAGTAAAACCATACTCAGTATAACGGTGGAATAGAGTTGTTTTAAAACATTTTGCTTTTAAGACCATAAGGATATTGATTTTCTTGATGAGTGTTGGAACTAAATCCAACCAAAGTAGATAGGATAGATATTCGCATCAACCCTAGTAGGGTTGTTGCGGATGCAAATATTAGGACATCCGCAAGCGGATGCGGATGCGGATTTCAGGATTTTTTAAAGATATTTAAATTTAGGATCCATGAATAAATAAAGATCGTTATATATTTTTATGTTTTTATTAAATACAAACAAACAAAACTAAAAATTAATTAAATTTAACAATTGGGAAATTACATATTTTGCATTCAAATTTCTCCGTATCATTTTTGTCCATTTTAAAATATGTCCAAATACTACTTTTTATTGGTGATGGCATTTTTATCTTTTTCACCTAATATTACACACAATTAACGAACACGGTTAACTTACACTGTACTTAATTTATTCGCAATCCCAGTCACGCTAGTAACTAAAACAAAACAAAAAGGATCCTAGGAAAACCTGCAAGATCTTGTCACCAATGTGTGCCTTTCTATTGGTTAACGAACGAAGATAGCTACTAGCAAACACGCGCGAGGCACATGCCACTTTACCCCCGCCCACTTTCTTTGCGGGTCTTTACTTGTTTCAAATCCGCATCCGTAATAGATCTGTATCAATTGATGCGGATGCGGATGTCTGAAATAATGCGAATGTTCCGCATATGCGGACGCGATTGTCCGTAAAACCCCTGGTATGTGCACAAATAAATAGTTTAAAAATTACAAATTCTATTTATTATTAAAAATACCATAAAGGTAACCAACTGTATTTAATAATAATAATCATTTTAATTATATTCTAAACATCTCAAAGCCAGCTTCTCTCTTTATGTAAAACATCTCTCCATCTCTAGTTATTCTTTTGCAACAGGATTAGTAATACTTATTATTAACTTCATTAATCATCTATTATAAACATAAATATTTACTATTTAGTAATACAGAGTCATTCGATTATAACAATCATTCATAATCGCCGATCGCTAGTAATTATAGTTTTAACTTTTAAGTTGTTGTGTGAGAGTAAAGATAAAAGAACTCTGTATATAAGAGTTACCTTATACAGAGTCATTCAAAAATAGACGAAGAAAGAATCAAGAAACTGAACTACACTAGGTGTTGTCATCAAAGTTTGAATCGTCTTGGTCTTCTCTCGCCGCGCTTGCGAGGGGGCGGTGGGGAAATGCTGATCGGGACTTCTTGTCCCCTGCAGCAGATTTCACTCGCCGCCCGTGGACACGGGCAGGTCATTGGGGTGGGAGCGATTGTTCCTTGCTGTCCTCTTCTTCGCTTAAAATGGTGTCATTTGTCGGGGGAGCGGATGCTCCCCTTTGTGGATCTTAGGAGCTGAGGAAGCGCCTGTTCTCTCAGCTCTGGTGTCAAGTCCGGTGAGCTATCGCCGGTTTGCGCGGACCCTGGCAATCAGCCCCGAAGAAGAAGGAGGGCAATCAGCCGGGCCGGGCACAAACACGTCACTCTTCATCCTCGTCCCGCACGAGATCGCGGGGGTAGCGGTGGGCGTCAGGTGGTCGCGCGTGCCAGGGGGCCAGATCTCGCAGGTGATGGAGATCGGACGCGTCGGCACGCGCGGAAATGTTGATGGCGAGAGGACAAATGAAGTCGTCCCGGCTCTCGACTCTTAGGTCCCTCTGAATTGTTTGGTTCCTCACGTACCATGGTGCGCCCGTGAGCGACGGAGAATCTTGGTTTGAGCGGTTTGAAGCCTTTTCCGATTAGTTTCGCTCACGAGCGCGTACCATGCAGGTGCCGCGTACGTGAGTCGGCTGCGTAGGTGGGTCTTGTACACTAAGACCTTCACCTTCAGAGGGAGGCTTGAGGAGAGCACTGGACGAAGTAAGGCCATCGCGACGTTTGTTGACGCGATGGTCTTCGTGACGTGCTCATTCATGTTCACCCATAGTCGCCACTTTTTGAGCCATTCTGGCAGGGTGTCCAGCTGGCGCTACATCTTCACAGCGGCGTGCGTCACATTGAGTGACGTGGTAATGTACGCCGCGTCATCTGCATACAGCGCCGCTGGATACTCTCCGTGAGGTCCAAGGCGAGATCTTCGACCTCTGCAGCTGTCTCTACCTTCCGGGATGGTGTGCTGGCTGCCAGCTCTTCCGCGAACTCCTTCCAGTTCGTAACCCGGCGTGATGGTCTTGGTGGTGCTCGCGTTGCGGTGGCGTTCAAAGAAATAAGGACTGGAAGGTGGTCTGACAGAAGCTCATCTATAAGAGTTTCCTGAGTCAGCTGACAGTCCAAGTTCTTGAGAACGGTGAAATCAATCACATCCGGAAGGTGTTCGTGGTTGTCCGGGTAGTGGGTGGGAACCTCCGGGCCGTGGAGCTCGTATCCGTGTTGGATGGAGTCGTTAAAAAGTGTTCTGCCCGCGGTGTTGGCCGTTCTGGCATTCCAGGCTGGGTGCTTGCAGTTCCAGTCCCCAGCGGCGATAGTTGCTTTCGGGGAGTTAAGCAACTGTCGCACATCACTGGGAACGAGCCTTCCGTTTGCCGGCCTGTAAATGGCGAAGATGCGCAAGTCCTGACCGCTGATCTGGAGCTCAACACCGAGGGCTTGTATACTATTCAGATTCACCATCGGGAGCGGTTGGTGAAGCAACCCCCTTCTATCGAGCACGACCAGTCCCCTGTATGGGCCGCGCTCACTGACTTCATCCTTGCGGTAAGTGATGAAGCCTGAGACCCGAAGTGTGTCAGCCCTCGCCAGCAGTGTTTCGCTGATGAGGGCAATGTCTACGTTCTGGTCTCGAAGGAGGTTCTTCAGTAACGGCAGCTTCTTTTTAATTCCTCTGATATTCCAATGTATTATTCTCAGCGGGTTATCCATTTATGAGGTTACCATCAATCTGTCAATCTGTTCATCCCGCTGAGGATGATTGAAGCCAAATCGTCATCCTCCTTTTGAAGGGCAAGGATGACCGTTTGGAATATCTCCATAGAAGCCTTGATCATCAGGTCCTTCTTGCCCTTCGTTGGCTTCTTTTACGAACGATAATTATAGTAGTAGTTAAACTAGTTTAAGCCTAATTTAATAAAGTTTATTTGTATTTGAATTTTAAAATTGAAAAAGCCAGCCGCTATTAACATTCGCAATACCAGAATGGGTTTCCTTTACTCTTAAATAATAATATCTTTATGTGCTTAATTATATATCAAAAAGCCATTTAATATATTTATTTATTTAAGTTATGAGGTAACTAAGATGTTTGTTAACACAGTCAAATAAGAAAGCGTTACATTAAATAACACAAGCAGTAAATACTTATTTTATAATGGATATACCTTCTTATATTTCACTAAATAGTATGTAAAAATGTTTGGAACTATAACAAGGCAAGTATGTTATATTAATATACAGCTTAATCACTATTACCATGGCATGCAAGTCACAATTTTATTGAAGTATTTTCTAACATACCGGCGCCGCTAGATGGCGCAATATAAATGATGCAAGTTGTTACATCGCGCTATAACATTTCGTCATAAGATGTAAATACATCTTATAACAGTAAATTTTTTTGTAATTCATGTGCTCTGCATCGAAATAAAAAAAACCTTATGAAGTGTCTCTTTGTGTAAAGTGTTCTATAAGATTTGCCGGTAAACTGTTTTGACTTTTGTTGAGTTATTAATTACCGCGGGGATTGCCACACACTTTAGAAACTCGCTTATTTGCAACTTCTCTCACTTCGCTGAGTAACCGGCTTCCCACCAGCGGGATCTCCGGTGAAAGGCGGTTGGGGGGGAAATTGCGGCAGGCGTAGAACAGTGTCGGTGAGATTTCCCCAGCTCCATGTTACGCGCCTAACTTCTCATCATGAGACCGACACTTTACGCGCGACAGAGAACAGTGCGACAACCACAACCGATTTCCGCGCACCGAACGATGCCCCGCCCTCGTAACGCGTCATTCATGTCGCGTGCGGAGCGACCTCCTGCGACTTCCTACTCGCGACCAAACACGCCGGTCGCGACTCGTGCAACCACAACTGCTGAGGTCGGCCTGCCCTGGTTCGACAACAGCCCAGCCACCTGCCAGCGCCCAGAGGAAGAGTGTCCGCGAATATCAGCGGAGACAACAACGGTATTGATAGCCTCTTTACTCGCCTCTGGGAAACTAACGGCATCACTCTACGATTACCTTAAGCTGGGCGGGCCTGTACTTGAACACTTCGAACGTCAGCGTTGTATTGGTCAGCCGCTGACAATACAGGAGTGTGCACAACTAATTCTCACACAAGACTCAAGCCCGCTCACTGCACCTGAACCCCCGACCACGGCGTCTCGTCGACCACGCCCCTCGCCGCGCCCGGAGGTAGTGGAATCAAGTAAGAGGCATTGTGTAATGCCTACTTCGATTGCACTCCTTTCCGAGAGCCAGCAGGGGTACGCCGCAACGCCAAGGGCTCAGAGAGAACCCCGGACATACCGTACCCAACGTAGTATCGAAATAGATGCTACGGCTACACCTACGCCTACTGTCCCGATGACTTACGCTGCCATCGTCACGGCACCGCCATCACCTACAAGTGTGGCAAGCCGACCCCAACCGTCGACAGCTGGGTCAAAAGCAACGACGACATCGACCACCGCCACGCTCGGGCATAAAACGCCTCAGCCGGCAAGTAAGAGACTCCCGCCACTATGGTAGGTCTCAGAATTGGTCGTCATCTATTTTTTATACTTACTTTAAAATTTAGTTATTGAATCTTTTTTATTACTTTATATGGCAATACAACGTTTGCCGGGTCATCTAGTTATACATATACAGTACCAATAAGACGTTCTGCTTTGAATCTGTAGTACTATTGAAGAACATAATAAAATTAAATACATCATAAATACGTTCAAATTATAGTAAATATTTAATTAGTTCATTTTCTGCTAATTATTAAATTTATTTAGGTATTTTATGTTTTGTTCACGATGCAAACATTATTATCCGTTCGAAAGAGCGGTCTTCACTAACACAGGTTCTGCGAAGTTAAAAGGGAAGTCCTTCATATTCTATTTACAAAAAAAAATTGACGTGAGTAACTTGTATAGAAGCAAGCGGAGTTGCCAGTATGAAGTGGGCTCATTACGAGCTAATGAGAAGATAATCTTGCAGCGGCACGCTCGCGCCACCTGCGTGCATCAATGTAGCTAATCAGTTTCGTGTTTGCTTTTGCCTCAATAAATGATAATGTTATTTATAGCATGATGTAAGATCCCGCATAGAGATAAGCTCACTATGTTCTATTACTGCTTACGTATTACAACGCTGAGGCCCTGAGGGGCTATTTCGATAACACATTTTGTTTCGAACCGTCCATAGTTTGTTAATTTAAAAGTGATATATATGTCGTGGTAACTTCTAAAGTGGTATAGTTTTCGGAATAAATTATACAAATCAAATTTGTAACCAAAATTTATGAGTATGCGGGACTAGAACCTGTAACGTCTCGGGTTTCGTCCGAGCGCTCTGACCAACTGAGCCAATCGTTCGAGTGAAGCATGGATCGTAAATCTTGCAATGTCTTCTCGTCGTCAACTCTAAGGTTGTGACTCCATCTACAGGATCAACTTGCCATGTTAGTCTACTCCAGGATCAGTTTTCGAAGCCTATCCGACTACAGCGGGGAGTCAAAAAAGGCGATGTCGCTGAAGTTGTTCACTGCTGTGTTGGAGAATGTCCTTAAGCTGGATGGACTGGAACGGGCTGGGCATCATTATGAACGGCGAAAACATCACTCACCTTCGATTCACAGGCGATATCGTAATCATGGCAGAGATCGACGAAGACTTAAGCCATATGCTCGATGGTCTCAATACAGCCTACCAAGGAGTAGGTCTTAAAATGAACATGGATAAGACGAAGATCACTTACTCTCGAAATTTTTGACGAGTACCTTGCACAAACAAAATCGTCGAATCCACTCGGATTGGCAACGTTTGGGAAGTTCCATAAAATCTTCTCGGCCCAAATACCAAAGTGTCTGAAGACCAAGGTTTTCAACCAGTGTGTGTTATCAGTGATGGTAATATAACTTAATAAATGGTATATAACTTACGGTAGACAGACGTGGTCCCTAACTATGAGCCTGAAGAGAACGCTTCGCTCAGAGGGCAATGGAGAGATCTGTGCTCGGAGTTTCCCTGCGAGATCGAATTAGAAATGAGGAGTTATGTTAGAGAAATGAAGCCACCGGCATAGTCCAATCAATCGATTGCGAAACTGAAGTGGCATTGGGCAGGGCACATAGTTTGACGAACAGATGGCCGGTGGGGCAGTAAAGTCCTCGAATGGCCACCACTTACCGGAAGACGCAGTTTTAGTAGGGCCCCGGCAAGATAATACTTTGGATGATAGATGACGTAGATCAGATCATCTTGGAGATCTTTGGGGGATGACTTTGTTCAGAAGTGGACGTCTTCTGGCTGACGACGGTAATCATAACAAGAATATTACAGTTTTCAAAAAAAATTTATGCGAAACATTTCGTAGCTTTGGACTTTATTTTAATATAACAATGAACATTATTTACCCAAAAGCAAATATATTCCTCTTAAAACAAAATGAAGTCAATGTTATTTTGGCAACTCACCAAGATACTAGGACACACTTTGTTGATGACAAGTTACGGTTTAAAGGTGAACCTTCACGGGTTCTGAGTTATCGATTACAGACAGCCCCAAGAACTTTTACACTCATGTCTTATATAAAACATATGGCTCATCATACAAAGTAGAATATATTCATACTGTTTTGATCAGAGGCGGCCTTACCTATATATATTTACTTTAAATTATGTTTAATTTCATCCTACACGAACAGTAAATTATTAACTGGATTGACAATAGACCTACCTAGAAAAAATCATTTTAATTCATTTTTGAATCTATTCAGATTGTACTTCAGTAAATAAGTTGTTGTACGGATTGTAGGTATTTAAACAACTTTTTTGCGTTCAACGTTTTTTGGAATCAACATATTATTATTGCTAGTTCAACTTTTAGCGTACTCAATAAATCATATCAAATCAAAATCACTTTGTCATGTAGGTCACGGAAATGACTTATGAATGTTAAAAGTTTACTTTTCTTTTTAGATTTACCGCCACTTCGTAAAAGGTTGAGCTTTAATGAGAAGAAGTGGCAAGAACTTCATTGCAACTCTTTTAAATCAACATATTTACACCTTCGTCGACTTCCAAGTCATATCAATTACAATAAACGTATGAGCAATATTTTATTTTAGGAACTCAAAATTGTGGGTCCAGTGAATTTTTAACTTTTTTTTTTCTTTAACAAAATGCAACATTTTGCGAATTCAACATCATAAGAATCTAACATTTTGCAAATTCAACATTGTGGTCCAGGACCAGAAGGACTTCAAATACTATAATTTGCACTTTTCCAGCTCACTCATTACTTTAAATAGGTACTATAAGAACGTAATATTCGTTAAAATTTAAAGATATAACTATACAGTAACGATTTTGTAAATCATTCTGCAAGCAAAATAATTTGGAGATTGCCCGAGCGATAGAGGAACAGAACATTATGTCCCGACTCCCGAGCTAACTTGAGTGCTATGTTTGTGTTTCGAGGCGCAATATTCATGCCCCACATAATTAATTTTTGAATTATGTTTTGAATAAATAAATTAGTTAACTAACTTCATTTTACTTACCGTTATGTTATAACCTTAATAAGTGCCTAATTAAGGATCAAAATCAAAAGTTTTAATAAAAAAAAATATAAGTACAAGTTATAAAAATTCATACTTTTAATTTATGCGCGAGGCCCCTGCAAGAGCGAGGCCCCGGGCGACGGCTCCGTTCGCCACCCCCTAAGGCCGCCACTGGTTTTGATATACAGTTTTTGATAATATTAAAAATACTTATTGAAAAGTATTGAAAGGTTAAATGTCGCTTCAGGTACATACATAAAAAAATTAGGATTCTGTCTTGAAAATAATTCAAACTTCATCCATGATATTCAATACTTTTCAATGAGAATTGCAATCAGGGGAATCAAGACAAAAGTTTCTCCCGGCACTGGTCGACGATTTCCCGAGAGAGACCTGCTTGGCCCGTGTATACGGCATCACCAGTGCTGTTGTCTGCACAGCAATGTATGTTGGAGGTGTCCAACATATCATTGATATGCAGAAGAAACAGTGTGGGAGATAGCACACAGCCTTGGGGCACTCCAGCATTCCAGGTTTGGGCAATATCCGTCGACAACGACCTGTATGCTGCGCCCAGTGTGGTATCTGGAGGTCCACTAGCACAAGCTCTCGGGAAGCCGAAATGATGGATGTTTTGAGAAGAGCGCCTTATTCCATACACGATCAAAGACCTTCGCTATATCCAGACTAACTGCCAGGCCTTCCCCCTTGCTTTCAATAGCCCCCGCCCATCTATGTATTAGGTATACCAGAAGATCACCTGCCGACCGACCATGGCGAAAGCCGTACTGTCGGTCGTTGATCACCTGGTGACTCTCTAGGTTTACCTAGAGCTGGCGGTTGATTATACTCTCTATGATTTTGGAGAGCAGGGAGGTAATAGCAATAGGCCTGTAGTTTGCCGGATCCGAACCTGCACCCTCGAGAACTCCGGATACGGTATCCATATTTTGAAATCTTAAATAGCTGGCAATGGCGCCTCTATCGTCTCGCTTCTTCGTTTCATCGAGTTTCAAATCACAACGATTTCAAAGAAGTTACATTTCAAAAAAAAAATTAATTAATTTCCCCTCAAAATGTGTCACTATAAAAAGTGTTGTTTTAAATAAAGAAATTCAAGGTAATTTGCATATCATGACTCACACAAGTCAGAATTATTTAAATTCAGCGACCGAGTTTAGACTAAAATATGCAATAAATGCAGGCAACCGTGCTTCTCGCCATTTGAATATAATTCTTTTTTTTTACACTTTTCATTATCAAACTTTTCAAGCGAGAGAAATACAATGATTGTTAAGTATAAGATCATTTATACGTCTAGAAAGACTATGACAGCTGTGAAAACGTCGAAAAAAATAGACTTTAGAACTTTAGATCTAAAAATAAATGTTTTATTTTGAGCAATTCACGCACATTAGCACAAATGAAATGAAATAAAATTTATTTATTGCGTCAAATACAGTATACATTATAGATCTCAATTTTACTGACTGAGCGTTAAATACTCTTGCTATTATATATCAATACACTCAAGAACGTAACAATAAATAAAACTCTCATAACTCTGGCCTTATATTAAAAACAGACTCAGGATATATCATATATTATGAAAGTAAAAGGAATTTTTATTGTAATTGTCACCCAGTTGAAAACGACGCCTTAAAATTGAAACTTTACAATCTTATCAAGGATCAATGACAGTATAATATTTTCATGGCTCCTTTGCACAGGATGTTGGCTAGATAATGGGTACCACAACGTCGCCTTATTCTGTCGTGAAGCGATAATGTGTAAGCATTATTGTGTTTCGGTGGGAAAGGCGCCGTAGCTGAAATTACTGGATCAATGAGACAACATCTTATGTCTCATGGTGACGAGTGCAATTGTAGTGCCGCTCAGAATTTTTGGGGTTTTTAAGAATCCTGAGCGGCACTGCATTGTATTGGGCAGGGAAAATCAAATATCTTCAGCTGAAAGTCCTGTTTGTCTCGACCCTTACTGTCATTATAAAAAAAGTCCAATATCCTTACCACGTATAAGCAGATAGAAACTCATACGTATAAGCAGAAATAGAGCATCTATTTTAACATACGATGTAAGAAGAAGTACAGTATCGATAATTATTTATTTATTTATGGTGTATGTGGATGATGCAGCTACTGTACTCAATAACTTTTGTATTAATTTACATTTACTTTTTTGACTTACTCGTGTAAGATATTGACTATTTGACGTTTGAGTGTGTCTTTTGCATCATTTTACATTTTACATATTATATGGTAATTTGAAATGATTTGTAAATCGATGTACTTAAATGTAAATCTTGATATAAAAGAGTGGCAATAAGTTTCTTGCTACCTCTTTTTAATTAGCTCAACCCTTTACGAAGTAGCGGTAGATTCAATAAGAAAAAAAAATTTTTTTTGACATTCATAAGTGTCATTTCCGTGACCTTTTTTTTTTATGGAACAGGAGGACAAACGAGCGTACGTGAATAAACTGATTTTGATTTGATTTGATATTAACATACGATGTAAGAAGATATGTTGTATCTCTTTATAAAGTATAAATATTGTGATTTAGAATAATTAAAAAAAATAGCACTGAACATATAAAAATATATGTGTTAATTATTTATAGTATTTTCTTTGATTAACGCGAGTGTTACACATTTAAATAAAACACTTTTAAAGGATTAAAACGCGTGTTATTGTAACTGTTTTATTCATTAGTTTTTTGCGTAATAGTTACATTTTTATTGTTATATATTTTTTATTACGGGACTGTCCCTCTGAAAACGAAGGTCTTGAAACGTTAACGGGTTAACTAAGATAATAATAAAAATGTAACTTTTACGCAAAAACCAAATGTAACAACACAGTTAAAATAACACGCGTTTTAATCATTTTAAAAGTGTTTTATTTAAAATGATTTAACAGATAAGTATTGCAAAGCTAAATTGAAAAATTACCTGTTTATTCAGTTTAAGTCAATACAGAAGCAAGCTAGACGTTTAAGAAATACTGAAAAGGGATTTTACAAAAGATGAAAATGGAGCGAAGCTATCAGAGTTTTCACAGAATAAAGTGCTATTCCTTTGCGGATGTCACAGTGCAGAGTTGATTTATGTTGCTATGGCGATAACTATGCATCTTACATGATATGATGAGTAATAAACTGTATGATGAAAATGTAGCTATCCATCTTGTATATTTTTACATACTACACCATAGAATACAGAATTGTTGCTATAAAACAATTTGTTGTGCTTTTAAAGTATGTGTTCTGCTGTAAGTATATGAAAAACGTTTCTAAGCGCGAGTTTGTCTCGTAATTGGCTACGCTGAAAACCAGCGCTGTAGCATTTGCTACAGCATACGCTGAGTGGTGTCCATTTTCGCATCAATCTTGATTGTATTGTTAATTATATAATTATTTTCACAAATATTATTTTACTTTAAGCGATATTGTTATGTTTTACTTTAAGGTGTATAATAAAACTTTGTAATTTAATTTGTGTGATGTGAAATATAAAAATTTATGACGATAAGTCACTCGAACGGTTAGCTTAGATGGTAGAGCACTCGCACGGAACGCGAGAGATCGTGGGTTAAAGCCCCGCATAGTTCATAAAAATTGTTTTCAAATTTTATTTGTGTACTAATCCCAGAAGTGAGGGTTATCTATCACTTTAAAAACATAACAAATTATTTAGATTTGCAAGAGTGACACCTCAAGTCAATGTCCTAATATGCAAATATAGGGGTTGAGCAGGTTATCAACTCTAAAGTACCCTGAGTGTAGATGAATCCACAAACTGAGAGTTGAACAAACCATACAAGATTTTATGACGATACGTCACTCTAACGGTTAGCGCAGTTGAAAGAGAACTCGCACGGAACGCGAGGTCGCGGGTTCAAGTCCCGCATACTTCATAAAACTTTGTTTTCAGTTTTAATGGCATAAAGGCATTTATTTTCTCAAAATTGATTCCTTTAGAATTCTTTTTGATGTCATTTTAAAAACAAATGGCGCTCTGAAATGGAAGAAGCAGCGCACGAAAATCTCCCAGAACTCTTTTTTTGCGCTCTTTTTAATAAAATGCTTATCTTATTCAGTGTTTTTTTTTGGACGAGAAGGAAGTCGCCATTGCTGCTTACATTCTCCTGAAATAATAGAGGAATCACTGGAGCGTCATCTTTTAAGAACGTGTACGCACTTTTTTTAATGTCATATCGCCCGAGAAACTAAGTAACTAGTTTCACTAGTAACAAGTCCTTGAAACCGAACTGTGAAGGGACATCACACATCCATGGTGAGAATAAGTAAGTAGTCCAAGTTAATAAGAGTCCAATAAAAATCATATTCCCAACTTTATAACCCATTCTGAGTTTACTATCGTTCAAATTCCTGCAAGATTTTAGCCAACTAAGAATCTCTACGATCCCAAGCATTATTTGGACTAAATGTTTTGTTGTTGTGTAATACAAAGACATAACATTAACCTCGTTAAAGTAAGTGTTAGCTAAAGAACTCGTAAGTAGCTTACCTAATGATAAGTACATCTACCCATCAGATGTAATGAACATTTCTCGAATGAGTCAGCTTACATTAAGAGAGAGGTGCCTTTAAGGCGTCTTCGCGCAATTTGTCTAAAAATTTTGATAAATTTTACAAACATGTTGACGAAAAACATTCTAAATATAAGAAAAAATAATATTTTCTTCACTAGAGGTAACTCTAACACGAGTGCATTTTTAAACGTGATAACGCGAAGTAAGTTGTTGTTGATTTGTGAGTAACGAAAATTAATGAATTGCATGCATCTACAATATGTTCGCAGAAAATGTACAAAACAAAATTGTGTTACGAAATTTAAAAGAATTGTTAAAAAACGTTTGTGTGGGAAAGGTTACTATAGCATAAACAATTTTCTTCATGACACCACGGATTGGGAATAAAGCGGACACACTCAGGCTCTTTAATTATAAATTTGTATTGTAGGATATCACATTGTAATCCATATTTTTATATAAAAATATGGATTACAATAAAAGTCCGCTGAGTTTCTTGCGCCCATTCTTCTCAGGTTTGAGGTAGTCTCTTTTGAATGGGTGGTAGTTTTTGACATTCAATAAGTGATTTTAAATCCTATTTTGAATAAAAATATTTGAATTTGAATTATAAGTGATGCTGTATGACATTCTCAACACCAAACACCGGCATTGTAAAACACCTAGTTTCACCACAATTTAGTATTAAATTGATTAGTATATTGATATATTTTTTTTACTATTAATTATTATATATTAACAATTATGTTAGATTACTGAAATACTTTGGAACGTAAGTTCAGTTAATAACATAATCATAAGGAATAAGACAAGCAAGGCTTTCAGCTGATGGTAATTTATACGCCCTGTTCATTACAATGTAGTGCCGCTCAGGATTCCTGAAAAACCCAAAAATTCTGAGCGGCACTACAATAGTTGCACTCGTCACCTTAAGACATAAGATGTCTTGTTTGCCTAGTAATTTCACTAACTACAGCGCCCTTCAGACCGAAACACAGTAATGCTTTTACTACTGCTTCACGAAAGAAATAGGCGCCGTTGTGGTACCCATAATCTAGCCGGCATCCCGTGTAAAAGAGCCTCCAAGTGTTAAGATATTACAAATAATAGTAAATATATTACTTTTACCTAAGAAACTTTAAAAAACTTAAATTTTAAATATTACATTAAGTTAGATTGAAATTAAAATCATTTTATATGCAGGAAATCTTACTTACTGCCGTGTACTCAATATTAGAGATCATTCAAGAAATATACTATTAAAGCTAGGCCGTGTGTACGATGGTTATTTTATATATTATTTCATTCAAATATTGTTTTACCTAACATAATATATTATATATTAAGAATAGAGCTGAGAGATGATAATAATTGTGGCATTTGTAGAATTAATTAGTCATATTATTATTTTTTTGAAGTTACATTTCTTTAGGCGCGTAATGAAAAAATTCGCCTCCTACTCGGCTCTTGACGACAACGGAAAAACACCGCCGACCATTCCGCGGTGTCAGAGCTCCATACAGTTCAGACAGAAAACTGTTAGGCGAGCTCTGTTTTCGTTGGAGCGGGCCGGATGGCATTTCTGCAATCGTGCTTAAAACGTGTGCCCCTGAGTTGACGCCGATGCTAACGCGTTTATTCCGGCACTCTTATTCAAAAAGCGTAGTCCCTGACTCATGGAAGTCAGTTCCTCTTGTTAGTTACCTCCCTGCTCTCAAAAATCATGGAGAGCATAATCAACCTCCAGCTCTTGGTATACCTAGAGGGTCATCAGTTGATCAACGACCAACAGTACGGCTTTCGCCATGGTCGGTCTGCAGGTGATCTTCTGGTATACCTAACACATAGATGGGCGGCGGCTATTGAAAGCAAGGGGAAAGCCTGGTAGTTAGCCTGGATATAGCGAAGGCCTTTGATCGTGTATGGCACAAGGCACTCCTCTCTAAACTTCCATCTTTTTGGCTTCCCGAGAGCTTGTGCAAGCGGACCTCCAGCTTCCTCACTGGGCGCAGCATACAGATCGTTGTCGACGGATATTGCTCGAACCTGGAATGCTGTAGTGCCTCAATGCTATGCGCTATCTCCCACGCTGTTTCTTCTGCATATCAATGATATGTTGGACACCTCCAACATGCATGCAGACGACAGCACTGGTGATGCCGTATACACGGGCCATGCAGGTCTCTCTCGGGAAATCGTCGACCAGTGCCGGGAGAAACTTGTGTCTTCTATCGAGTCCTCTCTTGAGAAGTTAAATAATTGGCTCATGGTAAGTATCTTCCCCGTACTCTGTGCTCCTGGTAACTCCACGAAATACAGTTTCCGTGGGATTGATAACTATTTCTTATTTAGTATTAAGGAGGGTCCGTAGCTACTACGTAAGTCGGTACCGGCAAGGAGCCTATCTAATTCCTAGCCAACAGATATGTTTGAAGCGTTTAAGCAAAAAGAAATCATAAATCGTGAACTATAATACTTTTGTTATGTAGACATACTGTTTTATCTTTATGCATACACCTTTACATTCAAAGGAGGAAGTAAAATTAAACCGAGATGTAAAGTAGACGTTCATTATTTCGAGTGCAATGGCTTTATTGTAGAGAAATGTGAACTCAATTATGTAACCGGCATCAAGTTAAAAAAGTAGTAACTGGTAAACCCAACATTAAAATTAATAATGAACAAATAGAGAGGGTAACCGAGGTCCGAAATCTTGGCTTGCTCGTAGACGAAAACTTACGTTTCGAAAAATATATACTTCAGATTGTTCGTAGTTGCTTTTATAGACTGAAAGTACTATACCGAATCAGAAACTCAATAAAAAAAGACCTACGTGTACTCCTCTGTGAATCTTTGATTCTTTCCAAATTTAATTATATGGATGCAGCCATAGGTCCACGCTTATTGGAGCGTACTAAACGTCTCATACAACGTGTTCAAAACGCTTGTGCAAGATATTGTTTCTCCATTCCGCGGCGAGACCACGTTACCCCTTATTTAAATAGAGAGTCATTATTAAAAATGGGGAGTCGTATGAAATTGCACTTTGCTACCTTACTATTCGGTATAATAAAGAACGAAATCCCTATTTATCTATTTAAAAAGTTAAAATGGAGAAGTGATGCTAACATTCCACATAAGACCCGCGCTTCGCACGATTCTTTAAATATACCCATCTTCCACACAACCGCATTTCGTGGTAGCTTTCGCTACGCAGCCACTAAGTGTTGGAACAACCTGCCACCACCACTTCGAAATTTGCACTCAAAGGAATCTTTTAAGAATAACTACAAAAAGCTATTATTGCAAGATCAAAAACTAAATTAAATACATCGACTGTAGTGAGTATGGGTATCATAATGGATATATTTTATCTATATAATATTAATTTACTCATGCATTTTTTTATATATATTTTTATTATATACTTGTCTAGCTAGTGGGGATGTACGTAAATGCGTGTATACGCATCACTACTTGATATAAATATTTTCTTTTCAGATTTATAAATTTATTAAATTCTGAGCTTTGTTTATTAGATAAAGGATACGATAAATATTTAAATATTATAATTATTTGTTTCACTCATTACTGCCAAAATAGCTTTCACGGAAAAAAAAATATAGGAAGTTCATAATTTCAGTGTTAGGAAAATACGTCCTAACGTTTGCTGAGAACTTTCCTTTTTGCGAATCGCGCTGCTGCCTGGTTTGTTATCATTCTACATAGTTAGTTTTAAAGCATTAATATCTCTTTCTTTATTGTTTTTTAAACATTTGTATTGTTATTTTTCTTTTCTTTATACAATGTTAATTGTCATATCTATTGTACTTGTAAAAAATTTGGTGGCAGTTTTTCGCAAATAAAAAAATTTATTATTATTATTATTATTATTAACCGGTAAATTATACTTTAAGTTGGCTTCGAGATAAAGTTACCTCAGATTGTCTGGCTAGTATTTTAATTAAAAGGAACAAATAGTTTCCTACATTTTATTGTTATTCGGTACATTTTCGACATTGCTTAAAATTTTTTGAAGTGAAAGCTTCTTTAGCATCATTGTGATTTGAAGTCGATGAAACGAAAAAGCGAGACAGTAAGTAAAGAAATAAATTCATAAGATTTTAACGTGGTGGGAGAAAAAGAAAAGAAGGAAATACATTGTTTTGGTACCAGGCGATCATAGTTGAAGAAGAGATTGTCTTATGTGTGACGCGAGTATACCTTAATATATTCTGACATCATGCGTACGATGTATAACTCCATATACACTAGAAAAACATAAATATTGTAGCGGTAGGTGATAGTAATGCCTTTCATAGCGGTTGAAATCATGTGTCATCCTAGCAATATGAACCAGGACTTCATATGCAATTTTGAGGTTCATTCACAATGCAGGTTTCACTTCTGACATGTGTACTTTGTACGCACGAATTTTTTTTAACCCTAAGCGAATGTTTTCGAGAAAGTCAATGGAAATATTATGACAGCCTGATTTTTTATTGAATGATAACAAACAAGCTTTAGGGCACGGTCGCCATCTTTGATTTGTGTTGTCGCTTCTTGATAACATTGATTTTTTGTTTTTGTTTTTACCATTTAATTTTTTTTAGGTCAATAATCTTTTATGTTAAGTATCTTCTCAAACTTACTATATGCTATTTAGTGCTGCTTCGGTGAAGATGTAATACAGGACGCAGTAATTCATGTAAAATATCCCAAGAGTTAGTTTGAATCAAACTAATGATTATTATGAAGAGAAGGATATTCGTTAACATATTTTTAATTCTATATTAAGTATACTGTATGATACTAAATAAAATAATCCGATTACTGTTCCACTGAGCCAACCGTTCGAGTGACGTATCGTTCGTAATTGTAGGTATGTCTTGGATACTGGTCGATACGTCACTCGAACGTTTGGCTCAGTGGAAGAGCGCTTGAACGGAACCCGAGAGGTCACGGGTTCGAGTCCCGAGTAAAGTTTTGGCCACAAATTTCTTTCCTTCTCATGTTTAACAAAACAAGAACAAAAATAGGTGTCAATGTCACTATAAAATCCCACAGGAATTGCAGCATTTAAAACAATTGCCGACAAAGAAAGTCGTTAATAGTGTGAGACTCATACAATTTTACTTTCGTGTTTGTGACGGTTGCCCTTTGACGTTGTAATTAGCTGAATGTGTTTTTCCCACTAGGAAAGTGTTTCCACTTTCGTCTTTGCAAGGTAGGAGTTGCTAAGAAGCTTAGGACTTTCCATTTTAGTCTTCTCAATGAAACAGTACAAAATAAAACGAAAAATTGACAGATTTACTAGATGGACCTTTACTCTGGATGCCGGCTAGATTATGGGTACAACAACGGCGCCTATTTCTGCCATGAAGCAGTAATGTGTAAACATTACTGTGTGAAGGGCGCCATAGCTAGTTAAATTAATGGGCAATGTCTCATAGTAACGGGCGCTATTCTAGTGCCACTCAGAATTTTTGGGTTTTTCAAGAATCCTGAGCGGCACTTCATTGTAATGGGCAGGGTGTGGTGTATCAATTACCATCAGCTAAATGTCCTGGTCGTCTCGTCCCATATTTTGATAAAAAAAAATACGTGTGGCACTCGGGGACTGCCACGGTAAAGCTATTGCATAGCATTTTTTATCAACTTATGCAATTATAATTATTTATTTATTTTATTTATGCAGTATTTTTTGTGATAAAATTAATTTTAAAAAAAGCAAACGGGAAGTGAGTAAAATTTAACTTGCAACATTTGATTGCAGACAGACAACGGGACAGGTGAAACTAAATAAAAATGCTTGTCATAATAATAAAAATTAAAAAAAAACGTGATAAAAAAAATAAAGAAATAAAAAAAAATCAAGACCTACCCCAGGCTCGAACCTGGGACCTTCTGCACAAAAAGCATACGTGGAACAGCGGTTATCACGTATCACAAGCATTTTTATTTAGTTTCACCTGTTGTCTTTCTGTAATAAAATCTTACAAGTTAAATTTTACTCACTTCCCGTTTGTTTTTTTTTAATTAATTTTATCAAAACTAACCTCAATATTAATACTTTTTTATTTGTATTGTTGTTTTTGAAATATTAATGATATGAAAATGTGACAGTCGACAGTTGTGGTCCATTCAATGGGAAACGAGTGCCATCTTGTGTTAAAATATAAAACTACGATAAATAAATTTATCTGTTTCTTTTCACTTTTTTGGATCACTTAGTATATCCAAAAAATAATCCGAGCAACTAGAGTACACTGAAGTAGGGTCGAAAATACTTGGTACAAATGGTAATAAATTTCCACTTAGTTTGGCTTGCGATTTCAACATCAACTTCGCTAATAAAAAATCAGAGCGGTTGACAACTTTTCTTTCGAAAATATTGAATTTGAAAATGAATAGTGATCCACAAGAATCCACAACAAAATATGGGACTACCATTCACGCGGTATTATCCAGATATTTAGAAGATATCAAGTCTGAAACTTATGTTTCTTATTTCACTTACCATAAACCTATAGTTACAATGATAAATATTCCTGAATAACCTAATGTATTGTAAGATAATAAAAATGTTTTGAACAATATTAACTTCTCATTTATTTTATAAAAGAAAAAAAATTGTTTTCTAATCGGTTACCACGCTCAAAAAGTGTAACTTGAATTAATATCAAAGAAAATAAAACAGAGGAAAAACTACTGCGTAAATAAAATAAATACATAATTATAATTGTATAAGTTGATAAAAAATGCTATGCAATAGCTTTACCGTGGCAGTCCCCGAGAGCCACACGTCTTTTTTTTGTATAATATGATGTGGTGTTCTTAAATAAATACATAAATATAACCATTTGATATGTACGTAAAGTAAATATATGGGTATTTACCCACTCAATTGAAAAATACATCCCAAGAAACACTTCGGTACTTGGGTCAAGTTCTTCAGTAAATAAAGATGTAAGAAGGCTATGAATAGGTAAGCAAAACTAAAATATTAATTAAATATATAATTTATATAAAGCGGGTTTTTACAGCTGGAGTTTTGAAATTCAAGCTAGCGGAATGGCTTTTCAAATGGAGAACAAAACTGTTATGCTACCGCTCGCAATATTATTTATTTTTGTAGCTAAATCTGAATTTTAATGAATTTTATCCCGGCCTATTTAATGGTAAAATTATTTCAATTTGACTTTGAAAAGAAAAAATCGGCAAGTGACTGTGCTAACAAGGCCGTGTGATTTGCATTTTTTTAACCGACTTCAGAAAAGGAGGTGGTTCCCAATTCGTCGGTATGTTTTTTTATGTTTATTACCTCATTTATGGATAAGATTTCCCTGTAACTTAAAGTTTTTTTGTTTAAGATAACAACAGTATCTAATAAAACACCTCGCAGCATATTGAATTAGATTATAAGGGTAAAATATTCGTAGATCAATCATGTTTAATGTGTTATCAATGATCATCAATCTTTGTCAGATTTAAGCTTTATTCGTTTATTTGCATATCAAATATGATCACATCTTGAACCTGAATTACGAGACCCTTTGTTATGAATACTAAAAATATTTAAAATATTATCTCAAAAGATGTGAAGACAAACTATAAACATACATCTGGATGTATGGCGTTCCTCCTCAGTGGTGTTTTCAAGGAGCTTTCTTCCATGTTCTACAAAGCTGTGGAATGAACTTCCTTGATGTTTCCAGGAAATGGGGATAATCGCGTTCAAAACAGAACCCGAAAAAAAACAGCAATCTTGTGAATGGATGTTTGAAAATGAGATTAGGCTAACAATATTTTAATAAAATTTTGAAATATGTTATTCTTTAATTAAAAATGTCTCGAGAATTATTCTCCATTCTTACTGATGCACATACACAATCATGGTTGAAGATTTACCGACCTACTGAATGCGCTGCAAAGTAAGTTTTAAGAAATCAGTCTATTATAATTGTTTTGATGATTTCAAATAACGCCCTAGGTTGGTACCGTCAGTATAATTAAGTGGGGCGTCATATTTGCCTTTTAAATTCTACGTACTTCCTTGGGAGAAGTATTAATTTTAAATATTATGACAGTTTAATATGCGTTAACAAAAATCGTAAAATTTTTGCTCTGAATAGTGATTTTCATTATTATAACACTAGAAATAAGGGATTGCTTGTAACTAATTCTAGCAGGCTTCATTAGATACATATTAGCTATAAGGGTAAATGTATACACTTTTATAATAAAGTCCCAGCCACTGTTCAGGCATTATCTATTAATAAAATTTAAATATTTTACTAAAATGGCTCTGTCGTAAATCCTATTACTCCACAGCTGAATATGTAAGTTATCCGACAGCCTGGGACTAGATTATGATTATTTTATAGCGATAGAAATGACTATACAATATTGTATATTTTTTTTGAAAAGAGCGCAAATAAAAGAATGCTGGGAGAGTTTTTTGCGCCGCTTCTTCTCTCTCAGAGCGCCATTTGTTTCCGAAGCGGTAGTAGTATCTACTATATTAGAAATGACATCAAAAAGAATTCTGAAGGAATCAATTTTGAGAAAATAAATGCTTTTTATTATATGACAGTACAGGTAATTTCTAGATTGTGAAGCACTAATCGCTGCGGTAATCTATATTTTTATACTCGTAGTGGTAGTAATATATACAAGTCTGAATTTTCAATTTTCTGAGTTAAAAGTACGTTTATTCAAACGTTATTACGGCGAAGGAATTCAGCGTGAATAAACCTTACACCTGAAAAGATATTCAAAGTTTGTGTGCAAAATTATCAACTCGGGCTTACAAGGGCTTGATCCCACTCGGGGTATACGCCCTTAAATAGCCCTTGAACAATTTTATTTTTTTTTTACTAACTTTACTAACAATATAACATATACTACACTCTCTATATACTCTCCACCTTGTCAGTATTTTGGTATTCCTGACTCATAAATGAATGAAGCATAATTTCTGGAATTAGAGTGTATCTTAAGTCGATTTATTATTCATAAGTATACTGGTAGTCGTATCCATTACTCTGGGAAATCGATAGCATGACCCTTGCTGTCGAAAATTTTCCCATCAAAAGTTTCCAACTGTTAAATAAATAAATAAAATAAAAATAGCCTTTATTGCAGCAACTACATTACATTTAAATATATTGCATAACTTAATTATTAAAAACTTTTCTTGCTGCGTGTCCCTCGACATAGGCCTCCTCTAAATTTTTCCAATTCGTTCTATTTCTGGCTAGACGAGTCCACATGCTTCCGACCAAGTTTCGGATGTCGTCCTCCCATCTTTTGGATTGCCTGCCTCTTTTTCTTTTTCCGTTTCTGGGGTACCACTCCGTCACTTTTTTCGTCCATTTTCCAGAATTGTCTCTGATCATATGGCCTGTCCATCGCCATTTTTGCTGTTTAATAATTTTGCTTACATTTTTAAATTTTATTTTTTCTTTTATGTCCTGCAGCTTCATTCTGTCTCTCAATCTAACACCTAGGACGCTTCTTTCCATAGAATTTTGGCAAGTTTTTAGAGTTGTGAATCTTTTCTCGGTTAGGGCCCATGTTTGTGATCCATAAGTTAAACATGGTAGTATGCAAGCATTAAAAACCTTTCTTTTGTCCTTAATGAGAATATGCTTGTTCTTCATCACTTCGCTGAGCGACCAATATCTTTTCCAGGAGTTCGTGACCCTTCTATCGATTTCTTTTGTCATACAGTCTTTGATTGATAATAAATGCCCCAGGTATACGTATTCGTCTACATATTCAATTGTTTGACCATCAACTTTAATTTCTTTTTTTTTAGAGTTTGTCATTATTTTAGTTTTGTTTACGTTCATTGTGAGGCCTACTTTAACACTTTCCTCTGACAATTGTTGTAGCATATGCTCTAGTTTCTTTGAAGACTCAGAAAATAGTACTATATCGTCCGCAAATCGTAGATGGTTTAGTTTTTCCCCATTTATATTAAGTCCCTCACTTTCCCATTCAAGATTTCTGAATATCATTTCTAATACTGCTGAGAATAGTTTGGGAGATATAGGATCTCCCTGTCTGACTCCTCTTTCTATTGGAAACTCGCTGCTGGCCTTATCCAATTTTATTCGAGCTGTGCTTTTGGAGTATATATTCTTTAAAATATTTATTATTTTTCCATGAACTCCTTGAACTTTAAGATAGTTCCAAATTGCATCATGTTCTAGCGAGTCAAAAGCTTTGTTGTAGTCGACAAAACCTAGATAATATACACAGTTGTACTCTTTAAATTTTTCTAATATTTGTTTTACCGTGTGTATATGGTCTACAGTCGAGAATTTTGTCCTGAAGCCTGCTTGCTCTTTGGGTTGGTTCTCGTCTAATACCTTAGAGATTCTTGATAGTAATATCTTGGAGAAAATTTTATATATGTTTGCCATCAAACTTATCGGTCTATAGTTTCCAATATCGTTTTTGTCACCTTTTTTATAAATTAATACTATAGTTGATTTATTCCAGTCTGCCGGAATGCTTTCAGTTTTCAGGATTTGATTAAATAGTACAGTGAGCTTGGGTGCTATTATAGGTAAGGTGGCTTTGAGCATCTCATTTGATATTTGGTCAGGTCCTAGTGCTTTGTCGTTTTTCTGTGATTTGATAGCTGAAACAGTTTCACTAAGAAGGATCTCCGGTAGAGGATCTTTGTCTGTAATAACATCATATTCATTGTCTTTTACATTTTCCGCTAAGTTTCGATAATTTTTAGAACTTTTGTATAGATCACGATAGAACTCGGCTGCAGTTCTTATTATTTCTTCCCTATTCCTAGTTATTCTATTTGTTTTATTCTTGAGATTAATCATCCAATCCTTTTTGTTCATCAGTTTTTTTAGTGCTTTTCTTACTCCTCCAGTTTTGGTAATGTGATCTTGTATAGTTTTATTTCTTTTCTGAGTTATATCTTTGCGTATTTGAGATCTTATTTTTTTACTTAATTCTGCAATTTTAGTTTTAGTGGCCTTATCCTTTTTTGAAATCAACTGTTTTCTTTGTTCTATCAATTTCTCACTTTCATCTGATAGAGTCTTTGCTTCTGGTTTACATTTTACTGTTTCCCTTATTAGGTTAGTTATTAATGAATTATATTGTTCTTCTATATCCTCATAGTTTTTGTCTTCCTGGTTTAAAGCTATGGACAGATTATTTTGTAGTTTTTTGTAATCCTCTGTTATAGGTATTGGCTTGGTGTTTCTATAATTTCTTCTCCACTTTTTGGCTTGTACTTTTTTTAGTGAAGCTCTTACCATTCTTGGTCGGTATTAAAATTAAAATTGTTCAAAACATGTGTATTAGAAAAACATCTCGCTTTATTTGTCATAATAAAATCAATTTCGTTCTTATAATTTCCATTAGGTGACACCCAGGTCCATTTTTTATTAGGTTTTCTTTTGTATTGACTGTTGAGAATTGTTAGTTTATTTTGTAAGGCATAACTGATAATTTTATTACCATTTTTACTGCGTATACCATAACTGGAATTGCCTATTATGTGCTCTTCGCCGGGCTTACGTTGTCCTATTTTGCCATTAAAATCACCCATAACTATAACGTTCTTTTTCATATAATGGTTGATCGATTGTAATGTTTCGAAAAATTCTTCAACTTTCAAACGTTCTTTCTTATTTGTAGGTTCAGTGGGAGCATATACTTGTACGATTGTCCATGATTCATCTTTTACTGATGTTGGTAATTTAATGTTTAAGATTGCTATTCTTTCGGATATACCAATTATTTCTTCTACTTTTGATGACAGATATTTTTTAACAGAAAACCAACTCCGTAAAGGCCTGGTGTTTCTTCGTTATGATATAGAAGGTAGTTGTCATATTCTTCAATACACTCTCCCATTCTTCGCACTTCGCTTAAACCTATTATGTCCCATTTAATATCGTCGAGTGCTTTTTCAAATTCAAGTAACCTTTCTGGTGAGCTAATAGATCGTACATTTAATGTTGATATGTATATATTATGTTTGTCTTTTTGAGAAGGGTAGTTAACTGTGAAGTTACAATTAGAATTTAGAGGGTGTTGGTCATTTTCCTCCACGATGACCAATCGGCTTGGAGGAGGATTTTCGTAGTTATTCTTAATGTTGTCTGTAACAGTTCGGTTGCCGAGTAAAGGGGATTGCTACTTGTTTTGGTCCGTGCCTTGGTTAAAAGAATTAGAGCGAGCCCGCATTATATCGAAAGCATTGACTCTACTAAATTTTGATGTTGGTGTGTTGTTTATAGACTCTGTTACATTTGGACTTTGTGAAGAAGCATTAGAGCTATATGGCGTAGATGGGGTACGCTTTCGTTTCTCATGACTCTTATTGTTCTTTATTATTAGTTTATCGTATTTGATGTAAGCAAAATTCCCTCTTTTCCTCTCTTCTAGCAATTGAGCTTGTAACGAGCGCCTTTTCTCTAACAACTCTTTCGAGAAGTCTTCTGTTATATAAATATTTTTTGATTTCTTTTTGTTTTTTAAAATTTCAATTTTCTTCCATGTATTTGCAAGCGTTATTACGATCGGCCGAGCTTTTTTACTATCAGCCGTTGTCTTTCCAACTCGATGCGCAGAATTTATCTCTTGTACACTTAATTCTATCTCTAACTTTTTTATTTCATCTATGACCTTCGTAATTAATTGTTTGTTGGACTTCTCGCTCTCTTCCATTCCAAATATAACAATATTGTTTTTCTTTCTATCCTTCTCTAACCAAGCTACTTTCTTTTCCAAATTATTTATTTCAATCTTTAAGTTTTTATTTTCTTCGATGATTGGCTGAAGCTTTTCGTCAATTTTTTCCGTTAATTTAGTTGTAATTTCTTTCGTTTGGTTCTCCATTTCGAGTTTTATCTTCAGAAATAATTGTTGTAAATTGAGATCCATAACGATAACTTGTTTCTAGTGGTAAAGTTAATTACGTTGTATGTTGTATGCTTAAAACGGAACGTAATATTATTATACTGCTTTTTGTCTATGGCGATATTCGTATACTCGTTGGCAGTTGGCAGCTCACCCCGCTGTCAAGTGCTTGCTAGTAAATGTCAATGCTAGCTGACAGCAGCGGTTGGTGATTATTGATGATTCATGAATAATAATCTAGAAAATTGGATAATAGTGATTTTTTACCGTGGTTTGAATGAAGTTTCTCTTGTTAATTTAATAGCAATTCAATGGATTGGCACTTGCACTACTTGTTTTAACATAAATCACAGGTTTAAAAGTACTTTTAACCACTTTTTATTATTTAAAACTATTAGAGCTTCAATGTTAAATCTTGACACTTTGACAACCAAAAAATATATCCAACTGTTACTTGAAACACAAATTATTTGTCACATTTATGTACATAAGTAATATCACAGCGAGGGATGGATACTTACATATTAATGATATTAAATATTTGTAATATCAAATGCTACACGTGTATTTGTTATAATGGCGCTTCATCACAATCGGCGATTACATGCGAGCACGATCGTGTGGAGGGCTTATGCGCTTCTCATAATCGCATATAATCGTCATAGTGATCGCGGCGATCGGTGACTTGTCGGTTTTTCGGGCACCCATCAAAGGGAATTCGCGTGAAGTTGTGTGCGCGTGCCCACATGATCGCCGGTCATTCATTCAGTGGAGGACATGGGACAGTGATCGGACAGTGCAGATGCACACGATGATAAAGATTAACTTGCGGATGACAGACGATCATACAAGTAAAGATCATCGTCGATAGTGAAGAGGAGACTTTACATTTCCCGTTTTCTGAGTTTGACATGATTGGGTGCGTAATAGTGCTTACCTGTTTTGTATTTATTAAATTTATTTATAAACAGCTCTTTTTAATATAAATAATTCAAATAATTTCCATACTTCTCTTACGGTATACATGTTTTACTGAAAGTAATCGTTAAGCATGTTAATGTATTTAGTATAATATGCACGTCATAAATATGACAAGCATGTACTTTATAATATTTATGTAACAATAATTCGACTTGTTTATGGAAATAATAAGTTTAACTTTGTTTAAATTTATGCAGGCTTTATAGCTTAGCCTACCTTTAAGGCAAAAAAAGAGGATCGTACGCCACGCCGAATTTCATCAAGATGGTTCAACCTGCAAAAATTAAAAAAGCTGGTAGAATCGGTGTCGTTGAAAAGTTATTGTTTATTTTGAAATTGGTTTACTCCTTTCCATTCTGAAATGATTTAGTCCATTAAAATAATACAGACAGACGCACACGCAGACAATGAAGTGATCTATAAAAATATTGCTATTGAAAAACGGTGCCCCTCAAATTTTACTACGCTATTATCAGCAAAACGAAATTATTGTTACAACATAATACAAGATCTATATAAGACATATTTTAAATGACGATATAAATCTACCGTGTTATCAAAAACACCCACCCTACAAGTTTCAAAATTGAACTACATGAAAAGGCATAAAATGCATTTATTTTCTCAAGATTGATTCCTTTAGAATTATTTTTGATGTCATTTCTAATATACTAGACACTACTACCGCTTTGGAAACAAAGGGCGCTCTGAGAGAGAAGAAGATGCGCAAGAAACTCTCCCAGCATTTTTTTGTGCGCTCTTTTTAATGAAATATACAATATTGTACTGTCATTGCTATTGCTATAAAATAATCATTATCTAGTCCCAGGGTGTCGGATCACTTAGATATTCAGCTGTGGAGATGGGGATTTACGACAGAGCCATTTTTTAATAAAACATTTAAATTTATTTATAGATAATGCCTAAACAGACATGACTATTTGCTTTAATAAATTTCTAGGGTAATTGGGGCATTTAAAACTTTTCCCGACACAGAAAGTCGCTAATTGTGTGGGTCTCATACAATATTACACTGGCCTTTGTGACGGCTGCCCTTTGACGTAGTAATTAGCTGACAGTGCTATTTCGAAACTACGAAAAGCGTTTACTCTTTACGAGTACGAGCCAAACAGTTGCTAAATAGTTTAGGGCTCTCTTCCTGGGACTTCTCAATTAAAAGTAGTCGAGCAATATTAAAGATATTGCCGGCCGATTTAATGTGAATTATTGCCTACATAAAAAGCGAAAATAAAAAAAAACGCGATGTTAGGTCCGCACGGTATGGTGGAAGTAAAACTAGTTATTTAAGACCTTTTATGTATAATTTTTTAAAAGGAAAGTTCCTTTCCACCGGTTTGTTATCCGTGACTATATCATACAGCGAATGACTGTCCTGTACGTTATATTTTTTTATAATTTTACGGCACCATTCTCAGGCAATCGTGTCTCCATTTCAGCCGGAAGACGTCCATAAAGATCGCCATGACGACATGTGGCTATCTACATCTGCAAGCCATGGGGGCAAATCAACTAATGATCACAATAGTATCTATCAATATATATCTTGAGATCTCAAAAGATGTGAAAACTAAGTCGTAAAATTGTTTAACATTGCCTAACAAGTTTTGCTAAACACACATTTTACCAAGTCCTGCAGAGCTATTGATTGCTTTTACTATTTATTAGAAGTGCAATTTGGCTGAGAATTGAAGAGGAAACTTCATTATGTACCACCGATGGATTAGTTAAGAGGTTTATTCATTGAATTGCTGTTTCAATTTGTTACGAAAAATCTAGCTTTGGATTACTATCGAGTAATTCAAATAGTTCGTTTTTTTTTAATTACTCGTATTTCGTTTACTTGTTTGTGTTTGATACGTACTTCATACGTACGATTTAACGCCAATAACCAGTTATGAATGTGAGAAAACTAAATTTATAATATTTTTCGCGTCAATTGGCAAAAATGTAGATGCGAGTGTTTTGTTAAACGAAGTGTTAGTAATAACGGTGCAATCTGCTATATTTTTCTAAGCATTTCTCCTGATTCCATGTCACAATATTGAAGGATTGGTAAATCGACAGCTAAAGAGATTAGGAAATGAGCTGACATAAATTTTGTGGGCAATGCAGTCGGTATTGCCAGCTTTGTGTGGAATTTTGGCTTTTTTTATAGTCTAGGTCCTAAAGACTAATTAAGAGAAATTTTTAAATAAATAAAAATTTTAACTTTTGCCATTGCATATACGAGTATTCTTGATAATGTAAAACAGGCACAAGTGGATTTTCTAGTAACTGTGATAATCGAAATGTTCACGAAGAAATATAAACTTGTTATGCCTTTTACTAAATTTAGTCGAGTCAGTAAGTCTTTTTTGAGCGATGTATATGCTTTTACAATATGATCCTATAAATTGTTATGTTTTCAAAGTGATAACTCTCACTTCTAGGATTAATACACAGAAGCCACAACCTGAGAGTTGAACAAAGCATACAAGATTTTATAACGTCATTCGAACGGTTAGCTCAGTTGACAGAGCACTGGCACGTAACGCCAGAGGTCGTGGGTTCGAGTTCCGCATCGTTCATAAAATTTTTTTTTCAAATTTTATTTGTGTATCCTATAAAATGCTTAAAATAAATTTTGTCAAAATTCAAAAGAATCGTTTAAGAACGTTAATGTGGTAAAGGTTGCTATAACATAAATGACTTTCTTAATGATACCACTGATTGGGTATGGAGAGACCGACATCAGTTTATATTGATAATTAATTTTACCGTAATGAAATTATATTAAAAAAGAGGCACGGCGCCGATGTATACTGCGCAAGTTTTTATACTTTTGAAGGCGTGTATTTAAAATTATTTTAGAATTTGTATTAATCAATGATTCGTTTGTATGTATGGATTTTAATTTTAATGAGTATATTTCCCCTTACCCGAATGTGCCTAATAGTCATGATAGTAAGATAGTAATAAATTCGTAAAACATATAAAAAAAATCTTATTAGTGAAAATGAGTTTCTCATTGAAACATTATAAAAACGATTAAAAAGGATGAATATCATAATTATGCTTTTGTCACTAAAGTGCAAAAAGAAACTCGAGCGAAGTTATATTAACAATATTAAAGTATAGATGTTTCTGTAGTGTGGTACAGGTGATGAGTTTACAAACCTTCTAGCCTAAGTAGTCGGAATCAACAGAGAATGTCCCTACAAATTGTAAACAGCCTAAAAAGTATTGTAATTACGCAGAGCATCTTAAACAGGATCTTGGGCAGGATAACTTCCACACAAGAAGTATGTGTAGAGAATATTGTGGTTATGAATTTCCAACTAAAAGTAAAAACCTACTATAAGTAATCAAATCCTCTGTGGACAGCTTGAATACAGATAATTTTTCGGTAAAATCTAAAATATTTATTACTTACAAATAAAACAATTTGGAGACACAAATTCTTGAAGAGAGCTTGAAATAGAATTGAGTGATTTGCAAAAATATATTACTAGTACCTACCTCCAGGCTATTACTTCAAATGAAAGCCAAGAATTACAAGAACATGTCGTTAGAGAGAACACATAATATTCGTGGGAGTCTCTAAATTAATTGCATAAAAATTATTCTGACTTATCTGAGGTATCGAAGATCATCAACTCCTGACTTATTAAATACCCGAAACCAATAAAGTAATTGCCACTTTGATTTGGAGAACCAAGAAGGGTAAGACTTCTATTATAAAACAAGGATAAATTGGAAAATAATATGTTTTTCGATGTTTTCTGCATAAAATTTGTTAGAGACGTCAAAAATTGTATCCGAAGCGTAGATACTAAAAATAACCTAAGAGGTGATTTTTTTAAATTGGACAACAAAAACGTTGATTTTAAAACGGCCATTCCCAATATTCAGTCTATCTCCGGTTGTGGCCTAAACTTTTCGACGGTAACTCACCTTATCCGTACACGCTGCCTGTCAATGGGAGGACGTATAGCTTACCAGCGATAGAAGTATCGAAATTGCAATTCACGCGTCCCAATATAAGGCGATAAGAATGACTCATCGGGTATATTGGGATAGCTTCAGATTATTGACAGCTAATTACTGACAGTAGAAGGTAGTAATTTATCTCTGTAATTTTATATCTGTAGATAGTATATTGGGAACGGCCGTAAGTCTTCCATAGGATAAATAAAACTCACCCACCCTCATCAATTAAAACAAAGTGCTAAAACATATACGAAACATATTTTTATAATAAAATTAAACTAAAATAGCTTACAACTTGTACCATAACCTAAGTAACATATACGAAACATATTTTTATAATAAAATTAAACTAAAATAGCTTACAACTTGTACCATAACCTAAGTAACAACCAGATGTGAGTTGCTACTTTGTATTTTACAAATCAGCTCGTTCACTGATATTTGTTAACAATTACCAGTAAAGTAAACTTTTAAGAGCCAATTCTTAATAATTACTACTTATGTACGCCGGGATAGTAAATTAATATTTTATTTATTTATTTAGCCCGCTGAGTTTGTTGAGCCCATTCTTATCAGGTCTGAGGCATTCATTTTGGAATGGGTGGTAGTTTTTGACTTTCAATAAGTGATGTCACATCCTATTTTGAGTAAAAATATTTGAATTTGAATTTGAATTTATTTTAAGCAAACTTTACTGCATTTCTATTCTACAGATTAATTCTATAAACTATAAACATGTATTGCCTTTAACAAAGTTTGGCAGATTAAATTATAATGAAATAATAACGCTGACAAATAAATGGTAAGTAATTATATAAAATAAAGAAGAAAATGTCCTGAATAATGTGTGCTTGTGATACATGATTATTAAATAGATATGTGTATAGTGTGTATGAATATGTGAGAGTGTTATGAGTTGTGAGTAGTATGTAGTGTTCAGTCTAATGGGCATCGTTATCAGCTTGGGACATGTGCTCGATCACTGAGTTAATAAATTTATTACAGCTGATGAAAAAAATGTCAATATCTTTAAATTTTTTTCGTATAAATTTACTATCCTGTGCAAAATAGAATGTCTGCCATAATTAGTACGCGGTTGGCCAATGTCGAAAAGACGTCTACTCCGTGTATGTGCTGTACTAGCCCATACTCCGATCCGTCCGGTCAGAAGCGAACAATCTATTGCAGAGTTAGCCACATCAAATAATAATTTCATGTCTGCTACTTTCCCTCTATCTTCAAGGGTAAGTAGACTAAAATATTTAAGTCTATCCTCGTATTCGTCCTTTTTTCGAAGAACATAATTTAGGCGACGTGTAAAGGACCGCTGAATAGACTCTAATTGAGATATGTAAGTAACATACGATGGGGACCAGATCGGTGAGGCGTACTCCATAATGCTACGAACATAAGCGAAATACAAAATTTTATGGGAGGCAATTTTTTTTAAAACTTTTAACATTTCTATGTAAAAATCCAAGCATTCTATAAGCTTTTTGTGTTATGTAATCATAGTGACAAGTGTACAAAAGCTTACTATCCATCATTACTCCAAGATCACGGACGTGCTCAACTCTGGAAATAGTGGTACCATTAAGAGAATAGTTGTGAGAGATAAAACTGCATTTTCGGGTATAAGTGATAGTTTGGCATTTGTTGACATTTAATTCCAGTCGATTAATTCTACAGTAATCTGAGAGTCTATGAAGGTCTGATTGAAGTTTGTCGCAATCAGCCAAGCTATTAATGGGAAAAAATATTTTTTGATCATCGGCGAACATTAAAATTTTGGAGTAGATGAAGCAAGTCTCAACATCATACAGATAAATATTGAAAAGCAGGGGCCCCAAGTGAGATCCCTGTGGTACGCCAGAGGGTATGCGATCAAAGTTTGATTTAATGATTCCAACCCTCACTGCTTGTAATCTGTCCTTTAGATAAGAGATCAACAATCTCAGAAGGTCACCATGTACACCTTAACCCTATATAAACCTTTTTATTTAACTTGCTTTTAGTATTTTCTTTTAATATCGCGTGTTACACATTTAATTAAATAAATAATTTTATTCAGTCCCCCTGAAATCGTAGGCCTGAAAAGGTCACCAAAAGTCGGGTTAAATCAATAATAATAAAAATATAAGTTTTATTATCCTAATGTACAAATACAACTACAATAGAATACGAGTTTTTATCATTTAAAAAGTATTTCATTTAAATTAAATTGTACTCTTCGGACACTATGGGCGTTTGTAACTCTAGTTTTCCTATGTGTCTTCTGGTTAAGGCAAAGAGAAAGCAGAAAACACGCAAACATAGTGTTTTTAGACAAGTTTTGTGGTGAACGTATAGCATTTCGAGCTATGAATACTACTTAATCCTGTAACACATATCCTTAAGTCTTATTTGTAGGTTGCTGATGCTTGCTGTTGGTTATAGTTAACACTGCCGAGCCTTTTTGAACTACCACTTTTCTTTGAAGTTAAACAAGTTTTTTGGCGTGACGCATTTTTTTGGTACTTCTCTCAGAAAAGTTATTCTTATAGCTTGTACGTATTTGTGTAGGTTCATTTATTCAGATTAGTAGTCAATAACGAGGATTGTAAGCATAAAACCTGTTTTCTACGCAAAAATTTTGAAAATATTGGCTCTGTTACATAGATGGCGGGCCGGGAGCCGTGAACTCATATCGCTCAATATCGCTGGCATTTAGTGTCGCCTTAATAAATAAATTTGGTAATTGTGGGCCCATGCTCTTCCACCTATATAAAATTGGATATTATTTTCGTCTCACGTGAATCTGAAAAAAGAAATGTCTAATATATCCGCTACTTATTGCATTTTAAAGTGATAATAATATGGTTATTTGAACTTGCAATAAGTACAAAAATTCAATGATGAAAATATATATTAATAGAATAATTTGTAACCTGTTAGTATTATCTTGTTCTAGTTATTATATTTAGTATATTCTTAGTAATTGTAATATTATATAATCACATGCAAAATCTTAGTGATGTCACTTTATTATGAAGTTGGTATTTTCGTATTATTAAGATTGGTAGTGGGGTAACTGTTACGAATTGCTCTCAGCTACAATAAGTGTCCAACTTCTTGTTGGGGCAGTCGAAAGTGTCGGACTTGCTGGTCACCGGCTGCCCTAGTGATATAAATCATTTAGTGTTGTAAATTGTTGTGATTATAGTGAAATTGTTAAATATATATTCTATTCAAGTGGTTCGTTAAAGTAGTTGTTATTTATGCAACTGTTGTGTAGTAAGTGGTATTAAAACACGAATGTGCGTTTTTTTTTATGGAATAGAAGGACTAACGAGTGTACGGGTCACCTGGTGTTAAGTGATCACCGCCGCCCACATTCTCTTGTAACACCAGAGTATTCACAGGAGCGTTGCCGGCGTTTAAGGAAGGTGTACGCGCTTTTTTAGAAGGTACCCATGTCGTACCGTCCCGGTAACACCGCACAAGGAAGCTCATTCTACAGCTTTGCATTATGTGGAAGAAAGCTCCTTGACCACATCCATATCCATCCGCCACACATCCAGATGGTGGGGATGATATCCTAACTTGTGGCCTGTCGTGCGACGGTGTCATTCGGCGGCAGGAATCAGGTTAAACAGCTCTTCGAAACACTCCCCGTGATAAATACGGTAGAATACACACAATGAAGCGACGTCTCTATGCAACACCAAGTGATCCAGCCGTTCACAGATCGCTCGGTCCCTGACAATTCGAGCTGCTCTGCGTTTCACACGGTCAAATGGATCGAGCTGATACTCGGGTGCGCCAGACCAGAGATGACAGCAATACTCATTGTGTGGCCGGACCTGCGGTTTGTAGAGCGCTAGAATGTGAGCCGGGTTTATCTACATAATGTGATAATAGCATCACATGAGTGTCTTAATACCTAATTATCAACAATTGCATACAAGACTTTATCTACACCCATAATATTATGAATCCTCTAAAAGTTAACTTATTGCTAACATTAAATCAGCCAGTATTAGTAGTAACCTAATATCATCCATTACTGATTATATACAAATAAACTAAGTATTAATGAAAGAATTATTTGCAGCGGTTAAAACTGACCTTTGACTGTAAGTGACCGTTTGACTGCACACCGCCAGAGTGTGCAGTCAAAACTTGAATCGCTCCTTTTTGTAAACAAATCAATAAAAATATCGAAGAAAAATGGCGGGGATTTGAAGAACCTACTTTTTTTTTGGGCGCGCAACGTTCTGGTAGTGTGGAACGTGTGTAAACGAAAATGTTCTTTTTTTGAGATTCATTCTTAGGATAATGGGTGTTTTAATATTGGCAATAACCTAACTGTTTCGGAATCTTTAATAGAGGATTTAAAGCATGGTTGTAGATAAAAGGTGTATAGTATCTACTTTATCCTAAAAAATAATACAGTAAAGTCAGTTTGCACAGCTGTAAAATATAGTTTTAATAGCACGCTGTAAAATATCGCTGACGCTTATGTTAAATAGATTGCTGGCCGGTTATTGTTGCTATTTTCTCTGATATTTATAGTTCTCAATTTATTAATGCTGGTTTTTATGTTAGATTCTACGGAAAAAATCCTGGAATTAATATCTATAAAAACATAAAATAATATCGTAGAATTTCCAAATCTCAAAATTCTCAATAACTTCGTACCACAGGACATTGACATCTTTTTTTTAAATGAGATGTCCCTCTTACTCTACTATAAAAATCATACAAATCTAAAATTTTGTTTATATCTCGATAATAGCTTGACCGTTCTTGATGAAAATAGGTAAGTACTAATGATTGTGCAAAAAATAGAAAATAAATTTGTAGACTGTTTTTATTGTTAAATTGTTTATCTTATTATGAGACCTCCATGAGGCGTGTATGCGGCATAATATCCTGTACTTTCATCCGCATAGCAATGAATGTTAAAGACGTCCAACATATCGTTGAAAGTGAAACAGAGAACTCTGGCGTTAACAGGCTTCGGGTTAAATGTATGTATGCTGTGGTATACTTTTTTTTATGGAATAGGAGGACAAACGAGCGTACGGGTCACCTGTTGTTAAGTGATCACCGCCGCCCACAATCTCTTGCAACACCAGAGGAATCACAGGAGCGTTGCCGGCCTTTAAGGAAGGTGTACGCGCTTTTTTTGAAGGTACCCATGTCGTATCGTCCCGGAAACACCGCACAAGGAAGCTCATTCCACAGCTTTGTAGTACGTGGAAGAAAGCTCCTTGAAAACCGCACTGTGGAGGACCGTCACACATCCAGATGGTGAAGATGATATACTAACTTGTGGCGTGTCGTGCGAAGATGGAATTCGGCGGCAGGAATCAGGTTAAAAAAGGTTACTTGCATGAACTCTCGGAAATTATAACACTAGAAATAACGGATTGCTTGTTACTAATTCTTTTAGGCTTCATAAGATACATAATAGCTTTAAGGGTAAATGTATACACTATTCTAATAAAGTCCCAGCCACTGTGCAGGCGTTATCTATAAATAAATTTAAATGTATTATTTAAAAAAAGTTCTCTGTCGTAAATCCTACTACTCCACAGCTGAATATCTAAGTGATCGGACAGCCTGGGACTGGATAATGATTGTTTTATAACAATAGAAATGACTGTACAGTTCTGTATAATTTTATTAAAAAAAGCGCAAAAAGAAGAATGCTGGGAGAGTTTCTTGCGCCGATTCATCTCTCTCAGAGGGCCATTTGTTTCCGAAGCGGTAGCAGTATATTAGAAATGACATCAAAAAGAATAATACAGGAATCAATTTAAAGAAAATAAATGCCTTTTTATGCCATTTTTATCTCGAATTAAAACATTTCTGTTGAAACAACAAGTCCTATGGAAAAAGTTAAAAAGCAGAGTTGTAGGTAATTTTTGTAACATACATATTAATATAAAAACACAATTGATAAATTACACTCACAAGAGACAATAAAAGACGAAGAAATTGATATAGCAACACCTAAATATAAACGAGAAATAAGCACGTGAAGTGAAGTTGCCTACTTCCAAATAAATAGCAGAGAGTGAACGAAAATAATATTCGTTTCCTATATATTCTATGATATATATTAACGAGAGAGTAATAAATAATGCTTCAGACAAATAACCGTTAATATTCTTGCATCCGAAGTCGGTAAGTCATGTTCAACCCACCATGAAGCCGCACTGAGACGCTCCAATCATAAATCCTAGCGGAACCACTTGGCTACTTTTAACTAAAATACAATCCTATCGAATGTTCGAGTTGTGTAACTTGTTTTGTATGTAATGGGTAATGGGCCTTTATAATGCAAATTCAAGTCACACTAGACATACCCTTCAAAGCCTAAGTCAAATAAACTTTATTCAAATAGGATTGAACTTAGCGTTGAATTTGCTAAATCGTCACTATGAATATATTTTCTTTTAAATTTCTGAATCTACTATATGTTCGAAAAAAGTATAGCTCATGAGAAGAACATACAAGAAACTCAAAGGCCACTCTTTTAAATCAATTATCAGTTATTAAATTCACTTAGCCTTTGTAAGTGAGTTTACGCGTTTTTTTATGGTACCCTCGTTTTGTTTAGTTGTACGCGGAAGAAAGTTCCATAAAGGTCTGTCTAGGATCGTCACACACTACAGGCGGTGAGGTGGAATTCAGAGGCAGAACTCAGGTCAAAACGCTCTTTGAACACTCTTCTGATTCCGGAGAATTGATGGGGCTGAATAGAATGAGTCAAAAAAATTATGTAGAAATTAACAGAAAAAAATATTACGGGTTGCACTTCGGGAGTGCCAACAGAAGTGAAAACTTATTTTGGCACGATAGACATTTTTTAATGGGTACTAGGGTTATTGGGATATGAATTGCATTTTATTTATGAATTGTATTTTATTAATTATTAGAAACATTAAAATAGATTCAATATTCTATTATGAATCATTTTCGACAACTCTTGTATCATCATCATTATCATTAAAATTATTACAATTTATAATAGAAACTTAAAGTTCATGATAACTAAAATATTAAATAAAAAAAAAATGATTCGAATAATATATAATAATAATAAAAACTATTTAGTTAGTTCTTACGGATAGTAATTGTAGTTCAATTACAATGCAAAGTTGCAACATAACATAAATCAACTTTGCGACATTCGCAAAGGAATTGCACTTTATTCTGTTAAAACTCTGAAAGCTTCGCTCCGTTTGCACCTTTGAAAAATCCCGTTTGAGAGTTTTTAAAGCGTGAAGCTTGCTTCAGGACTCATTTCAAGTGAATAAACAAACAATTGAAGTGAGAAACATTTTTAGGCACTCTTAGCATTATGTTTTGTGGGTATTGAATCTAACTGACCTGTCACGGTCAGCTGTGTAGCGCTCGTTCAAGCAAGACTGTAAAATCCGACCCACATCATATCTCTTGCATTCTACTGGCGTACATTTTGTAAGAAATTTCTTGCATGGCACAGCCACCTTGTGGAATTAATTACCGGCTGCTGTTTTCTCGAACCGATACGACTTAGGGACCTTCAAGAATCGAGCATAACTCCCACCTTATAGGCCGGCTATACCCCACCCCTTAAGCCTCTTGCCCCCTCTTATACAAAAAAAGTCCGACTAAAGGGGAAAATTTACCAGAGTAATTCAAACACAATTATCACATATTAGTACATCTATAGTCATTAACTTAAAATGAATATCTAACGAAAAATACAATTGTAATATATGTATGTATGTATGCCGGCAGCATCAATAAGGGAAGAGACTAGCAGGACGTTCAGCTGATGGTATTTGATATGCCCTGCCCAGTACAATGCAGTGCCGCTCAGGATTCTTGAAAATTTCTGAGTGGTTATCAATTGCGCTCGTCACCTTGAGGCATACGATGTTAAGTCTCATTTGCCCAGTAATTTCACTAGCTGCGGCGCCCTTCAGTCCGAAACACAATATTGTTTACATATTTCTGGTTCACGGCCGTTGTGGTACCCATAATCTAGCCCGCATCCTGTGCTAAGCCTCCCACTGGCGCACACATATCAGTAACATTAGTTGTTAGTAAAGTGTAGTAAGTTGAAATTACCTAACTCGATCGTGTATCAATAACAGAAAGTGTGAAGCAACTGCCCGTGGATATCTGCATGGTGCAACATCAGGTCAATAGATGCGTTGCCAGCCTTCAAGGTGGGATATCAACCTGAATAACTCCTCTATGTATTATTCGTGATATATGAAAAGGTATAAAATTTTCTCAAGATTGATTCCTTTAGAATTCTTTTTGATATAATTTCTAATATACTAGGTACTACTACCGATTCAGAAACAAATGGCGCTCTGAGAGAGAAGAAGCGGCGCAAGAAGCTCTCCCACCACTCTTTTAATAATATATACAATATTGTACTGTCATTGTTATTGCTATAAAATAATCATAGTCTAATCCCAGGCCGTCCGATCACTTATATATTCAGCTGTGGAGTAGTAAGATTTACGACGGAGACATTTTTAATAAAACATTCAAATTTATTTATAGATAATGCCTTAACAGTGGCTGGGACTTTATTATAAAAGTGTATATATTTAACCTTTAATCTAATATGTATCTTAAGAAGACTAGTATTCGAATTACTACTAGAATTACTTACAAGCCATCTCTTATTTCTAATGTTATAATAAAGAAAATCATTACTTAGAGCACAAAGGTGATGATTTTCATATATGTACTGACAATGAACAGTCATAATATTTATTTCTTTAAATTTTTCTTTGAGTGACTGTCTGTCTGTGTATGTGGTGAAAGATACATTGAGATCCCACATCTCTGCATAACGCAAAAGAATCAAGTCGATCAGAGATGACTTGATCGACGATAATTCGAACCGCTCTTTTTTGTTTGTATTCAAATAGAAGACGCTGGTAATAGTCAACGCCCGCCCAGACTTGTGAATAATACTTCGAGAATTTTCCTAAGATTTTCTCATTTTTGCGAAGCCCGGTGTTAAATTTTCTTGTGATATTAGATTCTTCATTACAAAAAGTAGGTATAGAACTAAAATTCGATCTTTGAAACTATTTATCTGCTTGGTACGTGTCGTACGTCAATCGAATGTTTGTGCACCTGGCTATTGATAGGTATAATGCAACCTTCTCACTTTGTGCCAGTATAAGATTTGGCTGTCTACAAATTATTCGCTCACATTCGGATAAAGGCGATCAAAGTAGTGAAAAATTCGAAGAAATCCTGTCTGAACGCAAATTATTTTATCTCGGGAATTGAAGCTCTTAGAACCATGTTGTGCTTCTTACAACACGACTTAGAAGTTGGAGTTATGAGAGTCTTTATATTATTTACATATTTTATTAATCTAACTTAATATTTGAATACTCAATTTCCTAAATAGCTATAAGTTTTCTATGTTCCAACCTTTTCCATTCTCCTCTTTCCTTTGCAACCCTTGACTAGCCTGCAATTTTCGCCGTCCCATCAGTCATTCGTACGCATCTTTTAGTATAATCTAACGGACACAATAATAATAAATATATTTATGTAATTTAAAATATTAAACTCAATGTTAAGTTGCATGTTAAGACTTAGTAGATCTCTTTAATTGTCTGTTTTCTGTTAGATCAATAAACAAAGGATACTAAACAGATTCGTCGTCCACAGATCAGCTTGGGTTGTTGATATTTGATAGTCCCATTGTTAATTCTGTTTTTTTTTGTATAATTTGTGGGGTTGTGTTGGCACGAACAATTCTGGTTTTAATCCTGATTTGGGTTTGTGGAGGGAGGGATAGTATGACCTACCCGTCCGTGAGCACACAGTCAATACTCAACTGATCTTACGAAAATGTTGAAAAAGGTTGACAGTTTTACTTTTCATTGAGCTAGTGACCAGGCTGTGTCTAAGGATAGTTCCTTAGTCACAGCCTGGAACTATAATTTATATCTTCATCGAAGGACATTCCTTACCACATGGAAATATTTTACACTATCGTCAACGAGCCGGGATTGTAGGTAATGGACACAATGCTATGATCCTTACACAGAGCTCAATATTATTTTAACCTTATCCTTATATTTTGGATTGCCTTTGATTTTAATAAATCAATTCTGGTTTGCATTGTTTAAGATTGGTGCTATTTATTTATTCTATCCTAGAAGCTTTTGTTTAGCAATACGATTATTAAGGTTATTTGAGGATTGAATATAAATTACACTGACTATACCATATAAGCCCAGTCTAGCGCAACTCTCTAAGAAAAAAGAGATTCACTCGATTGTATAAAACTTGCAGTCATTGATAGATTGACAGATGACGTCTAAAATCTTGTAAAAAAAGGAGATTGCCGAAATCCACTACGTTTTATGCAACTGTTCGCTTTCAAACTAAGCCGGATTGTACTTCGTTGCCAATCGCCATACTGTAATTACTACTTTATCAAACTTATGTCAAATGACTGCACGTTTCATACTAAACTAAGTTTAACATTTTACTTAGGTAGCAGGACTCCAACGGTCCTGACTCTGGTGTTCCAGGTGACCGTCACTGGCGATCGCAAGCTTGCAAAGTTTTATATGTAGACACTAGTATTGAACGTCAACACTAGACTTGATGATCACTGGTTACTCAGGGTAAACACGGTTTACATATGTAGTGCTATCGACCACGCCCGAGCAAAGATCAATTGTCTCTGTCCGCTTGTCAACCCAAGCGCGACTTGTGTCATCGGATAGTGGAGCACGTACAACTACCCTCATGATTCCCAATAAAATCAGCAAGTACCGTACAATATTAGTGCTAAGAAATGACTCTTTCGAATGTCATATATTTTTATCATTTACCATTATGGAAAAGGTTGAACTTTAACAAGAAGAAATGGGCAGATTGTCATTACTTTAAATCAACATTGACAACAACATTAACAACAGTTCCATCACCTACTAATTATTTTAATTAAAATCTATTTGAATTAATGCCAAAAAATACTCATACTTCAAAACTCAATTACTTATACGAGTAAGTCAATATATATAATCTGAATCTCGGAAACGGCTCCAACGATTTTCATAAAATTAAGTATCCCCCCCGAAATCCCCTGTTTCGGGGGTGATCTAGCTAGGTTTCAATTTAGAAAAAATGGTTTTATCCATGTTTGAATGAGAAACAGCTACAATAACATTAGAATACAAAGGTAAATTTCGCCACTATATACAAGACTATTATAGCTCAGATGGGACATTGGGTGATCCGGAAAGCAGAAGACCCCGGTTCGAATCCAGATGTCCTATTAGTTTTTTTTTTGTTCAAGTTTTATACATTCTTAAAAATCCGAGCAAGGCTCGGTCGTCCGGATATTGTAAATTAATGCCACAATCATTATTGAGTGCAGAAAATTAATCCACAAATTAATTAACACACTCAATAATTAAAATATTATCTCAGCTAACTATAAATGTGTAAGAAAATTTTTAATTTTAATAATATGAATCATTGAGCGAAGTGTCCGATGATACACCTCTTGAAAGACACCTTTCGCCTCTTGAAATCTTCTTGACGTATTGATTTTAAGAATCCAGAAGGGAAATATTTTAACGGACATAAGTGTGTGCAAGTCCATGTGGAAAAAACAAGTATTTTTTCCGTGAGACAACGATAAAATAAGTTGATTCAAATAAAATCATATTATGCTTCATTAATCAAGTAAATAATGTTGGAAAGGTTACTTTGCCAATAATGAATAGCGGCATTAATCAAAGAAGTAATTAGCTGTGCTGTCGAATTACATCATCATTAATTAAAAGAGGAGCTTTCAAATAAAGTCAGTTTCAAAAAGCCATTTTTTTTTGTTTTGCTGTTAATATCTAAGCTATTGTAAGAAAAGTTTGAAGTACATTTACTTTGATTATTTCTTATATTTATTTAGTTGTATTATGAGACGAGTGCTTTGAAAATTATAAAATATGAAAAAAAAAAATAGTAGGTAGTAAATTGGTTTTTTGAATGCGACCTTAAGGGAATGGATATTGTTTACTTACATAAGAATCTGATTCTACAAACGTATTTTTCTCAAAAATGAATGGAAAATTATTTTCGAAAAAAGAACAAGCGAAGTATCGTGTTTTCGGACAAAGAAAATCAAATCCATTGCAGGAGCGTTTTTTGGATTTGGAATATTACAACGCTTCTGAAATGTTGTATGAAACGGCGTGCTGGGGTTATTAAATACTCTTTGATCGGATCTCTTTTGTCATTCTTGACATACTATAGTCTCTTTGCTAAGTACAAATTGCGTTTACGTGGCTGTATAGCCATAAATGCGTCTGCCTGTCGGCACAGATGATAAAAAAATTGGCGGCAAAGCTGAAAATTCGTCTTGATTTGTTATTTACATACCTACTTAATTAATATAAATTTAATGATAATTAAAATGAGTTCCAATGGTTCAGAGAGTGAATTGGAGATTGATTGTACTCCACTAGATTTAAGATCAGAATGTAAATTAAATTTATTGTATAATATTAAAAGTGTGTTTTATTTCCCTGCATTCACCGTGGATCTGAGCGACCCCGACACCGAACGCGAGGTGTCGCAGTCTCTAGACCACCTTTACAAAATAAACGGACCGACCGCACCTACGCCAGTTGTACCTCGCGAAGTCAAATTAATTTTAAAAACCTGTAAACCGCGAAAAGCCCCCGGGCACGACGACATACAGAACATACTTCTAAAACACCTCCCTTCAAAAGCAATAGACACCTTAGTTAATATATTTAATGCGTGCCTTCGTCTTACCTATTTTCCCTCGTCCTGGAAAATAGCAGTAATCACCGCGATACACAAACCGGGAAAATCCCACCTCCCCCGCGAACTACAGACCAATTAGTTTACTTTGCACACAAAGTAAAATATTAGAAATTTTAATTAATAATAGAATAAACTCACTTATAGAATCAAACCTACCTGAGGAACAATTCGGTTTCCGAAGGTCACACGCGACTACTCACCAACTGGCGCGCGTAGTCGAACATATAACACACCAATTTAACTTGAGACACCAGACTGGTATGGTTCTACTCGACCTTGAGAAAGCCTTCGATACCGTCTGGCATGATGCCTTAGTTCACAAATTATTCGAAGCACAAGTCCCCTTTGAATATTGTAGAATAATAAAATCATTCCTTACGAATAGATTTCTTAGAGTTTGAGTCAAAAATAGTTTATCCCCCCACATCCAGTAGTAGCAGGTGTTCCACAGGGCTCCATCATCTCACCGAGGGCATTTTTACTCTATATGAGAGACATCCCAAAACCTCCGAACACGGTCCTCGCCCTGTACGCTGATGACACAGCTTATCTGTGCAGCAGTAAGAACATCAAATCTATAGTCTCCCACCTTAATACAGCCGTACATTGTGTAAGCAACTACTTCTCTAAGTGGAAGCTTAAAATCAATGACACAAAGACCGAGTCGGTTCTTTTCTCATACAAAACTTCCCGTAAACTCAATATCTCTTTAAAGCCACATATTAATAACCACCCGGTCGAATGGCAGTCACAGGCTAAATACCTAGGACTTATCCTCGACCGGAAACTTTCCTTCACGCCTCATATTAATTACGCCCGCTCTAAGGCACTTACTGCCTTGAGCCTGTTGAGACCCATTTTCTATAGGAATTCCACTCTCTCAACTAGTAACAAGCGTCTACTATACCAGTCGTACATACGCCCGGTCATGACATACGCAAGTCCGGTATGGATTAACACAAATAAAAACAATTATCGTAAACTACAAACTGTGCAAAATAGATCCCTTAATACCATCTACCGGACCCACCCGCGTACAAATCTTAAACGACTTCATGTAAAGAAAAACATCCCAACACTAGAACAACACATACAAGAGATATCTCATAGCTTCCACAGAGGGCTACGCCGACTGAAGGACGGAATAAACCCCGCCCTCCGGTCGACTTGTAGTCGTAAGTCACTCACAGAGTACTGCCTCAGCATAAAACGTTATAAACATGCATTACCACATCACAACTGGTTAGAGCTCACAGAACACTAGCGTATACACAAACACACACTCACGCACACAGAGTTCTAGCTAGGTCTGAATAAATGTAAAACCAATATATTGTAAATTGGTTTAGTTATAAGAATAAAATAACGGCGAAAACTGGCCTCCTATTCCCTCTCCCTCCTTCCCTTTCCCAAGATCCCCCCCCCACCCCACACCCCTCTTATATTTATATATTATATATGTATGTATACATATCTATGTATTTATTCACCTTAGTTTTTAAGTTCTAGTAATGACTAGAACTTACTATTGAGTCTTAAGTTAGGTTAAGTGATAGGTTAATATTACGTTATATCAATAGCAAATAGCCAGGTTTTCCCAGTTTCCTGGATTCCCCCCCCCCCACAAACCTCATGTATTAGTTTTTTAAGCATAATAAAGTTTTATCCCTCAATACGTAGATAGGGTTGTAGAAATAAGTTTTCTGATACCTACATATATAAGGCTTAATTGTAAATTGCTTTAATAAGTAGATTTAAGTAATTTTGTATATATAATTTAATACCAAATATAGAAATTTTGAATTTAATTTTTTTTTCTTTTAATTTAGTCTCGTGCCGGAGTTTGGTCAGTCAACATGTCCTGAGGATACCTCGTGTAGAGGAGATACACGTGTCGAATTGATTTAAGACTAATATTGGCGGAATTAACACTAAGGAAAACTCCAAACATTTGGATGTATTTATTCAAACAAAACAAATATTATAACTATGTTTACAATACTATGACTACATAAAATTAAAACTAACATTACCTGGAAGCGTACCAAGAATACTGGCAGCATTTCCGCGTTGGATAGCTACGCTGATCCATTGACCGAAATAGCGGCCAGCGCTTGGGTTTCCAGTAACTTTCTTGAGGCTCGAAGATAGTACTTTGTATATTCTCCGCGCCTCTGGGCCCCGCGGGCCAAGTGTCTCGACACCAAACGGCACAAAGATGTATGACTCATTGAGACCGACATATTTGCGACGCTTGCTGTCTTCGGCAGTCAAAGCAGCCGCCGTAGCATCAACTGACGTAACTTGGACATGAGAAGTCAACGCCCTTCCCCGTGCCCAAGCCATCACCAGGTAATAATACCATTTGGCTCTAAAACAACTGGTATATTAAGAGCGGCAAATGCCCTGCGGATGACTTCATTAATGCTGGCGTGACGACTGATGCGGCCTGCCGATTTTAGGCAGGATAACCGATGGCTCCCACCCTTATACATTATATTGTTTAAGATATGTAAAGTTTTCGTGAACTTTAAAAAACTTAAAAAAAAACACACAAACGTGTCTCAAAGTAGTCGTGTCGTATATAATGTGTAACATCTGACATGTTACACATCAATTAATAACAAAAAATATTTTGTGCGGCGCCCATCTTTGATTTCAAAAATGTTCCCAAATTCGTTTTCTGCACCCTCGAGAACCTCGGATAGGATATCCATATTGTTGAAATCATAATTTTGCGCGGCGGCTAAAATAATAGTTTTATAAATTATAGCTAGCAACAGCGCCTCTATCGTCTCGCTTTTTCGTTTCATCGAGTTTGAAATCACAACGATTCTAAATAAGTTTCACTTCATCAATTAAAAAAAATATTACAGGCAGAGCGTAGGACACAACTACCTTAGGATAAGTGATATATGCATTCTTTTTTTGCGCTCTTTTTAATAAAATATACAATATTGGACTCTCATCGCTACCTACTGCTATAAAACAATCATAATCTAGTCCGAGGCTGTCCGATGGGTTCCTATAGGAATATTCAGAAGTAACCTCAGTTACAAAATTTGTAAGTCATATGTGCTTTGCTGTCTAAGCATATGCTAGCTAAATCTGAAAGCTTAACAACAATATAAAAAATTAAATATTTATATCTAAAGGAATCTTGGACCGCAATTTATCAAACACATAATCGGATAATTCAACAAAATACGTTACACGAAAATATGGAATTCCACGAAAGCAACTGATGCCTTGGTATACTCGCTGCCTGGTATAATCAACACGACCAATGACGGGCTACAAATTTGATCGAATGGAAAGGAACTCACGCGGTACGTAAGAAAGACAGACCCTAAGCTAGGTGAAAGTGTTCTGACGGCTATTGCAAATTTCCAACTGGCTAGAGTTTTGGAGAAGATAGGGAATTCCTAAAAAACGACCAAAAAGCAAGTAGTAAAATACTTGATGTACCCGGCATACTACGTCTCATCGCATTTCGAAACGCACATGTGACAAACATAAAAACACTGACTTTTACATTTTTTATTAAATTACTGCTTTTATGTACTGTCGTTATCATCATTAGAACATTGAAATTTAAAATTTTTATTTTGATTATACCTTTCGATGTCAGTATTGTATGTATTTGATAACTGTATTTACAATACTATGACTACATAAAATGAAAACTATCATTACGTGGAAGCGTACCTTAAATACTGGCAGCATTTCCGCGTTGGATACATAGGCTGATCCGTTGACCGAAATAGCTGCCAGCGCTTGGGTTTCCAGTAGCCTTATTGAGGCGCGAAGATAGTTTTTTGAACATTCTCCGCGCCTCTAGGCCTCACGGGCCAAGTGTCTCGACATCAAAGGGCACAAAGATGTATGACTCACTGAGACCAACATATTTGCGACGCTTGCTGTCTTCGGTAGTCAAAGCAGCAGCCCCAGCACCAACTGACGAAATTTGGACATGAGAAGGAGTCAGAGTGTCAACGCAAGTTGCGTCTCACACCAGCGCCCTTCCCCGTGCCCAAGCCACCAGCGTTATTCCATCAGGACGCTTGCCATCGCAGCGGATAATACAATTTGGCTCTAAAACAGCAGGTATGTTAAGAGCGGCAAATGCCCTGCGGATGACTTCATTAATGCTGGCGATGACTGATGCAGCCTGCCGATTTAAGGCAGGATAACCCGTGGCGCCCACCCTTATACATTATATTGTTTAAGATATGTAAAGTTTTCGTGAACGCGCTAATTTTATAGATGAGGCTGGCATTTGAACTTGTTCAAGTAAATAGTGGTATCACTGGTATGTATATCAGGGCTTAAAGAATATAAAAAGGCATAAAAGGCATTTATTTTCTCAAAATTGATTATTTTGGAATTCTTTTTGATGTAATTTCTCATATGCATATACTACTACCGCTTCGGAAACAAATGGCACGCTGAGAGAGAAGAAGCGGCGCAAGAAACTCTCCCAACATTCTTTTTTTGCGCTCTTTTTAATAAAATATACAATACTCGTATTGGACTCTCATTGCTATTGCTATAAAACAATCATAGTCTAGTCCGAGGCTGTCCGATCACTTAGATATTCAGCTGTGGAATAGTAGGATTTACGACAGAGCCATTTTTTAATAAAACATTTAAATTTATTTATAGATAATGCCTGAACAGTGGCTGGGACTTTATTATAAAAGTGTATACATTTACCCTTAAAGTTATTATGTATCTTATGAAGCCTACTAAAATTAGTTACAAGCAATCCCTAATTTCTAGTATTGTAATAATGAATATCACCATTAAGAGCAAAAGGTGACGATTTTTGAAAACGTATATTAAATTTTTTATAAATGTACTGACAATGAACAGTCATAATATTTATTTCTTAAAATTTTTCCTTGAGAGAAAGATATAGTCGTTTACGTTTACTCCGTAACTAATGTTTGACCCCTCAATAACACCACACACCATCAACAAAACTTTAACGAATGATTAAAGGAGATTTGAGTTTGGTCTTACAATTCACTCAATGGCCATAGTTTATACGGAGGATAATTCTGTCATACAAACTTGAGACTACAGTTGCAATGTCCTTATTGTGTAACACATAAGGTTAATTTTATCTCAGACAAATAACGGTATTTTATGATACTAAAGACAGATGAGAGTGAAATAGTCTTGCGGGGATTCTAAAGGATTAGGTGAATGAGGAAATCCGCACTCATATAGACCTCGGTGACTGCAAACTTTGACATAAAGAGCGGATAACGGCTCACATCAAAACGACAAAAAATTCGAAATAAAGTTAACCTTGTACTAAATTTATTTAGGAAATATATATTTTTTTCACTTATGTTTTTTCTCTGCCATCTTGGCGATCTGTACCTAGCACATTAACGGCCCTTCCCAATATTCAGTATCTCCTGTTGTGGCCTACTGTAGATTAAAATCGTAACTATCGTCGTCTTTTCTGTCCCACTAAACTTATCGATCGTATTTCACCTCATCCGTACACGCTGTCTGTCAATAGAAAGACGTATAGCTTACCAGCTATAGAAGTTTGTGTGGAAATTGTAATTCACGCGTCTCAATATAAGGCGTTAAGAATGACTTATCGGGTATATTGGGACAGCTTCAGATTATTGACAGCTAATTACTGACAGTAGAAGGTAGTACTTTATGTCTATCTGTAGATAGTATATTGGGAACGGCCGTAAGCCAATTTATCATCTCCTTGGTGGGTTATTTTTGTCATGTAGTTTATTTTAATAGACAGCTCCATCGAACTGATTTAATTGTTTGATGACTATCCGGTGGTAAATCTATAAGCAAGGTTAGATATGCTGTCTTTTCAGTCTGTTGTATATGACACTACCAGTTCCCTCCATATGGGAAGTCAAATTATTTATATTATGGCATGATAGTCGCAGTTAGTTTTTTATGATGTACTTGGTGATTTCCTCTTTCACAGTGTTAATTTTTAGATCAGCATGCATCAGAATGTTGCTAATGTACTGCGGAAAGGAAATATATATAAAACATAATAATATGTATAGTATGATTGCAGTTGTAACTGGTTGCAACTAATATTTTACGATACGAGATTTATATTTTAACCCACTTCCTGCATTTGGCATTTCAATAAACATTAATGGAACATATTGGTGATTTCTATACTACATGAATTTTGAAATGAAGATTAAAATATTGAAATGCAGTTTCTGATCCTTAATAACTATACATTTTAATCCTATTATTTTAAAATTATAAATTGCAAACTTTGAAAAATTTGCTCTTATAGTCTGCAACGCACTAGTAATAATTTTGCTATTAAATGTTTAGTGACTACTACAGTCTCCACTTTTCTTACTTTATTTAAAATATTATTCTTTTGCAATAATTGTGATCAGGGTTCTATCTCGCCTTTTAAGTTGGTTATTGAAACTGTTAGTCAAGATGCATCGAGATGGACGAAAATAGTCATTCTAAGGATCGACGATTTTTTTTCTTTAATTTTTTATTCTTTTTATATATGTCGCAGATATATATATTATTAAAATATAATAATTTCACTAGTGATACTATGATAATCCGGTAGAATGTCAATTAACTTCATTTCATACAGTATATTACAATATCACTGTACAATTTCATACTTACAATACACTATAGAGATATTACTGGTTTAGGAGGCCACCTCTGATTGGTCTGTTTCATGTTTCTATATATATAATGAAAATGGTCTTTCTTTGAGGCTCAATCACGCCTATACCACTGATCGTATCGACATGAAAGTATCACCATTCGCTGCGAAATTTAACCTAGATGGTTCATGGCTACTTATTTTTATTGTATTTGTAATAAAATGGATGAAAGTTTATTATAGTTAGATTGTTATAATATAGACATTATTTTTATATTATTACTAATTGCTATCCAAGTGAATCGGCCCTTGTTCACTTCTATTTCAACAATAATTTCAGATGGAAAATTACATACATGCTCCAATGTTTACTATTATTGTTTTATAAAATGCATATGAAGAAATTTTTACTAATCAGAACGCTCGAAGTCTGACACTGCTAACTTCATTTGAAATATACTCAGATTTATTACAATATCACTATAGTGTACCCGTGACATTACAATGTCACTAAAACCAGGTCGGTAAATTGTTACAAATGAAATTGATTGACAATCTACCGTTTAATTATAATATCACTAGTGAAATTATAATATCACTAAAACCAAGCCGTTAAATTGTACGAAATGAAGTCGATTGACAATCTACCGGATTATTATGGGTGTGTTCCGATATGCACTGCGAGCAATGCTAGTGTGAACAGTGCTATTACTGTAGAAAAGTTCGTTCCGTTATGGACTGCCAGTATACTGCCGCAGTACCCAAGGGAAATATATGACGTCATAAATCGCCGCCATATTCTACTGTGAGCACTGGCGTTTTCGAGGTAAGGTACTCGCAGTACTTTGATCACGTGATCAGTCAAAAACCACTCGAGTGCCTAACGTTTTATAAACAATACCTACAGTTTAATCCCAAATATTTTTAATGTGACAGTGCAGTAGTTAAACAACAGTTTTTTTTAATGAACTAGAAAACTTTAAGACACTCATTTGACTGCTGCGTCAAAAAATGCGTCTGACAGTATACGGGATTGCGTTCCGTTTTAAATAGTAACCAGTATAACTGGCTATAAAGGAATGGCTTCACAGTATACTAAATTGACTGTACAGTGGTCGCAGTGCATATCGGAACATACCCATGATATCACTAGTGACATTATAATGTCAATTAAACCAAGCCGTTAAATTGTACGAAATGAAGTCGATTGACAATCTACCGGGTTATTATAATTTCACTATTGAAATTATAAACGGCTTTGACAGTATACTTACGACATATATACCTAACGCTCTATATTGCATGGTCATGCTAATATCGATCGTCGTGATATTATTACATCAAATAAAAATCACTTTATTCATGTAGGTTTTTTTTATGATAACAAGGGAAGAGATGAGCAGGACGTTCAGCTGATGGTAATTGATAAGCCCTGCCTATTACAATGCAGTGCCGCTCAGGATTCTTGAAAAACTCAATAATTCTGAGCGGCACTACAATTGCGCTCCTTACCTTGAGACATAAGATTAGTTATAAGTTAAGTCTCATTTGCCCAGTAATTTCACTAGCTACGGCGCCCTTCAGACTGAAACACAGTAATGCTTACACATTACTGCTTCACGGCAGAAAGAGGTGCCGTTGTGGTACCCATAATCTAGCAGGCATCCTGTACAAAGGAGCCTCCCACTGTCACAGAAATGACACTTATGAATGTCAAAAAAACATTTTTCTTATTTAATCTACCGCTACCATATCACCACAATGTTTGATCATTCTCGTGACTCTATTTCTTCCAGGTGCACGGGATGTTTTTCCAAATGCTGAAACGCTGACTTTTCTGCATTGCCATGTAAGGCCGGAATTACTAGACAGCCGCGTCTCTATGTGAAAAATTTATTAACTTGCTGTGCCTTTGTTTTTCAAATTAAATTAATCTGTTATTGTTGTTTTTCGCAGGAGTTGTGTTTAAATCTGCAAATCATCTGTAAATCTGTAGTTAATTTTTATTTGGCCCGTGGGGTCCCAGAGGTGCGGAGAATTTGCAAAGTGCTACTATCTTCGCGCCTCAATAGGGCTACATGAAACCCAAGCGCTGGCAGCTATTTCGGTCATCGGATCAGCATAGCTATCCGACGTGGAAATGCTGCCAGTATTCTTGGTACGCTTCCCCGTAATGATAGTTTTAATTTTATGTCATCATAATATTGTAAATATAGTTATAACTAAGTTGTTCTTCATTTAGAAATGCAGAAACCTTATTATACAGAACATTAAACAGCGACCCTGTATATGTTTTAAGTTATACTAAAGGATATTACTTATTTTTATGTAAAAAATCTCAGCGAAATATAAATATGTTGTGTTCAGAAGCGGACATCACAAAAGCAAAAAAGTTAAAGTAATAAAAAATAATAGTTTCATTCGGCATCGTGCATGTCTTCAATTTTATGTACAAATATAACTCTCAAAACTTTATCATGTCCGAGGTATATTTTTTCCAATATAAATTCAGGATGTTTATAAACAACAAGAGCACTTGTACAATTTGAGAGCTGTTGTAACATTTTATGGGTTACATACATCACATGTTTCCCTTCTAAAGTATTCTAATATCTATAGTAATTCTAAATGATTGTATTTTGTATAGGATGTATCTCTAGGCTCAGACACTCATATGACTCTTAAAAATATTCATTATTTAGAATAGAATAGAATAAAAACACTTTATTAGCAAATAAAAAAACACTCACACAAAAACACAATAATTTACAATATTAATTAAAATCTTAAAATTCTAAAACGTAACAAATATTATAAAAAATTAAAAATAAATAAATAAAAACAATGACTGAGTATATTGTTGTGTCAGTGCAGAAGACACCAACACAACACTGGTTTTCAGCAGCCCCTCGTGACATTTGAAGTAGAAAGTTCTTTTAGTCTTTTAGTTATTTATTGTTATCAAATTAATTTGCAATGGAAATTTACTAATTAAAGTAATAAAATAAAAATAAATAAATAATTGTAATAATAGTAAATATATTAAAAAAACAATATTTTATTTATCTATAGCAACGATTGAAACAAACCAGAATTGAATCAAAATAATAAATTGAATAACAATGAGATTAGTCTAAAACAACAACATCGATATAATATTGTTAGTAGATATTTGGCCCACTCACAATCAAGACCAAATGGAACAACTTGATAAAGCAGCAATTAAGACAAATTAACTTAAGTGCAACATCAAAGGAGGAGTAATAATAATTTATCGACCCTAGTTCTGGTCGAAGCCACTGTGATAATTATCTAAGGTTTGTCGTCGGATGCAATTTTCAAGATGAATATACTATGCAACTGAATTGAGACAGTACATCAAAAGATTATATAATTATTCTTGCATGGCGTAAATAATACAACCTTTTTAATTGTCGTGTAGTGATCACTATCCCGACGAACTTAGCTTATAATTTATAAGTGTCCGTTCACTTACAACCGGCTCACATTTTATTTTTAAACAATATGTTATGTTTTTAAAGTGATAACCCTCACTTCTAGGATTAATACACAAATAAAATTTGAAAAACAAAATTTTATAAACGATGCGCTACTCGAACCCACGACATCCGGCGTTCCGTGCCAGTGCTCTTCTTCTTCTTCTTCATACGGGCGCTTTCCGCAACTCGATGTCATATGCGCCTATTTTGCGTGCGAGGGTGGTAGAGGCTACTCAAACCAGCCAAGCTCCTCCAAGAAGTCACCCAACTTCTTAACGTCTCGGAAGACCCCAGGTGCTTCGCCCTGTTGTGCCCTGCCGGTACTCTAAAAAAATATTAAAGTCAAGATAAGAATAATCCACTTAGAATGCAAAAGAAAAATATATACCTAAAATAATAGCAAAAAATAATCCTAATGAATGGGAGTGTTTAATATAATATTGGATACTTCTCGTTTGATTTTTATAAAGATATTGATGTCATTTTACTGATTAGGTAACTTGCGATACCAGTTCAAAGTTTTTTGAATTTTTGTAATATTCAACTCTCAGGTTGTGGCTTCATCTTTACACTTGATAACTTGCTCAACCCTGTTTGCATATTAGGAAATTGACTTGAGATGTCCCTCTTTCAAATCTAAGCAATTTATTGTTTTTTATACGTGATAACCCTCACTTCGGGGATTAATAACACTAATGAAATTTGAAATCAAAATTTATTGGCATCACTCTGGATTCCAAATTGCAATGGGGCCCCCATATTGAAGGATTGGCGAATAGGCTTAGTTCTACAGCATATGCGGTTAAAAAAATTAGACAGTTAACTGACATAGATACGGCGCGACTAGTATACTTTAGTTATTTTCATAGTATTATGTCCTATGGTATTTTGTTATGGGGCACTGCGGCCGATATTAGTACCATCTTTGTGCTGTAGAAGAGGGCTATTTGCGCGATTTATAACCTAAAACAAAGGTCCTAAAGAATCATTAAGAGATTTTTTTTAAGAAATAAACATTTTTGTTAATGTTCTGTAAGTTTATAAGCACATTGAGGAATTTTCTAGAAACTGTGACAATCATAATGTTAACACGAGGAACAAACAAAAACTTGTTATGCCTACTACTATGGTGAAGTCGAGTCAGTAAATCTTTTATTGGGCGATGTATATGCTTCAACAATATGGTCCAAGAGAATGTACATAACAAATGTGTTAAGATATTTAAAAGAATTGTTACAAAACGTTTGTGTGGGAAAGGTTATTATGCCATAAACGATTTTCTTAATGATACCACAGACTAGGAATAAAGCGAATACCCTCAGGCTCTTTAATTATAAATGTTTATTGTATGATATAACATTGTAATCCATATTTTTCTAAAAAAAAGCCGCTGAGTTGCTTGCGCCCGTTTTTATCAGGTCAGACAGTCTCTTTTGAATGGGGGGTAGTTTTTGACGTTCAAAAAGTGATTTTGATTCCTATTTTGAATAAAAATATTTGAATTTGAATATGAACGATACGGGACTCAAACCTGCGACTTCTCGCGTTCCGTGCGAGCGCTCTTCTAACTGAACCAACCGTTTGAGTGACGTGTCGTTGATAAATCTTGTATGTCTTATTGAGGTTGGTTGAGTTGAAGAAGTCATACAAGATTTATTGATGATACGTCATATCTGTAATATCATTATATTATTTTTTTATTTAGGAAAACAAAAAGATTTTCACAAAATATAGTAAAAATTTTAATTAAGCACAAACAAACTTAAAGCATTACGACGCTCGTTACATAATTTCACAAATATTCACTTAAAAACTAACATTCACATTATTACCTACATTAAACATCTACAAAAATAAAAAAGAAGAAAAGCATTTTAAAAAAGCATCACTTCACTCACTTTTCTTTTATATAAACTAATACTTAGTGAGAATATGTCATTACATATATCTATATCTGGTCACACATAACGATTACACCCTGTATATAAGCCATGTATCTCTAAGTATAATATATGACGAAAGCCCTTGATCTCTCATGCAAACAATCTTATCTATGTTAGTATTCGAAGACCACACAATACGCCCGCAGAACCAATCCAAGCAAACATAGCTCACGTTATAATACTGTATGTTAAATTATTAAATTTATAGCTGTGTCCGTTACTTTGGGTGTTTATATTAATATAAGATAAATTGAAACATTGCTTTGTAAGACCGTTAGTTTGACAATTTTCAATTTAATCCATGACCAAGGTTTACCGGTGGAAGGGTCCTTTGCACAGGATGCCGGCTAGATTTCGAGTATCACAACAGCGGCTATTTCTGCTGTGAAGCAGTGGGCGCTGTAGCTAGTGTAATTACTTGTTAAATGAGACTTAGCATCTTGTCTCAAGGCGACGATCGCAATTGTAGGGCAGATCATAGTTTTTGGGTTTTTCAATAATCCTGTGGGTATTGTAATGGGCAGGGCGTATCGATTACCATCACTTAAACATCCTGCTCGTCTCGTCCCTTACTGCCATAAAAAAAAGATTCAATTACGACTTGCGTTTGTGAAGTCTCAACCAATTCCGTTTATATTATATCTAATGAAACTTCTCTGTATAACCAATGACGTTCTATACATAAACGTCATTGGTGTACATACATAAAATAATATATAACAAGTGAAATGGATTTAGACATATTAATTCTTATAGCCAATAATTTCAGAAATTCCAATGACAGGGTTTACTTATTAACAGATGTTAATAAATGAAATTGTAATTTTATTGAAAGCGTGTCTGATGTACTTTAGTTGAGTAACTTATTTTAATTGAAACAAAGGGTAAATTGTACGTAAAGGCATTTAGTAAGTATTGCATAATTATGTAGATGAACATTCTTATGTTATTCGGTAGATTTCTCGTGACAGGCATCGTCATGCTCGCTTATATACCAATGCTTGTGGCAGCGACATGGGGCGGTCCAAGCTTCATGCTCGTGAATGGGCGCTGCTTGTGGTGGATGGATGATCTTGTTACCGGGAAGTATGCGTCATGTTTTTTTATTTTCATTTAGTTTTATTTCCTTTATTAAATTATGTTTAATTTATTATATTTAATAAAATGCTCGCATAATGACTTTATTTATTTACGGTATGTATGGATTGATGCATCTACTTTACTCAATAACTCTTGTGCTTATAATTATTAATTTACCTTTTTTTTTGACCTACTCGTGCAAGCCTTTCTGTTTCTGACGTTTGAGTATTTTTGTTGCGTCACTTTGCATATATTGTAATTGAAATGATATGTAGATTGCATGAAAAATAAGAACTTGTAAAAACTAATCTGTTATGAAAAGAGCAACCTTAGAGTTTCTTGCTCATACTTCTCTGAGGAAAACTGCCTTCCGAATGAGTTGTATGAAAAAATGTCATATTTCAAGTGTAATACGATTTACCTATGAAATAAAAATAGTTTTGATTTGATTTCATTTGATGTGTAAACGATAGGTTCTGCAGAAATCAAAAATATTCTAAATTACTCTCATGTATTGAAATCATAGGGAAAAGAAAAGACAATATTACACTCTTCACAACAAAAATAGCAATAAGAATTGTCTGAACCAATGGGTTGAATGCAAGGTTCAACATAATCATTCAGCTCTGTATAAGAAGAATCGTGGTGCCTCCGGCGTTTTTATATTCAGCTAGCCAGAGATAGTACGATGTTTCTCCACCCTTTAAAAGAAACTGCGCAATAGTGTAGTTTCGGGATATGCGAGCTATAATACAAAAAAGTAATAATGTTATGCTATTTTCTGGATGTTTATTTATTGCAATTGCGATACTAATTAGAATTTAGAGCATAATCAAGAATCCTGCCTTGTAATAGGCAGGACATAGACTTACCGTCATGTAAGCGCACGTCTGGTAAGTTTTTGGCGTAAGAAAATGGTAATTTATATAACTTACTGTCATAAGTATGACATTTGATTTATTCATATTTATTTATTTGCTATTAAACAGGGTGGTACAAATTTCGTCTCACAATAGCTTAAAGTATCTCCTATTTAGCAATTACCAATAGCATGCAAACTTGGTCTTGGGCAAAAATTTTATTGCAATATAAATTAATTTATTTTATATTTACACAAAATTATAATATGATACAATACAAAAAAAAATATTAAAGTCAAGATAAGAAAAATCCACTTAGAATGCAATGTCAAAATCCTTTACTCTTTGTGGTCAAAAAACTCTTCTATAGAATAAAAAGTGTTTTGAAGAAGCCAACTTGAATTTGATTCGACCATTTTGCATATGTTCGATATATCCGAAGAATTTAAACATGTCGCCTTAAAGATGACTTACAAGAAGTTGTGACTGAGTTTTAATTGCCAGTGGGAGGCTCCTTTTCACAGGGTACCAGCTAGATGATGGATACCACAACGGCGCTTATTTCTGTTGTGAAGCAGTAATGTGTTAACATTACTTTGTTTCGGTCTGAAGGGCGCCGTAGCTAGTGAAATTACTGGGCAAATGAGACTAAGCAACATGTCTCAAGGTGACGAGCGCAGTTGTAGTGGCACTCAGAATTTTTGGGTTTTTTCAAGAATCCTGAGCGGCACTGCATTGCAATGGACAGAGCTTATCAATTACCAACAGCCGAACGTCCTGCTCGTGTCGTCCCTTATTTTCATAAAAAAAAATTGGAACAGCTGAAGTGTAACAACGCTTCGGTATTTATGTGTTTTTCATAACATGTAACTGTGGAATCCGTTCCAGAACCTGTAACTCTACCAATAAAAATATTACATTGTATCGGTAAGTTGGTTTTTAAGAAAATATAGGAAATAAGATCAAAAGGGGTGTTTTTAATACAAATTTTTATAACTGCTACAAAATTAATAACATGCTATCATCTATATAATTAACTGTTAAATTAAATAGATAAATTTGTTAAGCTTCTAAGTATAAATTACGAATTACACAATTTTTTTTATGGAAAAGGATGAATAACGAACGTACGGGTCACCTAGTGTTAAATGATCACCAGCGCCTACATTCTATTGCAACACCAGAGGTATCTGAGGAGCGTTGCCGGCCTTTGAAATAAAATGAAATAAAATTTTATTTGCAAGAAACATTGTACTTGAGGAAGGTGTACGCGCTTTTTTTGAAGGTACCCATATATTATCGTTCCGGAAACACTGCACAAGGAAGCTCATTCCACAGCTTGATACAATGACTAATATTCGAACAGAAATTGGGCAGAGTAACGTCCTAAGAGCGCCAGCGCTTTGGAGCGACCACGGCCCGACTACGACCCGGCTGGCTGGATGCAGCCAAGAAAATCATGAATTTTATATAGAAACGCTGATTGAGACGTGCACGGCGCCGCTGCGGTTTTCTGGTGGGTGCGAGCAATACTTTGTGCATACGGGTCGTCATGGTTGCAACCAGTAAATCATCGCATTTATCATAATAAAAAGCGAAAAAAGCAATGACTGCCATCTCCTCGACGTCCATCTCCGCTAATGTCAGATCACCAACTGCTGGCAACAATGCGACTCGATTGCGATGTGAGCTGGCCTCGTTTTAAACCGTAGCACTGATGACACATTAGTCGTGACTTTAGTCGTAGCGGAGCCGCGGTCGCTCTAGTGTGGGAGTCGAAAATACATTTACGTATTGAAGACCCCGAAACGGGGCCCATATGTCGACTACACGAAGGAGCTTACGCGGACACCCCCTACCGACTAAGAACCTCCTCCATGCTGTCATCCCTTAAGGCTTTTACAGCCACATAGACCAGCTGTGTGCTTGTGGAAAGGAAAAAAGACATCAAAAAAAATTATGATGGAATAGTGCGGTGATGTATTGTGTAATGAATATAAGTGTGAATGTATGTATGTATTTTTTGTTGTCACTTGTTTGTGTTTGTGGCGTGTGTTTGTGGATGTGTATGTGGTGTATGTCAGTCCGTATGCGTGTGTCATCGACAGAGACAGTGATGTAGACATCGACACCCTGTCCACCTGTCTCTATGAACATAAATATAAAGCACACATTTTCCAATATCATATTCTTAACTTTTACACATTCACCTTCTTTTTTCACACCATTACACAAGACCCTCAATATTTGGAGCGTTGCGAGCGTGCACAGCAGTATGTTTGCTTATATAGGCAATAACTGTTAAAACGCCTATATAAACAAAAACATTTCTTCTGACTTTTTATTGAGATTCTTATAGGTAAATATATTTGATAATAGTTGCAGAGATAAAAAACGCAATGCAATATACTAAAACTATCACCACATTTCATATCAACCACAAAACTTCTGCAAACCCACAAAATCTGACAGTTACCACCAGAAGCCTGAGCAATGAAATTCTTACCCTTAGGCTGTAAATAGGCGCTCCGAGATCATGAAAAAATAAAATTACACAGCCTTAACTTTGAACAACTCTTCAAGTTATACAAAGAAAGTTCGCTCAGGGAATTTTTAATAGCTTTAGAAAGTTATTAGTCTCCGTCACATCATTAATAATCTTTCATTAAAAGCTCGGTCTGCAGGCATGTTTGACACAGATGTCTTGCTTTTCTCGATACACCTACCTAAGGTTTTAGTCCTTTTGAATGGTCTGTGATATGACGGTGTATTCAAAATGTCATTGTCAAAATAGACCGCAACTAGACTAGCGCAATACTTTTTCTACTTTATTTATTTAAATCGGCTTAACTTTAATCCCAAATATCAGTATTTGGGACTTAAGTTAAGCAGTTTGTTGTATTTTTAGTTGTTTTTGTAATATAGCATGAGGGAATAAGACAGTACCTAATCTCAAAGTTTTGAACTTTTTTTAAACGTTGACTTTTATAATGATTTAATATCTGGCAAAATTTTCATGATTCACTAATATAACAAACGGTATTATAAATTCAAATATTTGAATACCATAACATCGATATTCTACTATAGATAATATTATGTAAATGAAAAACCAAGAAAAGTATTTCGTTTTCTATATTTATCCACTATTTCATGCTTGCTGCGACGACGCAGACTAAAGGAATAATGCCCAAGTTAGGACCAAGCTCTGATAGCATGGCAGGCTTCAAATAATATAAATAGATAATTTATACGTCTAGATAGAGTCCCTTGCTGTTAGACAACCGATAAAAACAGGCTAGGAATATTAGTTTAGTGTGCGTAACAAGCTACGTCTTACACTCGCGATTTGTATGACACTTTGTGTTAGTGTGCGTGAATTGCTCAAACAAAAAGGCTAGTTCTAAACTCAATTTTTTTCAACCTTTTTACAGCTGTCATAGTCTTTCTATACGTTTAAATGATTTAAGCTTCAAACATTATATTTGCTTTAATTTATACAAAAGGTGAACCCTTTTTCAAACAATTCACAGCATAATTTTCTCTTTAAAAAGCTGTTCTCTTCATTCATTTTCTTTTTATTTCTTCTTTAAAAAATCCCGGTTTAACTCTAGTACAATAATTTATTCATATTTAAGATTTGCTTATAAATTTGCAGCATTCATAGACCTTTATTTACTACGAAAGTTCTTTACTCCGTTTTGTGTTCATTAGAACAATAATTTTAACAATTTATTTGTGACAATTACTAATCGAGTGACCTTCATAAAGTTTAATTACTTTTCTCTTGTAAATTAAAATTACTTATTAGTTAGGTACGATATACAGGGTGGTTTTTTGAGAAGGGCGTTGATGGCCAAGTCGGAAACTACGAGACTCAGTGGAAAGTCGTGAAACGAGTCATGCCCTCGATTTATGTGAAACTTATAATTGCATATTTAGTTTTTTTTAATTTTTTATAATTTTGAGGGAAATCGACCAGAATGATTTTCAAAAAAATTACAACCTGTATTATTGGACTAATAATTTAATTTTTTGAATTTTTCACATGACTTGAGGTTATGTGAAAAAAGTGTGAAAACAAAAGTTGTAGATCTTTTTATTACCTACAACTTTGCCATTTGACTTTTTTCCAAAGGACTTATAGTTTCACCGGAAATCGAGATAAATAGTTTTTACCCTTAAACATTCCCCTCCCCCCTCCCCCTTATCCACTTCCCGACCTAAGATCGCCCATAATCTATTTTTCTTATCATTTTTGTTATATTCTCTTCCTCTTCTAATGGGTTCAAAGACCATATCACTGGTCTATTAGGATAACATATAACACCGCTCGTCACCTTGAGACATAAGATGTTAAGTCTCATTTGCCCACTAGCTACGGCGCCCTTCAGACCGATACACAATTACTTACACATTACTGCTTCACGGCAGAAATAGCGCCGTTGTACCCATAATCTATCCGGCATCCTGTGCAAAGGAGCCTCCCACTGGTAAGTAATATGCTTGAGATTGACACATACAAGACAGTATACTACTCATATTTACATAATAATTATTTAATCAAAATTTTCTTCTTGTCATACAATTTTATTAGAAAACTTTAAGTCAAAGCACTTTTGATGTAACACAAACAATTACCGATCGGGCTATTCGGGGAACACAAAACAAAAGCTGTGAGAATTCATAGCGACTCTAGTTATTTACGAACGTCTTGCCTTCACTTTGAAAATATTCTTTTGTTCCAGTTAACGGGACAATGAACTGTATCTCGAATATTAACAATTTGTTGAAGCTTCAGATATTATTGAAATCTAGGACGTTGAATGAAACTTGTATTTTTTGTCACGACAGTTTCTTGTTTTAATATCAGCTTGTTTTACCTTAATTTTTTTCTGATTACGACAAAATGTTTGTAGTAATAGAACCAACAACCTGTGTGAAATTGACTTAATTATCCGTATATAAAAATCTAGGTTCCTACCACGAGAAAGGACACGGAATAGTTGAAGGCCATGAAACTGTTTTAAAACAATTTAGTTTCCATTAGTCTCCTGTCAAATTAGACCGTGTTTTTATCGTTATTGTTTAGTGTTTTCTCGGATGTTTATTAAAAAAATATAATGGTGTCGTGTTCTGTATTCGATTGTGTTGTTACATATATGTAGTAACAATCCAACTAAAGAAAGATTTCACAGGTAAATACTGATGGATTTTTCAATACTACTTTCGTAATGTTTATTTTCGTAGAACATTATGTGCACTAAAATACCAAATATTACATTTTATATAATGCAGTAAGCACTGTATTTTCTAAAGATTAAATTAATTAAAAAATATATGTGTTAGAAAATAAAATATTGTATACGTGAATATGACGCCGTTTATCGTAGAGATTGACCAAAAGCAAAATACTACATACTTCACTAACTCACTCACACATCTGTAACACTAACACATATGAACATTTCAAATTAAGTCTCGCCGTAATGAGAGCGTTTGTCTATTACGATATTATAGTAAGTTTATGGATTATACACAGATGAACTTCAAAAACATAAAACTATTTGTTCTTTAGATTTATTATTCTTATCTCTTCATCCTTATTTGTCGTGTTAAACTGATTCCTACGCTCTGAATACTTTATAAGTTTTATTATTGTTCTGTAATTCCTCAGCAACAATGTATTAACGAGCTAATTCAAACACAAAGCGATGGCTTAGCATTACGTCTTGCACACGCTAAGCCGGCCTTTCTGTTCCCGACGTTAATTCAAAATGCTTACCCCAATCAACAGCAAACGAATGTCATCTTTATTCGGAGCACTATTAAGTCGTAAATACAATTTTCGATGAGTGTCGTTTGTTTAACAATGTCTCGAGGTTTTTAGAAAAACTTGGATGTCATTGTTGATGAAACTTCTTGGATTTTTCTTCCTTCAAGTATTTAATAAGAGTGGAGTACTTGGTTGCGAGAGATACAAATTTTTCAAGATCATTTTAAATTTTCATTATGAAAGTTTGTCTTGTTCATTTTAAAATATTTCTGTTATTTGATGTTTTGTTTATGGATACTTTATATATAGACACAAACTACTGTCAAAGATTATCTATAACAGAAACTTGCTCTTAATAATACTCATGCATGACGTGTCATTTTAGAAGTTAGTATGCACTGGGGACCGTTCTAGAAAATGGCGCAGGGAATTTCTATTGGGACAAATTTGAAATGATTAACATAGTATACAGGTGGATGGTTGTAACCTAGAATTTGTTGGCGCCTATTTCTGCTGTGAAGCAGAAATGTGTAAGCGTTACTGTGTTTAGGTCTGAAGGGCGCCGTAGCTAGTGAAATTACTGGGCAAACGAGACTTAACATCTTCTGTCTCAAGGAGACGAGTGCAATTGTAGTGCCACTCAGAATTTTTGGGTTTTCAAAGAATCTTGAGCGTCAATGCATTGTAATGGGCAGGGTGTATCAATTACCATCAGCTGAATGTCCTACACGTCTCGTCCCCCATTAATCTTTATATATAAAAGAGAATGTATGTTTGTATGTTCTCTAATAACTTATATGGCAAAACAACGTTTGCCAGGTCAGCATGTATAAAAAAAAACTGTCTGTCTTCTAGTAATTCGCTGGTGTTTCTGTAGATTTCGAGATTTTACCACTTACAATTTTTTACATTTACCACCAGGCTCTGATTATGTATAAGTCATATAATGTTAGCCACCAGGTGATACACAAACCCATTTCTCCTCCTATCTATAAGACAAAAATAAAATTGTACCGTACACTGCTCTTTGCCAAAGTTACAAGATTCACCTGTCAAATGATAAATTAATGTTAGGTGTCTTGGTTTGACTTGATTTCCTTTTTTTTAACGTTAAGTCACTGGGGCAATTTGTGTAACGGCCGTTTTCATTAATCTATCTAACCTTAGTTTAACTTACGAATACATTGCTGTCACCGTTTAATGACAAGATCTTATCTATCCATAGTTATGTCTAATACAGTTATGCTATCTGTCAATAAGTTATTGAAATGCAAAGAAGCGTAAAAGGATAGATTTGTCTACGTCTAGTAAGTTAAACTAAGGGTAAATAGGTTATTGAAAACGGCCGTAAAATAAAACAACAGCTCAGATAATTTAAAGAAAATGTCGTTATTTGCAAACATCGCACCTTCTCTATAAATATATTTTTTTTATCAAATGAAGCTTAAATTGTTATAACTAGTTCATTTGATGTCTATTCAAGAAAATAATAAAGCCTTACATTGTTGAATTTGAATCTAGAACATTTAATTTACTTAATTTAATTTGCTCTTCTAAAATATTTCGACAATATACTAAATAAATAATAATAAAACACTGTGGTTAGACTATCTTCTCTCTTCTCAGTCGTTTCCCTCACTGCTGACGATCGTGACTCCTTCTGATCTTGTCCACTAGCTGCTGTTGCCATTGGTTTCGTTCCGTTGTTCCGTGGTCACCGTATGGAACTCTGGTCCCTTGATCTCTTTTCTTCTACCTTCCCTGTCATCATAAGACGCTTCAAATTATTGGCATTACTGCGAGCAATGTGGCCAAAGTATCGCACTTTTCTTCAGATTGTGGACAAGCGCTGAGTTTTCTCTATGTTCAGAAGTTTTTTTGATAATCATTTTGATAGGTCAGTAGAATAAATAGCGCGATCTCAGGCATTTGATAATTGAAATATACATTCTTTATAGCAGTGCTATAGCTATTGGAATCTAGGTTATATCATAATCATATTTGACAGTATTAGAAGGCCTAATCATTATTTTGTATTACTCATGCGGGAAAAGCTTAGTATCTTGCCGCTCGCTGTCGCGGTTGAAAAAGAGCCTTTTGCCCATTTTAAAATTACGCGTGAGTTTTTTCGTAATTGAGACTATTATTTGAGTGCGAAAAGTTTACTTCTCACGGGCAAATTATACTTGGTAAACGCAAAATTAGACAAAAATACAAAATAATATGTGCAGCTCGTTGTCGATTGCCCACGAAGGCGAAGCTGAATAGGTCTTTGCACGGTCATTCGCTTGAGTGGGTTGCACAATCTACTATTGTTACATCAATTTTAGTTACCACTGACTACGTGAGTAACCATCCTTTCTTTATGCCTATGCTATATTTTTTTTTTGAATATGATGAATATTATCCTTATGTGTATACACATAATAATCATTCTTATTCATGTAAAACAGCGCGACATATAAAATTGTTAATTATAGTTATACGTTATTAAAACAATTAAAAAAAAAAACAGTATATAAAATTATTTCATTTAATTTAAAACATTAGTTCATAAACAGGTTTTATACACAATTATAATATTGAGGTAGATGCTCTTGGGCACCACGGGCTATCCTGCCTGAAATCGGCTAGCTGTAGCAGTCGTCACGCCAGCATTAATGAAGTCATCCGCAGGGCATTTGCCGCTCTTAATATACCAGCTGTTTTAGAGCCAAATGGTATTATCCGACGCGATGGCAAGCGTCCTGATGGAATGACGCTTGGGCACGGGGAAGGGCGCTGGTGTGAGACGCAACTTGCGTTGACACTCTGGCTCCTTCTCATGTCCAAGTTACGTCAGTTGGTGCTGGGGCTGCTGCTTCGACTGCCGAAGACGGCAAGCGTCGCAAATATGTTGGTCTCAGTGAGTCATACATCTTTATGCCCTTTGGTGTCGAGACACTTGGCCCGTGGGGCCCAGAGGCGCAGAGAATGTTCAAAATACTATATTCGCGCCTCAATAAGGTTACTGGAGACCCAAGCGCTGGCAGCTATCTCGGTCAATGGATCAGCCTAGCTATCCAACGCGGAAATGCTGCCAGTATTCTTGATACCCTTCCACGTAATGATAGTTTTAATTTTATGTAGTCATAGTATTGTAAATATAGATAAAAGATTTGTTTTGTTCGAATAAATAAGCGTATTAAATATATTGAGTTTACTAATGAAAAAAAATATTGGAGTTAATATTGTTTAATAACCAAAGCATTCTAAACAACAATTCGTGGGAAATTGTTCTTATAATTGAAAAACGTTTTCTGCAGACAAGAAAGGGGGTTATTATAAGAACCGGAAAGCATTTATATGGCTTTAGATGGTGTTTGCCTAATTATAAATTCAGCTATTGTTACTGAACATTATTTATGTATGTTTTTTTATGAAAATAAGGAACGAGATGAGCAGGAAATTCAGTTGATGGACTTGAGACATAAGATATCAAGTCACATTTGCCCAGTAATTTCACTAGCAACGACGCCCTTCAGACCGAAACAATATAATGCTAACACATTACTGCTTCACGGCAGAAATAGGCGCCGTTGTGGGTCTAATAATCTAGCCGGCATCCTGTGTAACGGAGTTCTCCCACTGGTAAAATATTTTTTAACTATGCTGTTATATTAGGCCAATTAATATTTATTGTCTGCGACCATTAGTACCGCCAATTCTTGTCAATTACCTATGCCCTTAGGCCACTAGTTCAGACCAGTTGTTCATAGGAGTTTGGTAGCAATTCGGGCATAATTCTCTTATTCACCTATTTTTCTTATTGGATGGAGCAATAGGTCAAGTAGCTCAATTGAATAAATCCCAACCGCATCTTGAATATCAGTGGAAATAATTGCGAACATGCTCCCATTTTGAAAGTTCGTAAGTCGTATTGTTTTGTACATATTCCAGCTTGTAGATGATACTATAAAGTGCCATCAGAATCTTAAGAATATCTATCAAAATATAATGCTTATAATTTATGGAATACTATGCATAAATATATTAAAAAGTATGAATTGCATAACTTGAAAAAAAGATATATATAGATAATTGCCATACCCAGTTATAGAACTCAAAAGTTTTTTCATAACTTTATGGGTTGGAAATGGCTTAATAAGTTGACGAAATTAACCGTCATTCTATTTTTAGAAAATTGCTGTGCTGTGTGTTGAATTTGAATTGAAATGGCACTGGAGAATGGAGAATATTTAAGAAAATACCAACACATATCACAGACCTTAAGTTGATGTGTTAAAAAAAAAACTATTTAATCTCCTACTTACTGGCAAAGTCGTACTATTCCATAAAATACTCCCTTCAGATGCTTCACTCAATTGACGTTCTAAAATATCATTTTACATTATTTAATTACTTACTAACTAATGTTTATACCAATTTAAATTATTTAGATATTAATTTATTGCCATTGTGTATATTTCTTTAACAACAGGTTATTAATTATAATTTTAAGCCACAGCATGCGGTCAAGGAATGGAGAACTTTTATGGTGATTTGTAACATTCTATGTATCCAATTGATTTGAGTTTTCTTTAGTGTTAATTCCGCCAATATTTGTCTTTTAAACAATTGCATACGTGTTTCTCCACTACACGAGGCATCCTCAGGACATGTTGACTCGCCAAAATCTGGAACGAGACTCTCGTCTCGATTGAGTATTGGCGGAATTAACACTAAAGAAAACTCAAATCATTTGGATAATTATGGATTTCCACAAAGTAACGGCTACTTCAATAAATTTTCTTACATTCTATATATGTACCCATAACTACAAATAAATGATAAAATGAAATAAGCGTTAAAAAGCTCTGCTACAGATTTGCATTTTTTGGCGTGTTTTAAATTTTATTTTATTTTTTATCTTCAATATTTCAGCTTTATTAGCCAGTATATTCTATTTTGGTTCAAAGAGATTACACTTCATTCTCAGTATGTATTAAATGGAGTATATTCTTTGATTAACGCGAGTGTTACCGATTTAAATATGTGGTATGGAGGCTGTGTACAGCAAATACCACCTCCGAGGAAATAAATGGCGCTAAACTTCATAATGACAACTATGACAAATACTATCTTTGACTCACTTCATCTGCAGTCCTCCTGAAAACGAAATCTGGAAAGGTCTTGAAATGTCGGGTTAACTAAAATAAAAATGTAACTTTTACGCAAACATCTAATGTAAAACCATTACAATTACACGCGTTTTAATCCTTTAAAAGTGTTTTATTTAAATGTATTGAATGCCCTTCGTATAACAAGTATTACAATCCTATAATTAATAACCATTTTTTAAGAATACGTAATATTATATTATTAAGTATGTTAGCTAGTAACCATGTGTTTTGAGGCGGGGCAATATAACCTCGAGGTTTATGAGCCCACGCCCTTAAACTGTAACAGCTGGCAATAGAAACGTGTGCCAAATAAACAGCAATAGACACATAAAACTTTGTTGATAACAGCTTAATAAACGAAATTGAATTTTAAAAACAATTTGGATTTCGTATATAGAACTACAAAGTGGGAGGCTCCTTTGCACAGGATGCCGGCTAGATTATGGGGACCACAACGGCGCCTATTTCTGCCGTGAAGCAGTAATGTGTAAGCATTACTGTATTTCGGTTTAAGGGGCGCCGTAGCTAGTGAAATTACTGGGCAAATGAGTTTAACATCTTATGGGTCAAGGTGACGAGCGCAAGTGTAGAGCTGCTCAGTATTTTTTAGGTTTTTATAAGAATCCTGAGCGGCACTGTATTGTAATGGGCAGGGCGTATCAATCACCATCAGCAGAACGTCTTGCTCGTCTCGTCCCTTATTTTCATAAAACAAGGGGTACAATTTGTTATTTTAAAGTGATTCATTTTATCATGAGCGCCAATCAGCGCCCATCTGTTCATTTTCTTCATTTATTAAAATGCGAAGTCCAATAAAATAGACGTTTTAAACGTAGAATTTTTGAAACTTATCAATCGCTTTTTTTATGGAATAGAAGGACAACCGAGCGTACGGGTCACCTGGTGTTAAGTGATCACCGCCGCCCACATTCTCTTGCAACACCAGAGGAATCACAAGAGCGTTGCCGGCCTTTAAGGAAGGTGTACGCGCTTTTTTTGAAGGTACCCATGTCGTATCGTCCCGGAAACACTGCACAAGGAAGCTCATTCCACAGCTTTGTAGTACGTAGAAGAAAGCTCCTTGAAAATCGCACTGTGGAGGACCGCCACACATCCAGATGGTGGGGATGATATCCTAATTTGTGGCGTGTCGTGCGAAGGTGGAACTCGGCGGCAGGAATCATGTTAAACAGCTCTTCGGAACACTCCCCGTGATAAATGCAGTAGAAGACACACAATGAAGCGACGTCTCAACGCCAAGTGATCCAGCCGTTCACAGAGAACTGGGTCCCCGACATTTAGAGCTGCTCTGCGTTGCACGCGGTCAAATAGATCGAGCTGATAATGGGGTGCACCAGACCAGAGATGACAGCAATACTCCATGTGTGGCCGGACCTGCGCTTTGTAGAGCGCTAGAATGTGGGCCGGCTTGAAGTATTGCCGTGCTCTATTGATGACGCCCAGCTTCTTCGAAGCCAATTTGGCTTTGCTCTCCAGATGGCCACGGAATTGGCAATCGCTCGAGATTTCGAGACCCAGTATTCCGATACTAGGCCGGGCTTTAAGGGAAGTGTTGTCGAAGAGCGGTGATACGACAAATGGGGTTTTTTTAGTGGTAAACGTGCAAACTTGAGTCTTCTGGGGGTTAAATTGGACAAGGTTCAATTTACCCCATTCCACGACCTTCTCGAGAGAGGACTCGATAGAAGACACAAGTTTCTCCCGGCACTGGTCGACGTTTTCCCGAGAGAGACCTGCATGGCCCGTGTATACGGTATCACCAGTGCTGTCGTCTGCATAACAATGTTTGTTGGAGGTGTCCAACATATCATTAATATGCAGTAGAAACAGCGTGGGTGATAGCACACAGCCTTGGGGCACTCCAGCGTTCACGGGCTTAGGATTCGAGCAAAAACCGTCGACAACGACTTGAATGCTGCGGCCAGTGAGGAAGCTGGAGGTCCACCTGCATAAGCTCTCGGGAAGCCCAAATCATGGAAGTTTAGAGAGGAGCGCCTTGTGCCATACACGATCAAAGGCCTTCGCTATATCCAGGCTAACTGCCAGGTCTTCCCCCTTGCTTTCAATAGCAGCCGCCCATCTATGTGTTAGGTATACCAGAAGATCACCTGCCGACCGACCATGGCGAAAGCCGTATTGTCGGTCGTTAAACAACTGGTGACCCTCTAGGTATAACAAAAGTTGGCAGCTAATTATGCTCTCCATGATTTTGGAGAGCAGGGAGGTTATAGCAATAGGCCTGTAGTTTGCCGGATCTGAATTGTCTCCTTTTTTTTGGATCGGATGGACAAGGGCTGACTTCCATGAGTCAGGGACAACGCCTTTGGAATAAGAGTGCCAGAATAAACGCGTTAGCACCGGCGTCAACTCAGGGGCACACATTCCTAGCACGATTGGAGAAATGCCATCCGGCCCGCTCGACTTCCTGACGTCCAACGAAAACAGAGCTCGCCTACAGTTTTCTGTCTGAACTGTACTTCAGGCATAGAGCTGTGACACCGCGGGATGATCGGCGGTGTTTTTCCGTTGTCGTCAAGAGTCGAGTTGGAGGCGAAAAGAGCGCACAGGAGATCGGCTTTCTCTTTTGCCGTATGGGCCAGGGTGTCATTCCTCATGTGCAACGGCGGCATGGACGGCTGGTTGAAGTTACCGAGAGCAGCTTTCGACAACGACCAGAACTTGCGTGTTCCAACCAGTTCGGATCCTTTGTGCCCAGCGCCGCAACCTAAGTTCGATACGCCTGTTTTTTGTAGTCAGATGCTTTTAACTGACGCATCGAACCAGAGCTGTGATCTGCCACCGATCGGTACTACAGAGCTTGGTATAGTATATAATATCCATGTCCTGCAGTATCCAATCGGCTACTGCAAAGGCGCAGGCACTAGGATCATCCGAAGGGAAACAAACCTTGCCCCAAGGGTAGGGTGCAAAAAAGGAGCGCATCCTATCCCAATCTGCTGACTTGTAGTGCCAAACGCAGCGGGTCGCAGGTGGTCTGCGACGTTGGCGTCGGATGGGCACTACAGTCTTGACTAGGCAATGGTCGGACGTTCCGAGAGGGGCGTCGACAGAGACCTGGTAACTATCGGGATGTATAGTCAGCAGAAGATCTAATAAGGACGGCATGTGGCTATCCACATCCGAGAGCCGCGTTAGCGACTCAACCAATAGGGACAGACCATACGCCAATGAAAAATTATGCACAGATCGCCCTGCGTAGTCTGTGGTACGTGATCCAAGCCATTCGGCATTGTGCCCGTTGAAATCACCCAAGACTACGATTTCTGCGGAGGGGATCTGTGCAAGCACGTCTTCAATTGCCGTTTGAACGCAGCCCATGAGTTGATCGGTTTCTGCGTTACCACTAGGGACCTGTAGATGCACGCATAGATGCGGACGCGGTCCAATAAATCTACGCGGAGCCAGAGAGTAGACAGGTCCCTACCCTCAAAATTGCCGAGACGGCGACAGCAGATATCCTCCCTAACGTACACACATACCCCGGCATGAGGCATAAAATTGTGCTCGATTTTGTACCCGGGGTACAATAAATATGACGTTTCGCTAGGTCGAGATATCTGCGTGTCCGTAAGGAAACACAAGGCTGGCTGCGCCGTCTCAAGATGGTGGTGGACGGCGTTTAAGTTGGAGTGAATTCCCCTGATATTATTATTATTATTACAAAAGTCCACATTAAGCGTGGAGCGGGGTGCCGTGGTGTTACTGCCTCGTTTGTCCTTGGTCATGCGCGGTACTGTGCCCTCCCCAGAATACGAGTGGCCTCCGGTCCTCGACACTAACCTATGCGAAACATAGCGGCACTAGGCCGCTATATCACGCTGGTATTCTGTGCGAGTGTGGTAAGTAACCCGGACGAGTCTGGCCCGAGTGTGCTGACGTCAAAAGACGGTAGTGTGACTCTCCCACTTTCAATAAGCCCGTAGTCGCCTCTTACGACACCCTAGGGCCTGGGACTACCCTATTCTTTTTACGCGCCGGGGAAGCACAGGGCATTATCGCTTAGTATTATTGGTCAAGTTCGCCGGAATACGATGAGGGCAGCGCAAGACAGATCGTTGTGGAGATATTTAGGAGAGGCTTTTGTCCAGCAAAGGAAGTCTTCCGGCTGATGATGATGATTTTACAGTTTATAATTAGTTTTGCGTATCTTTGCACGTCTGTCAATTCCGTTATTATTTGCGAATGACGAGAATGACGTCAAAATGCATATACGAAATATATAACGCTTTTCCGCGGAGCCACCCTACCGCGCTATACAAGTTATTACCTGAAAATGCATAGAACCACAACTTATCTTTTAAGACAATAAAGTATCTTTAGAACAGGAAATTATAGAAAGATTATCTCAATCAACGACGTTTTATATATAGTTATTGGTCTCAATATAATTAATCTATCAAGCCCAAACAAGCCTACCACTTCACAAACTGCATCCCTTGTAAGGTAGGTCATAAGAAAGATGAAAAATAAAATCTATAAATATGTGTATTCATGGTTGCCCTACAGTAGAAATCTAAATCAATCAAAATCTTAGTAACTTATCAAAATATTGTAGACGATCAATCTTGTACATGTGCACAAGTGTCTTACTTAATAATGAGATTGCTTTTATAACAAAATGTGTTTTAAGATTCTTTTTTATGTCTCGTTTAGAGTAAATATTATAGAACAATTCTTTAAAGATCTTGCCGTTATTTTGATTACTTATTTAATCTTCTAGTTCTTTGTGCATGACGAGGAAAGAACCTCTGTATTGTTTTTAAAATGTGTGATGTCCCTACTATTGACGTCACAATTGCTATCTTGCTGAAGATCACTCATTGGTTCTTCTAAAGAAAACCACCCGAGTATTTTATCACTTTCGTTTATTCAACTGGCAGCGTAACGACGTTCCAGAGAAGTTTGTTTTGTGTAGAAGTACGAAAGCCCGAGCACGAATGCCTCTAGTGTCTTTTTTGTTTGAGAGTCGCGGGGCGTCTCCTAAGGAGACTCGAACAACGGACCGGCTGTGTGCTTGCGGGAAGGAGAGAGAATGAAAATGAAGATGATAGATGAAAAGATGAGAAGAACACACTCGCCGGCGAGTATGGTGATGTTTTGTGTAATGTATGTAAGTGTGTATGTATGTGTTTATGAATGTATGTATGTATGTAGTGTAAATGTTTGTGTGCATGTATGTTTGTGGAGTGTGTTTGTGATTGTGTAAGTGGTGTATGTCAGTCCGTGAGTGAGTGTGAGTGGAGTGAAACGCTTACAGGACGAGGACTAACGTCTCGTCGGGTATCAAAAGAATGTGTGGTGTATCTAGGTTGCGGACCATCGTCAGAGTGACGAGTGCCAGTGGTTTGCGGCGGTTGACCGCGCCTACGCCTGCGAAGGCGGTGTGTGCGTGTCTGTGGCGGTGTTTGTGTGGACCTCTAGTGTCGACTGTGCGGCTGTATATATAGGACCCAGCGCACGTGCTACCGCACGTGTTACAAAGAGAAACAAATGTCATTCTATTTAACAATTACGTAACAACACAATGCAATCAAATGTAAACTAAATTATTACCTGTAGTATTTGCGCCGATATACATAATATACTCGTTAAAAAGTTTTTATAATTTTTGTTGATGGTTTGTTTTGAATTCTTCAAAAAAATAGGTATGAGGTTGTGTCGTTGACACGGCCATAGGGGGTTTTTCGTTATTCTTCTTAAAGCGTATATAAATTGTGATAATTTTAACTCAGCAAAGAAAAATTCTGAACGCATTCTAATTTTGTTTGATTATATGTAAAAATTTATGTCTAGTGCATTTTTGTCTTCGTCAATATTCAAAATACTAAGGAACTAATTCAAAGCGTAGCTGACTGCTTACGACTTGTCAATCAAAAGCGGTTATTAACTATAGATTAGCTAACCTTTTCTATGTTGCTGTATCTCCGTTAGTGATGTTCTCTTCTCTCTCGCACACCTTATGTGTTTAAAATCTATTTTCTAATAAGTCTATGGTTTTAATTTATGTGACCAATCTCCTCCAGCCACAGATATACTTACCCCGTTGTACATGCGCTCGAGCGCATAACCATAATCTAGCCGGCATCCTGTGCAAAGGAGCCTCCCACTGGTAAATGGTGGTTTACGGTTACAACTGAATTTATAAAAAAATGTGAATACATGTAAATAAATAGGTTCTATACAGTTCGATATATCTATCTGGAAATTCTTTATTTCTAATTGGCTTTTTGAAGTGTATAATAGTAATAAAAAAGCCATTACTAGAGATAGCCTTAACATACACATAATATAATACATTTTTATACACTAGTTAAAATTAATTATCTATATAATTTGCAATAACTTTTATGCAGTCTGTGTCCACTTCCTCTTTAACAGTTTGTGCGTCAATAGAGCCCTCCTCCAAGGTTTCTTCCTATTTCCTAGCCCACAGTGGTCTTCCTGTCTGTTTTGATTCATCCTTCCATTGTATGAAATGCTTTCGTCCATTCCTCTTATGTATATACGATACAGTTATTTCTGCTTCCATTTTGGTTTTTTGAAGAGTATAACCGACAAAGAATGATTACAGTATCACGGACGAGTAAAAAAAGAAGACTCCGCGCCGTGATATTAGCAAGTGAAGCACCGTTATGCTAGTGTGTGTGCGGTTACGGGGGATACTAGTTACACAATTTTTTCTCCCTTAAATAATAATATATGGCCACAAATACATCGACGGCATTTTTAAAATACACTGTTTTATGTAAGGTGACACGGAGTCCTCATTTTTTTACTAGTCCGTGTTCAGTAAATTCTTAAGTATATCTTTTACACGCATATCCATGTATACGCAAGCGGTACATCACAGGGCTAAAGGGCTAAAGATTGAAACATACACGAGTGGCTTTGCTTTTTAGGTCTAAAATATTCTAAACAGAAATTATGTGTCACACAGAAAATATATACGAATGGAGGTACTTCTCTCCACCGACTGCAATAATTCACGTACCGTATCTCCGTTTAACAATTTCTTAAAGTCCTTTAGCTATCGGTTGGTATAATTAATTCTTTGAATGTGATCAACCCCAAAAATTGAATATTCGAAAATTGACTTGAGATGTCGCTCTTTATAATCCAAACAATATAGAGCGCTAGTAAGTATCCCGTGAGGCGCGGGTTTGAATCCCACCTCGTCCATAAATTTTGGTAAAATTATAATTTGTATATTCTTGATTAATATATCTATCTATATAAATAAAATTGTTATAAAGAATTGCATTCTACGAAATATAAAACTTATTATTTGAGACATAAATATAAGGGGTCACTCGGAAATATGTTATTTATTTTTTACTATTAACTTTTGACAGTACTGAGTTTGTCCGGTCATTTAATATATCCGTATAACACGTGCATTTAACATAACATAACATTTGCCAAGCCAAATGGTACCTACTCGCTATGCGTGACTTTGAGCGAGATAGAACAAAACAACCCAAGTGGGCAGACTTTGTTGATAATTACAGTAAGTATGCCGTTTAACTGTAACATTAAGTTTTATTTTGTTTAGGGCTTGGCACCGATTTAAAATGGATCAATAGGTAGCACATACAAATAATAGTATTTTATTAATATTAAAAGTATTACTTAGGTCATAATACATGTATACTCGGTTTTTTACACGTAGTTTTTTTTTCTACTTGTTGAAGTGCTCTTCAACACTGAGCAAGGTTCAGACCAGATATACCAATATATCACATAATATGCGATCTAAAACATACTGTATTAAGTTTCACTTTGACTCTTACCGAAATATATTGAACTCGTATAGATCCCAATCGACGCAAAATAATTTAACTTTGTTTACATAATTCCGCTCTCCCTCCTATATAGGAATATACGCTATATTTTGGAGAAACACTCATTGCTTCAAAGTAAATTGTACATTTCATTTCAGAATCCGCATAACGAGCCTATTTTATGGGATATTCCATATTTTCAGCGCATTTATTTTGAGAAGCTTCTTGTATTTCTTTCTGCACGAATTTATTTCCCAATAAATGAGTTAATCCGAGTAAATGCCTGTTTGATATGATATAAGGAAATATTTATACAATAACTATGTGCTCATATCATATAGTATTTCATTTCAACATCGGTAGTAGTAGATAAATCGCACACAACAAATCACCCAACTTGTCAAAGCTTAAACCAGTGGGAGGATTGCACAGGACGCCGGCTAGATTATGGGTACCACAACGGTGCTTATTTCTGCCGTGAAGCAGTAATGTCTCAACATTACTGTGCTTCATCTGAAGGGCGCCGTAGCTAGTGAAATTACTGGGCAAATGAGACTTAACATCTTATGTCTCAAAGTGACGAGCGCAATAATTGTAGTGCCGCTCAGAATTTTTGGGTTTAGGCGCCAGGTCAGGACTGTATGGCGGATGACTCATTATCTCGACACCTGCCATAGCCAAATATTCATCAGTCCGTTTACGGAGTGAGCTGAAGCATTGTCGTGGTGAAGGAGGATTCTGCTTCGAGGACGCTACTGTCGATTTTTTTCCAAGACAACAGGCAAACAGTGATTGTCATACCAGTCTGCAGTAACTGTCCTTCCATCTTCTAGCACAACTGTCGCGAAATGACCTTTCCGACCAAAGAATGAGCCAATCATCTTTTTTCCTTGACTTCTTCCTTTTTTTATTAGTTGGACGATCCTCGAAAGGAAACACCCACTGAGCTGATTGTCTTTTGTTTTCGGGTTCGTAGCAAGCTTTCATTACCTGTGACGATTTTTTAGTGATTTTCATTATTATAACACTAGAAATAAGGGATTGCTTGAACTAATTCTCGTAAGCTTCATAAGATACATAATAGCTTTGAGGACAAATGTATACACTTTTATAATAAAGTTCCAGCCACTGTTCAGGCATTATCTATAAATGAATTTAAATGTTTTATTAAAAAATGGTTCTGTCTTAAATCCTACTTCTCCGCAGCTGAACATCTAAGTGATCGGACAGCCTTTGACAAGATTATAATATGAGAGCGCAAAAAAGAATGCTGAGATAGTTTCTTGCGCCTCTTCTTCTCTCTCAGAGCGCCATTGTTTCCAAAGCGGTAGTAGTATCTAGTATATTAGAAATGACATCAAAAAGAATTCTAAAGTAATAAATTTTGAGAAAGTCTTTAAAAATGCCTTTTATGCCTTTAAAAAAATACTAGCTCAGATTTCGACCGGCCATAACCTCGGTTTTTCTGAACGTATCTGAATTATCTATTGATTAAAGGTTTCCTTCAAAAAAAAGTTATTTTTAAGTGCCTAATTTGACACACAAATAGAAAAGTACATAGCCATAATGACATATGGATGGACATAAAGAAGCCTTATTTAACTCTTTAATTACTTGTAATGTCAAAATGTATTATTCATAAAGCATTAAGTAATTTAATAAACAATGACTAAATTAATTATTAGACTCAGAACCGTCCTGAGCCTTAGAAATGCTTCCCCTTTCTTTTAATACCCCACTTACGCCGTCCCCAGAAAACCTTTAATTATAAGGCTCGTTCCATTATGAGGATTATTTTCGTACGCTTAGTTCTTTTATTTATTAATTGCTTAAATTAACTTGCTTTATTATTTAGGCATTAGGATGTGGATATTTGAAAATGTATTAAATAAGGTATTTTGCGAAAATCTTGCAAAACTGACTCTCGTTCCAGTTGCTATGCGGAAGGATGCCATCTGTTAGGCTAGTGTACTTACAACTATAGTCAACAACAGACTCCTCAGAGTGCTGATTTGTTCAATAAATACTTTTCCTTTTGTTTTGTTTAACTAACAACAGCTGTTCCAATGTATTAGTACTTTTGTTGAGATTTTCGGATATTTCGTTTTCTGTTACAAGGCTTTGTGGAAAAGTCTTACATTGACCTGTTGCAGTAACTTCTGAGTATGTGGGTTGATATCTTGCTTGGTACCCTGAACTGAATCATGCTTTTCTGGAACTCTGTTGGCAGGCTCTCTTCGTAAAATTATTGTAATTTTCAATACGTAGCATCTTACCATTTTGTTTTCTCATAGCTATTTCACTGTATACCTGGCTGCCCTTATAATTTTGCTGTATGGTCACAAGAATAGAGTGCACACTGGGCGGGTGTCTTTTTAAGCTATTGCATAGCTTCTATCGCGGGCCTTGAGCGTGGAGACCGAATCCAGAAATTCCGTCACGAAAATAACCTAACACTCACTTACTCGATGAATATAGTTATATCGCAAAGTTTATTAAAGTTGTCGTGGAACAGTGGTTATCACGTATGCTTTTCGTGCAGAAGGTCCCAGGTTCGAGCCTGGGGTACGTCTTGAATTGTTTTTATTTTTTAATTTTTTTTTATCAGGTTTTTTTTTTAATTTTTATTATTATGACAAACATTTTTATTTAGTTTTACCTGTCCCGTTGTCTGTCTGTAATCAAATCTAGCAAGTTAAATTTTACTCACTGCCCAAATCAAATCAAAATAAAAATACTGCATAAATAAAATAAATAAATAATTATATTTGCATAAGTTGATAAACAATGCTATGCAATAGCTTTACCGCGGCAGTCCCCGAGTGCCACACGTCTTTTTTTTTGGATAGTCTGACCCTCTCCACATTCAACGTACCTATGTAGTCGCAGGCAATTATTTTTGGAATATCCTAGCTATGCTCGGAGTTCCCTTGCAAGATCGAATCAGAAATGAGGGAATACTTTGAAGAACCAACGTCACCAACATACCCCAAATGATTAAGAAACTGAAGAGGCAGTTGACAGTGGAAAGATAGCCGTTGGGGCAAAAACGTCCTCGAATGGCGACCACGTACCAAAAGTGTTGGTAGACCCCCACAGACGTCTTCCGGCTGATGAAGATGATGAGAACCTCCTCCTTTTTAGAAGTTGGTTAAGAACCCTATTACTATGGCTCTGTTCTGTATCTATGTTTATGAGCTGTATCTCATAAATTATAAGGGGCGAATTATAAAGGACATCAGAAATTACCATCATATTATACCTTGCTACTATAGAAAAAAATAATAAATAAAATCAAATAACGAATTATATAAAGCAATCAATTATTTCTTGTAAATATTGGTTAGGAAACTTGCGAGACATTCCCAATATGTAACCTTCTGAGTAAGTGAGAATCGAAGTGCTTGCCTGCAACAATGAATATTGTATTCACCAATGTAAAGTTAGCTTTATTTAAAATAGAGCAGTACCAGTGCACGGTGGATTCGGGCGAGTCTCAAACAATTAATCGTCTTTTGTTTCGTCAAAGCCTCCACCGGCTAGGTGAATAATCCAGCGGACTTACGGTCGACTCTTCGGACTTATTAGGCTGATTAAGATTATGTAAATTATAAATTTAGGGGATGAAGACTAAGATGAAAACTCAATTCGTTCGTATGATAATTTTACATTAATTGCGCATAACTACACAATTCACAGTTTTCCAAAGAAAATATTTTTAACACAAAAAGGTACAATACATTATGTACGAAGTTATTAATACGAAATAATATCTACTCCGCCATTGTGCTTTCTTTATTCAAACATTAATAACAATATTTTACGAATTACGACCACTTACCTGTATAAATACCACTGGACAGGCTGTTGCATATGTTTGACAGTAAATTTTTTGTACCTATTTGAAGCGCCACTAGCGAGCGTCCAAAGAACTAATTTTGACGTATAATACAAATGGCTGCGAAGGAACGCACAATAATCTGAAGTATTTTTGCATTTTGAAATAATCCCGTTCGTTTTCCGTGTTATTTATACTTCAAGATTCAATGTTATAATTTACATTTTTTTTTTGTAAATAGTTCCTTACTATATATCGGTCATCACTAGTTTTAGTACCGCAGACTCTCGCTACATGGCCAACATCGCCAAAATGCCGTATATGAAACAGGCACAAAAGCACTTTGACTTCGCCAGTCCAGCGGTACATAGTGGAGGTGATTACGAATTATCTCACTCCCTTATTCGACTCAAGCCGATCTTTCCCGAACGACACAGTGCTTAGCACGCCTTAAGAAGATTCCAAAAATTATTCCAAAAGTATCATATTATGACGAAGTAAACAATGCTCTATTTGACATCGTGTACTGATTTAGCTCCAGAAACTTATTGTTAAATAGTCATAAAACTAAAACAATTAATTTTATTACGCCAAATGTCAAAAATGTAGATGCGTATATTTTATTAAACGGAGAGGTGGTAAAACTAGTGGAATCTGCTATATTTATTGGCATTACTCTTGATATCAAATTGAAGGATTTGCGATTAGGCCGAGTTCTGCAGCATATTCGGTAAAAAAAAATAGACATTTAACTGACATAGTTTACTTTAGTTATTTTCATTCTATTAATTTTCATCATATTAATATCATTTTTGTGCTGTAGAAGAGGGCTATTCGCGCTATTTACAATCTAGGTCCTAAAAAATCATTTCAAGAAAAACTTAAAGAAATAAACATTTGTCTGTTGATTCTCAATTCATTCTTCATAATGTTCTATATGTTCAAAAGCACATTAAGGAATGCTAGAAACTATGACAGTCATAATGTTAACACGAAGAACAAACATAACTTGTTATGCCTACTACTCGGTTAAATCATCGAGTGAGTAAGTCTTTTATTGGGTGATGTATAATATGCTTTCACAATATGATCCCAGAAAATATATAAAACGAAATTTAAAAGAATTGTTTAAATACGTTTGTGTGGAAAGGTTATTACAACTTCAATGATTTTCTTTATATATGACACACTGGGAATGAAGTAAACACCCTCAGACTCTTTTATTATAAATGTTTATTGTACGATATTATATTGAAATCAAAATTTTTATAAGAAAAAGCCCGCTGAGTTCCTTGCGCCCGTTTTTCTCAGGTGTGAGGCAGACTGTTTTGAATGGGTGGTAGTTTTTGACGTTCAATAAGTGATTATGAATCCTATTTTGAATAATCAATTTCAAAATATTCATTCAATGACTTTTTTGTTGAATAAAGAAAAAAGTAATTTAACTCTAACAGAAAGTCCTTTGATTTAGCAAAGCCTTGTTCACTTAAAATTCACGGCGAAAATGATTATGGTTACGAATACGATCATCATAACGTACTCCCGCGGTTAGAAATAAACTATTAATTATTGATAATATATACTTTTATACTCGTGTTTTATTTGTAGTATTTTTAGTAGGTATTTTTAAGAAAATTCAGCTGTAATGCGATGCGCTCATACATAAATATTATGATCTTGTAGGAGTGGCTTTTGTAATAATTATATCTAATATATAAAATTATCATGTCGCGGTGTTTATAGTTAAACGCCTTCGTAACGGCTTGACCGATTCTCATGAAATTTTGAGGGCATATTGGGTAGGTCTGAGAATCGGACAACATCTATTTTGCATCCCCCTAAATGTAGTAAAACTAAAGGGTAGTCCACGCCATTTTTTTTTTTAATTTTATTGACATTTTTTTTTAAATTTGTTTGATTATGAGTTAGCATTAAAAATTACATACAAATTTTCCCCCATCTACGATCAACAGTTACTTTTGTATCGCGATTTTAATATCGACAATACAACGTTTGCTGGGTCAGCTAGTTCATTATATTTCAAAAAAATATCTAGCTACAAACTAGGCATGTGCTGTGCTAAGCGGGCCAGACCACGATAAACACACAATAAATATATTATGACTGAATTTAAGCAATATTGTGACCATGGAGGTTGTAAAGTTTGCGAAACGTCTAAATGAAATTGTAATGTTATTTTTGAAATAATAATAATAATTGATGTTTAGTCGTTTGGCTACAAGAACCATACGATATTCATATTTTTGCAAATTAATGATTCACTAGGAATAAACTTAATTTTTTAACTGTGCAAATATCAAAATTATGTATGGCTCCTAGCCCACAATCATTATACCATTCGCCGCCAAATATAATAATAATATTGACACACTTTTTACACAAATTATCTTGCCCCAAGTTAAGCATATATAGCCTGGTTACAAGACAATGATATATTTAATACAACATACTTACTTAAACATACATATATTCATATAAACATACATAAATATATTTAAACATCCATGACTCGGAAAAGAACATCTATATTCATCATATAAATGCTTGCACCTACCGGGATTCGAACCCGGGACCTCTAGCTAAGTAGGTAGAATCGCTAACCACTCGGCTATACAGGTTGTCTAAATATGATTTCTTAATAAACAACAAATCAACTGATATAGTATAGATATTGTTAAAATACGTACCTAATGCATTTATTTCCAATAACGAAACACAATAGTGCATAAAATGCACAAATCATTTTATAGCAATCTACTTCAATTCGATCATATTTTTCAAACAATTTCATTCGATAAGACGACACGATTGCATAACTTCCTATTTGGTTGGTGTATTTTTCTATAACAAAACAACTCTGGAAGTAAATCATAAAACGAACGAGGCATAAAAATTGCGCTTCGTACTGTAATAGTTCTGTTCCACTCGGTACGAAGAAATTACACTTTATTATGAGCACTGGAAACAGGGCCGGATTGACAGAAAAATAATAGTGGCCCCCATAAGAAAATTATTCGTATTAGTGAATGACATTGCTGTCAATGCCAATTTTTTTTTTACTTTCTTCTTTCTTATTTCTATTTTCTTGTTCTTCTTTAAATACAATAGTTTTCCAACACCACCTAGGATAGTATAAAGATGGATATATTTTATGAACACCCGAGGAATGGAAACACACTACTTTCCCGCGAAAATCCAGATGGTATTATGTGTTATATTTCGTCAGTTCCAGTTCATCACATAATACTTTCTGTAAATTGGATTATCAATTTATCCTGAAAATACCAGAAACCCAATATTTGTACCATATTGGGATTATATAACACCAATTCGAGGAATTCCCTCAAACATTCATAGCTTTTATCATCTGGTCTTAAAATGAGACCAATATAATCGTAACAAATGAAAAAAATAGTTACAGGCGTTAATTAAGCACACAATACTTTATAATCTTAATTTAAATGGTTGAAAAATAGAAACAAAAAGAATTTGGTTATTTAATTATTTTACGAAAACTAGGGACGTGAGGTGAGCAGGTCGTTCAGCTGATGGTAATTGGTACGCCCTGAGCATTACAATGTAGTGCCGCTCAGGATTCTTGAAGGATCCAGAAATTATGAGCGGCACTACAATCGCGCTCGTCACCTTGAGATAAGATGTTAAGTTTCATTTGCCCTGTTTACTCTTGTCTCATGTTTACACATTACTACTTCACGGCAGAAATAGGCGCCGTTGTGGTATCCATAATCTAGCCGGCATCCTGTGCAAAGAAGTCTCCCACTGAATACTACATTTTTAAACTTTCAGCTTCATATTTTTAGCAATACGCGAAATAAGCAAAAAAGCAAAAAAGTTGAAAATGGCTTCGTGTATCTTTTATCTTCATATTGGTTTGTTCGTAAACAAACAATGATAAAACCCGAGGTACTCTAGACTTTTGAATGCCACCCTGTTTGGTCGACGATATAGTTTTTCTTGTTCGTGAGGTTAATTGTGTTTATGAACATGGAAATGTTTGTCCTCACATATTATACAATAGCATAAATTCTTTGCAATTCCTACTTTTTTATTATGCAACGTCCACCATTTGTAGATAGCAATCGTTATGGAAGAAGTTACAACTACCGTCCTTTTTGTATCGGATTGGAAGACAAACAAATTTATTGTTTACCTGATGCAAAGTGATCACCGTCGCTGATGTAGTAAGTCTTTTGTTGGACGACGTATATTTTTTTTAAAGATGATTCCGCAAAATGAACAAAAAATATGTTTCAAAATTCCAAAGAATTGTTAAAATCGTTTATGTGATAAGTGTTGCTATATCATAAATAAGTTTCTTAATGTAACCACAGATTTGGAATGGAGCGACCGCTCTCAGGCTATTGAATTAGTAAGTACTTCATTTTTACATTTTTTGAATGGGTGATGAATTTTGACCATCAGTAGTTGATTGAGAAAATCCTATTAAAATATATGAATTTGAAGATAAACACATTTATGGGTCATCTGATGCAATGTGATCACCGCCGCCCATGCTCTCCAGCAAGACCATGGATCAAAAAGTCTAAGATCCCACAGCTCAATTCTGTTTTTAGAAAAGACTAATTTTAAACAAATATTGAGGGAGTATGTTATTTTTTTAATATTTTTAACTTCGACATTTAAAAAAATAGATAAACGTAATAAGTAAATATAAGACTAAAAGTTGTATTACAATAAAAAAAAATGTCTCTGCAAATAATTAACAATAATATTATAACTCCCAGGTGTATTACCTGGCAACTCTAAGGGCTCAACGCTGCCGTGTCAACGGCGTGGTGCGCATACAAGTAATGTTCATTTTATGTGATTTTAAATTATAGGTACTTATAAACAAACTTTATTAAACGAATATTTTTTTGAATTATAAATGAACATTTGATTATTATTAGTTATATGGTTATTCTAAAATATTCAAAAAATTTCTTTTGGCCACATATTTTCAACGCTTTATATTTTCCTTTAGAAACTGTGTTTGTCTACGGTACGGTGTATTTTTTATTTTTTTTTTTCAATTCATCATTTTCTAATGATGTAAAATTGATAAAAAAATCACAATATAGTCCATCATCATATATATCATCAAATTAATTACAGTTCATTGTGGCTAAAACTTTATATGCAATCTATCGCTTATACATCGTATACTCAATATTCATTTAAAATTAGTTTCACAAAAAAACAGCTTATGTGGGAGGCTCCTTTGCACAATATAGCGGCTAGATTATGGGTACCACAACATCGCCTATTTTTACTGTGAAGCAGTAATGTGTAAGCATTGTTGTGTTTCGGTCTGAAGGGCGCCGTAGCTAGTGAAATTACTGGGCGAATGAGACTTAACATCATTTTCTCAAGGTGACGAGCGAAATTTAAGTGCCGCTCAGAGTTTTTGGGTTTTTAGAATCCTCAGCGGCATTGTAATGGGGTTGGCGTTTTACCATCAGCTGAACGTCTTGCTCGTCTCGTCCCTTACTGTCATAATAAAAAGTGGAATCTTGTACTAACAGGAGTGTACTAACTGCCTTTTACCCATTATTAATGGATTGCTGAAATGTATATAAAACTGTAACCATTTCAACGATAGTTTTCACACAGTGCATCAAGTTGTCGAACAAAGTTTTAAAAATTAAAATGTCCCCGAGTCTCATTTTTTATTCATCGAGTAAATTACAATACGTGACAACGCTGCGATATGATATTTCATTTGCATTTATAGAGGTTGTTGACAGTTTTCCTTATCTGTTTATCTGTACGTAATTTGTGATGTGATTTATTTACATTTACCTCTGGATAAAACGCTTACCCATAAGAACAATAGAAATTTAATGTCAAAATAAGCTTGCTACGGATTTGTGTATTGAGTTAACCATGAATATTATATTGAAAATCAATTTAATAAAATAGTTTGATTTTTTAATGGAAAAGGGAGGACAAACGAGCGTCACCTGGTGTTAAGTGATCACCGCCGCCCACATTCTCTTGCACACACCACCACAACACCAGAGGAATCATAGGCGCGTTGTCGGCCTTTATCCTTAAAGGCCGACCTAGGTGTACGCGCTTTTTTTGAAGGTACCCATGTCGTATCATCCTGGAAACACCGCACAAGGAAGCTCATAGCTTTGTATTACGTGGAAGAAAGCTCCTTGAAAAGCGCACAGTGGAGGAACGCCATACATCCAGATGGTGGATGTGATATCCTACTTTGTGGCGTGTTGAAGGTGGAATTTGGCGGCAGGAATCAGGTGAAACAGCTATTCGGAATACTCCCCGTGATAAATGCGATAGAAGACGCACATTGAAGCGACATCTCAACGCAACGCCAAGTGATCCAGCCGTTCACAGAGCACTGGGTCCCCGACAATTCGAGCTGCTCTACGTGGCACGCGGTCAAATGGATCGAGCTGATACTGGGGTGTGCCAGACCAGAGATCACAGCAATACTCCATATGTGGCCGGGCCTGCGCTTTGTACAGCGCAAGAATGTGGGCCGGCTTGAAGTATTGCCGTGCTCTATTGATGACGCCCAGGTTCATCGAAGCCAATTTGGCTTTGCATCCATATTAAGGAAGACAAAGTCATAAGCAAGAGTCAACTACAATTTTCTTCAGCTTTATGAAATCACTAGCTGACCCGGCAAACTTTGTTTAGCCATATAAAGTATAATTCACGCGATAGATTTATAAATAATAGCCTGTGTTATTCTGGTGTGTAAGCTATATTATTATAAAGTTTCATCAAAATCCATTCAGTAGTTGTTGCGTTAAAGAAGTTCAAACATACATCCAGACATACAAACTTTCACATTTATAATATTAATAGGATAATGTATTAAGGTGACTATAGAAATAGGAATAAACGTGTGAAGAAGGGGTTAGTAATTTAAACGCACTTAATAAAACTGTTACATCTGTATTTTAATGTTTCCAATTAGAATTGCAATATTCACTTATTATTAAAAATTAAATGACAATTAGGGCATAGTGTCCACTTACAATTCACAATAAGCAATGCCAACTCGAAAAAAAAAAATCAAATTTCGAATTTCTATATTTGTTAATAAGATATGTACAAAATTACTAATAATCTAGTTATTAAAGCAATTTACAATTAAGCCTTATATAGGTAGGTATCAGAAAACTTATTTCTACAACCCTATCTACGTGTTGAGGGATAAAACTTTATTATGCTTAAAAAAACTAATACATAAGTTTTGTGGGGGAAAATCCAGGAAACTGGGAAAACCTGGCTATTTGCTATCACTTAACCTAACTTAAGACGACTAGAGCTTAAAACTAACTTAAAACTAAGGTAAATAAATACATAGATATGTATACATAGATATATAATATATAAATATAAGAGGGGTGTTTATCTCGGAAAAGGAAAGGAGGGAGAGGAAATAGGAGGCCAGTTTTCGCCGATATTTAATACTTACAACTAAACCAATTTACAATATATTGGTTTTACATTGATTCAATGCCCACTCGAACTTAGCTCTCTGGCTTATATAGGGAACGACCGTCTAGCGTGCTATATGATGATGCTACCAACTGTTAGTTGGCACTGCTGTAGTGCCAACCTACACGAAACAAGTTAACTAAATATCTGAATATTATATGCTATTAGTTATTTATAATCATAGTGATACTTATATAAAATAATATTACTAACACAGTAATAGGTTAGTTAAATAAATGTAATACTTTTTTTTATATTTACTGGCTCCGTCGACTGAATGTCGACAATTCGGCCAACGTCAAGGTGAAGAGGTTTTTTATTTTAATTTAGCTGATTGAAGTATATAAAGAGCTGATTTAAAAGGAAATGATCGGTTGATATAGATGTGGTTTTTATTGTGAACTGAAGAATAGGCAACAAGAGTTAGTACGGTTAGTAATAAACACCCATAATATTAACTACCTTGTTAGTATCTAATCTAAATTTATTGGGATATCTTATGGCAGTTCATGACGTTGGTAGCGCTTGATAACACGTCATGCTTATACGTATATATATTGTACTAGCCGACCCGGCAAATGTCGTTTTGCCATATAAATTATTTTTAGAGTTAGACCGTTTCTTGGACATTACAACATTACGTACTGTTTTTTTTTATTTTTCTGTTATTTTTCTTAAATAAAAGATTTTTTCTAAAATAAACGTAGCCTAAGTTCCTAACTCCTTATTACATCAGCTACCTGCCGATTACAATCCCGTCAAAATCTGTCCAGCCGTTTCGGAGATTAGCCGAATCAAACAGATCAGACAGACAAAAATTGTAGAAAAAATACTAATTTGGTGTATGTACCATACATATATTCATATACATATACACATACATTACAAACAGACACACCAATTTTGTTTATATGTATAGATATCTAATATATAAAATTCTCGTGTCATGGTGTGAAGCTTTGAATTCCTCCGAAACAGTTTGACCGATTCTCATGAAATTTTGGGGCATATTGGGTAGGTCTGAGAATTGGACAATATCTATTTTACATCCCCCTAAATGTTAAGGGTGATCCACACGAAATTTTTATTTTGATTTTTTTGACATTTTTTTTTTAAATTTGACTACTACGATCAACAGTTACTTTTGTATCGCGATTTTAATATCGGCAATACAACGTTTGCTGGGACAGCTACTAGATACATAATATTTATAATATTATATCCAATCAGAAAACTGTTCCGGTCCAGAAACTCTACCTTGAGCCGGGTAACTGGCTGTCGGCTGCACCTGTCTACTATTCATGTGAACGTGTAATTCTGACGTTACAATAAGGGTTGTCGTAAGTTTTGGGTACAAATTAATGTACGATATACAAGGTATAATATATGTAAATATTAGATTGTAACATGGTACAATGTTAAAGTATAATATATTGTTATTTCAATTTTATTCGCTCTTAATAAAGATACACAGAAAACAACATGTACAAATATTTCCTTAAAATTGATATTTTTTAAATTTAATTTGATGTCAAATTAAGGACTAAGACTACTTCAGAAACAAAATTTGCTATCGATGTATATTCTTTTTCAATATGATCCCGGAAAAAGCACAAAACAATTAATGTGTTATTTTATTTGAACGGGGATTCAGTCTCATTCAAAACCTACAAAACATCTTTACTATCTTAAAATTAAATCGTAACATATATAAAACTGTTCTTTGAATAAATTTGTAAAAGAATCTTGCTGTGTGAAATCCAGAAAAGTACTTTTTAGAATGTTGTTTGTTTATTATTTTGCCTTTTTGTGTATTTAATGTCTGAAAAAAATGCAAAAACTTCGGCATAGACAATACAAAAATAAATAAACATAAGAAAAGCATGCGAGAGAGAGAGTAACATCTCTAACGGAGATACATCAAGATAAAAAAGCACAGTGAATCAAATTTTACTGTCACTAATTTTGATTGACAAGTCGTAAAATGTCAGCTACACTTGGCATTAGGTCCTAAGCCTTCTATTTGCTAAAATATGATCTCATGAGATCGGTTACCTTGAAGACTGTAGAATGCGGCGAATCCTACGCGTTCCGCAGTTTAATATTTTGAATAATAATTTACTAGCTAATGCATTCGTTAACAAATATAATTGTTCACGCATTATTGGGCTTTCAGGTCGTCTATACGCTAGTTTGTATAAGTGTAGCTTGTAATGTGTCACCTCCACTGACCTCTACTATATACCACTGGACTGGCGGCTATTGAAGACAACCTCAGCAAACATCGATAGATGGTGGGAAACTATTTATAAAAAAAAATGTGTACATTATTATGTTGATTCTCGAAGTATAATTAATAACACAGAAAACGAAAGAAATTAATTGAAATGGTAAAAATACTTCAGAGTATTGAACGTTCCTTCGCAGCCATTTGTATTGTACGTCAAAATTAGTTCTCTGGACGCTCGCGAGTGGCGCTTCAAATGCCAATTTTACAAATATACAAAAAATTTGCTGTCGAACATGTAGAACAGCCTGTCCAGTGGTATTTATACAGTTGACCACTTAATGTCACAATGTAAGTGACGCGCGACGGTGACGCCAAGTCGCTCAGTGACGGCGCCGTACACGATTTATTCCTGACGATTTGTGTGTTATTGTTGAAAATATAAGAAGTTTCAATTTCATTTAAACAAATTATAGCATTTATATATCTTATATATAAAATTCTCGTGTCCCGGTGTTTGTTACCAAACTCCTCTGAAACAGCTAATATCGAATAATCGGCCAACGACTATTTTTCATACTCCTAAATGATAAGGGTCACCTACCCCTAATTTTCTTTTTTATTTTTATTTTATTATGATTCAGCATTAAAAAATACATACAATTTTCAGCCGTCTACGATCAACACTTATTATATATCGCGATTATTATATTATTCTGTCTCATCCACAGATTCGCAATAGGGGTGCAAGATGGAAATCTTATATTCGATAATTAGTGTAGTGTAGTGAATCAGCCGTCATCTATTTTTTATAGGCAAACATTTTTTTTTCTTTATATGGCAATACAACTTTTGCTGGGTCAGATAATAATATAAAGCACATTGATGGTGTTGGAAATTTTATTCCTCAGCATCCGCAATAGGTTCAGACCACCATAATAGCTATTCAGGTTCAATCATTTCCCATACAGTTACATTGAGAATGAGGTTTGTTCACCAGACATGTATACACTGACTGGAGATAAGCGAAGGACGAGCGTCTCGTAACTAGTTATCCCTACTAATATTATAAATGTGAATGTTAGTTTTTTTGTTAAGCTTTTATGCCGGAGCCACTGAACCGATTTTGATGAAATAGTAGGTTTTAAGTTACTTTGTAACTAACACATTATGATCATTTGTTGGTCTAAATAAAAAAAATATTAGTATTCCATCTGGATGTGTGGCGGTACTCCACAGTGCGGTTTCAAGGAGCTTTCTTCCACGAACTACACTGTGGAATGAGCTTCCTTATGCGGTGTTTCCGGGACGATACGACATGGGTACTAAAAAAAGCGCAGGGTGTATGAGCTTTTTGGGGTACCCATGTCCTACCATGTATGCCCTTAAAGGCCGGCAGCGCTATACGGCCGGATGCAAGAGAATGTGGGTGGCGGAGATCACTTAACACAAGGGACTCGTACGCTCGTTTGTCCTCCTATTCCATAAAAAAAATTACTATTATTATCATATTTGATCGAAGTTTAAGGCCAGTCATAAGTATTTAATTATACTGGTATCCATTCATAATTCGTTAAGATTTCTGATGGCACCCCTTAAATAACCACGTACGCTTTGTGTGTATAGGCTAAATATTGTTCTGACCTCATTCGCGTATTTAGCCCAAACAAACAAGTGAACTGAAATGCTTATACAACAGTTTGGCGCAAGCCAGCCCGATAGCTCCATATTACGCACGTTTTAGAGCTATTAATTTATGAACAAATATTGCAATTATGAGTGACATAGATCTGAATTTAAAGATTTTCAAATTATGACTGTATTGAATGTATTAGAGCTTTAGACATAGACATATTTTATTTCACATTATCATCACACAAATTAATTTACAAAGTTTAATTAAACACCTTACTACGTATTCACGTACGTACACATTACTACGTCACGGCAGAAAAAGGCACCATTGTGGTACCCATAAACGAGCCGACAACCTGTGCAAAGGAGCCCCCCACTGGTAATACTTGTAACACTCTCTGCATTTTTCTAATTTTATATTCACGATGATCTCAAACCAGATGTGAAAATAATAAAACCGAATGAAAATTAATGTACAAGAAACTCAATTTGCAGGATTTTCTATCCTTTGAATTTTTCCATTTCCTAATACCACGCTGAAGCACTGGGAGCTTTAAAAGCTTAGTGATAGTCATTTTACATTATCTATCTATCTATATAAATAAAATTATAGAGTTTTTCATGCGCGCATCACGGAAGAACTACTAAATAGAATTCGATTAAATCTTTTTAGTTTTATTCCTTAGACACTTGGTCCTCATCTAGAAATATTGTGATATCTTTATTTAATATAAGGTTACTGTAGTTCTAAGATACAACGATTTTAATCAATACGTAATTTGTGTATGTGGACGAAGTCGCGGGTATCAGCAAGTATTATAACATTCCTCACAATAATAATAATAATATTGACATTTACACAAATTGCAAGATAATTTGTTGCCCAAATACGGCTTGGCCTATGCTATATAATATATATTTAATACGATTATATACTTAAACATACATAAATACATATAAACACTCTTTCGGAAACAAACATCCATATTCATCGTATTAATGTTTGCGCCTACCGGGATTTGAACCCGGGACCTCCAGCGTAGTAGGTAGGGTCGCTAACCACTGGGCTGTAGGGGTCGTCAATAATAATAATAATCAACAATCTGTTTAATACACACAATAGGTGAACATGTGTTTGTAAAGCCTTCCAATCATCATATTATGTTTTTTTCTTAGATTATTAACTATATGTCTAGATAGACTATGGCAGCTGTAAAAACGTCGAAAAAAAAGACTTTAGAACTAACCTCTATTTTGAGCAATTTACGCACACTAACACATACAAATCGCGAGTCTAAGACGTAGCTTGTCACGCACAATAAGCTAATATTCCTGGCCTGTTTTAATCGGTTGTCTAACAGCAAGGGACTCTATCTAGACGCACAAATTATCTATGATTTTTTATATCTATACTATAATAAAAGAATAGAGTTGACGTGTCTGTACATTGGATATTTCTTCTAAAAACCTGAACACAAAAATTCACATTGAAATAAATCCGTCTCTCTATCTGTCAGTCTGTTTTTTTTTGTGCGAGCTTATCTATAGAAAACTACTGGACAGATATTCATAGAACTTCTGCGTAGTCCGGAGCAACATTAAAAGTGTATTTGATCGAAATTGGTATACATTGACTCAGGTCAACATGAAGGAAGTCAGGATAACATGAAGGCTACAAATTATCACGCTCAAAGCAGATATAGTATTTTTTGCTGTTTAATGCGTCCTCGCAGACGACGTCAAAGGTAACAGCTAGTTTAGTAATAAATGTTATTTCATTTGATATATTTGAATTATAAACTCTCTCTGTAGAAGTAATATATTGCAGGTGGAATAATTTTTATCAAGTATCAACAAAAATTTTCAATTCATAAAAATATTTCTTTTTCAAGATTATGTATTGTCGAAGTGTTTGCATCTGCATGTATTATAAGAATGAGAATTATATAAATTCATTTTCAAATTTTTAAGGCTGTCTTTTGTTACAAGCTTCTTAAATTTATAAAACTTATAGCCATGTTAGGATGTATAGATCAAATCTTATAACTGTTTCTTTCTGATATTTTTTTATGAATTGAGCTGAAATTTTACATTATATTTGGTTTAGTTTCAACAAAAATTTTTTAATGCTTGAGTTGTTTTTGATTTCAGGTAGTAATGTTGATTTGTCTTAGAACATCAAAATAAGTGGAACAAAAAACTGATTTATATAATATATGGAAAAAGTATAATTTTCTCTCTTAGCTGACTCTCTGACGCTTTTTTTAATATGTTCAAGTCAAAATGAAAAATATTGTTTTCATTTAAGGCGAAGAGTAAGCAGAAAACACGCAACCATGGTGTTTTAGACAAGTTTTGTGGTGAAAGTATAGCATTTCGAGCTATGAACACTACTTAATCATGTTACACATATCCTTAAGTCTTATTTGTAGGATGCTAATGCTTGCTGTTGGTTATAGTTAACACTGCCGAGCCTTTTGAACTTAAAATTTCTTTGAAGTTAAACAAGTTTTTTGGCATGGCGTGACGCATTTTTGTTGGTACTTCTCTCAGAAAAGTTATTATTATAGCTTGTACTTTTTTGTGTAGGTTCATTTATTCAGATTAGTAGTGAATAACGAGGATTGTATATATATAAACTGTTTTCCACGCAATAATTTTGAAAATATTGACTTTGTTACATAGATGGCGGGCCGGCAGCCGTGAACTCATATCGCTTAAGGTCGCTTGCATTTAGTGTCGCCTTAAGTCAAGGAATATTACTTATAAATGCGATAGTTGACGTTTTACAATTTATTAGTACAGAGAATAAGAGTTCATTGTATTAAAGTAAATAAAATTTGTATTTTTATTATTTTATGTTGTATTAAAGTAAGTAAAGAAACATTTCAATACTCAAAGTGCTACACAAAATCGCAAACTGAATGAAATTAAAGTAATTTTGGTGACCACGTTTGTCGGGCAATGAAGTTCCCTTGTGACGTAGTAAGGTCAATATATAACCCTCAGTAAAAGTGGGTCGAGAGATTTAAGGTCACAACACATTTTATCGCACGACTCAGTTTGTTTTAATTTATTGATATTCAATAAAATACTAGTCTACTAGTTTCGAAGAATCCCTTTTTTTACGAAAATAAGGGATCAGACGAACAGGACGTTCAGGTGATGGTAATTGATCAGCCCTACGCATTACAATGCAGTACCGCTCAGGATTCTTGAAAAACCCAAAAATTCTGAGCGCCACTACAACTGCGCTCATCACCTTGACACATAAGATGTTATGTCTCATTTGCCCAGTAATTTCACTAGCTACGGCGCCCTTCAGACCAAAACACGGTAATGTTTAGAAATTACTGCTTCACGGCAGAAATAGGCACCGTTGTGATACCCATAATCTAGCCGGCTTCCTTTGCAAAGGAGACTCCCACTGTTAGTAAGTTCCTGTGCTCTGTGTTTCCCTAGCTGTAAAAAGAATAGAGCAGTCACCAGTGGCTGAATAGTAGAAACTCACCGCGTTTGCCCTAAAAGTAAGGTTAGGATGAGTTCTTTTTGCATCCAATTGGTACTACAGGGCATGGATATGTTCTTAACAAGGTCTACATGTAGTACTAATCGGTGGGATATCACGTTTATGTATCCTGGTTCGATACGATAGTTAGATCAGTAGCTGACTGCAAAAAAAATACTGATCATGAAGGATCTGAACTGTAAAGTTCTGAAGGGAATATACAGCCGTGCCTCCGGATTCTTAAAGCGGCAAATCTCTCATACGAAATCTACGCAGTTCGCCTAAATCATTCAGCAGGTTTCAAGTCAACATTCTGGAAAATACAAGTTCTGGGCGTTGTTGAAAGCTGCATTTGCTAACTTCAGCTAGTAATCCCTGCCGCCTGCATACAGGAAATGATAACCTAGCCTATGGGAAAAGAGAAAGCAGATCTTATTCGCTCTCCTTTTGCTTCCAACTTGACTTTTGGACGAGAGATATTGCTGACTATCTCGCGATGTCAAACAATTCAGACAGAACATATTTCGGAAAGCCTTGTAAGTGTTTCGAAGTACCTTTTAACCAATTAAACCTCCGGAAGATTTCACCACATGTAACGTAGAACTGTTCGAATAATCGGGTATCCAGTTATCTGTGAACGGCTAGGTCACACGACATTACCTAGAGACGTTGTTTTATTGTGCTTTATACCTCATTTATTACGTCGAGTGTACCGAAGAGTTGTTCCACTTGATTCCTGTCTCCAAATTCTATCTTCTCTCGACAGAAAGAAGCAGTTTTCAAGAAATTTACTGTCACTGAATAAGTTTCTTTGCGGGGTGTTTCCAGGCCTACTAGACATTTTTGTAATGAAAATAAAGGACAAGACGAGCTGGATATTCAGCTGATGGTAATTGATACGCCCTGCCCATTACAATGCAGTGCCGCTCAGAATTCTTGAAAAATCCCAAAAAATGTAAGCCGCACTACAATTGCGCTAGTCACCTTGAAACATAAGATGTTAAGTCTCATTTGCCCAGTAATTTCACTAGCTAAGGCGCCCTTTAGACCGAAACACAATATTTACACATTATTGCTTCAGAAATAGGCGCCATTGTGGTACTCATAATCTAGCCGGTATCCTGTGCAAGGGAGCCTCCCACTGGTAAAGACATGGATGGGTACCTTCAATAAAAGTTTTTGTTTCCTCTAATACTGCAAGAGAGTGTGGGCATCAGTGATCACTTAATACTAGGGGACCTATACGCTACTTTTTCCTCCTCTTGCGTAAAAGAAAATAATTTGACTGCCAGTCATAATGTCGAGATGTTGTCCAGTTACAAAATTAAACGTTAGTTAATACATCCTGCTGGAGTACCTGCATTCGTTAAGTGGTGGCTTTGATGAAGAATGAAGATTAATCAGTTTTTCAGATAGTCGTTTCATGTTCCGGTTGAAACGTATTGCCATACAAAATCCTTCTTAAATAAATACTTTCTATAATTAACGTGTGAGACTTACTTAAGTGATCTACAATTTGCTACGCTTTACACAAACAGTTCAATGATGACGTGGTGAAACATATTATTATAAAATGTTAGTTAATGGTAAAATGAGCTTCACTGGGCTGAGGTGGCTAGTGTTCATTTTCATTACTTATCGTGTTTCCGTCACAGAAACTTATTATGTAAAAGTAAAACGCGTAAAACTACCGAGATCTTTACAGTTAAACTAATATTCCCAATTGAAATTTTCTAATATCGCAGTCAAAATATTTCTTCCTAGACTTTAAATTTTTATGGGTTCAGTTGGTTGATTATTTAATAGATTTCTTTTGGAAAATATATGAATCAAATTAAGAGGTAGCAAACATCCAAAAAAATACTGACTATTTGAAACTCCTACCTTTTATAAAGTCGGTAGAAAATTTATAGTTTTACTTTTCTATTAAATTTAATATATTACACAAGTAATATTCAAAATACAGAATACATTTATTCAATACGATCAATGTTATTATTTTGAATGAATTAAATGCTAAATTTATTCACTATCGCGAATCAGCTGAGAAGAAGTCACAAGGAATAGAGTGCAATTTAGAGCAATCTATTTAAGTGCCAAGCAACTTTATCATTATTGAAGTCTCTTAAAGTATTAAATAAATTCATTTTCCCTTTTACATTATGTTTGAATCTATTAATTGACAAATTTTGAATATCATTGTGTTCAATTTGTTATTTTTTGAAGTGGTAACCATCAAATCTGGGATAAATTACTCAAATTATATTTGAAAACAGAACCCGCGACCTGGGCGTTCCGTGCGAGCGCTTGTTGAGTTGATTTGTAAAAAGATGTAGCTTTGATTATTGATTTAAAAGAGTGGCAATGAGTTTCTTGTTACTTCTTCTCACTAAAGCTCATCGTTTTCATTCTCATTCATAAGTGTAATTACATTAATAAAGGAATTTTAATTTGATATGATTTGATGCCAGCTAGGTGAGTACTACGTCAAATTTTGGTGTTGAGCAGGTTATCAACTGTAAAGTAGATCCTGTAGATGAAGCCACAACCTGAGAGTTGAACAAAGCATACAAGATTTAATGACGATACGTCACTCGAACGGTTAGCTCAGTTGGTTAGAGCACTGGCACGGAACGCTCTGGCGACCTCTGGGTCGTGGGTTCGAGTCCCGCATCGTTCATAAAATTTTGTTTTTCAAATTTTATTTGTATAATAACATTTATACAGAATATAAATTTTTCTAACAAAAAAATCTATCTACGCAACACAACAAATCTATATATATATAAAAATGAATTTCTGTTCGTAAGTCTCGCTAAATCTCGAGAACAGCTGGACTGATTTGGCTTATTTTCGTCTTCAATTATTTGTGGAAGTCCAGTGAAGGTTTAAAAGGTAAATAAATATGAAAATGTACTTAAATAAAAACAACAATTTTGATTTTCCTTTGATGTGTGGGGACAGTCGTTCAGAAATCAAATTAAATTAATAGTTTAAAATGAATAACTAACAAGAATTTTTATATCTTTCTAACAATCTCAGGAGGTAAAATATAAGTTGTTAACTACGTATCAAATTATTTAATGTAGATTGATAAATCTTAAGTTTTGTCAGAAATTAAATTTCTGAACGCAAACAATATTATTTGACATTTGGCAACAAACTATATGTAGATTGATAAGTTTTGTCAGAAAAAAAAATTATAAAGCTAACCGCACCACAAAACAAAACAAAAAATATAGTTTATCAAAAAGCTTTAAATTTATTAACAGACTGTATCATACTGTGTGTCCGTCAATATCAAATTGAAACCTTATAAATAGCCAGTATTTCAGGAAAACTCTGTTTTGTAAAATAATAATAGAATTTCATTCAGTGTTTTTTTTTATTTTTTTTTAGTAAAAGTTTGTTTTAAGTTTATTTTATACAAAAATTTAGGTCTTTTATTTAGAGATTGAGGCAGCATGAAGTCTGCCGGGTCTGCTAGTAGTTAAATAAAATTTTGATATGTAGTGTAAAAAATACAACTTAATAACTTATAATATAAACTAGCTAAAGTCAAATGATGCCTTTGTCATAAAACATGCAGGCATTAAGGGTGCATGCAAGTAATTAATACGTGTGAGACTATTTTATGACAATATGGGACGAGATGAGCAGGACATACAGCTGATGGTAATTGATACGCCATGCCCATTACAATGCAGGGCCGCAGGATTCTTGAAAAGCCTAAAACTTCTGAACGGCACTACAACTGAGCCCGTCATCTTGAGACATAAGATGTTAGGTCTCATTTGTCCAGTCATTACACTAGTTACGACGCCCTTCAGACCGAAACACAAATAAAGTGGTACCTATAATCTAGCCGGTATGATGCGCAAAGAAGCCACCCACTTGTAAAACTGTGAGACTTGTGTAGGCAAAAGGTGGCACGATTATTTTCCTCTCACTTTACCAAGCATGTTTACTAAACAATACAGAGATCGTTTAGTTCATTCTCTGTGTATGACACGAGTATATAGAGGGACTGTTAAAGTTAAGCCGCCTTGGCGACCGTACTCGATAGTGCTCGAGGCACTGCGGCTGTATGGCGCAAGCAAAGGCCTTGAATCAAGTGGCCTCTCCTCATCACCCTTACAAAATATCTTAATGACTTCTGAAATTTTGAGTCAAAGTAACAGACTGGCTTAAAACAACGTTTATATTATTTATTTTCATGTAATCTACAGCGTCGCAATTTATATACAATATAATAATAATAATAAGTAGAAAAATAAGGCCATAATAAACAAAACAATTAACATTTATGACGACCTATATAGCCGAATGGTCAATGACCCTGACCACTAAGCAAGAGGTCCTGGGTTCGAATCCCGGTAGTTGCAATCATTTATAATATGATGAATATGGATGTTTGTCTCCGAGTCATGCATGTTTATATGTATGTTTTAGTAAGTATACTGTATTAAATATATCGTGGTCTTGTACCCATAGTACAGGTTAAGCCTAGGTTGGGGTATATGGTAAAAAATTTACAATTACAATAGTAAGCTACTTATAATATAAACTCAACAAAATAAGGTGACGTATTGTGGGGCCAGGATGCCAGGGACCCCGTATGTCGGACTTCGTCTGGTGACCTATACCGACCAAAAAACAGCCTTTTTCTTCTTTTCCCTCGTTGTTTCCCGCGGGATAACCATCAAGCAGTTCTTCACGGGGAGGGACTTAGCTATTAGCAGCTACTTCCACTTGACGCTGGCCTTATTTGGGCTTATCTAGGGTGCGTAGCTCCTTTAGCACTTCGGTTGTATAGCCGTTTGTAGCATCCCAGGCTACCTGTGATATCAGCAGTATGGTTATAATATTTTCAGGCTGAATCCTGATTGTGCTGTTTTATCGCCTTTTCCCATTTACTTCAGGCAGCTTCGAATCATGTACATTGCCCCAGGGCACGTAGGGCATTCATCGTCATGCTTAAACCGGAACAGGTATTCGCGAAAGCCACCATGTCCAGTCTCCGTATTTGCGGTTTAACCATACTTCTATTTCTGGTATGAGCCGATGAGTCCATCTCTCTTTACTTGAGGCGTGTCAGTGTGCCTTTCAATGACTCAGGCTCCTTTATCTTTCCTTACTCCTCAGTTCGGTTGAGGTCAGATAGGAGCTATCTCTTCTGCTACCTCAGAGTAAGAGTGTGCGTGTGTGTGTATTAAATTTACAAAATATGATATCCGCTTACATTTTAAATTAATAGCATTAACTTATTTTCAAGTTTGTGTAGAATGTCATCTTTTAGAGGTTAACATCTTGACTTTTAATATAATTCATTAATAATTTCACGTAAAGTTTCAAGAAAGTTCGGAGCACGTCCAAATTAACAGGGTTTTATTGCAGCGCGACATTCGGCGGAGCGGTTAACGAGTATCGTGACGTTCGACAATTATCGGATCAGTTCGGATCTCGTCGGCCATCATCGGCCGGTCGTGGCGTGAAACGCGGGTAGGCATGCGCAGAAAGCGCTTATCTTCACACACTAGTAGTGACTTGATGCGTATGGCTGTCCTGTAGCGGCCGCACCTGATTCGCAAATTCGAATTTCGAACACGGATTGACAGTTCTGTGGTTGTGGTTAGTGATGTGATTGAATGTTATGTTTGTGGATTTGTATGAAGAACAACTGTAGGGATTTCTCGATTGTAAGTATCTATTTAATTAATTTATCGGAAATACAAATTAGTCTTATAACTTACTTTTATTTAACTAAAACATGTATTATACAATACATTAAACAAGTACAATATTATTTAAATGCGAATTGATTTACAATTCAATCGACGAAATATTTGTAGTTTTAATTTAGATAAGGCGCCTAAACCATACTATGCAAATAAAGAGACACCGTATTTCCCTGGTAAAATACAATTTTTTTAAAATATTAATAAGCTTCGATATACGATGGTCCTTCATAAAATTATTAATAATAAAATGGATATTTAATTATTACCAAGAATAAATTTCAATTGTAAAATCCCTAAACGCACAGTTTGTACCAACAGCATATTTGGACATAATCGTAGCCGTACTAACCTAGCTTATCACTCCTGCATTAAACGTATTTATCGCCAATTTAATACACTTACTAAAAATAATCCGCAACTCTATTTAATTCTACGTCAACCTGCTTTCCTCGTAATATCATTGACTCCCTGCGTAAGGGAGCTAATTTGTAGAAATTACTATTATTTTTGTTACACTACTTTAAATAATCTGTATGTCTCTAAATCTTTTGTACATGCCAGTTATTGATATTTTTGCTGTGTCTTTTAGTTTTAAGTGTTCTTGTTGATATTTTTATATTTGTGCATGAATATTGTTGGCTTGGCAAACAAAGTAAAATAAAATCTATACTAATATTATAAAGCTGCAGTGTTTGTTTTTTTTGTTTGAACGCGCTAATCTCTGGTACTACTGGTCCGATTTGAATGATTCTTTCAGTGTTGAGTAGTCCATTTATCGAGGAAGGCTATAGGCTATGTTTTTTTTTTCAAAATTAGGGATCCGTAATATAATTGCTATTTTGTAACACAAGGTGTAAAATCGAAAACCTATTTTTGCGTGCGCTGCAAAAACTATTGACAGTAGAACAAAATGATGTACAGGCTATAATATAGGCAATATTTTATTACTTATAAAACTATCGCGTGAATTATACTCTATATGGCAAAACAACGTTTGCCGGGTCAGCTAGTAAAGTATAAAACAAGAGAAATTGTTTATTTGACAAGTAATCTAAGGACTTCTGCAGTTTACATGTAATAAGTACACTTGTGGAGACGTGGAATAGACAAATTAATAATTTTATATAATGGCCCATGGGCCGGATGGAACGGATAAATGCCATGGCATTTATCCGTTCTTAAATACTTATATCTAACAAACCAGGCATTCATGTAATGGGAGCGACAGAATTCAAGTTTAAAACACACTTTTTGTCTGACTTTGTAGCACTATGCGTAGCAGTGGCGTGTAGCCGAGCCATAACGGGGCATAATAATGAATATATTTATGAGTTTAATTGTATAGTATTTACCAGTGGGAGGCTCCTTTGCACAAGATGCCGGCTAGGCTATGGGTACCACAACGGCGCCTATTTATGCCCTAAAGCAGTTAATGTGTAAACATTACTGTGTTTCGGTCTAAATGGTGCCGTATCAAGTAAAATTACTGGGCAAATGAGACTTAACATCTTATGTCTCAAGGTTACGAGCGCAATTGCAACTTGCCGTTCAGAATTTTTGGGTTTTTCAGGAATCCTGAGCGGCACTGCATTGTTATGGGCAGAGCGTATCAATTAACATCAGCTGAACGACCTGCTCGTCTCGTCCTTATTATCATAAAAAAAATAGTTGTCGACGTCTTCGAGTCAGTGCAGTCGTCAAACCTATTTGGTCCTATGACGTTCAACTTCGGGGAACTGGCAGTGATAGCAACATAATATGTCTTCAAAGAGAAAAAAATCATATCTTGCGGATAGTAAATGCACCTTGGCTTACTTGCAGTGACGAGAAATATAAAAATCTGGACATGCCCACCATAAAGGAGGAAATAAAAAAGCATTCCAGACGCTACGCCGAACGCCTGCCACTCACCCAAATCCTTTGAATACTAAACTACTTGAGTCCTCTCAAGCCACGAGAAGATTAAAAAGATAGCAAACCTCATTAGAATAAGGGCTAGTCGAGGCAATGTCCTCCAAAACCCAAATCTTAAAAACTGAACTCCACGGAACTGATTTAAGTCGTTACCGACTGTTGGCAGTTAAATTAAAAAAAAATTGTATAGAAGTATAACAATAAAATTATTAAAACTTTCGTGAGACATTATTAACTTACTTATTAATGTAGTGGGTTCGCGATAACGTCCCATCTCTTACTCTTACTGAGTAACTTAAGATAACGTTATCGCGAACCCATTGCACTCACCCTGATGAAGGACTTCCGAATGATCTGAAACTCATCGGTACCCTCACCGATAAAACGTGAGTAAAGCCGTATTAATAAATAAGTATTACTATACAAATTAAATTTGAAAACAAAATTTTATGAACGATGTGGGACTCGAACCCCGATTTCTGGCGTTCCGTGCTAGTGCTCTAACCAACTTAGCTAACCGTTCTTATAATAAGATTCATGATTGATTGATGAATGATTTATGATTTTTTTGCATAAAAGGCATTTATTTTCTCAAAATTGATTCCTTTAGATTTATTTCTGTTGTCATTTCTAATATAGTAGATACTACCGCTTCGGAAACAAATGGCGCTCTGAGAGAGAAGAAGCGGCGCATGAAACTCTCCCAGCATTTTTTTTAATAAAAATATACAATATTGTACTGTCATTGCTATTGCTATAAAGTAATCATAATCTAGTCCCAGGTTTTCCGATCACTTAGATATTCAGCTGTGGAGTAAAAGAATTTCCGACAGAGCCATTTTTAATAAAACATTTAAATGTATTTATAGATAATGCCTGAACAGTGGCTGGGACTTTATTATAAAAGTGTATACATTATGTGTATATACCCTTAAAGCTATTATGTTTCTAACGAAGCCTACTAGAATTAGTTACAAGCAATCCCTTATTCCTAGTGTTATAATAATGAAAATAACAATTAAGAGCAAAAAGGTGGCGATTTTTGTGAACGTATATTTAATTTTCATAAATGTACTGACATTATTAAAATTTTTTCTTAGAGAAATTGCAGTGAGCTGACGTATCTCAGTGGTGAAGAATTGAACATCCTAAAGAGATTAAAGGATCACATTCAGAGAGGATATGTAACGAGGTTTCATCTGTACTATTACAGAATCTATATGGTTTCTAGATCTCTATGATTACAAAATATAGGATAGAAGAATTAAGATATGATTGAGAGGTATTTATTTAGTGCCCAGTTAGGCTCCTGGTTAGAATGCGTAAGTTCTAGAATGTTCAGGAGGCAGCGGGGCTAAAAGAGAACTCTTAGCAGAGCAGCAGAATTTTGTTGTTGGTTCGGAATAGGGTTTTAGGATGGGTTAAAGCTGTCGAATGAGCTCCCTTCTGCTGTGTTTCCGGGACGATATGAAAAGAGATCCTTCAAAAAAAGTGCGTACACCTTCCTTAGAGGCCGGTAATGCTCCTGTCATTCCTTTGGTGTTGTAAGACGGATGGCGGTAATCACTTAACACCAGGCGACCTGTACGCGCTTTCGTCCTACTTCTCACAAAAAAACTTTGCTCAGACTTTACTTGCATAAGTTATAGCTTAGAGTAAGCTTAGCATAATCTTCGATTTCTATTTGGACAGCTGAAATAGAAGGAAGAATACTGAGCTTAATCTAAGACAGCCCAATGCAAAAGTCAAGTTTGCGTTTTATCACACGCAGCAAAGTGTTACATAAGTAAAGTTTAAGGACGCTTTTTAATAAATCAAAACTATCTCAGTAATAAAGGCATTTATTTTTATAAAATTGATTCCATTAGAATTCTTTTTGATGTCATTACTAACACTACCACCGTTTCGGAAACAAGTGGCACTCTGAGAGAGAACAAGCGGTGAAAGAAACACTCCCAGCATCCTTTTTTTTCGCTCTTTTTTTAATAAAATAGCTAGTCATTAGTTAGCTTTATGATCACTTAGATATTCATCTCTGGAGTAGTAGGGCTTACGACAGACCCATTTCTTAATAAAAGATTTAAATTTATTTAGAGATAATGCCTGAACAGTGGCTAGGACTTTATTATGAAAGTGTATACATATAACCTTAAAGCTATTATGTATCTATCTGTATACAGACCTTAGTAATACGGTCGGAAATCAAATCAAGTAATTATTCTATATTATATTTCCACTCAATTATGTTTGTATGTATGAGACCAGTTCTCAGTTACACTAAACTTTGACCTACATTCGCTAATTACTTAATCAATCAAGTTGTGAGTTATTTAGAACATGGTGCTTGTGTGGGAAATGTCATAAGACTTTAATATATGCGGTAGATAATAATTATGATGGTACTTAATGCTCTACATAACGCACCTAATATTAATTATTCGGGTTTTACCCCGTTTTTCGAAAATCGAGTTTTCATCAGATATCGACGTTTTAAGGTCCTAGGATGCTTTCCTGACTAATCCCGCGATGGTGTCCGTACGTCTGTGTGTGTGTGTGTTTGTAAGCCTCTTATAACTCATCGCGGTTGGCACCATTCCAAAGGGCTTGACCAAAGAGAGATATTTAATACAATCTGGACCGGAAGGTTTTGAGAAATCTCAAACCAACTACGAAAGAAACTAGTTTTATACCGATCGACTGAAAACTGCGTGAAAATTGGTTTATTCATTCAAAAGCATTTCGGTTTAAATATTTGTAAAATAGGGTTTCATTTAACTTTTACCAGACTATCAAAATTACTTAAATTAAATTTTTTGCGCTCAAAATCGTTGTAAGTACAATTTGAAGCGTTTAGGTACGGAATTAGCGGGATGGTCTTTAGGGCCAAACGTTTTCCTAATTTCTTTTTTTGCGTATATTTTTGACGTGAATATCACTTAAGGCGTGCTTGAGAGTGGTCAGCACTTTTTGTGGTTATAGTTAGAGTAGTGACACTGAGCCATTATGCTTGACTCTTTAAAGCTGTCAAGTGAATCAACTTAAGTGGACAGCGACTTGATGATATTGATTTCACAAAAGCCACATCAAAGCCGTTAGCAGAACTACATTCAAATATTAGCAATATTTTTTAGTCAAGTTTAGTGCAGGGGTCAGTAAAAATAGCCACTACTTCTCCACTGCCCCATTGCAATTTTGCCCACTTTTCTAAGTTATGACATCAATCATGATTGATAATTGATTCCATTGATTTGAGATTGCCAGCTCCTGGGGGAGGAGCACCAGCTATCGATCGCCAGTATGGTTGTTGTCACTCAACTGGTTTCTTGTTTATTTCACACATAGTTGGGCGGAAGCGTTTGAGTCGAAAGAGCGGCGTTAGGACTGGACATAGTAAAGGATGGAATAGAAGAGAGGACAAACAATATATGTGCTATTCGTTTAGTTAAAGGGTTAAGGGACAGCCTGGGACTAGATTGTGATTATTTTATAGCGATAGAAATGACTGTACAATATTGTATATTTTTATTAAAAATAGCGCAAAAAAAGAATTCTGGGAGAGTTTGTTGCGCCGCTTCTTCTAAAAAATAACCAAAGGAGTGATCCTTTGGTTATATTTTTAGACAAATTTTTATGTTAGAATGTAGATTATGTGTACCATACTTATCACCTGTGTGTTTATTTTACATCAGTTGTGCGTTTTACCTACACCATTCATAGATCTTATATATGGGACCACAATTGAAGTTCAACAAATATTACAAAATTTAAAATGACGCCAAATAAGGAAGGTTAGCTTAGCGGTAACATATACTGGGCTAAAGTCCCCAGAGCCGAAAGAGTGTTACAGCTTAGCAAACAATGAGTTATGATGCAAAATTGCTATTTTTAGTTATGTAGACTTAAACCGTGCCAAAATATATACGTGCCCGACAACATTCTCAAAAAGGGATCAAAAGTTTTCGCATCACTTGACACTTTTTCTCATTTTAGCTCAACTTTTCCGAGCTAGTTATAGGTGGTAAAACGCTATGTCATCACTATACTTCTCATATACGGTACGGTACTCTTAATATATATAAATCCAGTGTCCTGATGTTTGTTGCCTGTGATCTCCTAAGTTAATGAACGGATCTTAATGGAGATTACTTCATGGATGCAGCTTAGTCCAACTAGAGAGGTAGGATATTTTTTATTTCGATTTGGGACCCATAATTATTTTTATTTCCAATATTTGTTATGTATAGACATATTGTGCAGGTGTATATTTACATAATAGATTTTTATTTTGCTGTTGCGTTATTTATATTCCACCGCAAACGGTAGAAAACGAGTACTATTTAATGTTTAATATACTAGAAAAAATATGTGTACAGTATAAGAATAATGTGTTAATATTAGGTGATTTTAATCTGTTCTCTTGTAATAATTATGTACAACATTACTATGAATTCTTTGTAGCATTTTGTGAACTCATTCAATATAACACAATTTGTAATTGTTATGATAGACAGCTAGATCTCGTGCTGAGTGCGCGTAATGGCGTGACAGTGGCGGCGGCGGGTGAGGCTCTGCTACCAGTGGACGTGTACCACCTGCCGCTCGCCGTGTCCGTTGTTATCAGCGGTGCCAGCGCCTCCGCGGGCCCTCGGTCCTGTCCCCAACCCCAGCATTCCCTTCAAGAGTCGTATAAGCAGTGGAACTTTAGCAAAGCTAACTACAATAAATTGTACGATTCAATTATGAACATTAACTGGAACGACATGTATTTGATAGATGATCCCAATCTGACTGTAAGTTACTTTTACAATCAAATTAATAACGGTTTTAATGAATTGTTACCTCTTAAAATTAGGAAAACAGAATCTAATCAAAAATATACAGATAAAATATAAATTGCATAAAAAGTCTAAAGTAAGCAACTCAAAGAGCGACTACATAGCGTTCTCTCAGTACAGAGCGAGGGTGAAGGCAGAAGTAGCTTTGGCTCACGACCAATACCGTGAGCGCGTACAAAGCTGTCTAGCTTCAGACCCGAGAGCATTTTGGCAATTTATACGTTTAAACAAAGGCATGACTAATCAATGCAAATTAATTCAAAACGGACAAGTCCTCTCAGACTATGAGTGCACGAAAGAACTAGCACGATTTTTCTACTCCGTTTATAGTCCGAAACCAGCGCGACTAGATGTTGCAGCAATAAGTGCAGCGGTAAGGGGAGATGCGCGTGTAGACCTAGCGCAGCTGACAAAGGCGGAGGTCAGCCGTGCGCTCTCACGGCTTTGCCGGGAAAAGCACTCGGTTGGGCCGGATGGTATCCCTCCATTTGTTCTTAGAGATGTCGTATCGTACTAGGGAAACCTCTACAACACATATTTAATGTTCTGTCTTGCAACTGCGACATTTCTGGATTGGTGGAAAGTTACTCGCGTAGTGCCAGTTCCGAAGAGACCGGGAAGTTCCAAACCGGAAGACTATAGACCGATAGCACTGCTCTGCGCGCCTGCTAAGGTATTCGAATCAGCTATTCACCACGCATTGTACGCGCAGGTAAGGGCCCAGTTGTCTGACGCGCAGTATGGCTTTCGCCCTGGGCGTGGAACATCAGGCAACCTGCTGCATTTAATGTCCAAAGTGGTGCCGGTTGTGGATGCTGGTGGTCAGGTAGATGTCGCCTATTTCGACTTCCGAAGGGCGTTCGACACAGTGGATAATGATGTCCTGCTCGCGAAGCTGGCCGGTGTGGGCTGTACGCCACATACGCTGACGTTCTTTGCTAGCTATCTGCGGGACAGGTGTCAGTATGTCGACTGTGGCGGGTGCTTTTCGGACCAGTACTGGACAAGATCTGGCGTCAGCCAAGGCAGTAATTTGGGCCCCCTTCAGTTTGTGATCATGATAAATGATCTACCTGAGGTGGTCCAGGAATCTATTTGCCTTTTGTTTGCTTACGACCTCAAATTAGTACGCGAAATAAGTTATATCTCAGATCACGATAAACTCCAGGAAGATATAGAAAGAGTGGTTGAGTGGAGCAAGAAAAATAACCTACTCTTCAACGTAAGCAAGTGCTCGATCCTGACATTTGCTCGTGCGCGCGCCCCCCGCCACCACCAGTACTGTGTCGGCTGCGTGCCATTGAAACGCGTCGCAGAGGTAAAAGATCTAGGAGTACAATTCACTGCTAATCTCACATTCCGAAAACATATAACCGAAATATGCAATAAGGCGTACCGTAACCTAGGCTTTATATTGAGGCAATCAAACGGTTTCACTAACCTCAATGCCGTGCGTGCCCTATATGAACCTCTGGTGAAGAGTAACTTAGAGAATGATTCGGTTATATGGGCACCGAATGAAATTAAATATAAACAGATGATAGAAAAAAATCAAAATAGATTTGCAAGGTACTTATATTTGAAGTTGTATGGGGTGTATCCGGGCTATCCGTTGCTGTATCCAACTTTGTTCGTCCTGGGTATGGTGGGATACAGCAAATTGGAAACAAGAAGGGAAGTTGTGCATGCCAAGTACCTTTTCACGGTATTGCGGGGTAAGAAGGACGACCCAGCCACCCTTGAACAGCTTCGACTATACGTGGCGGACAACAGAGCAGGCTGCTGGTAACGCGACGCGCCCTACACTCGAGCGCTGCGCACTCTTAATGCCGTATCAGAACGTGTGGATCTCTTCACATGTACTCTGACTGAGTTCACAAAGGCGGCCTCTTGTATTATAGAAATTATTTAAATATTAAGACAAAATATTGACTTGTAAATTTTTATTTTTATCATATGTTTATTACAATTTAGTTCTTTCGATTGTATTTCAACTGGTTTTGACATTTTACATTGTGTGACTAATATTTACTGATTATTATTATTATTGTGTGACTAGCACCTATAATCTATATGACTAAGCTTTTAAATTGTATCTATTAATTTGACATATTATATATAATTGTTTTTAAGGACAACTACACTAGCGCATTAGGATCACCCTGTAATGTTAGTGTAAAATTGAAATTCTAATAAATAAATAAAATATTTTCTATGAGACAATTTATTGACGCACGGTTTGACAGCTCTGCTGTGAAACAATTTCATTAAAACAACAGTATTTGCAACAATATTCTACGAAATCATTCTTGATGTTCTGTTATATTTTTGACAAATTCATAAATAATGTCAGCTAGTTATACATACATTTCTATTCCAAGATAGTATTAAGACTGCTATCACAAGGAATCGCCAAAATAGCGCATAGTTGACACCATTTCTTGACGGTTTGTATAAAGCTAAAATTTTTACTAAAAATAATATAATATCCACAGAATTTGAGAAAAAAATATATATTTTCTTTTCATTTCTTTTTTTATACACAGTGCGAAAAATATCACACAAATAACCCTAACTATTACCAGTTGGAGCCATGCTAATTATTCAATCTAGATAAAAATTGTACGAAAATTTATTAATTGTACACCAAATACTATTTACAACGACGTAGTATTGATAGTTTTGTAAATAAAATTGTATTATGTTTGTAATAAATTATAAATGCTTCTAATTCTGAATTAAGACTATGGTGATCTTGTGTGAGAGAGATAACCTAGCTCCGCTCGATTCATCAAGGCCGTTGGCTCGGTCCCCAGCCTTAGTTTAAAGTTCAGGGAGGTTTTGATGCTAATCTAATACAGAGCGCGTGACTTAGAATGTTCAAAGTTGAAGGGCAAGGGAATTGTCAAAACGTTTTGTTAATTATGTATCTTGTTTCTATATTAACCAGTAGCATGGCGCCACGTTTCTACAATGATACTGTATTTCCTGTTCATATCGAAATTATTGAGCTAATAAGATGCTATGTCTCAAAGCGACGGGCACAATTGGAATGCCGCTCAAAAATTTAGGTTTAATCAAGAATTCTGAGCGGTACTTCATTCTAGCGGGGCGTATAACTTACAATCAGTTGAACGTTTTGTTCGTCTTATCTCATCTTCTATACTCTATTTTATCTCATAAAAGATGTAACCGTTATGAGTAGATATGAAATAAAATTAATGATTTATATGTAACTAGAGAACCCGCCAGTCGTTGTCCTGTACACACGTCTTAAATTTGAAAAATCGGTCCAGCCGTTAGGAGGTGTTCGCTAACATACACATAAGCAGGAGAATTATATTATATGGACGGAATTGAGAATTTAAACCAATCTCAAATTCACTGGAACACACAAAAAATCATCAAAATTGGTCCAGCCGTTTAATAGGTAGTTCAATTGTGAATCTAAACCATTCTGCACCTGAAAACACAGAAAGCTTCATTAAAATCGGTCCAGCCGTTTAGGAGGAGTTCAGTTACAACAGACGCACAAAAGAAATATATATATTAATATGTATTATTTATATTAAATAAATCATAATATATGTTAAGTATGTGCATAGCTTTTGAAGTGATTTTTTTTTGGCGAGGAGGAAAATTCATTTACGTATTGAAGACGAAGCGGGGCCCATTTGTCGGGCTCGGGTGTATGCACCCTGCCCACTAAAAACCTCCTCTGTGCTGATAGTCATAAAGGCTATTACAGCAAAGTCGGACGGGGGCCTTGGAGGCTCAAAATGTAGCTCACAGGCGCAAGGCGACTCAGAATGAGACTCGAACCTCGGGTAGCCTGCCCACTAGGCTGGATGGAGAGAAGATTACAAACGATCTTATATATCTGTTAGTTATATTTCTTAAAGCATTACGTACTGAATAAGACTGAGCTGTCACGCTAGGATGTGTTATTTGGCTGTCCGCTCGTTTGCGTGAAGTCGGCTCTAGTCGACTAAGGGAGTTTTATTATGAATTTGAACGATGAATCAGCATTAGTACCACCATCCTCGCTCCGATGTGTGTTATAAATTTACGAGCTGTCCATTTAAACGTTCATCTTCTAAGGGGTAACATTTATAGTTTTGAATTTTTCATTTTAAATTAAAATTAAATTTTTATTTCATCCTCTAAGGCAAAGACCCCTCTTAGAGTAAATCCCTTCTTTGCATTTACTTTTGCCATTGAAAAATTTTCGCAAATCTTCAAGTTTGTGTGACGTTAATAAAACGTTGCAGCTGGCATCAAACAAAGAGGTGTAAATACTACGCAATAAGAGGCGGAACTGCCTAAGTAAGAATTGAAATTTAGTTTAGTATGAAACGTGCAGTAATTTGACCGAAGTTTGAAATAGTAGTTATTACAGTAAGGCGATTGGCGACGTAGTATAGTCCGGCTAAGTTTGAAAGCGAACAGTTGCTTAAAACGTAGTGGATTTCGGCTAACACCGTTTTTTACAAGATTATAGCCGTCATCTGTCAATCTATCAACGACTACACTTTTCATACAGTCGAGTGAATCGCTTTTGTCTTAGAGAGTTTTGCTAGGCTGGCATCAAACTGATTTATTGCAATAAATTAGTAAAAACACGGCCTACCACAACATCATTACATGAAACTAAATACTTTGTTTGGTTACAGTTGGTAGCACTGTAGGTAGTTTGCTAAACCCGTGTCTAAATCGATAACGATGAGAACGACAACCAGAGGGTCATAATTCATGATTCTTAACCACTGGGCTATAAATTTGAAATAAATATATTTTAAAATGGTTTCGGTTTTTTTTCACAAAAAGATAATACGATTGATATGAGCATCATTATCTACTGTTTTTTTTTCAATGCGTGGAGAGTAATTGGATACAGAATCGTGTAGGAAAAGTCTGAAATCAGAATTCAGTTAGATTGGAGCAATCTAATGCACCAATGGAATGCATAGGATGCCGACTAGTTTATGGGTATCACAACGGCGCCTTTGTCTGCCCTGAAGCAGTAGTGTATAAAAATTACTGTGTTTCAGACTGGAGGGCGCCGTAGCTAGTGAAATTACTGAGCAAATGAAACTGAACATCTAATGTCTCAAGGTGACGAGCGCAATTGTAGTGCCACTCCGAATTTATGGGTTTTTCAAGAATCCTTAGCGGCACTGCATTGTAATGGGCAAGGCGTGTCAATTAACATCAACTAAACGCCCTGCTCGTCTCGTCCCTTATTTTCATAAAAAAATGCAATATTGTGGGCAGTGACATAGACGTACTAATAATAATGATATATTAATCAAACAAAAACACTATTTCAACAATGCACAGTATATACAAATTGAACTTTTCACTAAATCCTTTCACTTATAATATATACACAGCATGAACGTTGCACAATACGTCAGCTGTATAGCTACAGCTGATATACTGCTATAAGCATTTCAGTGACGCGAACCCATGAGATTTCATCCATCGAAAATTATCTTTCTATTTATATTTATGTTTTTAATTATTTATTTATTGTGTGCGCTAGTCATGATTATGTCGGTAAAGGGAACCCATAAGATTTTACCCTATCACAAAGTCCTTAAATCGGCTAAAGAAGTTTTTACTTCAAAAATATAAAGAGGGTATGGCGCGGGTGTCATCCGAACAACTCGATAAAACATTTAAATCATCCTTTCAGCCAAAAAACGACCACTACTGGACAGAGGCCTCTCCCAAAGATATCGACTGTAATCGGTCTTGAGGGCAGCAGCCCTCATTCAACCTAATGCAGCAATCTTGACCAGGGTGTCAGTCCATATTCTGGAGAGCATACCAACACTACGTCTTCCCGAACGTGGTCGCCATTAGGGGACTTTAGTGCCCCAACGGCCATCTGTCCGTCGAGCTATGTGCCCTGCCCACTGCCACTTCAGTCTCGCAATCATCCAGCATCAATAATCTCAAATGTATTAAAGATTTTTACTATTATTTTACTGCATATAAATTGGATGTGCACTGAATTATTTCAAGCAAAGATCTCTCACAAGTTACACCTCATTTACCAGTCAAACTACGACCCATATGCGCTCTGAATTAACACCATATATCTGTGAGCGTTGTGAATAATGAACGGGCTATCGGAACCTGGCCCGCATCAGTCCTATGGGAGCACCCCAGTCACTAGATATGCACAAAGTTATCTTTCGCATTGCTTGTATCAATTTCTGTTCGTTCAAATAAATTATTCATTTTATGAATTCGGTTGCTTTTTTATCTTGCAATGTTGGTTTGTTTTTATTAATTAGTTGATATATAAAGTAATATTTTGACTTTGTCTGATAACAAAAGAATACTAGGACTTAATAGTCCAAGAAAAAATAGAAGTGAATAAAAGTAAAATCCTCAGAGAGAGTGTGAAATTAGGAATAGTAGAAGTATAAACAATTTGATATGTATTCAAGTGATAACGCTCACTTCTGGGATTAATTACACAAATAAAATTTGAAAACAAAATTTATGAACGATGCGGGAACTCCGTGCGGGCGCTCTTCCAACTGAGCCAATCATTCGAGTGCGTATCTTTTATAAATCTTGTATGCTTCGTTCAACTTTCAGGTTGTGGCTTCATATACAGGATCTACTTTAAAGTTGAAAACCAGCTCAACTCCAATATTAGAATATTGGGAAATTGGCTTGAGATGTCGCTCTTTGAAATCTAAACACTTTGTTACGTTTTTAAGTGATAATCCTCACTTCTTGGATTAATTACACAAATAAAATTTGAAAACAAAATTTATGAACGATGCGGGAAACGAACCCGCGACTTCTCGCGCTCCATGCGAGCGCTCTTCCGACTGATTCTATGTTTTTAAACATATATTATACTAAAAAAGTGTATTCATGAATTATTTTGAGTATTCGTTGAATATCAAAATAACTGTTATTTAGTCAATTTTTTTTTTATTTTATTTATCAGTCAGGAGTAATATTGGCTATTTATATTTCAAAATAATAATAAAGGTTTCACTTAAAAACTATGTTACAGATGAAAATACTATATAACGATAATGACGTGTGTCGTGTGAATTTACTTTCACTGGATAATACTATCAGCAGCCATTATTAATATAAATTAGCTTCCATTAGATCTTAATACTGACGCTAGAGGCTTCGAATTCAATATCCGGAGAACCTTAGGTAAGTCTATTTATATTAAATGATGCCTTGACAATCCATTAGCTTTAAGAGTCCTCTTAAAGCGATTTTCGTCCTTAGCAATAAATTCATTCAATTCGAACACCTGATATATAAGACGATTTTAAGTAAATCGAATTCATTCTGTACTTTCTAACTGCTGGAATGACATATTCTTTTTGGTTTTTTTTATCAGAGGAGGCATATGGGCAACATGGTTAACCTTATGGAAAAAATCAAATCGCTCATGGACATCAACAATACCAGACTAATGGCAAGAGATGTGTTGCTGGTCTTGAGATAGGAGTATGTATCTTATATCATCTTATAGCTGGTGACTTTGATATAGTGTTTGCTCTGCAAAAGAGAGCTGTTCGTGCTATATATCAGCTTGGTTATAGACAGTCTCTCAAAGAAATATATAAAGAAATAAATATTATGACTGTTTATTGTCAGCGCATTTATGAAAATTTGATATACGTTCACAGAAATCGTCACCGTTTTACTTTTAGTAGTGATTTTCATTATTATAACACTAGAAATAAGGGATTGCTTGGAACTAATTCCAGTAGACTTCATAAGATACATAATAGCTTTAAGGATAAATGTATACACTTTTATAATAAAGTTCCAGCCACTTTTCAGGCATTATATAAATAAATTTAAATGTTTTATTAAAAACTGGCTCTGCCATAAATCCTACTACTCTACAGCTGAATATCTAAGTCATCCGACACCCTGGGACTAGATTATGATTATTTTATAGCAATAGCAATGACAGTACAATATTTTATAGTTTATTAAAAAAAATTGAATGCTGGGCGAGTTTCTTGCGCCGCTTCTCTTCTTTCTGAGCGCCATTTGCTTCCGAAATGGTAGTAGTATCTAGTTTATTAGAAAAAACATCAAAAAAATTCTTAGGGAATCAATTTTGAGAAAATAAATGCCTTTTCTGCCTTTTTATCTTAATCAACTGAATGTGCTTTTATACAAGACTTATCGCATATATGAAAAAAGAGCAGATACACTAACCAGGTCTAATAGCTACTCTACCGACGATTCTTATTAGCAGGTTGATTAGACAGATTTTCTTTTATGAATGGTAGTTCTTGGTCACAACCCTGAATATTTTAGTGAATTTTTTTTTCTTAAATGATACATTATATGGAATAATATTTGAAAAGATAAAGTCGCAAAATGAACCATCTGACGTTATACTATTTAAAATATCTAAAGGGGTCCTTTTGTAAAATATCTGTTTCCGCAATAACATCTTTTTCGGTCTACTGAGCATTGCCAGTGGCCATAAAAAAGCTGAGACTTATAAAGAAGGTGTATCACAAAGAGTAGATCCAACTACCAACAGCTTCCGGAAATCACGTAAAAATGCAATATTTCTTGAATGAAATGAAAATTTTTGCCCCATTGCTCATGCCACCGATTGACTTGGGGACTGTCAAGCTAAGATTATACTTTAAATGTAACGGACGGCAACGCCCGTTGCGTTTTGGAAGTTAAAAAATTGTTATTATGTTTATAATAATAACAGGTAGTTGAAGAAAAGGGCGACAAACTTACCTTTGGTAAGATGAAGTCAAAAGAGTCGTTGGGTCTAAATAGATCCAAATAGTAAAAGACAGAAAGGTGTGAAAAGCTTTGGAGGAGGTTTTGTCGAAAGACAAGCTGTGTAACTGAACATATGATTTAGATTTAACTTTATATTTAGTAAAGTATCATTTTTAATATGAAGGATTATTTTAATTTAATTATTTATTATTGTTTATCTACTTAATGTAAACTATACGACAAAATGTTCCCAAAATTGATGTCAAAATATTACTATACAAGATATTTTTTAAAGAGTTCAAGAAACTTCTGGGAGGCTTCTTTTAACAGGATGCCGACAAGGTGGTGGACCAAAGCGGCGCCTTTACACAACACACTTTTTTCTGCCGTAAAGTATGCACGTATCTTTTGGGGTTAAAAGGGCTGCTTAGGTAGTGAAAATTCGAGGCTAATGAGGCTTGATATCTTATGTCCATTGTGAATTGAGATCGATGATGATGATGGCCTTTGTCCACTGCTGGACAAAGGCCTTCCCCGAAGATCGCCATGGTGATCGGTCCTGCGCTGCCCTCATCCAACCTATTCCGGCGATCTTGACCAGATCGTCAGTCCATCTTGCGTTCATTGTTACTTTATTATATTATCTTTGCCTACTAAAACTACATCTTCTTCTTCTTCTTCTGTTAATTGGGATGCCAGGTCATAATTTTGGGTTTTTCAAGTATCCTGTGCGACACTGTATTATATTGGGCACGGCATATCTCCTTCCCTCAGGTGAAAACCTTGGTTATCTTGTGAATATTTCTCATAAAAACCAGATTAAGAATAAAATTAAGAACTTGTATTTTTCTGGAATTGAAATGCTTTACATGAGTAGTAAATCCAATGCGTCAATGCGTCGATCAAAAATAATCGCAAGTGATACATTGGATTCGTTGACAGTCAAATAAGTTGGCTTTTTATGTATTTACTAGTTGACCCGACAGACGTTGTTCTGTATGTAATAAATAAAAAATACTGTTTTTTTATGAATTTGTCAATAATATTTCATAACATCAACACGGACTAAAAATAAGGACTCCGTGTCATCTTACACAGATCCGTTTGCGTCTCAATAAAATATTTTAATAATACCGTCGTGCGTTGTGAAAAAGTGTAAAATCGATACTTTATAAGTATTTGTGGCCATATATGATTATTTAAGGGAGAAAAAATTGTGTAACTGGTATCCCCCGTAACCGCACACACACTAGCTTAACGGTGCTTCACTTGCTAATATCACGGCGCGGAGTCCTTCTATTTTTACTCGTCCGTAAACATCAAGAATTACTTCGTAAGATATGCTCGCTGCTGTTATAATGAAATTGTTTCACATTAGAACTGTTAACCATGCGTCAATAAATTCTATACTAAAAAATATGTCCATACAAAGTATATGAAATGAAAACTATGCTATCTCTCAAGTTGGACTAAACTGCACTCCATGACGTAGTCCCCATTAAAATCCGTTCATTAGTTTAGGAGTTCACTGGAAACAAACATCAGGATATTTATAAAGAATTTATATTATTATATTAAATTGTAAAGTGTCTCATTTCAAATTTCCTGTATAATAGTGAAGACTTGACTTTGGCTGGATGATATTTCAGAATCATGCATCTAAAATAATTCTATATAACAAAGATCAAAGCAAAATTAATCGCGTCTTGCACACAATTACGGACTACATATTAACTAATTCGAAAGCAATCATATACGTGTAGATTTAATTAGGCGCCATAATCTCGGAGTAATCAAGCAAACGCAGGCTTTATCAATAATTACATATCAATGATAGTGAGTTGCGCTAATATAATGATATTAATATTTTATATTTATGAATGTGGGTTTGGTATAATGTTTTCTGTAACCGAAAGACTTAAGATACAGTCGGCATTTAAACAACAACAACAATTTTACCAGTTGGAGGCTCCATTGCTCAGAATGCCGTCTAGATTATGGGTACCATAACGGCGCCTATTTCTGCCGTGAAGCAATAATGTGTAAGCTTTATTTTGTTTCGGTCTGAAAGGCGCTGCAGCTAGTGATATTACAAATGAGACTTTACATCTTATTTTTCAAGGTGACGAGCGCAATTGTAGTGCCGCTCAGAATGTTTGGGTTTTTCAAGATTAGTAAGCGGTACTGCATTGTAATGGGCACGGAGTATTAATTACCATCAGGTGATCTTCCTGCTCGTCTCGTCCCTTATTGTCATAAAAAAAAATACAACACATCTACGTATAATTTACCTATGTATAAAAAATGTCTCTCAAAGGCTTCAGTTAAATCCACACTAGCGTCCAAAGAAGTCACACATTCTGACGATGAGGGTGATATTTAACTTTTTTTTATGAGAAATAGTGACTGAGAGTGATTTTTTTACGTTGACTAGACGTTAACGTCATGGCAAGCGATACGCCCTGCTCAGTACCGTTTAGGATTCTTGAAAAAGTATCGCAAAAGTTCAGTTTAGTTTGAGACATCAGATGTTAGGTCCCATTAATGATTTTATTTTGACTTACAGCAGAAAATCCACCTCTGCGGTTCCCACATATCTGGAATTTGTGTAAAGAATCCTATCGCTGATTGAAAAAGTTTATTTATTTATTACTGGGAAGAAAACTGTATTTAAAACAATTACAAAGATACATATAAGATTGTACACGCACTAATAAAGTTTTCACTAATATACATATCATGTTAAGAGACAAAAAAGAGAATACAAAAAAACTTACAAAGTTTTACAAAACTTTAGAAGAAAAAAATACAAACGTATTGTTGCTAACTCAAATGAAAATTATAAATACAAGTGTTCTGTAATACATATCTTAAACTGTGTGACGGAACAAGTATGTAAATCAATATTATAAAATTTAACATTAAACTTATTGGAAGCGCGATATATAAAAGCACATTGAACATTTAAATAAAACCCTTCTAAAGGATTAAAACGCGTGTAATTGTAGTAGTCCCCCTGAAAACGAGACTTGGAAAGTTCTTGAAACGTCGGGTTAACTAAAATGAAAATAAAAATGTAACTACTATGCAAAAATCTAATGTAAAACATAGTTACAATTACACGCGTTTAAATCCTTTAAAAGTGTTTTATTTGAATGTGTAACACTCGAGTTAATAAAAGAAAATACTACATTTAACATATTTAGTACTTTAATGAAAATAAGCGACGAGACGAGCAGGAAGTTCAGATGATGGTAATTGATACGCCCTGCCCATTACAATGCAGTGCCACGCAAGATTCTTGAAAAACCCCAAAAATTCTGAGCGGCAGTACAACTGCGCCCATCACCTTGAGACCTAAGATGTTAAGCATCATTTGCCCAGTAATTTCACTAGCTACAGTGCCCTTCAGATGGAAACACAGTAATGCTTATCATTACTGCTTCACGGCAGAAACAGACGCTTGTTGGTGAAACATAAAACAATGACTTATTTCAATTACCAACCTAAGGACATCTGAAGTTGGAAAAGTTTATGGCGTATGTTGCGATGTTGGGATCACTAAGCAACATTAAAGATCATGGAGTACTCAAAGCCTAACAATTCGTGAATTCGTTAGTATCTATCTTGTATCATGAAATCATAATAATATTAGACGCACGTTCACACAAATTTTCTAGCCTTGAACTAGGGTGTGGTGCCAGACAATGATAGTATTATTAAATAGGATATAAAGATATATTATTATATTTTCCCAAGGCTTTCTTCGCGGTTCATCGGTGTTGGAACGGACTAGTGCTATGAGTCTAGTGAATTCGTATATTTATATTATATAATAACTGACCCGACAGACGTCGTTCTATATTTAATAAATAAAATACTGTTTTATTTGAATTCATAAATAATAGTCATAACATCAAGAATTATTTCGTAAATTATGCTTGCTCCCTGTTGTTCGCTCGTAGAAAATATGTCTATACAACACAAATATTAAAATAAAACTAATTTTGGGTCCCAAATCGAAATAAAAACTGTTTTATCTGTCAAGATAGTCTAAACTGCACTCCATGAAGTTATCCATTAAAATCCGTTCATTAGTTTAGGAATTCACTGGAAACAAACATCAGGACACTGGATTTATATATACTAAGATGTATATAATCTATGTCTTGGAACTTTGCACCCACCAGAAATCGAACCCTTAGCTTAATTGTTACTAACTATGAGGCTAACATGGCGTAAAGTAAGATTTCATTGTACAAGGAAAAAAGTAGTGGAAAGTATTCATTTTTTTTTATCATATCAAACTAATATTAAATAAGTTTTCAAGTAATTATTTTTCCATCGTTCATCGCTCAATCATAATGTTTCTTATTTCCCATTCTTCCAATATCCAATTTTAATAAGTTTTAACCTTTAAATAGTTAGTATTTGTAAAAATACTTTAAAATGTTATTTTTATGATTAAAAATATTTCTTTCTATATCTGATGTTATATAATATTTAATTTTCCGTAAAATTTTCAGTGATGTATTAGTTTAGTATCCTACGAAAGATTCGCTACTTTCGATTAGGAAAAAGGTTGACAAGGTTGAGAGGGTCATCTGGGTGAGGACCCAAAGGGATTTTCTTACTCAGTCGCCTTAGGCGCCAACCATTATGTCGGTGCCGTAGTGTAAATACTGTGACATAAGGCGGGACATTAAGCTCACATAGTATTATGATTATCTTCAAAGGATACACGTATAGATACACATGTATGGATAGGTACAGATATTTGGATTCCAAATTATATTATATTGAAGGATTGGGGAACAGACTTAGTTCTGCAGTATCCGCGGTTAAAAAGATTAGACAATTAACTGACATAGATACCGCGCGACTAGTTTGCTTTAGTTATTTCCATAGTATTGTCGTATGGGGCAACGCTTCCGATATTAATACAATATTTGTGCTGCAAAAGAAGGCTATTCGCGCTTTTTATAACCTAGGTCCTAAAGAATCATTGAGAGCAAAATTTAAAGAAATTAACATCTTGACTCCTTGCTCCTCAATATATTCTTGATAATGTTAATGTATTTACACAGGCAAATAAGTGAATTTGCTAGAAACTGTCATAACCATAATGTTAATACCAGGAACAGACATAAACTTATATTGCTACTACTCGGCTAAATCAAGTAGGTCTTTTGTGAGGCATGTATATGCTTTTTTTAACAAGATTACAACAACAAAAGTATTACGCTATTTAAAAGAATTATTAAAAAACGTTTGTGTGGTAAAGGTTACTATAACATAAATGACTTTCTTAATGATAACACAGTAAGGGAATGGTGCGACCGCCCTCAGGCTCTTAAATCATAAGTTTAATTGTTCGATATTACATTGTAACCATGTAATCATTTTTATGAAAAAAAAAGCCCGCTGAGTTTGTTGCGTCCGTTCTTCTCAGGTCTGAGGCATTCTTTTGGAATGAGTTGTAGTTTTTCACTTTCAATAAGTGATTTAATATCTTATTTTGAATAAAAATAATTGAATTTGAATTTGATACACGCCTTTTCCTTGCTTCATTATAATTATGATCCGCATGAAATTAAACTAAAATTTCACGAAACACTCCGCCCAACATAAGTTCAAAGAAGTTTAAATTGAATTCGTACAAGATTTCCAACTTGGATATTACGATTGCCTTCGTCGTCGTAATTTAGTGCTGTAATGTTAGTTTTATTATGTACAAGTACTATGTTGCGACACATTCATACTCAATCTGGGATAAAGTTTACTTTCGCTGGTTGGTTATTTTGATAAAAAATTGATATCATATTAATACATATTGGTCTAAATTCAGACATTCATCTCGCTCACAGTACTTCAGGCATTCTGACATTATTCCCGTCCATTCATCCGCAAATATATGTCCCACTCAGGGTGTGTATGCATGCATGCGATACTGTGCACCTCTGCGGAACAGCAAACAGTTCATGCCTACGGTTACGGATAAATTTGTTCGGAACAAAAAACCGACACAGATTATCACATAAGTCGGGAGCATTGATCTTACCATGAAAACCTTTACAGGCAGTGGTGAGACACCTTTACAGGGGGCCCGCTAATTCTCTAGAAACTCCTGGTGCTAAGGGGCGTGAGTGTTACTTCCTCTCGGCGTGTGTAGTAAAGGTAAGGTAAAGGATTTTTGCGCCTCGTTACACCGAGAACTTAACGATTAGGTTGTTGATCACTGATGAAGTCTTTTGAAGAATTGGCTTATTATATTAAGCGTATATTTATGCATATATTGCGAATTTGCGTGCGAACTGTATTGCTCGGTGACAATTTGGTTATATTATTATTATGCAGCGCAAGAGACAATTACTGTCATTATATTAACCTCTCAGATGACAATGTGTCTGTTGTCTATGGTATTTCTCTATCTTCAGGAAAAAGAAATAATTGCAGCCCATCCAACAATACTAGTAGGGAAGATGTTCTACTTCCCCAGGGCCGCACGCTGCAAGTATTAATAGTTGTCTATATTAGGTATAACTAGATCATTGTTTAATTAATGACAGTAGGTTACCTACAAAGACTAAGTAGATTAGTACGTGTACAAATGTACTTATGGGATTATTTACTATTGCTGATCCGAATCAACATTCAGTTAACAGCTTTCATGTTTTAATTTATTTACAATTCATTCTGGTTCATTTTTTTATAAAAATAAGGGATGAGACGAGCAGGGCGTTCAGCTGATTGTAATTGTTACGCCCTTACCCATAACAATGCAGTGCCGCTCAGGATTCATGAAAAACCCAAAAATTCTCAGTGGCACTACAATTGCGCTCGTCACCTTGAGACATAAGATGTTAAGTCTCATTTGCCCAGTAATTATGTTTTATTCATGTAATTTACAATGAAATTGGCATAAATATATATGGATAATTTATACGTCTAGATTGCAAGGGACTCTCCCTTGCTGTTAGATAACCGATAAAAAAGACCCGGAAATATTATTAGTGTACGTGAATTGCTCAAAATTGAGTCTAGTTTCTAAACTCTATTCTTTTAGACTTTTTCACAGCCGTCATAGTCTATCTAGACGTATAAATTATCTAAGATTTATTCATTGATTTTCTCATCTGAAAGTTTTCATGCTACTGTTATGGAAATTATAATATCGATGAAATTAATTACTACTGCTAACATAACGAACATAAAGTTAAATCTACTATATCTTGTAAAATTTGTATGACCGCTGGCGACAACAAAGTATACGGCTCTGTTGACTAATAAATGTGATTTTTTTTCATCATTTACATCATCTCTCATCTGTCAGTGAAAGTTCTATCAAAAAAAAAGACGTGTGGCACTCGGGGACTGCCACGGTAAAGCTATTGCATAGCATTGTTTATCAACTTATGCAATTATAATTATTTATTTATTTTAGTGTGCAGTATTTTTTTTTCTTTGATATTAACTCAAGTTACACTTTTTGAGCGTGGTGACCGATAAGAAATTTTTTTTTTTTATTTTATTAAAAAAACGAGAAGTTAACATTGTTCAAAATATTTTTATTATCTTACAATACAATATGTAGGTTATTCAGGAATATTTATCATTGAAACTATAGGTTTATGGTAACTGAAATAAGAAACATAAGTTTCAGACTTGATATCTTCTAAATATCTGGAAAATACGGCGTCAATGGTGGTCCCATATTTTGTTGTGGATTCTTGTGAGATCCAAATAGATATAACAAATAGATATAACACTCGTATGCACTAATAAGTATAAAAATAATAGCGTATGTTTATACAATCTAATTAATTAATCTAATTCTTGTAACGATTATTGTTATTTTAGGAATCGGTGTCCTCCCGCTGCAGCCCCGCTCTCTCCTCTCGCCTCCTCACTTCGCGCGTGCGACTCAAGCACATCTCACCTTTAACTATGTATGTAGTGACAAACCTATATTGGCTGACACCAAATTTACGAAATTTGTCGAGCATATACTTATAGCAAATTTAAGACTTTTATGGTTTACTCATGGTTGCCATTGTCAGATCTGGACCAAATTGCAATGGGACTACACGGCTTTAGCTTCCAAGTAAAAAAATAATTATAAAAAACGGGTCTTCCAGTTGAAAGTTCTGATGTAACAAACATGTATAAAAAACATACCGATGAATTGAGAACCTCCTCCTTTTTTGGTTTATGGTTTAAGTAAGTAAAGCCTTTATTACAGAGAGATTTAATTTGCTATAATATATATGTTATGCTGTATATTCTGTGGGATTATAGGATTTACACTTTCAATTAGATGTTTCTCGCCCTATTCAAATAACTTGCACGTAAAAGTGTTTTCTATGAAGTTACAAAGCCTCTTACATTCGGCTTTCAAAGCATTTTGTGTCTAATCAAAATTATTTTGATTCTAGTTTACAAACACTACCAATTTGAATAATGGAAAACTGAATGGGCTTAACGTCAATGAAAACCCTGCGTTTTTCACATTATATAATATGTGAAATGTTTTTTTATGACAATAAAAGGACGTGACGAGCAGAACGTTCAGCTGATTGTAATTGATGCGCCCTGCCCATTAGAATGCACTGCCGCTGGATCCTTGAAAAAACCCAAAAGCTCTGTGCGGCACTACATTTGCGCTCGTCGCCTTGAGACATAAGATTTTGAGTCTAATTAAAATTTATCAACGATGCGGGACTCGTAACCGCGACCTCTCCGGGACAAACAGAACAAGGAGAGTTATAAATTTAATGTGTATTTTTTTTTATGGAATAGGAGGACAAACGAGCGTACGGGTCACCTGTTGTTAAGTGATCACCGCCGCCCACAATCTCTTGCAACACCAGAGGAATCACAGGAGCGTTGCCGGCCTTTAAGGAAGGTGTACGCGCTTTTTTTGCAGGTACCCACGTCGTATCGTCCCTGAAACACCGCACAAGGAAGCTCATTCCACAGCTTTGTAGTACGTGGAAGAAAGCTCCTTGAAAACCGCACTGTGGAGGACCGCCACACATCCAGATGGTGAGGATGATATCCTAACTTGTGGTGTGTCGTGCGAAGGTGGAATGTATAATTATAACCACATAACCATCACCGAGAGAGCCTCAAATTCATATCTCGTTTACAGCTAAGTGAAAATATCATTACTATTATTATTGGGATTACTTATACAAATAAAACTTTAAACAAAATTTTATGAACGATGCGGGACTCGAACCCGCGACCTCTCGCGTTCCGTACGAACGCTCTTTCCAACTGAGCCAATCGTTCGAATGTCGTCGTATCGTTTAGAAAATCTTGCATGCTTTTTTCAACTCTCAGGTTATGGCTTTATCTACAGGATCTACTTTACAGTTGATAGCCTGCTCAACCCCAATATTTGCATATTAGGAAATTGACTTGAGATGTCACTCTTGCAAATCTAAACAGTTTGTAATGTACAAATGATTTAAGTTTTCTTTAGTGTTAATTCCGCCAATATTTGTTTTTTAAACAATTCGACACATGTTTAGCCTCTACACGACGCATCTTCAGGACGTGTTGACTCGCACAAAAAGCGGCAGGAGACTGAATCAAATGTTTTTTTTTTTTTGAGAGGAGGTTACGTATTTACGCCCCGGAACGGGGCGTAATATGTCGGACTCGAGTGTCCGCGTAAGCGGACACCCCATACCGACTAAAACCTCCTCTGTGCTGTTAGCAGCTCTGGCTTTCACAGCGAAGTAGGACGTGGGCCATGGAGGCCGCAAAGACTACGCAACAACAGTCGCGGGGCGTCTCCTAAGGAGACTCGAACCTCAGACAGGCTGTGTGCTTGTGGGAAGGAGAGAGAATGAAAACGAAGATGAAATGAAGATGAAAGATGAAAAGGTGATAAAAACACACTCGCCGGCGAGTGTGGTGATGTTTTGTGTAATGTATGTATGTGTGTTTGTATGTATGTACGTAGTGTAAATGTTTGTGTGCATGTATGTTTGTGTTTGTGTCTGTTTGTGGAGTGTATTTGTGAACGTGTAAGTGGTGTATGTCAGTCCGTCAGTCAGTCAGATTCAAATGAGCTGGAAGCCGCTCTTTTATATTGGTCGGCTGTTGTGACGTGTTACCCCCGGAAGAGACATAACAAAGGTGATGGGACTAAATTTGTTTGTTCATTCAACAATGAATCTAGTCCTATCACCTTTGTTACGTGTCTCTTCCGGGGGTAATACGTCACAAGAGCCGACCAATCACAGCGCGTCATTTCATGGGACGAGGGTATAAAAAAAAGGCTTCCGGCTCATTTGATTCAGTTCAATAGCAAATAGCCAGGTTTTCCCAGTTTCCTGGATCCCCCCCCCCCCACAAACCTCATGTATTAGTTTTTTAAGCATAATAAAGTTTTATCCCTCCGAACGTCAAATCGATCTATTCATTAATAAAATTAATAAGATCCACCCAATAATAAAGTTTAAATTGGAATTCTAATCAAACCAATCTCTAAAAATTTTTTGGATTTAACATTAACAAGAGTAAATAATAAATTAGAATTCCAAATCTATAGAAAGCCGTCATATACAGATATTGCTATTCCCGCGTCATCTTGCCACCCCGTACAACATAAACTAGCGGCCTTCCGCTGCTATGTTCACAGATTAATGTCAGTCCCACTGTCCCGTGACAGCTTCGTGAAAGAACTTAATACAATATACCAAATCGCGGTTTCCAACGGCTATACAAAACAGTTAGTGAACAAATTAATAAAAAATAAAAAAAAGGATTACGCTTAAATGTGTTAGAGCAATTAGAAATAACAAAACACAAAAATAACATGTTTACATTGTTGAATAAACAAACAAATTTAGTCCCATCACCTTTGTTACGTGTCTCTTCCGGGGGTAATACGTCACAACAGCCGACCAATCACAGCGCGTCATTTCATGGGACGAGGGTATAAAAAAAAGGCTTCCGGCTCATTTGATTCAGTTCAATAGCAAATAGCCAGGTTTTCCCAGTTTCCTGGATCCCCCCCCCCCCACAAACCTCATGTATTAGTTTTTTAAGCATAATAAAGTTTTATCCCTCAATACGTAGATAGGGTTGTAGAAATAAGTTTTCTGATACCTACATATATAGGGCTTAATTGTAAATTGCTTTAATAAGTAGATTTAAGTAATTTTGTTACAATTTAATACCAAATATAGAAATTTTGAATTTGATTTTTTTTTTTTTTTTCATTTGATTCAGTCTCCTGCCAGTTTTTGTCGAGACAACACGTCCTGAGGATGCCTCGTGTAGAGGCTAAACGCGTGTCGAATTGTTTTAAAAACAAATATTGACGGAATTAACACTAAAGAAAACTTAAATAATTTGTATACTTATGGATTTTCGCAAAGTAACGCCTAATTCAATAAAAGTTTATTATGTTTCAAAGTTATAACCCGCACTTCTTGATTAATTACACAAATAAAATTAAAAAAAAATTATGAACGATGCGGGACTCAAACCAGCGACCTCTTGCATTCCGTGCGAGCGACAACTGATTTTTTTTTTTATTAACTTATTGTATACCATATTCATGGGACGAGGGTATAAAAAAAAGGCTTCCGGCTCATTTGATTCAGTTCAATAGCAAATAGCCAGGTTTTCCCAGTTTCCTGGATCCCCCCCCCCCACAAACCTCATGTATTAGTTTTTTAAGCATAATAAAGTTTTATCCCTCCGAACGTCAAATCGATCTATTCATTAATAAAATTAATAAGATCCACCCAATAATAAAGTTTAAATTGGAATTCTAATCAAACCAATCTCTAAAAATTTTTTGGATTTAACATTAACAAGAGTAAATAATAAATTAGAATTCCAAATCTATAGAAAGCCGTCATATACAGATATTGCTATTCCCGCGTCATCTTGCCACCCCGTACAACATAAACTAGCGGCCTTCCGCTGCTATGTTCACAGATTAATGTCAGTCCCACTGTCCCGTGACAGCTTCGTGAAAGAACTTAATACAATATACCAAATCGCGGTTTCCAACGGCTATACAAAACAGTTAGTGAACAAATTAATTAAAAATAAACAAAAACATTTAATAAATTCAGAACTTTATCCCGTCCCACCACAATCAAATACCAAATATGTGGGTAGTTTGACATATATTGGTCCAATATCGGATAAAATAGCTAAAATATTTAGGAACAACAATATTAATGTGTCCTTCCGAACGAATCACAATGTCAGTCGAATATGTAATGGCAAAGATCGATTAAATAATTCCGAAAAATCCGGCGTTTATAAACTAAGTTGTGACACTTGTAAAGGAACATATTGCCGCATTTAGGAATAATCATCCCGAAAAATCAAACTTCGCGAAATATTTAATTCATACAGGTCACTCATTCGGAAACAATAATAATTTTAATATTTTACATACATGTGAAAAAGGATTTCGCTTAAATGTGTTAGAGCAATTAGAAATAACAAAACACAAAAATAACATGTTTACATTGTTGAATAAACAAACAAATTTAGTCCCATCACCTTTGTTACGTGTCTCTTCCGGGGGTAATACGTCACAACAGCCGACCAATCACAGCGCGTCATTTCATGGGACGAGGGTATAAAAAAAGGCTTCCGGCTCATTTGATTCAGTTCAATAGCAAATAGCCAGGTTTTCCCAGTTTCCTGGATTCCCCCCCCCCCACAAACCTCATGTATTAGTTTTTTAAGCATAATAAAGTTTTATCCCTCAATACGTAGATAGGGTTGTAGAAATAAGTTTTCTGATACCTACATATATAGGGCTTAATTGTAAATTGCTTTAATAAGTAGATTTAAGTAATTTTGTTACAATTTAATACCAAATATAGAAATTTTGAATTTGAATTTTTTTTTTTTTTCATTTGATTCAGTCTCCTGCCAGTTTTTGTCGAGACAACACGTCCTGAGGATGCCTCGTGTAGAGGCTAAACGCGTGTCGAATTGTTTTAAAAATAAAAATTGGCGGAATTAACACTAAAGAAAACTTAAATAATTTGTATACTTATGGATTTCCGCAAAGTAACGCCTAATTCAATAAAAGTTTATTATGTTTCAAAGTTATAACCCGCACTTCTTGATTAATTACACAAATAAAATTAAAAAAAAATTATGAACGATGCGGGACTCGAACCAGCGACCTCTTGCATTCCGTGCGAGCGACAACTGATTTTTTTTTTATTAACTTATTGTATACCATAATACACCAAAAATATCAGAAAATAATACATACACAAACACAAGAAAAGCGTTATTTGCTTGTATAGAATTATTGTAGTATGGGCTTTATGAGATATGTTTTGATGAAAAACATTTTCCTTAATATTATATACACGACAAAGCAAGTCCTGATCAAACAGGCAAAATTGAGCAACTTATTCCTTGACAAGGGATAAAAGAATAATTCAGGTTGTTTTATTAAACGGGTGTTTTTGTAAATCATTCGACTATGTTTTCGGATTAATAATAATATTTAACAAAAAAAAATTTTAAAGTGGTATCCCTCAATTCTGGGATTAATAATTACAGGATAATATGAGAGTTGAACAAGACATACAAGATTTATCAACGATATGTCAGTCGAACGGTTCGCTCAGTTGAAGTGCGCTCGCACGGAATGGAGTTCTAGTACCGCATTGCTACTAAATTATGTTTACAAATTAAACTTGTGGGATATTATTTAAGTCGTATAAAAAGAAAATTTTGCTAAATTCAAATACTTTTTAGTTTTGATGCTCCTAATATGAATATTGCAATATCACTCCAAAACCAAATACTTTTTAGTTTTTAGAGATATGTTTATGATTTCATGAGATTTTGATTTAAAAAATATAAAGAAGAATATTCATAAAAAGCTCATATCAAAACGTATTTTCTCAATGATAACTTTTATATATAAAATTAAATTGGTGTGTCAAAAAATGGAATGAAACGTTAAAATTATTTTAGTTTCGTGAATTTTATTTTATGAAAGGCATAAAAGGCATTTATTTTCTCAAAATGGATTCCTTTAGAATTCTTTTTGATATCATTTCTTTTCATCTGTTGGTGAAAATACAAGTATTTTTGTCGGAATTATATAGCAACGTATGTGGGAAGGCCGAATTGTGCAATTTTTTTTAATGTGATTGCTTGACGATTTCATACACCACAGGAAAGGAACAAGGTGGTCTATGCTGAATATTTTGTGAGCAAACGTCGCTTGTAAAAATCATATTAAACATATTTTTAATTGAAAAGGGTAAAGCCACATCCTGAGGGTTGAACAAGACATATCAAGATTTAATGAACTTACGGTTAGCTCAGTGGGAGAGCATCGTTCATTAAGTTTTGGTTACATATTTACTTTGCTGAGTAGGATTTATTTATGTCAATAAGAGATGAGACGAGAAGAACGTTCAAGTGATGAAGTGCCTCTCAGGATTCTTCTCTTGAAGAACCCAAAAACTCTGAGCGGAACTACAATTGCGCTCATCACTATGAGACAATATTTTGGTTAAATCTCATTTGCCCAATAATTTTACTAGCAACGGCGCCCTTCAGATCGAAACACAATAATGCTTGCACATTACTACTTCACGGCAGAAATAGGCGCCGTTGTGATACCCATTATCTAGCCGGTATTCTGTGCAAAGGAGCCTCCCACTTGTGAAAATGTTTGATCCACTAATAAAATAGTAAATTTTATATTTAAATAAACTTCGTAATTGTATTTCAATAATATAAAGCTGAGCTCTGGCAGATACAAAAGATCAATAATCTTAAAATAGCTTCGTGTCACAAAGGGATACTAATAGGGTAAAAGCTCACAAAATGGAAGTGTGATAACTTCGTAAGGGAGGCAATCGATCGGCAATAATCGTTTAGTGTAAAATTATTGAGTTGAAAAGTTAATCTCTGAAATCAGTATAATATAATTCATATATATCTTTCTGAATGGAAATGTTCTGAAGAGCTATTAAACCTGATTCCTGCCGCCGAATTTCACCTTGGCACGACACGCCACAAGTTACGATATCATCCCCACCTGGATGTGTGGCGGTCCTCCACAGTGCGGTTTTCAAGGAGCTTTCTTCCTCGTACTACAAAGCTGTGGAATGAGCTTCTTGTGCGGTATTTCCGGGACGATACGACATGGGTACCTTCAAAAAAAGCGCATACACCTTCCTTAAAGACCGGAAACGCTACTGTGATTCCTCTGGTCTTGCAAGGGAATGTGGGCGGCGGTGATCACTACACCAGGTACGCTCGATTGTCCTCCTATTCCATAAAAAGTAACGAAAATATAAGTTATCAATAAATTTATTCATTTATGGAAAAACGTAAATATAGTCTTTATTAGTATGTTTTGTACAATTTTGATTAACTGATTGAGTTTATTCAATAAATATAACAAATCGTACATAATCGTAATAAACGCCATGCTTTTTTTATGAAAATAAGGGACGAGACGAGCAGGACGTTCAGTAATTGATACGCCCTGACTATTACAATGCAGTGTCGCTCAGGATTCTTGGTAAAACCCAAAAATTCTGAGTGGCACTACAATTGCGCTCGTCACCTTGAGACATAAGATATTAAATCTCATTTGCCCAGTAATTTCACTAGCTACGGCGCCCTTCAGACCGAAACACAGTAAAGTTTACACATTACTGCTCCACGGCAGAAATAGGCGCCGTTGTGGTACCCATAATCTAGCCGACTTCCTGTGCAAAGGAGCCTCCCATTGTTGAAACTTCTTTGGCAAAGTACTTTTTAAATCTCTTTTATATATTTTATTCTAATTACTTATATCATGTTCTCTTAATCTAATTATCATTATATATATTATTAACATTTTTTAAATTTATCATTTAGTTATTGAAATTAAGATGTTCTACTTACCTATTAGCGGCCGCTCGCTAAACCTGCACCATACAACGCTAGTAGGTAAGATGTTCAACTTACTAGCGGACCAATGTGCTTCATGCTTCGATGATACTTTATTTCTTTTAGAGAGTTACTCTATCAATCGGTTTCAATCGATCTCTCTCCCTCTTCTTGGACAAAAACGTCCCACATTTTCGTGTCCATTTATTGCGTTTCACCCGTAATAATTTTACCCTCATACGCGCAAAGAAGTTTTACTTCAATAACTTCTTACGTCGGAGTCACCTTTTCATATACTACGACGAATGAGCGTTACATAATTAAGGATACTAGATATTATCATTAGAGCAAAATAAAGCGACCGGAAAAGCATCCAGTCATTCCCCTCCGAGGGCAAACTCCTCAATATTTAATAACCCTCTCCTGGGGCGATCTGATTCATTTCTCGCAATATTCTGCAGCGCTCATCCCTTCCGTTGCGAATATTTCATAGGGCGGCTCGGGTTCTCACGTGCCTTCATCATTTTATGTGAGTTATGTCCGTCTCTATATCTGTATGATGTTGCCTTATTTATTTCGAGGCTCGAGTCTGAAGCATCACCATTTCTGTTTAATATCTCTTCATACTATAAAAGTTCTCCGTCGCGTCTGTCTGTCTGTTCGCGATAGACTCATTGACTTGAAAATTAACGTTGTGAATTTTTGAATATTTTGGAATTTTTAGGGAATGATTTCGCACGAATTGCTTCTTTTGTCAGTGTAAAACTACTAGCATTTATGTGGTTAAATAAAATACTCATTTATTGCGCTATCGAACACAAAAATGACAATTTATATTACATGAGAAAATTAACACTTCAGAACTATTATTATTATTAAATCAACGTTTAACCATAATTTCAACGATTGTCTTACGAATTTTCGATAAGGCCAGTTGTCCTGACGCAAGTTCAACATTTTATACCCATCCCATGAAAAGTGCTCAACGCCGCTACAGAAGTTTTAACTTTAAAAATATTTCACGGCTGAATTTCGAACGTTTTGGCTTCGCAGTTACAGTGATTCAACCACTGGTTCTATGACCGTATGATCATTATGTAGAAATAGCCGAACTATAATTTGTTATAAATATAAATCTTTTATCGACTTTGATAATTTCAACGACTGTCTTGAGCATTTTCGATCAGGCCACGTGTCCTGACGCGAGGTTACATTTTATACCCATCCCAAGAAAAGTGCACAACACAGCTAAAGATCTTTTCACTTCAATAATTGCTTAATATTTGAAACAAATCCAAAATCAGATCGCATTGATTCACCGCCCTCGGCTTACTTTATATCATTTTCAATACCGTTTTGTCACGTTCAGTAAACATTTTTATTTGCCTAAAACATTTCACACAAAAATATATTGAGATTAGACACAATAATCCAAACCGAAGTAATTGTGTATCTATTGATTGGCACCAACAATGTTTATCGATTGGATTTGCTCACGCCATAAAACAGAGAGAATTGAATACGAAATGTGCGGGAGTAATTGAATATACATCGTGTCTGATTGAATTTGTGGTACATTTCATCTTCTGTTTCATTACGTATATAAATGATGAAGAGGATTTGTTACATTACATCATGTGTGTAATGAAAATAATTTATTTTTAGCCGACTTCAAAAAGGAGGAGGTCCTCAATTCAATTGGTATTTTTTATGTATGTAAACCGATTACGCTGAGATTCATGAACCGGTATACTTGATTCTTTAGTTTGATGCAGAATAGTTACCATTTGGTCTCTTAATAATTTCACATAGTTTGGCAAAGTAGTTTTTATTTTATGAACTTTTTTTATTAAATAATTTAATCATCGATAGCAGTTTGAAGGGCAGCTGGGATTTTATTATTAAAATCAAAAATCTTTGAACCTATTTGAAGCTTACTAGAAATATTAATGAGATTTTTTTTATTTCAAGTGTTATATATTTAAGTTCAAAAATTTTTATTCATAATAGCATATGAAATCACTTATAGAAAGTCAAAAACTACTACCCATTCGGAAATTAATGCCTCAGACCTGAGAAGAACGGGACCAAGAAACTCAGTGGGTTTCTTTTTTTTATATAAAATTTTGATACAGTCAAATAGCCGCAGTCGCTCCATTCCCATTCTGTGGTATCAAATTAAAGTAACAAGTATGTATAATAAAGAAAATCGCTATATTCAGCAAAAAGTAACAGTGTTTTAAATTTTCAAAAATAAAATGCACAGTCATTATATATTTAAGTGTCTGTTTATAAGCAAGCATAAGTAAGCACGGACAGCTCTCTGCAGCGAAAAATCTATATTAATGTCACCTTCATGACCCATTATAATCCAAATAGACCTTGCAGATTTAAATCAATATAATATATTTGACCAATAGTGAGAGGCTCCTTTGCACAGGATGCCGGCTAGATTATGGGTACCACAACGGCGCCTATTTCTGCCGTGAAGCAGTAATGTGTAAACATTACTGTATTTCGGTCTGAAGGGCGTCGTAGCTAGTGAAATAACTGGGCAAACGAGACTTAACATCTTATGTCTCAAAGTGACGAGCGTAATTATAGTGCCGCTCAGATTTTTTGGGTTTTTCAAGAATCCTGAGCGGCACTACATTGTAATGGGTACAGAGATAAAGTTGTGATAATTAAACATCAAAATACTTTTCACTGTGCGAACCTCTCACTAACAGACAGAGCATCGCTTATTTACAACTCACGAACATTAAATATAGAAAATTCTATAGAAAAAACATAAGCCACCGCAATTCATCGCGAAAATAAAAACCCTGAATTCTATTCGTCCTTCTGACCTAGTTTGTAGGTTTTATTTCGAAAACAAAACGTAATATAATGATGCGGCTTCCTGAAGTTTGACCTGAATACACCTGTATGTTGGGAGTAATTCATTTTCACTCTCATCTTTCGAGATTTTATTTCCATGGCATAATTAAAAGTATTTTACAATGGCTTTAAAATTTCGCGTGGCTGGCTGACCAGTGTTGGATTTTTCCATCCATTTTACTCGGATTTGTTAACATTTGAATTATTCATTAATGCCTTTTTAATTTTTGAATAATTTTGAATAGTTAACTTTCTCTAGCTTTGGTACTATTTCAGGTTTTCTTTTGAGCTCATGTTATCAAGTAATTATTACTTATTTCTATTCGCAATTAAAGTTTACACTTTAGTTTTTAATATTTCTATCATTTTCCTTCTCTCTTCATATTTTTTGTTATATCATTGTTTAACTTAAATTTATCTATATTACTTTCAAAGTTTTGAAATTAAATTATAAAAATAAGTACTAAGTTACTCCAAATATGCCTTCTGTTCTATTTTCAAAAAGTTTTTTATTCTCAATATTATGCTGATAAAAGATACACTAATAAATCTGCAATATTTTTAATGCTTACTTACTAACGGCCGTTCCCAATATAATATCTACAGATAGAGATAAATTACTACCTTCTACTGTCAGTAATTAGCTGTCAATAATCTGAAGCTGTCCCAATATACCCGATAAGTCATTTCATCGCCTTATATTGCGACGCGTGAATTTGCAATTTCCATACAAACTTTATTTCGCAGGTAAGCTATACGTCGCCCCATTGACAGACAGCGTGTACGGATAAGGTGAGTTACCGTCGATAAGTTTATTGGGACAGAAAAGTCAACGATAGTTACGATTTTTATCTCAATTTAGAGATAGACTGAATATTGGGAATGGCCGTTACGCTATCTCTTTCATGTGCCTTTGATACGCCATGTGACCTCAAGATCCTTCCTCCATCGATTATTACTATTAACATCCTGGATAATGTTTTTATATTTTTATATCCAGAAAAATAAAAACATCGTAAGTAACACTGACGTCAGTTGAAACCAATCCATCTTAGGTAACTTCAAGCTTGGCTTAAACTTGAAGGTTGGAAATGCATCTTTTAATTTTTGTTATATATGTCAATAGGCATCTGTTTTCTTTCAGATAACCCACTTGTTTAAAAACTATCTCTCTTCTTTTTCCTTATTTATTTCTTCTCCATTATTTCAATTTTATTTTATTCATTTCTTATTATGTTATTATTGTAGCGTTAGTATTAGTTCTATTGTTCAGAAGTAATTAGTAATTATTTTTTCGCAATTATTATGTTTACCATAATTGTTCTATACTTTACAACTACTAATTGTAACTTTAGTTTAAGAAAATTGAATTGTTTATGATGTGGTGTGGTTTATAATAACAATAAAATATTTTATTTGCAGCTAAAAAATGTATAATTAACAAAAGTAAACTTACCAAAACAAAATATATTACAGCTTAAAATTAAAATGAAACTTAAACATAATAGAAATAAAAGAAGCTCAAACATCAGCTGCAAATATGCACAAGGTCGGCATATGCTGACACACATCATGTATGTCCAGCGCCGATCTTCTGCTTGAGCCATTCTGTGACCTTGAAGCTGTCCCAATACGAATGTACGCTATGATTTTTATAATTTTTAATTTTGTTGTAAATTATACGTTTTCATTTGCGACTTTCTCGGTGTAACCAGTATCGAACCGATGGTTGCTTGCTCTGTGGTCTTCAAGCGTCCTCAAGCGTCAACCAACTGTCTAGGTGACAGATGACACTGTCAACTGTCAAAATAATTACAGGACTTCTAGAGCCACATTATATCAACGAACAATTATTGTCAACTAATATGTTATTCATTTTTTAGGTTTAATAAATAAATAAAAAATATGTGTGCGTGTAATCTTTAGGCGCGATTGACGTAAAAATTAATTATAATTAACTTTAGGAATAATTAACAGATACATAAATTTACTTTATTTGCTTATCTGAAAGCTCATAGACAAAATATGCTATTTTCGGTTGCCCTTTATTCTCCATCTATTCTAGGACATCCAGTATATAACAAATATTCTTAAAGAGTTGAAAAACAAGAAGATTTAATTTATACCATTAAATATATACTTATTAAATAAATGCTTATAATATAAAGCCGTGTTATTAATAAATAATTGAGTAAGAATAATTAAATTATATAATAAAGAATAATATAATTAATATCACACATATCAATATAACGTTGTTTAACGTGTAATTAACGAATGTCGTAAACGTCAGACTGACAACTTTTGTTTATTATTTATAAAAAAGTAGTCATGAATGAACAAATACACTCGGACATTTTCAGAAAATATTACTGAGCAATTTGAAATAATTTTTTAAACCATTAAATCATAATTGTTAAAAATTGTTTCAATTGACTTTTTTCTGCAGGAAGTACTAACGTTATTTCTGTCAAAAAATATTCTGAGTTACCCCCAAGTCACGCCTAAAAAAGTTTTATTTCAAAACTATTACACCCTTATAAGAAACACAAATGTTTAAAAATATGACTTAGGCGTATAAAATATAGCTTAACCTTAAAGTGAAATCAATAGCGAAACATCTACTTTGGTCACAGCTCTAGTGTATTTTGAACGGATATTACGTCACCGGTGGGACGTGTCATCCATTTTGAATGCATGGCTTAATTAACTTTAAGCTTTAACAAAACGGTTTTGGTGCAACATTGTATAATAATCTCTCTGAAATACTCGTGTAATATAATTTATTAGGAAAACTCTTGTTACTATCATTACGACATATCTGTATTTTAAAATTTTAAAACAAAATTTTATGAACGATGCGGGACTCGAACCCACGACCTCTCGCTATCCGTACGAGTACTCTTCCAACTGAGCTAACCGTTCGAGTGACGTATTGTCATAAAATCTTGTATGCTTTGTTCAACTCTCAGAGTTCCGCATCGTTCATAAAATTTTGTTTTCAAATTTTATTTGTGCATTAATCCCAAAAGTGATGGTTATCACTTTAAAAAGATAACAAATTACCTGTATTTTGTTTCAATACTTGAGTACAATCGCACAGATTAGTGCAACGTTAAATGTAATAGGATACGTAACAGCTTTAAGGGTAAATGTATACACTTGTATAATAAAGTCCCAGCTGTTCAGGCATTATCTATAAATAAATTTAAATGTTTTATTTAAAAATGTCTCTGTAGTAATTCCTACTACTTAATCCTAATAACATTGACAATACAATATTGTATATTTGATTAAAACGAGCGCAAAAAAAGAATGCTGGGAGAGTTTCTCTTTTTGTTTCCGAAGCGGTGGTAGTGTTAGAATTGAAACAAAAAGGATTCTAATGGAATCAATTTTGAGAAAATAAATGCCTTTTATGCCTTTGAATGGATAAGTCATTAACTTTTTTTTTTCGTTAATTTTTGTGAAATTGAAACCGACAAAAAGATTTGTTTGCACAATAGTTACAATCGTTGACTCTGGCTGGTACCTCCAGTTCGATTCTCGCCCATGTTGTACTAGTCGTCGTAATTTACTTGTCGCTTTATAAAACATATTCTCTCCAACTGAACTTATAAGGTCAGCTACACTTTTGTCTTTCCTCTTTATATTGCTAGACACACGGACTAGTAAAAAAAGGAAGGAATCCGCGTTGTGATATTAGCAAGTGAAGCACCTTTATGCTAGTGCGGTTACGTTACGGGGTATACCAGTTACACAATTTTTTCTCCCTTAAATAATCATATATCGTATACTACTTTTATAGTATTGTTTTTACACTTATTCACAACGCACGAGGGCATTTATAAAATATTTTATTGCGACGCAAACTGATCTGTCACAGACGATGGCAAATCTCATAAAGGCGGCCGATCGGCTTGTATTAGTGTAAGTGTATGCGTGGGGCTATGTATTTACACGTTAACCGGCTTGTTTTGGTGCCTCACTGATATGTAAGGTCACACGGAGTCTTTTTTTTACTCGCCTGGGGCTAGACAGTATAAGTCGTGGTGATCAGATACCAACAAACTAAAATATATCAGAGTTTTCATTTCAAGTACTGATATTAAGACAAGATAAAACAGGATATAACAAGACACTTGATTTTTTTATGGTAAAAGAGGACTAACGAGTGTAGGGTCACCTGGTGTCAAGTGATCACCGCCGCCCGCATTCTCTTGCAACACCAGAGGAATCACAGGAGCATTACTCCTACTCCAACAATACTCATGTCATTTCTTCCCGTAAACAACGCACAAGGAAGCTCATTCCACAGCTTTGTAGTATGTGGAAGAAAGCTCCTTGAAACTGCACTGTGGAGGACAGCCTCACATCCAGATGGTGGGGATGATATTCTAATTTGTGGCGTGTGTGCGAAGGGGATATGAATATTTATTTGCAGCTTTTGTCAGTTATTGTAGTATGTAGGTATCGTAATAATCAATAATCCATTCTCAGAGAAATCCGTTTACATAGCACAATACTTCAAGGATAGTTTACAAGAACTCAGATCTTTGATGAAGCTCACTCGATTAATGATTCGATACTGAGTAATCGAATTTGCGATAGCATCGCGTGCGAATGGCAGGCTGAAATGGTTAATAGAATCGATTGATTAAATTCCTTGCTCCTTGATCGTTCTGTCTGTTACAAAGGCTTTTGTAGTTTCTTCGACCTCAAGCGTGAGGACATCGCTTGTGTCAATCCGATTGACTATTCGAAGCGTTGATACTTTATTGAATTGTAAGCTGTTGCAGTAACACAATATTTATTAATCGTTTGGTTTTGAAAATACAGTTTATATGTTGATGTTGCATTAATCCAAATATTTTAATTTAATGTTTTGTGACATTGTAACTAGTCTTTCCTTACGTTTTAAACCTGCTTAAAAATAAGTTTCACTACATATTATAAAACAAAGTCCTCAGCCGCGGCTGTCTGTATGTATGTCTGTGCGCGATAAACACAAAATCTACAACACGGATCTTCATGCTGTTTGCACCAATAGATAGCTCGGTTCTTGAGGAAGGTTTTAGTATATGTTTTATTTAAAATGTTATATATAATTGTATATATTATCGATATTAGTTAGAGGTATCGGAAAATAATAAGCAGCCTGGGAGCTTTTAACGAAAACACTGTCTAAACCCTTTGAGGTATAACAAAATAATGTCTGGTTGAATTGTGTATCTTATACCGGTCTACAGAAAATTGATACGATGGTTTACGTGTATATCTTAAGGATAACATACTATATCCATTTTAATACTTTAAAAAATTGTCAGTAATAAAGTGGTAATGTAAAAGCTGTTTACACAAATACCACATTAATCGTTGTCATTTTTAAATACTGCTTACATATTTTTTTTTTATTTTTGGCAGAACAGCGTTTATTGGGTCAGCTAGTTATAATTTACACATAATTTTTTCTGTTAGTTGTAAGTAAAGTAAGATTGCACTATTGATATTAATATTACGTCCTTTCCGGATCCAATACCAATTCGTTGTACTGATAATGATAATAAGATGCCTTAATGTTGTAATGGTTCATCTGGAAAATCATCGCTGGAAGGAATTTGTATCTCCAATAGGCTTTTATTTACAATAGGGAGTAACAATTATATAACACATTGCAACAACACATAGTGAACGTCAAAAAGCTACATCAGTTCGTAAAGGGGCTTATAGATGGGGAGAAGAACTGATAAGAAACTCCCAATCCATCTTTTAAATCCAGTCAGTCTATTTAACTTAGCTCACTAGATATAAAATTACATAATTTTAGGTGGCCTGCGCAGAACCAGACAAGAACCGTGCATCATTACTATACTAAGTAAGCCTTCTTTGTCAAAGAAGCTTTAATATATTTCTTGTATTTGTGCTCAGTGAGTCCAAATTTACTGTCTACATGAAAGTTTTAAGAGGAACACCTTGTGCCATACACGATCAAAGCCATACCAGTGGGAGGCTCCTTTGCACAGGATGCCGGCTAGATTATGGGTACCACAACGGCGCCTATTTCTGCCGTGAAGTAGTAATGTGTAAACATTACTGTGTTTCGGTCTGAAGGGCGCCGTAGCTAGTGAAATTACTGGGCAAACAAGACTTAACATCTTATGTCTCAAGGTGACGAGCGCAATTGCAGTGCCGCTCAAAATTTTTGGGCTTTTCAAGAATCCTGAGCGGCACTGCATTGTAATAGGCAGGGCGTATCAATTACCATCATCTGAACGTCCTGCTCGTTTCGTCCCGTATTTTCATAAAAAAAAAACATTCGCTATATCCAGGCTTACTGTGAGGCCTTTTCCCTTGCTTTCGATTTGCCGCGTAAACATTATTTTTAATACTGGGATCAATTTTGATCAAATAGTTCTGAATCTCGAATTTATTAAAATTAGTTGAGAACAAGGTATTGTCAGTTGCGGGGATTGAATAGTTATGTGGATCATAATAACATAAGCACTCAATAAGTAAGGCTTTAATGTATCTTATTCGTGTATTTAAAACTTATTGGGTTACAATAAAACAAAATATCATTACAAGCGAATCAAATATAAATCTATGAACATTTGAAAAAATTATATTTTCACAAATTTTATTATATATAAGCTGATTGATATCGATAGCCGCGGCCCATCTATGTGTTAGGTATACTAGAAGATCGCCCGCTGACCGACTATTGCGAAAGTCCGTACTGTCGGTCGTTGATTAACATTCAGGTCATCATTCCAGGTCAAAATAACCAAGAGTGTGGGCTGTGATCTGCCACGAAACGGTACTACAGAGTTTGATATAACAATATCTTAGACCTGTAGTACCATAATGGCTAATAAACCATGCCCCAAAGGTAGTATGTAAAAACGTTATCGCTATCGCAATCTGCTGACTTGTAGTGCTAAGCATGAGGGGTCGCTGGTGGTCTGTGACGTGGGCGTCGGATAGGCACTACACTCCTGACCAGGCAATGGGCGGACGTTCCAAGAAGGGCTTCGATAGAGACCTGGTCACGGGATGAGTAGAGATAGCAGAAGATCTAATAAGAACAGCTACATCTATGTGGCTATCAACATCTGGGAGCCGCGTGCCAGCGACTCAACTAATTGGGACAGACCACATACCAATGTAAAATCCTACACAGATCGCCCTGCCTAGTAAGTGGTGCGTGACCCAAGCCATTCGGCATTGTGCCCGTTGAAATCACCCAAGACATTTCATCGGAGGGGATCTGTTGAAGCACAATGTTATTTTAAATAATACGATCAATATTAACTTTGATTACTAATTTAGAAATACAGGAAATATCAAATTCCAATATGTTACCGTGGAGCAGGATTTAAAAAAACTAAAGAATATTTAAAACAGAAGACTATATTTAACTAAGTGAAATCCCGGCGTATAACTAGTAAATTAAAATGATTTAATGCGCTCACGTGATATATTTTTAATTAATTTTGCATGTGACATGACACGTAAAATTAATGTTTTAATAGCGAACTGTAATAAACATAACCCGTTACTGTTATTGGCTTCGTTAATATTTTTTATACTTTTTAACGAGACGAGCAAGGTGGTAAATGATGCCGTCATGATGAGGCCTTGTCCATATTTAGCAGTTGGAGGCTTCTTTGCACAGGATGCCGGCTAGATTATGGGTATCACAACGGCGCCCCATATCTGCCGTGAAGCAGTAATGTGTAAGCATTACTGTGTTTCGCTCCGAAGGGCGCCGTAGCTAGTGAAATTACTGGGCAAATAAGAATTCACATCTTATGTCTCAAGGTGACGAGCGCAATAATTGTAGTGCCACTCAGAATTATGGGTATTTCAAGAATCCTAAGCGGCACTGCATTGTAATGGGCAGGGCGCATCAGTTACCATCAACTGAACTTTCTGCTCGTCTTATCCCTTATTTCATTTAAAAAAATATCAATGCAGTGATGCCGCTCAGGATTTTTGATTGAACCCTAAATTCTGACAGACATAGGGATTATAATTCTATTTTCTATTCTAATTCCAGTTAAAATTAATGTTATTTTTGTCTAAATATGTGTAGACCTACTAAATTTTTCAAGTATATAAATAAATATCAAATGTATAAGTTGTAAAATAATAATATTTTTTTCTAATTGTATGAAAATAATTTAATGTTATTCAAATAGACGTTGTATGCGCGCGTGCGTGGTTAAGGAACAATAATTGTTAAAATTGTTACAATTATTGTAATTATCTTAATTCTTTATAATTTGAATATGTATTTAATCTTTTGTTTATGTTTCTATCTGCAACAAAGTAAATCAATAAATAAATAATCGTAAGCATTGTTCAACCGAACACTATGATAATCAGCACACATATTATATTATTTTATCGTAAAGAGTTCGTATACGGTGCTTTGTCGAAGCTTCTGACCAAGCAAAGCTGCATCATATCAACTTTAAAACAATTAATGTATTCTTCTGTATTTATTTATGCACGGAAACTTGTGTTTGATATATTCATAACTGTAAAGTCAAGCAAATTCTTATAAGAAAAACTCTTAAGACATATGGTTTGCTTTCTCGAAATTTTCGACAGTTCCCGTTTGAGCAGGGACAGACAAAAACCGAAGACTTTTTCGGCCCATTAGAATTTGGTACCCGCTAGGTTTTACGTCGCTTGGACGTGAAAAATGTGATGGACGATCACGTTAAGCTTCTTATTATGATATTATTATTATTGCTATATTATTGGGGAAACGCTGCCGATATTAATACAATATTTGTGCTGCAGAAGAGGGCTATTCACGGTATTTATAACCTAGCTCTTAAAGAATCATTGGGAGCAAAATTCAAAGAAATTAACATCTTGACTGTTGCTTCTCAATATATTCTTGATGTTCAAAGGCACATAAGTGAATTTGCTAGAAACTGTCATAACCATAATGTTAACACCAGGAACATACATAAACTTATAATGCCTACTACTCGGCTAAGTCGAGTTACTAAGTCTTTTGTGGGGCGATGTATATGCTTTTACAACAAGATACCAGAAAATTTTCAAAACAAAAGTAGTACGTTATTCAAAAGAATTGTTAAAAAACGTTTGTGTGGTAAAGGTTACTATAATATAAATGACTTTCTTAATGATACCACTGATTGGGAATGGAGTGATCACCCTCAGGCTATTAAATAATAAGTTTTTTAATTGTATAATATTACTTTTTAAACATATTTTATCAATGAAAAAAAAAGCCCGCTGAGTTTGTTGCGCCCGTTCTTCTTAGGTCTGAGGCATTCTTTTTGGAATGGGTGGTAGTTTTTATACGCTTTATATTAGCTTCACATGTATGTTTTTGTATGTTTGTAACCGACTTCTTCGGGCGCGATTTTGACCCACTTTAAACGGCTAGATTTCGTTCAAACTTTGTAGATTTTTCGAGGACCGATGACATTACCCTAATTTGATAGAATTATTCAATTTTTCAATTTGCAAAATATGATTTTTGTTAATTTATATAATGTTCATCTATAGTCGATAAGGCAGGAATTGATGTTGAAGTACTTAATAGTTTTAAAAATACGCTTTTATATAAAATTTAACTAAAAATGAAAAATAAATAAAAGTAAAAAAAACTAAAAAGCACGCTTTTTATAAAATTCAACTAAAAAATAGAAAATAAATTTAAACTGAAAATAGTGTAAAAAAATATATTTTATTGTAAAAAAGCGTGGGGTGTTTTTTAAGATATTATTAAACTAATAATTCTTCTACACCCCACGCTGTTTTTTACAATAAAATATATTTTTTTTACACTATTTACAATTTAAAATTATTTTCTATTTTTTAAGTTGAATTTTATAAAAAGCGTGCTTTTTAGTTTTTTTAACTATTATTTATTAACTTTCAATAAGTGATGTCACATCCTATCTATATATATATATATAAATGAATTGCTCTTCGTTAGTCTCGCTAAAACTCGAGAACGAACGAACAACAAATTTGTTTTTCCTTTGATGTGTCCATACATAATTTCTATGAGAGAATGTTTTTGACGCACGGGTTGACAGTTCTGCTGTGAAACAATTTCATTACGACAGTAGGGTGCATATTTTACGAAGTAATACTTGATGTTATGATATATTATTGACAAATTCATAAAAAACATTATTTTATTTATTATACACAGAACAACGTCTGTCGGGTCAACTAGTTTTGAATAAAAATATTTGAATTTGAAAGACATGATCCGATCTATTGCTATAATAATCGGAATTTCCAACAGGAGTCACGTATATCATATACCAAGGTTGAAAACCAAATTTTAGAAAATATTATTTAATTGCCACCCAAGCCTAGCAATATAAGCATAGCAATAGAAGCAAGAAAAAGGCGCCGTTGTGGTATCCATAATCTAGCCGGTATCATGTGCAAAGGAGCCTCCCACTGGTAAATTTAAAAATATAATGTATTTTTTTTATAAAAGAGGAGGACAAAGGAGCGTCACCCGGTGTTAAGTGATCACCGCCGCCCACAATCTCTTGCAACACCAGAGGGATCACAGGAGCGTTGCCGGCCTTTAAGGAAGGTGTACGCGCTGTTTTTGAAGGTACCCATGTCGTGTCGTCCCGGAAACACCGCACAAGGAAGTCCATTCCACCGCTTTGTAGTACGTGGAAGAAAGCTCCTTCAAAACCTATTAATGTTATTTACAATCAAGGATATGTATCTTACAAATTGCTGTCATAAGATTGATCTCGTTTGTAAGTAATTTGTGTGTCACGAACCTTAATTAATCCACAACATGCGTCGACTTCAGCGAATTCTTATAATCATTAACCCAATTACATTAAGACCCCCATTACCCTATTATACGAATGAACTGTGTTTTTGGCATTTAATTGATGACGTGATCTTTTGAAATTTACTATTCAATTGTTGTTGTTTGTTGTTTTTTCTTAGATTTAAAGATCTTAGTAAAGTATTGAAAGTCAAAGTCAAATAAACTTTATTCAAAAAGGCTTAAACTAAGCGCTTCTGAATCGTCACTATAAATATTTCTTTTAAATAACTAATTTACCATATGTTGGTAAAAAGTTCCGCTCGTGAGAAGAACATATAAGAAACTCAACTCTTTTCAATCAAATAGAGTATTTTACAATGGCTGTGATATACACATAGAAATCTTAATAATATGCCTTATTATTAAGATTTCTATGGATATACATAACAAATTAGTTTGTAAGGTGCTGCATGCATGAGTCGTGTTTAAATTATATATTATTTTTTCATAAAAAGTGATAAATAATTAACTGTATAAATAGAAATTATTCTATAGGGGATGCATCGACCTTTACAGCTTGAACTCATTGTTTGTATAAGGATGCTTCGTGAACATGATGGTCTTGATTATTGTCACAATTAGTAATTGTATCCAACACATTCAATGATTCAATAACTATAACTGGTTGACCGATCTCAATTTGACTAATGGACCAGCCATCGTACCCTTCGCATATTCTGTTTGCGTTTTATAACTCAATCTTTTGTCTCAGAACTCAATCTGATATTAAGATCGGTATTCGCAAAAATAAAGAACGAGCAAATATAAAGATCTCCTTACATTGAAAGACATAACTTTTAAATGAAAGCGATTCTATCAAAGGTTTTACGAGTTTCACGTTAGTGTGCCTTAGATGAAATGAATATAAACATACCAGATTGGTTGGTTGCTATTTTGGGTGATTGTGGTACATAAAATGATTCTTTATAACATTAAATTATTTTTCAATAAAGTAAATTTTAATTCATCAAATAATCTCAATATATTGTGTTGCAAATTTCAAAATCTTCGTGCAAGGAACATGGTTCATGGTGACATAGTAGAAAATAAAGATTTTTGAGTTATTATATTTTTGTTACACACACACTTCATACCCCCCATTCAACTCAAACTGGTATAGTATTAATCAAATAGGTTTAAGTTAAGCGCTTTTCGGTCATAATGTATGCCATAAAAACCTCACGCGCTTCATCTACATTCATTACTTTTTTCATACATGCTCGCCAGTTCCCGGTGCTTCGGCCCTTTCTTTTTTTAAGACGTCCCCAATTTGGTCGACGAATATCCTACGAGGCCTCCTGCGACCGGCTTGCATATGCACACTTGCCTTCTATATTGTCATTTTTCTTTCAATCATTCGCTCCACATGTCCAAACCATTTCAGCATTAGTTTCTCAATCCTTGTCATAACACCTTCTTTCAGATCACAGCGCGCTCATAATATCGCATTGGGAATTATATCAATCAGTCTCACCCCACACATACTACGTAGTGATAGCATCTCGACTGCGTTAATTCTGCTTTTATGTTTCTTCTGTCACACCCAACTCTCACTTCCGTTCATCAACGTGGCGACAAGCTGTCCATTGTGAACCGCCATTCGCGCGTCATTTGGCAGCCAGGCCGTCCATAAAGGAATGACTCCATTCATACAGTTTCCCGCAGTCACCCTCCTTTCAATATCTTCTTCACATCATCCGTCTCTTGTAAAAGTGCTACCCAAATATACGAATTCATTAACTCTACCCTATCTTCTGCAGCAATATTACCATCAATCGAACTTTTATCCTTCTCAAATACCATCACTTTCGTCTCTATTGCATTTACTTTCAAACTTTCTGCTTTAAGCTGGTCTGATTGAAACAATCCATCATTAGTTGCAACTCATTCGCCGATGATGCAAAAATTACTGATCATCAATCAACTCATAATTTTTGCCTTTTTGCCTGCAAAAAAGAGTAATGCGCAAGTAGTCCTATAGTACTAGAAAGATCCTTTGAAAATATATTATTCTAGTATTACTAGTATATTTTCTAGAAGAGTGAAATCAAATACAGCCACAAAACATGTCAAAGAAAAGTTAAAATTATAGACTAACAAAGTAACTTTAAAAATTCTCTATACTAGTACAAAATATGATTTAAATTCCGGTCCAAGCTTCCGACATCATTTTTGATAGAAACTTTCCGGTTCACTACGCTATCTATAAACTAATGTCGTTACTCATAACATTGATTTTATGACCGTCCCCATTCTTTCACTGTATTTATAGACCATTTTCTTTTAAATTATAATTTAAACATTAGCACAAAATAATTTAAACGAGTTTTGTTGTGGAGACTATTACATAGTCTGAAAACAATAATAAGAAGTATATAAAGCTAATGAATGCTGATTATAACAATATATTTTTGGTTTACTTTTTTAACTTCCCGCTAAGAAAATTGAAAATTTTCGAAAATATCGGGCAGTTATTGGTTGTACCCCGTTTTTCGAAAAATCGAATTTTCATCTGATGTCAACGTTTTAAGGTCTTAGCAAGCTTCCCTGATTATTCCCGCGATGGTGTCCGAACGTCTGTTTATGTGTGGGTGTGTGTGTGTGTGTGTGTGTGTGTGTGTGTGTAAACCTCTTATAACTTTTGAATGGCTCCACCGATTTCATCGCGGTCTGCACTATCCAAAAAGGGCTTGACTAATATATTAGATTTTTGAATACAATTCGGACCGATAGTTACTGGTAGATTTAAAGAAATCTAAAAAAAACTATGAAAAATTCTTCATGTTTGGTTCTGTTGGAATAACATTAAAACTGCTTTACCAATTGATTTTTAACTTTTATGAGAATTTTGAGCTCTAAGAGCTCAAAAATATAGAACATTTTTTTTTTGAGATCGAAAGAGTCTTAAACAACACAAATTATATTTTTTAGCTCTCGGCATAAGTTCAATTGGAAGCTTTAGGTATGGAATTAGCGGGAAGTTGCAGGGATGGCCTTTAGGGTCGACCGTTTTCGTATTTTATTGTTCTTCAGCTGTCATTAAAACACGAAAACAAATTCATGTGTAGGTATATATTTCAAGAAGCTCAAATAACAAGGCTTTATTTTTAACCGACTTCCAAAAAGAAGGAGTTTCTCAATTCGTCGGATTTTTTTTGGAACTTTTGACTGGGTGAACCGATGGACCAAAGCAGGAAAAGGCCAGAATCATAAATTTGTAACAGATAGATTAGTCCTTATAAATTTTTTATGTAGGCACCTATTAGGCACTCATATTATAATTATAATGTTATCAGCTTAATTATTCCAGACTCATCGGCTACGAATAAAACATTATTATATCATCGTAACTTCCTAAATACGAAAATACTTTTTCAAGATTTGTCCTCATTTGCATTCAGAAAGCTCTTAATTATAAATTACTTCGTTTAAGTATTAAACAGATTCAAAAGCAAATCTCCGTCGCTTATCTCTAGTGCCTACTACAGAACCATTACTTTACGTCCATAATTTTCGATCCCTTCGTATCAATCCTCTTTGTCCTTAGCGTTAAGACAATCGCTAAACCCACTTTCTATTACCTACAATAAATATTCACAGAATCCTATCTCGGGTTTGAGGGTTTTTAAACAATAATGCTGAGTACACACAAAACTTTACTGAATCCATTTATTAGTAGTCGTTTAAGTTAATTAAGTGGGGATAACATTGATCATTTATTTCAAGGAGTAAATTTTTCATTATTAAATATGTTATTTATATTATATGATGCCGGCTAGATTATGAGTACAACAACTGTGCCTATTTCTACCATTAAGCAGTAATGTGTAAACTTTTCGGTCTGAAGGGCGCCGTAGCTAGTGATATTTTTGGGCAAATGAGACTTAACATCCCAAGGTGGCGAGCACAATTATAGTGCCGCTCAGAATTCTTGGGTTTTTCGAGAACCCTGAGCGGCATTGCATTGTAATGGGCAGGGCGTATAAAAAAAATTATAAAAACGCTGATGTGCCATGTCCGTAAATTATTTTTTTTTTCAGAAAACTAATTATACTCAGTGTAATTTTGTTGTAACGGAGTCCAAATAAAGTAGTTTATGGATTAACACTAATAAAATCGCAGGCGTCCACTAGTATAACTATATAAGATATTACGGCTATCGATATATGAATAACGTTAACGTATCGAAAACTAATTTGTTAATGACGAACACGATTCGATTCGATTTGATGTCTTTTTTCTTGATGATTTGCATATAATGGTGTTCTGAAAGACAGTCTTATTATAAAACTAGCTGTCACGGCAAACGTTGTTTTGCCATATAAAGTATAAGTACGCGATAGTTTTATAAATAATAGCCTTTGTGTTATTCTGGTGTGTAAGCTATATTATTGTAAAGTTTTATCAAAATCCATTCAGTAGTTTTTGCGTTAAAGAAGTTCAAACATACATCCAGACATACAAACTTTCACATTTATAATATTAATAGGATAATTTGTTTTGTTGAAAGATAGAATTGTCAAAACACGTTTATATGGTAAATAGATATTAAGCAGCTGTTGTATAATAAGAGGTGATAAAACACGAATGTGGGTTGCACGAATTATCACACGAGTGTTTTAATACCTAATCATCAACAGTTGCATACAAGACTTTATCTACACCCATAATATGAATCTTCACCCATAATATAAAAGATTCTGAAACAGTTTAGGCTTACTGCTAACATTAAAAAAGCCAGTCATAGTAACCATTAAATCATCCAAACGAGTGTTGTAATGAAAACGGATGATGTAATGTTGTACTGAATTCATTACAATATTAGTTTGTATGATGTAATGGTTACGTCATCACGGTAGCGCAAACAGTAAAATATATATATAATACAGCTCTATAGAGAGTTACTCACCTGGTGTCCGTTTGGCTGTGCAAACATTTGGTGGAGCGACCAGCGACCAGCTCGGACCCGTCATGACTCTGGTGTCTGTATGGTGTCTAGTTTGGTAGCTTACGGACACTACGTAACCAGTCGCGCCACCTTGGTTTTCCGGTGAAATATAGACCTAAATGATTCCACAGATTGGAGCGACCAGGCTATTTAGTGATAAATTTAATTGTGATAAAATTTTATAAAAAAAAGTAGCCCACTGTGTTTCTTTCTTCTTCTCAGGTGTGAGGCATACATTTTCGAATGGGTAGTAGTTTTTAAGGTTGAAATGAGTGATTTTAAATCCTATTTTGAATACATATATTTCATTTTGAATTAAGAGAAAACAGGGAATTTGTTATTGCAAATATCATAAAAAATTAAGTTTGGAAAGTTTACAGATTATAATAGTTTAACTTAGACCAAGTAAGACAGTGTGCACTAAGCCTATATTATATGAATATTATCAAACACGAAATATCAGTACATGTGAAGAACCATCCGTTTAGTATATATTATATATAACACAATTTCCCTGTTAGGACATTTTACGATTTCTATGTTTATCCGAGTTGAATTTATTGCATCAATAACTCGTAACGTCAAAGCTACACAATGTGTCTTATCTACGAAATGTAGCAAGGATATGTTTGTAAGCTGAATGTTAACATGTCCTTAGCTGTATATAGTAAAGGAATAATAAAACAATCTCCATTTAACGTTAACATATGGATGTTTATGGGATTGAGATAGTTAATTGTGATTCGTTTATTATCTTATAATAAAATGTGATGATATTACTACTACTGTAATTAGTATATTGAGTATTATAAATATGTTTATAAACATTGCTATGTCATTAAAGAAAAAAATGTGCATATGCATAAATAAGTTTAACAGTGAACTCGTGACCTTAGACATAGGATTAGTCTCCGCTGCGCTAACTAGATACCGCAGCTGGTGTAGTTGATGCGTAGCCGCAAAGTGCGACAACTAATACCGTACTCAAGCCTAGAACAATGTGTGACGTTGACGTTCCACATGTTCTGTTAAACGTTGCTGATAATTGAAACTAAAATGTCTTGGTTGCGTAGTATAACTTTGTAAAAATAATACTACAAGAAATAAGAAAGACACTGGGATCACATATCATCAGTAAGTATTTTGTGTTTTTTAGATTGATTTCAATGTAAAATATCACGTCACAGATGCCACGTACACAAGTATCTAATAGTTGCCGTAAAAAAATGAGCTATTTTCTTAGGTAAGGCGGTATCTAGTTGGAGCGCGGCGGAGATCAATCTTTAATCTAATCTCGTGACATTAAAAGGCCTCGCATACCACTCCGGCTTGTGTTTGCAGTTTAAATTAACGTTCTTTGCACCCTCGTATTACAATGAAATATAATATGTTTACGTAAATAAATATGTATGGCGTAATTATTGATTTCAATGGATTAATTTAGTCTAAATTCCTGGCAACCCTATATTATTGCTTGGACATAGGAAGCGCTGCTAAATGTGAACATTAAATGGCATTCTAGTGGCTATTATCGTTAGAATGATGAGTTTGGACAGTAATGAGCTGCTCTGTTTTGAATGTCCTTTGTGAGTTATAGTACTAAAGAATAGCTTTATAGCATTTTTCCCTCTTCCTTTTGGCGGCGGTTTTATTGAATTTCGTGGGTATTTAAATTTTTGATGTTTTTTAAAATTATTTAGTTATAATAAGTATTTTATGTAAGGGACACCAGAAAAGAGACTATTTTTCGGGTTAGACTGACTGAGCGAGCAGCCTCACGAGGAAGCCGCGGACGTTTGCCGCGGAAGGCCACCTCGGACTTTAGATATTTTGCATGAGGCTGCGGCACGTGGCAAGGCCGAGACACGGACAGGCTTAGCCAGCATCGCTCTCAGCTTAGTGAGAAGTTAAACAGAGACTGCACGTACCTAACTCGGCTTATATTATAGCCATTTTCGCATGAGAGCATACCTTCGGAAAGCTATAGCCACCACTGGCTTTATATTAATTCTTCGACTTGCACAAAAATGAAAACGAAAACAAATTACAGGCTGTCCAGAGCAAGATGTGTTGTGGTGAATGCCTTTGGCATTTTAAATTATGTGTTCAGAATATTGAGGAAAGCCGTACTACTAGAATTTAGAACTAAAAAAAGATTCCGTCGTTCGTTGAAAAAGCGAGGCAAAATACAACCGTCTTGAGTGCGCGCGACATTCTTACCAAGGTGCTTTTGAGCATGGACATAAACCGACAACATTTGGGTCAAGCCGCGGCACGCTCGAGTAAGGCAGCGCGTGCGTTTGCCGCGGGCCCGACACGTCTAGACGGACCGAGGTTTGCTTCGCGCGGCTGCTCGCACAGTCAGTACGCGACTTTTGTCTATTGTTGGTACACGGAAACCTCAGACACGTCAACCAGCACGAATGTAAATTGATCGTCATTGGTTTATTGTGGCAAATTTATATAAACAATACACTATTTTTATCTTTGATTAACGCTAGTGTTACACATTTAAATAAAACACTTTTGAAAGGATTAAAACGCGTGTAATTGTAAAGTCTGTGTTTTGTTACGTTTGATTTTGCGTAGAAGTTACATTTTTATTATTATTTTAGCAAACCGACGTTTCAGAGCAAGCAGTCCCTCTGAAAACGTGTTTAAATAGTAAAAAGTATTTTATTTAAACTATACACTAGCTGACCCGACTGACGTTGTTCTGTTCATAATTGAATTGAATTGGAATTTTCGTGGATATCTCTAATACATATAGATTAACATATTATATTAAAAAAATATATGTACTTTATATCTTTCATTTTAACAAATGCTTTATTAAATATAATGGTATAAAATATCTGAATAACCGCATGCATAATTATTATGCGAATAATATTTTAGTGAATGCGGAAAACCCTTTCAGACTATTGCTCTTTCAAAACTTATGTTCACAGAATGTGAAATCATTCATAATATCTCTAAAATATTTCGCAAGTTCACGTCTCATTGGGTCGGCCACGATAACGCAACGTAATGCATCATTCATCATACACCCTTCAGACAAAGATGGCCAGTTGTAAAGCCTCCACACTGGGCTGATACCGTTTGTCAGCATTTCTTAGTTACCTTTATACTTATAGGTCAGCCTTGTGGGTTATTATGATGTGCCAAGTTTTTTATGGGAAACAGTGACATTATAAGCAGATGGGCTTGATGACAGTGATTCATCGCGATTGTGATAGAGAAATATACTGCGATGTTATCCCATAACATTTTTTAACCTAACTATTCCTTTACAAACCCAACACCATAATAACCTAACCTAACGTATCTAGAATTATCTCTTGTTATTTTTGTACATAATAAATGAAATACTATTTTTTATCAATGTGTCAATAATATTTAAGAATTCATTCAAAAATTAATTATACAAGAATTATTGCATAAAAAAATGCTTCCTGCTGTTATAATGAAATTGTTTCACAGCAGATCTCATTCCCCTCATAGAAAATATGTCCATACAAAACAAATACTGGAAATAAAATTAATTATGAGTCCCAAATCGAAATAAAAACTATCCTATCTCCGTTCATTAGTTTAGGAGTTCACTGCAAAAAAACATCAGGACACTGGATTTGTATATATTACTAGCTGACCCAGCAAACGTTGTTTTACCATATAAAGTAAAAAAAAAGAATTTCAATAATTAAATTTCTCGGGGTTTATAAAATAGATGAAGACCGATTCTCAGACCTACCAAATATAAGGTACATATCACCGGAATTATTGTATTCGATTGCCATCTTACAAACATATTGCGGATTTGTTGATCGAGCAGAATAATATAAATTCATGATACAAAAATAGGTGTTGATCGTAGACGGGTGAAACTTTGAAGTTGTATGTATTTTTTAATACTGAAACATAATAAAATAAAAATAAAAAAAATTGTCTATACAAATATTTTGAGGTGGCTCACCCTTATCATATAGGGATACGAAAAATTAATCGTAGCCGATTCTCAAACCTACCCGATATGTACACAAAATTTCATAAAAATCGGTTCAGCCATTTTGGAGGAGCTTGGTAACAAATAACGTGACACGAGAATTTTATATATTAGATATTATTATATGACGTGGTAGGCCAGTAACATGGTCAGGATCTTCGTATATGTCCATTATTGTGGGTGTCTTAACTCGACAGCAAGTAGAACACAGTCACTTTAATCAATCTGCTCGGCGCTCGCCCGGCGCCCACTCTCGCACCGCACGCCGATTACACCCGAGCTAATGCGAATACCGAATCATCTTCGAACTCGTTTCTTCTGCTCGACGTTATTGACTACGACATATATCTACTTATATCTCAATTATAAGCTGTATATAATATAAAAACATCAGCAAGTAACGTTCATTTTTTCATTCATTCATTCATCATATTCATCAAATATATTGAGTACCTCCATTTTATGATGCAAGTTCTTAAACCAAGCTTGTTTTGATGCTCAAATCAAGTTTCCTGGTTGTACCTACGATGCCGCAAAAAAGTAACAAAAGCTTTCACATCAAAACAAAATTAACGGTTCGTTAGGACCTTTGCTATTGATCAGAAGTGGGATACTTATACCTTCGTTTCCGTAGCGATACAATTGTATATTTTTTAATTCAAATTTGCAATGCATTGTTGATGTAGAACAAAATAACGTAAACGTTACGACTAAACGAGTAAGTTAGAAAAATAAATGTAAATTATATCGCCTATATTTAAAAATAAATAAATAGCCTAACGGCGGCCGCTCCATTCCCCATCTGTGGCTATCATTAAGAAAGTCCTTTATACTATAGTAACTTTACGTTTTTGAACAATTCTTTTGAATTTCTTAACACATATCTTTCGTACATTATACTGGATCATGTTATATATATTATTACATTACAGAAGGCTCACTGAATTGACTCAAGTGAGTAGTAGGCATAAAAAGTTTATGTTATTTTCTGGTGTAAACATTAAGATTATCACAGTTTCATATCTATAATTCATTATATTTCCTACACACAAATACATCACATTACCAAGGATACATTATGAGGCGAGAGTAAAAATTTTAATTTCTTTTAACTTTTCCTTTAATAATTCGGACTTAGGTTATACGGCAATTCATGCTATTCTTAGCATGAATTGCCGTCTTCTATAGCACATTATATTATTCTCCATCATAACATATAATATAAATATATTAGATAACGTAAAACTTAACAACATGAAACAGAGTTCTCGAAATCCAATCATCTAGCACCACAAGTAGCGCATGTTTACAAGCGTGACGCATAATGGACCAGACATCGCCTCCGGGTAAAGTAGCAAAGGGAACGAACCGCCATGCTGCCACAAACAATGACATTTAAGCGAGCATAACGAGGAACTTATCCAAGTAACAAGAAAACAATGTTCACTAAATACCTCTACGAATATTTAAAGTTAGCAATTTTCGCTATAATATAATATTTTACCAAAACGTATTCAATGCTCAAATACTTTCGGGCAATTCATACCCATGTTTTGTTATCATTCAAATAACACTTTACATTTTAACAGGATTTTTATTAAAGTTTTCGTAGCCGTTTGGAATATTAAAACTACAACTTTATGCTTATTTAAATGTATGAACCTTAAGCTGTAATGTGTTTTCTTTTGTTTCAGATATAACGATAGAAACAGAAGAAACAGTTAAAATGGTAGATTTATAACGCTAATGCAACGTGTAGGTGGAGAGCAAAATGATCATACTTACATTCTTCCAATTAATAACTCTCCCCACACTTACATACAAATTCGTTAAAGGTGATACAATGGAAGAAAAACAACCTCTTATAAGCTCAAGAGTGGTAAGGACTAAATACGGTGACATCCGCGGTTTCATAGTTACACCCGACTCCAGGTTCTTAGAACCCGTTGAAGTTTTTAGGGGTGTGCCATATGCATCCCCACCAGTAGGTTCTCTTAGATTTATGCCCCCAGTGTCTGGTGCTCAGTGGTCTGGTGTGAAAATTGCGGAAGAATTTAGCCCAGTTTGTCCACAAGTGTTACCAGATATAAGAAATGAAACAGCAGTGTTAAAGAGAATATCGAAAGGAAGACTGGAGTATTTGAAGAGGATATTGCCGTTTTTAACAAACCAGTCAGAGGATTGCTTGTACTTGAATATTTATGCACCAGCGCAAGGTAACTAATACTAATACTTAAACTTCAATTGTTTTTATGGAAGAGGAGGACAAATGTGCGTACTCGTCACCTGGTGTTAAGTGATCACCACCGCCCACATTCTACAGCCCACACCATTGGGAGGTTCCTTTGCGCAGGATGCCAGCTAGATTATGGGTACCGGCGATTGTTCTGCCTTGAAGCAGTAATGAGTATGCATTACTATTTATTAGAAAACATTTTTTCAAATTTCATAATTAAAAATGATAAACGCTAGAAACGTAATTTTGTAGGAGTAAGTCATTTTTTAAATGAAATTCATGTATTAATATAAATGTCGTGTATTAATAATTGAAGTTGTACTATTATTTGCGTAAAAAAGTCATTTAATACAAAAAAAAACTGTACAGAAAACTTTTTAATTAAAATCTCCTTCGTGCTTTTGGAACCTCCAATATGCAGGGAGGAAATGCACTAGTGTTGAAAATTATAACTTTTCGATCCCAAAACATACTTAGGAAAGTCTACTTTTTGAGCAAATGTATGGAAACATCAATTAAACACGTTAGACCTATGTAAGAGTCACAAATCTTATCTCAAAAACGTAAATTTATTATGGCAGCCTTTTTCTAACATTTCGCATTTATTTTATTTCAATCGGTTCAAAACCAAAAATTGAAATCGTTATATTATGGCGCACGTGTTGGAAGGTGATGATGCAATCGCCCTTGGAAATCCGTGACATCACGGGCCAAGATATTCGATTAATGTTGTTGAAGGTCCCTAAGTCGTATTGATTCAGGATAACTGCAGCTGGTAATTGATTTCACATCACAGTCACACAGAAGAAAAAGGAACTAGAACTCACATCTCTACGTAATGCCAAAGAACAAAACGTATCGGAGATTACTTGACAATCTATTATTCGAGCCGCTCTTCGTTGTATAAGGTCAAATGGAAGAAGCTAGTCCCGGGGACCGCCCGCCCAGGGATGACACCAGTACTCTATGATAGGCTGAATTCGCGCCTTTACACCAAGGTTTCTAGAAGGCAGTTTTCTCTTCCAAGTGACCACGAACTGAATAACGTTTGATATTTGACACTAAGTATGCCGATACATGTTATGGTAATTAGAGGAGTGATCTCTGATGGCGTAACGACAAAGGGAGATTTTTTAGCAGTGAACACATAAACCTGTTATTTTTATTTCATTTGTGCACTAGACTTTGCTAGTGATTTTAGGTTTAATTCGTACCGGAATGTATTAAAAATATATATCGTATTATTTGCCTCTGACATGTATGCAAAATTTCATGATACTTGATTGAATTTTGTTTTGGTAATTGATACGCCCTGCCCATTACAATGCAGTGTCATTCAAGATTATTGTAAAACCCAAAAATTCTAAGCGGCACTACAACTGCGGTCGTCATCTTGAGATATAAGATGTTAAGTCTTCATTTGCCTAGTTATTTCACTAGCTACGGCGCCCTTCAGACCGAAACAAAGTACTGCTTACACATACGGCAGAATGAAGCGCCGTTGTGGTATCCATAACCTAGCCAGCATCTTGTGCAAAGGAGCCTCACAATCGCATTTTCAATATTAATAAGGATGTATAGATAATTCTATAATGTTGCCTTTTCGGTTTACTTGCATTATACTATAAAGCCGAGAGGATAGTGACCCTACCTACTAAGCTAAAGGTCCCGGGTTCGAATCCAGGTAGGTGCAAACATTTATATGATGAATACGGATGTTTGTTTTCGAGTCATGGATGTTTCTATGTATTTAAATGTATGTTTAAGTAAGTATATTGTATTATATATAGTTGTCTTCTAACTGATAGCATAGGCTATGCCTAATTTGGGGCAAGATAATTTGTGTAAAAGTGTGTCAATATTATATTATAACTAGCTGACCCAGCAAACGTCGTATTGCCGATATTAAAATCACGATACAAAAGTAACTGTTGATCTTAGATAAGTGAAAATTTGAAGTTGTATGTATTTTTAATGCTGACTCATAATCAAACAAATTTAAAAAAAAAATTCAAAAAAATTAAAAAAAAAAATTAGCGTGGACCACCCTTAACATTTAGGGGGATGAAAAATAGATGTCCGATTCTCAGACCTACCCAATACGCACACAAAATTTCATGAGAATCGGTCAAGCCGTTTCGAAGAAATTTAGCTACAAACACCGCGACATGAGAATTTTATATACGAGTATTAGATTATTATTAAAATGGCTTATTTCTAGAAAAATAATGTGCCCAGTGGCATTAAATTTCTAAGATAAAATTTCTGAGATAAAAATTGGCTCTATTGATCTGAAATAAGAACGACGAAGTTTTTGTGAGTTGGATTTGTTACGGAATGAATGGCCACGCCATAATTTATACCCGCAGAATTAAACCTTCATTGCCAAACGACTGTGTGGTTTTGAGTTACTGCTTGGCCGTTCCACATAAAATCTTATTAGGTAGAAAAAGGGGCTTTTTTCGTTTTCTTTGTTAATTATCAAAGTTTTTTTAATGAATTTATACTTTGAGAATGTTTACTGATAAAAACTCATTGGCAGTGACAGTAGAATTTTCCGGAATAATGACAGTTTTCCTTGGATATTATGATTTCTGTACATACTGTAATATTAATAGTTTTCAGGATAAGTTGTTTTATATTTTTTCATTACTTAAGCTTATATTAATATTTAAAAATTATACGCCATCTAGATTTATTTATTTTTATGGAAAAAGTGGACAATCGAGCGTCACCTGACATTAGGTGATCACCGCCACCGCCTCTGCAACACCAGATGAATCATGTTGCCGGCTTTTTAGTCTACGCATGCTTATTGAAGATATCCATATCATATCATCTTGAATACAAGCCCAAGAAAGCTTATATCATAGTCCGGTTATACCTATTTTATTTCAACGACTTTTACCATGGTCGGTTGGCGGGCGACCCAAGTGGACAAGGCCTGGCTAACTTCCAGGCCTTGTCCGCTTGGTTATAGCGAAGGCCTTTGATCGGGTATGGCACAAGGCACTTTCTTCAAAACTTCCATTCAGGCTTCCCGAGAGATTATACAAGTGGATCACCAGCTTCGTTATATCCACCACCAGTTATTGCTCGAACCCCGGTAAGTGCCCCAAGGCTGTTTTCTATCTCCTTTCTTCTGTATAGCAATGTATGTTGGACATCTCCAACATACAGCGCTATACAGGTATTATTACACCATCGATGAGGTATAGGACATACGCTGGCCATGCAGGTCTCTCTCGAGAAATTCGTCAACCAGTGCCGGGTGATACTTGTGTCTTCTATTGAGTCATCTCTTGAGAAGGTCGCGGAATGGTGTAAATTGAATTTTGTCCAATTTTACCTCTAAAAAACCCCATTTGTCGTATCACCGCTCTTCGACAACACTTCCCTTAAGTTTGAAGCCTGTCTAGTATCATATTTCTGGGTCTCAAAATCTCAACCGATTGCCAACTCAGCGGTCATTTAGAACGCAAAGCCAAACCGGATTCAAAGATGCTGAGCGTCATAAATAGAGCACGGCAATACTTCAAGCTGACGCACATTCTAGCGCTCTAGCAAAGCGCAGGTTCGGCCACATATGGAGTATTGCTGTTGTTGCGGCTTCAGAACAATCCCTTATACTTGTCCTGAAAGCCATAACTTCAATCCCATTTCAAACTTTCCCTCCTTACATGCACATCCGTGATGTGCGCCACCTGGCGAAATGTCAAAAAAGAAAAGAACTTTTAATGGCCGCGTGCGTAACCGCATCGACGCTCACGAAAAGTATTGAAATCGAAGGTGTAAGATCGATCAATCGCCTGGACAACAGTGTACCTTCAAGATATTGTGATAAGTCTACCAGTAGTTATATATGATTACCAAAACATTATCTATTAGTGACGTGTGAATTGGCAAAAGAGGTGTGCTCCTGACCAGTGAGTATTCCTTCCAAAACTCCCAGTTTTGTAGTTTCTATATTTGTTCTTATTTGAAGCCAACTAGGTTTTGATATTCATTGTTTCGGTGACTTAGGTAATCTGAAATATATCTAACATATGCACCAATCCATACTAGTGTTCATGTGCCAACATAAATTCTGGTCCTTCGAGCCGGACAGTCCAATTAATTTTATTATATCAAGTGTTAATTTTATATAAAACACTGATAATATTTATACTTATTTCGGATTAATTGAAAGTAACTCATTTATTTCAATTATAATCCGCTTAAATTGAATGCTTGTATTTGGTGCATATATTACTCAGACAGAATGACATTCTAATTTCGTCGTATTATACCATCGCTAACTTTGTATGTGCTTTGAAACGTTTTACCGTTCAACTATCTGATCGCAACTTGAGGGTAGATTAATACTGCGTCGCATTCTTTAACTACAACTGACTGCGAATATAAACATTTACTAAATACATATTATTTATCTACTAACTAAGCTAGATTACTGTCGCGTAGGTCAAATATAACTTGCTAGATATTAATTCATTTCGCTAGGCAGTGTTGTTATTGTTGTTGTTGCTTGTACATATTTATATTTGATCATTATGTCTAAAGAGGAGAATTTGTTTATAATGTATACGTCACAGCATGAATATGTTTTTCGTGCAATATAAATTATATTAGATTTGTCGGTTCAGATTCGAGAAAAACCTAACGCGTCGTTAATTAGCCAATTTAATGCTAGATTTTCTTAAATTGAAAGTATTCGTGAAGAATATTTAACTTTAACAGAAAAAATAAATAGTTTAAAGTTATTATTAAATCCTAAAGACACCATTGACATGCAAGCGATGTCTGCATTCGATGACTTGTACTATGAAGTGCTAGGTTTTGCGTCCGCTCTGCGCCCGGAGCCGTCAAAGACGGGGGCGCACGAGTGTGCGGGGGCGAGCGCCACGGGGGCCTGCCACCACGCATCCACGTCCGACACGGAAAAGGTCGTACATGCTAAGCTACCTCGAATTGAACTTCCTAAGTTCGATAGTAAAATTGTAAATTGGCAAACTTTTTATGATACATTTTCGACAGCTGTCATATCTGGTCTGGCGCACCCCAGTATCAGCTCTATCCATTTAACCGCGTGCAACGTAGAGCAGCTTGAATTGTCTGGGACCCAGTGCTCTGTTAACGGCTAGTTTACTTGGCGTTGCGTAGAGAAATCGCTTCATTGTGTGTCCTCTACCGCATTTATCATGGGGAGTGTTCCGAAGAGCTGTTTCACCTGATTCCTGCCGCCGAATTCCACCTTCGCACGACACGCCACTATTTAGGACATCATCCCCACCATTTGGATGTGTGGCGTTCAAAAGCACACCTGAAAACTCGTATTAGTATAAAAGAGCTCCAAAAAAGGCCATTTGCATTATTTAAACCAAAAGATACAAACGGCTTCAAAGCAAGTTTTCACGGTTTCAGCGAACACTTTCGTCAATGTTTCAAACGGTGTGCACGTGAAGCTAAAATAACTGATATTTGAAAAGGAGCAAAAACAATCGGATATTGCGCCGAAACCTATCCGTTTTTCTGGGCTCAATTCCGACACCGCCTTTTGTTGCGAAGTCATCGCCATATGGTCGACATTTAGGAAACAAAACCTTTTCGAATGTGTAAGTCAAAACAGATTTGACTGAAACTTTTTTTTGGAAATAAAACCTTCTCGTATATTTGTAAAGGAGTTTACATATTCAAGTACGCATAGTATTCAATATTAATATATAAACACATATAAGTATGCATCTATATATAATGTCTATGGTTACAGAAGACTTCCTTTTAAGAAGATCTCAAAGTTATTAATTTAATTAACTAAATATTGTAATCTATTTTATTTATCAAATCAAATCAAAACGATTTATTGAAAGTAGATATTTCAAAACACACTTTTTCACGTCAAATAATTACAAAATAATAATTTATACGTCATTATATGAATTCATAATAATCTCTGACACCACCGTTTTTTAACTAAAATCGACAATTTTTCGATACCATTTCTTAATTAAAGCCTGATGTGCTTACACCTTACACTATATTTAATGTGATATTGGTGTGATAGGTCGGTCATGTAAGTTTTTCAAATTCAAATTCAAATATTTTTATTCAAAATAGGATCACTTATTGAAAGTCAAAAAACTACCACCCATTCCAAAATGAATGCCTCAGGCCTGAGAAGAATGGGCGCAACGAACTCAGCGGGCTTTATTTTTTTCATCAAAAATATGTTTTACAATTATAGTAACATTAACAAAGTAACATTGTACAATTAAACTTATTATTTAATAGCCTAAGGGCGGTCGCTCCATTCCCAATCTGTGGTATCATTAAGAAAGGCATTTATGTTATAGTAACCTTTACCACACAAACGTTTTTTAACAATTCTTTTGTGTAACGTTATACTTTTGTTTTGAACATTTTCTGGGATTTTGTTGTAAAAGCATATACATCGCCCCACAAAAGACTTACTAACTCGACTTAGCCGAGTAGTAGGCATCATCAGTTTATGTCTGTTCCTGGTGTTAACATTATGGTTATGACAGTTTCTGGCAAATTCACTTATGTGCCTATGAACATACATTACATTATCAAGAATATATTGAGAAGCAACAGTCAAGATGTTAATTTCTTTGAATTTTGCTCTCAATGATTCTTTAGGATCTAGGTTATAAATAGCGCGAATAGCCCTCATCTGCAGCACAAATATTGTATTAATATCGGCAGCGTTGCCCCATAGCAATATACCATAGGACATAATACTATGGAAATAACTAAAATATACTAGTCGCGCCGTATCTATGTCAGTTAATTGGCTAATCTTTTAACCGCGTATGCTGCAGAACTAAGTATGTTCGCCAATCCTTCAATATGGGGGCCCCATTGTAATTTGGAATCTAGAGTTATGCCAAGAAATATAGCAGTAAGTGTGATTTAATCCTAAACCTAAGGGTACCCTCAATAGAACAATTTAAGATCCTGTTAAATTTATATAAATATATAAGTATGGATTTGTTTAACAACAAAGAATACATTATTTTTATAAGATGTTGAAATGAATAAAAATAATTTTAATTTTTTGTTTCATTTCTCACAGACGAATTATCAGCACTAAATAACAAAATGACAAAAAAATTGTATAACTATAGGCCAATTAAAAGTTCATATAAATTTATTTATTTAATTAATGGATCACCAACATAAGAAACAGTCGTGACATTGTTAATGATTACATGGCATTAATTATAAAATCTAACTGTTCCTACAATTAAAGGTATGCTTTTCAGCATGCTTTGTGTTACAAAATTTATTAGGAGAAATCTAGAAAAATATTGTTTAAATTAGTAAATGACGAATTATTTATATAAATTACTAGCTGACCCGACAGACGTTGTTCTGTATATAATAAATAAAATAATGTTTTATATGAATTTGCCAATAATAATAACATCAAAAATTACTTCGTAAAATATGCACCCTGCTGCCGTAATGAAATTGTTTTAAAGCAGAACTGTCAAACCGTGCGTCAATAAATTCTCTCATCTGTATGGACACATCAAAGGAAAAACAAATTTGTGGTTTTTATTTAATTTAGCAGCATTTTCCAATTTATTCAACGTATAATCCTTCTATGGACTTCCACAAATAATTCAAGACCAAAATTAGCCAAATCGGTCCAGCCGTTCTCGAGTTTTAGCGAGACTAACGAACAGCAATTCATTTTTATGTATATAGATTATAATTGTTCAAATATTAAAATAAAAAAAATATATAAGATTATTTAATCTAGTTGTACATGCCATTTACATAATTGCTGACACTAAACAATTTGTTATGTTTTAAAGCAGTCTCGTGCCAGATTTTGGCGAGACAACACGTCCTGAGGATGCCTCGTGTAGAGGCAAAACACGTGTCGAATTGTTTAAAGACAAATATTGGCAGAATTAACACTTAAGAAAACTCAAATCATTTGTATAATTATGGATTTCCGCAAAGTCACGCCTACTTCAATAAAATGTTTTAAAGTGATAACCCTCACTTCTGGGATTAACTACACAAATAAAACTGAAAACAAAACAAAAACCGTGCGAGCGCCTTTTCCAACTGAGCCAAGCGTTCGAGTGACGTATCGTTGATAAAATCTTGCATGCTTTGTTCAACTCTCAGGTTGTACAGGATCTACTTTACTGTTGATATGTTTGAGGAGGTTGTTAACACTATTATTTATAAAATAATTGTAACGTATCTTCTAGCATTAGCTGGCGAGAAAAAGTTGAAATCACTATGAGATATACAAAATTTAATAAGTGAACTACTTGCTCTAGAAAGGAAAGAAAAGGGTACTAAAAAAAATATTTTGCATATAGTTCAGGACTAATATTTCCATTGAGCCTTGCAACTAAGAAACATCAGAAGCTTCTCTTCTTAGTTGTAAGGCCAATAAGTGTAGACGAGCAGGAAGTTCAGCTTATGGTTATTGATACGCCGTGTGCCGTGTCACAATGCAGTGCTGCTATGGATTCTTGAAAAGCCCGAAAATTCTGAGCGGCACCACAATTGAGTCCTTAAGACATAAGATTCAGTCTGTGTAAAGGTGCTTCCCACTGGTAAAACTGGTGCAAATGTAATCATATGATTTAGAGGGAGATCGAATTTGCATCTTAAGAATCATATAAAACTTTCCTGTCATGTTTATGTAATCTATTTTAAGGCAAATGCAACCAGAGAATTGTCTGTATTCATATTATATTTAAACATTAATATGTACAAAGCTCACAAACTCAAGCCAAATATGGAAACACACAAAGATAATTAAACATCGGTTACTAAACAACACAACATGCCATGGAGAGAAGTATCTTGAGGCTCAGAAAGATACATAAAATCCTAAACAAAACCATCAGGAAAAAAACAACCCTTACAGATGTCCTTGAACATGCATTGAAAATGAAAAGGCAATGGGCAGGACATTTGGCTAGGGTCCCAGACCAAAGATGAACTTTGAAAGCGACAAGATGGAGTGCTCCCTCAGGTAATAGATACCGAGGTAGACCAAAAATGAGGTTGAGTGATGACCTTCTTACAGTGGCAGGTAAAAACTGGTTGGAGAAATCAAAAAATAGAGAGGTACATAGGCTGCACTAAAAGTATCGGAAATGGAATATTTCCACAGTTCCTGTCATATTAAAATCTTTTTAATTGAAAATTCCTTGGTTTTAAAAATCGAATACCATTTATTTATTTAAAAAAATATTCTCAGTCTTTTCACAAGGTCTTGTCAAACTTGTTTAGTCGTTGAGAAAATGGAATTGACTCGAGAAAATTCTAGAGCGATGATTTATTATGACTTTCGAAGTGATTTAACACAAAAATAGTGTGTTGACTGGATGATTTCTGCATTTGGTGATGAAGCCCCATCCAAAATACAAACAATTTATCGCTGGTTTGCTGAATTTCAACCTGGACGTTGTCAAGCTCAGTGATGATTCCCGTCAAGGTCGTCCATAAACTGCAGTCACCAAACAAAACGTTGATGTTGTGCGTAAGCTGATTGAGGAAGATCGATATTACTATTATTTCTATTATTATATTACATACCGCGAAATTCAGGACTTTAGAAATTGGCATGAGTCAAATACAAATAATCTTGCATGAACAATTAGGTGTAAAAAAGTTGTTTTCCCGATGGATACCGCATTTGCTCTGTGAACAGCAAAAAGCGGCTCGCGTAACTTGGTGCGTCAGAAATCTCGAAAGGTTCCAGGCAGGATCCTCAAATGCTGTACACAACATCGTATCAGGTGACGAATCCTGGATATACGCGTACGAACCCGAAACAAAAAACCAGTCACGAGTTTGGGTGTTCGAAAATGAGTTACAGCCAACAAAAATTGTTCGTTCACGGAGTATTGCAAAAAAAAATTGTGGCCCCGTTTGTCTCCAAAACTGGCCATGTTGCGACTATTCCTCTTGAGGGACAAAGAACAGTTAATGCAGAATGGAATGCTAGCATTTGTTTGCCATAGGTCGTTTCTGAACTCCGTAAAGAGAACTGCAACCGCCGCATCATCCTCCATCACGACAATGCGAGTTCTCACACCGCGCACAGAACAAAAGAGTTTTTAGAGCAAGAAAACATAGAATTATTAGAATATTTATCCGCCGTACAGTCCCGACATAAGCCCTAATGATTTCTATACTTTCCCTAAAATAAAGAATAAATTGCGAGGTCAGAGATTTTCATCACCTGAAGAAGCTGTGGACGCCTACAAAACGGCCATTTTGGAGACCCCAACTTCCGAATGGAATGATTGCTTTAATGATTGGTTCCATCGTATAGAAAAATGTGTCAAATTTCGCGGAGAATACTTCAAAAAGCAATAAATACATTTTTAAATGTTGGGTCACTCCCTTGATTCCCGAAATTTTCAGTGCCACCCCTGTGTATTAATTTTAAGTAACTAACACATTAAAATGTTAAAATACTCTTGAATAAATATGCTTATTATTATATACAAAGCTATCCACAAAAGTTACAACATTTAAAATAAGACTCCGTTGAAAACATAATTTTGTGCACTTACAAATTTCAACAAAACGCTATCAAGCATTAAGCGACCCTAACGTAAAGCAACATCTAAATAATTAGTTGCAGTATTCTTGCTACATAAAAGACCTTTCTTAGTGTTTATTTTGAAAGTTCATTCTCATTCAGTGTTGTTTTCGTCTAGAACTTTACTGCATTTCTTATCTTTTTCATTAAACCGTCCCGTTATGTAGTTCTCGCAACGATTAGTCACGAACACACTGTTTATCTACTAGCTGTATGAAAAATTGCCCCATAAATTTATTTCGCTGACGTAAAAAACTGTTGTTGTTAAAATTTATGCATCGAATTCTACCCAGCTGGCTTGAGTGGGTTATGAATGCGTGTACAGCAAACTTATTCGTAAAAAGTAATTTTTAGGTAACAACTATGATACAAGATTTTTATGAAACTTTTTTGTTATTTTGTGATATGTGACTCATGAAATATTATTAATTACGACGGGAAGTAGTATTTTCTCTAATTTTAATGAATCTATACCTAAAACAATAATACAATAGTTCTACTATTTTTTTTTTGTCTAACCCAGTGTTTCCTAACCTGTTTTAGGCTTTAATACCTTAACATTTTTTAAATTTATATGTATAATTCGTAACCTTTAAATTTTTTGTTGTTCCCTTAAGTAATAAAAGTAAATTGAGGAAGAAATCACTATAAAATTGATATCAAAACATCGTAAGTAAAATTTCAAAACATATATAATTAAAACTGAAATTCAAAATAATTATAATCTTGATTTTTCTATATTAATTTAGTGCGACCCTTGCACTTGATGCTTACAGCACAGATATTTATATTAGGTTCCAATTTACTTAGCTTTAATCTCAAGTCTCCACGTTGTGTTATATCAAGTTGATTTTTTTTTTCAGTAAATCTTTTACAGAACTAAATCCACATTCAGCTAAATATGAAGATGGAAACGTAGTAAAAGTTCTCTTGTACATTCTTGGAATTTGCCTTTTTTGATAAATTTGACACCCATATCTTGCATTGCATTTAAATAACCCAAAGCAAAAGGGTTAAAGTCGTGTCGAGTCCATTTTTAAATTGACCCACTTAAGTATCAAATTGCCCCCCTGTGGGGACCAACGTTTAGAAACACTGATCTGACCCATTCCTATCCACCGATATTCAGAATTTTATTATAAAGATATGGTTCATGGAATTATTCAATACTATTTACGTCCTTCAAAAATTCAAATTGCAAAAACAATTGTTTTTGTTCTACGAAAAACATGTAAACACACTATCACATTTGTTAGACCTTCAACAACTGTAGCGTCATTTATCTCGTAAATTTCCGTGCGAATGTATTTACGTCACAAAATAATCACCACAGGCATACATCAACGTACCGCACTCTCATTAAGTTTTCAGATCTTTTGTTTTAGGCGTATACACGTTAATCACGCAAAGCCGTATAAATGACGTCGGGTAACGGGACATTTGAAAATAATTGTAATTTATTTCGGCCGGATCCTACGATCAATTAGGTACGGATTTCCATATCACAGCGAGCACATACTGCTCCCGAATACCAGTACAGTTCTGGTATTTTGGCATTTGAATTGAAATTGTATTGTGTATATGAGATTGCTTCGTGCCATGCAAGTGTTTTAGCTATCGATTTCTCGATCAGTTCATTCGTAACATTTACTGAATATTAACAACATGCAGTGGATAGAATGCTAGAATTGTACATTGAATATATGTAACACTACATTAGTTTCATAGATTCATTGTGTTTAGCTATCAGATTCCCTAATCATTTCAAGTTATTATTAAAAACAATATGAATAGCAACAAAGCAAGAAAATTACTTGAATATGTAGAATATCATGAATTTACCTTTACACTAGATGCCGGCTAGGTTACCTATTTCTGTCGTGAAGCAGTAATGTGTAAACATTGTGTTTCGGTCTAAAGGGCGCCGTAGTTTATGAAATTACTGGGTAAATAAATATTATGTCTAAAGGTGAAGTCCTGCTCGACTCGTACTTTATTGTCAAAAAAAAACTACAGATAACTTATAACAATGAGGTAACTCAAAAACACATTTGCGATTAAAAATCGTCAACGAAATTGAATACAACATCACAATTGAATTCCCTTGAACTCGGCTAGCTCTCGAAATATATGTGTATTTGCTGATTTACCTCGGTCAACGAGTTTTCGTGCGGCTATGCTTTTCAATGTTATTTATCCTCTGTATCGGTGAAGTTTGCTTGTTTGAAGTATAATGATGAATCAATCACCTGACCGTATTTGTTTGGTCATAAGGTACTAGGTTATATATTTGTCGAGTTGGTATTGATGCGTTTGCTGTCAGCCCAATTTTGTGTTCTATTTGTTAAATTGGAAAAGTTTTAGAACGTGAGTTGGAATTGTCGGATTGATGTATCGGATGCCAGTCGAATAACATTGGTCAAATGTTGAGTAGAAAGAATCTACGGAACGCTGTTTGAAGCAATTGGATGATGTGAGGAGATTCTAGAACTTTTACTCAAAATTGTTTCACTTCTGAATCCACGAAATGTTTTCTGGCCGAAATGTTTAGCAACTCGTTTTGTTTATAATATATATCTAATATATATCTGTTTTATATATCTCTAGTTATGGAATTGTCACCATTTTTGTTTTTGTTTTTCTGAAATTATTGTTTTAAAGCAGCTTTGAATATTAGCTTTATTATTATAAGTGACATTTTTGACAACATTTCAGACAAAAAGTCCTGAATTCACGCTACGAGCTACCGTAATAATATTTTTTTTAAATATACAAAACGTGGGCTGAACAAAACTTTAAAGTTCTTTTTATGACAATAAGGGACGAGACGAGCAGAACGTTCAGCTGATGGTAATTCATACGCCCTGACCATAACAATGCACTGTCGCTCAGAAATCTTGAAAAATTTAAAAATTCTGAGCGGCACTACAATCGCTCTTGTTTTTCTTTTGGATTTAAGATGTTAAGACTCATTTGCCCAGTTATTTCACAAGTTACGGCGCCAGACCGAAACACAATAATGCTTACACATTGCTGCTTGACCGCAGAAATAGGCGCCGTTGTGGTACCCCCTATAAGGCATCCTGTGCAAAGGAGCCCCCCACTGGTAAAGTATAAGTATTATCCAAACTATCACCTAAATATCGAAATATATTTTCTACAATGTTCATAATGTAAATGGATCTACAGGTTTTCCAGACGCTACACGATAAATTAATAAAAAAATTATCACTTCCGTTTATTACTAACGCTACAATTTCGAATAATTTCCTTATCGCGGAACAATTTCCTGAAACATCTCACTCGTTATTTTACTTTAAAATATTTTCGCTGGAAAAGAAAACCCGATTTATCCATTTTCTCCCGATCCATCACGTCGGCGATAAGACGACCGCCCCAGAGTTGCCAATTCTGTTTCAGATACGAACATTCCCTTTTTTGTTTTCATCCGTATTTGAATAGAAGAGATACGCAACTCCATTCTTTATTTTGCTTCAAATGTATGAGTGAAGGCTGAGATTTTTAATTCAGTAAATAGCTTTTATTCATAATGTGAAAACAGGATTTCATCTCGCCAAGGAAAATAAGATTCTTTGAACGTATTTAGGTCAACACATACCTGTTTAAATTCCCGGTGAGTAATGAAACCCTTCACAGGTGGAGGAGCCGTAAAATTATTGTGAAAGAGAATATCAACATAAGATACCTTTGTAATATTTTGTGATATTCGTCGATTTATTTATGAATAGTACAATTTTTATAGTAAGTTATGCATAAAATACTTACTTTAGAATTGAATTCATAAAATGCTAAATAAATGTTACATTAAATATTAATAGCGTCAAACAAGTAAATAATGAAGTTAAGGCTTTTAACTAAGTTTAGCTACAGTTCGTTTTTAGCGCTCAATGGTCTGAAAATACTTAAAAACCTATTAAATAAAGTCAAACTTAATTTATGTTTGATGAATCTGTATTCACTTCTCTCAGATGCTATTGATTGGCTTTTGAAGCTGATCGAGTGGCTTGTCTTTTCACGGTGAGATATTTTTTATTTGACTGCGTATTGTCCTGTAATTTTGCATTGCTTGACATGTATTCATAAGTTACCATAAGTGCCGAAATTGAATAGCGTTCGAAAATGGAACCGGTAATAGTGCCGATAAATAGACTGAGACGAGGGATGAATTAAAAATAAGTGAGGAACACGTTGGTATAATCATCCTGGTAAACATACCGGTTAATATTGACAATAAGAGAAAAAAAAACATAAGGTATTATTGTTTACGGATGCACTTCACTGATATTCATAGTGAAAACAAACAAAGTTATGTATGACGAAGTAAACGATATTCCATCTGACATCGTGGTTTGCTGGTTTATCACTAAGGCTTCTAAGCCTAATGTTAAATAGCAAGAAAACGAAGTATGTAAAATTTACCGTATCAAATGTCACACATGTAGATATAAGTGTTTTCTTAGACGGAGAGGTGATAAAACCGGTCGAATCTGCTATACATCTCGGCATAACTCTGGATTTCAAATTACAATGGGGCCCCCACATTGAAGGATTGGCGAACAGACTTAGTTCTGCAGCATACGCGGTTAAAAGATTAGACAGTAAACTGACATAGATACGGCGCGACTAGTTTACTTTAGTTAGTTTCATAGTAATGTATGGTATATTGCAATGAGGCAACGATGCCGATAATAACACAATATTTGTGTTGGATAAGAGGGCTATTCGCGCTATTTATAACCTTGGTTCTAAATAATCATTGAGAGCAAAATTTAAAGAAATTAACATCTTAACTGTTACTTCTCAATAATATATTCTTGATAATGGTATGTATGTACCTAGATGTACATAGACACATATGTGTATTTGCTAGCTAGAATCTATCATTACCATAATGTTAACACCAGGAACAGACATAAACTTATAAAGCCTACTCCTCGGCTAAGTTGAGTTAGTGAGTGTTCTGTGGGGCAATGTATATGCTTTTACAACAATATCCCAGAAAATGTTCAAAACAAATGTATTACAAAATTCAAAAGAATTGTTAAAAAACGTTTGTGTGGTAAAGGTTACTATAACATAAATGACTCTCTTAATGATACCACAGATTGGTAATGGAGCCACCACCCTCAGGCTATTAAATAATAAGTTTAATTGTAGGTACGATATTATTTTGTTATCAGATTTTATGTAACAAAAAAAAAGAAAGCTACTGAGATTATTGCGTCCGTTCTTCTCAGGTCTGGGTGGTAGTTTTGGACTTTCATTAAGTGATATCATATCCTATTATGAATAAAAATATATTATACAAGATATTATATAGATATAATACTAAAATGACTTCATACCATTCTATAATGGGCTATGGAGTGACAAAGGACAATGTGGAGTCTTTGAATGAATCAACTAATCCAAAGGAACTGATGCAAATTGATAAGGTTTTTGAAGCTGTAGCTTTTTTGAATGGTTAGTCTTTGACTTTCAATAAGTGATGTCTGCCTCTAGCCTCTAGAAAAATATTAATTCTCCATAGATCAAAGCAACAAACTATCCTAGGGCTATCATCTACATAGAAGCAGTAGGTGAAAACTTCTTTGCCTGACATCAATAGTAAAAAATATTTTTAGGTTGCTTAGAAAAATGTTAAAAATTACTAGATTTTATCATAATTAGCGTATTACACAGTAATTTAAGGCAAACTAGACACAGTAATAAAAATTTTATTCATTACACCGTAAAATGAATAATTACTTATTATCAACTAGCTGACCTGGCAAACGTTCTTTTGCCATATAAACTATATATGTAAATCTTCCTTGAGCTTCAATGAATCTATTACAAAAGATTTCATTGAGATCGGTGGAATAGTTTAGGAGTTATTAGGGAACATACAAACATACATTCTCTTTTATATATATAGATATTACACATAAAAATTATAAATTTTTTAAGTCTCTTTGTCAACATTACTTTAATAAATTTTCTTACATAATGGAAGTTATTTCTCACATTATTACTATCAAATTCAAAAATTGATATTAAATGGTTCAGAATATAGAAGACTTATAGACTGTTTTTTTAAATGATCCATACTTGAGAATAATTTTGATTCAATTTTTAAATTCATGTCCAATGCTTGGCGGCTTCAAGTTCATGGAGCGGTCACTGACTAATTTTTCATACAAAAATTTTACGCATTCTCCGCTGTATGACACAAATATATTTTTATCTATATCTGAAGTACCCAACATTCGTAAAGATTTCACTGTAAAATATATGACTATATTGACGTCAAAACGTCTTAGTAAAGTGGCTATGTAGACAAAGTATAGCTTATAAATTTACAATTTTGTACTTTGATAAATAATGGTCATATTAAATAATTCTATTTGTAATTTAACCTTACTTGAAGCCTATTTCATAAAGGTTACTTTGGTAGGCATTATCCAACAGTCTGAGATGTCAGTGTGATTGGCATTTCATTTCTAGTTTAACACCATAATATTCATTGTATTAAATACGTTTTGAATATTTGCTTTTAGAGATATAGTTTTTAGAAGAAACGAAGTAAGGCAGTATTATAATGAAACTTTAACTTTTATATTGTACGCTATATTTCTTATGCATAAAAATTCCTTTACAAAAAACATATATATCTAGTCTTGATATATATAAATACAGTGTCCTGATTTTTGTATCCAGTTAACTCTTAAACTAATGAACGGATTTTAATGGGGATTACTTCATAGAGTGCAATTAAGTCCAATTTGACAGATAGCACAGTTTTTATTTCAATTTGGGACCCATAATTATTTTTATTTCCAATATTTGTTTTGTATGGACATAATATTTGCTGAGACAATTTATTAACGCATCGTTTGACAATTCTGCTGTGAAACAATTTCATTATCACAAAAGGGAGCATATTATATGAAATAATTCTTGATGCTATGAAATATTAGTGACAAATTCATAAAAAAACAATATTTTTATATATTGCGTACTGGAACAACGTCTGTCGGCTCAGCTAGTAATATATATAATATTATAATAGTAGGTACAATTAAAATATTTCAGCTATTATTACATCTAAGTTGGGATTGTGATTTATATCTACAGTTGGGAGACAAGATCTCGAACTAGGTAAAACCTGTGCTATGGGTATCCTGTAAAGGAATTATTTATTAGCATTTTATTATCAATATATTTTTTATGTTAAATTAGTACAAACGAGCGTACGGGTCGCCTGGTGTTAAGTAATCACCACTGCCCATTCTCTTGCAACACCAACATTATTGGGACCTAAGGTCTCAAACTTATCATCGTGGATGTGTCGTGTGTTCCTCCACAGTGCAGTTTTCAAGGAACTTTCATCCACGCTTAAGATGACAACTCCTTTATGAGAAGTTATTCTACTACCAGTGGAAGGCTCCTTTGCACGTGATGCTGGCTAGATTATGGATACCATAACGGCGCCTGCGCAGTAATGTATAAACATTACTATGTTTCGGTTTGAGTGGTGCCGCAGCTAGTGAAATTACTGGGCAAATGTGACTTAACACCTTTTGTCTCATGGTGACAATGGTCTCAGAATTTTTGGGTTTTTCAACAATCCTGAACGGCACTGAACGGAATTACTATCAGCTGAACGTCCTGCTCGTCTCGTCCCGTATTTTCATAAAAAAATAGCAATGTTCAATACAAAACTGAACTTAAAAGTTAATAAATTTCAATTATACAACTGTTCCGTGTCTCGACATTACAATATAAAAAATGAGAATCGAACTTGTGATCCACTTAGAAAACTCTGCAACGAGTGATTAACGTTTCAAAAGCTATTTATTGAAACCTCTCCATACTCTTTGCTAATATGTCGATATTACGAAGTGAATGGCCCTCACTCGAGACACATTGGCTCTAGAAGTCTCATTATTTGTTCGAGAGTAACTGCCAAGTATTGTAACAACTTTGTTTATTATCTATTTATTGTATTTCGCACGGTTTTATTACCAACTTATATTGGAGTCTTAGATAATTTTTACGTATAGAGAGAGGCCCTTGCTGTTAGACAACCGATAAAAACAGGCCAGGAATACTTATAGCCAGTTTAGTGTGCGTGATAAGCCTAGACGTATTACACTCGCGATTTGTATGACGCTTAGTGTTAGTGTGCGTGAATTGCTCAAAATTCCGGTTAGTTTTAATGCGGTTATTACACTTGACTGAATTTAGTCATCTAAATTCCGAAGCAAATTTAGAAAGACATCAGAAGCTTCTGATCACACTGTCCTAATTTTAGTTACTGAATCAGTCACCACTTAAAGCGCGACGAAGTCGGACGTGTCGTATAAGTATGAGGATGGCTCCAGTTTTGTCCAGGCACCAAAAAATTGGCATTTGCCTAGCCCTGGCCGTTGGCTAAATTGAAAATTGAAAAAAGAAAATGAAAATCATGGGTGAAAGTTAGCAGACATTACAAAGAGAATAGGTGTTTTAGAGCCAGCAGACTTTATAAATTATCTACGAATGGATTCCATATCGTTTGACAAAATATAATTAAATCAAAATCAATCAAAATCAAATCTAAATCTTGTAACACCGTTAATCAAAAGCAAGATACTATCTCTACTATATACTACTACTCCTACGAGACAGTATTAGTGTAAAAAAAAATTGGTCGTAACACTATGATTTCTTGCAAAAGGAAATTCATATAAAGATTTAAATTTCTTTAATATCCCAAGCCCTGCTGACAAAAACTATCTCTGAAACTTGTTTAAGCTATTACTATTATTTGGGAACTTAGATACGTCTTCCACACACGAAGAGCCACTAGTGACTGAAATCAGTAACTAAATGCGATTACACTTTCCTAAATGCGTTTCTAATAAGGCTTTTAAATGATTCAGTCATTCAGAAACTATCCTTACTTCTGAATTTAGGAAGCTAGGTTGCTGATTGCGATTATACTTGTCTAAGTTCAGTAACGACTAAATTTTGACAACTTAATTCAGTTAAATGTAATAAGCGTTTAAATTCAATTTTTTCTAACGTTTTCACACCTGTCATATTCTATGTAGACGTATAAATTTATCTATTTATCAAAGATACAATGTAACATTACAGATTAAATCTAAAGCGTTACAAAAAAGTAAAGTATACGCAGTCCACTCTGCCCCGAATTATTTTGAGAACAAACTTAGTAAGAGCTACGTACCTACGTAACTGCAGTGAATCAAAGCTCAGATGTCCTTGTAAAAAGAGTGTTGGGTACATAAATGGATAGTATCCATATTGCCTCTTATACAAATGTCTAAGGAATTGTTTTTGGACTTGAAATGATCTTAGATTGGAGTGGTAACTATAATATGTTAGTTGGTGACGGATGAGCTTCGCTTTCATCTAACAAAATCTAATTTATACAGAATTTCATATCAAAGTTTAAATTTTTTTTATGTTAATTACGATATTTGTAAAAGTTTAAACATTACAATATTTATTTAATTTTTTCCATATTTTTGTCTTGCAATGCAAAAGTAATGTTCGCGATTTCTCACACTCGACTAAGTTTTATGTAAGTAAAGTCTAAGCAAAGTCTATGTAAGCTCAACAAATGTAGAAACAGATAATTAACATTAAGTTCGTCTCAGATTGCGGCGATATCGTTTCGTTCAAGATTAAACATTAAACTCTAAGATAAATTCAGACAAATATAAAAAGTTAGTGTGACCGATCCCGCGTTCTCGAGAATGATGGCCGCGGGACGCCATTTTATTAAGGCTTCCATTTAACGAAATGGCGTCATGTGCTCGCAATACGGTTTTTATTTTTCTTTGTTGGAAAACTAAGTGGACCACATTGATATTAATAAATCTTTTCTTGCGCCATTGTGGCTTGGATGTGGAGTTTTATTTAATGATAGAAGGACTGCAGAGACGTAAAATCTCGTTAGAGATTTCTACTGCCGTCCCGAGTTTTATGCAGACTATTATTTTACATCGAAACGGTTTCTTTTAAATATATTTTTGTCACAAATAAGATAAAAAGGCTTAAATTTCTCAAAATTGATTCTTTTGGAATTCTTTTAGATCTCATTTCTAACGCTACCACAGCTTCAGATGCAAACGGTGCTCTGAGAGAGAAGAAGTCGCGCGAAAAACTCTCCCAGCATTCTTTTTTTTGCAATATTTTTAATATACATAGCTGATATTGATATTTGCATTTTATAAGGAAATTTGAAAGAATTAATAAAAAAAAATACAGAAAAACAACCGACTTCAAAAACACTATTCCAAAACAATATTGTGTATGTCCTCCCGTCGCGGCGCCGCTCTCGCCTCTCGCCTCCTCACGCGTTCGACACAAGCACATCTCACCTATAACTATGTATGTAGTTACAAATTTAATAGATTGATTGAATAACATAGATCATTTTCTTAATGAGACCACAGACTGGGAATTTGATTTTATAAGAAAACAAACAGATTTATATAACATAAATATGTTAAAAAATATAAATAGATTTACCATTGACACTTTTCGCATACAAAAGAATGGAGCGAACACCCACAGGCTATTTAATTATAATTATTTATTGTAAGATATTACATTATAATCCATACTTTTATAAAATAAAAGCCCGCTGAGTTTCTTGCTCCCGTTCTTCTCAGTTGTGAGGCATACTGTTTCGAATGGGTGGTAGTTTTTGACGTTAAATAAGAGATTTTACATCCTATTTTGAATTAAAATTTCTGAATTAAAATTAATCAGTTGTAATCTTTGATTAAGGTTTTGTCTCCACTACGCTGCAACTATATACCGCACTACCTAAGAACAATAGCAATTTTATTATGGGATCTATTAGATGCTTGTGTGCGTGGCATCTTGACACTCAATGGCGTCTTTCAAATTTAAACGTACGCTTCGTGTTATTTTACATTGAAATTAAAAAAATACAAAATACTGAATACCATTGTCTTTCTTATTACTTGTAGTATATTACTTGTACATTTTATGTTTCAATTATTAGTGAAGTTTAACAGAACATGTGGCACGTCGTCTTGCAGCACTTTGCGAATGTATGTCTAGTAGTATATGTAGTATCTATTTGGAACGCAGTGGAAACTAATCCTTAATCTAAAGTTGTAATATATGAGCAAGTTGTAAGCATAGGTTGAATTTGATGTTGTAATTAATCAAAATTGTATTTCGTAGCAGGTGTACGCGACGCAGTGGCGCGTTACCCCGTACTGGTGTTTGTGCACGGCGAGAGTTACGAGTGGAGCTCGGGCAACCCCTACGACGGCAGCGTGCTCGCGTCCTTCACGGGGCTGGTCGTCGTCACCATTAACTATAGGTTAGGTATACTAGGTGAGTGAGTAATTTTCCCTTACTTATGCTCTTAGTAATATTGAATGTGCTGTTGAGAAAAGATACATAGAGACGGAGGGAACCGACCTAGTAAATGCTGGTACTGCTCTGCAGCAAAACAAATTGGCCTTTATATAAATCCTTTCTTCTTCGTTTAGTTCGTGTTTGGTATTTAGGTCACTTATCCCTGAAAAGGATAGTTAGGTGGCGCGTCCGCCATTAAATTAATTGAATCGCGGGTCGCGAAGCGCTGCGCAAGCATATGAGCCCCTTATACATTGACGAAAAAGTGAGGGGTAAGGTAGGGGTAGAGGCCACGGGGTTTGGAAGGAGGGGTGAGGAAGCGGGAGTGTAAACGGGAACTTCACAACTGACATTGACGCTGACAGCTACAAGTTCGTTCCGAAATTGTTGTTCTGTACATAATAAATAAAATACTGTTTTTTCCTGAATTTGACAATATTTCATAACATCAATAACATCAAGAATAATTTCGTAAAATATGCTCCCAGTTGTTATAATGAAATGGTTTCACTTCAGACCTGTCAAACCGTACGTCTATAAATTCTCTCATAGAAAATATGTCCTACAAAACAAATATTGAAAATCTACAAAAATATGGGTTCCAAATCGAAATAAAAACTGTCCTATCTCTAAAGTTGGACTAAACTGCAGTCCATGTAGTAATCTCCATTAAAATCCGTTCCTTTGGTTAAGAGTGCACTGAAAACAAACATCAGGACACTGGATTTATATATATATTAGGATTTATAAACTATCACTATATCAAACTATCGTACCAAGAATACTGGCAGCATTTTCCCGTTGGATAGCTAGTCTGATCCGTTGACTGAAATAGCTACCAGTGCTTGGGTTAGCCAACAGCCCTATTGAGGCGCGTAGATAGTTCTTTGTACATTCACCGCGCCTCTGGGTCCCACGGGCTAAGTGTCATGGTCGACACCAAACGGCAAGATGTATGACTCAATGATGCTAATAATAATAATAATAATAAGGCTCTAAGTTATATTTTTTTATTAGTTGTATTATAATATTTCTATTTTCATAACACATACTCGCTCATAATCCAAGATTTACTATCATTGCACAACTTCGACAACTATCAGTAGGGCAATCAAGTTGCTAATAATTGAAACTAAAATACCGGGTTGCGTGGTAAAACTTTGTAAAAATAATAGTACAAGTAATATGAAAGACACTGGGATCACATATTATCAGTAAGTATATTGTATTTTAATAATTTCAATGTAAAATAACATAAAACGTATGTTACAAAATTGGAAGACGCCATTGAGTGTCAAGATGCCACGAACACAAGCACACACTAATAGTTGCCGTAATAAAAAAGCTATTGTTCTTAGATAGTGCGGTATCTAGTTGGAGCGCAGCGGAGACCACGCATCTAACAATTCAATACCTACTTTATGCAAACTGTGCATTTAAAATTTTACACTATTTAACCATTGTCTAAGTTTGATTTTTTACGCTAGGCTCCACTACTGCCGACTTGATTATAGATTGCATTTTCATCAAAATCTAATTTAATTCATCTTATATTCACAGAAAGTTTTCCAGTTAACTTAAAGACAGCAGTTGAAGTATCAAAGATAAATAAAATTCCTAAGAAAACGTTACAAGAACAACTTCAACACAATTATTGTTCTTTCAAATAATTGAGCCGTGATTTTCAAAGAGTAAGTTTAAAAAGCGAGAAAAGTTGAAGCTGTCTATGAAGTTAGCCTGCAACCTGTTAATTGGATATTTGTTCACAATTTAATGTTATTCGATATTTCAGTTTACCAGTGGGAGGCTCCTTTGCACTGGATGCCGGCTACATTATTGGTACTATTACAACGGCGCCTATTTCTGCCGTGAAGCAGTAATGCGCAAGAATTATTGTATTTCGGTCTGAAGGGCGCCGTTACTAGTGAAATTACTGGGCAAATGAGAGATAACATTCTACGTCTTAAGATGACGAGCGCAATTGTATTTCTGCTCAGAATATTTGGGGTTATCAGGTATCCTGAGCAGTACTGCATTTTAATGGGCAGGGCACAATTACTATTGTCTCGTCTCTTAATTACACAAATAATACTGAAAATAATTGTTTTATGAATGATGCGGGAGTCTAACCCGCAACCTCTCGCGTTCCGTGCGAGTCCCTCTTTCCAACTGAGCCAACCATTCGAGAGACGTATTGTCACAAATCTAAACAAATTGTTTGCGCTCGCACGGAACGCGAGAGGTTGCGGGTTCGAGTCCCGCATCGCTCACAAAAAAAATATTTTCAGTTTTATTTGGGTAATTAATCCCAGAAAAGAGGGTTATCACGTTAAAATATAAAATCGTCCCTTAAATTCATAAAAAAAAAGAAAATAAATAAAACAATATCACATAAAAATTATTCTAAGAATGCAAATCTGTTTGACCTGAAGTAGTTGAAGGCATTGCTTTGGAAACATTCCTGAGATGAAAAATTTGCATCGAGGTTCCTTTTAGGTCACAGACGTTGGAAGAATTTCGCAATATTACTGCGAGAACAATGCACTGAAAATGTTTGAGCTTGATGAACATTTCGGTATTTAAACCATAAAATAATATTTAAAAACTTTTTAACAAGAGGAATTTCAAGCCACTGCACTTAAGAACAATAAATAATTTTGCGCGATGAAGAGAATATTTTTATTTTATTTTAATAGCAACGTTTCCACTCATATGGAGTCAAATCTTAGATAGTTTGTTCATCTGGACAGCTGTGAACACGGCGAAGAAATAGCGGAAAACTGTTGTAACAGTGGGAGGCTCCTTTGCACAGGATGCCGGCTAAATTTTGGGTGCCATAACGGTGTCTATTTCTGCTGTAAAGCAGTTATGTGTAAACATTTTTGTGTTTCGGTCTGAAGGGCGCCTTAGCTAGTGAAATTACTGGGCATATGAGACTTAACATAATATTATGTCTCAAGGTAACGAGCAATTGTAGTAACGCTCAGAATTTTTGGGTTTTTCAAGAATCTTGAGCGGAACTGCATTTTTCATAACAACATCATTACACGTTTCATCACGAGAGCCTCTTGGCCGTTTGCCCATCTATCTATGTATCCATGTATCTCTTTCACGCCTAAACCACGGATCGTACCGACATGAAACGAAAAAAGCTAATAGGACGTATGAGCGAAGAATTTTCAAATGTGAGATGGAGACAGATTAACACCAATTTCAAGTCGGCGAACTCGAGCCAGTCTCGAACAATGTGTGACGTCGACGTGCCACATGTTCTGTAAAACTTTGCTACTAATTGAAACGTTATTTTAGAAAGTTATTTTAAAAAGTTATTTTTGGAATCGGTGTCCTCCCCCCGCTTTCGCCTCTTGCCTCCTTACATCTAAGCCTAAAGCCTACCTTGGATGACACCGGCTCCAAAAATAACAATAATCGTAACCAGAATTAGATTAATTAATTGGATTGTCTAAGAATACGCAATTATTTTTATACTTTTTAGTGCATAATATATCTTCTATTGTATGGAAAATAGTTTTTGAAGTCAGTTAATTTTTTGGTAATTAATTTATATTTTTTATGAATCTGAAGTAGACAATTTATTAGTTAGTGTATGAATAATAAATTGTCTTTATATGTGTAGACCTACAAAATTTTGCAATGCAGCAATGAACGTAAGCGCATTACAATTGATTACAGACAGAAATTCTACCACAGATTAACCGCACCCTTACTGTAAGACGTTAAGCAGTACCATTGATCACCATATTCGACTACGACAATAACTTGACCATAACGACGTTACAGTAGGAGATTCAAATATCCGCATAGCATTATAAGTTTCGGCGGAGTATCGTTAATTTGCTTCTAAGAAATGAATAGTTCCGTTACTTTGTCATGGATCCCATAATCAAAACCTAACCAAAATCCCAAAATCAGTAAGTACTTTGTATTTTATTAATTTCAATGAAAAATAACAAGATGCATGTGTTATAAAATTTGAAAGATGCCATTGAGTGTCAAGATAGCCTACAAGCACGAGATACACGAGAATCTAATAATCTTATCGTAATATAAAAGCTATTGTTCTTAGGTAGTGTGGTATCTGTTAATTATTTATATTAATTATCTAAGTTTGAATATGTATAAAAGCTTCTACCTGGTTGTTTGCGGGTTTTGTGGCTACTACGATATTGATAAAATGGGCTCTGATTTTCAATTACTGCCTGTAACGTCACATAATAAACAGGCATTCAACTTTTTTTTTATGTGAGTATAGCCTCAAGGTGCTTTAGTATACCTATGGATATATATATATATATATATATATATATATAGCTTATACCATTTATAAACAAAATGACAGATTTTGTCCCAACCCCTAAATAATTTACATAAAATTGAGTGCTTTCATGGCTCCCTTTATTAAAAATGCCATTACCCGTAAAATGTGTCGGTTTTGTAATGTATGACATTAAGGTTTTTTCAAACATTGAAAAACGATGAGCTTGTTGATACATTGTCGTATTTGTGAAGTAATGAAAGTACTTATATTTCGCAGTACATAATACTGTTAATTCCGCTATCCCAAGAAATCGCTAAAAATAGCGCTTGTTGACGGCTTATATAACGATTATCTTTTTACAAAGAATAATTAAATATCTACAGAATATGGGAAGAAAATTTTTTCTTAACATTTCTTTTCACATAGCCAGTGCGAAAACAAAACCACCAATATACCACTAACTTTTACAATAGGGAGCCATGCTAATCATTCAATCTAGATAAAAAATTTACGAAAATTTTTTAAATGTACACCAATACCACAGTAGACATAATATGTCCAATACTATTTAACATTTTAATTCTAATTTTGATTCTAATTACTAAGAAAATTTATTGAAATAGGCGTTATCTTGCAGTAATTCGTAACAATTCAAATGCTTTGAGCTTTTTTAAGCTTTCAGAGTTTCGCGAGTCAACATCTCCTGAGGATGCTTCGTGTAAAGGTGAAATACGACCAATTGATTATAGACAAATCTTAGCGGAATTCTTGACGACCCCTGTAGCGTAGTGGTTAGTGAACCTGCCTACTGAGCTAGAGGTCCCGGGTTCGAATCCCTGTAGGTGAAATCATTTATATCATGAATATGAATGTTTGTTTCCAAGTCATAGATGTTTATTTGTATTTATGTATGTTTAAGTAAGAATATTGTATTAAATATATCGTTGTCTTGTACCCATAGTATAGGCTATGGCTTTATAATTTCAAAATACAGTTTGGGGCAAGATAATTTGTGTACGAGTGTGTCCATATTATTATTTATTGCAGTTAGTGAAAATATTATAGAGTGGAATTTTAAGATGCGCGCGCATCACTGTAACACAAAAGCAATAGGTTGGAGTTGGTTCCTAAAATTTTCTGACGTTTGCGTCATTCGTTTTTTTTTTCTTTGGTTTCTTCGTCTATTATTAGGACAGGCAAAGGGTTAAAGCCCATACAGCCGTATTCATTACTTAATAATTAATTGTCAAAGCCGTCTTTGCAAGATTTTTACAAAATTGTTCGTTCCAAAAACGTAGAATAGCACGAGGAATAAATCAATTTAATGATTTTTGCTTCGTTAGGTCAAAGAAGTATAACTTCTTGCGTTCATACATAAGTACACACTTTTTTATAATTACTTACACTGAAGGGAACTCACAGCATTTGGATCTTAATTACTGTTAAATTAACTACATGTTTTATTCAATGATATGTTAATTTGTAATATGGTGCGCTTTCCAGATTGGAATGATCCATGTTTATTCGTATGTGGTTTGTCTGTAAATGTGTTTGCAAAAAGCTGTGATTACAGTAATAAAGAGAAACCATTCAGAGCCCAGGGTTATAGGTTCCGATCACGCAATGCAGCTATTAAACTTGCTTTTGCAAACGCAATCATTGATTGGAGCTTTGAATGTTTTTTATTTTCTTTCTTTGAAATTATAATCTATTGTGTACAGTGGGCAATATTCGTATCACTTCATATCGTATTTATCTGTCGTATGATCGTCTCCCTGTTGCATCATTACGTACTTACGGCCCTTTCCAATAACCTATCTATCCTTAGTTTAGCTTACTAGAGGTAGACAAATCTATCCTTTTACGCTTACTTACATCTCTCTAACCTATCGACATAAAGCATTGGACTATAATTATATTGGACATAACTATGGATAGATAAGATCTTGTCATTAAACGGTGACTGCAATTTATCCGTAACCAGAGATACGTTATTGAAAACGGCCGTTAGTTAATTTATACGTCTAGATCTTTATAGAGTATCGTGCTTTTCGACAACTTATGAAAACAGCACAGGAATATCAGTTTAGTGTGCGTGACACGCTACACCTTACACTCGCAATTTGTATGACACTTTGTGTTACTCTGCGTGCATTGCCCAAAATAGAGAACCCCTAAGATAGCGAACGCGTTTAGAATTTCTTTCGAATTGCTACAAAGATCGTGGTAATCTCTTAACATAGGACTTGTAGAAATGTTTGGTTTAAGAATGTACTATCTTCGCGCCTCAATAAAGTTACCAGAAACGCAAGCGTTCGCAGCTATTTCGGTCAACAGATCAGCCTAGTTATCCAACGCGGAAATGCTGCCAGTATTCTTGGTACGCTTCCTCGTAATGATAGTTTTAATTTTATGTAATCATCGTATTGTAAAAACGTTTATGTGGTCAAGGTATATAATTATAACATAAACGACTTTCTTTATTTTATTAAAAACACGACGGATTTTTTGCGCGTGTTCTGTGTGCGATTTAACGTCCTATTTTCAAACAAAAATATATGAATTTAAAATGGGATTAAATTGAATTTGCTGACAACACCAACTATGACGAAATAACGAAATCCCTAAAGTTTCTCCATATTTTTAACTATAACTTAATACGTGAGTTTCCATCCCTACTCTGTGCTATAACATATAATATATATATACTTCATTATATTAACTTTAATTACACCTAGTGAAGGTAAAAGTATAGGGTTAGATTCTGCTAGCTGTCGTAGAAGAAAAGTTCTAAAACAATATAAATCGCATATATAATGAAACAAATGTTGACAATATGACATTGTCAATATGCGTATCACTCCGGCTAGGTATAAAACTGAATGAATCAATGTGGATGTGGCGTTCAGGTAGATGCTCTTGAGCGTCACGGGTTAGCCCGCTTAAAATCGGCAGGCCGTATCAGTCGTCACGCCAGCATTAATGAAGTCATATGCAGGGCATTTGCCGCTCTTAATATACCAGCCGTTGTAGAGCCAAATTACCCGCCGCGATGGCAAGCGTCCTGATGGAATGATGCTAGTGGCTTGGAAACGGGAAAGGGCGCTGGTGTGGGACGTGACTCGTGTCGACAATCTGGCTCCTTCTCATGTCCAAGTTACGTCAGTTGGTGCTGGGACTGCAGATTTGACTGCCGAAGACAGCAAGCGCCGCCAATAAAGTCTCAGTGAGTCTTCATCATCGTTGTGTCGTTTGGTGTCGAGACATTTAGCCCGTGGGGCCCATAGGCGCGCAGAATATTCACAAAACTATTTCCGCGCCTCAATAAGGCTACTGGAAACCCAAGCACTGGCAGCTATTTCAGTCAACGGATCAGCCTTGCTATCCAACGCGGAAATACTGCCGGTATTCTTCGTACGCTTCCACGCAATGATAATTTTAATTTTATGTAGTCATAGTATTGTAAATAAACATAGTTATAAAATTTGTTTTGGAATAATAAATGTAATTAAATAGGTATTATAACAGATTCTCGTTATAATAAATTAAAATGGTTAAATATAAAACGTCCATTTTGAAAATAATGCAACATAAATATTAGTAATAAATAATGCATATTTAGCTTCCTTTGAAGAATTTCACGTCAATAAATGTATTTTCTGAATGTCCTGTTATCAGAATCAAATTAAAGTATATTTTTCTTCAATGGGTGTGATAAATATAGTTGATAATAATATGCTTTTGATTTACATGTTACATTAAAATAATTATGACTACATTAAATTAAATATTTATATATTTTTATCATTAAATATTCCAATAATAACTGAATGCTTATATTAAGTTGAAGTTATATCATACTGAGCACTATTGAACACCCTAAAACAATTGAAAAGATACTTAAGACGTATTCAATTTGAATGGGCTGCCATTTACGGAATTAGATGCCGTGTTTACTGACAATTTCATTTCAACTAAATGATTTTAGGTATCATAATATTATCGTAACGTACAAGTTAATTATTCGTTCTATTTTGTTATCATCTTTTGTTAGTAGAATTATTGTGTATTTTAATAAATAAAATTTTCAAATCGTGTTCCTAATTTTTTTCATCATTAGCACTTTATATATATTAACACTTATATCATTAACACTTTGATAGCTTGCATAAGGTCTTAAAAACGACTAGTTAATACTATTTACAAATTTATTTTGCGCCACTATTCATTGACCATTGATAGTGAAACAGTAGTGGCACTGGGCAGGGCACATAGTCCGATGGACAGAAGGCCTTTGGGGCAGTAAATTTCTCGAATGGTGACCACGTTACAAAAGACATAGTGTTGGTAGGCACCCTAGAAGATGTACCGACGATCTGGTCAAAATCGCTGGAATTCGTTGGATGAGGGTAGCACAGGACTGATCGTCGTGGAGATCTTTGTCCAGCAGTGGACGTATTCCGGCTGAAATGATGATGATGATATATAGACGATGCAGGAATCGAACCGGTGCTTCTGGAATTAACAATTCCAACGCTCCTAAACCAACAGGTGTTACCTCTGTGCTAACCCTCTAATACCTACAAAAGCCTTCTTTACACTACACGCCCTGCCCATTACAACACAGTGCCGCTCAGGATTCTTAAAAACCTAAAAAATACTGAGCGGCACTACTCTTGTGCTCGTCACCGATATAAGATGCTAAGTCTCATTTAGAGATGTTAAGTCTCATTTTAGACAGAGTTGTTTATAAGCAATTATATGATTACTTAAAACACACTTTTATCTCAGAGCAGCATGGTTTCTTGAAAGGACGATCCACTGTTTCAAACCTTATTATTTGTAGCGATTATCTGGCTGTCCATAGGTCAGAAACTTGAAAAGTCATTTATACATATAACAGTAAATGTTTCGAAAGAATTGACCACTTACTATTTTTGCGTAAGTTGCAGTCTGTAGGTATACGTGGTAAACTGTACAGATGTTTTTTTTAATTCAAAAATATTATTATATGCTGACGATATGAAGATAATATCTCCTATCAGATCACTTGAATGTGCACAACACCTTCAGGATGATCTCAATACATTTGAACATTATTGCTTAGAAAATAAATTAGATTTACATGTCAATAAACGTTATATAACTTCATATACTACAAAATCTACTATTGATAATAAATTAATATTTGACGATCACATTAACTCGATCATAAGTAAGGCATCGAAATCCTAAGGTTTTATATTACGTATGTCTTCAGAATTTATTGCCATTAAACCCATAAAAATATTATACTGTGCGTATGTTAGAAGTCACTTAGAATACGCCTCACAAGTGTGGAACCCCGGCTACAATACATACATTAGACGTATTGAAGCGTTACAAAAACGGTTTCTGCGTCATCTTCAATTTAAAATAAAAGCATATCTTCCGAACTACAATAAGCGCTTTTAAAAATTCCATATTCTGCCATTGGAAGAGAGGAGACGTATAGCCGATCTCATTTACTAAATGAATATAGCGAGGGGTTCGGTCGACTGTCCTGAACTGCTCGCGCGCATTGGTCTTCAGGTTCCGTTTGCCTCACTCCGGAGACCCATGCTGCCTGCATGTTCCCGGAGCTAGAACTAATTATAAACAAAATAGTTATCTACTGCGGGCTGGTCGGTCTTTCAACGACTTGTCTATGCTATTAGACCTGGATTTGTTCACCACTCCAATTAGGCAGGTGTTTCAGGTGTAGTTGTTTTTTTTATTATCATTGTATATAATTTTCGTATTTATTGTCCACTTAACTCATACATCATAAATCGATTCCTATCTGTGAAAACTTTTAACTGTCCTTCTGTAATTACGCATGTAACTTATATTTTTTAACCTAGCTGTAGGTTTTGTTTATTTTATTTATTTTATAAAAAATGTAAAATAAATAAAATAAAATTTGCCCAGTTATTTCACTGCTACGGCGTCCTTCAACCGAAACTCGATAATGTTTACACATTAATTCTACACGGCAGTATCCATAATCTAGTCGGCATCCTGTGCAAAGGAGCCCGCCACTGGTATCCAACTTGTTTACTAATACGACTCACATATTGGATGCAGCTCCTTATAAACAAATTTATTATGCAAATTACACCAATTGTAAAATACTCTAATTGATTTAAATCGCCGAAGAGTTTCGTCGTTGTTCTTCTCACGAGCTTCTACTTTTACATTCAAGGACATGATTGTGCTCTTGATGACCTCAATACCTGCAATTAATTACGTTTAAGTTGCAAAATAGTTTTTTACTTCACAAGAGATACACAGCAGTGTTATATAAAAATCTGTAAGTTACACTTTCATCCTAGGAGATTCTTATTCACTTCACTTTTATTCTAGGAGTCCTTCAAAATTTATGTATACAATTAAAAACCAAGATTTTTGTTTTTATTTTTATCTTTGACAAATAAAAAGTTTTTCATGAAATTTTCAGTGTTTACCAAACACATTTTATGGCGAGAATACACTGTAATTTATTTGAATTGAAATATTTATTTTTTTACCTTATTTTGACTCAAATATTGAAAAAGAATCCTTATTATCAAAACAACTTCAAAAAAGACTTTTTTCCATAGGACTTGCAGTTTTGTCTTACCTTACCTTTAAACATCCCTCCATTTCCACTTCCCGACCTCAGATCACCCGTTATTTATTTTTACTTTCATTTTTGTTATATTCTCTTCCTTTTCCAATATGTTTCATCCTACTAATTTTGTTTTTTAACTTTTTATCATTTTCAAAGGCTTCAACACTGGTCTATAAGTATTAATAACATCTGCTATTTTTTTTCTTAATTGTTCAACACAAATTTTCATATCATTGAATTAAAAGTGAATAAGAAATAATCGTTTTTGCAAACGTATCCGCAATATAATACCTCAGATATTGTGATGCTCGAATCCCCGACTCATCATGTTCGAGTAGGTACACATAATATTCGTATCAAAACGCTATCGACTTGCAAATTCTATTATTCTTGGAGCTGCATTTTCCAATTGAATTCGTATGTGCAATTTCTATTGCTCTTCGATAATGGGACGCAGTAGATCTATTAGTTAAGATAGATAACAATCCAATATTCATTCTTGTAGTCATTCCAACTAGGGCTGCTAACTGTAGTCAAAAATAAAGTATGTATGTTCAATATATTCCACATCTATATCATGGATAAAGATGTGGAATACATGTACATGAACTTTATAAGCTATAACAACTCTTTTTGATATTTAAAACTGATTAATTATATATTACAAAAATAAACAATTAGTAAATAAATTTTGAAATTTGAATTAAATTGAAAAGAATAGGCGCAAAGAACTCGGCTACCTTTAATATGATTTAATTAAAATAAAATGTATTATTTTAATATCCTGATTGTGGTCGTTTCCAATCTATGTTTCATTACGAACGAAATTGATATTATAGTAACCTTACCAGCGGGAGGCCCCGTTGCACAGGATGCCGGCTATATTATGATTATTAACGGCGCCTATTTCTGCCGTGTGGCAGTAATGTGTAAGCATTATTGTGTTTCGGTCTGAAGGGCGCCGTAGCTAGTGAAATTACTGGGCAAATGAGACTTAACATCTTATGTCTCAAGGTGACTCTATATCCTCAGATATAGAGTCACTCTATAGAGATCTCAATCTATAGAGTCTACATAGACTTTAAGCTTTTTTAACTTAGGTGAGTGTGATAAAACTTGACCTTGACTTTGCATTGGGCTGTCTTAGATTAAGCTTAGTATAAATTCAGCTGTTAAATTACTATTAAAACGAAATCAAAGATTTATGCTAAGCTTAGATATATAGCTATAGATCGCATCTTATAGGCCGACAACGCCTCTCTGATTTTTCCGGTGTTCATGCCACCAAGCTCTACATTAATTTAATTCCTAAAATACTTTACTCCATTAGTGAAATTCACAAAATCATCCTTTAGATATGAACTTTGTGGCTACCTCTGTGAGTGAATAACTAACTTAGTAAATAATGGGTCGTTGGAAAAGTATTTTTATATAAACTCTCCTTTAATCAAGTAGAGTTTATATACATTTATTACTCGCTCCACGAGAGGATTCGACAATTTTCTTTATTTTTGTTTGAAATACATTCAATTTTAACGAATAAATTTCCTAGTAATTAATTTATTTAAAGACAAAATATTGCTTCTAGTAATAATTCTTATTAGTATAATTTAATAAGAAACAATGCAAACAAAGAAATATCTATTGATAACGCCAAAGCGGCTGAATAGTTCCCCTATACATATATCACTGTTATAATTTACAAAATAAGAAGCTTATGTAACATTCATTGCGGTATTAAAACAATTTGATCCACCCCTGGCATGTCTTTGACGACGACGTAAATGATGAAACTTATGCAAATTTTCGCATAACTTTGTCATGGGAACAATGTGGGATAGAATGTGTGGAAGAATCTGCTGTTATCGATGTAATTGACGTGAGTGAGGGTATCATTGAATTATAAAATAAACTTTTTAACAATGAATGACATGCCTTGTAAGTGATAAGTAGCGGTGGGCGATTATAAGATATACTATTGAAATCATTCGATTATAAATTTGTCTTGCGATAACTCGATTATTAAAATTAGTAGGTACTAATAAAGTAAATAATTGTGATCGCGAGTCGACGCAGAACAAAGTTCAAAAATACTTTAAGAATATTGTTTTCACGATGAGTATTGGATTTTGGTACACAAACTTTACTTGTACTTTTTTTGCTTATCTGAAAGCTCATACACAAAATATGCTATATTCGTTTGCCCTTGTTGTCCCACCTATTCTAGGACATCCAGTATATAACAAATATTCTTAAAAAGTTGAAAGACAAGAAGATTTAATTTATACCATTAAATATATACTTACATTAATTAAAGCCGTGTTATTAATAAATAATTGGACAAAAATAATTAAATTATTAATAACACATATCAATACAACGTTGTTATTGAATATTAACGAATATGGCTCTATGGGCTCGGACCTTTTGCCTGTCCGATGGACGAAGAAACATTAACGAATGTCGCAAACGTCAAACTAAGAACTTTTATTTATTATTTAAGTATTACAAAGTAGTCATAAATGAACAAATACACTTGGAGATTTTGAGAAAATATTACTGAGCCATTTGAAACAATTTTTTAAACAATTAAATTATAATGGTTAAAAATTGCTTCAATTGACTTTTTCTGCCGGAAGTACTAACGTTACTTCCGCCAGAAAAATATTCTGAGTTACCCCCAAGTCACGCTTAAAGAAGTTTTACTTCAATAAATAATTTATTATGTGCAAATTTTCTTTATTATTAAAACACCATTTAAGTATATAACCATATTTATTATACTAATCATTTTAATCTTTTAGCTAAGCAGCCGACATCGACTCTCGACTTCGAGTCTCTCTAATATTACAACAGTATTAGTAATACTAATTAGTAACGTCATTCGATTATCAAAAAACCGTGTTACTAATTTGATAATCGAATATCAATACAATTTACTAGTAATACAAAATTATTCGATTATAGTATTCATTCATAATCGCCCACCGCTGTGGTAAGATTTGAGAGCCAAAAAACTTACAAGATACGAAAGGGAAAAGTAATAAAAGAAGTATTACATCAGCGAGAAAGTGAAACTATAAGCGCCAAACCATTTTTATCTTGCTAACATGATTTATCTCTGTATTAAGATGACGGAAATTAAAATCTCGAGAAGCTACAGGACTTAATGGCTATTCATATAAAGCAGTGAGCGGGCGTGCTTGGATTTGTAACGATGTCGTATCGCAGCCGTTTGGACGACAATCGAGATACTATTTGCTATGTCTACTCTATTACTACTAGTTTGTCTGAAATCAATGATTGTAGAAGGGCTTGGTAATTTAAACGCACTTAAAATTGAAAATCTTTATTTTACTATTTCCACTAATAATACTTATTATAATCAATGACTCAATACAATTTGTGCAGCGTTACCTTACAATTCACAATAATTAATGTTCTCTCTCGAAAAAAACTTCCAAATTTCTATATTTGATAGTAAAATATATAATAAGTATACAAAATTACTTCTACGGGACGTGTTGAGGGATAAAACTTTATTATGCTTAAAACTAATACGGTTTGTAGGGGAAAATCCAGGAAACTGGGAAAACCTGGCTATTTGCTATCACTTCACCTAACTTAAGACTAATGACTAGAACAATGTTTTCTCAGACCATCACAGTGATGATGCTACCAACTTATAGTTGGCACTACAGTAGTGTCAACTAACTTACACGAATCAAGTTTACCAAAGAATTGAATACAATTTGCTATTATAGTATTATTCTAAAATTATTGTTATTATTATATAAAACAATACTAACACAGTAAGTAGTTAAATGTTATAATTAATTGGGATGTCTTATCTAATCAATCATATATCGTGAACTTAAAAATGTCAAATGTCTTATGACAGTTCATGACGTTGGTAGCGCTTGTAAACATCAAGCTGACATGATGCACTTGTGCTATTTGTAATCAATTGGTATTTAAATGAACTGTTATTAAATAAATGAAACTTTTTAATAATATTTGGTATTTTTAATTAAATTATTTCAAACCAACACATAAAGAAATAAACATTTTCACTGTTGCTTCTCAATATATTTTTGTTAATGTTCTGTATGTTCATGAGCACATTGAGAGATTTGCTAGAAACTGACAATCATAATGTTATCACGAGGAACATACATAAACTTGTTATGCCTACTACTCGGTTAATTTGAGTTAGTAAGTCTTTTATTGGACGATGTATATGCTTCTACAATACGATCCCAAAAAATGTACAAAATAAGTGTGTTACGAAATTTAAAAAAAATTGTCAAAAACGTATGTGTGGGAAAGGTTGCTATAGCATAAACGATTTTCTTAATGATACCACAGACTGGGAATGAAGCGAACACCCTCAGGCTGTTTGATTATAAAAGTTTATTGTATTACATTGTAATCCATATTTTTATAAAAAAAGACCGCTGAGTTTCTTGCGCCTGTTCTTCTTTGGTCTGAGGCAGTCTATTTTGAATGAATGGTAGTTTTTGACGTTCAATTTTGAATCCTATTTTGAATAAAAATATTTTAATTTGAATTTAATAAATCTATAGAAATAGTGAAAGGAGATGATTTTGCAGGTTTCCTCAATCCTCGATCCAACGATTTTCCAAGGTCACCAGCGAACTACGGTTTGATGGATCAAATAGCAGCTCTGCACTGGATCAAAGAGAACGTGGCAGTCTTTGGTGGGGATTCTACAAACGTTACGCTGATGGGACATGGTACAGGGGCTGCCTGCGTCCACTTCTTGTTGACATCACTTGCTGTTCCGGAAGGTAAAATTATTCTTATTAATTAACTATTATTTCTGACGACCCATATAGCCGAATGGTTAGTGACCCTAACTACTAAGCTAGAGGTCTCGGGTTGGAATCCCGGTAGGTGCAATCATTTATAATTTGATGAATATGAATGCTTGTTTTCGAGTCATGGATGTTTATATGTGTTTATGTATGTTAAAGTAAGTTTATTGTATTAAATATATTATCGTTGTCTTGTACCCATAGTACAGGCTATACCTAGTTTGGGACGAGATAATTTGTGTAAGATTGTGTCAATATTATTATTACAGTCGGCCAAAGATTAATCAAAGTATGGATCTATATATTTACTATTCAATCAAAACAAATCTTACAACTATATTTATAATACTATGACTACATAAAATTAAAATTATCATTACGAGGAAGCGTACCAAGAATACAGGCAGCATTACCGCGTTGGACAGCTAGGCTGATCCGTTGACCGAAATACTTTTACGCTTACTTAAATTTCAATAACCTATTGACTATTATATTATATATTATAACTATATTGGACATAACTATGGATAGATAAGATCGTGTCATTAAACGGTGACAGCAATGTATCCGTAAGTTAAACTAAGGATAGGTAAGTTATTGAAAACGGCCGCTATACATCTTAGAATCTACCAATACCTGTCAGAACAGTTTAAGAAGAAACTTCTTCCAAACTATTAGAATCCTTAGCAGATATTACAATAAACGACCCAGAGCGTAAATTAACAAGCTCCTTTTATATTACGCCTGAGACCTTTAGAGATTGGTATTTTAATAAAATAAATACAAACCATTAGTAGATCCACTCTCATTCACATTAAGTGTTTGTTCCAAGATACAATTTGTTTATGAAAATATTCCAAATTAATACCAGAAACAATTACATCTAATGTACCATTAAATGTAACAAGCGCGAGAATTTGAACATTGTGATGTAGAAGCCACATTAAAATAATAACCACAAATAGCTGAGGTACCTCTACAGAATTGTGACCCTTAAATATTGCAGACGTAGTTATAAGCTGCTGAGAAATTCGGCTGAGACTGCGTTTTGAATTATGCCGACCCGATTTAGGATTTTAGTGCTTACCCGCTTGGGATAATTTCAACATTTAACGAGGTATTTGTTGTCTTGTTTCGTTCTATTTTACCCGTCCCTAAATCTTTTGGTGCTTTTTTTGAATTATTGCAAAAAGTTTTTGGAGTTTACTCCTTAAGCATCGAATTTCATTTAAGGCGCCCGGTATAAGAAAAATATGGAGAGTAAAACCTACTCATCAAATGGGGTAGTAACGTTTTTGATGCGCATCATTTCTCGCGCACCTTTCACTTTTCAGTTGTCGTGACAGTCTAGACGCTCGGTCCCTATATTAGTTGTATTGCAGTGATACGTATAGCAAACATATTTTGAAGCTTTATAATATTATTGAAATTGATTTATTATTATACTTTCATAAAGTTAAGTGTGAATTCTATAAATTATGGAAGAAAATGGTGTAAATAATAGTGCCGGAAAATCTGATTGGGCACGTGGGCACTAAGTTACAATTCTTACATTAATATGACATGTATTGTATATATAAACATGCTTGTGTGCTTTGTATTTATTAAATATTGAATTATCAATATAGTTCATAAAAATTTATATGAGCTATATTGATAATTCAATATTTAATATATGTCGAAAAGAAGAAGGGCCATTAGTTTTTAAAAAGCGCAGAACCACTGACCTATTGATCATTGGCTCTGCTATAACTATATTTGTCCTACTGAGCAGGTAACATACCTACATTTAGCCTACTTATAATTTAATGCAACTGCTGACTATTAGAAAAAGGAAACGATTCAAGAGAAATAACCATTTTTATTTAGCTATCAAACAATCCCGTAATACTTTTTAAAGCAAAGTAATAACACAGAGGTTCAGTATAGAAAACAAGTAAATAGCTATAACATAATATTTTTAAAGCACAGACATTCAGTATAGAAACACAAGTAAATAGCTATAACAATTTAACTAAGTACATAGGAATAAAGTTAATAGTTAAAGTTACAATGTTCTCGCTCCGACTGCTGGCACCGAACTGAGCTGCGCGTCGTCGAGTTTTCTTCTCCCCCTGTGTGAGGGCGGAAGGAGGGTGTCAGGGTGGGGCCCTATACCCTGGCACTTCTTCTCCCAAGACGTTGGGAGAGTCATTTGATTATATTTGGAGTCTTCTTGGAATGTGGTTGTGGTCGCTACATGTGATGTCATCTCACGCGCCCGAAGGGCGCGTGGGGGATGATGATCGAGGCGATAGCCTCCAGCATCAGGAATCAGCGCTGGACATGACTATGTCCAGGTCGTTGGGGTGGGGTTCTTGCGTCCCCCATGACGTTTTTCCTTCCGTTTTTCAACATTTTTGTCTTCATTAGGCTTCTTGGTGGGCGCCCCCGCTTGAGCTGCGCGCACTCAAACAACTGGTTTTATACCCTTGCTATCTATATTACACAATGCTTTTAAATTAGGTAACTACCCACAAAATAATTAAAAGACGATTTTAAATAATTGGTAGAAAGCAAATTCAAGTTACTTTGGATTCAAACAATATTCTAAAATCATTAATTATTAACTAAAAATGATTGAAACTAATCTAAGTTCAAACTCATAACTAATCATATTTGGAGTCATTAATTAATTAACGTAAAACTGTAATCATCTTAAGTACAACACAACCAACATTATAATTGAATAAACTTAAGAATAATAGTATATATAGCGCATTTCACGCCAAATAGTAATTTTTTTTTGTGTGTGTGACAGTTTTGTGTGTGTGTGTTATATATATTCTTGTGTGTAGCCAGCATACACAGTATACTGCGTGATAGCTTACGGATGTAGAATAAAATACCTAAAAAGGTGTACCAAAATGCAACTTCCTTGATGGCATTATAAAATTGGAATTTTGAGTTCCACTATTAACAGGAGTTGTGTTTGGGCATTTCCTGACATATTTTGAGCGTTAAGGATTTATTTCATTTTTAATAAATACGCTTTTAATAGCTTCTACTATATGTCTGTTTGTAACCGACTCCATTGAACTTGATTTTGTTTAGTACGTGTTCAAAGACAATCGTTTTTGAGGAGTAAACTCCAGTCTTGCATTGGAGCTGACACACACTCTTTTTTTTCAATCTTTATTTATTTACAGATGGTTTGATCACAGGGTTAACATGCCACCCTCATTATGATACAAATAGCGAAAAAAAACACATTTTATATTTTCTCCTACCTAAACCTAACTTAACCAACTTATATATACTCTTAGCCTCCGAAAGGGGGAAAGCCAATATAAGATTACACGCTCCTATTTCATATAAGTTCATTTGGAATTTCAGAGAGAATTTTGTTCTTTCAGCCTCGATTCGAACACATTCCACCATAATATGGTATGCATCCTCAATTCTACCACATTCTACACATAAAGGTGACTTTACTCACTTACGGCCGTTCCCAATATTCAGTCTATTGTCTATTTGTCTATCTATCTTACTTGAGATAAAAGTCGTAACTATCGTTGACTTTTCTGTCCCAATAAACTTATCGACGGTAACTTACCTTATCCGTACACGCTGTCTGTCAATGGGACGACGTATAGCTTAACAGCGATAGAAGTTTTTATGAAAATTGCAATTCACGCGTCCCAATATAAGGCGATAAGAATGACTTATCGGGTATATTGGGACAGCTTCAGGTTATTGACAACTTATTACTGACAGTAGAAGTTACTAATTTATCTCTATCTATAGATAGTATATTGGGAACGGCCGTTAGATAAACAAAGTTATTGAGTGGAATATGTCCGGATCGAAGCCTCAAATGTGTAACAATGTCACACCTGCTCATATTAACATTTTCGAACCAAATATGAGTAGCTATACTTGGTTGTATTGTTTTAAACCAAATAGCTTTGGTTTGTGATCTTTCATCAAAGTACTCATTCCATATTGTTAATGTTCAATGCTCAAGTGATTTATATACACTCCAATGAGTAAGCATATGATTCCGAGTTTCTTTCTAGTTAAGTCTGATAATGGGTATTGACAGAATGAAAAATAATTTCTAAAAACGACAATTTGTGACTCATTAGCAATTTTGGTTGATGTCGTTCAAATATAATTAAAAGGGTAAATGTGTAACACTTTTTTCATGAATTTCCAGCTAATGTAGAAAACGCCTTTCTATTATATATATACTTTTTTTTTATAAAAGCTGGTCTGCTAGTCAGGGACTAAGTTACAATATTTCATAGAAAAAGCGATGTTTGAAAAATTATTTACGCTCGTTTGCCCTCTCTTCCATAATATAATAAAAGATGTGCTCTACATCATTTTTCACTATTATTTTTAAAAGAGTATAATGGGAGACTTCTTTCGACGTTTATTTTCTCTCCGAGCGCATTAATTGTTTCCGAAGCAGTGCTTTAATTTTTTTTAGCAGTGGAAGGCTTCTTTGCACCGGATGCCGTGAAGCAGCTATGCGTAAGCACTACTGTGATTCGGTAAGGGTGCCGTAGCTAGTGAAATTACTGGGCAAATGAGACCTGACATCTTATATCTCAAAGCGCAGTTGTAGAGCCGCCTAGAATTTTTGGGATTTTCAATAATCCTGAGCAGCATTGCATTATACCATCAGCTGAACGTCCTGCTCATCTCGTTCCGTATTTTCATAAAAAAAATATTATAAAGTTACTGCCATTATCGGCAATTGATTAAGGAACACGAGTGTAGAAGAACCGCATGGAAGTAGGTAGTAATTGTAACGCGCATTATACCATCACAATGTAATGAAACTATATTAATATTATACACTTTATTATAAGTGAATCTTAAGTCCTATTTTTATAATAATAACATATTTATAAAAAACATCATTATCAATATAAATATAAAAATAGAGTCTGACCGGCCGGTGTAGGTTCACTACAATTCTGCCAGTGGTTAGGGCGACAGACTGAGGAACCGCCGCATGATACGTGCCATCCCCAAAATAGCTACCTCCTGTATCTGACCCTTAATACAGTTATTAAGCGAGTGCGTCTTGTGAGGTGGTCGAGGCTCTTTGCTATAAGACCGTTTACGGAAACGACTATCGGGACAATTATTGTAGCATCAACATCCCACATGTCAGTAACCTCGCTTGCTAGCTGCACTTACGCACAGATACTTCGACAATTTATGTATCTCATCTTTCACAAGGTTATTATCACACGGAACGGTGATATCAACAATAAATGCCCTACGCTCTAACCGATCTACCAACACAATATCCAGCTGGTTTAGTTTGCAATGATAGTTCTGTCCGTGATGATAAATCGGTTCCAGTTGAGCTTAGCACGGCTGTAATACAGGACTTCAAAATGCATAAGATTGTATCGAAGAACAAGTGTCTGATGGATAATCCTGCCTACTTGGTTGTGTCTGTTCAAATACTCTCCATCGGTAAGTAGAGAACAACCAGAAATATTTATTTTTTAATGAAAATAAGGGACGAGACGAGCAGGACGTTCAGCTGATGGTATTAGATACACACTGCCCAGTACAATGCAGTGCCGCTCACAATTCTTAAAAGACACAAAAATTTTGAGCGTTAAGTCTCATTTGCCCAGTAATTTCAACGGCGCCCTTAAGACCGAAACACAAAAGCTAGTAGAAAATAAATGAATTGAGAACGTCCTCTTGTTTTGGAAGTCGGTTGAATACAACTAGTTAATACGATGTCATTGTATTCATATTTTATCTTAAAAGATCATAGTCATAAATATTCAATATTATGTAAACGACATCGCTTGTTTTTACTTGTTCTAAATAATGCCGATCTACTGTAATAATTATTTAGCATAATCTTAATATATATAAATCTCGTGTCACAATGTTTGTCCTCAATGGACTCCTAAACTAATGAACGGATTTTACGACATCGCTTGTTTTTACTTGTTCTAAATAATGCCAATCTACTGTAATAATTATTTAGCATAATCTTAATATATATAAATCTCGTGTCACAATGTTTGTCCTCAATGGACTCCTAAACTAATGAACGGATTTTCATGGTGATTACTTCATGGAGTGCATTTTGGTCCAACTTGAGAGATAGGGTAATTTTTATTTCAATTTGGGACCCATAAATATTTTTATTTTCAATACTTGTTTTGTATGGACATATTTTCTATGAGACAATTTAGTGACGCACGGTTTGACAGTTCCGCTGTGAAACAATTTCATTCTAACAACAGGGAGCATATTTACGAAACAATTTTTGATGTTTTGAAATATAAAACAGTTGTTTTTTTTCTATCTACAGAACAACGTCTGTCGGGGCAGCTAGTGGATATTTAATACTTCGTTTCACCGTAACATCAATAATATTATTTAAAACTATTCTAAGATATTGTTGTTATCTACATAAGCAATTTGATATTGTTTAAAGTGATAAACCACACTTGTGGGATTAATTACACAATTAAAATTTATTAGATTAAATAATTATTATTAATTAAGCTTTGAAAGAGATCTTAAGACAATTTTCTAATATGCCAATATTAGGGTCAAGCAGGTCATCAACTGTAAAGTAGATCCTGTAGATGAAGGAATAACCTGAGAGTTGAACAAGACATACAAGATTTAACGCTATCAATATTATTTTTTTTGTTGTAACATTTCCAATTGAAAAGATTTATCTTTATATATATATTTTATTTTACCTTCTCACTGGCTATTCTACAGAAAGATTAAGAACACTTAACGCACAAAGGAAATAACTTGCTTTTGTGGAGCTGAAAATGTTTCTTGCTACTTGATAAAATGTAGTTGAGATTGTACTGCATTTCGAGAATTCTGAGAGTCCTCAAAATAGTCCAACTATTCTTGCAATAAAACTACAAACGATCCGAGAAATATAAAAACAGGGTTCTTTTGAAATACTTTTGTTATTCTTCATACTTCATCACATTTCACTTCACGTCTTAAATCATAAAAAATACTTGGATCTCATTGATATATCTCATATTTTTCAAAGTGTATTTATCCCTTCACTGTATTTTATGTAGAAGGGTGGTAATTTAAACGCACTTAAATTTTAAATATCTGTATTTTACACTTTCCACTAATAACTATTATATTTTATACAATTTGGGCACTTACAATTCACAATGTCCTCAAACTAATCGTTCTAGCTTATATAGGGCACGACCGTCTTCCGTAATGATGCTACCAACTCTTAGTTGGCACTACTGTAGTGCCAATTATTGAGATTTGAATTAAGTATTTCTTGAAATAAAAGTCTATTTTAAGAAATACGTACTATTTGAATAGAAATAACGATTTTTTTGTGGAAAAAGGGGGCCGATGGGCATGAGGATTACTTAATGGAAAGTGATCACTGCCACCCATGGAAAACTGCACCACCGGAGAGTATACAGATGCGTTACTGGCTATTAAGGGACAGTTATGGTGAATTAAATAATTTAAAAGAAATACTTGTAGTGGCGATTCCAAAGCGCTCAGTATAAGCCTAATTGAATAAAATTTATTTCACTTTAACTTTGACTTTTAACTTTGAAACAAACGAAAACTGTTATAGGGGATATCAAGGTTAGAATATAAAGTGTAAAAATTGACAAAGTTACGGTATTTTTAACGAGAATATATGCATATTTAAAGTTTAAAGAGACCGCAACCTCAACATTGTTGACCCAAAATAGGTAAAGGACTCTTATGTACCACGGTATGTTGGTCATACACTTTATCAGATACCAACAATTTGTAGCTCATATTTAACGGAGTATTCATTTTGTGTTGTATTTTTAATTCATGGAACATATTTATATTGTATATGTGATTTATTTCGATGATCATTTTAATGTTAGTATATCTTACATTATAGCTTTAAGGGTAAATACATTGTACATATGTAAATTGTATACACATCATTATAATAAAGTCCCAGTTACTGTTTTTTTTGTCCCAGGCATAATCTTTATATATAAAAATGAATTGCTGTTCGTTAGTCTCGCTAAACTTCGAGAACGGCTTGACAGATTTGGCTAATTTTGGTCTTGAATTATTTGTGGAAGTCCAGGGAAGGTTTGAAAGGTGAGTAAATATGAAAGTGTTCGGAATTAAATAAAAACAACAATTTTGTTTTTAAAGGTAGTTTCGTGAGAGTTTGGTTAGGTTCTGCTTTTGGGATCCATGACAAAGAAACGGAACTCTTCAATTCTCAGGATCAAAAAGTCGGTGTCAGCCAAGGTAGGTCTGTAACTACGGACATAGTTATCGGGGAGATGTGCTTGAGTCGCACGCGCGACGTGAGGAGGCGAGAGGTCAGAGCGGGGCTGCGGCGGGTGTACACCGATTCAAAAATAACAATAATGGTTACTAGAATTAGATTTATTAATTAGATTGTATAAAAATACGCAATTATTTTTATACTTTTTAGTAGGTATATATTATATCTATTGTTTTGGAATAGAGTTTTTGTAGTCGGTTGTTTTTTTGTTAATTTTTTTTATTATTATTATTTTAGTTCACATCTTATCCATAATGCAATTTCAAGGACTGACGAAAATATGCAGTAAAGATGTTAAAGATATAGGTAGCTTAAATATAACTTCCTAACACGTTTGAAATTTAAATATATTTTACCTACATCACACAATTTGCAGGTTTCCAAAGGTAGATATTATGCTAATAAGCCATGTTTGACAAGTACCGTGAGTATGAATGCAAAGCAAGCTAAGCGTCTTATTCATTCCAAAGCTGGGATTATTCCAAATGAATGTGCGAGTGACCCAACTGGAGTATTCCAAGGGCTTATCTGTGACAAAGTTCGATAGAAACTTCTTTAATTTTTGTTCAATTCAATAGATTTCTTTTTGTTGAATATTTCGTTAACTTTTTCTACTTGAATGCATAATTTATACCATGTAAACTATTACTTAGCGACATACAACTTAGTTTAGAAAGAAGATAAATAATAGCACAATTTTGCTCAAGTTAAGCATAATGTTTGCATCCACTGAAATTCCAACAACGTCAACTGTGTTCGGACCAATGCATCCTACAGACGGAAAAAGGCATGACAGAAGGCTAAAGACTGCGCATTTACCACTAACAAAATCCCATTCCTTCTACCACGGATCTTCGGAAACACTTCTCTATCGATCTCGAGCGATTGCAAATTCCTTGGTCACCTGGAAGGCAAAGCCAAATTGGCTTCTAAGAAACTTGGCGTTATAAATAGAGCACGGCAATACTTCAAGCCTTCAAACATATGGAATATTGTTCATCTCTGGGTCTGGAGCACCCTAGTGTCAGCTCGAACCATTTGATCTTGTGCAACACAGAGTGCTCGAATTGTCGGTGATTCAGTGCTTTGTGAACGGCATGATGACTTGGCGTTGCGTAGAAAAGCCGCTTCATTGTGTGTCTTCTACCCCGTTCGTTTATCACGTGGAATTATCCGAAGAGCTATTTGACCTGATTCGTTTCAGGGAACAAGTTCCAAGGAACTTTCTTCCACGTACAATCAAGCTCTGGAATGAGCAGTGTTTCCAGAACGACATAACATGAGTACCTTCAAGAATAAGACCGTATACCTTCCTAAAAGGCCGCCAATGCTCATGCCATTCCTCAGGTGTTGTAAGAGAATGTGAGCGGTGATCACTTAGGTTCACTTAACTTAAAACGTTTGTTTGTCCTCCTCTTCCATAAATAAATGGAAGTGTAAACGCTTGCCATGCCCAAATTGTGAGTATGGTATTACCTTAGATTGCGACATAGAGAAAGATGCTAAAGAAATCAATAGAGAAGACGCACAAAAGTACGCAAGTGTGAGCGAATTTACGCCTCAAGAGCCACTATTTGGGGAAGCTTACTCATCTAGTAACAGTCCAGTTTCTTCGAAGATAATTTGTTGATTGTTCTTCAACAAGTCGACACTAACCAAACATATTTATTGATTCATTTACGACATATAGATTAAAGTATATAGTATTTTACATAGAACATACAATAAGACGAACTTGATAAAAAATATTTTAGTTGCTCGTGCGAGATTAAACTGGTATTGCCTGCCGTTCCATAAGTGAAATTGGATCTAATTGTTAAAATACGTGTTACCAATGTACTCCTACTTTATCGGTAGTACTTTTATTCTTGGTACCAAGCATGTTTTAAAAAGGACAATATCTAAATCCGCCCCAGAACCGATGAACATGGGACTTACACCATAATTATTTAAATATTTTATTCTATTAGTTGAAAATATTTATATCAGACGCACACTTATGAATCAAAATGTATATTTTAAAAGAATTGTACTTGACGAATTATAATGATGGCCGACATGTTTGAACCATAGAGTACATAAAATCATATTAATCAAATTTGTTTCAAATGCCTGTCATCTCAAATTGATTATATGAAAGAGGATGAATCACTCACGATTCAAAAATAATTGTGGATGACAATTCGATTCGATATTATACAGTTTATTTTTTATTATTTCTAATATATAAAATTCTCGGGTCACGGTGTTAAACATTGAACTCCTCCGAAACGGCTTGACCGATTCTCATGAAATTTTGAGTGCATATTGGGTAGGTCTAAGAATCGGACAACATCTAATTTTTCATCCCCCAAAATGTTAAGGGTGGTCCACGCCATTTTTTTTTAATTTTTTTGACAGTTGTTTTTAAATTTGTTCGATTATGAGTCAGCAAACTTCACATTTTCACTCATCTACGTTCAACGGTTACTTTTGTATCGCGATTTTAATATCGGCAATACAACGTTTGCTGGGTCAGCTAGTCTTATATAAAAACGTTGAAAAAATATCCGTCTCTCGAGTCTTGCTGTCACTGTCAGTCCCTCTCGATCGTCGTTGTTGTGTTGTGTGTTCTCAACTTCTCAGTGATTCTGTTTTTATTTGTACCTACTTATAACTCAGCTTTTCTATATCTACTCTGATTGCTTGCAATATGGAAATAAACTGGCCTTGATATCTGGGGTAGGTATCAATACTATTGATTGATTACTAAATTGGACGACCCTAATTTATAATACAAAAAATAAAATAAAATGTCTCATTCCATTATTTAAAAATCTAAGAGACGTGGCCCCAGGCAACTATGATGGTGTACAAATCTCTCTATGTCCCAATCATGACCTATTGCATTTGTGCGTGGGGTGGAGCTGGCAAAACGTTTATGCTTCAGTTAGAACGAGCGCACAGAACTCTAATAAAAACAATTTTCAATGACGTTCTATATAGAACGGTCATTGGTGTTATATTATTAACTGCTTTATTAAAACGTCTTAATCTGATATATTTTTTTAAAATAATGCAAATTCCTGAAGTGTCCGTATTATAAATAATGTATAAAGAGAATCTGTAGGTAATTTAATATATTTCAAGCATTTTTGAACTGCTGGCGGAGCTGGGGCGAATAATGTATAGACACAGAGCAATGTCCTTTTGGCAATGATTGCTTGTACCTACTTCAATCTCTTTGATAGACTGGTATATCATATTTTGAAATAACTGCTGTAATTCTTGACTTCCGCTAGTCCACATACTGTACCAAAGCTTGCCTTCAAATAACCTAGTTTCTCGACTTAGTATATACTCATAATTAAATATCGCATAAACTAAAAATGAAATTTCAAAGCTCCATTGACTTTTTTAAATTAATTTAAAACGAAATCCAATTGAAAGTTCAAATTAAAGCTTAAGCCCCATCAAAATATAATCCCATTTGAAATTTCCGAACAAAGAATAACACTGGAACTTTTGGAAAGCGCAAAAATACAAAGCGATTCCAATGAATGAACTTTTATCGATATATGCCAATATCATTCTCGAATGTTCGAAATGAATTCATTGACAAAATGAAAATAATTCATTCAATCGATGCAGATATAATTTGGCGAGCTTGTTTATTCAGCAGCTTGAATATCGACATAATTTTATGGCCATCAAGCGGCATATTTTGTTAGTTTTGATTATTTTATATGTCACACCAGATTACTTCATTAACTTTTGAATAATAATAATACTAGTATTATTTTCACAAAGTTCAGCATTTTAGTTTCAATTATTAGCAATGTTTAAGAGAATAATCTTAGATCTACAATGTAAATAAATATTTAATTCCAAGCTATATTTTTTACATTCTCAGGAAGTGTTTTTGTATAATTGAAGTGAAAACTGGTCTGAAATGTATATACAAATATATGGAAGGAGTTATAAGACAATCTATTTCTAATTTTGTTTCATCATCATCATCAGCCGGAAAACGTCCACTGCTGGACAAAGGCCTCCCCCAAAAATTTCCACGACAATCGGTCCTGCGCTGCCCTCATCCAACGTATTCCGGCGACCAGATCGTCGGTCCATCTTGTGGGGGGGCCTGCCAACACTGCGTCTTCCGGTACGTGGTCGTCATTCGAGGAATTCACTGCCCCAACGGCCATCTGTCCGTCGAACTATGTGCCCTGCCCACTGCCACTTCAGTTTCGCAATCGTTTGGACTATGTCAGTTACTTTGGTTCTCTTACGGATCTCCTCATTTGTGATTTTGTTTAAGTAAAGGGTAGGAAATGGTGGTATTGCTGCATTTTAAATGGTAATGAGCGCTATGTTTTACTCGATAGAATACACGATTCCCCTACTCAGGTAAAAAGTACACTACGATCGCAAATTCTCTCATTGGTTAAAAATATACAGTAAGTTAATATTCAAATACAGTATAATTATATTATACCCGTGCGAAAATGAATGATCTGTCAAAGCTTAGTGTTGAAGTATGTGTCAGGTACAAGCATCTGTCATTGTCAGCGCGTTAAAACTGTTACTGCTACTACACTTGTCGCCACAGAATGTGAGTGTATGAAGAGACTAAATAACCATAAGTATTTAATGTAAATATATCTTACAATAATAATATAAATAGCCATGGCAATCTTACATTGTATAGGTGACAGCATTTTAAAAAGCAATTTTAGATTTTCCAACATGAATTTTAAGGCCAAAGACATCGGAAGTCTTAGTACATCGGATATCCGTCGAGGCCACGAGAATGTCATCTTTATTCGAACGAATACCTGCCTTTACCGTAGAGTTTCACTTTACAGGAATTATTTATAAGGCAAGAAACTCTTAGCAAACGACTAGCATTACATAAAATACTTGTATTTCATTTCTAACTTGTATTTCGTGAGCATAATCCTTACTAATATAAATGAGAATGTAAGTTTGTTTGTGACGCTTTTACGCTGGAGCTATTGAACCGATTTTGATGAAATTTAGTACAGCGATAGACTAGAGCTTAGGAAAAGACATAGGCTACATTTTATCCCGGAAAAATCCATGGTTCGCGTGAGATTTGTGAAAAAATGAAATTCACGTCTATGACCTATATCTATGCCAATAGTAGGTTTAGTTTGTCGTAGCAATCTTCCTCGAAATAGGATTCATATAATAATATGTTGCGAACGGGAGCAAAAACGGAAACCGGAACTAGAATAGGACATGAGATAATCTTCAATTCCAAATTTGCTTATTATATTTAAAAAGTCTATCTACGTGGACGAAGTCGCGGGCTTCTGCTAGTATTTTATATACACAAATCTGTTTTGTTATTTGGTTGAGTTCCCGTGTGAGGATTTGTCATGCAAGCTTAAATGGCATTGTTGAATTGGCAAAGATATGGGCGAGGGTGGCAATTGCTTGTCCGTGCATATGAAGGAAATATTAATACCTATCATGTGTGTGAACTTAATTTTAGGCGTAAATTAAAATTAAATACAAAAAATATACCCAAAAAAAATCATAGTAATTAATAACGATTACATGAAACGAATATATTTGTATTGATAATTTTTCGTAACATTTAGTTTGAACTTCATTGTTGTAAAGAAAAATATTTTTTCACTTTTGAGTTATCTTGTCTTATAATAATATAAAATACATGTTTAAAAGTTGTTTTTTTTTAAACTTTATTGCATGATAAGTATATATATTTACATTTTTTACTATGCCTATAACATCGCGCAAGTGCAAGCAATTAATTGGTTAATTCTTCATAGTTCTAATCACTACCAGTAGGAGGTTCCCTTGCACAGGATGCCGGCTAGATTATGGGTACCACAACGGTGCCTATTTCTGCTGTGGAGCAGTATTGTAACCATAACCGTAAAATAACTATTACTGTGTTTCGGGCTGAAGGGCGCTAGGGGTATCGGTTACCATCAACTGAACGTCCTGCTCGTCTTGTCCCTTATTTTTATAATAAAAAAATCACACAGTACCAAGTACAGTATTAATCACAGTACATTATAAACGAGCGAACAAATATATTTTATTTAAATTTGAATCCTTAATAAACCGACTTTGATGAATAAGACCTTGGACAGTTTTATAGAAATATGATGCTATTTACGGGCTAGTCTCTCCAACTCGACTTGCTTGCTTCAAGCCCTTTTAAGCCCATTCCCAGTTGTTTACTTCACCCACAACCTTTTGAGTTTCTTCGTAAGTGTGTGTAGGTATTTTTCTTCATCGTAAATCGTCGGCATACTCCTTAAGTTTTTTTACACTTATATTTTTCACATATCACACACACACTGCCCTGCAAACGAAAGTATTACACTTTTAAAATTGCAATAACTACCAATACTAATACAGGATTCGAAAAATAGTTTAATTTTGTATATAAAAACTACACAGTTGAAGCCATAGAAGTCTTAGATGATGGTGACAGTTCAGTGAGAAGAAGACTTGTTAAAGCAAATCATGAACCCCGAAGACCAGCTAGTGGCCCCAAACTCGGGAGAGAGCATCGAGTATCGATGCTATCATACGCTCGTGAACACATACAGTGGGATGAAGAATAATGTCCATGAATTTCTTTCAAAATTGAATCTCGATTTTCACTGTACACTTTTGATGAAAGTTGACTTGACGATTCTGTGTCTAGTGATGACCTGGGGATACCCTCAAGCCTGTTTCTCTATTGCCGAAGCACCGCGAGGTCGAGGGATTGAATCTCAGCCGTGAAATAGTTTTACAGTTTAATTATTTGGTTTTTAAGCTTTATCACTAGCGAAGACTCTCCCTAAGGCAAAAGTATATATTTTTCTTTGTTACTTATTTTTTTTTAATTTTTTTTTATTACTTTGTTCCATACTTAAGCTATCATAATAATATTGCATCAGTTTTAAAGATTGGCGATGATGATGCTGGTTATGAAGATGGTCAAGGATTCGTTGAAATTATGGATGAAAGTTGATTTTTCTGAGATATAAACTTTCTAATGCAAAATAATTAAAATGGTGCTGAAGTGTAATTTTTCTTTTACTATAAATTGTCATTTTTGTGTACGATAGCGCATAGATGAATATTGTATTTAACCACATAAATGCAATTTTTTTTTAAATAACATTTTCATACTGATAAATAAAGCAATTCGTGCAAAATTGTTCCTTAACCATTCCAAAATATTCAAAAATGCACAATATTAATGTTCAAGTTTTCACTCCTGGAGTGCAACTCGTATTTTTTTTGTCTGTTTGTTCCGACTAATCTCCGAAATGAATTTTCAGATTTTCACGGACTTTGAACATATAAAGCTAGGTTTTAAGAAGGAACTTAGCATCGTCTTATTTTTATTAAACCATTGAAAATTTTAACAAAATCTGAACCATGGGTCAGATTGTGATGTAATGAAAAGCATAGGTGGTCATTTACGAGGAATAAACCACAATTGTATTATTTTGTTTCAGGTCTTCTCTTCCACAGAGCAATCTTGATGTCAGGATCAGGGTTAAGCCCATGGGCACTTGTTGCAGAACCCAACAAGTATGCAGGAAAAGTAGCTGCCCATGCAAACTGCTCACCAGGTCATTGTTTAAATATTACATTTTAAATTTTATTACTTATATATCATATCAATCCTCTGTAAGACAGGTGCATAAAATTTCACCATCAACATGGTGGGATCGAAAAGACCGAATGTAATGATAAAATTTTTGACTTTTTATAAAACTATAATTTCATTTCGTATAAATAATATATTTGAAAAAACATGATTCAGAATAGTCGGTAATTAACTTGATATTCTTATATTAAGAATTAGTCTCCGCTGCGTTCCAACTTGATACCGCAGGCTTAGTCGCAAAGTGCGGCAACTAATACTATGCCCCAGTGGTCCTACTCGAGCCAGTCTCGAACAATGTGTGACGTTGACGTGCCACATGTTCTGTTAAAATTTGCTAATAATGAAAACTAAAATACTACAAGTAATAATAAAGACACTGGGATCACATATCATCAGTAAGTATTTTGTATTTTCTTAATTTCAATGTAAAATAATACGAAGCTTATGTTACACAATTTGAAAGCTGCCATTGAGCGTAAAGGTGCCACAAGTATCTAATAGTTGCCGTAATAAAGAAGCTATTGTTGTTAGGTAGTGCGGTATCTAGTTGGTGCGCAGCGGAGACAATCCTTAATATAACTTGGTATTATATTTATTCACAAGGTAATTTAGGAAATCATATCTTTTTCACCAAACAAAATTAAACACATCTCCATACTCAAATGGCAATTATTCTTTAGTTTTTATTAAATGGTACATTGAATGAATTAATTTAACAGACTATAAAAGTTTTTTTTTTTATTTTAAAATTTTATCTGGGTAAAATACGACAAGCCGTCAAAATGCAGTCAGCCGTAACAATTATCTGTAGCAGTCGATTTAAAAATTATTTTTGTATTATCTATGATGATTTAGTAACTATTCTATTACTAATTAGTAACTTTGAAGTATGTTTTAGTTATAAAAAATTTCTTCATTCATTAGTAATAATCGAAATGTAATCTGTAGATAAATCTAAAGAAATCATATAAAACGCATAACAGCCCTACTTTATACGAAATTTGTTCAAATTACGCAGTATCTATTGTTTATGTTATCTAACAAAGCGCTAGCTTGTGTAAAAAAAAGCGTCGACGTTCGTTTTTATAAACAAACCCAAACACTTGAACAGCGATAAATTGTTTTGTAATTCGAGCCCGTTGCGTCATGCGGCGGTAGACAAGGATGGCATTGGCGCCACGCGCGGTGTGGCAGCTTAGCTCGTCAGGAGATAAGTTTTACGGCACTAACCACACAAACTACGAATCTTAATTTAAAATTTAACACTTTGAATTCAAGCATTCCTCGAAAACTGTCTAGGCTTATCCATACAAATAAAACTTAAATTATTCGCACACTTATGTGGTCCTACGATCTTAGATAAGATTCTAATTTATTTGAGACTCGACATGATTTTTTTTAACTGTCATTCTTATACTTGCTTTTGAACAATTATTCTTATAAATACATAATTTCTAAGCCGTTTGTTATTGTTACAAATCAATACCAAATAAAATATATGTAAACTGATCAATCTATTACAGTACCAAAAAAGCGAATTTACGATTTTGCTTGGATCTATCTTTCAGATAGGTACATTATTTTTGTATGTATAGTCGTCATGACTACACTGTACTAAAAATTAAATACAAATATATGTACTATAAAGTAATAAGTAAACTAAAATTTTACTGAAATTCGCGGGCGCATGAGTTAAACTGCAGCTTGTATATCATATTTTAGTTTTTCATATTTTTTAAATATTGAGCCGGTCTTTGAGATTCCACCAGGCTCTCAGAGAGTTATAGAGAGTTTAATTTATTACGAGGGCGGCACTAAAAGTATCGGGAATGGAATATTCCACTGTTCATGTCATATTAAAATATTTTGAATTGAAAACTCCTTGGTTGTACATGGCGTATCTACGCCATGTACGAGGCCATATGGCCTTTTCTTTAAACTTAACTCTCTTATCGTCATAGATACTATTTTAATGTGTTATTTTGTAAAAACATCATAATAAATTATCATTAAATAATTTCTATTAAAAAAATCAATATTTCTTTATTTGTTCTCAGTCATTTACAATCACATATGAAACTCCCTGGTCAATTTAGATAATCTGTGTTATTTTGTTGTCATTTAATATTTTTTGATTCTTAACTAATATTTGTTTTACATGATAGCATTGGGGTTTTACACCAGGAGTATGCAGTATTAGATAATTTATCAAATATGCCTGATCATTTGTTTTCTTGCAGATCTGAATCCACCCGACCTTCTCCGGTGCTTGAGAGACAGGCCGTTGGAAATGATACTATCGGCTCCTGTAAAAGCGCCAGACTTTTCGTATGCCTTCGGGCCCAGCGTAGATGGCGTGGTTATAGGTAGGCTATATTTTTTATTATGTGATTATGACACAAATTATAGTACAATTACGTTCTGAAGATATCTATTTCCGGGATCCAATAATCTCACCATAAAAACCCAATATAAAGTTGCTTAAAAAAATGAGGACACTGTCAGTCAATGTTTGTTGACAAATCCAACCTCCGCAGGCAATATGTGGTGCTAAGCAACATACTTATTAGACAATTGTACTAATGCTCTTTCTTTTTCTATCATACTAACAGCCGTTTTCAATATCGTATCTTTAGTTACGGATACATTGCTATCACCGTTTAATGACAAGATCTTATCTATCCCTAGTTATGTCCAATACTGTTATATTATTAGTTATAGTCCAATGCTATCTGTAGATAGGTTATTGAAATGTATGTAAGCGTAAAAGGATTGATATGTCTACCTCTAGTAAGTTTAATTCAGCATAGATAGGTTATTGATAACGGCCATAAGTCGTCCGTGCACACATTATACTTTAAAGACATTTAAACGTTGGTTTTATTAGGTAATGTTAATTTAGGCCAATGTATAAAATTTAGTTTCAATCAGTAATGTGTAAACAATACTGTTTCGGTCTGAAGGGCGCCGAAGCTAGTGAAATTACTGGGCAAATGAGACTGCACATCTTATGTCTCTAGGTAACGAGCGCAATTGCAGTGCCACTCAGAATTTTTGGGTTTTTCAAGAATCCTGAGCCTCACTGCATTGTATTCGTAAAAGGTATCAATTACCATCAGCTGAACGTCCTGCTCGTCTCATCCCTTATTTTCATAAAAAATAAATAACAATATAGCATTGATCCATTCTTCTCGTTATTTGATGACCTAATGATTTAAATTTATTATAAAATAATTAATAATAATAATATTTACACAAGTTATCTTGCGCCAAACTAGGCATAACCTGTGCTATGGGTTGCAAGACAACAGTATATTTAATGCGATATACAAACTTAAACATACATAAATACAAATAAACATCCATCCATCAGAAACAAATCTATATTTATCATATAAATTTCTACACCTACCGGGATTCGAACCCGAGATTTCCAGCCCAGAAGGGGCAGGGTCAATGACCACTCGGCTATATGGGTCGTCGTTATCTATATAATAGCTATCTATTATATTTATTTTTTAGGAAGCCACCGTGCATACAACTATTCTAATCTACGGACACATTTAAAAATTATTTTATAATGTTGTAGACTCCACTTACAGGCTAGCTCGACATGCTTAATGGTATAATATACATTCTTTGTTTAACTTAAACTTTTTACTTTGCGAAACTTGAAGCTAAAGACAATTTTGTTAAATATAACAAAAATAAGTCCACAAGCAAAAGGCTGATAATAAATAATAATTAGGTTCATACTTAATAAACAAGAAAAACGAAAGAAAAAAAAAAAAAAAACAATTTAATAAATTTAATATTTTAAACTATTTATTGGAGATACTAAAGCAATACATTAAAAATCTTTATCTATATTACTGTTCCATGAAAAATTTGCTTTATTAAGTATGAGATAACTTGTACCCCGAAAACTTCAAAAAGGTAACTGTTCCTTGAAATCTGCTGACGACGCTCGTAAAGTTGAGCTTATCTTCGCTAAAAATACTTTTCAAGATATTCGCAAAGTGAATGTCCAAAATGCTCAAGGGATAAACAAGGAAGCTTGTGAAAATTCACAAGTGGAAGCGTGACAAGAATAGTCGGGGAATGGGAACACGGTTAAGTTTCATAGTATCCCCGAGTTTGCTAACGCTGTGGATTATTATGGATCCTCCAGAGAGAAAGGGATTAGATGAATCCCATTCAAGGACTAAGTGGCTAAAACTGTCTAAATTTAATATCTAAATTAAGTATAACATACTCAGTTTGTTATATTTTTTTTAAATAGAAAAAACTTTAATTCAAACAGTACCTATATTACCCAGTGGGAGGCTCCTTTGCATAGGATACTGGCTAGATTATGGGTACCACAACGGCGCCTATTTCTGCCGTGAAGTAGTTATGTGTAAGCATTATTGTGTTTCGGTCTGAAGAGCGCCGTAGCTAGTGAAATTACCGAGCAAATGAGACTTAACATCTTACGTCTCATGCTGACGAGCGCATTATTTTTGTGTATTTTCAAGATTCCTAAGGGGTACTGCAATATAATGGGCTGGGCGTATCAATTACCATCAACTGAACATCCTGCTCATCTCATCCCCTCATTTTCATAAAAAAGGATTTTATAAAAATAACAAAAACTTATCAGTCGGTTTTTCCGGGCGTAATTTTTATCTTTTATTATTATTATTTTAGTTGATATGCTTCGATGTGTCCTAGTGTATTTGTCAGAAGAAAAATATTTAGATCTTGTAAATCACGCGTTTGATATTCGAATGTTGGCATTCCTTAAAACAATTTTATTTGAATCATATGGCGAACATACTTGTTTTCGGTTTATTTGTTGAATTTTGTACCATAAATAAAGGAGATACTTTAGTAAGAATCCTTAAATTTTTCGTCAGATTGTTTTGCATCAAGCCCTTTTAATAATCAACGAATTAGGCAAACTCCATAAAAAAACTCAAGAAAAATACTCTACACCAAATCATTGCTAAGAATAGTAATATAGACCAAACTTGGTGTGAGGCATATATAATGGTCTGCAAAAAATCAGTTCAAGAGTGCCAAAGGTGTGACGAGAGGAAGGAGATACGAATTCCCTGAGAGACTGATATTGTTCATAGTTGTATTATTGTTTGTAAGTAATACTAAGTTTGTCCTACCCACATGCAGTGATTCTAGATGATGTAATCCCGCTGGTGTCAATGTGTCATGATATAAATTAAATTTGTTACAAATACTTAATTTAATTTAAAATATTCTTGTGATTTAAACTACAAAATGAAGTTTAGTTAAATCTGATATATCTTACTTAAAGTTCATCTACAACACTTTGTCTTACGTAAATTAATAATTTATTATTGAACTTATAGATTATGTAGACAGGAAAGGAAAAATATTTTTGGCATTTTTTTTTTAATATTTCCCATTCGTATATTGAATATTTATGAATAAGCTCTTTGTCGCTCAGAGGGCAGTGAAGAGGGTTATGTCCGGAGTTTGCCTGTGAGATCGAATCAGAAATGAGGAGATCCGTAGGTGAAGCAAAGTCACCGAGATAGCCTAGATGGTTGTGAAACTGAAGTGGCAGTGGGCAGAAAACACAGCTCGATGGGCAGATGGCCGTTTGGGCAGTATAGTCCTCGAATGGCGACCACGTACCGGAAGATGTAGTGTTGGTAGGCAATCCACAAGATGGACCGACGATCTGGTCAAGATCGCCGGAACACGTTGGATCAAGGCAACGCAGAACCGAAAGCTATGGCGATCTTTCGTGGTGGATGTCCTCCGGCTGAAATGAATATTTATTTATTTATTTATTTATTTATTAGCAAGCCAACGTGCATACAACTATCTTAATCTATAGATACATTTAAAAATTCTTTTATAATGTTGTATACTCCACTTACAGGCTAACTCGACATGCTTAATAGTATTACATGCATCCTTTGTTAAACTAAAACTTTTGAAAACAATTTTTGGTAAAATTTTTACAAATTAAAGCCAAAAGCAAAAAGCTGATAAAACAATAAAATAACTATGTTCTTACTTAATAACCAAGAAAAAACTAAAGAATAAAACAATAACTACGAACAATGACTAAACATCTTGCAGTACTTTCATAATTATTTGATTTCTTTTTTGAAACATGGGGCAGAGTGCTGAAAAATATCTATACCAGCTCTTTTAAGCAAGTTGTTGTAGGTGACAACTATTCTATACAATGGGGCGGATCTGCCTAGGTTCGATCTAGTTAATCTAGGCCTGAACGTTAGTTTTTGAGAACATGTGACCTAGCATTACGCTTTGGTACCGCCAATTCAACCCTACTCAACAGATTTGGGCAATCGACCCCTCCATCTATAACATTTTTTAGGAAAGAGAGATCAATTAAGTCCCTGCGATCAGACAGTGACGACGCTTTATAAAATTTTAAAAGATCAGTGTAGGTTTGATTTACTTTTTCTAAAATGTTGTTTTTGATACTATAATCGAACTCAACATTTTAAATTTTTCTGCTGAAGGTTATGCTTTTGCATTTCAAGTGATTTAATTTTAAATTATTGAGATCGCACCAATCAGAATGTCTATCCAAGTCACTTTGAATATGAATTGAATCACATATGTCATTAATCTTACTGTATATCTTTAGGTCATCAGCATATATTTGGAACTGACAGTACTTGAAACATTCAATAATATCGTTTATGAATATTCCAAATAACAAGGGCCCAAGATTGGAGCCCTGTGGTACTCCTGACGTCGCAACAAATGTGTGGGACTGATATCCTCCTAAAACCACATTCATTTTGCGATTCGTTAAGTACGACTCAAACCAGCTAAGTAGAATCCTGCAGATACCGTATCTCCGGAGTTTCTCTAACAAAATATAGTGATCAACTACATCAAACGCCTTTGATAGGTCCGCGTAAACACAATCTACTTGAGCTGTATTATCCAGAGCCATTGTTACGTCATCCACAAAGAAGGCTAAATTAGACATAGTTGATCTTTTTTTAATGAACCCGTGCTGGTTTTCTGACATCGCTGGTTTCATGTACCATGCTAGTAGCGGACAAATTAATTTTTCAAAAACTTTAGAAAATATTGATAAAATACATATTGGTCTGTACTTTGCTATGTCTTTTCGATCCCCACTTTTGAATACGGGAACTACCCTGGCTCTTTTCCAAATACTTGGGAATTCACCGTCACACAAAGATTTGTTAAATATCAGCAATAACGGTTCTGCTAGGAAAACAGAACAACGTTTAGCAAATATGGGTGGTATATAGTCTCGTCCGGGCCCTTTATTTACATCAAGGCCTTTTAATAGTTTTATAACATCCATTTTTGTTATGTTGATACTGCCTAATTGTGAGTTATGTATGGAATTTGTATTAATAGATGGTTCTCTTTTTAATATTTTGTCTGACATTATGTACATATTTAATTTAATTTATGTAATGTTTACTATCAATAAAATCATAAATATTAAATCAAACAAGTGAAATAAAAGCGTATTGTTCATGTTGTCTGACTGGTATGCAAATATTACAAAGAAAATGTTAATTCTTATTGTAAATACCAAAATTATATTAACGTCTGGTTGTTCAAAACGGCTTTGTTCAATCTTAGAAGTTATTCTTGAATGAGAACAATTTGTCAATTTGAAATTTTTTATATTATATTGAAGTGATACAACACAGAATTCTTTTATTTCATTATCCTTACTAATGTCAAAGAAACTGCGTACAATTCTTATCTTATTTCTGTGATTCTGATGAGTTTTACTTTGAAGTGACTTTGATGTCTAGTTTAAAAAGGGACAGGAATATTTTTTCTGTACTTTAGTAGTCTGTTCAAAGTAGATATGCGAAAGATGACTTACGAATATGATATTTACTAAAAAGAAATAAATTTGTACTGGAAGATAAAAAATTTGAAAAACAAAATTTTATGAACGATGCGAGACTCGAACCCACGATCTCCGGCGTTCCGTGCCGGTGCTCTAACCAACTGAGCTAACCGTTCGAGTGACGAATCGTCATAAAATCTTGTATACTATGTTCAACTCTCAGGTTGTGGCTTCATCAACAGGATCTACTTTACAGTTGATAACCTGCTCAACCCCAATATTTGTGTATTAGGAAATTGCAAATGAAATAATTGATAGTCAGTTTTTGATTTAATAAGGTGTAATGCGTAATACTGCATGTGTAATACTGGTATACTTCTTTTTGCAACCATAAGAGAAAGTGAAAAAGTAAGAATTAGAGCAATCTCTATACACATATAAGAAACATAAACAACTGACAGATTTTAAAAACAGACGAAGTTTAATACACCAGACGTAGGACAATAAATAATTGATAGTTTTTAGACAAACGAAATATATTACAGCATAAGTAGGAAGATGAATCATTCACAGTTTTCAAACAGACGAACTATACCAGATGTAGGAAGATAAATAAATGATAGATTTTGGATAGACAAAATATGTTACAACAGACGTAGTAATAAAAATTTTTGATAGTTTTGAGACTAACAAAATATAAAACATGTACAACATACGTAGGAAGATAGATTATTGATTGTTTAGACAAACAAATTATAACGCAACAGATGTAGAAAGATAAATAAATGATAGATTTCGAACAGACGAAATATAGAACAACTGACGTAGGAAGATAAATTATTAACAGTTTTGAGACTAACAAAATATAAAACATGTACAACATACGTAGGAAGATAGATTATTGATAGTTTAGACAGACAAATTATAACGCAACAGATGTAGAAATATAAATAAATGATACATTTCGAACAGACGAAATATAATAAACGAACAACTGATGTAGGAAGATAAATTATTGGATTAAAGACAGAAGAAATGTTACAACTACACTAGGCACCTCATAGATAATTATATTTTAATGAAACGTTAAGGGCTGAGCAAACCGCTACCTAATGATAAATGATACACCCTGCCCTTGGTACAGAAGATTTAGGACTTAGTAGCTCAGTAATAGTAATAATTAATAGCTATGGCGATCTGTGCCGCTACGTAAAGGCCTCCTGTTGGCATTCCGATCCATATCAAAAACAAAACAATTATTGTAATACACAAAATATTTTGAATTTTTATTAATTTGAATGTTTTACTCATATAAAAATAAGCGCTTCAATTAATCCAGAACTATAATAATTATCGGACTGGAACCACAACGGTTAATGAGCTGTATCGCGGCTTACTATTATTATTTTGTTTATTGTCATACCGATCAGTTAAATACCGCGACAATATTAATACTGGCCAGCAGAAATATACACGCTATTACAAACAAATACAATAGAATAAAAATTCATTGCTTATTTTCTGTTGTATTTTGTGGTTTGTAACTTTGAAAAATTCGTTTTGACTCAAGAGCGCCCACAATTTCGCCCGGGTAGATAAGACCGCCATACTTCATTTTCTTAACGTTATTGTCTATAAATCGGTTTGAAGGTAACGAAAAGGAGCTAAGTAACTTATTAAAAATTGCGTCAATTAATTTAATTAACATTCTGTTATGCTCATCAGTTGTTTGTGTAATGAACATGTTTGTACAATAGTGTTGCTTGTACCATTTTTGTTCAAGATACGGGAGATATGTTTAGCAACCCAGAATCAGGGTTTGAATGGCAGATGGCTGATGGCAAACCGCCCACAGCTGTTAACATCATCAACGCCGTGCTGATGAGACCAAGTTCTATTGCTCAACTGGCCCAGTAAGTGTTCATAATTTTGTATTTATTATCTACTGTAGATAAAATCATTCACTTATATCGAGTACCAATAACTTTGGAGTTGAATTTAATTGAGATTTGGAAACACCTAAGATCTCTAAAGCTCTCATTTCCTGATAATAGAAAAATGAACGATATTCTTAAAAACAACATTCAGCAGTTATAAGGAAATACTTAGGATTCATACTGTATATTAAATGTACGTTCCCCCAACATTTTTTTTCCAAATAGAACAATTATTTTAACCTACGTAACATGTTGTTACTGTACCTATGTAACTACTTTTTCTCTTATAAACTAGCAATCATGGGATTTTTTTTGTTTGTTGTAAAAAAGTAAGATAGTTTGTTAGTTTTTCAAAACATTGAACATAACCGCTAGAGTCTGAGTAGACTCCTAATAGTTCCCAAGTTCAAGCCCCGAAGTATGATAAGATAATCTTTTTTTCGTTTCCCAGCTACGATCTGATGGTGGGAGTAACAAAAGCTGAAGCGTACTTTGCGTTTAGCGGCGACGACATTCTGTTCGGTATAGAAGCAGATAGAAGATCAAGAATCCTCAAAGCTTTCGTTAGAAATACATACAGTTTCCATTTGACTGAGATATTAGCAACAATTATTAATGAATACACGGATTGGGAGAGGCCAGTGCAACATCCCGTCAATATCAGGTATTTCAACTTATCAAGCCGTTCATAATAATTATAAAATTTACTAGAGAAAATAATAGTTCTTAACTATAATGATATGAGTTTGACGCGCAGGATACACATTTATTGCTATGTAACTTAAATACATTGATATAATTCAGTAGTTTCATTATACCGCACAGTAATTTGCCGGGTATCGATCGGTATATTATCCTCAAACTGTAAATCTGTTTCTTAGTTTATTATATTATATATTTCATTCTATCAGTTTATCTCTCACTCATCAAACAAAACAGTATATGTTTTTGGTCCTTCGAGCCGGAATGCTTAATCCATGTGTATGTACCAGCCAAATTATATTAAGTGATATTGTTACAGAGATGAAACTCTAGAAGCTCTAAGTGACGCACAAGTGGTTGCACCAATCGTTCTTACAGCAGACCTACATTCAGCGAAGAGGAGAAACTCATACGTCTACGTTTTTGACTATCAAACCAAGAATGGAATCTATCAACAAGTGAGTACAGCTTTTTGTTTATTTTGCTCATTATTTTTCTTATTCTATCCAAAATACTACTAATACTAAAATCAAGTGTGCATTATTATTATAGTTTTGAAGTTATTATTCTTATGTATGGGCACAGCGGCATGATTTTCCGAGTTTACGAAGTTAGTCAATTAATCTCCCTCTCTAATTAAAAAAAAACTTAAGGTACTAGAGAGAGACTAGTAGTTTGAAGTGATTTAAAATAATTACTAAGCAAGTGATACTATAAATACATCAAGACAGGTGGAGAAATTTTTCTTGTAGCTTTAGCATACCAGAAAATATATATTGTATAGTTTAACAAAGCAAATAAACTCAGCACTTTTGAAGTGAAAATATAAAATGTATTTCTTTTAAATAACTGAATATTTTAAAATATGTTCAAAACAATTAATGTCCAAAAAAACGAAATTCAAAAGAGTTGCTAAAAAACGTGCGTGTGCGTGCGTAAAAACCATACTACTAAAGTTAAGGTTAGAAAAAAGGTAAAGAAACATTGGGAATGGAGCGACTGCCTTTAGGCTATTAAATAATAAATTTTATTGTATGATGTTACATTGTTATCATATATGTACAAAAAAAGAATCCCGTTGAGTTTTTTGCGCCCGTTCTGCTCCGGTCTGAGGCATACTTTTTTGGATGTGTGGTAGTTTTAGACTATTTTGAATAAAAATATTTGTACTTGATATTACAGTACTCACCCCTCTATATAACTGTTGTTATAAAGAGGGTGTATGTACGTGTAAGTTCGTTTCAAAAACAGACACCACAACGTACATTTATATAATTATTAAAGGTCAGTTGAAATGCCATCCATAGCCTGATATAAACCTGATGAAACCAAGTGATCCATAAATACTAACGCCCGTTCACAGTGATGAATTAAGTTCAAAACAACATGGAAAATTCTTTTAAATAACACATTTAAAGAAACTCTAAAATACAAAACATCATATTGAAAGAAACTTCACATTATATATGACACGATTTCCTTTCAACACCGAGAGCTGTTTGACAAACTGTTTTTGCATTATATGCACAAAAGCCGTGGCACTTGTGAAAGGCTGAGAAGTTCATTATTTCATTTCAAGAAAATTTTGTTACAAAACCTATATTCTTGGTAAACTTCCAAACAATAATTATTGTTGAATAATCTCTTCCTATATAACCATACCGGTGACGAATGTCATGCTTTGAATATGTTTTTCGCAAGAGGAAATATGTTTGTCAAAAGAGATTCATCGTTATGTATGACTTGAATTGATCCATGATGTCATGACCTAATTGAAGAGCCAATGTACTCGTATTTTCCAATCCTTATTTATTTATTAAAATAAACTTCATGGGTAATATTTTATTGTTAGCGATTCGATTCAATTCATGTCTTGTTAATTTTGTTGCGATTTATTGATAGTATTGCGCTCTTTGATTTTTTTTATGGAACGTGAGGATATACGGGCGTACGGGTCACCTGATGTTAAGTGATCACCACCGCCCACATTCTCTTGCAACACCAGAAGAATCACAGGAGTGTTACGGGCTTTTATGACAAGTGTATGCGCTTTTCTTGAAGGAACCCATGTCGTATCGTCCTGAAAACACTGCACGAAGAAGCTCATTCCACAGCTCGGTTGTACGTGAAAGAAAGAAAGTGGAAATCGCCCTCTTAAGGTCAAGCAGCTCTTCAAAACACTCCCCGTGATAAATGCGGTAAAAGATACACAATGAAGCGACGTATCTACGCAACGCCGAGAGATCTAGCCCTTCTCTATCTAGTAAATCCTTGACAATTCAAACAGCTCTGCATTGCACGCGGTCAAATGGTTCGAGCTGATACTAACATGCGCCAAGCCAGAGATGACAGCAATACTCCACATTATGTGGCCAGACCTGCGCTTTGTAGAGCTAGAATGTAATATTATAAACTATTTGCCTGATAATCTACAAAAAATTGTATAAAAACAATGAAAAATTTTACAAGCTTACCTACTGAAAAAATATATTTAGAACAACAAACATATTAATATATTTGTGTAGACTAACCTAGATATTAAAATACCATTATATTTCTATTTATTATAATTATTGCAATGTAACGTACAACTTACCCAGATAAACCCTTTAGAGATTTTCATACTACACTGGCCTTCAAAAGTAAGTATCACACTTTTAAAATTGGGATAACGTTTTAAGTTCACAAGACATACTTTCGAAATAAAAAGGACTCCAAAGAGAATTTAATTTTGTACATAAAAACTTTATAGTCGGTAACCTTCTTTTAAGAATTGGCTGAAAAAAAACATCAAAAACAAAACCATTCCTTTTTCAAAGTGGACGTTTCCGAATTACAATTTTACCATTCACATTTTTCTTTCTGTTTTAAATTTTTTCAAGATCGATGGGTCTTGTTTTAAAAATTTATGCTAAAAAGCACATAACATTTATTTATCATGCCTCTTTCAGTTGAAGAATGTGCTAGGATCATGGCTTTTCTGGAACTAGGCATCAGTATGCGTCGCACTGAAGGAATGGTGGGTGTGACGGTACAAACGGTCCAGGAGGTAAAGCGAAGGTACGAAGAGACTGGACACCATCTGAGGAGACCTTGTAATGGCAGACCCAGCTGTACCAGTGCCCGAGAAGATCGTTATATTATTTCCACTGTGTTAAGAAATCGCCACCAAAATGCAGTTGAAGTCCAGCAACAGATACTTCAGACCCGGAGAGACTACATTAGTGACAGTACAGTGAGACGAAGACTTGGTAAAGCAATATGAAACCCCGAAGACCAGCGAGTGGCCCAAAACTCGAGAGACAGCATCGAGTAGCGAGACTGCAATACGCCCATGAACACATGCAGTGGGATGAAGAAGAATAGTCAAGAATTTTGTTTGCAGATGAGTCTCGATTCTCCCTTTACACTTCTGATGGAAGGCGAAGTATTTACAGGCGACCTGGTGAGCGATACCTTCAAGCCTGCATCTCAGATAGAGATCAATCCATCCAATACGGTGGAAGCAGTGTAACTGCACTGTGTAAGTGCACTGGGCAAAGATATGCTCAAGAGATTTTCAATGAGTATGCAGGGCCGTATTTATCAAATATGGGTGATGGATCGATGCTGATGCATGATAATGCCCGGCCACACACGGCTCATATCGTACAAGAGTATATTCAGGAGGTCGGTATCAGCGTGATGGCTTGGCCATCAAGAAGTCCTGATCTCAACCCGATTGAACACGCATGGGATGAGCTTGGGAGGCTAGTCAGAAATCGCAGACCACCACCTACTACCCTCAGCGCACTAAAGCAGGCCCTGGTAGAAGAATGGGAGAATATTCCCCAACATCGGCTCCGAAACCTAGTGTTCAGTATGCCAAACCGGCTCGAAGCTGTAATCAGAGCTCGAGGAGGCAATACCAGTTATTAAAAATTAAATAACTTGTAATACATTTTAGTTGAATTTTTTTACACTAAACTAAAAATGTCTATTTTCATTGTTTTATCTTTTTTAAGTTAAAAGTTTAACTAATGTATAATTTTAGTTTCTAAGAATTAAAGCCTATAAAATTTGCAACAAAACGTTTTTAATCTTAAATCTCTACCTTCTATAGTTAAGAAAAAAAATTAATTTGAAAAGTGTGATACTTACTTTTGCAGGCCAGTGTATTTACCAAGTTATATAACTTTTATTGTTTTTGTTTTGAACAATAAATAGCAAAAAATATGAAAATATATATGTTACATAGTAATTAATAGGAAGCTCTTCTACAAGGTTGTAGCAAAAAGCAAACAACACTAGAGTTTTTATGTTATATTAGTATACTCACCAGTGGGAGACTCCTTTGCACAGGATGCCGGCTAGATTATGGGTACCACAACGGTGTTTATTTCTGCCGTGAAGCAGTAATATGTAAGCATTATTGGGTTTGTGTCTGAACAGCACCATAGCTAGTAAAATAACTGGGCAAATGAGACTTAACATCTTATGTCTCAAGGTGACGAGGTGACGCAATTGTAGTGCCGCTCAGAATTTATGGGTTTTTCAAGAATTATGAGCGGTACTTTATTGTAATGGGCAGGGCGTTTCAATAACCTTCAGTTGAACGACCTGCTCGTCTCGTCCCTTATCTTCATTAAGTTAATTGTTAATAATAATAAAATAAAAATAAAAAAAGTTTTTTTTTTATTAGGTTCACTAAACGGGATACACTCTTAATGTTGTATAGAACAGAAAAATATGTTAACATGTTGGGGCGAGTGCCTCCTTCTGCTTTTTCTAGCAGAAGTCTTCTGAACCTAGGGACTGACGGATTGAATATGTCTACCTTCTGACAGACTTCTTATTACAGAGAACAAATGCGATATAAACTAGAATGTTGACCATAATTTGTGCGTGTTGAGGGTAGACTGAACGTTTTCCTATTAATAATACGGCTGCAGTGCCGTGGGGCAGCCAAGGTAATTTTACTCAGTAAAAGTGGACTGTCTATGTGGCCATGAATCAGTTTGTGTAAAAAGATAAGGTCTGACACTTTCCTACGCTGTAAAAGAGACGTCATACCAAAATGCACAAGTCTAGATTCGTAGCAGTCTAATGGATGACAAAGATTACTTGAATATAAGATAACTTGATATAAGAATTTCGACTGCACCTGCTCTAACCACTTAATATGAACTTTGTAAGTAGGTTTCCACACCGGACTGCAATACACTAAAAGACTACGCACGTAGCTGTTAAAAAGTATCTTCGACACATCAGGGTCTTTGAAAAATTTAGTTTGTCTAATCACAAAACCTGAAAGACAAGATGTCTTTTTGGAAATGTAGTCTATGTGCTCTCTAAAATCTAATTTTGTGTCAACCATGACGCCTAAATCTCGCATTGTACAAACTTCTTTTAGTGGACACGCATTTATGAAGTAAATAAGTAGTGAAGAATTTCGTTTTCGAGAAAAGTTTAAGTAAAAACATTTTGAGGAGTTTAAGACCACCCTATTACTAACACACCAATCGCAGAATGTATCAAGATCACTTTGTAATATGATCGTATCTTCTGTAGATTTAATTTCACGATAAATTTTTAAGTCGTCTGCAAACATTTGAAATTTGGATTTTAATTTAGTCGCTAGATTGTTCACAAAGACCAAGAAAAAAGGGGCCCTAAATGGGAGCCCTGTGGAACCCCTGATGGCACGGCTCTTGAAATTGACTTAAAGCCACGGATCTTTACAATTTGGGAACGGTTCTGCAAATAGGATTCGCACCACCGCAGTAGAGAGCCACATATTCCTGCGTGACCAAGTTTTTCTATGAGCAGTACGTAGTCAACCACATCGAAGGCTTTTGATAAATCAGTGTAAATAGCATGCAATTCGTGACCATCTGTGAAAGCTTGAGTAATGTCACTAACAAAATCCACAAGATTCGATGTAGTTGATCTACCAGGTAGAAATCCATGCTGTTGGGGTATGAGCAAGGGTTTAAGGTGGAAAAAAATATTTTTCTGAACGAGTAATTCAAACAGCTAACCGATAGCAGACAAAATTGAGATGGGCCGGTAGTTAGTAATATCTCCAGGATCTTCCTTCTTGTAAATTGGACTGATGTGCGGAACCTTCCATCTTGAGGGAAAAGTTCCACATAGTAAAGACTTATTGAAAATGATTCGTAGCGGCTCAGCCAATTTTGTGCCACAGGCCTTTAAGAAACTAGGTAGGTAGTATAATAGTAGTTTATTATAATATATTTAATTACTACAATGCATACCTTCCTTCGTCATCAGATCAGTTGGATAGATATTATTATTTTCGTTGAAATCTTCAAATATAAGTTGGTTGTTACTCGTGAAATATATAATATCACTAGCTTTTACCCGCGACTTCATCCGCGTTGAATAGTTACTTTCATTAATTTTTTAGTATACTTTTCAAATAATACTCATGAAAAACTGCTCTCTTCGCTGGCAGCGCTCTTCTATGATGCAACGCAGATCCCTTTTCATTGTGGACAGTATCTTAAATAATTTTTCCCTGTGAGCTTTAATCTTCTATTGCATCCCCATGTAGGCTAATATTTCAAAAATGCCCGAACAAATGTTTATAAATTATTTCTAGTAAAGTGCCTAAATACAAAGTTTCATGGTTTTATCTTCGATAGAGACGAATTTCCATAGAACCTGCCGTCCCCTATTTCAAACCCTCCATTTATTTTTTTGCAATAAAAGGTAGCCTATGCATTTTTCAAACTCTTGTCTATCTATGTACTAAATTTTATCAAAATTGATTCGGTGGTTTAGGCGTGAATGCGAAAATATCAGTTTTATCAGTTTCACTTCTAAATTATACTCTCAAATTAAAGACCTGCTCCATTTTTATATTCTAAAAATAAAAGTTATACAGTCAGGTTTTTAGTAAACATAAATACTTTACTGCAAAATATTGCACATTAACTAGTAAATATAATCTCAAATTGTAACTATAAATTACTGAAATTAACACTAATTGTCTAGCGTACTCGGCTAATTACTCTTTAAGCCATTAATTGCGTATATCTAACATAGGTGGAACAAATGACTTTGAGGTAATGGAGTTACATGGCCCTCATTCTAATAGTGGCGCACTGAAGAGGAATTTAGGACGCAAGAATATACACGTGATCCTAAAAGTATACTATCATAGTTTTTTTTTATGAAAATAAGGGACAAGACGAGCAGGACGTCAGCTGATGGTAATTGATACGCCCTGCAGCGCCTCTCAGAATTCTTAAAAAAATCAAAATTTCTGAGCGGCACTACAACTGCGCTCGTCACCTTGAGACATAAGATGTTAAGTCTCATTTGCCCAGTAATTTCACTAACTACGGTGCCCTTCAGGCCGAAACACAAAAATGCTAACACATTACAGCTTCACGGCAGAAATAGGCGCCGTTGTGCTACCCATAATCTTGCCGGCATCCTGTGCAAAGGAGCCTCCCACTGCTAAAGTTGTTTCTCGCACCGCAGCACTGGGTACTGTAATTTCGAAGGATTTTCAATTTCACGGTGAATCTAGAATCACAAGCCTCTGTCAAATGTGTTGATCATAAGGCTGTAGATAAAAATTGCAGCACCGTTTAAAAATGTGGTACTCCAGGACTGGATTATACGTCTTTGAACGTCCACATCCAGGACCTGCACCTGGTGCTGATACTCAGGCTGCCTCATAATACGCAGGGAACAAATCTGTGCTGACTCGTGGCAAACAGATGATAAGAGCGAGAGGATCAAAAAGCTGTCCTCCAAGTTCGCCTTGGATGTTTTTTATATCAGGAGGAGGATCTATATCACTTTCACCTGGAGACCAAGACACAGTCACCTTTTCTGATAGAAAGAAAGAAAAGAAAGAAAAAACATTTATTCTGCAACTTAAACCTAGTATACAAGTAGACTTATTTATTAATTTATGTTCACATGCAGGATTGGAGTTCACTTCAGCATAATACTGGTCATACCCACAGGTGATATGATCAGCGCTGGTCTTCCAGAGAACCCCACTGATACACCTTACTTCTCCTACCCAGAATATTAACTGAAACACTTTATACCACGGAGTAGTGTGTGAGCTTACGTCTCAAGTAATTTCTATACTTGACGCCTGAGTATTCTTGAAGGACAGGACTTTACATTCTCTGACTGTAACGCAGAGACTAACTGACTGCTTGAGCATATCTAAATGGACACAGATTTCGTGTTAGAGCAAATCCTCAACACAGAGATCGTGATTCTTGGCGATTTCAATTCCCACAACACGCAACTGGTACAGCTGGACTACTAGTCGTACGCTATATTGACAAGTTAAATACATCTCCTCACAATGTCGATAATTTTGAAGATCTGTCACTGTCTGTTGAGGACTTATTTTCTGTCTGACATAACTGATTATTGCACTGGCACGAGTTTCAATCGATATATCATACGGCTTCACTTTTAGACTTTCCGTTGACCTCACATCTGAACTGCTTCTTGGTTATCTACTGCAACTGCCTGGCGGCTTTCCATTATTAAAAGCAGTTTGAAACCGATTGAGGTTCTAGTGTCTATTACACTAAACCGTAGAAAATCATACTACAAAAATAAATACGTGTGGTAAATCCATGGTCAATCCATGATGATGTTCAAATGCAATTTCCGAAAGAATGCCACAGATGAACAGTATTTTGCAACCACAGAGTTTCAGTTTCTATTTTTTAAAATTTCCAGAAATATTTCGATTTCCATAATTTACACAGTATGTATTTGCACAATTTTTTGATTTTTTTTTATGGAAAAGGAGGACAAATGAGTATACGGGTCACTTGGTGTTAAGTGATCTCCGCCGCTCACATTCTCTTGCAACACCAGAGGAATTACAGGAGCGTTGCTGGCCCTTAACGTTAGGAAGGTGTACGTGCTTTTTTTAAAGGCACCAATGTTATATCGGTCTGGAAACACAGCACAAAGTTCCACAGCTTTGTAAAACAACTACCATTATTTATAGTTTTTAAAATCTTATTCACCCTTATAATTCAAACCAAAAACATTGATTTCTAAAGATTGATTATGCAAAATCTTTAATATGTATTTATAAAATCGGAGCGCTGACATTAAACATCGTATTATAACAGTATCATAAATTTCTTTGATGTTAAAGCCTCTCGTGAAAATCGTGAATGCCGTTGTCATACTTGTTATTATTGTGACTTCCAGCATTATTGCTTGTCGCTCTTTATTACCCTTTATTGTATTTTCTGATCATTAAAACATATATAAGTTTTTGAATAGGATGTGTAAATTATTTCTTTTATGACTTTAGAGATCATATAAAATTACATCAGAATAGATCTATCGGAAAAACTAAATGTTAAAAATAATTTTAAGTATACTATATTACAAAAATAATATGCTGAAGAATTTTTTTTTGTGATACCAAGATGAGACGAGCAAAATGTTCAGTTGATGTTTATTGATATGCATGCCCATTTCACTGCAGTGCCGCTAAGGATTATTGAAAAAGTCTAAAAATGTGAGCGGCACTACAATTGCACTCGTCACCTTGAGACTGAAGATGTCAAGTCTCATTTGCCCAGTAATTTCACTAGCTACAGCGCCCTTCAGATAAAACACAGTAATGCTTACACAATATTACTGCTTCACGGCAGAAATAGGCGAAATAGTACTCGATTATATAATAAGAAATTAAAAATGAGTTCTTAAAGAGAAACTAAGTTTACAAAATAATTCTACGGGCGCATCCTAACAATTTACGGAAGTTCAGCTCGATAGTCTTCATGTTACACCAAGTAATTAAACACGGTTATCGGCAAGATCCAGGTTTCTAGTCGTAGTAGATGAAACCGGAGATCTTCATAACCTGGTTAAATTCGTAGCTGTTATTAATATAAGCGGTAGTAAAGTTGGCTCGTTTGCCGATGGATGTTGAACTAACGGAGCAAGTCAATGAGGTGGTCAGACGCTTAGTAAATTACCTCGGCAACCTGAGATTGTTTGTGAGGTATATTTTAAAGTTTAGTTACGAGAACTAACGGGTATGCTGGCTTGTAGCAATTTGCAATTTGTTGCCTTAGAACTAATAGCGTAGAAGCCAATACTACTGATTTAAATACTGTCACAGTACGTTGCATGTAATTTACAAATCTTTAAAAATAATGCAGTTTTTATGTTTTTTTATCTGTCTCTGATTCTTAGGTCGCCTGACATATCTTTAGATTTGATATATCTACACTACTAACTTATCTAATATAACATGAGCCAAAACGAAGTCAACGCAATCAACTAATAATATTTAAATTCATGTTCAATGAGCTTGGTAAATCTGTATTGTATTTTATGTGCTTACGATCACAGATGAGAAAACTTTATAAAAACTTGGATAATATGATATGATGTACAACAATTTTTATGCAGTTAATAATAATGTTTAAGAGAATTATGCTATTGCATCATTTCAGTACAAAATACTTTCGAGGTGATGTAAAAGTAAAGTGATTTTTAAGGTGACTTAACAAACAAAAATCAGAAGTAATGCCTTATCTCTCAAAGAAAAATTTAAAGAAATAAATATTATGACTGTTCATTCTCAGTACATTTATGAAAATTTCATATACGTTCATAAAAATCGTCAACTTTTTGCTCTTAATAGTGATTTTCATTATTATAGCACTAGAAATAAGGGATTGATTGTAAATAATTCTAGTAGGCGTCATAAGATACATAATTGCTTTAGGGGTAAATGTATACACTTCTATAATAAAGTCCCAGCCACTGTTCAGGCATTATCTATAAATAAATGTAAATGTTTTATAAAAAAAATGGCTCTGTCGTAAATCCTATTACTCCACTGCTAAATATCTACATGATCGGACATCCTGGGACTAGATATACAATATTGTATATTTTTATTGAAAAGAACGCAAAAAAAGAATGCTGGGAGAGTTTCTTGCGCCGCTTCTTCTCTCTCAGAGCGCCATTTGTTTCCGAAGCGGTAGTAGTATCTAGTAGTTATTAGAAATGACATCAAAAATAATTCTAAAGGAATCAATTTTGAGAAAATAAATGCCTTTTATGCCTTTATCCTACAACTTGTAGGTACCATGCTTTCCTTTATTGTTGTTGGAACCGCTGAACGTTTTGCTTTCATTTTAAAACAAATTTAAAATCCACATGGAATTCTAAAAATTGATTTTCACTTAACGCTACCACCTCAAGGCATCGTTCCAATTGGCAGAGACACAGGCTGTGTTGTAAATTCTTGCAATAAATTTATTTCAGAAGAATCTGCTTTCTCAAATGTCAATATTTGTCTTGATGCTGTTTCAACTAAATACAAAACTCATTGTTATTTCTGACAGAAAGAAATATTGCCTGTCTAATTACAATCTATATATATAAAATTCACGTGTCATGGTGTTAAACTTTGAACTCCTCCGAAACGGCTTGACCGATTCTCATGAAATTTTGAGTACATATTGGGTAGGTCTGAGAATCGGATAACATCTATTTTTCATCCCTCTAAATGTTAAGGGTGGTCCACACGATTTTTTTAAAATTTTGTTTGATTATGAGTCAGCATTAAAAAATACACACAACTTAAAATTTTCACCCATCTACGACCAACAGTTACTTTTGTATTGCGATTTTAAGTTTGCTGGGTCAGCTAGTGTGTTTATATTTTAACACCAAATAAAATATATATAACTTATCGATCAAAAAATAATAGGTGAAAACACTATAAATAAAATAAAATGCATAATAGAAAGCGCAACCAAATCATTTTCAATAAGCTTAGGTGTTTAGTCATGTCGAAAATGTTTCAAAGCCTTAAATTAAACAAATTCTTTGGCTCATTTTTTTGTGTTATCAACTTGAGGTACCGGCTGTATGGGCTTGAACCCTTTGCCTATCCCAGTAATAGACAAAGAAATAAAAGAAAAAAGTCTACTGATGGCGCCAGTTCGATAATCGACTCTAGGTTAATAAAAAGTTCATTTTTGAATAAAAACCTTTTACAAAGAAGGTATGCTGAGAGTATTCACACGAATTTCAACGTTTGGAATTCTAATCATTTTTCTCCCTGGGGCTTTTCGCAATATTATTCACCATTGCGGTTTGAAAGATAATAACAACTTCCTTTACTTTGACATTTCGTAATATAAATTGAATACGCCACTCGAGCTTACAATAGTATCGCTTCCCAGGTGGACCCTCAAATTTTTATAATCTCTATTACAAAATAAATGTCAGTATGAGTTATACTCAAACTGATCAGTAATCAAGTAAAATTAGGTTTAGGAACAATAAGAATGAGAAAATTTATTGAAGTGAAAACTTCTCTAGCGGCGTTGAGCACTTTTCTTGGGATGGGTATAAAATGTTAAGCTCGCGTCAAGACACGTGGCCTGATCAAAATTTTGTAAGACAGTGGTTCAAATTATCGATGAAAGATTTATAATTTTATCTAATTATAATTCGGCTATTTCATCTTAATCATGATACGGTCATTGGACCTGTCATTCATTAATTAAACATAATTCAAGGGATGTAGGTAAGAAATTAACTTTGTATCACAATTACAATATGTTTGTTCTCTGAAGTTAAAATATAAATCATTCACTCATTCTGACTACTTTAAAAGACACATATTTTTTTTTTCTTCATTTTTGGTTCTCACTTGGTTTTCTTATCATTCAGCTTGTTATTTGTTAAAGTAACAGTATCTACATTCCAAATTTGAAAGAAAAACCACTTATAAATTTTGTTAAAATATCACTCTGAATCCGTAGGAATTAAAAAACCTATTTTTTTCTCACCTCGAGGAAAAGCTGTCGTTTAGTTCCTGGTACGAGGGACAAAAGTAGCTTATTCTCTCCCGGCAAGATGATTTTTGTCCCTCGTACCAGGGACTAAAAGCGAGCTTTTCATCCAGGTGGAAAGAAATCGTATACGCAGCACGTGAGATAAGTTAGGACATTGCTACCCGCGTTCGTCACCCTCGCCTTTGGCTCGGATGTCAATATTCCGTGGGTGAGAATGACCTACTTTTCTCACTAGGTGCGTAATCTACATATATATAAATGAATTGCTGTTCGTTAGTCTCGCTAAAACTCGAGAACGGCTGGACCGATTTGGCTAATTTTGGTCTTGAATTATTTGTGGAAGCCCAGAGAAGGTTTAAAAGATGAATAAATATGAAAATACTCGGAATTAAATAAAAACAATAACTTTGATTTACCTTTGATGTGTCCCCCGTCGTTCAGAAATCAAATTAAAATAATAGTTTAAAATGAACAACTTATTAGAATTTTTATATCTTTATAACTTTTTCAGGAGGTAAAAAATAAACTTAATTTTAGGAAACTATGGAAGGTAGATTGAATACAGTTGTTATCTATCTATCAGATTATGTTTATGTGGATTGATACATCTTAAGTTTTGTCACAAATTAAATTATTTGACATACATACAAACGTTTAGGTCTTTTATTTATCGATTGAGGCAGTACGAAGTCTGCCGGATCAGCTAGTATACTATAATTCCCTATTAACAGGAAACTAACTAGCACTGTTTAGACAGATGTGTCAAAAAGACATTTTTTCTTTTTAAATATTGAACTCGAATAAAGACATAAAACGAGCCGTCAACAAAAAAATATCAAGCACCGTTTAGCTAAAATTGTTTTGCAAGTGTCTTGTTTATTTGGATGACATGAAAAGAAAACGTTACATCAAATATTAATATCTTCGAAATACGTCTGCGACTCAAGCAGGGCATTGTAAAAATTTTACTTGAAATGTCGTCAAGTTTTCTTCTTTATGATGTATTTTTCTTTCACAAAATACATTCGGAATTTCTTGTCGAAACTAATAAACTACTTCTGTGTTGAATTTCTCACCTGGGGAATTAGATGTGAATTCAATTTGTCTGGACGCCTCGGCGCCTTCATAGGTATTAGTCGGGCTTAAATAATTATAAAGCTAGGCTTTCGATGTCGTTTTACTATCAGAATATATTGTAATATTTTTTAATGGATCACCAATATAAGAAACAGTAGTCACTGTAATGTTTAATTAAGTCAATAATTACATTGCTTTAATTATAAAATCTAACTCTTCCTACAATTTAAGGTAATCACAGCATGATTTGCCAATTTATTATTTAAAACTACCTAAGTATTATATTCTGAGGACATCCTCATATATCTACATAGATAAAAAATAAAGTGTGCCATATCTACATAGATATGGCACACTTTATGAGCTTTAATTTAAAGTTGTTCAGACTATCAAAATTAATGTCAATATTTGGACTTTTCTATGTATGCTCACTAGAGCATTATAGAGAATTATAGCGACGAGAAATGCGCACCACAGGTGAATCACGTCCTAGATTGGTTTTATAGAAACTTGGCTCAAACAAATCACATAGATGTCGTGGGATTCTGGCAGTAAATTTAATAATAAAAGATACTACTTTAAAATAAGTTAATAAATTAAATTTATCTAAGGTTATGTTAATAAATAGATCTAATTCAAAAGTATTATATATACCTTTTATCATGTTTTAATAGATATCAGCTGATTTAATAATTATTGATGTTATCAGGTACATAATAGCAGATGTTACAGATACTAAAGATCATAATTGGTTCTCAGTTCTGTATGGATTTACGTACAATTTATTTTTTATACATGAAATATGTCTTTTATTGTTGCTTGCCTTATCTGCAATATTTTAATTCCTGAAATACCAGAATAATATATACTTAACGGTAACAATAAAGTAAAATAATAACTTGATTAATTTTGTCTTACAGCTATAAGTTATAGTGATATTTGCTTACTAATTTATAATAATTATAATGTCGTCATGATGAAAGATAAAAAAATAACTACAAATGAATCAAAGCCACACAAAATGGTCTAGAAGTCCAACAAGTTTTTTTTTAAATATAAAATTAAACATTAATAATTGTATCTCCGTCTAAATAGCGTCAAGGCTGCATCCACGGTGAAGATCTACCATATATCTTCGGAGCACCACTAGTGGGAAGCTTGGGACATTTCCCAAGGAATTTCACGAAAGCAGAAATCGCATTATCTGAGACTGTCATGCTCTACTGGGGAAACTTCGCGAAGACCGGGTAAGTTATATACGAAATATGAACTCTTAACTTACCATAACTAATTTTAATTCATTATAACAACTTTAGTTCAAATTTTGAATTCATATCTTTCTTGACGACTGTCTTAATTGTACGGTGCGTAGCCATAAACGCTTCCGTTATTTTTTAGTTCTTCAGTTATTTTTGTGCAATCATTCTTTTTTTTCACGTTGCTGAAAAGCTCGCTTTTAGTCCCTGGAAGGAGGGACAAAAGTGGACGGTTCTCACCCGGCAAGACGACTTTTCATCCAGGTGAAAAAATATCGTATACTCATCACGTGGGATAAGTAAGACATTACCACCCGCGATTGTCTTTTTTTTTATGGAATAGGAGGACAAACGAGCGTACGGGTCACCTGTTGTTAGAGAGCGCTAGTATGTGGGCCGGCTTGAAGTATTGCCGTGCTCAATTAATGGCGCCCAGTTTCTTTGAAGACAATTTGGCTTTGCCCTCCAGATGACCACGAAATTCACAATTGTCAATGTCAATATTCCGCGGGTGAGAATGACCTTCTTTTCTCCCTAGGTGCGTAATATACTATTTTGTCTCCACGCCACGGTGGATCTCTCATTTGATTTTTGCAAGTATATTTGGATGTGGTTTTTTTTCTCTATATATTCCCGGTCTGTCTTTAATTTCTTGTCTAACTATTTTGATATTTAGGTCATGATGCAGTCTCAGTCCATCATTTGTTTAATTTACCTTTGTATGTCAGTCCTAAAGCCAGTCTGATATTACGTTAAGCCAGCCGGAAATTTCATTATTATGTAAGAGCTAGCAACGATTTCAACAAATTGTTTAGATTGCATTTTTTTTGTCGTGGTAAATATTTTATATATTGTGTTGGCTTTACTTATTTAACTTCTTGAAGTTACACATTATGTACAGAATTCCGTTTCTATTTTAGTTGTTTGGGCGATGCCTCTATATTTCGTTGTTTTGTCATTGATTGTATTCTACCAGTGGGAGACTCCTTTGCACAGGATGCCGGCTAGATTATGGGTACCACAACGGGACCTATTCCTGCCGTGAAGCAGTAATATGTGAGCATTATTGTGTTTCGTACTGAAGGGCGCCATAGCTACTGAAATTACTGGGGAAATGAGACTTAACATTTTATGTCTCAAGGTGACGAGCGCAATTGAGAAGCCGCTCAGAAATTTTGGGGTTTTTCACGAATCCTGAGCATTGTAATGGGCAGGGCGTCTTAATTACCATCAGCTGAATATAATGCTCGTCCCTTATTGTCATAAATAAAAATTCTAACTTGATCATTATGTAAAACTTTAAGCTCATTGTTGCAACGTGCATGAATTTTTCAGAGATTTATCAGCGGTTTTATGTTCTTTACTTTCTTTTTTGAGATGATTAAATATCAAATTGTGTGAAACTATTTCTTGTTGTGTTTTGTCTTGATTGTAACAGCCAATATTACTTAGTTTGGTATGCTTATCAAATCTGTGGGCTCCTGAATGTCTACTGAAGTTACTGAAGTTGTATATCTGTGGCCACAAAATGTAGGGTTAAAATTTTAAGATATAAAGAGCAATTCATTTTATGTATAAACATAAAACAATTTGTTATGTTTTTAAAGTGATAACCCTCACTTCTGGGATTAATTACATTAATAAAACTGAAATCAAAATTTAATGAACGATGCGGGACTCGAACCCGCGACCTTCCAGCGCTCTTTCCAACTGAACCAAGCGATCGAGTGACATATCGTTGATAAAGTCTTGTATGCTTTATTCAACTCTCAGGTTGTTGGTCAGGTCAGGTCAGGGGTTCGAGTTCGTTCGTTTTTGTTTTCAGTTTACTTGTGTCTAAACATAATTTTTTATTATAAAAAAAAATCGCCAACCATGTCATAGATCGGTGGTTGCATAAATTAACAATTTTATATATAAATTTTCAAGTCACCAACTAATGATTCCGATTGAAGAAATCATTCGCATATTTGGTTCTTTACCCATTCTATTTAACAATTTATCTTACGTAAGTTTTCCTCCTCACATGTTCACATGCTTATTGATGAAATTAAATTTTAAAAATTGTTGTTAACAGAAGCCCAAATGAAGATAATGATATAGTACGACCTGGCCGCCAAGACCGAGCTAGAGGAAAAATTTTTGAATGGACAGCTTACGAAGAAGTTCATAAAAGATATCTGAATATTGATCTCAAATTGAAATTAAAGAATCACTACAGAGCTCACAGGTATCAATTGTAATTTTATAACAATATAATATATATATGTATTGGTTGAATAGATTATTTCAATTTATTAACAATATTTTATAAAGTCATTTTTACTTGTAGTTATTTTTGATAATTTATTAATTAATTAATGTAATATCTGTTCAAAATTCGTCGAAGGTAGCAAATATGCCTTGTGTTTTTATAATAACTCGGGTTTAGTGAGCGCCTATCATTTTAAGCATTCCGTACCTCGGTCCCACTTCCAGCTTAATAAATCAGCCTTAGAAACATTGTAATACTAAAATACTGTTCACAGATTGTCATTCTGGCTGAAGTTGATCCCGGATTTACACAGGCCTGGCGGTGAAGAAGTGCCACAAACACATCACCGACTTGAGGTAGACTCAGCATTACAGCCAACATTGAAAACATTCACTCCACCATTCAAAAAAGTTACTGAACTAATTTTACCAGACTCAGCAACCAAAATTCCATTACTAACTCTTCTTAATAATATGACAGCTGCTATAAATGTTATTGGAATGAATACAGCAACTCAAACTACAATAAGTTCATCTGATGTACATAAAACAGACACACAAAGTACTACACAACCAGAAGATGGATTTGCTGCGTATTCCACGGCGTTAAGTGTGACTATTGCTATCGGCTGCTCTTTACTAATTCTGAACGTCCTTATATTCGCTGGTGTATATTATCAAAGAGACAAAACGAGAATGAATGGACCAGAGCATGCAAATGGTTCACATTTGAAGAAACGCGCCGAGAACGGCCAAATGCCTAACAATATATGCGGTGATCTAGAAAGTGCGCTATCATTTCAAACTAGTCTTAAAAACGATCCAGCAACAATTTTAAGTCATCATCACACACACTCACACCATCAACTACCGCCGCCAGAGTTTGCGGATCTTCCAAGTAATAATATCTCTGGTATGGCGACATTGCCGCGGGCACCACCTCCTCCTAAAGTAGGTAAGAGTAGTATAAATACTTTAGCGAGCGGGCAGCTGCAAGAGAACCAACCGTTGCTATCAGCGCATCAGATGCAGATGATAAACACGAATACGTTGACGAAGAAGAATACGCAGTACAACGCGAAATCGAACGTGACGATGGAGGAGTTGAGAGTGTGACGTCAGCGGTCCTGACTGCAACGTACCGGCAGTTGCAGCGACGTCCACCACGACGAGATCGTGTGACTTCAGCCGGACCTTCTACAGTGCGTTAACGACTACATGTGACATTCTAACGCACCTGGAAGGTGTAAAACAAGTGACATGTGTGAAAATTGAACTAGATACAAGTGATTTAGTGACAAAAAACCAGTGTTCCCCTATTGAGGTATATTAGTAATAGAATGGTGAATAGAAAAAAATTGCTGTATTTATGGATTAAATCCCATTTTATGTTTGGTGCATAACCAACAGGACTTGCAAGTGATCTCAATAAAAAATTAAGTAAATTCATTGAAACGTCCGTCGACAAGTTAAAGCACGATAAATGTCTTTAGAAGTGTTTTCGTTTTAATCCTGTGAATCAAAGACGATCTCATATCTATACTAGTGATTAGAAAAATAGAATTGATAGAGACAATTGTAAATTGTATCGTTATAGACTATTGTATAAAGTTGTAAATATAGACATAACGGCTAAGCCATATCCATCCTAATAAAAGTTATAATCTTAAACGTTAGCGAGTTTATAAATATGGTATACTAAGTAGAATAATAATTGTATCTTACCATCATAGTAACTTTGTATTTCAGTCCGTTGATCTGAATACACGACAATTTTCTAATAAAATAGTTAATAATATAATAGAATAATAATGATAATAATTTGCAATCAAATATTAGTGATTCGAATAATTTTCATTCACGACTCAATGTGTCCGATTTTAAAGCAATAATTGTAATGAGGTAGAGATTCGTTTTTGTATCTACTGTCATATTTTGTTTGAATTTATGTAAAAAAAATCAAATCAAATTCGTATATCTACGTAACCCGATGAAGGCTCACCAACTCATACCTAAATTGAATGAATATTATTATGCATTAATTGCACAACTTTGTAGTTTTTTTATCCGCTCCTTCATTAATACAAATTGAATTATTAGGCACGGTAATCGGTTTCGTGTGCACGTGTCTTTATAATACCTTATTTATTTATATTGTGTAATCTGGAAGATAACGAATTCAAGCATGCTTGCAATCAATGCTCAGCTTTCACTGGTATTGTTACAATATGTCGCCGGATATTGAGCTTGGCCTTAGTTCTCCTACGCACTAGCGTTTAACCGCCACGGCGGCCTAAATTGCGCATTCATAGACTTCAAGACTAATAAATTCATTATTTAAATTAAAAAACGAGAAGATATTTGCTCTTCTGTTGGAAAATCATGTAAGAGTAGGTCCTTCAAATCTGGAAAATAATATACAAACTAGCCCATTTTTTGTAAAAGATGAATCCAGAATATATAATGTTAGTTTTCTTTAACTAATAGTTACAATAACGGCATTCATTTTCATTTTTAGATCAGCACGACCTCGAGTAGGCCAGCCACCTTACGCGAATACCAACTACGTCAGACATCTGACGGCTCAATCGAACTGCCTAGGCGGCAAGACGCTAGCGCGTAACGGGCTAGAGCATTTAGCGCGGTTTCATCGCCGTTGACCGTCTAGCAGCTATCTCGTATGCCAACACCATCAGGCGGCTGGCCGCTTACATAACGCTAGTGTGTAACAGGCTTAAGTACTTTGGAGTTATTAAGTTTCTCTCCAAAACCATCAAATGTTAGTGAAATATGCAGCCCAATACCAAGCAGAGTTCTGATAATTTCATATTATATACATAACTCAAAATATTTTGAACTGTGTGCATGTAAAGGTACGTGAGCTGCATAATATTATATTTTATTTCGAAAATAGATGGACCAATAGTTTTGTAAATATGTACATAAATACGGAATAACAGGATGTAAACTATGTGTTATACCATTAAAATCCATTTACTGACTGAAACAGAACTGTTATTTTATTCATTTGTTGATTAAATTTGCGGTTCTCAATATAACGGTAATGTTGAATAAAGTGAACCAATAATATTGTAGTTGATTATTAATGGCATCGTTTCATTTAAAACATCATTCGGTATGATTGCCTCAAATTTACTAGAAAAATTTCATAGCAAGTTGAACTTTATTACGTTATTCCGACTCTCTCTCATATTAAATTTCATTTGCGATGCAGAAATACTCTGGCAATTAAATTTAACTTTCAGTGATTCAGATAATATAACTTGTGTTAAGAGTCATATTAAATAAGATTAAATTTCTTTTTCAAATGTGCAGTTTCAATATTCAAATGTATTTGGAAACACATACAAGAAAATACTCATTTGACATAGCTTATACTTGTGTCCTAGTCGGTCGGACACAGTAATAGAAAAGTTGTCCATATAGTTGAGACAATTTTATGATAAAACGGTGATATAATTAATTCTAAACTAAGTATTCATTTATCGTTACTTATATTATATTATAATTATAACCATTCCTCCGGATACATGAAGAGGCACATCAACCTTTAACTTAGACAAGTTTCTATAAGCTGCTCTGAGTGAATTGTCAGCCGTCTCTCTATATCTCCTATTATGAAAACTAAAAAGCAGAGTTTTCGATGACAGGATAACCTAGGCACCACAATTAGCCACGACCATGATGCATGGACCAGCCATCGCCTGCCTCAACAATATTTTAGGTAAGGGAACGACCCACCCCATAGCACCACCACAAACAATAGCATTTCAGCGAGGATGACGTATTCGCTAGTTTCCAAGCTGAAACTTTTACCACGGCGTGAATCTCAGAGTAAGTAAAATAGACTTCTGTTTGCAGCCCCGTTTCCCTTTTACTTCTATCACGTCTATGACGTAATGTGCGTAGTAACACTCGTGTGGCACCTACTTCTAATGTTGCTATTCTAAGTTGCTATGCTGGACTGAAGGTAAAACAATGCGTATATTTTAATTCTTCAATTACCTACTTTTCTAGACTTGTGATTTATAGATTAGCTGAGGATTATATTATTATATAATCCTCAGTTCTTGTAAGATCAAAAGCAAAGTTATGGAAGGGTAAGAGTTTGTATCACTCAAGCTTATTATGAGGCCTAATTAATATTACTTTTGATTAAAGCATAGATATTTTATGTTCATTTAATATAACACATTGTACAGGAGTATATAATACTAAGATTATTAAAGTAATACTTATTTTTAGGAAATAAACTCTACAGTATTTTAAGGCAGTTTCCGCTATTTCAAAACAGAAACTATAGAATGATCTGAGCCAGTATCTTATGTAATACCTTACTAACGTCTGGTAATGTATTGTTCACCTCGTTGTAGACGACGACAAAAGTCATGAAACTACTACTGCATTTTGAAGATAACAGAAGTATCATCAGCAAGATTTAATTTCATGGAAATCGTCTTTCACAAAAGGTAAGTCGTAAATACATGAAACAAGTAAGAGCCGAGAATAGAATTTACCCGAATACAGTCTGTTACTTATATCGACTACCTGAAATGAAATAATGAAACGAATTGGCATTTAAATATTATGTTTTTAACAGATTATAAGCTTTCATTTCGACTCCGAACTGCTTAAGTTTTAGATGTAAATGGTGCACGCAGTTAAATGCCCAATGCATTCCTGTATTCATCCCATGCACCTAAAATGTATTCAATAAGGGTAACCTTAAATTTAATGTAAAGCTCTTAGTGAATTCAAATAGCATTGAATTGTACAAAATGGTTTTCCTAAAAGAATGTGTACATATACTTTAATATGATATGACATCGGTATCTACAAAAAAAGCGCATAGATCTTCATAAAAGCTCGGCAATCTTCCTGTGATTGCTCCAGTATTGCAAAAGACCATTGACGGCGGTAAATACTCACCACCCATACGTTTGTTTGTCCTCAAAATCCCCAAAAAAAGACTACGTCAAGTGCAAGTGTTATATTTTAAGTAATATAATAATACTACTTACCTTAAATGCTTCATTGGATTCATAAACAATTTGTTATATTTAAGGTGATATTGCTCACTTCTGGGATTAATTATACAAATTAAATTTGTAACCAAAATTTATGAACGATGCGGGACTCGAACCCATGACCTTTCGGGTTCTGTCCGAGCGCTCTTACCAACTGAGACGTCTGTTCGAGTGACGTATGGTTCGTAAATGTTGATATTTCTCGTTCAACTCTATTACTAAATAATAGTGTATTACATTTAATTCTATGTTTATCTCTACGCAATTATAAATACAATAATAAGTAAAAAAAAGTATATTGTCATACAAATTCTATACCGTTATCACCCAACCCTTTCATTCACCACCCCTTCTCCACAATTTTTATTACTGCAACAATGTATATTACAATAATTTATTATTCCAACGCCAAGTCCATAAACTTTGAAGTTTGAACTCTATAAAGCGAGAAACGTCTTGCAGTATTTACTCCGAGTCGCAGATTGTTTCGGTAAGTTTTCTGTAATATCTGATTCTATTACTAAGATTGAAACTCCTAAGCTCGACGAAATTAATGTTAGTCAAAAACTTAAATTAAGTAACAAACTCAGTTCAATACATTTCAGATAATAATTAGCATATTATTTTTATGAGTTCATTGTGAAAACTGTTGTCCTACCCATTACAATGCAGTGCCACTCAGAATTCTTGAAAACCTCAAAAATTCTGAGAGAAATATATCGCCTTATGACATAAGATGATAAGTCTCTTTTGCCCAATAATTTCACTAGCTACGGCGCCCTTCAGACCGAAACACAATAATGCTTACACTATACTAGTTCACGCCAGAAGTAGGCGCCTTTGGGGTACCCAAAATCTACCCGGCATCCTGTGCAAAGGAACCTCTCTCTGGTAACGATATGATGTTGAAATAACAAGAACAAAGATTTATAATAAAACTAATTTAACAATATAAAAAAGGTGCTGCTAGGTCAATATTGCTATCAATGTATTATATTATGCCCACTACTCGTGTCGGGTTAGAAACTCTTTCATTAGGCGATGTTATATGATTTTACAACATGATCCCAGATAGTGTACAAAACACATGGGTTACGAAATTCAAAAGAATTGCTAAAAAAGGTTATTTGGTAAAGTACGCATGAATGATTTTGTTAATCATACCACAGAAATTATAATTTTTATCATACAATATTGCATACATTGTATCAAAATTAAATAAACTTGAGGAGTTTCTTCGCAGATCTGAGACATAATATTTCAAATAGGTGGTAGCTTTTGACGTTCAATAACTGATTTTTAGCCCAATTTTGAATTTAAATATGATGTCACGTCAACCAATATAGGATCTCCACTTTACTTGTAATTTAAGCCTTACTACTCGACAAACTGTCATCATTCTAACTTTATAGAAAGTACCCTGTAGTAAAAAACTGTGCAATGTTTATTCATTATGATTATTTAATCCGTTTCTTTTGATTTATATTTAGTATTCTTTGTATTTAACATCAACTTGAAACCTTTGATCACATGGGATAAAGGACGAATGGATAGATGGTCGAAGAGATCCTTTAAGGGTCGTTTTTAGTTTATAAATACGGAATCCTTTATACAGCTCGTTTGTTTTGATCTTGTGCTGACTCCTCATTACCTGTGCTTACGTTTCATCGTATATCTAACGGCCGTTCCCAATATGCAGTCTATCTCTTACTTGAGATAAAAATCGTAACTATCGTTGACTTTTCTGTCCCAATAAACTTATCAACGGTAACTCACCTTAGACTTAAACGCTGTCTGTCAATGGGACGACGTAGAGCGATAGAAGTTCTTATGAAAATTCACGCGTCCCAAAAAAGGGCGATAAGAATGACTTATCGGGTATATCGAGACAGCTACAGATTATTGACAGCTAATTACTGACAGTAGAAGGTAGTAATTTATCTCTAGATAGTATATTGGGAACGGCCGTAAGTTAATCACTACAGTATTTTGATCTAAAGTTTAATAAAAATGTCAACTAATTTGTTTTTCTTTATACTTATTATAATATAATATAGTTGGACAAAATAACTCTTATCTTGTACATAACCTATACAAAGCAATTTCTGATCATTTCAACTCCGAAAATATCAGATCACGTGCCACCAACTTTCCGTTCAATGTATGTATGCAAGCCTTGAATTCGAGTGATAGTCACATACGAGTGAAGAGTTAAGTCAATAAGATGAAAACAAGTCTTATTTGAATAGCCATTAAAAGGCTTAAAAACGCTTTCAAACGTCCCTTTTCCACGTCCCGATATTTGCATGTTTTTGTTGGAGGCAATGTGTTAAAAAGTAAAAAAGGTTTGTTACTTTGGCTCTTATACGAGATCATCTGAGTGCTTTTGAAGTGGCATGAATAAAATCTGTAATACTTTTAGAGTGTCAAAAGTAGTCGGATATGAAAGTTGATTTATGACTGTACATTAAAATTTTTGGTTACTCTACTTTATGGTTGCTATAAGCTTTCGCCTCATTTATTTCTCTTCATCACTTAAGTCCAATTATGTTATCAGTTTTAAGTAAATGAATTTTTACAAATTGAAAGTGACTGACAAAATATGCAACTGTTACATTTTATGTTTATTGGGAGACAAATGAGCGTACAGGTCACCTGGTTTTATATTACCGTCAGCCATATCCTTCGGTAGGACCAGAACAATAACAGGAGCCCTGTCCGGCCTTTTAGGGTAGTGTACGCGACATGATAAAGTTTAAACCAATATATCTTCATTTAGGTTAATTTTATTGAATTAGGCGTTACTTTGCGGAAATCCATAATTATACAAATGATTTAAGTTTTCTTTAGTATTAATTCTGCCAATATTTGTTTTTAAAACAATTCGTGTTGTCTCGCCAAAATCTGGCATGAGACTGACAGTCACAGTCCTGAGGATGCCTCGTGTAGAGGCGAAACACGTTTCGAATTGTTTTAAAAACCAATATTGGCGGAATTGACACTAAAGAAAACTTAAATCATTTGTATTCATTTAGGTAGTTTACATTAAAAAGATAATAGATATTTTATAAATATAATAATAATGTTAACACCAGAAACAGACATAAGCTTATAATGCCTACCACTCGGCTAAGTCGAGTTAGTATTTTTTTGTGGGACGTTGTATATGCTTTTACTACAAGATCCCAGAAAATGATCAAAATAAAAGTATTACGTTATTCAAAAGAAATGTTGAAAAAAGTTGTGTGCTAAAGGTTACTATAACATAAATGACTTTCTTAATGATACCACAAATTGGGAATGGAGCGACCGCCCTAAGGCTATTAAATAATAACTTGAATTGTACAATTTTACTTTGTAAACATATTTTTTGATGAAAAAAAGCCCACTGAGTTTGTTGCGCTTGTTCTTCTCAGGTCTGAAGCATTCATTTTGGAATGGGTTTTAGATTTTTGACTTTCAATAAGTGATGTCACGTCCTATTTTGAATAAAAATCTTTGAATTGGAATTTGAATCAAGCATTTCTGAAATACGGATATTCATAAATTGTACACTTTCAGAGTTAGAATATTTAATCACTTTTAAAATGTTTAATGGTATAATTGATACATTATTATATTAAAAGACGTCTGCAAATAAATATAGTTTGATGAAATAGCAATTCACCTACATTATTGAAGTTAATATAGATTCAATATAATTTATTGTATCGTTGCCGGATTGTCCCTATTAGTTTGCTAATAGGATTTACACATGTATCTGTCCTTGTCTAGAGAGGTCGACAAGATAAAGACGCTGATAGAACCCTCGTCAACGCCAACTGTATTACCTAAATACTTCTGAGATATTGATTTTAAATCGGTATCTTCAGAAAATTTTCCTAATTATAATGCTTTCTAGTATACTGTATTGAATTGAATTTTAAATCTCAATTCATTACTTCAGACTACAAAAGAGCATGTCATTATCATAAAATCAATACCTTGGAAGATAGAAGAGATGTAAATGATATGTTACTCCTTTATGATATATTACTTAATAAATTTGACTGTCCAGATATCTTAAACAACATTTCATTCCAGGTGCCACCATTGCGTACCAGGCATACTAATTTATTTAACATTCCCTTTGCTTCTACTAAGTATCTTAAATATTCACCTCTATTTCGAATTCCTGACATATATAATAAGAAATTTTCTTCCGTCGATATTTTCAACTTATCACGTCTAAGGTTCAAAAAACTGATATTGAACTGTTTAATTATAATGATAATTTATTAATCGTCACATCGTTATTTAAACATAATATTCGACAAACACTCACGTTCACTCACACCACTCACATTCACTCACACTACACAACCAGTAGGTTGAGTACACCGTTTGAGTTACTCGATATGGATACGATTTCTTCTTTTTTTTTCTATTTAAATTTTATCTTGTAAGTTTATTAAGTATTTTTTTTGTTTTTATCTTAAAATACTTGGTCACTTACTTATTGTACTGTTAATAGTATTCCTTTTAATTGGCGTATCTATTCTGTATGAATATACAGGAGAGATAGTACATATTTCTTTGTGGTTTTTGGTGGTAGAGGAGGACGAGTGAACGGTTCACCTGACATTAGGTGATAACCCCCTATTCATTGTCGGCCTTTAAGGAAGGTGTACGCACTTTTTTGAAGGTACCAATGTCGTGTCATCCCGGGAATCCCACACAAGGGCGCTCATTCCTCAGTTTAGTTGTACATGAAGATGTTAGACATTACTTAAGATAGGTAGTGTCGATTTCGAAAGATTGGCGCTTAACTTAATAATAATAAAAATCCGTTGCGTTGTACGTTAATTGGACGTAATTCGAGAAAAACGTCCCAAACCACAATCATGTCGAAATTGAGTTAATAACACAAACTGGTCACGTGATTCATATTAACGGACTGACAAAAAATTGCAGCTCTACTGTCACTCTTTAAATGCCATAACGACTTAGAAGCCATGGAAAATGTATGGAATACACTAATATTTATTAAACTTTAAACACGAATTCCTTAAATGTGATGTTTGTAGCTTAGAACGTTTTTCAGGAACTACGTCCAATTATAGATGTCATGGTTTACACAAATTAAATTAAAAAACAAAATTTACGATCGATGCGGGACTCTAAACCACGACCTCTTGCGTTCCATGTGAGTGCTGTTCCGCTGAGCCAACCGTTCGTGTGACGTATCGTTGATAAATCTTGTATATGTCTTGTTCAACTCTCAGGTTGTAGCTTCATCTACAAGATCTACTTAACAGTTAAAATAATTTGTCATTTTAAAGTTCACTTCTGGGACAATAAATATACAATAAATATAAAATTTATGAACGATGCGGGACTCGAACCCGCGACATCTCGAGTTCCGTGCGAGCGCTCCTCCACCGAGCCAACCGTTCTATGATTTAGATTTACAATCTGCTAAATCTTGTGTGTGTTTTTCAACTCTCTTGAATTACTTGTTAATCAGCCTAATGCTTTAAGCAACTTCAACTTCAGTTGAAATGTAAATTTAACGTCAATTTGAATCCAAGCGGTATGTCTTAATGAATTATCTGTCTGAGTGGCGTACATCTCCCAGACGGCTATGAAACTTTATTGAACGCACTACCAAGCTATTTAGTCTACTTTGGGACACTTAATAAACTTCTTACAGGTGAAATACGCTCGTGAAATAAAGTAAAGGCATTTATTTTCTCAAAATTGATTCCTTTAGAATTCTTTTTAATGTCATTTCTTATACTACTAGATACTACTACCGCTTCGGAAACAAATGGCGCTCTGAAAGGGAAGAAGCGGCGCAAGAAACTCTCCCAGCATTCTTTTTTTATGCGCTCTTTTCAATAAAAATATACAATATTGTACAGTCGCTATAAAATAATCACTATCTAGTCCCAGGCTGTCCGATCATTTAGATATTCAGCAGTGGAGTAATAGGATTTACGACAGTGCCATTTTTTTATAAAACATTTAAATTTATTTATAGATAATGCCTGAACAGGGGCTGGGACTTTATTGTAGAAGTGTTTACATTTACCCTTAAAGCTATTATGTATCTTATGAAGCCTACTAGAATTAGTTACAAGCAATCCCTTATTTCTAGTGTTATAATAATGAAAATCACTATTAAGAGCAAAGTAAAAGTAACCTATCATTATATTATGGGGCAACGCTGCCGATATCAATACAATATTTGTGCTGCAGAAGAGGGCTATTCACGCTATTTATAACCTAGGTCTTATTTTATTTGGGACACAAAACAATTACACACTAGATGATAACATTAGAGGAAGAAATAACATAAGTAGTACTAAGTGCATAACCTACGACAATGTCCACAGGTTACTATATAAGTGTTAGATAACAAGAAAGAAAAGCAGAAAAGGTAGTTTTTGACTTTCAATAAATTAATTTCTATTTTGAATGAAAATATTTGAATTTGAATTGATTATGACGCACGATCATAGTGTTTTATGTAGCGTTTGTATAAGAAGGGTCAAAAGACGTGAGGGTGGGTTGCATTGAGAGTCGCAGGCGGACATCGCAATGAATACATACGCATACAATAATTTTTCTACGTGTCGGTATTTTTAAGTTGAATAAATATTAAACAAACAAAAAACACATGTTTTCTTTTTGGCGCTTAAATCGTGAGTGCTTTATTATTAGTGGTTATTTTTACTTCAATAAATGGCAAAGGTACACCCATACAGCCAACGCGGGAAGTATTATGAAAATTACCGGTAGGTATATTACCTTATTAGTATCTTGGAAAATTGTAATAAAAACATTTTTTTCTTAAGTTTTCATTAAAATGTTTAGCCTAATGATATAAACATGAAAACATTATGTATGTATAATATGTATAATATGTACGACGTTTTATCTAATATTTGTATGAACCTTCCATATCTAATCCAGATTTAGTTGTCTGTGGCACCAAAATAACAGTGCTTTATTACCGAAACTAAAGTATGATAAACAGGTAAATGTAGAGAAGTAGAAAAAACATATTGTCTTGCTCTAAATTAGAAACATTAAGTATGTTAGGCAAGTATTACTTGTTTACAAATTCATTGGATTCTTTTGAAGCTTCGTATCAGAACCCGCCAATTTTAATCACATAATAAGGAGGGGAGAATAAAGAGAAAAGCTGATCTTAGTTGGGAACAATGAGTTGGGAAGTGGTTTAATTTTCCGCCCGCGGATGGTCCCCTACCGGATGGAGCGCTCAAGTGAAAGGCCCACGAATAAGATATGCGGTTGTCAGAGATGCAACGGACGTGCGCCCATGGAGGCAAATCATTAGATGTATCACCATGTAGTACGAAATATAGCCTAAATATATTAGGCATAAAAAATAGAGTGATTCTCAGATGGGTCCCAGGGCATGCCGGAATCATAGGCAATGAAATAGCCGATGAGCACGCAAGAGCTGGAGCTAAAGCAGTATAATACTGTCCAGAAACTATTTGTGGACTGCCTGAGGCGCCATTGTCAACAAGAAGCACTTAAGCGCTGGAGCAAATCAATAGGTTTAAACCATTCCAAAGCACTGATAAAGGCATTCAATAACACAAACGCCAATGAAGCCGTCATTGAGCAGCAAAACCTATGCATACTTACCAGGATGTACTAGTTTTTTATGAACTGGGCAGTGTCGCCTTAATAAGCACCTCAGTGTGGTCGGAATAAAAAACGAAAGAACTTGCAGATTTTGTCTTGAGGTCAATGAAATGCCTCTTCATCTCCTCTGCGATTTCGGCCCACTAATTCGTAAGCGTAACACCATGCTTGGCGACTATACCCTGCTCCTAAGTGCTATTGTTAATACTCGCGTCAATAAAATACTGGGGTTCGTAAATGCTGCAGGGCTTGACGACGAGCTATAAGTATGCTTGGCGAACACAATAGTTCAATTCTGGACGGGGTGACCCTCTGCAAATAATAATAATGTAGCACCTCAACGTTGACAATGATCCTTCGTCATCAGGGAGCGACCGCAGAAAGTGTATTACAGGTTCCAAGTCGATATAGCTAAGTAGGCAGGTTAGGCAAGCAGGCCCTAATCTCTGGATCAAGTCTCTTCCTTTTAAAGGCTTAGTTTTAAATGCACACTTATTGGAAAAATTAAAAAATAAAACCTGTTTGTTGTTACGAAAAAAACAGTATTACCCGGTTTAATTGAAAATGCTCTGTTTACTCTCATTTAATTTGCTGCAGTTAGGTACTAATTTAATTTTGTAGGGTTAATTATATTAAGCGCTAGTATGTCATATTATTATGCACGTGTGTGTTAATTATGGCTCTAAGAACGATGTAATAAGGCTCACTTTACTAGAAAATATTAAATGAATATCATACTAAAATCTTTGAAATTAGTAGGGCTTGAGAGTTTTATTAAAACTCCAAAAACAACAAAAATTTGTGTGCATACGCAAATGATCCACATCTCCGTTTCTGCTCAGTTAGTTAGTGATTTGTAATTTTAAAATTATAAACAATTAATTTTTGAATACTTTATTGTTTTTTTACATTTATTGCATCGTGTTTTCTCACATATCAACAGAAGATGCGATGGTTGTCATGTTCTCAATTTAAACATTTGAATTATTTACAAACAGTAGATAAGTTAAAATAAATCAAAGCTCAAGATTTTACATTCACATAAAATTAATTATAATAAATAATATAATATTACATAAAAATAAAAATAATAAAATTTGATATTATAATATAATAATAGTTATGACATGGTAGGTAAAGTATTGCATAAATTGTATTTTATTATTAAAGTGCAAAAAATGCAAAGTTTTTCTTATGACTTATTTATAGTTAGTTGAAACTTTTGAGTATTTAAGTGTATTGTATGAATAAAAAACCCCTGTGTTTGATTTTCTTGCGTGTTTCTTCTCCTTTAGCGCGTCATTTGTTTCTGAATCGCTGCTAGTGCCTTAATTGATACCAAAATAAGTTTCAAATTAAGAAAATATTATAAAATAACCCCTGTACAGGGTGGTTTTTTGAGAAGGGCGGTGATGGCCAAGTCGGAAACTACGAGACTTAGAGGAAAGTCGTCAAACTAGTTATGCTCTCGATTTATAAGAATCCAATAACTGAATATTTAGTTTTACATGATTTCTTGAAATTTGTCGAAAATCGACCCGAATGATTCTTAAAAAAAATCAAAACCTGTATTATCTATTCAATGGACTCTGTTACTGATAAGGACCAATATTTGCAAAGATATAACTAAAATTGAAAGGAAATACCAATTTTCTAATTTTATTACTTTTACACGGAAGAAGACTCTGTAATTTCTGACTTAGCCATCACCGTTCTTCTCAAAAAACCATCCTGTATATTTATACATAGCCCGTATAATATAAATATCACGACATAAATAGAAGTAGTGAATATAATAATAAAAACCAGGTTCTCTGTATGATCGATTCTCTAATAAAAGTAGATGCCATCGATAAGTTAGGGTAAGAGAAATACATAATATTATACATTATAATAATCATAATAATTTTAATATTGACCCACTCTTACATAAATTATCTTGCCCCAAACTAGACATGGGTACAAACCCATAGTACAGGCTAGACAACGATATATGTATTTAATACAATATACTTACATAAATTCATATAGACATCCATGACTCGGAAACAAACATCCATATTCATCATATAAATGATTGCACCTACCGGGATTTGAACCCGGGACCTCTAGCTTAGTAGTCAGGGTCACTAACTATTCGGCTATATCGGTCGTCAATAATAATATGCTTCCCGTTGGCTTAACTTGGATGAATGAATGAGTGACTGATTTATTTATTCAACAAAATGCAGGTCAAATAATTCGAAAGGTCGAAAATAATTTCTGATCAGTCGTATACATTTTACAAGTGTAACTGGTGTTTAAATATTACATTAAATTTAATTAAATAAAGACAAAGAAACAAGATAGGATTAAAAAGTTAAGTTGGATCACTTGGCGTTGCGTAGAGACGTCGCTTCATTGTGTGTCTTCTACCGAATTTATCACGGGGAGTGTTCCGAAGAGCTGTTTAGCCTGATTCCTGCCGCCGAATTCCACTTTCGCACGACACGCCACAAGTTAGGATATCATCCCCACCATCTGGATGTGTGGCGGTTCTCCACAGTGCGGTTTTCAAGGAGCTTTCTTCCACGTACTACAAAGCAGTGGAATGAACTTCCTTGTGCGGTGTTTTCGGGACGAAACGACATGGGTACCTTCAAAAAAAGCACGTACACCTTCCTTAAAGGCCGGGAACGCTCCTGTGATTCCTCTGGTGTTACAAGAGATTGTGGGCGGCGGTGATCACTTAACAACAGGTGACCCATACGCTCGTTTGTCCTCGTATTCCATAAAAAAAAGGTTAAACATAAACTATAAAATAAAATGAAAGTAATGATTAAAATGTCAACATAATAAAATTCCAAAACCAATTATTGTCAATAACTTTAAAATTGAGTTAAAACCATGTACATAATTCAAACTTCTCCATACAAATGAAATACTATATCGGTATTATATGCAAAGTACTTCTTATCGTTCACATTACAAATTCAACACAGGTGCCGCCGTAACAGTTTAAGTTGTTAAGAATAAAGGGTAAGTACGAAGGTTAACTCGATGAAGTTTTTGTTAAATTCACATTCTCTACAGAAATAAAGTCAACTTAGTTCGCGTCTTAAAGAGCTTTCGGTAAAATAAATCCTTTTATTTTAACATAAAGAAAGAAAGAAAGAAAAAATGTTTATTGATGTCAATATACATTCTGATAATAGTTCTTAAAGTTATCTAATTAACCCAACTCAGCATAGTTGTTTCGCAGCAGGTTTCGAAAGAATCCACAACGCTGGTCTTCCGTGGAAACCCAGAGAGCGCTACAACCGCAAAGTCCTGTCACACAAATGTGTACTAACTATTAATTCTCTATGAGTACAAAGCACAAAAAATAGTGAAATTCGGATCTAAAATTAAAACTAAAGCAAAATTTTTTTTTTCTGAACAATACAATTAAACTAAAACTAAAAGGTCCCTAACAACTATTCAGCTAGTTTTTCCTCCTATAGTGATAGTTAATTTCACTTCTAAGATAATTTATAGGTCTAGATAGAACATTTTGCAATTAGGCAACGCATGACAACAGACCAGGTTTATAACTTTAGATGCCATGACAGCTACGTCTTACACTCGCGATACGTCAATCACTTTGTTATTTATTTATTAATTTATTGCACGAACAAAGTATACACTAATATGGACAAAAATACAAATATTTATTTTTATTCATTTAATCAAATCTTATTACTATATTTACAATAGTATGACTACATACAAATAAAACTATCATTACATGGAAGCGTACCAAGAATACTGGCAGCATTACCGCGTTGGATAGCTAGGCTGATCCGTTGACCGAAATAGCTGCCAGCACTTGGGCCTTATTGAGGCGCGAAGATAGTACTTTGTACATTCTCCGCGCCTCTGGACCCCACGGGCCAAGTGTCGCGATACCAAATGGCACAAAGATGTATGTCTCACTGAAACCGACATATTTGCGACACGTGCTGTCTTCGACAGTCGAAGCAGCAGCCTCAGCACCAACTGATGTAACTTGGATATACAACTTGAGTGCTACTTCAAGTTAAGGCGCAAATGAAATTCGTAAGGAAGGAGCAAATAAGTACATTAAAGAGTAAAATTACTACGTTATAGTGTTATCCACCAAAAAAAAAAAAACATTTAATGGGGTTTTTTAACCTTGCCTTATAACAATCACTTTCGACCTATTGTGTCCCTATTTGGGGTGGAGCCCACGTAACTATTATGTTAAGTCCGGAAAGAGCTCGAAGAGCTATTCGAAAAGTACTGCTTTATAGATCTATCCGATAATCTACCAACCTATATTATTCAGAATGCCTAGTTCTATTTTTTTTTTATATGAGAGGGGGCAAACGGGCAAGAGGCTCACGGGATGGGGAGAGGTGAGGCAACCGCCCATGGACAACCGCAACAACAGGTGTGTCAAGAAATGCGTTGCCGGCCTTTAAGGTGGGAGTATGCTTTTTTCTTGAAGGTCCCTAAGTCGTATCTGTTCGGGAAGACCGCTGCCGGTAGTTGATTCCACAAAGCGGCTGTGCGAGGCAAGAAATTTCGAAGAAAACGCGCGGTTGTGGAATGCCAGACGTCTACGTGATGCGGATGGTACTTTGCACGTAATTTCCGATGGTGGAATTCGGCCGCTGGAATCAACCCGAACAGCTCCTCTGAGCACTCCCCGTGATAAATGCGGTAGAAGATGCAGACAGAACCCACATCTCTACGCAATGCTAGAGAATCAAGCCGATCGGAGATGACTTGATCGTCGATGATTCGAGCCGCTCTTCGTTGTATGCGGTCAAATGGAAGAAGCTGGTACTGGGGAGCACCTGCCCAGAGGTGAGAACAGTACTCCATGTGAGGCCGAATTTGCGCCTTATAAAGTTGCAGGCGGTGGCTTTTAGTGAAGTACTGTCTCGGCTTACTGAGTACACCAAGCTTTTTAGAGGCCAGTTTGGCCTTCTCTTCCAAGTGACCACGGAACTGAACGTCGCTCGATATATCGACGCCAAGTATGCCAATACAGGCAGTGGCAGTTAGAGGAGTGATCTCGTATCGAGGGGATACGACAAAGGGAGACTTTTTAGTGGTGAACGCACAAACTTGTGTCTTCTTGGGGTTGAATTGGACTAAATTTTGTCGGCCCCATTCCGAGACTTTGCAAAGCATAGTCTCGATTTCAGACACAAGTTTGATCCGGTTCTCGTCGACGCTATGCCGGGACATGTTGGCACGGCCGGTGTAGGAAGCATACCCCGTGCTGTCGTCCGCATAGCAATGAATATTGCTGATTTGCAGCATATCATTGATATGCAGAAGAAACATCGTAGGGGATAGCACACAGCCTTGCGGGACACCAGAGTTTATGGGTTTTATGTCGGAGCATGCACCGTTGATAACAACCTTGATGCTCCGATCAGCCAAAAAGCTAGTGACCCATTTGCACAACTTCTCGGGAAGCCCATAAGATGGCAGTTTCACTATAAGCGCTTTATGCCACACCCGATTAAAGGCCTTCGCTATGTCCAAACTCACCGCCAACGCCTCTCCTTCGACTCCTCTCCAACGGATCTCCCAGCGAAAAACAGATCTGCCTCCACGGGTAGGATGCAAAAAAGCACCGCATCTCGTCCCACTCTGCTGACCTATAGTGCCACACGCGGCGACAGCCTAAGAAGCGGGGCCGTGTTGGGCGCGTAATCGGCACGGTGCTCCGGATCAGGCAGTGGTCCGACGATCCCAGAGGAGGGTCAACGGAAACTAGGTAGCCGTCCGGATGTGAGGTCAACAGAAGGTCCAACAGTGAAGGTGTATGTTCTTACACATCTGGGATTCGCGTTGGCGCAATAACCAGTTGCGTCAGACCATATGCTAAGGCGAAGTCGTGAACAGATCTCCCTGCATGATCGGTGGTACGTGAGCCTAGCCATTCGGCGTGGTGGGCATTAAAATCGCCGAGAAACACGATCTCTGCAGTGGGGATCTGCTCCAACTCGGAATCTGTGGCCATTTGGATGTGTTCGAGGAGCTGGTCAGTCACTGCGTTACCGCTATGGGCATGCGTAGATTCGCGGATGGTCATCGCAGTCTACACGCAGCCAGATGATGGATAGGTCCTGTCCTTCAAGAAAACTCAGGCGTCGAGAACAGACATCCTCCCTGACGTAAACGCACACGCCAGCCCGTGGTATAAAGGAGTGTTCCAAATTATACCCCGGGTAGGAAAGGTAAGATCAATCAAAAAGCAGGGCCGGTTTCGCCGCCTCGAGGTGAAAGTGGACGGCATTTAAGTTTGAGCGAAGCCCCCTGATGTTGCAAAAGTCCACAGCGAGTGTGAAGGAGGGTGGTTTGAGCATCCTGCTCTGTTTGCCCCGAGTCAGCGCAGATTTGCCCCCTCCAGAATACGCGGGGCAGCCTGGGCAACCTCTGTTAGGTACAGGCTCTAATTGTGGACGCCCAGGGACGGATTCTCCAGGGCTGCATAGCCTGGTACCGTCCTGGAGTAGTCTCGTTTTAGTCTGTGCTGCTATTTGTATTTGGGAGGGGGGGTGTAGGCCTCCGGATACCCCACTCACCGGACGAAACACAGCGGCATAGCCGCTATTTTACGCCGGTTTCGAGTGGGGGAGTGGTATTTCTCCGGGCGTGCCGGCCCAATTCGGTTGTGTCCGTGAGGACCCAACATGGCACTACCACTCCTAACGGTCCGACCGCTCAGAATTATTTGGGTTTTCAATAATCCTGAGCGGTACCTACTGCAATGTAATGTGCAGGGCGTAACTATTACCATCAACTCAACGTCCTGCTCGTCGCGTCCCTTATTTTCATTAAAAAAACTTATATCTGCACACTAAGCAATTTTGAGGTAAAAAGGAATACCACCGAATATCTTATGCAATTATCATATTTAGAAACAAAAAGTCTACTGTAACCTACTTACTAAGATTTAATCACACACACATTTAATTTTAATTTATTATAATTATTATGTTTTACTTGTAAATGTTGCTTGTCGAGGAATCACTAACCTCGAAGATAAAATTTTAACAAATTTCGGGGTCAGAAGTCCAACCCTTTTGATATCACTGCAAAACTGTTTTTGAATTTAATTACAATTAACAATAAAAACAAATAAATAATTAGTATTGTATTATAATACACATTTAGTAATTTAAGTTATTTGCAATGAAGATAAATAATTACAAAAAAAGGTTTATCATTACTCATTCAAAAAATTACGAAAACTGTTCAAGTGCTTGTAACACATAAAAATATATTTATTATAACGGAATGCTTCTATTCACATTAGCTTAAAAAATACTCCACAGAAACTTATAACAACCAAAATATCGATAAAAATTGAAACAGTCCCAAAAATAACTATGTTCTTAGCGAAGAGAAAACAAACTTTTTCAGAATATAAATCATGGTGACATTTCGTAAAAACAAGAAGAATCGAGAAACGAATACCAAACTAATAAAATAGACAGAGTGCGTAATATTTTGTGACATATATTTTGTAAGTATACATTTTTTATTGCATTAGAGTAAATCAGCTTAAAATTTGCTCTTTAGTATGAAATGGAGATCGTTAAAATCATTTTTCGCTTTTGGAACGTAAAAATTTACAGAGATATTGATGTGCCACAACCTTTCATGGTACACACACTTACGGTACGCAGACGGTCGCTAACTATGCGCCTAATGAGAAAGCAATGTCACTCAGAGGGCAATGGAGAGGGCTATGCTCGGAGTTTCCCTGCGAGATCGAATTCGAGAGAATGAGGAGATCCGTAGGATAACCAAAGATACCTACGTAGTCCACATTATTGCGAAATTGAAGTGGCAGTGGGCAGGGCACATAGTTCGACAGATCGCTGGTGGGGCAGAAAAGTCTACGAATGGCGACCATGTACCGGAAGACGTAGTGTTGGTAGGCACAAGATGATACGGTCAAGATCGCCGGAATACGTTGGATGAGGGCAGCGCAGGACAAATCTTTGAGGGAGGCATTTGTCCAGCAGTGGACGTGTTCCGGCTGATGATGATGAACCTCTCATGTACTGCAGTGTATGAGCATACTCGGCAAGCGTTTCTATAGTCCTATGTTGCCGTGTCCCCGTAGACACGGCAACATAGTCAAAAAACTGCGAATATCTACGTATCCCTAGACAAAAACACACGACAGAATATTTTACTGAGTGTATTATTAATTGCTCTTAGTTTTAAGAGCCAAATAAAGTGCAAGGCTTCTGAAGACAAAACATATTATTATTTATTTGGCTTTAGCGCGGGCATTAGACATTTGGCATAGAACGGGAACATATTTTGTGAAATTATTTTAGAAAGAAAATAGTTAGTTAAAAGAAATAATAGGATCATATTATAACGTGTCCACTTTAGTAAAAATAATACAAAAAATCAATTGCAATATTTTTTTGGACGCGTTTAGCAATATAGTCAATTTCTCGTACAATTCTGAAAAGGCGGCGTCATTTACAGCACGAATCTATCATAAATCACGTTTTTTGTTTACAATAACCAGGCTTGTTTATCTATCAAGCCGTTCATACACCGCATAATGATACCTCGAGTATTATAAGCACAAGTGGGTATCACGTTTCAAGGGGCCGCACCGGGTTTAGCGCCAAAACAGCTCAGCAGGTGGCTTCTGCGGGCGCGCGGGACGAGTTGGCATATCAGAGGTCTTATATCTTATTAATTACTCTATTATTTGATGATTATGTTTTAAGGACTTATGTTTTTAACTTTTAAATTTACGTTATATATTCTAAAACATATTTCATCCTTAATTATATTAAAAAAACACCTATCAACTCAGGCTGTTAAGCCCCAACGGGCGCGCGCATGCATAGCTAATTACATTTCTTGCATAAAATCACAAATGCAATAATTGTTCTGTCTATAAATATTAACTCTGTCATATCGCTATGAAGTCGGGTGAAGTCGATGCCTGACTTCCAAATGACATCTTACGGAGCGACATTGACAAAGGGCAATCACAGTTTACATGTAAATGCGGAACGAATGACTACACGCCTCCGAGCCACGAATACGAAATTTGGTTTTGAAACATTCACAGAATTCTGGCAATATTGTAGATATAGTTGCTACCCGAAGAAGCCAATTATCCTTACTCTAAACGTACTTTTTCCACAGAAATTTCAAATACTCCCATAGCCATACCCCCGCCAGCAATTGCATGCAGTGGAATGTTCATGTTTCATATCATGTTTTAGAGGTCCAGAGAAAATGAGTTCTCTGGTGTTACAAGAATGTTTGGGTGTCGATTGCCTTCCCTTTTCATTAGCCAAATACAATTTAATAAATGTGGAGTATCTAATCTCAAAATTAATTAAAAGCATTCTGTAAATCTATAAAATTCGCATGATTATTATCTCCATATAACATTTATATTATATATAAAAGTAATATTTTTATACGCAATTGATAGATCTGAACGAGACCTGAAAAACACTACATATTATAAGACAAAGTCCTCCACCGCGTCTATCTGTCTGTTCGCGATGAACTCAAAAACTATTGCACTGATTTGAATGTTGTCATAGATAGCGTGGGCTCTAGGAAGGTTTTAGTTATACCTTTTGTATACACTAACGATTTTTCTTGGAGATACCGGAAAAAAATAAGCCGTCTGGGAGCTTTCAACGAAAACCCTTTGAGATATAACAAAATAATGTATGGCAGAATTGTGTATCTTATATAGATCTACAGAGATCTACATCTCTTAAGTAAAACATACTATATTCATTTTCATACTTTAAGAAATTGTCAATTATAAAGCGGTAATGTAAAAACAGTATACACAAATACGAAAAAGGATTAACCTTTTCATTTTATGAGTACAAAATTTATTATAAAATCATTCAGAAATACGTCTGTTTAATTTTTAATTCAATAACTTTAATAACACATTTCCGATGGCTTTAGACTACATTATTCCCGAATACTTACATCATTTTTCTATTTACAGAACAGCGACTGTCGGGTCAGTTAGTTGAAAATATATAACCTAGCGCAGGTTTTCCAAGTCAAAGCATATTGTAATCAAAAGTTGTGTAATGCAGTAACTTCAAAATGGGGACTTCCCATTTAAATGGAAGTGGAGGACCTTAGGGGTCACCTACCTACCGATAGTAAGTGATCACCGCTGCATACCTTATAAAGCGTCAAATAAAATTTACATATTAATTCGAAAACCTAAAGCACATTGCTACGTGGCGGGCGAGAATCGAACCGGGGGCTACGAGGTGAGAGTCAACGGTTCAATCTATTCTACCGCCACATTTTTAGTGAAATCTAATGAAAAACAAAATCTATTTTCAATATTTAATGTGCTTACACTACGTGTGCCATGTCCGTGGTAAATCCAACATATAATTAATTATTATGTTAAAGTTTTTGTCAATTAAGTATCACAAATTTAATAATAAATATCTGGATGACTGAGCCTTGCTCGGATTTTTAAGAATGTACGAAACTTGAACAAAAGAAAACTAATTGGTCATCTGGATTCGAACCGAGGTCTTCTGCTTTTCGGATCACCCAATGTCCCATCTGAGCTATTATAGTCTTGTATACAGTGGCGAAATTTACCTTCGTATTCTAATGTTATTGTAGCTGTTTCTCATTAAACCACGGATAAAACTACATTTTTAAATTGAAACCTAGTTAGATCGATTTCTCGCCCCCGAAACTATCTGTATACTAAATTTCATTAAAATTGTTGCAGCCGTTTCCGAGATTCAGATTATATATATACAAGGATTGCTCGTTTAAAGGTAAAATATAGATTTGTTAAATTGAATTAGTTATTTAGAATTTGTAAGCAATAGCATTATTTGACAGAAAATAAATGATGTTTTAAACATGGATTGATCACTTGTAATAGAGTTTAATGCTCCATATCAAAGTAATGAAAAAACTTATAAACAAGATGAAAATAATATGGGAACTTAAAGAGAAAGTTCCTTAATAGAACCCGCCAAAGACATTTTGCTAGTCTTTCATTTGGAGATCTCCAAATTGCTGCTAAAGTTTAGACGCTTGTCAACAAAAACGGTTACATTAAAACTTTACCGCCGCTTGAGGTTTTTGAATGAATTCTCCACTAGATTGAGTTAATTAATAGCATGCTCTTAAGATGTTGGACTAAATTACATAGAAAAATTACTCAGATTCAAATTTTTGCTCACTTGAATTTATAGAAAAAGTTTTTTCTTTCTTCAATGCTAATTACTTTAGAAATATTACATTGACTAATTGCAGCTTCCATATAAAATTGTATTAGGTGTATAAATTTATTTGTTTTAAGAATACACAAATTTTTTTTTTCACTTAAATGCTCTGTGATAGATGATTATGTTGTAATATAAAGCTGATTGCACGGACTAGTAAAAAAATAAGGACTCCGTGTCTCCTTTCATAAGAGTAGAGCACCAAAACAAGCCGATTAACGTGTAAATACATAGCCCCATGCACACACTTACACTATTACAGGCCGACAGGCGGCCATTATGAGAATTGTCATCGTCTGTGACATATCAGTTTGCGTATCAATAAAATATTTTAAAAATGCCGTCGTGCGTTATGAAAAAATGTAAAAACGATACTATATACGTATTTGTGGCCATATATGATTATTTATGGAAGAAAAAATTATGTAACTAGTATCCCCCGTAACCGCACACACAACTAGCATAACGGTGCTTCACTTGCTTAATATCAGGGCGCGGAGTCCTCCTTTTTTTACTTGTCCGTGGCTAATTGTATGTAAGGCCTCATTTACGGAAACGCGGGAAGTCGCGCGTCGCGTGTGGCGTGCTGCGAGACGGGAAGAGTGGTGTTGACCTTGTGTTTTTGAAGAGAAGGAAAATACATTTACGTATTGAATACCCCGAAGCGGAGCACATATGTTGGACGGGGGTGTCCGCAGTGGCTGCAAAGGCTACGCAACATTAGCCACGGGGCGTCTCCTAAAGAGACTCGAACCTCGGACCGTATGTGTATTGTGGGAAGGATAGAAGATGATGATTGCGGTTATTTATTGTGTAATGTGTGTAAGTGTGTATGTATGTGTAAATTATGTTTGTTTGTTTGTGGAGTGTGTTTGTGGTTGGGTATGTGGTGTATGTCCATGGACTCGGTAAAAAAACACTCTATTTCAAGCGAACGCGTGGAAAATCACCTCTCCGTAAACGTACTCATACAACGCTATATGTTTGAATTTATCGCGGGCCACGCAGCCTATCGAAATGCGCGACGCGTCTCCGTAAATGAAGCCTAAGAAATTTCGTACATTGAATGTTACCTACCTATGCAGTCTATCTTATGGTGTTTTATGGGAATACTTTTATTGCTTCAGAGAAGCCCTTTCTAAGTATAGGTATACGATCGTAAAGAACTTCAAATTCATAATATACATTTTTTTAATAAATAGGAAACATTATTTTTATATTCATAAAACAATAACATACCAATATTCACACACGTAATGGTATACGTAATTGAGAGCTGACAACTGAAATATAAACGAACGCAGGTTCTTCGATTCAAAAGGTATTTGACGCGAAAATTGTGTGATGAAATGAAAAAAACTAAGATAATTTTTACGTCTAAGTAGAGTCTCTTGCTATTAGACAACCGATAAAAATAGGCCAAGAATATTAATTTAGTGTGTGACAAGCTACATCATACACTCGTCATTTGTATGACACTTAGGGTTAGTGTGTGTGAATTGCTCAAAACAGAGGTTAGTTCTATTTATTTAGACGTTTTCACAGCTGTCATACTCTATCTAGACGTATAAATGATCTAAGGAAAAAAAATTTAACAAAAAGACAACCGACTTCAAAAATTCAAAAAATCAAGAGGTCATTCGGAAACGTCAACAAGTGCACACCATTACTTGCTCACTCCAAGTTATTTAATTCATAAATAGTGTAAAGGGTTACCGTTCTTGTCAAAAACTTTTATTACCTTAATCTAAAGAAAGTTAGTAAACCAGTGGCATAAACAGAATTACATAAAGTGTTCAAATAGTGCAACAATAATCAATATAATTTGAAAGTGTCGAAACCATTATAAGCATTTGTAACTACCTACTAGTTTATTCGTCGCGTCGCGGGCTCGCCGTCGCCTTGTCGCTGACCAGTGTACCACGAAACTGTGATTTTCGAACGATAGCGACTGTCGCAATTGTAGCGGATCTATTGGTAAAGGTTTTTTTTATAATATGAATTCGAAACAAAATATTCGTTGTGCTGCTTGTACAAATACTATTACTGATAAGAGATACATAAGTTGCTCTGAATCAAAATGTGTAAAACGATTTCATCTTACTTGTGTAAATATCACAAGTATACACACCGATGTGAAAAATACCTGGGTATACCCAGATTGCTCATCTGTGACTAAAAAGGGTGCAGAAAATAGTGCAACACCAACTCAAAGAGATGAAAACGTTACGATCAGGAAACCTAAAGTGACTAACCCCACTTCAGTGAACCAATCGCAAGAACCACCGTCACCCTTAACGATGTTGACAGATGAAATCCGCCTGCTTAGGGCTGATATTGGCACTGAGACGCTGTGAAAATAAAGTCGAAGAATTGGCTAGCACTATTGTTAAAAATGAGAAACGACTAAAGGTAGCAGAAGAAAAAGAAACTAAGGTTGAGGACTTGTGCATGCAAAATGAAGTACTCCAAGGGCAAATAAATTCTCTATACCAAACAATGATGGCAAACGAACTAGAAATTTGTGGGATACCTGGATCGCCCAATGAAAACCCGCATCATTTGCTCCTGACTATGGCTGCATTAGTAGGATCTAAGCTTACGGATATCGATCTCGATCATGTCGTTCGAGCAGGGCCTCGAGTTACCACCTCCAGCAAACCACCCAGGCCTTTGGTGGTGCGATTTCTACGCCGTGAAACCCGCGACCAATTTTATAAATCAGCTAAGTCAAGACGATTATCGACCGCGGATGTTGGTGTTACTGGTTCACCCAAAAATGTATATGTGAATGAGCGATTGACAAAAGCCAACCGAATCTTATTTCGTGAATGCAGAAAACGCTTTAAGGATGCTGGATTTAAATATTGTTGGACAAAAGGAGGCTCTATTTTGGTAAAGTAGATTGAAGGTAATGGCAAAGGCTCCGAAGTCATTAATATTTAAAAATTCGAAGATATTGATCGCATTCTCGGTTCTCAGATTTTTCTTCCAGACCAACAGCAACAAACTACACAGTAAGCAGTGTATTTCCCTGACATCATTGAATAAGTTCTTCGTGATCTCTTTAAGTACTTTTGATTTGCATAGTTTATTTTTGGCTATTTATTTTGTTAATTACTTTTTCAATACAAACTATACACGAAACACACACAACATATAACACAACACAAAACACTCACGCTACCTTCCAAACACCAACTGTTTTATCACATTTAAATATTCACTTCATCTGTTATATCTCTCATAAATACTTAACCGAACTACTTAATTTAAGTAAATTACATATTATATATTATACTACGTCCGGACTATCTTGGCAAACGTTCAGTATGGATATTTTTCCAAATCTTATGATTGATAACCATGACAATGTCCAATTCGAAAATTCTTAGAGAACTCGATACGCCCAATGACTTTTGCCATATTGCACATAGTCCTGACTGTTGTAGAACTCTTGTTAACACTAAATTTGATATTAAAATTCTGACCTTACATTCTGATATTACAGATCATGATATTGTAATTGCCAGAATAGTAACTAAAGATACCAAACAACATAAAACTTGCAGACTCACAAAGAATTATAAGCTAGAGCGCATTGTAGAAGAATTAAGACAGGCTGACTGGACAGAAGTCTATAATAGCAATGATATAAACAAACCAGTATCTGTTTTTGATACTATTCTAACAAACATTATAAGCAAACATTTAGAAAAGAAACGAATAATTCGATCCAGAATTACTTTCAAGCCTTGGATGACGCCTGGTCTAATTAGTAATTAATAATTAGTTATTAATAATCCCAACAATAACACGGACAGACTCATTTACACACGTTACAGAAATTTTTACTATGATCTTTTGCGAAAACTAAAACACAAACATGAGTCATTTGAATTGGAAAAAAAACAAACACGACCCTAAAAAGCTCTGGAACAGTATAAGAACAATTTCCCACACCAAGAAAATAAATCAAGTACCACTAGGACTCACCAATATTAAAGATACTGTAACGGAATCTCTGGATTATTCCAATGAATATTTTGCAGGCATAGGTAAAACTCTTGCAAACAAGATACTCACAGCATGCAATGAAACAGAAGTTTCACTCGCTAGTAAGATAATACTCGAAAATACTCCAGCGCAATCATTTTTCTTAGGACCAACTGATGAAGGAGAAATTGAATCTTTGATAAGTAACTCTAATCTTGACAGTGCTTCTGGACTGGATGGAATATCAAACCACCTTTTGAATATTAGCAAAAAATATATTACTCCCCCCCTGACGAGCATATGTAATCTAAGTTTATCTCAAGGCATTTTTCCTACTGCCTGGAAAATGGCTGCAATTGTTCCTATTCATAAGTCGGGTAACAAATTGAATCCTGCGAACTATAGACCGATTTCTTTATCAGGATCATTCTCAAAAATTTTGGAAAAACTAGTACACAAGCGATTGACAAGTTTTCTTGACGCATATAAAATAATATCTGACAGACAATTCGGGTTTCGCACTAAACAATGAACTGAAAACGCTGTAGACTTAGTAACAAAAATTATTTCTTTTCCAAACTAGATAAGCAGCAAGCATGTATCGGTGTATTTTTAGACCTCGCGAAGGCTTTTGATACAGTCTGTATTCCTATACTTTTACGAAAACTTGAGCTCCTAGGTATTCGTGGTAATTGCCTGAACTGGTTCAAAAGCTATTTAATGTGCCGAAGTCAGTGAAAGAAGAAAAGCAATCAAAGTACAATAGATTTTGGCGTCCCCCAAGGAAGTATATTAGGCCCCATGTTACTCCTTTTGTATATAAATGACATCAAAACTAAAGTATCCAGCTCTGACGTCATCTGTTATGCCGATGATACAGCTCTTTTATTTTATGGGAAAAACTGGGATACTGCACTACACACAGCGGAACAAGGAATGAGGAATATTGCAACTTGGCTACAAAATAATCTTCTCACCTTAAATCTCCCTAAAACACAGTACATCTGTTTCCATAAAACGAAAACTTCATCCTTTTCCCACATTTTTGATATTAAAGTCCACACATGTCCTGTTGCTCTATCTGGCCCTTGCTCTTGCAATAGTATAAGTAGAACTAATCATATAAAATACTTAGGAGTCGTCATGGACGAAAACTTAAACTTTAAGCAACATCTTAATACAACAGCGAAAAGAGTCCGCAAGCTGATTTATATTTTTAAGAACTTACGCGCTTCGGCATCTTTAAATCTGCTAAAAAACATTTATTTTGCAATCGGTCAATCTGTATTATCTTATTGTATGGGGAGGGGCGGCTACTTCACACATGATACTCTTAGAAAGAGCACAGAGAGCTGTCCTTAAAGTGATTTTTAAAAAACCTATTAGATACCCAACACATAAACTATACAAAGACTTAGAACTTTTTTTTGTCCGGGGTATATTTATCTTGCGTGTTATGACAAGCATGCATAAGGAGGTCTTGAATTTGCGTAATTATAAAAACCTACTAGATAGCCGTTCGTACAAGATTCCAACACCAATAATAAATACAACATTTGCAAGTAGATTTAGCCCATTCTTACATACATATATATACAACAAGGTAAATTTAAAATGTTCTATTAAAAATTGCTCGGTCCATCAGCTCAAATTTAAAATACAGAGATGGTTACACACACTCAGTTATGCAGACATGGAAGCTATTCTTAAAGTGATAGCTTAGCATTCATATAATGTTAACACTTTGTAACATGATTAATCAGATACTCACACTCACTCACACCCACACACACACACACACACACACACACACACAGACACACATCCACACACACACATACACACACACACACACACAGAGACACACACACACACACACACATATACAGAGTGCACTTTTTGACCTTTCGGTTCATATTGTTAACCTTAGGATGTAAATTGGTTGCCTACAGGACAGGCTACGCCTAGTCTAAAATAATCTAATTCAAGTTACGATTATTTTTGAAATCGGTTTCCTTCCGCCACGACCCGCTCTCGCCTCTCGCCTCCTCACGACTCAAGCCATCTGTCTCACCTATAACTATGTATGTAGTTACAAACCTATCTTGGATGACACTGACTTGGTAACAAATATAAAAAATTGCGGACTAATTGAGAACGCCCTCCTTTTTTTAAGTCGGTTAAAAAACCTCAAAGTGTGTGTTTCCCCTTATGGTATAAGGCTCGATAAATCACAGACCTCACTCAACGTGAAATTTTTTTGACTCTTTGGCTGTGAGTGGTATAATATAATAAAACTTTATACAGATATAAATGTATATGTAGTTACATTTTGTTACCAACACTTTTTCGAATCGCCCCCTATTGAAATAAAAGTAACGACGTGTTTACTTCAAAAGTTCTTTGATATGCTGAATCGTATTTCATATAAAATATTCATTTAATACACTCGAATATTCACGTCTGTTCAGGGACTTCTAATAACGACGATCTGAAGTAATAATACGTCTGATACGGGCGATAAATTAAACATTTTACGAATTTCGATTGGACTTCATTTCAAATAGCGTTCGTTCCTCTTTTGATGTTTTATTGGCTTGTGAGACGAGTGCTTGACACGAAACACCCTTGTCGCTTCACTCGATTTCACCTGCGAAATTATAAGACAATATTAACCTTATATTATCTCTAAGTCTACCTATTCTTTTGCTTTCGTTTTGACACTTCATTTATATCCTCTTTTATTTTCTTTTCATCAACTTTTTGACATTATTTAAAAGAGAGTTGCGCAAAGAGCTGACGTAGAAGTTTTTTTCACAGAAATGTTTTTATCTGCGGTACAGTTACTAACTGACCCGACAGACCTCGTTGTGTTCATAATTAAATATAAATATTAAAATGATTTGAGTTTTCTCTAGTGCTAATTCCGCCAATATTTGTCTTTAAACAATTCGACACGTGTTCTCCTCTACACGAGGCATCCTTAGGACGTGTTGTCTCGCCAAAATCTGGCATAAGTCTCGTGAAAATATTGGAAATACTGGCGGAATTAACACTAGAGAAAACTCAAATCATTTTAATAATTATGGATTTACGCAAAGTAACGCCTATTTCAATAAATTTTCCTAAATATATATAATTTGAAAACTATTGCAATGAAAGAAATAAAAAATAATACAAAAACGTATTTCTGAATGAATGATATAATGTTACGAATTATCGCCTCCTTGGGGGTGAAATTTCATCAAATCGAGTAACAGAAACACTTACAAATTATTGAGGATGTAGTTGTTTTAGTAATAATGAGCTTAATGCGTCATTTCACTGTCGTCAGCGGGATATATCCCGCTATTTACTTACTTTAGCCAGCCAGATATTTACTTTACTATGTCAACATAGTTTTCTATGATTATAATACTAAACTATTTTTACTATATTCAAAAAAAAACAAATCTTATAACTATATTAACAATATTATGACTATATAAAATTCAAACTACCATTACGTGGAAACGCTTCCATAATACCTAAAATACTGGCGGCATTTCCGCGTTGGATAGCTAGGCTGATCCGTTGACTGGCAGCGCTTGGGTTTCCAGTAACCTTATTGAGGCGCAAAGATAGTATTTTTGAACATTGTCCGCGCCTCTGGGCCCCACGGGCCAAGTGTCTCGACACCAAAGGGCACAAAGATGTATGACTCACTGAGACCGACCTATTTGCGACGCTTGCCATCTTCGGCAGTCGAAGCAGCAGCCCCAGCGCCAACTGACGTAACTTGGACATGAGAAGGAGCCAGAGTGGCAACGCAAGTCGCGTCACACACCAGCGCCCTTCCCCGTGCCCAAGCCACCAGCGTCATTCCATCAGGACGCTTGCTTTACTATGTTAAAATAGATTTTAAGTCAGTTTATTATCTAAGAATTTGCATAACGTTCCATCCACTAGTAATTCTTCATTTACGAATCACTTCATCCAACGTTGAATAATATGCAATATAGCAGGCATTGAATCCGCAGCCAGTTGATTGATTGAGACATGCACCAACAGGCGCATCAGATCACGTCTAAGTGAAGTTCCGTGCCATCAAATTCAAATTCAAATATATTTATTCCAAATAGGATTCAAAATCACTAATTAAACGTCAAAAACTACCACCCATTCAAAATAGACTGCCTTAGACCTGAGAAGAACTGGTGCAAGAAACTCAGCGGGATTTTTATTGATAAAAATATGGATAACAATGTAATATCGTACAAAAAACATTTATAATTAAAGAGCCTGAGGATGTCCGCTTCATTCACAGTATTTGGTATCATTAAGAAAATCATTTATGTTATAATAATCTTTCCCATACAATCGTCCTGTAACAATTCTTGTAATCCCAATGAATTTGTCCCAATGAATTTATCGACAGTAACTCACCTTATCCGTACACGTATCCCAATTCTGTCAATGGGACGACGTATAAGCTTACCAGCGTTAGAAGTTTGTATGGAAATCGTTATTCACGCGTCCCAATATAAGGCGATAAGAAAGACTTATCGGGTATATTGGGACAGCTTCAGATTATTGACAGCTAATTACTGACAGTAGAAATTTGTAATTTATCTCTATCTGTAGATAGTATATTGGGAACAGCCGTAAGTTAATTCAGTTTTGACGCGGTTATCACTATACACTTGTTATAGTGCATGAGTAATATTCAAAGTGCCTGAAAGCCCATACGATAATCCTATAATATTATTATATTACGATACCCATTAGGTTTTAATAGGATCCACAAAGTCAGTGCTCAAAGGAAAAGTTAAAATCAAATGAAGAGTTTTAATGGAGGATTCGGTTCACATAAAGAATATAATATTAGGGCTGTGTCTCATAATAGTGAAAGAGGCTAATTTAAGACGAGTGATTTCATTTTAGTAAGCTGAGGTAAATTTTTGACTTAGTATTACTCATTTTAAAATAAAGGTAGAAGAATCTCTCTCTCTCTTTCTAGAAGGGTTCGTCATAATATGAATGACCCTGCAGAAGCAACAAAAACCGACTCGAATACTACGGTCTTTCTTATCGCCGCAGGGCCGCTTCTCCCTGATATGACTCAAATGAACTTAATTTATTTGAAGCTATTGATTAGCGGCCGTTCCCAATATACTATCTATGGATAGAGATAAATTACTACCTTCTACTGTCAGTAATTAGCTGCCAATAATCGGAAGCTGTTCCAATATACCTGATAAGTCATTTTTATCGTCTTAAATTACAATATCCATACAATCTTCTATCGCTGGTAAGCTACACGTCGTCCCATTGACAGACAGCGTGCACGGATAAGGAGAGTTACTGTCGATAAGTTTATTAAGACAGTCAAGTCAACGATAGTTACTAATAGTTCTTAATAGTTATTAATTAATACTTTGAATGGGGTAAGTTGAACCTTGTCCAATTTAACCCCCAGAAGACTCAAGTTTGCGCGTTTACCACTAAAAAAACCCCATTTGCCGTATCACCGCTCTTCGAGAACACTTCCCTTAAAGCCTCGCCTAGTATCGGAATACTGGGTCTCGAAATCTCGAGCAATTGCCAATTCCGTGGCCATCTGGAGGGCAAAGCCAAACTGGCTTCAAAGAAACTGGGCGTCATAAATAGAGCACGGCAATACTTCAAGCCGGCCTACATTCTAGCGCTCTACAAAGCGCAGGTCCGGCCTCACATGGAGTATTGCTGTCATCTCTGGTCTGGCGCACCCCAGTATCAGCTCGATCCATTTGACCGCGTGCAACGCAGAGCAGCTCGAATTGTCGGGGACCCAGTACTCTGTGAACGGCTGGATCATTTGGCGTTGCGTAGAGTGTCGCTTCAACATAACGGTGTCTTCTACCGCATTTATCACGGGGAGTGTTCCGAAGAGCTGTTCAACCTGATTCCTGCCGCCGAATTTCACCTTCGCACGACACGCCACAAGTTACGATATCATCCCCACCATCTGGATGTGTGGCGGTCCTCCACAGTGCGGTTTTCAAGGAGCTTTCTTCCTCGTACCACGAAGCTGTGGAATGAGCTTCCTTGTGCGGTGTTTCCGGGACGATACGACATGGGTACCTTCAAGAAAAGCGCGTACACCTTCCTTAAAGGCCGGCAACGCTCTTGTGATTCCTCTGGTGTTGCAGGAGAGTGTGGGCGGCGGTGATCACTTAACACCAGGTGACCCGTACGCTCGTTTGTCCTCCTATTCCATAAAAAAAAAAAAAAAAGTTACGATTTTTATCTCAAGTAAGAGATAGACTGAAAATTGGGAACTACCGTAAGTCGCACCTTGTGTAGTCACCTATTATGTTAACTTGTTTTGCCAGCTAGATTATGGGTACCACAATGTAGGCTCCATTGTGGTACCCATAATATTAATATTATACTTCACAATTGTTTTTTATGGAACAGGAGGACAAACGAGCGCTCTGGTCACCTAGTGTTAAGTGATCAACGTCGCCCATATTTTACAGCCCACCCCAGTGGTAGGTTCCTTTACACAAGATGCCGGCTAGATTATGGGACAACGGCGCCTATTTCTGCCGTGAAGCAGTAATGTGTAAGCATTACTGTGTTTCGGTCTGAAGAGCGCCGTAGCTAGTGAAACTAGCTGGGCAAACGAAACTTAACATCTTGCATCTCAAGGTGATGGGCGCAGTTTTAGTGATCAGATTTTTGAGTTTATCAAGAATCCTGAGTGGCACTGCATTGTAATGGGCAGAGCGTATCAATTACCATCAGCTCAACGTCCTGCTCGTCTCGTCCCATACTGTCATAAAAAAAAGTCACCCTTGCACCCTAACGTCATTTACGTTAAGATCTGCAGGTATATCCGAAGCTGGTACACTGGAGGCAAAGTGGAAATTTATGAACGAACCCGCGACCTCTCGGATTCCGTCCGAGCGCTCTTCCATTGTGCCAACCGTTCGAGTTACGTATGGTTCGTAAACCTCCGTATGCTTTATTCAACTCTCATGTTCTTGCTCCATCTACAGGATATACTGTACAGTTGATAACCTGCTCAGCCCCAATAATTGCATATTAGGAAATGGACTTGAGAAGTCGCTCTTTCAAATCTAAACAATTTGTTATTTTTAAGGTAATACCACCCACTACTGGGATTAATTAAATAAAATTTGCAACCAAAATTTATGAGCGATGCGGGACTCGAATCCGCAACCTCTCAGATTCTGAGCGCTCTTCCACTGAGCTAACCGTTCGAGTGACATATGGTTCGTAAATCTTGGTATATGTTGTTCAGCTCTCTATAAATTGTTTGCCCTGACGAATAACCACCGAATTGATAGGGCCTTTTTATGTAATAGATTTTTTTTATTTTACGACGAGTAGATGTTAAGCTGATAGTAATTGTGATACGCCTAGCACATTATAATGTAGTCATGTAGTCCTCTAGCAACACTAGAGGAGAATGAGACCTTCCGCACAGAGAACGCGCTGCTTGTGTCCAGACATCAGGACCAAGAGGAGTGTATGGAACAAATATACAAAGAAAAGGTACATACTCTTTGACTATGGATATCCACGCTGAGCCAAATAAATCTAGGTTTAAAACTAAGTTAAAAAAATACTTTTTAAGCACCATTCCTTAGCCATTGTAAATATTGTTATTCTTGTATTTAACATATTAATTTAAGTATATGTAAATATGAATATTTAAAGAGACATATTTAGAGAGAGAGAGAGGGGTTGAAGTAGGGGATGGCAGGTTGTATGGAAATTCGTCATTATCGATGATAAAACCATAAACTTTGTATTTAGGCACTTGATTCGAAATAATTTATGAATATTTGTTAGCCGCTCAAAATTCTTATAAAAATTCATTTGTGAAATCAGGACATACTTCTATAGCTTATGTAATGCTCGCGAATATTAAAATTGTAATAAGGCGCTCCCAAACAGTTATATGTGGTAAAAGCTTAAAAATGAGATGTGCTCCGATTTGAGCGCTCGATTTGATGTTTAAAGTTTTGTTGAATTTCAACTTTAATGAGATTTTTTGCCAAAATATGGACTCAAGTTCTGTCTGTCAGCTGATATCAATTTGTGTTTGTATCATAATTTACTTTATAACTTAGAATATACTTTGGCTACTTTAAATGGAATAGCAAGGTTAATGAGCTAGTAAGACAATTGCTAACTTTTGAGTGATCAATACCACTTATTCTTTTTTACACCATTTTGATACCCAACTGTCTGACTGATTATCCACATTTTTAATTATATAAAGCGGTTATAAGGTCTGAAAATACTTATCACAACATATTATAAAACAGAGTCCTCCGCTGCGTCGTCTGTCTTTTCGAGATAAACTCAAAAACTACTGCACTGTTTTGCATGCTGTTCTCACCAATGGATAGCGTGGTTCATGAGGAAATTTTAAGTATATAATATGTTTAGTTTTGGTGTACATATTTGTGTTAATTAATGAAGGAGCTTTGAACGAAAACACTGTCTAAATCTTAAATAATAATAATATAATATATGTATTATATTATATTTAAAATATATAAATTGTTTTGATTTACAAGAACGACACCTCAAGTCAATTTCCTAATATGCAAATATTGGGGTTGAGCAGGTTATCAACTGTAAAGTAGATCCTGTAGGTGAAGCCACAATATGAGAGTTGAACAAAGCATACAAGATTTTATAACGATACGTCACTCGAACGGTTAGCTCAGTTGGTTGGAGCACCGGCACGGAACGCCGGAGTTCATTGGTTCGAGTCCGGCATCGTTCATAAAATTTTGTTTTTTCAAATTTTATTTGTGTATTAATCCTAGAAGTGAGAGTTATCACTTTAAAAAAAACATAACAAATTGTTTTAATAATGTATGGTGGAATGTTATATCTTATATTGGTCTACAGAAAAGTCCGCGATGGTATAGGTCTATCTCTTAAGGATAACATAATATATTCATTTTAATGCTTTAAAAATGGCAATTATGATCCTTTTCTACATTATTATAAAATCATTCAGAAATATGTTTTTGTTTCATTACATTTACTCAGTAACTGTGATTTCAGCTGGCTTTAGACAAGTTTCCCGAATGCTTAGATCATTTTTTTCAGAACAGAGTCTGCCAGCGAGTATAGTATATTTTACTCTACTCGGCCAGATATCTAATATGATTGAGTTTTATACATCAATGTTAAAAACATTGTTGAAATAAAACTTTATATCATAAATAAGTTTTTACAAAATTGGTAATACAATATCCTTAAGCCCTGCCGTGTTTAGATAAACCCTCTCGTACCGAAACCGATATTGCTTCAGCAATTCTAACCTCTGAACTTTGTCTTCGTAAATCACCCTATAACGTGATTAAAAAGTAAGCCCATATTACTACGACATACATAAATTGTCAGTTTGTAAGTGGAGAAAAAATTTTATATTTTTTTTATGGAATAGGAGGACAAACGAGCGTACCCTGTTGTTAAGTGATCACCGCCGCCCACAATCTCTTGCAACACCAGAGGAATCAGAGGAGCGTTGCCGGCCTTTAAGGAAGGTGTACGCGGTTTTTTTGAAGGCACGCATGTCGTATCGTCCCGGAAACACCGCACAAGGAAGTTCATTCCACAGCCTTGTAGTACGTGGAAGAAAGCTCCTTGTAATCCGTATTGTGGAGGACCGCCATACATCCAGATGGTGGGATGATATCCTGATGATATATTTTTTAAGGATGATAAATAATTATTGACGTTTAAAATACTAAGGACTTCAGGAAGCTGAGGGTCTACATGAATTGTAATTTTCATTTATTTGAAAAAAAAAAACAGTGGGAGCTAGTGAAATTACTGGGCAAACGAGACTTTACATCTTATGTCACAAGGCGACAAGCGCAATCGTAGTACTCAGTATTTTCAGATTTTTCAAGAATAAGGCACTGTTCCCATTAGCTGAACGTCCCTGCACCTCTTGGCCCTTATTGTCATAAAATAAAACATTGGATCTAGTCTGAGATTAAATAAAATGTTAGGGTTAGATTCAGAAGTGATATGACATAGGGACCTTCGAGCCTAGAGATTACCTTAGAGCTTAGCAACAGACATCTGGTATTATGAATATAAATATCTACTAGTTTTCAAATCCCATCAGGTTAGTCACTAGCCTATGTTTGCCTATATAAGGATTTTAAAATTAGGTTGCACGAGGTCTTGCAAAAATAATGGATTACTCTATAGCAGTTTTGTACATAGCCAAACAGTTAATATAAGGCTGGCTGATCTTCCACACCTAGCTGTCACTACCCAGTACTCCTCCTCCCTGCGTCGTAATCCTCAGTACTGAGGGTCGTGACCAATCTTCTGTATCACTTTCTTTCGAATAATCGCTCTCCATCTATTCCTGTCTTTGGCGGTGTGAAAGGCATTGTGAACCGTAGAGTCGAGGGCGGAGCGGATCTGGTCGGACCATCGTGTTGGACTGCGTCCACGAGGCCTCTTCCCATCTATTTTGCCGACCACAATGAGCCTCTCAAGGTTGCCATCGTCCTTCCTTGCAATGTGGCCGAAGTATTCTAAAACTCTGCGCAGACATTGGGAAGACAATCGCGAGGAGATCCTGACTTCCTGCACTATGGAGAGATTAGACCGAAATGCTGTCCAGGGGATACGGAGCATCTTTCTCCAGCACCACATCTCAAAGGTGTCAATGCATTCAAACCCAGTAATATTATGGTCTAAATAAATTTTCTAGTTTTTTAAGACTAAGGAGCTTATATGTTCCCACTAATTCCAGGAGGTCTACTCGCAAAATCGATAGTGATACATTCGGAACGATACGTTTATATTCCGAATATATCGCACCTACCCTACTCTAACAAATGTTCGAATTCCTTTTCGTTAATTGTAACCATAGACTAATATTTTAATTTTTTTACGATGTTAAAGTGAATGTATTATTTGCAAACGTTGAAAAACTAAATATAATCAGCTGTGGAATGTAGCTGTTATGTATCAAATAGTTTAGTTAGATAGGCGCATTTAATCAATTTGTTTTTGATCGGCGTTTTAATGTTATTTTCTGCATCATAGATCTGTAAAAACAATGATTTTTACTTCCACTATTTTTTATGGTTTATTTAATAGTTAATAAATATCAACTTACAACTTACCTTTCTACAGAAATTAACACATGATCTCACAAGCTCATCATAACCATTGCTACACAGTACACTTTGAATGAAAACTATGACTATGCAACTGTTCTAATTCTTATGTTATCCTTCACCTTCACTTTGATGTATCACTGTGCAAAATAACAAAGTCCGTTTATGTTACGGCAACTTAGAAAGTACGAAATGCGTCTAAACTAAAGCTTACACCAAAAAACTCAAGAAATTGACTCCAAAATCGCAATAAAAGCACAACTACAACTGAAATGATAATAGCAACGACAGCTTAGAAGGTGTCGCTGAGATTTTCGTAAAAGTGACGTTTGATTATTTGTCAAATTCAATGACATTTACAACTATGAGTAGGGTTAATAATGTTTCGTTCGTTCAATCATCGTTTCGACATTGAATACGATGGCACTAAGAGTTAGATTCGACACGACTAATGCCACGATATATCGGTTTTTGGAGTAGTCCCAGGAACGACCTAGCTTATGTTGACAAAGTTATCTCAAAACAATTTTGTAGTCCACGCAGTCAAGTTTTAAGGCAATATCTCGTCTACATGATATACAACAATATCCGCGCGCTAGGCACAGTTCAGTTGGGTCGGCTAATACATTAATATGCAAATGTGATGTCACGGCTATCAATCACATCGAGTCTCCGCGAAGAATAATGAATGTTTGTTCTGCAAAGCTCATGATGTCATTGGGAATATATTAAGGAGATTATTTGGGGTTAAAATGGAAAAGATTCAGACTTCATTTACTATGTATTGATATTGGACATTCGATGGCTTTCAATGAATAGTACCTTTGAATAGGTTAACTAGTTATAACTTAATAAGTTTTGAAAGGTTATTAGAATTATTGTGAATACCAGTTTGCCCTGAAGAATAATCACCGAATTGATAGAGCCTTTTTGTGCAAGATTAATTTTAATTTATTAATTAATAAGATTTTATTTTTCTTTTATGACAATAAGGGACGAGACGAGTAGGGCGTTTAGCTGATGGTAATTGATACGTTCTGCCCATTATAATGTAGTAATGTAGTGTAGTAACGTAGTCTCATTTGCCCAGTAATTTCACTAGCTACTGCGCGATTCAGACCGAAGCACAATAATGCTAACACATTAATGCGTCACGGAAGAAATAGGCGCCGTTGTGGTACCCATAATCAAGCCGCCATCATGTGCAAAGGAAAGGAAAAATCTACAGATTATTCTCATAAGATTGGCTTTTTATGGAATAGGAGGACCAACGACATACAAACGGGTCACTTGATGGAAGGTCACAAGTACCTTGCCGACCTTATGAAGCATCGAATAAAGGTAAATAAGAAAACCAAAAACACATTGGTTTTTGGCCAGCTTGAATCGAACCGGGGCCATCGTTTGAGAGTCAAGAGTGCTACGTAATGCACCACCTACGTTTTATGAAATTGTTTTGGCGCGTTAAGGAACAAATATCAACTTGAATTTCTACGATGCACGCGCACATCGTCACCCAAATTAGACACCCTGACGTTAGTTAGTCAACTAAATTATGCCAAGCCTCTTGTAACTCATATGTCTACTAAACCACAACCAATGGCTCGTTTTAAAATAATACCTAAATAATCTCTCCACTTGTATAAAAATAATTTAATGGTTACATATTTAATTTTACGTTATTTAACTAAATTACGCGGTATTATATATATTTTCATTGGTTGTATTTTATACCTTCTTTAGTTCAATATTGATTTCTTTTTCAATCGTAAAATGGCACGAGGAACATTTTTTTTATATTTGTTTTCTTATGCCAAAGAATAATAACTTTTTATTTATAGTATACCTAGATGGCAAATTTTCATCAAAAACGATATTGAATTAACTGCTCTTGCATAAAAGACATAAAGTCATAAAAGTCATTTAATTGAATTGTTTTTGATGTCATCGGAAACAAATGGCGCTCTGAGAGAGAAGAAGCGGCGCAAGAAACTCTCTTTTCAATAAAAATATACAATATTGTACAGTCATTCCTCTCGGTATACAATAATAATAATAATCTAGTCCCAGGCTGTCCGATCACTTATATATTCAGCTGTGGAGTAATAGCATTTACGACAGAGCCATTTTTTATAAAACATTTAAATTTATTTATAGATAATGCCTGAACAGTGGCTGGGACTTTATTATAGAAGTGTATACATTTACCCTTAAAGCTATTATGTATCTTATGAAGCCTACTAGAATCAGTTGCAAGCAATCCCTTATTTCTAGTGTTATAACAATGAAAATCACTATTAAGAGCAAAAAGGTGACGATTTTTGTGAACGTATATTAAATTTTCATAAATGTACTGACAATGAACAGTCATAATATTTATTTCTTTAAATTTTTCTTTGAGAGACTGTCTATAACCAAGCTGATATATAGCACGAACAGCTCTCTTTTGCAGAGCTAACACTATAACAATGTCATGCATGAGGGTAGACACTCAATATTGTGTATAAAACAGCAACTCCCATTAGATATTAATCAAGCATCCTTAAACCACGACGTTATCAGACCACTCTCCCAATGTTCTATAAATTATGCCGCCCGAAACGACCACCCTGTGCCTGTGAATCTAATATATTATTGCAAGAACGTATTAATACTAAAATTTAATGTATAAATTTTACTCTTTATCTTGATTCATGACGCGGTATCTTATATAATACCTGACCCGACAGATGTTTTTCTGCCAATAAAAAAAAAATAATTATTTGGGAATGATGTACACCAAAGGCATCGGAAATATGCAGTCAAAGTAAATGAGTTAAAAATGAAACAAAAACGTATTTCTGAATGAATTTATAATATGTAGTAATAAATCGATAAGGATTAATATTGTATTTGTGTGGACAGCTGTTACATTACCGCCATTTCATAATTTATAATTGCCAATTTTTCAAAGTATCAAAATGGATATAGTATGTTATCCTTAAAGTTATAGATATACCCTCACGGACTCCTCTGTAGACCTATATCAGATGCACAATTCCGCCATATTTATTTTGTTATATCTCAAAGGGCTTAAACGGCGATTTCATCAACATCTCCAACAAATATCGTAAATGTAGACAAAAACTTAACATATCATATACTTAAGCCTTCCTCGAAAACGACGCTATCCATTGGTGAAAACAACATGACAGACAGACAGACAGACGAGGACATTGCTTTATAATTAGGTAGTGATATTACAAAAATAAATCAGCTTTTATGGGTATCGTAGCTCAGAAAAACTAGCTAAGCTTTTTCTTCTTACTTTAAAAAACATTAAATAATAATTATGCGTTTCAAGTAAAAATTACAACATACAGTTGAAATAAATTTTCCTTTAAACTAAATAAACGACGATCGCCCGTTCCATACAATAATTTTTGATTTGAAGGAATAATTCTTACTGCTTCATTAAAAATAAACTTGTTCAAGAGCAAATATAGTACTCGACCGTTACCTCTGCTCGTTTTGTAGTGAAAACTGTTTGGGGTGCACCTTGCACTTATTTTATGGATACTGAAAAAGACTGAACTTTCATGTCCAGCTGTGTAACACCCAAATAAATAAGAAAATACTCCGTATTCGTTAATATTATAATTTCGTTATGAGTATTATTTTAGAATATGATGCAATGAAACTAAGCACGATGCACTACAATTGCGCTCGTCTCCTTGCGACGTAAGAAGTTAAGTCTCAGTAAGTCTCCCAGTAATTTCACTAGCTACGGCGCCCTTCAGACCGAAACACTGTATTGTATACACATTCCTGCTTGACGGCAGTAATAGGCGCCGTTGTGGTACCCATAATCTAGCCGGCATTCTGTGAAAAGGAGCCTCGCATAGCTGATAACTTACAGTATAATCTATGTAACCTTAACACTGATGAATCCCGCAGGCAGCAATCTTACATTTGTATGAACAATTTTCACAAATCTTCGTCCCGAATTAATTAAACCCTAATACCAACGATTATGTACCAGAGCAGATGCGTCTCAACAAAAACCATATGTCCCCAGGGATCGAAGTACCCTCGTCGAGATGTCTCCGATAAACCTATCCATTTGTGAATATTAAACAGCTTGATTCAAGATACATGTTGGTTTTTGTGGAGAACTTATCTGCGAGTATTCAGAAAACTTTTTTTTTACTTACATAATTAACTAGTCTTGCCACAAATATTGAAACAAAGAAATAATATTTTTCTATTGCAAATAATATTTATTACTTTTACTTGTTTAATACATAAATATAAAACAATTTAAAATATACAAGAATGGTATCTAGATACACATGTGCCGATGTTTTGATACCTTTTTCACAAAAGTATGGCTCAGTAAATTCTTCATAGCGAATAGAGTTTTAAGAATTGCATTTGGCTCCATACCTACTTTGTGTAATGCAATCACAACGATTCGTTTCTCTTTATCACCCCACTCTATTTTTAATATCGTAAAATATTGTACAATGTAAAATGTAAAATAAAAAAAGACAGATTTCAAATTCAAATGTAATATTTTGTTTATTTTTAAATGTAACAGTATTTAGTCCAACTTGAGAGATAGGATAGTTTTTATTTCAATTAGCTCAGTTGGCAGAGAGAATGGAACGCCAGAGGTCGTGGGTTTGATTCCCGCATCGTTCATAAAATTTTGTTTTCAAATTTTATTTGTTTATTAATCCTAGAAGTGAGGGCTATCACTTTAAAAACATATCAAATTGTTTCCAATATTTGTTTTGTAACGACATAATTTTTTCTATGAGAGACTTTATTGACGCACGGTTTGACAGTTCTACTGTGAAACAATTTTATTATAACAACAAGAAGCATATTGTACGAAATAGTTCCTGATGCTATGAAATATTATTGACAAATTCATAAAAAAACAGTATTTTATTTATTATGTTACAGAAGAACGTCTGTCGGGTCAACTAGTAACATTGTAAATGAAACAAAAAATTGACTTACAAATTCAAATTTATAAATACAAGAATAACACATTTTATCGTTTACGATAACTTATTATTGTTGAGCTTAAATGAGAAGAAGCAAGAAACTTACTGCCCGTCTTTCAAATCAATATTATCTCCTTTGGCAAAGTGATGCAACAGAAATACTCATACGTTTCAATTAGCTTAAGACGCATCTACCTGGTTACTATTCCTCAGCCGAGATCAAATAATTTTATTGATAAGAAAACTGTTCGGCGAGCTCTGTTTTCCTTGGACGTAAATAAGTCGAGAGGGCCAAATGGTATTTCTCCTATCGTGCTCAGAACGTGTGCCCTTGGGTTGACCCCGGAGCTAACATGTTTAATCCAACACTTGAGGACCCAGTGCTCTGTGAACGGTTCGATCACGAGACCTCGATCATTGTGTGTTGTACCGCATTTATCACGGAGAGCGTTTCGAAGAGCAGTTTGACTCGATTCCTGCTTCTAAATTCCACCCATGCACGACACGTCACTAGCATAACATCCCCACCAACTGGATGTGTGGCCTTCCTCCACAGTGCGGTTTTCAAGGAGCTTTCTTCCACGTACAACCAAGCTGTAGAAGAAGCTACTTTCTGCAGTTTTTCCATGAAGACATAAATACCTTCAAAAAAATCTCTTCTACCTTTCTTTAAGGCCGTCAACGCTCCTGTAATGTCTCTGGTGTTAAGATAATATAAAAATTATAGACTGCTTTAAAAGCTTTTTTATATCAAATATTATTGTTGAATTCAAGACCGTTCTTTACAAAGTTATACACAGCATAAAACAATTAAATAAACTGATAACGATTACCTATAAAATAATTAACTATATCTATATAATTATTGGCACCTCCCACAATCAAATACCAGCAGTTTTATTGGACCATTCAAACATCAGCCAAAAACAAATCCATCTTGTAATATCCTCCTAGTTTCTCTCGAAAGTTTCTCCATTTACAAAACTCTCAATATTGCAGCATCTACTTTCATGTGCATCTACGGTCGATTAAGCTATTGATTATTGCTACTGAGGCTATTGGACTATAAGGGCCTTGCTCACTCAGTCATACTAGAAGAGCACTTTGTAGATACGAATGGAAGCTTACTATCAATGATGTTTATTTATATTTACCCGGTGACTATACGTAATTCTATACTACTTATATAAATAAAATAGCCTTTATTATCACTACTAACTGAATTTTTATTTATTATATACGGGCGAACCTTTTTTACAATATTAAAACTATGAAACTGATACAATATTTACTTAACTAACAAATAATAATATTTAACTAATTAATCAACACATCTTAGTTACTAATTATAAATAAACATGGTTTTACTGTGTCTTGCCACAGATAGTAAACTAGTATTATATAAATCAATCCAGTTTATCTGGTTGTTAGTAGCTTCGCTGAGCCTAAAAATAGGAGAGTGATGATACACACCGGTTTTCAACAATTGAGTAGAAAAGTAAGTGTCATTCTTTCTCAAGTTTCTACTAGGAACAGAAAAATTTAATAAAGCTAAAAATTGACTACAATCAATATTACATATCAAATTTTAAATGTAAAAATATAATCACATCTCAGCCGAGCCGAATAAAGAGTGGGTATATTCATGACTCGGTGCATAAAACCATAATCGTGATTAGAGTACGACATAGGAGATCCAATTCGATAAGCCACATATCTCAAGTAAACATGATTCAGTCTTTCGAGCGTATCAACCTGATATTTTAAGTAAGGATTCCAAATTACTGAACCATACATAAAGTTGGGATATATAAATGAATAATAAAGCACTCTAAAACTCGCAATATTATTAAATTTTTTGGTGAATCTTTTAATAAAGTTTATTCTTCTGGTAGTGATGATTTTTATATAGACTATGTGATCATTAAATGAAAGTTTGCTGTCAAAAATTACCCCTAAGTCTTTAGTTGTAATAACATTCGGTAAAGCAATGTTATGTATCGAATAGTGACTGGAATAGTCTTGTTTCCTTCCGAATGAAATGCAAAAACATTTCTTGATATTGCATGAAAGCCCATTTAGGATGCACCAAGATTGAAAAGAATCAATATCAAGCTGTAAGAGTATTCGGTCATGGTCACTAGCGATTGCTTTAAATATTTTCATATCATCCGCAAATAACAAGAATTCACTATACTTAATGCAAACATTAATGTCATTTATGAAAACCAAAAACAACAATGGACCTAGATGGGTACCTTGCGCTACACCTGAGATGACATGAATAATCGTCGATAAAAAGTTTTTAATTTTCACACGTTGAATGCGATTCGATAAGAATGATTCAAACCATTTTAACAAACTTCCGGTAATACCATATCTCTCTAATTTTCTTATCAATAAACTATTATTATTTTTATTATTAATATTTTATTATTATTATTATAAATAACCGTAAATTAACTGAACTAGTAATTTGTCTCTCGACTAAGGCCTCCTCTAATGACTTCCACTATATTCGGTCTCTAGCTACCCTCATCCAGTCCGGTCCTGCTATTCTTTTATAATCTTTCTCCCATATAACCTATATTTCATTAAACAAATTTCAAAATTCTACACAAATATTTAAATGATGTCCAGCACCCCAGAGCTTTAACCACTTATCCAACCATCCGATTGCTATAATATTATTTTTTTTATGGAAAAGGAGGACAAACGAGCGTACGGGTCACTTGGTGTTAAGTGATCACCGCCACATTCTCTTGCAACACCAATGGAATCACAGGAGCGTTCCGGCCTTTAAAGAAGGTGTACGTGCTTTTTTTAAAGGGAACCATGTCGTATCGTCCCGCAAACACCGCACAAGGAAGCTCATTCCACAGCTTTGTAGTACGTGGAAAAAAGCTCCTTGTGAAAACCGCACTGTGGAGGACCGCCTCATATCACCGGTGGTGATGATATCCTAATTTATGGCGTGTCGTGCGAAGGACGAATTTGGCGACAGGAATCAGGTGAAACAGCACTTCAGAACACTCCCCGTTGCTCTATGCTGTTACTATGCTTGTTCAACTCTTCAGTTGGGATTAATTTTAGTATATAAGTGAATTTTGTGTATCTTATTGTATCTTATGTATTATCTTATTCTTAATCCCAGAAGTGAAAATATTTTATTTAATAGAAACCCGTTATCCACAAGAAATTGCTTCTCCAATTCTGCGATTGAAATTATCAATGTAGGAATGATACTAAATCAGTGACCTTTCAGTTTTTTCATCTCTATGCGGAGAGTCTCATAAGGCTATTCATAAAATGAGAAAGAAATATATTCTGTAAAACACAAGTTTTATTAAAAATACGACGAAATAAAGTACCCATTCAACATGGTATGCTTATATTTCAGCAAAAGCATAGCTATGAATCGTAAACAGTCCTTTAGTGCTAATATAACATCTGAGATGTACACACGAATGAGCTTAACATAACATGTGACGAGATATTGGTATCAATATAACATGATCGCTGTGGGACATGCAGATTTGATCGCTATCACTACAATTACTATATTGAGTAATTATTATTAGTTGGTGTAATGGAATTCATTGAGTATATTTTAATATATATATATTTCTTTTCTGCGTCTGTTGTAACTGAACTCCTCCTAAACGGCTGGACCGATTTTAATAAAACTTTCTGTGTGTCTTCAGGTGGATTCGAGAATGATTTAGATTCACAATTGAACTACCTCCTAAACGGATGTACCGATTTCGATGAATTTTTTTGTGTGTTCCAGTGAATTTGAGATTGGCGTGTGTCTTCAGGTGGTTTTGAGAATGGTTTAGATTCACAATTGAACTATGTTCTAAGCGGCTGGACTGATTTTGATGTTTTATTTGTGTGTTCCAGTGAATTTGAGATTTTTTTTATGGTATAGGAGGACAAACGGGCGTACGGGTCACCTGTTGTTGTTTGTTGTTCCATTCTACTATTTAACCGATCATTATGACATTTAGGGTATAGAAAAAGATATAGGGTATCTATATATTATCAACTATTTAAGAGGTGTCGTGGTAGATCGAAATGAATTTTGGTCGAAACAACATAATAACAAATAATGACAAAAAAGTAGTAACGAGTAAAACGAAAGACAACAGATACAATATTATACAGTAATTGTTTACAATGTTCTTAGGGTAGCAGAGAATGAATTTCTGACATTTTTTGAAATCCAAAATGGCAGCTGCGCAAAACGCCTATTTTGTTTTTAATCTTGGCCTTGAAAAATAATTACCACTATTAAATATATATCGTTTCCAATGTTCTTAGAGTGAACGAAATTTGGAGTACATTTGAAATCTAAGACAGGCAAGATGAAAAAATGTTATGATAACACAATAAATATCAATTCTCAGGTTTTCGTGGTAACAAACAAATATTTAATTACTAGCTGACCCAGCAAACGTTGTGTTGCCATATAAAGTAATTAAAAAGTTTTTGGGGTGTAAAAAGTAGATGCAACCGATTCTCATACCTACCAAATTTATCGTACTACAACTATTGTATTCGATTGCCATTTGTGGATGGAACAGATAATATAAAATACACAATACAAAAATAGTTGTAGATCGTAGAAGGGCGAAAATTTGAAGTTGTATCTATTCTTTAATGCTGAATCATAATAAAAATAAAAAATTGACAAAAAAAAAATTGGGGTGGACTACCCTTAACATTTAGGGGGATGCAAAATATATGTTGTTCGATTCTCAGACCTATCCAATATGCACACCAAATTTCATGAGAATCAGTCAAGCCGTTTCGGAGGAGTTTAACCACAAACACCGCAACACGAGAATTGTATATATTAGATTACAGTAATAAAGATATCATTTCCAACGTTCATTCAAATTATGATCACAACTAATAGAGTATCGTTTCCCAGGTTTCCCTGGGATCATTTTTTAATTACGTTTGTATAATATTAACATCATTTCCAAGGTTTTTGGGGGAGCAAAAAACGAGTTTGAGATCATTATTGAAATCAAAGATAACCGCCGCACAATATTATCACATAAACAATGGACGACCTGTACAGCCGAGTGATAAGCGATCCTACCTACTAAGGTAGAGGTCCCGGGTTCGAATCCCGGTAGGTGCAAGCATTTATATGATGAATATGGATGTTTGTTTCCGAGTCATGGATGTTTAAATGTATTTATGTATGTTTATATGAATTTATGTATGTTTAAGTTAGTATATTGTATTAAATATATCATTGTCTTGTAACCTATAACACAGGCTATATATGCTTAACTTGGGGCAAGATAATTTGTGTAAAAAGTGTGTCAATATTATTATTATTATTATTATTAAAAAACAATATTATTCTTATTGTTTTCAAGTTTTCGTGGCTGGCTTAGATCGAATTCAAAGTTGTTGTAATGCCTAATTTCGCATTAAACACTTAAATGCAAATAATGTGTGTAAAAAATATTATTTATATAAGCTTAATGATCTACCAATACAACCGATTGAAAATATTCATAAGCGTACTTAAGAAAATGTTTACTCAGTACCTTAAAGAACTGATAATCCCGGGCAATCGAGTGGGGAACATAAAATGGAATTTATTGCGGTTACCGGCATTGGTGCAGTCAAAGTGGTTAAGTTAAAGTCTTATTGGGTTTCGGGAATTAGCAATAAAACGTTACATTTTTCTGCTGGTCCAAGTTGATTTTGAAAAATACTATCTGAATTTTGAATTTGATCAACACAAATCACTCGCCATTCCTTTAAATTTTAATCTCTCTGATCTGAATCTAACGCTCGTTCGCAACCTGGCCTGAAAAGAAAGCATAAAGAAACTCAGTGAGAGCTATATTATTTGGAAATCGTGGAGAAATCATTCAAAAAAGAAAATTGAAAGCTACTACGTAGTTCTTACCAATTTCGGTAAGGCAGAGAGTTCAATACGAACAACGAAAGCTTATGTGTATGAATTACGATTGCCACGCGACGGTATCAGCAACCACATGGTGATTCATGGTGCATCACCATCACCCCGCTTGATACCAAGCGACAAGCTGAACGTAAAAACAGTGGAAGATGAAGCTCACTAAGCTGACGGTCAACCTCCAAAGAGAAGAGGAGAGGCTTAAGAAAGAAAGAAAGAAGCCAATTCTGGTTATATTAAATGGATCAGAGATAAACTCGTAATGTCTACAACTCGAGAAAGCAGAGTTATAATTTGTTTTATATATCAAATAATTTATTTTGTTTTTAACAATTGGATCCTAGAAGTATACTAAACCATTTGTTTGTAAATTTTATTGAAATTGAAAATATAGAGCAAGACAAATGACTTTATTATTAATATTTCTGCGCATTAGCAACAGGATAACTCCCGCCAGACTATATTAACCTACTGCTGGCCGCGATGCCGTCTGAATGGACTCTATAATGCACCCTTAATTCCATATCTCCATCTACCGTGACAATATGCAGCCTATATTCTTGTCCCTTTCTCCTGTTAATATTCAGTCAAAATTTAAATTTAATCTATTCAATAATTTTTGTTCATAACACAAAGTAACTGTTCTTTAAAAAATATTCATTGAACAGTTTATCTTATTTTGTCACGACTTTATTATATGTAAATGTATAAGATACAGATTGTCTTTGAAAATATATTTTCTTGCCCCAGTTCTTATTTATTTTCCAAATGGTTGACGGATTCTGACTTTCTATACGTAATAAAATAATCAATTATTATTTTTAAATATCTGGATATTTTTAGCAAATTTAAAATAAGTTTTTATTTAAATTAAAAAGTAAATTGTAACAACTTATGATTTAGACCAATTGATTTACTTGAAGCGTGAATTTCCTGACGATGGTTTCAATTTAGCGGTGAGAAATTACAGATGGTCCGACAACTATACATTAACTAACTGACACTGGTCAAGATTTGCTTTAGATAGATACATAATCGTATGAAACGCAATCCTAAAGTGGTGATCGGAAATTATTATTTAAATCCATTTCCTGGTTTCAGCATTTCAATAACCCATCCATTGAAATGGAAATGATGGATAAAATAGTCGGATATAGGATCTAAATAGTCTTAAACATGAGACCGGATGCTAAGTCAACTGTTAGTGTTTTATAAGTTACCCGAGAGCGCTAACCTTAGTTTAATTTAATATTTTGTGGGAATAATTCTTAAACAATTTTTATTAAAAGCTGATAATTGTACATTTTTGCAATTAAACCATATTGTAGTATAAATATAATGTTGTGTTTCTAATGATCAAATCTCATAAATAAAATTTGAAAACAAAATTTTATGAACGATGCGGGACTCGAACCCGCGACCTCTCACGTTCAGTTCGAGCGCTCTTCCAACTGATGATGATGCCCTTAGAGGCATCATTGTCATCATCATCATCAACTGGAAGACTTCCAATGCTGGACAAAGGCCTCCCCCAAAGATATCCACGACGATCGGTCCTGCGCTGCCCTCATCCAACGTATTCCGGCAATCTTAACCAGATCGACGGTTCATCTTGTGGGGGGCCTACCAACACTGCATCTTCCGGTACGTGGTCGCCATTTGAGGATTTTTCTGCCCCACCGGCTATCTGTCCATCAAACTATGTGCCTTACCTACTGCTACTTCAGTTTCGCAATCATTTGGGTTTTGTCAGTGACTTTGGTTCTCCTACGGATCTCCGCATTTTTTATTCAATCTCGCAAGGAAACTACGGGCATAGCCCACTCCATTACCCTCAGAGCGACCATGAGCCTTCCCATCAGGCCCATAGTTAGCAACGACGTCTGCGTACTGAAACTTATCACTAGGAACACATACTGGATGAAAAATTTCGTCTTCAGACACTGCGGCATAATTGTAATGATGTAGAAATATGTATATGTGTATATATACATTCGGTACTACACAAAAATCATAATATTGCCAAAATTTACCCAGTTTATTGGCAAGTAATTGCGCTTATATTGTATTATGTACCTACTTTTCACTAAACCATAGAAAAAACGGTTTAACTAAACGTTCGTAAGTTATTCAATACCTACGTATCATGGTTGAGTAGCATTAACTAAGACCTATTTTAGTTTGCCTAGGAAAGAACTTGGAGGAAGAATAATAATGTGATAAAGTGAATATTAGATTAGCCGCTATCGCTTGCATTTTGCACCAAAGCTGCCATCTCAAGCGGAAAGGTGTTCACAGTGGTTTCAATTAGTCGCCAACTCGACTCTTACTGCGGCCTGCAGGAACATAATTTAAAATAAAACAATCCTCCTAGATACAATTAAAAGGTTTTCTTTTATATCACGTTTGAGTATTTCAAATGAACTCGATTCAACAACTGGCAAATGAAATAATTATAACAAGCTATGTATTGGTTTTTGCTCTGTTTTTTTTTTTAAACTAAATCTGTTATTATTTTAATATTTCCTCAGTGCTGTTTTAAACTGTATCTTCGATAATATTTAAGCTCTGATGTCAGAAATGTAAAATTAAAAATTCTACCACAGGGCTCTTTTGCACAATCCTAGCACCGACTAGATTATGGGTTCAACGGCGCCAGTTACGGCTGTGAAGCAATAATGTGTAAACATTATTGTGTTTCGGTCTGAAATGCGCCGTAGCTAGTGAAATAACTAGGCAAATGAAATTTAACATCTTATGTCTCAAGGAGCTCAATTATAGTGCCGGTCAGTTTTTGCGACCGCGCCTTTTGCGAGAAATTTCTTTCAGCCACTTTGTTGGCTCTACCGGCTGTTTTCCCGAATTGTACGCATCATCAAAATGAGAGCATACTCCCAACTTAATGGCTGTCAACAAATCTCTTGACTTTACCGCCTTACTACTTTCCAACACGCAGGCAAGAGGCTTGCTTATATAAAATATACATACACACACATACATACAGATGCACGGACACCATCGCGGTAATAGTCAGGGAAGCTTCCAGGAACTTAAATCGTCGAGATCCGATGAAAGCTCGATTTTCGTAAAACCACTAACTTCCCGATTTTTGAAAGATTTTCAAGCGGGAAGTTAAAAATATTGTCTAGTTTTATAAGTTTGCATAATATTGTCATGGCGCATTGATTTTTATACCATAATATAGTAAATATTACTAATATAGTAAATTATATATAATAAATAAATAAAGTTATTTTTAACAAAATATTATATAATAATAATTGTGTGTAAATTACTGTCATAAATTTAGCTGTGACCTATCGCGATTCATCACCGTATCAGCCGGAAGACGTCCACTGCTGGACAAAGGCCTCCCCCAAAGATCTCCATGGCGATCGGTCCTTCGCTACTCTCATCCAACCTATTCTGGCGATCTTGATTAGATCATCGGTCATCTTGTGGAGGTGGAGGTTCGTGGTCTAATTTTCCCGATTGAGTTATGCTAGCTGAGAATGACAGCTCAGTGTCCACACGCATAAAGAAATCTTCGCTTAATAAATGATTGTACCGATGTGAAAATTAAAAAAAATCATGTGCGCACACGTGGTAGAATATAATTATTTTAATGTGATAATTATTTTACATTTTATTCGTTTATATTACATAGATTTATTCAGACTCAGAGGTTACATGTTCGATAAATGATACAAGAACCTTATGGTAACTAAAGTATGAAATAAATACTTTGATCGTTGTTGATACAGTGAGAATGCTGCACATTTTCAAAATAAATTTGGGTTCCAAAAACTCAATCCACGTAATTGCTGTATCCGATGCAAAATTAACACTAAACCTCTAAACAGCATATGAAGTCCTGGTACATAATGCCAGGATGACACATTTCAGCCGCTTTGAAAGACTTTACTATCACCGCTACCATAATTATATTCTTCTGGTGTCAGTTATATATTAAGGTATACTCACATTATACATAAGGCATACTCCTCTACAACTATTATCGCCTGGTACCAAAACACAGTATACTTTGTCATTTTCACTCATGAAATCCTTATGAATGTATATTGTCTGTCTCTTTTTTCTGTCTCACTTTTTCGTTTCATCGCCTTTCAAATCACAACGATTCTAAAGAAGTTTCATTTAATATTAACTATTGAAAATAAATCGAAGATGAAAATTACGACACTTTTCGTCTTCAGATTGGAACCATGTATTTTCTTTTTAACATTTTTAACCATGATTAAAAAACCGGTACAAAAAATTAAAATTCATAAAATCCCAATGTTGAGAGAAAGAATTGTAATAACAAAGCAAATTAATGTTGCTATTGTCACAACATTGTTCGTGTACATTAAAACCTCCGAACTTTTGTTCGTTAAAAAGGATTTAAAAGCTTTATTCACATGTTCGTTCTAACTTTAAATCTGATTATTATCGGAACTTAAACAAAAACAGTTCATTTTACGAGACCAGCTTAATTAAGCGTAAAAAATCAAACAGCACAAAGCGTTTCATTATTGTTATATTTTATATCTTTACTGTATTTTTTATATGAAAAAGGAGGACAAATGAGCGTACCTGGTGTTAAGTGATCACCGCCGCCCACATTATCTTGCAACACCAGAGGAATCACAGGAGCGTTGCCGGCCTTGAGGAAGGTGTACGCGCTCTTTTTGAAGGTATCCATGTCGTATCGTCCCGGAAACACCGCACAAGGTAGGTTATTCCACAGCTTTGTAGTATGTGGAAGAAAGCTCCTTGAAAACCACACTGTGGAGGACCGCCATACATCCAGATGATGGGGATATTATTCTAACTTGTGGCGTGTCGTGCGAAGGTGGAATTCAGCGGCAGGAATCAGGTGAAACAGCTCTTTGGAATACTCCCCATGATAAATGCGGTAGAGGACAAACAATGAAGCGATGTCTCTACGTAACGCCAAGTGATCCAGCCGTTCACAGAGCACCGGGTCCCCGACAATTCGAGCTGCTCTGCGTTGCACGCGGTCAAATGGATCGAGCTGATACCAGACCAGAGATGACAGCAATACTCCAAATGTGGCTGGACCTGCGCTTTGTACAGCTTGTAATGCTGACCCATCAGACATTGTTCGCGTGTGGCCCCTATTTCTGCCATGAAGCAGTAATGTGTAAACATTACTGTGTTTCGGTCTGAAGCGCGATGTAGCTAGTGAATTTACTAGGCAAATGAGTTTTAACATCTTATGTCTCAAGGTGGCGAGCACAATTGTAGTGCCGCTCAGGCACATTTTGGGCTTTTTAAGAATCCGAAGCGACACTGCATTGTAATGGGCAGGGCGTATAAATTACCTTCAGCTGAACGTCCTGCTCGTCTCGTCCCGTATTTTCATAGAAAAAAATCATAAAACATTGTTTTTCATATAAATTAAGTATCCCGTACCCGCTTACTGTATGAATATTTAATGAAATGTCACCGACTGAATTGTTTGTGTTGCGAATATATAGGTAGACTTACGACATAAAAATTTAAAGTTAATAAAGAATAAATTAATAATTAATCACCAACAAACAAACATACTTAAACCTTCTCCGAAACACTCTGCGTGTTATGGTATAAGAATTATTCCGATCGGTTCAGTAGTTTTCGCGGTATAACCTAAGGAAAAATCGGGTCTACATTTATTAGTAACGATAGATTACATATTTGTAGACATCATTCCGACTCGATTTAGCCATTACTTATATTTTTAGTAGCTTTATCATTTTTATTAATTAACACGTTTTTGAACCTATTGACAAGTCCATTGGTGCATATATCATGTAAATTTTTTTGGTATTTTTGAACTTATCACTTATATATCATACATAAGGCAATCTCTTCTCCAACTATGATCGCCTGGTACCAAAACACAGTATCCTATTTCATTTTCACTCACGAAATCCTTATGTTTCGTTGAAAGTCACAGGGGAACAGGGTGAAGGTGTCTATAAAAGGTGACATCTCCCTAGCGTCGACACATCCCAGTGAATACTACATAGGGAGTGCCGCTTGCACTTCTCTCTCCCCAGGAAGGTCGCCTTCGATGAAGGCTTAGAGGGCACTTGCCCAAAGCCAACCTCAGGTGGTGTTTAGTGGGTTGGCACTTAAGTTTTACATGAGGCCCACATAACCAACGCAGACTTAGGCTGCGTTGGTATGAATGAGCATTCACCACCTCCTTCCCGTCGTTATTCCGGAGGGTAGCCCTTTCCCTTTGTCAGGGCGCAAATAAAAAAAAGCGTCGACACACTTCCGCTACAATCGTTGACGAGTTAGGACGTTGCTCTGCCCGATTTCTGCTCGAATATTAGCCATCAACTTTAATTTTACAGTTAATTACTTAGAATAGTGGTATTAATATTTGTTATTTAAAAAAACCCCTTTGATTTTATATCCCAGAATAGATATTTAATATGAGCATTTCATCATTAGTCATATTAATGTCCCTCAACACAAATGATAGTACAAATAAAGTAAAATAGTTCCCACGTCAGTAACATTCAGACAAAGCCAATTTACCTTAACAAAGGACCGTCTCCCCTCAATCAGGAACCGTGAAATAATGTCACGTCTAATAAACGTCATTCGCTAAATGCCCACGCTAATCGGTCATTTATCAAAATGACCAGTTGGATAGTAATAACTTGTGTCATGTGGTTATTGAACTGTAACAATCAGGGCGCCGTCGTTATTAAAAAGAACTTATAATATATTACTTTCAGGCATGTTTTGTGCTCTGATATTATGTCAAATTACGTCGTATTTAAGTAGTTTTAAGCTTTTTAAATAAGCCAAATATTATTTCAACTAATACTTATATCAGAAATTGTGAATTGGCTACTGGAGTATGATTTCTGTTGCTACGGACATAATTTGTAAAGAATTAACAAAAGGAAAAGAAAAAGCTATCAAAGGGAGTGTTTGAGTTAATTAAAGGAAGTAATAAATTACATTTAATAAAATAATATAATTATAAGTTCAAAAAAATAATATTACTTAAGCTTTATCACAAGTGTTTAAGAAGTGTAAAGTTAAGCAGTTAAAATTAAGTAAATAAATAAATATTTATATGAATGTGCGAGGTTTGCTGTTCGCAACAGAGCGCATTCATGCATGCACGCATGCATCATTAATAACAGTCAAATACCAACAGATGCATAAAATTCTCGTATAAGCTTAACCAAAAAGATATAAACACGGCAAACGGAACGAAGCACACTATATTATTTACACGACCTCAAACGGAAATAGAAGCCGGAAAGTGTTCGGAAGAGATTTTAACTTCGCCTGTACTGTGGATACTTGTAAATACTTTATGCTTGCATTGTTCATTTGTTAACTGTTTAGTGTTTAACTTAAGAGAGATTTCGCTTACATTTGGTTTTAACTTGTATCGTGTTTGAAATCAACTTTCAAATTCACAAAAGGTTTGCTTGTCTTCACTCTGAGTTTTGTATCGGGAAACACTCAACTTTGTTGAAAAAAAGGTTGGCTAGTTCTGGTTGAAGAGACAAAAATTGCTCACCTTTGACACACGCCATTTCTTTGCTCAAATTCTTAAAAAAACCTCATAATTTTAACGCTTTTAATGGGTACGCGTTCCTTCTGTCCGTTTAAATTGAAATTTCATGCGTCTACTAAATTCAAATACTTGTGGTAATTACAGGATAATTTTCAATCTAGAAATTACATTATATTATATTTATAACTAGCGGACCCGACAGACGTTGTTCTGTTAAAAAAAACTCTCGCCGATGGAATTTCGTAAAATCCGTTCTTAGCTGACCTCTACTCGACGAAAGGAATATTCCTACCTAATTTCAAGTCTCTTCGCCTAATTGTTCCAGAGGTCGTGATGGTCAATCGATCGTTGAAAGACTATATACGTGGAAATCTCTTATATTATATATAGATTGACCATGGAAAATGGATTCTCTAGATTCAGACCACAAAGAATTGGCCTTGAGATTTGTTAATGGTCATGGCGAATGCAAGACGGATCGGAAATTAAAGATTAACTCGACATGCAAAATGAAATTCATGAAGTAGTTGCTGCAGATCATGAAGAATTGCTATTATCATTGCTGCATTGATCTCTTCATGTCCTTGTTCCTCCATGGTGCCCATGAAATATAATTGTTAAAATTTATGGTGTGCATCTTCGAGAGATTGCAATGATCCAATTCGATGGTGAATCTGTCCTTGTACCTACAAAATCAAAAGCAAAGTCCGTATTACTCATTTGTAAACACTTATTTTTAGAATTAGCATACATACTACATGGGAATAATACAATTATTTATTAATTTAGTATTGTGTGTAAGAATACAAATAAATTAATACCCTGAATATCGGATTAAATATGTATGTCCCAAATGAGGACATTTGGAAACATGCATTGTATTTTTGAGTGTTTGCTAGAAAATGTCGTGATTCGGTAGACAATCCTGGCGTTTCTGCGGAAAATACTTGCAAACAACGTCCATCGACCCAATGTGAACGCTAGTATGCAAGCGGTAATCAGTACTGCAATCGTATCGAAACGCTGCTCGATTCAAATCAGTACTTCATAAATTTCTTCTTGTGCCTCGAAAATTATCTAGTTGTTGATCTGTGAGGTTTACTGGCTGCCTCGCTTTGCTCTTGTGATTATGAAACACAACGTCGAGCCCATACTAACACGGTACTTTTTACCTGCAATTTCTTGTTCTTCGTCAGTCCAATTAGCCATGTTTCGAATCCTAGATGCATTATGTCTATGTCGGGAAAGATGGCACAATTAGCTAATAGAAACTCGAAACAAACAGACCCACCCAATGACATTCTATACATCTTATGTATAGAATGTTATATTACGTCATTGCACCCACCAGTCAACTTGAATAACACATGCACTGTCAGTTGTATTTTATAACTCATGTAGCGTGAAACTAACAAAAAACTTAATTGAATTCTTTCTATTCTCGAGATGTCATGAAAATGTCAATCCATACAAAATATGAGAAAATGAATGTTTTTATAATAATATTTTTTTGTGATTTTTTCGACATTTTATTACTTATTATCCTATTCCGGACTAAGACTAACCTAAAAAATCATACAACAGAAAAAATGGTCTAGCCGTTCTTGAGTTATAAATGATGTGTAACTAACACGACTTTCTTTTATATGTATAGATTAATTTACAATGTGTGGTAATGATGCAAAATATAATTTGACGACTCATATAGCCCAGTGGTTAATGACCCTGCCTACTAAGCTAGAGGTCCCGGGTTCGAATCCCGGTAGGTGCAAATATTTATATTATGATGAATATGGATGTTTATATGTATTTATGTATGTTTAAATAAATATATTATATTAAATATATCGTATTGTTGTACCCATAGTACAGGCTATGCATAGTTTGAATCAAGTTAATTTGTGTAAAAGTATGTCAATATAAGTCCTCCGAGACTTGTTGGACTATTAGGTATATATAAATTTTAATAAAATTTAATATTATTAAACTAGCTGACCTGCCAGACGCTGTTCTGTCAATAGACAAGACTGACAACAAATGATGTAAGTATTCAGGAATTATGTAGTCCAAAGTCACCGTTAATTTGTAATCAAAGTTGATTATGTAGTAATAAATTGATAAGGATTACTATCGTATTTGTGTAAGCAACTCCACTTTATGATTGCAAATTTTTTAAAGTATTAAAACGGATATAGCATTTTATGCTTACAGTATATGTTATGCTTAATATACACAAATCCAATATACATTATTTTGTTATATCTTAAAGGGTTTAGACAGCGTTTCCGTTGAAAGCTCCCAGACGGCTTATTTTTATCCGACAACTCCAAAAAATAGCATTAATGTATAGAAATATGTACACAAAAAACTTAATAAAATATATACTTAATCCTTTCTCGAGAACCATGCTATTCATGGTGAAAGCAGCATGAAAATCGGTGCAGTAAATTTTTCGGTTCAGCAATTTTAAGAACTAAGAATGTAACCACGACTTATAGAAATAAAATAAAAAAACATTTAATAAAATAATTTTTAAGACTAAACAATTTGTTATGTTTTCTTCCTCACTTCTAGGTGACATTTTACTCAAATAACATTTGAAAAACAAAATTTTATGAACGATGCGGTCTTGAACCCATTGAACTGAGCTAATCGTTCGAGAGACGTATTGTTATAAAATCTTGTATGCTTTGTTCAACTCTCAGATTGTGGCTTCATCTACAGGATCTACTTTACAGTTGATAACCTGCTCAACCCCAATATTGCATATTAGGAAATTGACTTGAGATGTCGCTCTTGTAAACTAATGTAAACGATTTGTTATGTTTTTAAAGTGATAACCCTCACTTCTAGGATTAATACACAAATAAAATTTGAAAAACATAATTTTATGAACGATGCGGTTCTCGAACCCACGACCTACGGCGTTCAACTCTCAGTTGATTAGAGCACCGGCACGGTACGCCGGAGGTAGTGAGTTCGACATAAAATTATTGTTTTTCAAATTTTATTTGAATTTTTAAGACTTTTCTCATAATAACATTACAATAATAAGCAAATATTATAAAATATAAGAACTTATAATATCGCATAGATCTGATTCTCAGGTATCGCAATTCAGTTGAACTTTATCGGATCGTAACTAATGAGACAGGGCTATAATTAATCCAGAGTTTTGTGCAAACACGCCGCTAATGAGCTGAACCTCCGAGACTTGTTGGACTTAATGACGAACACAATGACACAGACATTGGTAATGAACAGTGGCTCCAAATAATTATACAACACTGTAGGAAACATACTATTAGGTATATATAAATTTTGAATGGGCTTCCTTGAGTGGATCGACATCTATACCTTAAAAAAAACATGTATAGCTATAATAGTCATGTCATAGTAGAAAGAGAAAAACTAAAATTTTGCAAGATCGCTTCACTCTCTACACAACAATTGCAAGAGATCTTCAAAATGTACTAAGAACCGCCACTGGTGTAGAGCTTTCCATTTTTTTTTTATGATTATAGTAAGGGACGAGACTAGCTCGGCATTCAGCTGATCGTAATTGATACGATCGGCCCATTACAATTCAGAGCCGCTCAGGATTCTGGAGAAATCGAAAAATTATGAGTGGCACTGCAATTGCGCTCGTCACTTGAGACATAAGATGTTAATCTCAGATCCCAGTAATATCACATCCTACGGCGCCCTTCAGACCAAAAGACAGTAATGTTTACACATTACTGCTTTACGGCAGAAAGAGGCGCCATTGTGGTACCCATAATCTAGCCGGAATCAAAGGAGCCTCCCACTGATAAGACTCTAAGAAATAAGTTAAAGAAAGGTAATTTGCAATCACGCCGACTAGTTCGTACTTTGCCAACGGTTTGCAAAAATCACACTAATTGGCAAATTTAGATAGTGTGGGCACGCGCTTTGATGACTGAATGACGATTCCGTTTAATACATTGTGATGCGCGTCTCAGTGTTTACAGACAGGCAAGCGATATCAGAGCAGCGGCAGTCCAGGAGTATGAAAATGTTAGATGTGTCTCTGTGATGGTTTGTGGCCTTTATGACGTGGTGAATGTTCTCGGGTGGTTGTGCTTGTTGTGCATACATATAAAACATGCTTGAAGTTCATGTTTTTAACGTATCAAATATGTATTCGGAGAGTGTCACAAATTTGACAAAATCTGTCAACTTAGGAAATCTTGCCTCCGTTTTCCAGTCGGAGGTATACGCCATAATAGAATGTGCAGAAACCATCCTAAAATTACCCAATCTATCCAAGATACTAACGGGCACTGCAGATTAAACAAACACCTCTCAGTCTAAGGTCTCAAAGATTTCAGAGCGTGTAGATTCTGTAATAGTGCAGATGAAACCCCGTTTTACATTTTCTCTGGATGTGGTCCTTTAATGCGTAAACGTAGCATCTCTTTGGGAAGTTCAATTCTTCAACCACTTGACTTACGTCAGCTCACTGCAAAAGATATAATGAGATTCATGAAAAGAATCAATCTTAGCAGTGAACTATTGTTAACAGTGGCTATCACAGTAGATAATATAGGTGCAGTGAAACAGGGCTGCACTGAACTGTACCAAAACCAGTTTTCAAACCATTACATATAAGCCCAAATCTTCTCTTAATGCATGTGCCAGGCTACATACTACGTGGATTATTTACACCATCATGAAATCCATGTGCTGCAGTAGCTTTCCATAAACCCTGGCCTAAATCTGACTTAATACATTTGGGACTTGCTTAACAGGCGCATCCGGAGCATCCTATTACATACACCACAAACATTGAAGCAGTTTACTGAAAGTGTTGATTTGAGAATAAGAGCGAATTACAGTAGGAGATAATTATTCAGCTGATCGTAATTTATATGCTGCGTTATAACCTCTGAGCTCACGGGGGCCACACATGTTACTAAAAATCAATAAATATGAATGTTTAGTAAAAGTAAGTACTGTTTTTTAGAGTTTACTCCTTTAGAATCGAATTTCATATAAGACGCCCGGTATGAGAAAAATATGGAGAGTAAAACCTACTCATCAAATTGGATAGTAACGTTTTTGGTGGGCACCTTTCACTAGTCAGTTGGCGTGACAGTCTAGACGCTCGGTCCCTATGTTATATTATGATAATTTTAAAATTGTTATATTTTAAACAATACAAAGGAACAGGATTGTGGTCATTGTGCATGAGCACAAATTCATAAAATCCGTTCATAGCTGACCTCTACTCGGCGAAATTAGTATACCTACCAAATTTCGAGTGATGAGTCAATACATAGGTGGAAATCTATGATATATATATATTTATTATATTTGACATATATTATGTTTTAAAAGAAAATCTTATAACGTTATATCTAAATATTGTGTAATTTACCAGATTACATTAACAAACTGCCCAAAGAGTTGCAAGAAATGTACATAAATACCACGAAAACCGCAAACAAATTGAAAATTGAAAATTAAAAATAAATTGAATGTACCCAGATAAACACAGTGAGGTTTTCGTGGTACTTATTTCATAAAAATGTATGTATTTATTCTGTATTGGACAATAAACTAAAAAAAAAGTTTTTTGCCAAAAAAATAAAATAAAACGAATAATATATGAAATAATAAACATTTTAATAATAAAACGATAAAACAAAAATCTGTAAATAGTAAAACTACAAATGCAGTACCTATCACATAACTGAATTTAAATAATACATTGTACAAAGGCTCAAAAGATTAAATCTCATGTTCGCAATACAGAGGTAATTGAAAATAAACTGCATTTTAGCTTATAAAACTAAGCAAATAAGACCCTTTCAATAACATAATATTAAATTGAAGCAAATTACCTCAATAACCAAAGTGTGCCATAACCCATTCAGAAGAGTATGTCATGTGTACATCATAAATAGAGCATGCTACATAAACCCTGATTAACCTAACCTTGGTTTGACGATATATTGATCGTAAAGAATAACGACCTCGACCAAGCCTCGTAAACTTTGAATCAAGCGTAAATTTTACCCGTTGTTTCAGATTCGTTAACCACTAGATATACTGCAGTTTTATTTTACTAGTTTTGTTTACACCAGCGTTGCGGGATGACTTTAGATATATCTGGATTGTTAGAATGTTTAATGAATGACGTCCCAAGAGGAAAATACTTTTATTAAGCTTTTAATAACTTATTGTTTGACCGCGGCTGGTGATAAATGGAAATACTTATAAAAACCCTGACCTGACTTAGTAGAGTATATTTCAATTCTTTCTGAAATGGCGTGACTAATATCTTCATAATAGACTTCAGTCAGTAATTATTGGAGGCTCTGAGTCTAATTCATACATTCCGCGCTCTGGTGTTCCCCAGGGATCCCACCTAGGACCATTGCTCTTTTTGATATTTGTAAATATTAGCTTATTTTATTTTGTCCTATACTTTAGAACAAAACATTGTAACCTAGGATTAAGATAATTGTATTGTATATGATTTGGGGTACTTATAATATAATAATAATAATAAATATAGTAATGCTTTTTAGCACAAACTATCCAACTGGACATACAATATTTCGACAAATACATAGCATACTGTGTATATAGTGTACACAGCTCACCAGTTTAAAAATCCTTTTCGAAATTAATGTTTTTAAGGCAACAATTTTTTTAAATAAAAATTTACTAAGGTGTTGGCAGAGCTGAAGTACATTGCACGATCATACCGCGTATGAACTAAAAAGGGAATGTTCAAGTCTACCGTCAACAAAAGATTTGCCTGCGGGTGAATGAAAGAAGCTCGAGAAGTGTATCAGGACCGTGATGAATGGCGGTTTGTAATCCCTGCCTTCCAAGATCAAGTGTATTCTATCGCTGTATCACCCAGTTGATGGATTTTCAACTCATCACCTAATGAACTGTGAAATCTCATGTTAAGCTACTTTGATTTCATCATTATGTCAATTAACAGAGCTGTCAAATTAATAGTCTCAATTATTTGTTAAAAGCTAGTTCGGGTTTCCGGAACGCTAATTAGGATTTCATAATAATTTAAACAGATGTCAAAAGTAATATCAATTAATTGGAAATACATGGATACGGAATATCATAATCTATATATATAAAACAAAGTCGTGTTAGTTACACCACACCATTTATAACTCAAGAACGGCTGGACCATTTCTTCTGTTGTTTGATTTTTGGGGTTTCTCTTAGTCCGGAATAGGATAATAAGTATAAAAATATCAAAAAATCACATAAAAATATTATTATAAAAACATTTATTTTCTGATACATTTTGTAAAGATTGAGATTTTCATTACATCTCGAGAATAGAAAGAATTCAATGAAGTTTTTTGTTAGTTTCACGCTACATGAAAAATAAAATACAACTGACAGTGCACGTCATGTTATTCAAGTTGGCTGGTAGGTGCAATGACGTTCTTATGTATAGAATGTCATTGGGTGGTTGTGTTTTTTCAAGTTTCTATTAGCTTATTGTGCCATCTTTCCCGACATAGACGTAATGCAACTAGGATTCGAAACATTGCGAATTGGACTGACGAAGAACAAGAAATTGCAGATAAAAAGCACTGCGTTAGTATGGGCTCGACGTTGTGTTTCTAAATCACAAGAGCAAAGCGAGGCAGCCAGTAAACCTCAGAGATCAACAACTAGATAATTTTCGAGGCACAAGAAGAAATTTATGAAGTACTGATTTGAATCGAGCAGCGTTTCGATACGATTGCAGTACTGATTACCGCTCGCATACTAGCGTTCGCATTGGGTCAATGGACGTTGTTTGCAAGTATTTTCCGGAGAATCGCCAGTATTGTGCTGCCTTAGTGGGAAACTACCGAATCATGACATTTTCTAGCAAACATTCAAAAATACAATGTTTGTTTCCAAATGTCCTCATTTGGGGCAGACATTATCTAAGAACGACGATTTAATCCGACATTCAGGGTATTAATTTATTTATATTCTTACACATAATACAGTAGAAGAATAACATACCTACAATACTTATGTATGCTAATTCTAAAAATAAGTGTTTACAAATCAGTAATACGGACTTTGCTTTTGATTTTGTAGATACAAGGACAGATTCACCATCGAATGGGATCATTGCAATCTCTCGAAGATGCACACCATAAATTTTAACATTTATATTTCATGGGCACCATGGAGGAACAACGACATGAAGAGATCAATACAGCAATGATAATAGCAATTCTTCATGATCTGCAGCAACTACTTCATGAACATTTTGCGTGTCGAGTTAGCCCGCAAATCTTTAATTTCCGATCCGTCTTGCATTCGCCATGACCATTAACAAATGAAATTTGGTAGGAATACTCCTTTCGTCGAGTAGAGGTCAGCTAAAAACGGATTTTACGAAATTCCATCTTCGAGTTTTTTTTTTAACAGACGTCTGTCGGGTCCGCTAGCCTAATGTATAAAATTTTCGTGTCACGGTGTGCGTAATTGAACTCCTCCGAAACCACTCGACCCTTTTATCGTGAATCTTAGCGTGCATATCGGCTAGGATGGAGAATCAGACAACATCTAGTTTCATCCCCCTAAAATATGTTAAGGGTGGCCATCCCAAATGTTTTTTTTTATTGTTTTGACATTTATTTTTTTAATTTATTTAATTATAATTCAGCATTAAAAAATACATACAACTTCAAATTTTCACCCATCTACGACCAACACTTACTTTTGCATCACGATTTTAATATTATTCTAATCTATCCACAGACACGAAATAAAGTTGCAATATGGCAATCGAATATAATGATTATTAGTACGATAAATTTTATGTATGATGTCGTCATCTATTTTTATACCCTAAAAATTTTAATAATTGCTGGGTCAGCTAGTTATAATATAATATTACTAGCTGATCCAGCATACGTTGTATTGCCATATAAAGTAAGAATAAAAATTTATGCGGTATAAGAAATAGATGGAGACCTGTTCTCAGACCTACCAAATATATCATTTTACAATAATTATTATATTTGATCCATCTTGCAACCCTATTGTAAATCAAAAATAGGTGTTGATCGTAGACGGGAGAAATTGTTTAATGCTGAATCATGATAAAATAAAAGATTCAATACTTACAGCAATGTGAGGGACAGAATATAACAAATAATTATAATTAATCAGAAAGGTAGTATTTATTGTCACAACTCAATTGTAGTAAACATAAAGATATTATATTAGAAAATAAAGATAAATTAAAAATAAAAATACATTAGGGCGTCTCTTTATTAATTCATTATATACACAAAAAAATCTAGTGTTTGCTCTTAATAATGATTTACATTATTATAACACTAGATATATAAGGTATTGCTTGTAACGAATAACTTCTAGTAGGCTTCATAATATACATAATAGCTTAAGGGTAAATGTTTACATTTTTATTATAAAGTCCCAGCCACTGTTCAGGCATTATCTATAAATAAATTTAAATGTTTTATTAAAATATAGCTCTGTCGTAAGTTCTACTACTCCACAGTTAAATATCTAAGTGATCCGACAGCCTGGGACCAGATTATGATTATTTCATAGCAATAGCAATGACAGTACAATATTGTATATTTTGTCAAAAAAAGCACAATAAAATAATACCGGGAGAATTTCTTGCGCCGCTTCTTCTCTCTCAGAGCGCCACTTGCATCCGAAGGGATAGTTGTATGAAGTAAATTAGAAATTACATCAAAAATAAATCTAAACGACTACTTTTTGAAACATGTGGCGTTACGTGAAACTCATGAGACGAAAATCTAATTACCCGAAGACATTATCATTGAACACCCAAGTCTTTAACAACGGCCCGGATATATGTAATGGTTTTAATACTTTTTTTAAAAGTGTTTTTGTCGAACCCGCCTCAAACTATAACCTTGACAGTCTTCAATTACACAAATGTAATGACGCATATGCAATTGGTAAGGCTGGCGTCTGTAAAAATAAATTATTACGATTACTCAAAACGATTAATATTAATAAATCCAGCGGACCCGATAATATTCCTCCTATCTTTATTCATAATTGTGCCAGAGTGTTAGTTAAACCTCTCAAATATATTTATGACAGATCTTTATCAGAGGGCATATTTCCATCTAAATGGAAAGAGGCTAGTTTCATAAAAAAAAAAATCCAAAATTGATAATTATAGACCTATCTCAATGCTTAATACATGTAGTAAAATATTTGAAAAACTTGTCTACGATCAAATTTATCCCACAGTTATGAATGGAGTAAGTCATTCACAGCACGGTTTTCTTAAACATAAGTCAACCCTGACGAACTTAGCTGAATTTATACAGTTTGTCCATAAAAATATGGAAAATGGTGGTCAAGTTGATGTGGTTTACACTGATTTTGAAAAAGCCTTCGATCGCGTAGACCACATCATCTTGCTAGCCAAATTAGAAAGTCTAGGTATACATGGGGATCTGTTTAGATGGATTAAATCATACCTGTCTAATCGATCTCAGGCAGTGATAGTAGGTGGGTACAGATCGGATTTTGTGAAAATTCCATCAGGTATTCCACAGGGATCTCACCTGGGACCATTGCTTTACAACGCATATATTTATGATATATACAGATATTTTAATCCATGCAACCATCTTTTATACGCAGATGATAAAAAAATATTTTACAAAGTACACAATCATAATGACTGCATTGAATTACAAATTACTCTTAATAATCTATCTGAGTATTATAAAAACAATTTTATTTCAGTTAATGCACCTAAATGTCAACAGATATCGTTTAGTCGTAAGGTAAATAAGATACAATTTACATACTCGCTAAATGGAATTCCTATTAATAAAGTAGGTGTTGTTAGGGATTTAGGTGTTATTTTTGACAGCAAGCTAACTATGTCTGAGCATATTGATTACGTTGCGAATAAAGCGTTCAAGAGCTTAGGTTTTGTGATACGTACCTGCAAACCTTTTAATGACCTTGTATTAAATCTGTTTACTATGCATACGTGCGTAGTGTCTTAGAGTACGCAAGTTGTATCTGGTCGCCCCATTATATAACATATATTGAAAAACTTGAAAAGATTCAAGCTAAATTTATAAGGCACCTTAACTTTCGTCATAAAATTTTGTCCAACTACAAAGATGGCTGCATGCATCATAATATAATTTCACTAGTAGACAGACGAACGTTATTAGATACAATGTTCTTATTTAATATAATAACTAATCTTCTGGACTCCCCAACATTACTTGCTAGTATTAACTTCAATGTACCACTAAAACGAACGAGAAATACGCCTCTTTTTTCATTATCATTTTACACTACGAACTATGGTAAAAATTCTTCCATGAACAGAATTTGTAAGCATTACAACGAAGTTTTTTCGAATGTCGACATTCATAATCGCAGTAAAAATAGCTTCAAAACAGAAATTATTAAAATATTAATGAATACACTAGATACAAAAAATGTTACTGGAGCAAATGATATAAACCGAACAAATAGGTACATATACACAAACCACACTACACGCACACATACACATCCAAACATAAAATAAACACTATAACCGATAATAACATAATATAATAATAGATATATATATATATATATATATATATATAGTTGATTTTTGTTTATATAGAGAGACCTGTAATTGGCTATTATATGTACACTAATTTTTAAGACTAATTTGTAATATTTATGCTGTTGGTCTTTTCAATAAATAAATAAATAAACGCCTTTTATGCCTTAAAGCCGTTTAGTTTGGAACAAATGGCTTCAGAAGAAAATGAGAGTAAAACTATCATTGAACAATATCTAACTTCTTATATTTAAATAACAAATATCGTGCTAAATTTTAATTGCGTCGAATGTGTGACTATTTCAAACTACATATCAAAGTTCATTGCACTATTTAATAGCAGTGAAAGGCTGTATTTCAACAAGCTTACCATATAGAAACAGCATCAATAATCAAATATTTTTCTTACAGTAAAATACATTGCCCAATTAAACTGCAAAGCCTTCGTCGTTGGGTTGTCACTTCGTAAAAGTGAAGAAAACCTCGGTATCACACTGTCAACAAACAAAGGCATCGAGTCTCGGTTACAGATCGCTCGGAGTGCGACTATACACAAAAACAATTGAAGGAGATTTTGTTTGCCAATTCCGATGCTATTGTGGGGATTGAAAGATAAGAGAAATTTAGCAAATGTGTTGGCTTGGGTTCACCAATGTATTGGTACGATTCCCCATTTTAAGAAACTGTTTATTATTCAATTTTGTGGTTCATTTTTACGTGTTTTACAACTCGGATGGAAACAGAAACAGAAACAGAAAATTAAAAAGATAAACGGATAATGCAATCTTTTAAAAATATATTATGTTTATCAAAATAATATCATTATCATTTACCAGTGGGAAGCTCCTTTGCACAGGATACCGGCTAGATTATGGGTATATCAACGGCGCCTATTTCTGCCGTAAAGCAGTAATGTGTAAGCATTACTGTGTTTCGGTTTGAAGTACGCCGTAGATTGTGAAATTACTGGGCAAATGAGACATAATATCTTATGTTTCAAGGTGACGGGCGCAATTGTAGTGCCGCTCAGAATTTTTCGGCTTTTCAAGAATCCTGAGCGGCACGGCATTGTAATGGGCAGGGCGTATCAATTACCATTAGCTGAACGTCCTGCTCGTCTCGTCCCGTATTTTCATAAAAAAATGTTATAATCCAACCTCATCACCACAATACACAATTTAAAAAAACGCTTAAATTGAACCCATTTTAGTTCGGAAATAAAGAAAATCTTCATTTCATTTTCAAATTCAATTCTGAGGAAACATTAGATGTCCATCTTTTTTTGTTCATCAAGGGCATGAGTCATAGCGCAGTCAACAGCGCACGTGAGGCATGCCCTTAGCGCATGCGCGATGACGGTTAAAAGCGATCCGCACAATGACAGTACTAATGACTATAATTTAACCTTTCCGGGAAACTCTGATCGCGCTGTATGCCTCAGATCGGCGTGCTTTTGGCGCTCGCACAGCGTTCTATCAATGCGTATTATTTTACGTATAATAATAGATTGCTTATAACTAGAATGATTTGAGTGAATGTATCTGAAAGCTATTGAAACAAGCTATGACATTTTGCAAAATAAACCATTTTATAAAAAAAATAAATGTCAGAACTTGGTGAGGGAATAGTGTGCCGTAAGGCACTTTCGGTTTTGGTGTATCTGAAAAATCTATTGCCCTTGGACACTGCCGATTTCGGAAAGCGAAGAAGACGCGCCAAACGAAAGTTGAATAGAATCATGAAGATGAAAGTTGAAGATAAAAATGCACATTGTGGATATAGATTTATATATTATATATATATATATATATATATATATTTATAATATATATACCAGTAGGAGGTTTCAAGGTGGGTACTATAGTGGCGTCTTTTTCTTTATGAAAATAAGGGACAAGACAAGTAGGACGCTCGGCTGATGGTAATTGATACGCCCTGCCCATAACAATGCAGTGCCGCTCAGGATTCTTGAAATAAAATTCAAAGCGGCACTTCAGTTGCGCTCGTCACCTTAGACATAAGATGTTAAGTCTCATTTGCCCAGTAATTTCACTAGCTACGGCGCCCTTCAGACCGAAACCCAATAATTTTGGTGGTTCTTCTTTCTCTTGTCATGTGCAAGCGTTTTATTAATTGTTCAGCGGAATAATACCTTCAGAGTACTAACGTTACCAAAAAGATATTTTCAACGGATTCTAACCGGAACCGAAACCGCAATCCATTAGTTACAAGACAAACACTTGAAAAGGGGAAGGGACGACTGAAATAGGGTGAAACGCGAATAACAATAATTATGACGGGTTAAGCGAGGCTTTTACGGCAAGTGGTAAAGGAATTTTTGTGCCATAATGATTTTTAACTTATCTTAATATATATAAATAACGTGCCACGTTGTTTGTCCGCGATGGACTCCTAAACTAATGAACAGATTTTAATGGGGATTACTTCATGTAGTGCAGTTTGGTCCAAATTGAGAGATAGGATAGTTTTTATTTCGATTTGGGACCCATAATTATTTTTATTTTCAATATTTCTTTTGTATGGACATATTTTCGATGAGAGAATTTAGTGACGTACGGTTTGACAGTTCCGCTGTGAAACAATTTCATTGTAACAACAGGGAGCATTTTTTACGAAATAATTCTTGATATTATTGGCAAATTCCTACAAAACAGTTTTTTTTTATTATCTACAGAACAACGTCTGTCGGGGCAGCTAGTATATTATAAATGCGACCTCGATCTTATGATATGTAAAAGTATTTTTAACCTCAAAACAAAAACACACACATATACACTCATACACTGTATGTGTATGAGTGTATATGTATTATCATAACACAAAAACTTTATAAGTTTAATTTTTTATTAATGTTTAACTATAGTGTAATTAGAGCATTAAATGTTGTACCTTAAATAGTGTGAACCGGTATTTGGCATTCAGCCATTGCATAATATTTTAAATTCAATAAAAAAAAAGAATGTAAAATCGCGAAATAATCTCGAATATAGAGCAGTTCGTTCTCTCTAACCCGCATCCGAGTTGTTTCATTCATCAAAAACCGTCGTCACAAACATTATCCGACATTTCATAATTTTAAAGAGCAAAGGATCTCTTTTATAACATTCCAAAATACCGAGGAAATATTAATGTCGGTCGGCAGAGGGGAACAAATTACTAACATACACGGAAATTTCCCTTCATTCAATGTTACACATGTTTAGGAGAAATACTTGTTTGCGACAAGCCTCTGTAACTCTGTAAGTCCGTAATTTTTCGAGGAAATGGCCGCAATATTTAACATAATAATTTGCTCATTTGGTTTTCGGATCAAGGTTTTAATTCAATTTTATATTTATATTTCAAATCTGTTTGCGGATACAAATATGTTAAATACTTTGCACGATATATTGGAGTGGTATCAAATTAACTGATTTTAAATAATAATATTGACAAACTTTTACACAAATTATCTTGCCCCAAACTAGGCATAGCCTGTACTATGAGTACAAGACAACGATATATTTAATACAAAATATTTACTTAAACATACATAAATACGTATAAACATCCATAACTCGGAAACAAACATTCATATTCATCATATAAATGGTTGCACCATTAAATCATTATCACATCTGTTCGAAGATGTAAATTAAACTAAATCTTAGCGTCATCATCAGCCGGAAGATGTCCACTGCTGGACAAAGGGCTCTCCCAAAGATTTCCACGGAGATCGGTCCTGCTCTGCCCTCATCCCACGTACTCCAGCGGTCTTAACCAGATCGTCGGTCCATCTTATGGGGGGCCTAACAACACTGTGTCGTCCGGTACGTGGTTGCCATTCGTGAACTTTACTGCCACAACGGCCATCTGTCCGTCGAACTATGTTCGACTACGTGCCCTGCCCACTGCCACTTCAGATTCGCAATCATTTGGACTATGTCGGTAACTTTGGTAATCTCAGCATATTTAGTCTAAAAAGTCAAAGTTTTTATTTCCATAAATATGTTAGATTGGTGTTACATTAATATTATAAAGTACATGTTTGCTATATATATGGTGCAAATTATACACAATACATTATACATTCCAAAATCATTAGTTACATAAATATAAATTTAATTAATATTTGACTATTATATAAGATTCTTTTATCTTAAAAAATGTTTTGACTATGGCGCATATGGCTTTAATGTTTGATAGATTTATAGCAATTATCAAAAAAATATTTAATCCAAAAATATTTACATTCGACATTAGTATGTAATTTTTAAGTAATCTGTGTTAGAAGTATCGCGTTCCTCGTTGTTATACACTAATGATATGTAGTTATTTTAGGTCAAAGTCAAATGAACTTAATTTAGCTAAGCTTAAATTAAGCGCTTTTGAATCGTCACTATAAATATTTCTTTTCAATTACTGAATCTACCATATGTTTGGAAAAAGTAGAGCTCGTGAGAAGAATGTACAAGAAACTCAACGACCACACTTTTCAATCAATCGAGTATTTTACAATGGCTGTAATATACAAAACAAATAAGTTTATAAGGTGCTGCATCCAATATATGAGTGATGTTAATTAAAACCAAATATTTAATCAAAAGTATTAAAAAATAATCTGTATAAATATATATTTCCTTATGGGAATATATTCCTTGGATGCATCAACCTTAAATGTTTGAATTCATTGTTTAAATAAAACACTTTTAAAGGATTAAAACACGTATAATTGTAACCGTGTTTTGATATTAGATTTTTGTGTAAAAGTTCTATTTTTTTTTTTATTTTTGTTAACCTGACGTTTCAAGACCTTTCTAGAATCTCGTTTTCAGGGGTACTACAGATAAAATGAGTCAAATATAGTATTCAAATATAGTTTTCATTGTGAGGTGGCGTTGCTGTAGACAGATGGTTTTTGGAAAAAATTACTGACAGTTTCCTCTTCTTTTTTGGTATGTGTAGTTGTGGGTTTTAATTTAGCGATTATTAGATCCCAGGTGTTAGATAATTTACACCATCTTCTCTAATGAAATTTGGGTGTTTTTTTTAATTTCAATGGTGTCACGTACCACTCTTGGGAGAGATCTATTCATTGTTTGTGTAAGGATGCTTCGTTAACATGATGATTGTTATTACAGTCATAATTAGTAACTGCATCTAACATATACACTGTTTTTTTGACTATAACAGGTCGACCTGAGACCATTTATTTTCACTGTACCGTTCCTAATTAACATTTTTGGTGATAAGTATTTTTTTATGAAAAAAGGGACGAGACGAGCATGACGTTCAGCTGATGGAAATTGATACGCCCTGCCAATTACAATTTACAATGTAGTGCAGGATTCTTGAAAAACCCAAAAATTCTAAGCGGCACAACAATTATTGCGCTCGTCACCTTGAGACATAAGATGTTCAGTCTCATTTGCCCAGTCATTTCACTAGCTACGGCATCGCAGTAATGTTTAAATATTACTGTTTCACAGCAGAAATAGGTGCCATTATACTCATACCCTAGCCGGAATCCTGTGCAAAGGAGCCTCCCACTGGTAAGATGTTATCTCTGAGCGCAATGTAATATTGATGCTTTAATAGTGATTGAATGCACCTCGACGTTGTTTAACTAATGAGTATTGAGCTGCTTTAATGAAAGTCCCAAAGCATTCCGCGTATCAATTCTCAGTTGACTAAAATTAATAACGTCAGATGAACTACCGTGTTTGTTGTGTGATTTACTGTCGCGTACAATGAAAGGCATAAAAGACATTTATTTTATCATAATTGATTCCTTTAGAATTTTTATTGATATCCTTTCTAATATACTAGATACTACTACCGCTTCGGAATCAAGCTTCGCTCTGAGACAGAAGAAGCGGCTCAAGAAACTCTCCGAGCATTCTTTTTTGCGCTCTTTTTAATAAAAATAAAAATATAAAAAATTGTACTATCATTGCTATTGCTATAAAATAATCATAATCTAGTCCCAGGCTTTCCGATCACTTTGATATTCAGCTGTGGAGTAATAGGATTTACGACAGAGCCATTTTTTAATAAAACATTTAAATTTATTTATAGATAATGCCTGAACAGTGGCTGGGAAATATGAGTAACATTTCAAAAGAATTATCTATGTGGCGTAGTAACAACGTGTTAAACAATAAATGAAATATAATAATTCAAAGTCAAAGTCAAATAAACATTTTTTCAATTAGGCTTAATCTAAGCGCTTTTGAATATTCACTATAAATATGCCATTTAAATCACTGAATTTACCATAATATGTACGGAAAAAGTTGTGCGAGAGTGTTTGTTAATAATGAAGATATAAAAAAGACCAATATCTTTCAGAAACACATGTAAAGTAAAAATAAGTTAGACAGGATTACTTTCAGTATTTTATTACCTGACAGGGTTATATATAATTAAAATAATGAGGCAAATTTTATTTTTAGAACAAAAATTATGTTTTTTTTATTGAACTTTAATGTAATGATGAAAACATTTATCATATCAAGGAGTGTCCTGAACAGTGTGTTTCACCTGATCTTTGCCAACTTGTTATACTTTGGCAACAATATGCAACAATCTGCAATATTATCCCCGCCAGTGCGGTACAGTGCGGCCTTCAAGAATCTTTCTTCTACGTGCTACAAAACTTTGGAATAAATTTCCTTCAGTCTTTCCAAGACGACAAAACATGGGTGTCGCCACAGAAGCACGTACAATTATTTAAAAGACCGGTAACACTCCAATGAATTGTCCTGGCGTTGGAGGAGAGTGTGCGTATATGTTGTCATTTCCTAATCCTCCTCACGTCGTATTCCTCATTGCTGAGGGTCGTGATTTCCCTGAGGATTCTACTTTTTGACAATAGTTCGCCGTCTGTGTCTGTCTTTGGCTAAGTGCAGTGCGTCATGAAGTCCGGTATCCAGAGATGTGCGAATTTGGTCAGACCATTTTATAGTGCTGCGACCTCTGGGGCGTCGTCCGTCAACCTTCCCAGTAACCATCAGTTGTTCGAGGTTGAGGCCATGGTTTCTGGCGATATGTCCATAGAACTCTAAGATTCTACGGAGGCAGATGGATGAGAGTCTGGCTTTTACACCTAGAGTGTGAAGGATGGATTGGTTGCTGCGGAAGGCTGTCCATATTCCTCCAACACCACATCTCAAAGGCATCAATCCGATCTTGTTGTTGGTTGTCATTTACTACCAATAAAACCGAAACGCTGATTTGCCCTTTTCTTCCATAATGAAACACTGACTAATTAAATGCTGATTAGTGTTAGTTGTATTTGGTTTATAACGAGTACTACTAATATCGAGTTGTTTTATAGTTTAACATAAATTTTCATAAATTTTTTCAAGAGCACTTATATCGTCATTTTATAAGCCAGTGTGTACAGCGTCAGATATTATAATTTAATTATAGAGATCTACTGAAATCATGTATATGCAATAATATTATGGTCGAAAAGCCAAATATATACTTTACTACGATGAGATACAGAACAAACTCGCTATTCAATTACTGTTTCACTCATTATATTAACGAATTCACCCTCTAGCTCTTAATTAATGATTTTATGAATTACAGAATACTTTCAGCGAAGACGATATTATAGTTAGTGTTTAAATAACGGAGAGAGATATTAATATTTTAAATTTTATTAGATCCTATTAGTTTACCAATTGCCTGCAAAACGACGGATGCACACATTATAATTTTATAAAATTTGTATTCAAATATTTAAATGATTTCATCACTTGAATTTTTTTTAAATGTATTTTTTTATGGATAAGGAGAACAAACGAGCGTAAAGGTCACCTTGTATTAAGTGATCATCGCCGCCCACATTCTCTTGCAACACCAGAGGAATCACAGGAGCGTTGCCAGCCTTTAAGGTGGCTTAAGACGCTTTATTTTAAGGTAACTATGTCATATCGTCCCGGAAACACTGTAATCGAATCTTTTATAAACGCTTTTGTAGGTTTAACTATTACTAGTATAGAAATCTAAATAAGAAGTGCAAATTCCTAGCGATATGTATATCGCCTATAAATATATAATAGTATATTAATACGTAGCTTGAAACCTTAGCAAAAGTATTGAAACATAGCTTGCATTAATAGCAAACATATTGAAACGTAGCTTGCAAACGTTGCAAATATATTGACACGTGGCTTGCATACGTAGCAAATACATATATTAATAGATATATCCATAGATAAGTGGCTTGCAAACGTAGCAAACATAATGATACGTACCTACATTGCAAACGTAGCAAACATATAGATACGTAGCTTGCAAAAATAGCAAACATAATTATCCGTAGCTTGCAAACGTAGCAAACATAATTATACATAGCTTGCAAACATAGCAAACATAATTATCCGTAGCTTGCAAACGTAGCAAACATAATTATACATAGCTTGCAAACATAGCAAACATAATTATCCGTAGCTTGCAAACATAGCAAACATAATTATACGTAGCTTGCAAACATAGCAAACATAATTATACATAGCTTGCAAACATAGCAAACATAATTATCCGTAGCTTGCAAACGTAGCAAACATAATTATACATAGCTTGCAAACATAGCAAACATAATTATCCGTAGCTTGCAAACATAGCAAACATAATTATACGTAGCTTGCAAACGTAGCAAACATAACTATACGTAGCTTGTAAACATAATATACGTAGCTTGCAAACGTAGCAAACATATAGATACGTAGCTTGCAAACATAGCAAACATTTTTTTTTATGAAAATAAGGGATGAGACGAACAGGAAGTTCAGCTGATGGTAATTGATACGCCCTACCCATTACAATGCAGTGCCGCTCTGGACTCTTGAAAAGCCCAAATAGTCTGAGCCGCACTACAATTGCACTCGTCACCTTGAGACATAAGATGTTAAGTCCCATTTGCCCAGTAATTTCACTAGCTACGGCGCCCTTCAGACCGAAACACAGTAATGTCAACACATTACTGCTTCACGGCAGAAATAGGCGCCGTTGTGGTACCCATAATCTAGCCGGCTTCCTGTGCAAAGGAGCCCCCCACTGGTATTGATACGTAACGTGCATTAATAGCAAATATATTGATACGTAGCTTGATCATTCCGAATATTGAAAAATAGTTTCCGTAATAATATATAATGAAATAAATCATATTAACGACTTGTTTCACGTCCGCTCTCAATAAATACTATATCACTACTTACCCAACTTACTAACTTACTTACCCGATCATGTCTTACACAATCACTTGTAAGGCGACATGTTTAACGCGGCTATGTAAGCCACGTAAAGACAACTGATTTGCAACAAAAAAAAGAATCACAATTTGTAATATATTATTTATTGGTTCATGAACATAATGGATTTGGCATCATTCTAGGTAGCTTCGAATGACTCTAATTTTAAATAAGTTTCTCTGTCCTGAAGGAAGTAAGGCAATATAGTATTTTTCTCGTAATTTCAATCAGTATTTACCAGGGAGGCTTCTTTGCAGGGACTGGACGGGTACCATAGCGATGCCTTTCTCTGCCGTGATGTAGTAGTGTACTAACATTATTATGTTTTAGTTTAATAGGCACCGTAGCTAGCGTTAGTCGGTTACTGAGACATCGTATGTCTCAAAGTGACGAGCTATATAAACTCTGTGCCCTGCCCACTGCCACTTCAGTTTCGCAATCATTTGGACTATGTCAGTGACTTTGATTCTCCTACAGATCTCCTAATTTCTGATTCGATCTCGCATTTTTATAAATTATGTTAGATCAAATTCACCTACCATTATATATTTCATAGCTTTAAAACACTCATGTCTATACACTTCATAAAACACCCCCAAATACTTGCTGGCTTCAATTTGAATAAATTACGGTACACTCCCAAAATAGGATTTAATATTATCGACAGCGGTAATTAATCCAGTGGTCGATACTAAAGGGTTATTAATTCAGTTAATTTTGAACAGAAATTACGGATTATAATTTATAATGTAAGCCGTGGCTAATAGAACCGTTACATTACCATAACAAAGAGTATTTATATCAGTTCGTCGCCTGTCTGTAATGGAAGCGTATAAATTTCATTAAATTTAATATCACCTGGCTTCCAATTGAATAATAACTCAGAAATCAATTCAGTTTCATGATCCGGTAGTTAAGCCAAGGGTCATTCTCAATAGGAATAAGTACACAAATTAGATTTGAAAACACAATTTATGAACGATGGGGGCTCGAACTCTTGCGTTTCGTGTGAGTGCTTTTCCACTGAGCTACATTTTAGTGCAAAAAAATTAATGGAGGGGTTGAAATGGACGATGGCAGTTTGTATGGAAATTCGTGACTATTGAAGAAAAAACCATGAAAATTTTGTATTCAGGCACTTGATAAGAAATAATTTATTTAATGGATATGTGCTGTATTGTAAAAGAAGCAGTTTGTTATTTAAAAAGTATCCCAAAATATTGTCCAATGTAACTATTCAATACGGATTAAAGCTATTCTGGTATAGAGTTTAGTCGTAAGCACTAATTAATTCACTAGTAAATTAATGGTATAACTTCCAAGCTCGCAAGACCCACTACACATAGCTGACGTCTCTTTCTGAAACTATTTGCTTGAGAAGCTGTAGTATGTTACAAATATAACTACGCTCTTAAAGTTATTACATCTCTTTGAACTTATCTGACTAACTTAAAGATCAGAAAATGAGTGCTGCTAGCAATTACTCTATTATATATTTAGTAAAATATAATGGTGTAAATATCCATATGTAAAAATCGCTTTACAGTTTATGATTTCCTAAGATTTCACTCAAAATTCATTTTTTAACTTAGAGAAACTATAACATATCCATATATGACAATAATCCGTGAATTTCAAAAAGTATTAATTATAATTAATGCTGCTGGAAATGCTACACATACCTCTAAAAATGTTATCCTTATACTACACAGATTTACTTCGTAATCCCACATGGATTCGCCTGTCCATCTGTCAAGAACATATTGTATTTCAAAGACGAGTGGAGGTATTAACATCACTTAAAGCTGAAAAAAAGAATTATGCCCAAATCAACACACTGAATAAATAAGGCCATTCATACCAGTGGGAGGCTCCTTTGCACAGGATGCCGGCTAGATTATGGGAACCACAACAGTGTCATTTCTCCCGTGAAGCAGTAATATGTAAACATTATTATGTTACGGACGAAAGGCGCTGTAGCTAGTAAAGTTACTGGGCAAATGAGACTTAACGTCTCAGGGTGACGAGCGCATTTGTAGTGCCGATCAGAATATTTGGGTTTTTCAAGAATCCTGTGTGATTTGTAGTTTACCTTTGATCCGAAAATTATGACTACAAGTTTGTTCGATTTTAATATCCCAAACACACTTTTAGTATCACAATAATATATTGATAGCAAGAGTGTCTTGTGTATTACATGTTTTTTTTTATTTCATCAGTATCTTTCATAAATCGTAAAAAAAAGTATGAAACATATAATATATTTTGAATCATAACATGAGATGATTTAAAGATAAGGCTAAGAATTTTTTTCCATCTTATTTCCTTTGATCTTATTCCATATTAATGTAATATAAGAAAAACCAGCGATCATTTCATCATTTCTTAGTACAGAAATCTAAAATTTCACAAGTACGCTTCCCTTATTGGTGACAACCAATTTGCTTCAAAACTGCTGTATGTTGTGTGGATTTAGGCCGAAGCCAAAATATTAAATAATCAGATGAAAATCTGCAGTACACATTTCCAGCAAGCACCATTTCTAAGCAGTGGTGAAAGGAAGTTGGAAACAAGATCCGACCAGCTTCGATCAGCCATTTTGCTTGAGTGGGATTAAGCCGACCTGTGCATACTTTGCTGAGTATGATAACGTAAGAATGAATGTGATCATATTAACATGAGGTTGCGATTATTATATCATTTTTCAAGTGAAATCTTCTTTAGCGGCGTTGAGCACTTTTCTTGGGATGGGTATAAAATCTTAAACTCGCGTCAGAATACATGGCCTGCGGGCCTACCATGAACTCTTATTGCGATTCAATTGACAACCTAATATGAACTGCTTTGCTATTTCTTACCACGACGTGATTAGAGCTATCTAATTTAGGTTGACGACAAATCAACTGGTGAAATCGCAATGACGTCAATTGAATGTCAGAAATTATGTCAATTGAATCGCAAACTGCAAAGTTCGTTCATTCATTCGTACCATGAGGTAATATTTTAACCTAAACTGTATATAGCTTATGTGTCAAAGTGAGCGATTCGAAAACAGTTGCTACTTCCTTAGAGGAAAGTGAATCGTGTTGTTAATAACTCTTAAAAAATAGTGAAAACATACAGAAAAGGAAAATTTTTAGTATTTTCTACGCAAAAAAACCTCTAAAATCTCATTTTAGGTTTCGAAACGCAATGCATATGGTTCGAGTAAGAGAGACAAATGTATGCAACGACTGTAGAGCGTCATCTCTTTCTCACCACAGACAAATTTATTTCGTTCATTCTTCATAAGCGATCCAAACACCATTCAGTTCATGGTACGAATTTTAGCGATTCAGTTTAGGTAAAAACTGAACTGCATCGGAATCGCATCGCTTATTAAAAGTTGATGGTAGGCCCTCTGATTGAAAATTCGTAAGATAGTCATTGACATTATAGATGAAAGATTTCTACTTCTAACCAATTATGCTTCGGCTATTTCAACTCGTTGATCATACGGTCATTGGAGCAGAGGTTGAATCATTGTGATTATTAAGCCCAAATACTGGTTGAGGAATCGAATCTCAGTCGTGAAATATTTTTACAGTTGAATTATTATGGATGAAAGTTGATTTTACTGAGAGATAAACTTTTTAATGTAAAATAATTGTAATAGTTCTGCGGTTCTGCGGCCTTACAAATAAACTCGGTATAAAGTTATAACTGATGATAAACAAAGAAAATGCAAAATGTTTACAATATCGTTGACAACACTGTCAATACAATGATAATTCCGAAGTTTTCCGAATGACAAGCTCCCTTGCAAATAAACGCGGGAAACGTTGTTCGTCCGAACAAACCATTCGTAAGCAAAATGTCTATTTGGAAACATTTTACATATTCTTGGTTTATGCTTAGTTATAACTCTATTCCATTTTTATTTGTAGGGCCGCTGAAGTTTATATAGAAACTAAATTTATGAATTTATTACAGTTATACAAATACACAACCTGCATAGTAATTAGGAAAGTTATAGACAAACAGATATATTCAGAATTAACATTTATAAAAAAGAAACAAATACAAAATAGACGCTATAATAATCACTTCATACTACCAAAGTCAAGGACTAATTATGAACTGAAAACAATTACATATGAAGGTGCTAAACTGTACAATGGACTATCTTCGGATATCAAAGATGCAAGCACTTTTAATTTATTCAAGCTTCGTTTAGCGTTTTTATTACAGATGATACTTCATTTTTGTAGTGCACACACTTATATTTAGTTTTATACCTATGTTTATCGTAAAAAGGCATGAAAAGCTCTTATTTTCTCAAAATTGATTCCTTTAGAATTCTTTTTGATGTCATTTCTAATAACTACTAGATGATACTACCGCTTCGGAAACAAATGGCGCTCTGAGAGAGAAGAAGCGGCGCAAGAAACTCTCCCAGCATTCTTTTTTTTTGCGCTCTTTTCAATAAAAATATACAATAGTACAGTCATTTCTATCGCTATAAAATAATCACAATTTAGTCCCAGGACTTTAAGGACGATTCATAGATTATTCATGTAAGTGACAGCTTGCAATGTTTTTAATGAGGATAAAATATGATCTTTAAACCGAAGTTTTAAATTTTTTAACGTAATATAAGCGCAATTAATGAATATTGTATTTAACCACATAAATGCCACTTTTATACTAATAAATAAAGCAATTCGTGCGAAATAATTATTCCCTAATCATTCCAAAATACTTATTCGAAAATGCACAACGTTAATGATCAACTTTTCTCTTCTGCCGCTACTCAGGGAGTTCATCTTGTACTTTTATTTATATAGATTATTATCTATAAATATATCCATCGTAGACTTTCCGAATCTTCCATTTAAATTTTGCAAAATAATAAGTGAAAGTCACGAGCAATAAGTGACACATACATAAAATAACTTTTTTTTAATTTTCAATTTGTCCATTAGTTTTTATGTTTGTGAGCGCACAGCTTAAATATCACTCAATGGAATCAAGTTTTACCAGTGGAAGGCTCCTTTGCACCGGATGCCGGCTAGATTGTTGATATCACACAGTCGCCTATTTTTGTCATGAAGCAGTAATGTGTGTGTGCATTACTGTGTTTCGGTCTGAAGGCACCGCTAGCAAATAACCGAGAGCTATTTTCACTACTGGGAAAATCAGACTTGACATCTTATGTCTCAAGGTGACGAGCGAAGTTGTAGTACCGCTCAGATATTTGGGTTTTTCAATAATCCTAAGCGGCATTGTAACGGGCAGGGCGTATTAATTACCATCAGCTGAACGTCCTGCTCGTCTCGTCCCTTATTTTCATAAAAAAATTAACAGATTGTAAAGATTGAATATTTTTTATGTTAATTAAAAAAAGGCTCCACACAGGCTTTTAATATAAACTTTTCGAGTTTGAGTTCGGTTTACAAGTGATATAGAGAGTTGCAAATATTCATAGTTGCTAGCTTTTCAAATTATTAGTTCAGAACTACGATTACACAATATTTGTTATGTATTTAAAGTGTCAAAATTTCGAAATTTTGTTTTCAATATTTTTTGTATATTAATCCTAGAAGTGAGGGTTATCACTTTAAAAACATAACAAATTTTTATGATTTACAAGAGCGACATTTAAGCCAATTTCCTAATACCTATGCAAATATTGGGGTTGAGCAGGTTATCAACTGTAAAATTGATCCTGTAGATGAAGCCACAACCAGAGAGTTGAACAAAGCATACAAGATTTTATGACGATACGTAACAGGAACGGTTAGCTCAGTTGGCAGTGCACTGGCACGGAACGCCAGAGGTCGTGGGTTCAAGTCCCGCATCGTTCATTATATTGCCACAGATGCTCCAACTATCGGACAAGCATAGTTATTTAAAGATAGTTTAGTATTTAATTTCCGCTTTCCGCTACAACCTCCTCCTAAAGCCGCACCATCATAATCTTTAAGTCGTTAATGTCCTCGTGACATTTATCGCTTTACGCATTACTCGACATTATCAAAATGAAACATAAAATACGGCACATCCCACGTTTACTTAGGTTTTGCAACATTGTGGGATTTTATGACGCTGATGAGTCAGAGAGTGCTTAATAAGTTGGAAATAAACTAAATTTATTGTATTTTTTTTTACTCTTCTAATTTTGTCATTTATACAGCCACGATCAATACACTTTTGCCTAAAAAAAGGATTGTTTTTGTAATGAAAACGTAGACAGGTTTTTGATGAAATATGGTTAATGGTTTAAGAATTTATTTTCTCGTAACAATTTACACATTCACTTTTAGAGAAAACTATTTTATAACCTAAATAAACAATTAAACAGTCACCATTGAGCCCACTGAGTATACATCATACAAGTACAAACTTAAAATCTTTTATATAAAATTCTCGTGTCACAATGTTAGTTACCTTACTCCTCCAAAACGGCTTTACTGATTTTTACCAAATTTTATATGCATATTCAGTAGATCTGAGAATCGGCTACTATCTATTTTTCATCCCCCTAAATGATAAGGATGGTCCACCCCGAATTTTTATTTTTATTTTTTTGGATGTAATTTTTTGTTTTTATTTTTTTATGATATAACATTAAAAATACATACAACCCTAAATTTTCAACCCCCTACCATCAACCCCTATGTTTGTATCGCGATATTTATATTATTCTGTTCCATCCACAAATCCGCTATATTGTTGCAAGATGGCAATCGAATACAATAATAGTAGAACGATTAATTTGGTAGGTCTGAGAATCCGTTGCATCTACTTTTTATACCCCAAAAATTTTTTTATTACTTTATATAGCAATACAACGTTTGCTGGGTCAGCTAGTTATACATATAAGTTTATAAGGTTTTTAGTTAAATATTAATTTCTCGTTACGTTGATTGAGTATCTACAATAACTTTTGTTTTATATTTAAAATTATATTTAGCGTGACGTCACCAAATGGCCCAACGGAAGACCAGAGTTGGTTTTCACACCAGCAAACATGCTGAATTGGAACCATTTTTGTAACGAATAGGTAAGTATTATTTTAGATTTTGTTTGTTTATTGTTTGTCTCCTTTGTAAGTTTCATTTTAAATTGTATATTTATGTGTGTCGTTTCAAAATAAACATTTTACATTTTTTCAAATATAAAACTAAGCAAGAATTTTCCTGATTTCAAACATAAACTTCCACAACAGTATGTGTGTTTATTTTGGCACTCAAGAATCATTAGCTACAGAGCAATGCCGCTCAGGATTATTAAATACCAACAAATTCTTGATGGCACCAGAATCGCGCTTGTCATCTACAATCAGAATGAGATAGGTCTTAGTAGGTTAGTAATGTGCTTTCACATAGCTGCCTAGTAGCAGAAAAAGACTTGTTTTGACATTGATCATCTGGCCGCCATCCAGAGCAATGGATCGTCCTCCTGCTATAGCTTTTCAATAAAATTTTACCATTATCTGCTAATTATTATGAAACAACACATTACAAACTTGTATTGACTTAAAAGGCATTAAAGGCATTTATTTTCTCAAAATTGATTCCTTTAGAATTCTTTTTGAAGTCATTTCTTATACTACTAGATACTACTACCGCTTCGGAAACAAATGGCGCTCTGAGAGAGAAGAAGCGGCGCAAGAAACTCTCCCAGCATTCTTTTTTTTGCGCTCTTTTCAAAAAAATATACAATATTGTACAGTCGCTATAAAATAATCACAATCTAGTCCCAGGCTGTCCGATCATTTAGATATTCAGCAGTGGAGTAATAGGATTTACGACAGAGCCATTTTTTTATAAAACATTTAAATTTATTTATAGATAATGCCTGAACAGTGGCTGGGACTTTATTGTAGAAGTGTATACATTTACCCTTAAAGCTATTATGTATCTTATGAAGCCTATGAAGCTTAAAGTGGGAAGTAGATGTGAAGTAACACTTCTAATCACCATCCTAGTTGTTTTAATAACGCACAGAAAACTTTTATCATTCATTATAGTTTAAATGCAATTAGATAGTATGTAAATAGGACCATGAGATGAATTAGCCTCGCTTTACTTCAAGAAATTACTTGGAAATAATCAAGTAAATAAATCTAATCAGATTACCAAAATTATGAGACAATGAGGATATCTCTTCGCAATAAAAATAACTGACAGATTACAAGATCATTTATATGTAGCGTAAGGTATAAGAGTTGGCGATTTGTATATTTATAACATTAAAAAAGCCTGTTCCTTCCTGTAGATTTAAATTATAGTTGAATCAATTTAAAGTCATATTTGTTCCTTTGTTTATTTACTATTAATTATTTTAGTGAAAACTTAGTGTAATATATGAAAATAACATGTAGTAAGTATGATTTGAGAACACAAGGCTATAGTGGTTTTCCTTTAAAAAAATACAGGTTGCACTCCGGGAGTGCCGGCAGAAGTAAAAACTTGAACATTAACTTTGTGTCTTTTTGAATATTTTTTTTAAATGGTTAAGGAATAATTTTGCACGAGTTGCTTTGCCTACCAGTATAAAATAACTAGCATTTATGTGGTAAAATTCAATATTCATTTATAATGCTATGGTACAAAAAAAACTACAATTCTTTTATTTTTTATTTTGTGGAATAGGAAGACAAACGAGCGTACGGGTTAAGTGATTACCGCCGCCCACATTCTTTTGCAACACCAGAGGAATTGCCGGCCTTTATGGCAGGTGTACGTGCTTTTTTGAAGGTACCCATGTCGTATCGTCCAGGAAACACCGCACAAGGAAGGTCATTCCATAGCTTTGTAGGACGAGGAAGAAAGATCCTTGAAAACTGCACTGTGGAGGACCGCGACACATATATATTACATAAAAAATGAGCGATTCAGAATTATTACAATTATTTAACATTAAAGAGTTATCTCTCAGAAAAATCAACTTTCATCCATAATTTCAGAACACCAACGAACGTGTCAGCACTTGTATAATAATCATTTTAAGATGTGCATTGTGCATGAACCTCTAAGCTGCATATCCAGTCCTGGTACATGTTGCTAGGATGACACATTATTTCAACCGCTATAAAAGACATTGCCACAGAGTAGGGAGGGATACTTACGTACATTACTATCACCGCTACCAGATGACGTTAGAATATATTAAGGTATACTCGCGTCATACATAAGACAATTTCTTCTTCGACTATGATCACCTGGTACCAAAACACTGTATAAAATTAATTTCAACACTCTCTTACGAATTTTTAATCAGATTACTTGTCCTTACGCGAGTTTAACATCGTTTTATATGCATTCACTGTTTTATACCCATCCTAAGAAACATGATAACCTCAAAAAAAAATAAGAAAAGTGTGAATGGATTTTCGTCAGTTTTACTCTACTCAAATTAAGTTAAAATATAATTGATTGGTTTGGCTATGACTAGCTGTAATTAAGACGATAAAACCTTATTTTGTCACAAGAAGAACTCATAGAAAAAATTATAGAATCACGCTTGGATTTAAATGAAAATAATCAATAAATTATTTGCTATGTGCGAGACTTTAACTGTCCCACTCATCTTCGAATATGGATGTTTGTTTCCGAGTCATGGATGTTTATATGTATGCTATATAAGCATTTATGTATGTTTAAGTAAGTATATTGTATAAAATATATCGTTGTTTTGCAACTCTTAACACAGGCTATATATGCTCAATTCGGGGTAAGATAATATTTTGTGTAAAAAATGTGTCAATCTCTTCAAATTCGAGCGCTTGACTTTTAAATTTAGCTTTCGTGCTCTTGTTATTAACACCTACATAAACAACTAGTATTGAATAAACAAGTAAATCAGTACCTATTTAGTAATTAATGTTTTAAAGCAAAATAAAATATCGTGCAATCGCTTTCGCTTATCATTTGGATCGAAGTCAGGAGATATCGATAGACAAGCTGGCACCTTCCGCTCCCATTTGAAACTGGGTCGAAGGGAATTGAACGGACTTGCAAGAAATGTCCTTATCTTGCTAACTACAAATGATTTTATTAAAGCGGATAATCACTTAAAACTTATTGTGAGTTTTTGAAAAAGACAAATGTTTTTTAAATTGGTTTATTACCGCATAGTTAAGTTACCTTGTGATTGGATTAAAATTCTTTTGATAAATGAGAACTTTATTTCTACCAAAATTGTATTATCTGAGTAAAATACTTTATAAAGGACCAAAGGGGTCGTATCTATAAATAATTCGTACATCATATCAGCTGAAGACGCACACTACTGGACAAAGGCCCCAAAGATCTCCGTGACGATCGTTCCTGCACTGCTCTCATCCAACCTATTCCGGTGACCGTGACCAGATCATCAATCCATCTTTGACCCCAAAGGCCATCTGTGCGTCGAGCTATGTACACTGCCCACTGCCACTTCAGTTTCGCAATCATTTGGGCTATTTGGTTCTCCTACGGATCTCCTCATTTCTCATTCGATCTCGCAGGGAAACAATCATAGCCCTTTAAGCGACCATGAGCTTATAATATACAATTAATTAAAATAATTCGAGCCAATTGTATTAATTATGTTTACCTTAGTCTGTATATAGTATTTCAATTAAATGTGCAATATTTGCGTTACTTAATTAAAATAACAAATATTATATAAGCCAACACATTTAGGAGCACAGCTCGTTCACGGGGCCTACGGGAGTTAACTGTAAACATTTCTCATCTTCTCGAACTTTCTTCCACATACAAACAAATTATGGACTCGGATAGTTAGTGAAGTCGTGTCCTATGTATAACTAAAATTTAATATTTCACTTCACTACATTAAAAGTTCCCGCATCACGTTGACGTCTGGTATTCCACAACCGCGCGTTTTTCAAGAAATTTCTTGGCACGCACAGCCATTTTGTGGAATCAATTACCGGCTGATGTTTTCCCGAACCGATAAAAATTTCGGATGTTCAAGTAAAGAGCATACTTTCACCTTAAAGGCCGGCACCTCTTTAAATCTGTTGTTGCGGATATCCATAGGCGGTTGCCTCACCACTCCCATCCCGTGAGCCTCTTGCCCGTTTGCCTCCTCTTTTATAAAAAAACAATTACACAAAACTAGTGTGATGAATCCATATTTCACTTTAAGCATACAGTGCTATTCGATGAAACTACAACATTAAATTATAAAACTTAAAAGCTTTTATAAAAAATAAAGAGCCAAGTAGATTCACTCATCCAACATGCGTGCAATGAAACCTTTTAAAGCTGAATTTGTGTTCCTTTTTACGCTTTACCTATCTCAGTAAACGGCGAGATTTCTATAAATAAGGTTTATTTATTTTTATAAAAGCTTCCAGCATTTTAAGTGAACGTTACATAAGATATGAACTTATCAAATTAATTGCTACTGGAATTAAGAGAGATGTATCAAATACTTTTGTTAAACGTTAACTCTTTCCTTTACTTTGTAAGAAATTGTACGAAAAACACTCAATAAATAGTAAGAAGGAGGTGCAAACTACTTGGAACCAAGAAAATAAATACTGGCTGGTATAGCTGGAATATAGATTGGATTTAAAAAGAAATGTGTAAGTACAATATGTCTTTTTAGAAATGGAAGTTTTTTGCAAAGAGGATGTAAATACTACGTAATAAGAGGTGGGACTTGAATTTAGTTTAGAATGAAACGTACAGTGATTTGACATATGTTTGAAGTAGTAGTAATTACAGCATGGCGATTGGCGACGAAGTATAATCCGGCTAAGTTTGAAAGTGAACAGTTGCTTCAACCGTTGTGGATTTCATCTATCTTCTTTTTTAGAAGATTAGAGCCGTCAATATCATCTGTCAATCTGTCAATGACTGCACATTTTATAAAATCGACTGAATCCCTTTTTTCTTAGAGAGTTTCACTAGCCTGCCATCTGCAGCTATTGTATGTTTAATATAGTACACGTTGGTGCACGGAATTGAACCGTGGCAGAACATCTGAACAAAGACAACCCTCGCTTGGGTCGTAGTGACCGAACAAATTTAAAAAGTAAAAAAAATTGTTCTTGCAGATCGTCATGCTACAGTAAGTTTTATAAGCATAGCAATTAGCAATTTACGTGAATATTTAGATGTTACAATTTTAGATCATTTCGAGATCATTCGAAACAAATTGAGTTTAGAACTAACCTCTATTTTGTGCAATACACGCACACTAACACAAAGTGTCATACAAATTGAGAGTGTAAGACGTTTGTCACGCACACTAAACTAATTTTCCTGGTCTGTTTTTATCGGTTGTCTAACAGCAAGAGACTTTATCTAGACGTAAATAATTTGACTCTGCTAAATTAAGCGATAAATATCGCAGGATCGAATTCCATTGGTATCTGTTAGTTTTATTAATATTTTATCACCTGCGGGGTCCAATTTAAATTCAAATATCTTAAGTAAAAAAAAAAAAACAACTGACTTCAAACACATTTTCTTATGCACTAAAAAGTATAAAAATTATAGCGAATTTTTATACAATCTAATAAATTAATGTAATTCTAGTTACAATTAATGTTATTTTTGGAATCGGTGTCCCCCTGCCGCGGCCCCACTCTCGCCTCTCGGCCCTTCACGTCGCGCGTGCGACTCAAGCGCATCTTACCTATAGTATGTAGTTACAAACCCACCTTGGGTGACACCGACTTTATAAGTTTCTATATCAATGTATAACGCACGGCACGCACAAACCCAAGGTTTATGTGTGCTATTGTATTGTATTATCCTTTAAAGTGCATAAAAAGAATTTATTTTCTCAAAATTGATTTATTTAGAATTATTTTTCATGTCATTTCTAATAATAGTACTACTATTACCGCCTCGGAAACAAACGGCGCTCTGAGAGAGAAGAAGAGGTTGAAGAAACTCTCCCAACATTCTTTTTTTGCACACTTTTTTATAAAATATACATTATTGTACTGTCATTATAATTGCTATAAAATATTCATAATCTAGTCCCAGGCTGTCCGATCACTTAGATACACTAAAAACTGTACTGTTAATTCTCACAATTATATTATTATACAAAATCATAATATTTATTCATGCCTTTTTTTATGAAAATACGGGACGAGATGAGCAGGACGTTCAGCTGATGGTAATCGATACGCCCTGCCCATTACAATGCAATGCCGCTCAGGATTCTTGAAAAGTCCAAAAATTCTGAGCGGCACTACAATCGCGCTCGTCACCCTGAGACATAAGATGTTAAGTCTCATTTGCCCAGCAATTTCACCAGCTATGGCGCCTTTCGTACCGAAACACATTAATCCTTACACAATACTGCTTCACGGCAGAAATAGGCGCCGTTGTTGTACCCATAATCTTGCTGGCATCCTATGCAAAGGAGCCTCCCACGTGAAAAAAATAACTTGATTTCGGATTGAAACACCAGAAAATATTATAGTGTAGATTATTCTCTTGAAATAAGCTAGCTACATTTTAATCTAGAAGTTTTTGAAGTCCCCAGTTTATACAGCTAGACGTTGTATTTGAAGTGTTATTTAACTCGATCCTGTATGCAGCGCGGGCTAACTTTAAATTTTTGTTACAGCGTTTCGCAGTAAGCTGCCTTAAATAATCTCATTTACATATACTAGTAGTGTGTTTTTTGGTTCATTTTATTATTTCTAGTTGTATTTTTACAAATTTAGTTTCATCGAGATAGTAACAACGTTGTGAGAATATCGCTTAGAATAATTATAACACTAATACTGGCCAATTCGCGATGATGTATGATAAGAATCTGTAGGTTTAATTCCCCATTGACCACGATTCTATTCTTAAAGGTTAAAAATATACTACGACGATCAGTCCTGTGCTGCCCTCATCCAACCTACTCCAGTGATCTTGACCGGATCGTCGGTCTGTCGTGTGGGGGGCCTACCAACACTACATCTTCCGGTACGTGGTTGCCGTTCGAGGACTTTACTGCCCCAACGGTCATGTGTCCGTCAAGCTATGTGCCCTGCCCACTGCCACTTCCGTTTCGCAATCATCTGGGCTAAAACTCCTACGAATCTCCTCATTTCTGATTCAATCTTGCAGTGCAACTCCAAACATAGCCTGTCCATGGCCCTCTGAGCGACACTGAGCTTCCTCATAAGGCCTACAGTCAGCGTTCACGTCTGCGTTCCGTATCACTGCCAACACACACTGGTTAAAAGCCTTCGTCTTCAGTCACTGTGGTATTTGATACCAGAAGATTTTACGAAGCTTCCCGAACGCTGCGCATCCAAGTTGGATTCGACGAATAACCTCTTTCCTGAAATTGAACCTGCCCAACTGAAGTATTTGTCCAAGGTAGACGTACTCGTCAACAATTTCGAGAGTACAGTTGCCAAATATTGCAGGAATTATAGCTTAACCGACTTGAAATAAAGTTAAAGAAAAGGCTGTCTACCCGGTAGTAGTTTATATTTTTTACGCCAGATTTATGGACCGAATTAAACAATTTTTTCTGTCTGTCATTAAGGGACTAGCGCAATTGTGTTGGCGCTTAGAACTTTGGGTATTTCAAAAACAATGATCAGCACTGCATTTTCAAAGTCAAATAAACTTTATTCAATTAGGCTTAACTTAAGCGCTTTTGAATCGTCTATTTAAATATTGCTTTTAATTATTTTTTCTTATATTATATTCACACATACAGGTTTTTTATTATTATCATTATTTATTTAAAATTTTTGTATGATATTTATTTTACCGCCACAATTACTTTATATTTCAATTTAAAAACACTATTCCAAAACAATACATTTAACATGCACTAAAAAGTAAGAAAATAATTGACATTTTTATACAATCTAATTCTAGTAATGATTATTGTTATTTTTAATTGCAATGGGACCACACGGGCAGCACCAGCTTTCAAATAAAAACAGAATAAAAGAATTATAATAAAATCAGTTCACCCAGTCCAAAGTTTTGAGGTAACAAACATACCGACGAATTGAGAAAGTCCTCCTTTTTTAAAGTCGGTTAAAAATAAAATCAAACAGCCATGCGGTTTTCCGAACATTAATTTCAAGTCAAGCATATAAATCTGTTTGGCACAGAAGCGATATATTATTTAAATAGTGCATTAGGTAGAGTCGTGCGCCGCAACCTCCAACAGGCTACAATAAAAGTATTCTTTAGTGTACTATTTGTAACAATTAGTTTCAAGTTGTGCTCTTAAGAGCAACTTAATTAGACTGAGTGGACTCACACTGCAAGTTGAGGTACAAGATATTGAAATATACGGGTTAATAATGCGTGCGTAGCCGCCGCGCTCTCTATATACCTACCAATGTATTTATTTATTTATTTACTAAATGACTTATTTAGTAAATAAATCACCAATACTGTAAACACTGTTAAGATAACATAAAAAACATCTTAATAGTAGAAATGCAGCTGAGCATAGCTTTTACAGGCAGAGACACCATGGGAGGTAAAAAATAAATGAAAATTAGAGCCTAAAACATAAAATAAAATAATAATAATATAATTTATTCAATATGAACTAACACACATACTGTCACAATGACTCAGGACTCCGGTTCTCAACACTAACATAATATGCGAAACATTGTGACACTGGGTACACTACTTCACGCCAGTATTCTGTACGAGTGTGGTAATGAGATGAGTCCGATCCGTTCGTGCTGACGTCATAAGACGGCAACGTGACTCCCCACTTCTAAAAGCTTAGTCACCATTGGGCCCGGGACATGCCTATTCTTATTACGCCTATCGAACCATATATATATATATCTAAACAAAAAGGGGTTTCCATACAACTATTTGGCACGTGTGTGTTTTCAAAGTACATTCTTTATCTTGTACCGTCTGGCTTTCAGGTATTTTATAATGATACGGGATAAAATTAACTGAAGCTACTTTGGCGCCAACTTATTTCACGCGCCATTTGTACCTGCGCACGTTGAGCTTCGGACTTAGTTAGCTGGAGTAATTTGAAGACTCAGTGAAAGTTTTAACAAGCATGTCATTTATATAAAAGTTCAACAGCCAACATTTCTCAACGTACTATACGTTGAGAAATCTTCAGTGACATCGGATTAGGACTTTACATGAGATTCAAAAGCTTTTGGTTTATATTGTGAAACAAAATAAAAATATTATATTGAAATTAATTTAAAATTATATGGAACAGTTATATAATAACCTTGGCTTTTGAAGCAGCGCTAATAATCGGTGTTCAATCAATGTGCAAATGACGATGGTGGATAGAAGTGACCGCTAAATTTATGTTATCTAACTACCCTCATCTTGTCGAAGTGACAGCTGTAAACACCCACCGACTTACACACGAGTAGAGAGTCCGCGTCCAACCACTGCTAAGATGAGGTGCTGTCACTTTGCACTCTGAAAACCCCCTTTAGTCCCCCCATAAGTCTCCTTTTAACGTCCGTGACGAACTTCTACTGAGCAACGAATGCCGCGTATCGAGCTGCAAGTTAAAGTAAGGAAATTTAAGGTTAGTGGTCACTATTTTATCTTTGCCCCTCCCGATTTTGCACATTGAGGTAGGGCTCGAAGAGGACTCACATTAATTCCTAAGTGAAAAAAAACAGTCTATTTAAATAAATATTTATATAGAATTACCAGCGCTAGTTGTAACACACAACAATCGGAAAATAAATAAATATTATTTAAATTTAATAAAAATTTTCTATATCTAAAATGATTCAAGCACAAATACCTATGCCCTGCCTGACTAATTTGGATTATTTTCACTAAGATGTAAGGTACACTTAGTTCCTAATTTAATAATCGATAATTTGTAAACATTTGTCTTGAGAAACTTTGAAATTAAATGGGCTATATAGTGCTTGGAGGCTTTATCGAAATAATATATTTGTCTTTGTCGTGTAACATGAACACGAGTAGGATGGAATATCACACGTGCTGTTGACATGTTCAGCATGTGAGACAAGGGTTTAACATTTGATTTATGAGTTAAGGATAGTTAATATGTGTTATAATCATCAAATATTTACAAAGTTGGCAATGCTTTCAAAACATTCTTGCAAGTTTAACAGTCGATATGAAATTTGGAGAATTAAATATTTATATCAACGACCTAATACACATATAAGGGCATATCATTCGTAGTAGGATAGCGGAACGGCAAAAGTGTGGTCAAAGACAAAGTAAGCACACATTTCTCCTTAGATTTATTGATTGATTAAATACAACAAACAGTAAATGAACTGAATAAATGTTTTAAATTGTTGCTTTTTGACGAATATTTTTTTAAATTCGGCAATGTATTGATGTAGCTCTCGAAGCTAATTATGGTGTGATTTGTGGTATGTTCCATATTCCGGCATTGTTTTTAATTGATGTTTTGTCTGTTTGATTTGTCCTTAAGAATTGAACTTCATTGATTTAATTCTTCAAAAGGTTCTTGTAAATTCTTGCAACTCAATCCAATCAAATTCTGTTATAATTCCATCTAAAGTATCTATAATTAGAAGTATTAAAACAAGGCTTTAACGGAATTTTCTTCTTCATGTATATCATAACTGCTAGCTCTGAGAGGGTTCGGCATATATTGTGGTCCACCTCTTGGCTAGTTCTCCTGTTGTCAACTTACTAAATTCGCCACAAATATTTTCTGCAAACTCTCTGCATGTAATACTCATTATCTGGTCCCTTATTAGTATTATTAATTCGCTTCATTGCAATTCTTTTGCGAGATTATGACGACAGTTCTCAAAGAGTTGTTTGATCAGATTCCACGCGCCATATCCCACCATCGCATCACAAGCATCTAAAAATATACTCTCATCCTTGCTATCTGGATTGTCAAGAAACTATCATCCACATGGCTGTATATGTGTAGAATGAAATTATTTCCAGCAATGACGTACTCCGACATTACAATAAGTCATTACTATTTGTAATCTATGTTTTATTTCTCAATAAAATTTTTCAATCTTGCATTAGTTTTGCTCTTCAACATTGGTAATTGGCTCTACGAGAGATCTCGTTACCTTTTCACATTTAAATCTTAGATTTCTGAGTATTGGTAACCAACATAAATAGGTTGGGGAAAAGTTTTCTTCGCATTTCATATGAAAACTCAATACATTTTCTTAAAAGTTTATTAACGTTTAATTAGTCACAGTGATTGTGCCATTTTGTAGTACAGTTTTTTGCTATCTTGTAGTAATACGACCCAATTTCTGGAATAATTTAAGGACTTAAAACGTGACAGTAGTTTTGTCAGTTCTCTCTCGCATAAGACACTGCTTACAGAATTCGGTCTTCTCTCTTCTTAGACATAGGTGGAAATCTAAACTTCCCCTCTCAGCCAAAGTGTCTTATTTTGGTCTAAGTGGCTTATTTTTTTTTTTTAGATAGGAGGAAAATACATTTACGTATTGAAGACCCCAAAATGGGGCCTAAACACGCCCTACCGACTAAAAACCTCCTCTGTACTGATAGCCCTACAGCCCTTCACAGCGAAGTCGGGCGGAGGCCTTGGAGGCCGAAGCTTATGATGTTTTTGGTCTAGCGTTATCGTTTAGTGACTTTTTTGTATTCAATTCTAACGGCTTTCTCTCAACTTCTTGCGTTAATCTCATCAATTGTTGGGAGCAGAGATCCAAATTGATGGTACAGCCCGGTGGTAACCTATAATAAGCATTGCTCTTCCAATACCACCCACCATACATACAGCATCGCCTTATCGCAAATTGACCAGAGTTTTCCCACAGTCTAGCGTAGATTTAGAGGACCGCGTCCACATCTATGCGTGTGTCTACAGGTCCCATAGTGGTAACGCAGAAACCGATCATCTCATGGGCTGCGTTCAAGCGGCAATTGACGACGTGCTTACACGGATCCCCTCCGCTGAAATCGTAGTCTTGGGTGATTTCAACGGGCTCAATGCCGAATGGCTTGGATCAAGTACCACAGACTACGGGCGATCTGTGCATAATTTTGCATTGGCGTATTGTCTGTCCCAATTGGTTGAGTCGCCGCGCCGGATGTGGATAGCCTCATGCCGTCCTTATTGGATCTTCTGCTGACTACACATCCCAATGGTTACCAGGTCTTTGTCGACGCCCCTCTCGGAACGTACGACCATTGCCTGGTCAGGAGTGTAGTGCCTATCCGACGCCAACGTCGCAGACCACCAGCGACCTGCCGCGTTTACGCTGGCTGCACCACTACAAGTCAGCAGATTGGGATAGGATGCGTTCCTTTTTTGCATCCTACCCTTGGGGCAGGGTTTGTTTCCCTTCGGATTATCCTAGTGCCTGCGCCGTTGCAGTAGCCGATGTGACACTACAGGGCATGGATATTTTTATACCAAGCTCTGTAGTACTGATTGGTGATAAATCACAGCCCTGGTTCGATGCATCTGTTAAAGCTGAAAATCTGACTGCAAAAAACAGGGTTGCGGCACTGGGCACAAAGGATCCAAACTGCATAGTTCTTGAGAGGAAATACAACCATGCCTCCAGATCTTTTAAGCGACAAATTGTGCAATGACGAAACACGTCGTCAAAATCGGCGAGCAGCTTTCAAGTTACCCGACCGGAACACGCAAGTTCTGGTCGTTGTTGAAAGCTGTAACTTCAGCCAGACATCCATGCCGCCATTGCACATGAGGAATGACACCTTGGCCCATACGACAAAAGAGAAAGCCGATCTCTTGTGCGCTCTTTTCGCCTCCAACTCGACTCTTGACGACAACGGTAAAACACCGCTGACCATTCCGCGGTGTCAGAGCTCTATGCCTGTTAGGCGAGCTCGGTTTTCGATGGACGTCAGGAAGTCGAGCGGGCCAGATGGCATTTCTCCAATCTTGCTTAGAACGTGTGCCCCTGAGTTGACGCCGGTGCTAACGCGTTTATTCCGGCACTCTTATTCTAAAGGCGTAGTCCCTGACTCATAGAAGTCAACCTAGAGGGTCACCAGTGAATCAACGACCGACAATACGAGTTTCGCCATGGTCGTTCGGCGGGTGATCTTCTGGTATACCTAACACATAGATGGGCTGTGGCTATTGAAAGCAAGGGGGAAGGCCTGCAGATAGCCTGGATATAGCGAATGCTTTTGATCGTGTCTGGCACAAGGCGCTCCTCTAAAAACTTCCATCACTTGGGCTTTCCGAGAGCTTGTGCAAGTGGACCTCAAGCTTCCTCACTAGGCGCAGCATACAGGTCATTGTCGACGGATATTGCTCGAAACCGAAGCCCATGAATACTGGAGTGCCCCAAGGCTGTGTGCTATCTCCCACGCTGTTTCTTCTGCATATCAATGATATGTTGGACACTTTTAACATTCATTGCTATGCAGACGATAGCACTGGTGGTGCCATATACATGGGCCATGCAGGTCTCTCTCAGGAAATCGTTGACCAGTGCCGGGAGAAACTTGTGTCTTCTATCGAGTCCTCTCTTGAGAAGGTCGCGGAATGGGGTAAATTGAACCTTGTTCAATTTAACCCCAGAAGACTCAAGTTGCGCGTTTACCACTAAAAAACCCCATTTGTCGTATCACTGCTCTTCGGCAACACTTCCTTCAAAGCCTCGCCTTATTATCGGAATACTGGGTCTCGAAATCTCGAGCGATTGCCAATTTCGTGGTCATCTGGAGGGCAAAGCCAAATTGGCTTCAAAGAAACTGCGTCATTAATAGCGCACGGCATTACTTCAAGCCGGCCCACATTCTAGCCCTCTACAAAGCGCAGGTCCGGCCACAGATGGAGTATTGCTGTCATCTCTGGTCTGGCGCACCCCAGTATCAGCTCGATCCATTTGACCGCGTGCAACGTTGAGCAGCTCGAATTGTGGGGGACCCGGTGCTCTGTGAACGGCTGGATCATTAGCGTTGCGTAGAGCAGTCGCTTCATTGTGTGTCTTCTACCGTATTTATCACGGGGAGTGTTCCGAAGAGCTGTTTAACCTGATTCCTGCTGCCGAATTCCACCTTCGCACGACACGCCACAAGTTAGGATATCATCCCCACCATCTGGATGTGTGGCGATCCTCCACAGTGCGGTCTTCAAGGAGCTTTCTTCCACGCACTACAAAGCTGTGGAATGAGCTTCCTTGTGCGGTGTTTCTGGGACGATACGACATGGGTACCTTCAAAAAAAGCGCGTACACCTTCCTTAAAGGCCGGCAACGCTCCTGTGATTCCTCTGGTGTTGCATGAGATTGTGGACGGCGGTGATCACTTACCAACAGGTGACCCGTACGCTCGTTTGTCCTCCTATTCCATAATAAAAAAATCTATGACGCCTGAGTGACCTTTGGCCACAACCTTTTTTGAACAACCTTATCGTACGTAAACCAAATTCAATCACCAATGATCAGTGGCATTTCATCTCAATAATGAAACTCAACTGAGTACACGACTCTAGGTTTCTCTCAGTGAGCTCGTGTGGTGCCTAAATATCGAAGGTTTTTTAATTAGAACTAACTGTAGGCAATAAAACGGCATAAAGGCATTTATTTTCTCAAAATTGATTCCTTTATAATTCTTTTTGCGGTCATTTCTGACACTACCACCGTTTCAAAAACAAATGGCGCTCTGAGTGAGAAGAAGCGGCATCTTTTTTGCTCTTCTAAATTCCCAGTTCTTCTGCTACGTCATAACTATTCATTGTATGTCGATTTAATTCTATTTTTTTTTCTAAAATAGAGCAATCACAGTGAGGTGCATCTTTGATATCAAAATTCCTGAGTAGAAAACGTTCACACCAACTTTGGTACTTTTACTGACACTGCATTAGGTCCATGAACGTCACAATTACTTTCGCGGCTTGTTTTGTATCATTTTCTTATTTTTTTTTTAAATTAAAGACATGCCAAACTAACACAGAATCTCTCGTTACATTTTTAACTCTAGAAATATTCACAAAACCAAATAAAAATAAATAATTTGAAAAATTAAAATACAATACACATTGAAAGTATTTATATAACAATATTTTATATTGTGGGAGGCTCCTTTGCACAGGATGCCGGCTAGATTATGGGTACCACAACGGCGTCTATTTCTGCCGTGAAGCAGTAGTGTGTAAGCATTACTGTATTTAAAACTTAACATCTTACGTCTCAAGGTGACGAGCGCAACTTGTGCCGCTCAGAATTTTGGGGTTTTTCAAGAATCCCTTTTTTTATTTTTTTTATGAAGAGTTTCGTTACTTTTTCATGGATACTATAATAAGTAACTAACCTTTTCTATAAAAAGTAATCATCGAAATCGGTTACAGTGATATTGAGTTATTCGTGGCAGCTTAAGGTGTTACCAACACTACAAGCGCTACCAACGTCATGAACAAGATATCCCAATTAATAATAGCATTCATTTAACTACTGTTAATACTTAAATTCGTGGAAACTATTAAACGATATTTAAGTTTTAAGTGCGTTTAAATTACCAACCCCTTCTACAAAAAGAGCTGTTCGTGCTATATATCAGCTTGGTTATAGACATTCTCTCAAAGAAAAATTTAAAGAAATAAATATTATGACTGTTCATTGTCAGTACATTTATGAAAATTTAATATACGTTCACTAAAATCGTCACCTTTTTGCTCATAATAGTGATTTTCATTATTATAACACTAGAAATAAGGAATTGCTTGTAACTAATTCTAGTAGGCTTCATAAGATACATAATAGCTTTAAGGGTAAATGTATACACTTCTATAATATAGTCCTAGCCACTGTTCAGGCATTATCTATAAATAAATTTAAATGTTTTATAAAAAAATGGCTCTTTCATAAGTCCTATAACTCCACAGCTGAAAATCTAAATGATCGGACAATCTGGGACTAGATTGTGATTATTTTATTGCGATAGAAATGACTGTACAATATTGTATAATTTTATTGAAAAGAGCGCAAAAAAAAAGAAAGATGGGAAAGTTTCTTGTGCCGCTTCTTCTCTCTCAGAGCGCCATTTGTTGCCGAAGCGGTAGTAGTTTCTAGTATATTAGAAATGACATCAAAAAGAATTCTTAAGGAATCAATTTTGAGAAATTAAATGCCATTTATACTTTTTACATTCGTCTATTTGTCGCGCAAATAATTTGATTGCTGTAGCATTATTTTGTTTATATGTATGTAAGCTGCTTCCGTCACCAATGAGACTGTCAAAGGCACACCCCAAGCTATTCTCGTTTATTATAAATTTATCTCATCAATATTCTACCGCCAACATCCTGCACCCGCTGCGCATAAGTGAAAGTGCATCGAGTGGAAAACTCTGTGAGATTTTATTCAAACCCCGACATCACTCGCGCTCAATATTTATGACCTGCGAATATATTTCAGCGATACCGATGACACTGGGTGCCACAGTTCAGTTATAACAGATTTTATACGGAGGGTATTATTTTCAAAGATAAACAATTTGTTAATTTTTTTTAAAAGTGATAACCCTCACTTCAGGGTTTAATTCACTAATAAAACTTGGAAACAAAACTTTGGGAACGATGCGGCACTCGAACACCCGACCTATCGCGTTCCATGTGAGCGCTCTTCCAACTGAGCCAACCATTCGAGTGACGTATCATTGATATATCTTGTATGGTCTTGTATTTATTATTCAACTCTCAAGTAATGCGAGAGTTTGCGGTTTTGTGTCCCGCATAGTCAATAAATTTTGTTTTCAAATTTTATTTGTGTAATTGTCAAAGATGTGAAACAAGTACCTACATAACTTTTTATATAGAGATTTTTGTGATAATAAAATGTTATATTTTTTATTGTTAGACCTGCTTTATTATTACACATTCTGCCAAAATTGCAGCTGTATCGAACCTAAAAAAGAAAAGTAGAATAGTCGTAGTATAATTTCTTCACCTTGAAAATATTTATACACTAACGTCTTTAAGAATAAAAAAACCAGAGTGCCAGCAGAAGTAAAAACTTAAACATCAACGGAATACATTTTTAAATATTTTGGAGTGGATAGGGATTAATTTCGCACGAATTGCTTTATTTATCAATATAAAACTACTAGCATATATGTGGTTAAATACAAAATTCATTTATTGCGCTATCGTACACAAATTAAAAATTTATATTTCATAAAAAATTTAAAACTTCGGAACTTTCACAATTTTTTTATATTAAAAAGTTTATCGCTCATAAAAATCAAGTTTCATCCATAAATTCAACAATTGTCTTACGAATTTTCGATCAGGTCACATGTCCTGACGCGAGCTTAAACTTTTATACCCATCCCAAGAAAAGTGCTCAACGCCGCTAGAGAAGTTTTCACTAGAAATTAAACAGAAGTATTTTGCGACTCAATAATAAAACACACACCGTGAAACTAGCGAGGCCATATTAGACTTCTGGTTAGAGACTGCGACTCCTAACTGTTTTTCTATTCTGTGTCACACAACGCTACTGTTTTGTGTCACGGATTATTTGTGAAAAGAATTCTGTGGTTTGGTGTGTGGGCTTAGCTGCTGTTATCCTAACAGTTCGGGTTACATGTAGTTATTCGAGAAAGATCTACATGGAAATTTGTATTTTTATCATAACACCGCTGTTGGGGTGAAACAACTTTAAATATACGATATAGTAATACTGTTAGTAACATCTCGAATAACTCTACAGTAACATCCATAGCATATCATACTGATATCATATATATCCGATTTATGTAGCCCAGTGGTTACTGACCCTGATTACTTAGCTAGAGGTCCCGGGTTCAAATAGGATCCTTCTCCTACAAACTTTATGCTATGAATAGAAACGTTAGTTCCGAGTTTTCTCGATGGTAAGTATATTAATCTTTATTCGCAACTAAACTAAAATGTTTATAATAGTTATTTATGCTACTGTTGTGTAATAAGGGGTATTCAAACACGAATATGGGTTTATCATGGATAATAGTATCACATGAGTGTTTTAATGCCTAATAATCAATAGTTGCATACAAGACTTTATCTACACCCATAAAATGAAAATATAAAAGATTCTGAAACACTTAGCTTACTGCTAAAATTTAAAAACACCAGTCGTAGTAACCATTACATCATCCATACGTGTGTTGTAATGTTGTACTGAATTTCATTGCAACACTCGTTTGGATGATGTAATGGTTATTTGGACTTTGGGTATTTTAATGTTGGCAATAAGCTGTTTTAGAATATTTAATAGATGCTTTAAAGCATGGGTGTATATAAATATTTTTATGAAACTTAATAACAGGCATCAAATTTCACCTTCGCACAGTACGTCCCAAATTTGGATATCAAACACACCATCTCTTTTTGTGTGGTTTATTTACAGTGCGGTTTTCAAAAAACTTACTTCCAAATTCAATCAAGCTATGAAATGAGTATTCTTGCGTAGTAATTCCAGTACAATTGGAGATAGGTAGGCCTTACAAAAAGCGCGTTCACTTTTCTAAAAGGCCAGCAACGCTTCTGTGATTCCTCTGGTGTTTCAGGAGAATTTGGATGACGTTGATCACTTAACATCAGGTTGATTTGCACGCTTCTCCTCCTCTTCGATACTAAAATAACTTAAATCGATTAATATAATAAAATGCCTTTGCTGATAAAATACTAAGATTAGTATTCAACAATAGAATATTCTAACGATGAGATAACATGAGAGTAGATTTGGACTACCATAAGGTATTGTTGATATAAATCAACAGTACCTATTTGATATACAATGCAAAAAAATAACGTCCACTAAGATTCGAGCGATTCGGGCAATATAAATACCGATAAAATAAATTAAATACCTTGCTATTATTTAGGAGATCGCGTTGCAATCAGATTAAACTTTACCTCATAGAATGTTAACAATAGGATTAATTCCACGGGATTCTACTTAGCATTGCAACTCACTGCTGAACTAAACTACTGATTAAGTTTCAAACTAACTAACTATTCCTCGAGAGAGTATGATAGGGTCCTTTGTAGACACAAATATCGGATATTACATCGTTTCAAACTTTGTGACGTCGTGTCGTTATACAGTCGTTTTCTATAACCTATATATCCTGAGTTCAACTTACTAGAGGTAGACAAATCTGTCCATTTACGCTTACTTACATTTCAATAACCTATCGACAGATAGCATTGGATTATAACTAATAATATAACTATATGTGACATAAATATGGATAGATAAGATCTCATCTTATATTGTTATTGAAAATGGTCAATAATCTAAACCATACAAGAAAAATACTTTTACAAATGCTACTGAAATTACTCAGACGCAGTCTCAGAGTGACGAGTTTTTTTGCGTTTTCAAGAATCCTGAGCGACATTGCATTCTAACGGGTAGGTCTAAGCTAATGCTAAGGGCTTTAATCCGGTAGACGTAAACATTTGGAAATAAATGTTTGTTTCAGAGTTATGAATATTTATTTTTATTGCTGTGTATTTGCGCCCGTTCTTTTCAGGTCTGAGGCATACATTTTCAAATGGGTGGTAGATTTTGTCGTTCAGTAAGTGATTTTATTATATTCTTAAATCTATATCTACTTAAATATTTATCATATCTGTTTATATCTATTTGTTCAAAATGAAAATGAAATTATTCAAACATCTCAAAGACATCGTCTCAACCTCTACATTATTCAGCGGCCTCGGGCTCTGTAGATGACAGGTGTCTGATAACAATTAATAAATGATCACAGCTTCTCTCTATTTCTTCCGACTTGGTATTTAGAATACGAAACTGTCAGAGACAGTACTATGTCCATTGTTGGACAAATACTTAATATTGATAATATAATATTTTGATATTTTTATTGAAAAATATAATATTTATTGCAATATTTTACAACAAAGTTATAATTCTGCATTAAGTATTAAGCAATCCAATAACATATTGTAACACAGGTTTCTATTTAGGTTTAAAAGTAAATGTTATAAAAAATTATAACAAACGATTTAATATTTTTACAATAATAGGTGTTTATATTAAAAAAATAAATAGATTAAATAATTCCTTATTATAATAGTAGAAAAATTATTAATGTTACAGTCAGCTGGCAAAATGCCCATAAACCTGGACACTTTACCTCTTTTATGGCCAAACATATCTTCTGACAGAGGTAAGTGCCAGACTTAGGGTCACTCGTCAAATCTGTAAGGAGCTTGGACAAGTCATTTGTGAGTTTTTGTGATAATGTACTCCGAGATCCACTGCAATCCAATTCTGCATGCGTATTTTCTGCGTCTTCTTGAACATTATACTTATGTCTGGGCGGCGCGCTTGGGTTGGTACCATCTCATATATCTCGCTCGTTCTCTCTCCCGTATACATATCTACAAAAAATTTGACGACGGCGCAGTTAATTTAACTTGGACAGCGACTAGACTTGGCTTCGCAGGGTGTGGCACTCAATTGTTTTGTCTTCCCAAGATTGCTTAGCGGCTGGGTAAAGCATATGTATGTGTACGTGCATCGATTCGGGCGCTCTAGTATGCAGTTGAATATATTTTGCCCCAGGTCTCAAAATACTCACTGTTACGTCACACGCCGCACTGTGTGAATGACTGACTGTTGACCTGTAAGCGCAAGCGCCGACAGGCCCGTGTGTCCAGCTTTCTGACTTACTTAAACACTTCTCGATTATCGAATAATCCATCGTATATTCAATGTAACCGTAATAAGTTATTTTGTCTTACCAACACAAATGCAACTATTCCCAACGAAATCCTAAGTGCCAACCTCGAGATTACGACACTTCGAACAGTTCAATGTTCCAACTCTGAAGCCTGCAACAACTCGAAAATGTTATATTGTTTATTTACTTTATTAGAACCATGAAACAGTAACAGTAATAACATATGATTAAAGAAATGAATAAAGAAAACATTGTGCAGCTTATGTTTGCTATTTTTTATTCCTTTTAATTTTTGAGTAGTTTTAAATAGTTATTATATCTTAGCACATATTATATTGGTTTCACAATTATCACTTCCAACTCATTGAAGGTTTCGACCATTTTTGTCAGTGGTGCGTACTCTGATAAAAACATATTATTTACCATCAACCCTAAACTTCGATTGAGTTAGTATGAAGCGAAAACGGATCATGGTTCTTCATCAATGATGGAGATGTGAGAAGGCCCGCCATGTGACGGCAACTTATAATAATTATAATATAATGAATATACAAAATTTTTGATTATTTTATGCAACAGTTACAAGCAAACAATTACATATGAAGGTGCTAAACTTTACAATGGACTATCTTCGGATATCAAAGATGCAAGCACTTTTAATTCATTCAAGCTTCGTTTAGCGAAATGTTATTACAGATGATACTTCTTTTGTTTAGTGCACACACTTATATTTAGTTTTATACCTATGTTTATCATACGAACGATTCATAGATTTTTATTTATAAATATTGTTTTCATGTAACTGACAGTTTGTAATGTTTTCAATGAGAATAAATGATCTTTAAATCGAAGAGTTATATCTTCTTCTTATTCGTCGTTACACTCTTGACAGAGCGGCCGTGGTCATCACGAAGGGAAATCTTTTGGGGCAGCATTCGCTACTTTTTCCTGGTGATCGACAGTCTGGTACATTCGTTCAATGGACCGCCCACAGCAGACTTAATTTGGTCGGTCCATCGCATGGTTGACTTTCCGCTCCCTCTGGTGCCCTCCACTTTGCGATGCGCGACAAGGCGCTTAATGGACTCACTCTCGCGCCGGGAGACGTGTCCGAAGAACTTTAGAATACGGCTCTGTGTTAACACCGAAAAGAGCGTGGGTCTCAAAGAATGACGCCACGAGCGTTTTTAGAACTAGCTATACAACATCGCAGACAATAATTTTTCTACGACTAGGTAACTTTAAGCAATAACCTTACCTACCACAAGTTTTCGTGTTACCACTAAAAGGGGCGCGAAATGTACTGAATACATACTTATCTCTGGTGAGGGGTTTTATTTTTACTTCAAGGAATGCCAAAGGTGCCAACCAAAAGGTGGACAGCCGACGTGGAAAATATGTAAATTCCAGAATATACCTAGCAGGATCTTGGCAAATTATATTCTTAAGCATTTTTCTTAAGTTGACATTATTTACTTAATATAGCATGTACTACATAATTTTTCTATTTTTGGCTACATTAAAGTACATTAAAGATTGCTTTTTTATACCAAAGCGTATGGACTTTGTCAAAGACTAAATAAAGTATGTACTTATATTAGTGCTGTATAAATGACAGATAAAAGTAGAGGAGTAGAACAATATGTATGAAACGTGCACTGTCACCGGTGATAGCCGAAACCCACAACGTTTAAAGCAACTGTTCGCTTTCAAACTTAGCCGGATTACACTTGGTCGCCATATTGTAATTACTATTAAAACTTACAAATCTCACCGCGCGTTTCGTACTAAACTAAAATTCAATTTTTACCTAGGCAAGTACGGCTTAGTAACACGTGTTGATAGCGCAGTACATGCGCACGCGTACTGTTCATGCATAATTAATTACTAAGCTTTTGGTTAAATTTTCTCAATAAAAATAATATGTTTGCATTATTTTTTTCTTCTTACATGGCCTCCAAATATCAAGTTCACGTTCTCACGGTCTCGTTTGAAACAACTGTCATCGATCGAACACGTTTATTTTGGATTAAAAAGTCACTTTATATAATAATTAAAAAAAAACTTAAAAACACGTTAAAAGCAGAGAATTCGCCTCAGAATACGAAAATTTTCAAATATTAGATAAATCGGTTGAAGCCAAAAAACCATTATGGTTGAAATTTAAAATTAACATCATTTACTGCCTTATCATAGATAGATTTAGAATTATATACAATAACAAAAATCTTATTTTGCAAATTGAAAATTGGAATAATTTTATCAAATTAATGTATTATCATCGGTCCTCGATAAATCTACAAAGTTTGAACTAAACCTGACCGTTTAAAGTGGGTCAAAATCGCACCCAAATAAGTCGGTTACAAACAAATAAACATACAGGTGAAGCTAATTAAAAGCGTGTAATAATTACTGTTTCCATTAAATTGGCGCTCTGGTCTATGAATCCACAAAAAAGTGAAATAGAAAAAAAATTATTCAGTTAAAACGCATATAACGCTTTATAAGCACTTTTCACACAAAGTATCGGTATTTTATCCCATAGGGGACTAGCTTTATAGCTGAGGTTGTCCTCAACTTTGTGAAAACAGCCTTTACAAAGAGCCCGCCCAGTTTTATAGCATTGAAAGTTCCTCTATTTAGATAACAAGTAAGCAAAACGCTTTGTTCCTCCGAACTTTGTTGAGGGCAATTAAGAGGTTTGTTATTCACTCCGAGTAAATTAAAACTTACCTATGTTAAATATGTTTGAGTATGGAAACCAATTCTAATTCAGACAATAATTATTAGCAAAGATATTTTACATCGAAAATGTAAATTATTTCAAAGTAATAAGTTATTATCTATTGTAACTATGTAATAATAATACGGACCGAAACTTATTTCACCTTTTATTATTTTAATTTGTCACTCTTAAGGTTGATAATTTTTAAAACCTTGAGGAAACGGAGTAACGTCCGAGTTACGCTTTTTAGCCTCACAGTCAAAAACAACTATTAGTATATCGAGTCAAATTAGTAATTATATTATATGAAATTAAAGCACATTTTAAATTTTTCTTATGCACTTAAACAATATGGTGGTCATAATATTGCAAAACTTGTGTTTTTATTTTTTTATTTATATAACTAGCTGACCCAGCAAACGTTGTATTGCCGATATTAAAATCGCGATACAAAAGTAACTGTTGATCGTAGATGGGTGAAAATTTGAAGTTGTATGTATTTTTTAATGCTGACAGATTATCAAACAAATTAAAAAAAAATGTCAATAAATTCAAAATAAAATTTGGCGTGGACCACCCTTAACATTTAGGGGGATGAAAATAGATGTTGTCCGATTCTCAGACCTACCCAATATGCATTCAAAATTTCATGAGAATCGGTCAAGCCGTTTCGAAGGAGTTTAACTACAAACACCGCGACATGAGTATTTTATATATTAGATAATTTAAAAAAAATGTAAAAATAAGATACATTGTAAAAACTATAGAGGTTTGACCTCAATGCATTATCAAAGTTTACGCCTTACTTTAGTTTTTTACAAAATAAATGTAATCTTAACATTAAATTCTATACCTCCATACAATTATTAATATCTATAGAAAGTAAGAATCTGCTACAAGTACATTACTTACATACCAATAGCTACAAGAAATCAACTACATATAATATGTACCTTACTTATAACATTTATTTCAACAAGGAAACCATTCCCGAAGCAACCAAAATACTGATATTTCATAGACCATGACCATCGTTGTTAGTTACAAATGCGATCAAAGGTTACCTAGTAAATATAGGTGTTAAGATTTATTATCAATCATTCAAATTTTAAAGTTATAAAAGCTATAAACTGGACCTATAAAGAGTATCAGTATTATTTGATAATTCCTATGCTGTGCTTTACTTTGTTCTGATAAGAAATGCAGGCTCTAGCTCTGTCACTGGCCTAGCTTTAAAATTCCTCAAAAACGTTGGTTCTAAATGTAGGATATGTATAATAAAACAATAATCTCAACTATATGCCGCTTACGTTCAAACCACGCCTGCACTCCAGTTTTTCTAGCAAACCTTAGAATTATAGATTGCGACCTTGATGAGGTAAACATGGATCATTTGTTCTTTAGTTGTCTCTTAATGCAATCTTCTATGTACAATTATATACCCCCTGAAGTTCCCCGTCCAACCTCAATTAAAAGTCTCCTCTCCCTTTTCACTCCTTTTGTAAATATTTTGTGTAAATACTTATATTAATTAATAATTTAAGTATTTCTATCTGTGTATGTCCTTTATAGTCTAACAGCATGTTAGATTATTTGTTTCAGATAATATAGGAAAATAAAACTTTGTGTAATCTTAACACCGATCTTTACAGTTAAACTTAGGAAACACACTCAAAGCTATACTACTACAACTTTAACGTGATACTGACAAATCTGTGGTATGTCTTACACAGTAGCCACAGTAGGAAGAATAGAATAGATTTAATACTATGGCTTTTTCTCATGTTCAACATAATACCTATATCCCATTTAGTGATCAGATACAGGGCTCGAGAGGCCCACGGGCGCGGCAATTATACAAAACGCTACCAAAGCGTCTCAATAACGCTTCCGGAAATACAAGAGCCATTATTTCCGTCAACGGATCAGCCGAGCTAGCTAACGTTGAAAGACTATTAGTGTACGTACTCGTTTCAGTATCGCGTACTTGTTTATTTTGAAATTTTTAACTATGTTAAGTTTAGTCTATCTCAAATATTAGTATTGCTATAAAATAATAATTATCTTAAGATATCTAGGCATACCAGGGTGATTGATCGCTTACATATACTACAAGTCTTAGATATGATCTTGACCACACCGTCGGTCCATCTTGTGTGGGGCCTACTAACTTTTTCGGTACGTGGTCGCCATTCGAGGAATTTACTGCCGCACCGGACATCTGTCCGTCGAACTATGTGCCTTGCCCACTGCCACTTCAGTTTTGCAATAATTTGGGCAATTAGACTTTAGTATTCCTACGGATCTCCTAATTTCTGCACAACCGTGCATCTTCATTTAGGAAGATTGGCTGTGAGCTTTTTAAATCCGTGCATAACGTTTGACTGACGCAATCCTGGTCTACTCCGGTATGTTCTACACATTTTTTTTTATATTGCTCATCATGATGAGCTATTGGAGATTATGTATTTACCATGCATTACCACATGGCCGAGATACTCTGTCTTGCGCTTCTGATTAAATGGTTCCCTTTTTGGCCTTTTGTATCCAGCTGATGCGCAATATTAGTCGATAGCAGCATATTGTCCAGGCAACTTGTAGCGGCTTCCTTGAAAGTCGTCGATTCGCAACAGCATATAAAACGTCAGGCGAAATCATCTTTCTAATATATAAAATTCTCTTGTCATGGTGTTAAATATTGAACTCCTCCGAAACGATTTGACCGATTCTCATGAAATTTTGAGTGCATATTGGGTAGGTCTGAGAATCGGATAACATCTATTTTTCATCCCCCTAAATGTTAAGGGTGGTCCACACGAAACTTTTTTTACATTTTTTTAAAAATTTGTTTGATTATGAGTCAGCATTAAAAAATACATACAACTTCAAAATCACCCATCTACGATCAACAGTTGCTTTTGTATCGCGATTTTAATATCGGCAATACAACGTTTGCTGGTTCAGCTAATTTATTCGGTCAGGTAATATGTATAAATCCAGTGTCCTGATGTTTGTTTCCAGAGAACTCCTAAACTAATATACGGAATTTATTACTTCATGGAGTGCAGTTTTCTCCAACTTGAGATATTGAGAGGATAGTTTTTATATCGATTTGGAACCCATAATTATTTTTATTTCCAATATTTGTTTTGTATGGACATACTTTCTATGAGAGAATTTACTGACACACGGCTGGACAGTTCAGCTGTGAAACAATTTCATTATAACAACAGGGAGCATATTTTATGAACTAATTCTTCATATTATGAAATATTATTGACAAATTATTTATTATGTACAGAACAACGCCCGTCCGGTCAGCTAGTATTACTATATGAAGTACAATAATTCGAATCTTCATCTGCAAATATTGTCGACTAAATAGGACTTTTCTTATTTATTTAATCATTAAAGAAATAAAAAGTGGAAACGTCAATGCGGACTTTTACTTCTTCGTCAGATTCACAATATTTATTTACCACTAAGCACCGAGATATTTATATCATCGTACTCGCATCAATTCACTTTTTCCCAGCTACTGATATATTAGGGTTAAGGTTTTTATCACTAGAGACCATCATAAACTTGGTATTGCTTATATTTATCGAAAGAAAATGGTTTTGTTTTTATTTTATAATTTTTATTGTTTCATATGTTGATTGAATTATTGTTGCTGTTAAATATTACTCTATTCTATAAAAAATAACGGAAAATCTAACGAAAGTCATAATAATCCTATTGTAGACTTTCGAAATACTATTTCTGGTTAGCTAAGTTGTAGGCTGAATAAGTTTATCCTGGTGCAAATAACATGTATATCAATTATAAATACTAGAAATTCATTAACCCGCTGTCCATACATTATATTAGTAAGAATAATAAAAATAATCACGTATACCAGTGGGAGGCTCCTTTGCACAGGAAGCCGGCTAGATTATATGTACCACAACGGCGCCTATTTTGTGAAGCAGTAATGTGTAAACATTACTGTGTTTCGGTCTGAAGGGCGCTGTAGCTAGTGAAATTACTGGGCAAATGAGACTTAACAACTTATGTCTCAAGGTGACGAGCGCAATTGTAGTGCCGCTCAGAATTTTTGGGTTTTTCAAGAATCCTGAGTCGCGCTGCATTGTAATGGGAAGGGCGTATCAATTACCATCAGCCGAACGTCCTGCTCGTCTCGTCCTTTAATTTCATAAAAAAATATATGCATCATATCCATTCTTTTCTATTTTAAGCTACAGTCATACATCCGTTATTCGAGCGCCGAATTTAATATACAGTAAATTCGATCAATCTTCGAAAGCCTATTATCAACTCTGATCATACAAAAGCGTTTACAAGTCTTTGATGTCTTTGAGATCTGAGAAGCAATTAGTTCAATTGTAGCGCAAACGGTTCGAGCATTTCCATCAATCGCAGAGACATTTCGGTGAGTGCTAACATTTATTTGGCAATTAGTCTAAGAGATGATGATAAGATTATATATTTCATATTAGATATTGCAAATGTCATTATGTATACATGCAACAATAATGAGTTCTCCAAACACATTATAACAGTTACTTAATATATTTATTATTTTACTATCCCTGATAATATGCTCGCACTAATACCTTTATTTATTTACAGTCTGTTTGGATGGTTGTTTCTGCTGAACTAAATAACTTTTGTGTTTTTATTTATTAATTTACATTCCAGTTTACTTTTTCTTGTAAATCGTTGAGTATTTGACGATAAACTTTTACGCAAAATCTTATGTACAAACACTCACAATTACACGCGTTTTAATACTTTGAAAGGTGTTTTTTTTAATGTGTAACACTCGCGTTAATCAAAGAAAATACTTCGTTGTATCACTTTACAATTTACAAGGTGTAATCGGTAAGCATGATTATTCTGTAACTATTACAGATATCGAAGAACTTTGTTCTGATATCGAAAGTACGTTACCTCATCAGTAAAATGACATCAATAACGTTTTAAAAATCAAACGAGTAGTATCTAAAATACTCCCATACATTTACTATGAGGTTAGTCATAGTAATTACCCCAACGGCCATCTGTCCGTCGAACTATGTGCCCTGCCCACTGCCACTTCAGTTTCGCAAACATTTGGGCTTTGTCAGTGACTTTGGTTCTCCTGCGGATCGCCTCATTTCTGATTCGATCTCGCAGGAAAACTCTGAGCATAGCACCCATTGCCCTCTGAGCGACTATGAGCTTTCTCAAGAGGCCCATAGTTAGCGACCGTAAGTCATCACTGGCACCACAAATTTTGTTTTTACTAAGGTATAAATATTATTCAATTAAAAGATAGTTTTATTTTTGTTAGGTTAATAAACAGTTTTCTTTAATATCAAAACTAACCTAAATAATCATTCAATATTTTTCAATGCTTAATAATATTTTATTACTTTCGGTGACGGCTTTAGAATCTGGAGTACACCCAGGCATTCATAGGTTAGAATTAAGTCTTAAGATTTCTTTCTATGTTTCCAATAGGAAACTTTTGTTTGCATCTTATCTTTGAGAAGTGTATTGAGAATTCACCATCTCCACTAATATTATAAATGTTAATGTAAGTTTGTTTTGATGAAATTATATGTGCTGTAAATTTTATTTCCTGAATAATATCATAAATAATAAGATTGCTAGAATATTCCATATTATATCAGACTTCCATAATCGAAAATTTATTATGAATCACAGTTTTCAATACATCCAAGGTATTATCCGAAAGTCTAATAATATCTGGTAAAAGTGCATAATATTTAAAACCGCCTACTTTATTTACTAGCTCTTACGCTATACTTGTTTCAGATTATTTTGTTTATTTGAATGGAAATCGGAATTAGTTGTCGTTGGTCAACAATTTATTTTCAGGTTTGTGGTTCAAGTTTACGCTTGAGCTAAGCATAGATTTGAATAGTTCAGATTTATTTAAAGTAACTGAATTAGAATAGAAACTATTATTGAAGATTATTTAATAATCCAGCTATGTTTGGAACCTTAAGTAAGAAAATAATATTTATTCATTGAGAATAATATTATTATTGATTTAGTACAACTACCAGTGGGAGGCTCCTTTGCACAGGATGCTGGCTATATTATGGGTACCACAATGGCGCTTATTTCTGCCATGAAGCAGTAATGTGTAAACATTACTGTGTTTAGATCTGAAGGGCGCCGTAGACTTAACATCTTATGTTTCATGGTGACGAGCGCAATTGTAGTGGCGTTCAGAATTTTTGGATTTTTCAAGAATCCTGAGTGGCACTGCATTGTAATGGGCAGGGCGTATCAATCACCATCAGCTGAATGTCCTGCTCGTCTCATCGAGTCAACAGCCCATGGACATCCGCAAAACCAGGGGTCAAGACATGTGTTGCCAGCCTTTAAGGTAAGGGAGCTTGCTCTATTCTTGAAGGTCCCTAAATGTTCGAGGAAAACAGCAGCCGGTAAATGATTCTACAAAGTGGGTATGCGAGGCAAGAAATTTCTTGCAAAGCGCGGTTGTAGAATGTCAGACGACAACATGATGCCGGTTCGATTCTACAGGACTACATAGTCTAGTACCATGCTGGAGTTATTCCACCTGTTATTATTCCATACTGCCATATGTTTCTGGAGGGAGTAGGCCATCGGATGGCTCACAGTCCAAACGAAACACAGCGGCGAAACCGCTATTTCATGTTGGTATTAAGTGGGAGAGTGGTATTTCTCCGAGCGGATCGGCCTAATTCGGTTGTGTCCCTTAGGATATAATATGGCACTACCACTAATACATTATTGGAACAATCTTATGCTGACGTTAACGATGTATAAAATATATTATAAAAATATTATAATAAAATAAAAGTTATTGATTGGTTTTAACAAATAGTGGAAAGAACCTCCTTTTAAGCGTAATATAAAGAATGCTTGTGCCAGTAGAATGATTATATGAATCTTTTATCGAGGATGATTGCTATGGCAAACTAAACCTACTATTGGTATAGTTATAGCTCATGGAAGTGAATTTCAGTTTTTCACATATTTCGCAGGAACTGTTGATTTTTCCGAGATAAAATGTAGCCTATGTCCTTTCCCTAGCTCTAGTCTATCGCTGTACCAAATGTCATCAAAATCAGTTCAATAGCTCCGACATAAAATCGTAACAAACAAACCAACATTGACATTTATAATATTAGTAGGCATAGAAAGAGTTAACCTATCAAAACAATAGTAAAAAGATATTGTAGTATATAGAAAAAGGCTATGTAAATACAACTGTACACAAAACATTTGTACAAATTATGATGTCCGCTCAAAAATAGAATACATTCATTCTTGTTTTCGTAGAATATAAAATAAAAGAGCCATACTTTTATCTCTAGAAGGATTGTAAAAAGTAGTAGAAAGTTATAAATGTATTTCCTTTGAAAGAGGAAAATTTTGTCATGCAAAAATGTACAACGTATTTCGATGATACTCCTGACAAAGGACGAAGTAATGACCCCTTAAGGCTACTTCGCTTACAAATTGCCGTTAATTTATTATACAAAACTTGGCTTCTTCTGACCTTCGACAGTTATGGCCCACTTTCTGATAAATTGTTATAAGTTTCTTGTTACTTTTGGCTATGAAATACTTCTGCAAAGTTGTTTTCACATTTCTGTGTACCTTTTGGATCAAGTTTTTGTTTTTAATGTTTCTAAAAATTGCCGCTGTTAAAAGCTTACATAAAATTCATAAATATTTAGCAATTACCAGTGTAGAGAATCTTATCTCTCTATCCTTTGTCTGTTTAAATATTTTTACTTTACTTGAAACACTATCGCAAAATTTATTTCAGTAGTTACCTTGTCCAAACATACGCAAGCAATCTCGCACTTCAAGGTCGATCAAGGTCAAAGGATTCTTCCTAATATTTCGGAATGAATATCTCAAATTATTACTATGAAAACTTGTATATTTTACTTTTGTATTAGAAAGGACATATAAAAGAAATATAAAACCATAAACACTAATAAATAAAATCAATTTTTTTCATTGAAAATATTCATTCTAAAATATAAAGGTTTTTCAAATTTGTGTCGTATGTGTAAAATAAAATAAAACACAATATGAACATTTATGCATGGTCTTATAGCTATTTTTGATAGCTTTCAGATACATTCATTGATATTATCCCAACTATGAGCATTATTTTGCTATACGTAAAATAATACGCATAGATACACTTTAGCGCGCGTAAAATTCTCGCGCAAAAATCGCTCGGTAATCAATCTATTTGAAACTCAGAAGTGGGATCGGCTCGCGAAGGGTTAAAAGAAAAATAAAGATAATTGGAATAAATATGACATCATATTTCATTTTTTAAATAAATGTTGAATATTTATATAATATTATATAATTTTTTCCATACTAAAATTATAAAAGTACCAGATGTAGAGACATCTCCAACTATTACGATATTATATTGTCAACAGGTCTACCAGAATCTGGCATATCATAGATCTCACGAAGTCAAACTAAATGTAGTTGTTCACATTTGTCTTAATTTGACACTCATAATAGAATTCTAATTCTACAAATTACCACCACTGCAGAAATCTAAATCTCAAGCGCTCAAAGAAAAAAAACTAATAAAAAACAAGAGACTCGCTTAAATTGCCACATAAAATTTAAAAAACAGAAATATCTAATATCCTTATATAAACGGACGCAAACAAAATAGTTCGTTTGAAAGAAAATGCCAGATAATAAGATGAGGCTGCAATTATACGACGCGCCACTTCAATAGCTCCTGGGCCCAAGCTCAGGTCCGGCCACACATGGAGTATTGCGGTCATCTCTGGTCTGGCGCACCCCAGCATCAGCTCGATCCATTAAACCGCGTGCAGTGCAGAGCAGCTTGAATTGTCGTGGACCTAGTGCTCTGTGACCGGCTGGATCACTTGGCGTTGCGTAGAGACGTCGCTTTATTATGAGTCTTCTACCGCATATATCACGGGGAGTGTTCCGAAGAGCGATTTGACCTGAATCCTTCCGCTAAATTTTACCTTTGCACGTCACACTATAAAATAATAATATCATCCCCACGATCTGGATGTGTGGCGGGTCCTCCACAGTGCGTTTTTCAAGAGCTTTCTTCCACGTACTACAAAGCTTGAAATGAGCATAATGAGCTTCCTTGTGCCTTGTTTTCGGGATGATACGACATGGTAACCTTCAAAATAAGCGGGTACACCTTCCTTAAACGCTCCTGCGATTCCTCTGTTGTTGCAAGAGAACGTGAGCGGCGGTCACGTCAAACACGTACGGTCGTTTGTCCTCCTTTTCCATAAAAAAAATTGAGATGGGAAGCTTCGAATCTTTTTGCCGCGAAAATAGAAGATAGTAGTGTTTTCATGACTTTAAAATATGGACTATTAAAAAAATCGTGTACACCTTCTTAAAAGGGCGGCACTACACTTGTGTTTCCTCTGGTTTAGCAGCGGTTACGTATTGATTGTGTTACAAATGCAATAAAAAAATCTTTGAATTCATTTTAATTAAATAGATATCAAAAAAGTTAAATTTAAGAACAAAATTTATGAACGATCCCGGTCTCGGCGTTCCATGCGAGCACTTTTCCACCGAGCCAACCTTTCGAGTCTCAGGTTGCGGCTTTAGCTACAGGATCTACTTTACCTAATAACCTGCTCAACCCCAATATTTTCATATAAGGAAATTGACTTGAGATTAGAGCCCTTTCAAAACTAAACTTTTTTCAAATTTAATTTGTCTAATTAATCCCTGAAATGTGGGCTAACATTAAGCAAATTATCAAATAGATCTTTTATTTTTCTTTTACAATGTAAAAGAGGGATGGATGAGGCCTCGTATGCATAATTAACATCAAAACGCGTAAACACTCGCACAACTCAAGATTTTCACAAACAACACCACAAATCCACGAACCGGGGTCGAATATTTAATGAAAGCATATCCTCGAAACTAATTAAAACTTATCCCAATTGAGATGCTTTGTTTTTCGTATGAATTACTTATCTCAACATTAATAATTAACGTTTTTATATGAAAATAAGGGACGAGACGAGCAGGACGTTCTGCTGATTCTTGAAAAACCCGAAAATTCTGAGCAGCACTACAATTGCGCTCGTCACCTTGAGACATAAGATTTTAAGTCTCATTTGACCAGTAATGGCCCGGCGCCCTTCAGACCGAAATTCGGTAATGTTTACAAATTACTGCTTCACGGCAGAAACAACATACAAAAGAAAAGATTTATTAAGTCATATTCAAATAACGATCTTCAATAGAAATTCAATTATCCTCAAATATTATTATAATGAATATAAAAATTAAATGAATCTTGAATTAATTAAGACGTTCTTTAGATATTTCATTAAAGAAAATTTTCTAAGAAAGTAAGGAAAAATTCTTTAGATTTTGAATCTAAATGTGTAAATATAAATTAATATTGTTATGATTAAAAACAGTAATAGTTAAAACTTTACTCATCATGAGCCGGAAGACGTCCACTGTTGGACAAAGGCCTCCCCTAAAAATCTCCACGACGATCGGTCCTGCGCTGCCCTCTTCCAACGTACTCCGGCGATCTTGACCAGATCATTGTTCCATCTTGTGGGAGCCTAGCAATACTACGTCTTCCGGTACGTGGTCGCCATTCGCCAAGTTTTATTATCATTCTTTAATTACCACCAATTACTACTACTAGCTGTGGAATGAGCTTCCATGTGCGGTGTTTCCAGAACTCTTGTGAGTCCTCTGTTGCTGCAAGGGAATGTGGGCGGCGGTGATCACTTATCATCAGGTGTCCTGTACGTGCATTTGCCTTATCTTACATTAAAAAGCTGTTTATAAATAAATTTATTTAGTTTTCGTTGTTTTTCCTGTTTAATGATTTCATACAGCCTGTCTCATCGATGAAATTTGATAATTCAGTGGAGACTGAGTGATAAAATAAAATAAATTGAGGAGTCTGTTAATAGCTAGCTACATGCTACATTTGCACGTTGGGAGAGTAAGTGTCAATATTTGGTTGCTGTAGAATTACCTGCATGTTCATCTAGACCTGTACTGCTACAACACCTATTTCAGCTGCAAAATAGCAGTTCACATAAAATTTTGCATATTGGTTTGGGTGTGAGTGCCGGTATTAATATAATACATGTACAATAGACATTCCGTTTTTAATTTTCAGCGAATGGGGATGTGAAACACAATCTGCTGATTCCGTCATATTATAAATTTTGAAATAAGAATTAATGAAGACAAAACATTATGTATACACCCTGCATACCTATTCACAATATAGCGAAGCTATATATATAAGCTATATATATATACTAGCCGTGACCGCCCACTCGCTGGGCGAATTTTAAAAGGAAGGAACGTTGGAATACAAAAAATAAGGTAGTAGCCATAAACTGCGCATCTGCGGATAAATTGCGCATCGAATGGTCGTAGTTTCGTGTCGATACGATCAGTGGTTTAGGCTTAAAAGAGCCAAAAACAATGAACATTTTCATTTTACTTAAATGTAATTCATTTGTTATTTAAATAATGTAAAATAATAGAAATAATTTATTTGTAATTTAAATAATGAGGAATTTGAATAAGTATACGAGTTAGTACTTAACAAAGCTATACACATATATCTTGGTTCGGCCTCTATCGATTGGCAGTTATTAATGTGGAGCTCGTTTAATTATTTAAAGTAAATACTACTAGCTGACCCGGGAAACGTTTTTTTGCCAAATAAAGTATTTTTAGAGTTAGACCCAGTTAAACCCAATTGGGCCGGCACGCCCGGAGAAATACCACTCCCCCACTCGAAACCGGCGTGAAATAGCGGCTATGCCGCTGTGTTGTCCGGTGAGTGAGGTATCCGGAGACCTACACCCCCCCTCCCAAATACAAATGGCAGCACAGACTAAAAAGAGACTACTCCAGGACGGTACCAGGCTATGCAGCCCTGGAGAATCCGTCCCTGGGCGTCCACAATTAGGGCCTGTACCTAACAGTGGTTGCCCAGGCTGCCCCGCGTATTCTGGAGGGGGCAAATCTGCGCTGACTCGGGGCAAATAGACCAGGAGGCTCAAACCACCCTCCTCCAAACTAGCTGTGGACTTTTGCAATATCAGGGGGCTTCGCTCAAATTTAAATGCCGTCCACTTTCACCTGGAGACGGCGAAGCCGGCCCTGCTCTTTTTAACCGAGACACAGATATCCTCCCTGGCTGATTCATCTTACCTTTCCTACCCGGAAACTATAATTCCTACTATAATTTGGAACTCTCCTTTATACCACGGGCTGGCGTGTGCGTTTACGTCAGGGAGGATGTCTGTTCTCGACGCCTGAGTTTTCTTGAAGGACAGGACCTATCCATCATCTGACTGCGTGTAGACTGCGATGACCATCCGCGAATCTACGCATGCCTGTATAGGTCCCATAGCGGTAACGCAGAGACTGACCGGCTCCTCGAACACATCCAAATGGCTACGGAGCAGATACCCACTGCAGAGATCGTGTCTCTTGGCGATTTTAACGCCCACCACGCCGAATGGCTAGGCTCACGTACCACCGATCATGCAGGGAGATCTGTTCACGACTTCGCCTTAGCATATGGTCTAACGCAACTGGTTATTGCGCCAACGCGAATCCCAGATGTGCAAGATCATACACCTTCACTGTTGGACCTTCTGTTGACCTCACATCCGGACGGCTACCTAGTTTCCATTGACCCTCCTCTGGGATCGTCGGACCACTGCCTGATCCGGAGCACCGTGCCGATCACGCGCCTAACACGGCCCCGCTTCTTAGGCTGTCGCCGCGTATGGCACTATAGGTCAGCAGAGTGGGACGAGATGCGGTGCTTTTTTGCATCCTACCCGTGGAGGCAGATCTGTTTTTCGCTGGGAGATCCAGATGCCGCTGCTGACACTGTTGCTGATGTAATACTGCAAGGTATGGAACTCTTCATTCCATCCTCCTCTGTGCCTATCGGTGGCAGGTCCCAACCATGGTTTGACCGCTCCTGCAAAATGGCCTCTCGCCGAAAGCAGGAGTGCTATCAGGCTTGGGTCAATGCGGTGGTATCTAAGGATGTGAATTCCAGCGAACTTAAAAAACACTTCTTTCATGCCTCCAGGTCCTTCAAAAGAGTTATTGCTGACGCGAAGTCGAAGCACATTGGCAGAATTGGCGAGAGACTTGCACGCCTTCCCTCGGGAACTCGTGTGTTCTGGTCGCTCGCCAAGGCTGTCCAAGGAAACTTCTGCCAGCCAGCCATTCCGCCACTGCACGATGACTCGCTGGCCCATGACGCGAAAGAGAAAGCTGATCTCCTGGGCTCCCTCTTCGCGTCCAACTCGACTCTGGATGACCAAGGTGCACCACCACCATGCATATTCCGCGGTGCGATTCATATATGCCGGAGGTAAAAATCCGGCATGATGCCGTGCTTAAGGCGCTTCTCACCTTGGACATTCACAAATCGAGCGGGCCCGATGGCATTCCCCCGATAGTGCTGCGGACATGTGCTCCGGAACTGGCGCCGGTCCTTACCCATCTTTTCCAGCTCTCCTACTCATCAGGCGTAGTCCCGAAATTATGGAAGGCGGCTTGAGTGCACCCGATCCCTAAGAAAGGTGTACGCTCAGATCCGTCCAACTACCCGTCTACGTCCATTGCCATTACCTCCATTTTCTCCAAAGTAATGGAGTCGATCATCAACCACCAGCTCTTGAGATACCTAGAGGGGCACCAGCTGATCAGCGACTGCCAGTACGGTTTCCGTCAGGGTCACTCAGCTGGTGATCTTCTTGCGTACCTCACCCATAAATGGGCGCAAGCGATTGAGTCGAAGGGAGAGGCGTTGGCGGTGAGTTTGGACATAGCGAAAGCCTTTGATCGGGTGACTATGCTTTGCAAAGTCTCGGAATGGGGCCGACAAAATTTAGTCCAATTCAACCCCAAGAAGACACAAGTATGTGCGTTCACCACTAAAAAGTCTCCCCTCGATTCGAGATCACTCCTCTAACTGCCACAGCCTGTATTGGCATATTTGGCGTCGATATATCGAGCGACGTTCAGTCCCGTGGTCACTTGGAAGAGAAGGCCAAACTGGCCTCTAAAAAGCTTGGTGTACTCAGTAAGGCGAGACAGTACTTCACTAAAAGCCACCGCCTGCAACTTTATAAGGCGCAAATTCGGCCTCACATGGAGTACTGTTCTCACCTCTGGGCGGTGCTCCCCAGTACCAGCTTCTTCCATTTGACCGCATACAACGAAGAGCGTCACGAATCATCGACGATCAAGTCATCTCCGATCGGCTTGATTCTCTAGCATTGCGTAGAGATGTGGGTTCTGTCTGCATCTTCTACCGCATTTATCACGGGGAGTGCTCAGAGGAGCTGTTCGGGTTGATTCCAGCGGCCGAATTCCACCATCGGACATTACGTGCAAAGTACCATCCGCATCACGTAGACGTCTGGCATTCCACAACCGCGCGTTTTCTTCGAAATTTCTTGCCTCGCACAGCCGCTTTGTGGAATCAACTACCGGCAGCGGTCTTCCCGAACAGATACGACTTAGGGACCTTCAAGAAAAAAGCATACTCCCACCTTAAAGGCCGGCAACGCATTTCTTGACACACCTGTTGTTGCGGATGTCCATGGGCGGTTGCCTCACCTCTCCCCATCCCGTGAGCCTCTTGCCCGTTTGCCCCCTCTCATATAAAAAAAAGACCTTTTCTTGAACATTGCAAAATTACTTTGTTTCTAAAATAAAAGAATTCTTCTTAAATAAACGTTGCCTAAGTTACTCTTTATTACATCTGCTGCCAATAAAAGTATCGTCAAAATTGATCCAGCCATTTCAGAGATTAGCCAGAACAAACAGACAGACAAACAGACAGTAAAAAATGTTATTTTGGTGTATATGTATTCATATACACGTAGTAAAAAACGTTTATTTTAATATTACAAACAGTGTGTCTTATAAAGAAAATGAACGTCTGCAAGAATTATTAGAATATTATTCAAGCGCTGGTTACCGACCTAGAGTTTGATTAAGTGTTTCGAAGAAGCGAAGAAAGTATAGAATATGAATATTATATACTCGCATCAGGAGGGTATGTTTTGGATATTTCAAGTTAAGATGAAATTAGCATGGCAGATAGTAGGGGAGCCCAAGCGGGGATTTCGGGATTTACTAAAGCGCGGCAGATTAATATACAGGGGGATACATTGTACCCGGTTAAGTACCTCCACCAAACATGAGGCCCATATATAAGGCCACCCGTGAAGGATACAGGATCAGATTAATAAAAAAAAATTGACCATCAGAAATCCTCGAGCGCGTCAGATAAGGTAGGGTGAGTTAATTACATCCTAAAAAGTGTTTATTCCACTAATCTGACAATTTGAGAGTGACGTAAAGAAAGGGGAGGGCAGCAAAGTTGTTAAAAAAAACGTCATCTCGACATTCTCGAGCGTAGCTAATTTTTTTTTTATTTTGAAGGAAATAATTCAATAATAATGAAAAATATATAATCTGACGATTTCCGCAAGCCGAAATAACAAGAATTTGTCGATAAAGTTAAATGCATGCAGCTGCGTGATGCCTACATTTCCTTCTCCGCGTTTCTATTCCTCTCTCACTCTTTCTCTATCTATTACTCTCTCACTCCGTCCCCACTCTAGTTTCTGCTGCCATGACGCCATCACAGCTGATCATAAAGACTCGTTTGTGGCATACTGTTTACAATGTGTTTCCAACGTTTTGGCTTTGCTATTTTAATATTATTTATGTGAATTAAAGTTTATAAATGTGAGTGATAATTATTTAAAATGTGTATTTTGTGGTGAAAGTACCTTAGAAAAATCATTATAAAAAAAAATATATTACATACATTAAAAAAATGTGTAAAATATTTTGGAATATCGTCGGAGCAAGCCGGTTATCCGAAAGTCTCATATGATAACCTCGAATTGTCGATGGAATCATTACTATATGATTTATATCACGCACATTGCTATAAATTATTTACTGCAATTAAAATACCGCGAGACATTCAGTATTTACAAGATCAAAGTGTAGTGGAACATTACAATGCACCGGAAGTTTCGGGAAATAGCTCCGAAAAACAAATGCTCCTGTTTCTGGAGAGTGTTCTGAAGCACATGGTACTGTTGATTCTTTGTCTACTGAGGTCAGACATCGACAGATGAGTCAAATCACGTTGATCTCAACCAAGCTGGTCAAAATCGGTTGATTCGTTCGAGAGATATCGTGAACGAAAGAAACCCAAAATAGTGTTTTTTCAGGATTACTCCGAAATTTTTGGTTCGATCAATTAAAACTAGAAAATTATTTATGAGGATTATAAAACTGCCGTGAAAATTGCTTGATCCATTTAAAAGTTATAGCTGTTTGAAAATTGCAAAAATGTTCTATGAAACTTCTATCAGACTTTCGAGCTGGGAGAGCTCAAATGCATAGAAATATTATTTTTTTTAACCCAGCGAACTCAAAATATCACATAGATTATAGTTTGAGCTCAAAAATGTCATGAGTGCAATTTTAAGCGCCCAGGAATGGAATTAGCAGAAAGTTGCAGGAATGGCCTTTAGGGTGAACCGTTTTTCTAATTTCTTTTGTCAGATCAGGCGAATCCCTCTAGATAATCGTCAGATTATGAGACAGTACGTTTAGAACATAAAGATGAACCATATATATCTTAATCTGACGCGCTTGAGTATTTCAAAATGGCGAATTTTTTTTGCACATTATGAAAATGCCCGCGAGTTTGAGTTCCCATCGAAATCGTCAGATTAGTGAATGAGAGCTTTTTTTTGGTGCACTTAAGCACTCCCTTAGAACATCTGACGCGCTCGATACTTTTTTTTTTCATTATCACCCCTTACGTGTATGTAAGGGTTGAAAACCACCCGCATCATGCAATCGATCAGATTAAAATACGTACATTATTAAAAATACGTAGGGCATTGATGGTATCAATATCTGACGCGCTCGACGATGTCCATGCAACAGTTTTTTTTACATATTTAATCATCTATAGCCGCTTCCCCCACCGATGAAAAGGTATATATCACATAACATTTTTTTCTTCTTATCATCTAAGCTTTGCAACCCAATAGGTCTCTACGACCCTCGAGTAAATCCCCATTTAGCATCGTGGGCTCCCCTACTATGATGTGTTGATTTTATAATAAGCTTCATCAAAGCATATTGGAAATGTCTCTTAACAAGTTTAAAGCTTATTCGAAACAATAAACTTCTTAAAAATTATCTATACTTTGATGTCAAGAGTTTCTTTCAGTGAAAATTCAATAAAATTTATTATTTTCATAAATTTATAGAAAATAAGAGGCCCGCTGAGATATTTGCGCCCAGATTTCTTTTTTAGTTTGAGGTATATTATTTCGAATGGGTGGTAGATATTGATGATCAGTAAGCGATTATAAGATCTGTTTGGTAATTAAATATCTAAATTGTAAGTTTAAATTATCGTTCAAGGACATTTCGTTCTTTTCTCTGTAATAAATATAGATGACGCGATGGCTGGTCCATACATCATCGTGTACGGACCGTACCTACTTCTGGTGGCTGCTTGATACGCGAACGTGTCTTTTGGTATTTAAATTTAAAGACATAAATTTGAAATTTATTTTAATATTCTCATAATAAATCTATTTATTTACAGAGTGTATGAATTGATGAGCCGGCCATACTCAATAACTCTTGAGTTTTTTTTTATGATTGTAAGTAAATCATATTTTTTTTTCACAATAATTTCTTGTTCCTTTTCATTAAATCGCAACATTTCCAAAGTGGTGTTAAATGGAACAATGTACGTACATAATTGTAACGAGTAAAGTGAAGTAAGAAGCGAGTGTCGGAGCGGTGACGCTAGTGTAGTGGTGTGAAGTGTGAGGCGAGTAGTGAAGGGGCGAGGAGAGGAGAGGGGAGGCTTGGCGAAAGGTTATATACCTGAAGGCATTAATTTATTCCCGGGATTAAATTAATTAATACGCAGTGTTAAAGTGTTGTTAAATAATTCCGATAGTATATAATATTTGAAAGTTAAGTTTGTGATGATATACTGTTTTAATTTTCCCTGGCTTTACATATTTGATACATAAATGTAATTTTTGGCCTTAATTAATGCGATTAAAATAATAAATTACCTTAGAGTGAGTTTTAGTTTGGTTACTTAACCTTGATCTTAAGTTAACTTGCCTAAATAATATGACTGGTTTATGTACCAATCATGTCGGGTGTGTTAACTACACTTCAATAGGAGATACAAAAACAAAACATTGCGGTTTGAAGCGTGAAATAGTACATTACGATACAAGTGCGCAAAGTGAGTGCAGGATAGCGTAGGTGCGCACGAGTACGTATACTATCTATCCTATTAAGTTGCGCAAAGTTCGATGACTATAATTATTTTTAAACATTCCTGCACGCTCACCACATTCCCGCACGCTCTTGTCAACGTGTGGGAAAGTGGTAATTTGCGAACGCAAATGCATGCGCAAAATCGAACTTTGCGCACGATAATAGGAGAAGGTAATTTAAATGAAATATTTGATGAGGTGTGATATTGTTGATTTGAATTTGATATAACTTTGGTACTGATATACTAGAGTCATATGACTTTCTATTTATTTTTCTATTTATTATAATTGCATGCAACTACGCTCCAACAAGATACCGCCGGCGTAGTCGCAAAAGGCGGCAACTAATACTACGCCCAAGGCGAACTCGAACCAGTCTCGAACAACGTGTGACGTTGACGTGCCACATGCTCTGTTAAACTTTGCCAATGATTAAAACTAAAATGGTGGGTTGCGTAGTAAAACTTTGTATAAATAATACACCAAGAAATAAGAAAGATACTGTCATCAGATATCATCAGTAAGTATTTTGTATTTTTAACCGACTTCAAAAAGGAGGAGGTTATCAATTCAATCGGTATTTTTTTTATATGTGTACATAGATTTCTCTGAGGTTTATGATCCGATTTACGTAATTTTTGCCATTTGGTTCCATAAAAATTTAGCACACTTGGGCCCAGTTAGTTTTCATTTTATGAACATTTTTTATGAAAAATCTTTGTTTACTTCGATGATATAATTATTTTATGTGTACGGCTTTTTTGGAGTTTTCATTCAGATTATATTATATATTATAATTATTAACTGACACTAAAAAGTAAATAATAAAAAAATAACCAAAAATTTTATTTAATACACCTTTACCTTTGATATTAATAAAATATTATTATTTGTATGTGCTACATATTGATAGCTTTGAAGTCGGTGCCAAGCCAAATTAAATAATAAGTACTTACACTCGCCACTTCGTCTAGACTCTAGAACAGAACAACCCAAACGGACATACACGCGTGGTCAGACAACTTTAATAATTACAGTAATAAGATGTTTATAATATTAAGTTTTATTTTGTTTAGGGCTTGGCACCGACTTAAAACCTACTTGGTTATGTAAAAAAAATGTTATTAAAGTAAATAAAATGTAAAGAAAATGTTATTACTATTTCTTTAAATTAAAATAAATGCTGTTCAATGTAAAATATAGTATTTTATTCACTTATTTTGTTGACTGTACATATTTTTAACATACCAGTTTAATAAATTGAAAATATGAATACGTTTTATGATGATCACGCAAGATCAAAGTTTATGCGAGATCTTTGTACATTATCGGCGCCTCTGGGCCTATTAATCTATATAGATAAAAAAAATGTATGTTTGTATGTTCCCTTATAACACCTAAACTATACGACCGATCTCAATGAAGTCTTTTGTAATAGATTCGTTGAAGCTCAAGGAATGTTTACATATATAGTTTGTCGTGTCACGATCCCACCCACGCACTCACCCACGCATTTTCCATATCTCTCGAACCGTTTATTGACAGAACAATGTCTGTCGGGTCAGCTAGTATTATAATAATTATTTAAGAGTTTTAGTAATACCAATTTAACGTTCAAAACACGACCTATATATGGTTTGTGGAGTGCTCGAAATTCTTCAGCTTCGTTGTAGTCTTAATTCAAGAACAGCACAAAGTTCCGCATGTCATGTTAACCAAGTTGTATGTGAATTATAAACTTAACTTCCCAGAAGATTCGACTCAGCAAAGATAAGGAAAGATAAATTGTAGCGAGCGCCGCGGGCGATGCCGCAATTAATCTGAGGCACTGCTGGAGCAATCCAGTTTCATTAAATTTTAAAATAGCATCAAGTATTTACGATTCATCAAATTAATAATGTATCTTTGTATGTGATTTAATTTTATAAACTTAGCATATTTCAACTTTATTTGTGCAGTGTTAAAAGTGTGCAGTTAGGTCAGAACCCTTTTACTTATACTACTATAAAATATCTACAATTTTACCAGTGGGAGGCTCCTTTGCACAGGATGCCGGTTAGATTCTGGGTACCAAAACGGCGCCTATTCCTGTCGTGAATGTGTAACATTACTGTGTTTCGGTCTGAAGAGCGCCATTTTTGGGGTTTTTCAAGAATCCTGAGCGGCACTGTATTTTTATGGGCAGGGCGTATCAGGAATCTTGAAAAACCCAAAAATTCTGAGGGGCACTACAATTGCGCTTGTCAACTTGGGACATACGATGTTAAATCTCATTTGCCCAGTAATTTCACTAGCTACGGCACCCTTCAAACCGAAACATAATAATGCGTACACATTACTGTGTGGAGCGTCCCATTGGTATTGATTTTGTATGGATCTTATAATGAACAAGAATGCTCGGTGTGTCTGCAGCATTACTTGCCGACAAAAATATAATTAAATGTTCGAAACTTTAGAATCAGCGATCGCGCCGCGAACATAATATCCTAATGAAATTGTCTTCTTTTGGTCATTCAGTATTTGATTGAATGAATAATGTTACATTTATGAATTCTTTTTCTGAAGAAAAATAGACAGGTTTTTTAAAATCGGTAAAACATAATCGGTGTTATTCAAAAAAAATTGTTAAACAGAGCTTAGACACGTGTTTTGTTAGACCTATACTGTATCAACGTCAGTGACGTAAAAATAATGACGTCTAAAATTGAGTTTATCTTTTTCTATTACCAAACAGTGTTTAGCTAATGTTTAACGAAAACGTCGTTAAGCACAATATAACCTGAAGTGTACAGGAACAATTAAAGGAACGGAACGCAGCTTTTGTCAGCTGTTGTCATCCACGGACAAGTAAAAAAAACAAGGACTCCGTGTCACCTTACATAACAGTGTAGCACCAAAACAAGCCGATTAACGTGTAAATACATAGCCCCACGCTCACGCTTACACTACTACAAGCCGATAGGCGGCCATTATGAGAATTGTCATTGTCTGTGACAGATCAGTTTGCGTCCCAATAAAATATTTTAAAAATGCCATCGTGCGTTATGTAAAAGTGTAAAAACGATACTATGTAAGTACTTGTGGTGATAGATGATTATTTAAGGGAGAAAAAATCTTGTAACTAGTATCACCCGTAACCGCACACACACTAGCATAACGGTGCTTCACTTGCTAATATCACGGCGCGGAGTCCTTTTTTTTACTTCTCCGTGCTGTCACCATATAATATAAATCTCCCTTATGAAAATGATCTATCTGTTAGACACCTTAGACAAAGGCAGGCAATAATATAACAAATTGTTTAGACTTGTAAGAGCGACACATCAAGCCAATTTCCTAATATGCAAATATTGGGATTGAACAGGTTATCAACTGTTAAGTAGATCCTGTAGATGAAGCTACAACCTGAGAGTTGAACAAAGCATATAAGATTTTATCTACGATACGTCACTCAAACGGTTAGCTCAGTTGGAAGAGCTCGCGAAGTCGCGGAACGCGAGAGGTCGCGGGTTCGAGTTCCGCATAGTTCATAAAATTTTGTTTTCAAATTTTATTTGTGTATTAATCCTAGAAGTGAGGATTATCACTTCAATCATAACAAATATTTTTATACAAGCTTCGACTACGCAACGCTAAACAACAGATAGCCACAGATTTGTAATAGAACTTTTTAAAGACTCAATATGTCTTAAGGTGACGAGCGCAATTGTAGTGCCGCTCACAGTTTTTGGGTTTTCAAGAATTCTGAGTGGCACTGCATTGTAATGGGCAGGTCGTATCAATTACCATCAGCTGAACATCCTACTCATCTCGTCCCGTATTTCCATACAAAAAAAGATACAATGTCGTCGAACGTAATTCAAATTCAAATATTTTTATTCAAAATAGGATGTGACATCACTTATTGAAAGTCAAAAAAAACTACCACCCATTCCAAAATGAATGCCTCAGGCCTGAGAAGAACGGGCGAAACACACTCAGCGGGCTTTTTTTTTTCATCAAAAAATATGTAAACAAAGTAATCTTGTACAATTAAACTTATTATTATAGTTATTATATTATCAGCCTGAGGGCGGTCGCTCCATTCCCAATCTGTGGTATCATTAAGAAAGTGAATAACTTAATACTTTTGTTTTGAACATTTTTTGGGATCTTGTTGTAAAAGCATATACATCGCCCCACAAAAGACTTACTAACTCGACTTAGCCGAGTAGTAGGCACTATAAGCTTATGTTCCTGGTGTTAACATTATGGTTTCTAGCAAATTCACTTAGGTGCGTATGAACATACATTACATTTTCAAGAATATACTGAGAAGCAACAGTCAAGATTTTAATTTATTTGAATTTTGCTCTAACTTCTTAGATACAGTAAACAAAATAAAACAACCTAATAATTTACGATATGTTTTTCACTAAATGATGAGATTTTCACTGGCCAACGTAATCTAACAGTATTAAAGTTAAGTGACCCCAACATTTCGGACGTAGTTAATATTTATAATTGAACCCTAGTATTGTTACTAAGCTTATCGGTTTAAAATATTAACGATCCTTTATCCTATGTATTATCTTCTTTAAATACTTTAATTAATTAAATACCGCTTCAAATAGGCACGAATTTCATGAACTTTAATATAATATACTGTCTTATATTATTGTATAATATAAAATACTATCCGTACTTCTTAGTACTTATACTATCAGAAATAACAATTAATATTTCAGGTTTGAATTGGGATTCCAATTAATTTTTAAAATAACATGCTTTTAACTAAATTTAAAATCTAAACAATTTGTTATGTTTGTAAAGTGATAACTCTCACTTCTGGAATTAATACACCCAGACCTCTCGCGTTCTGTGCGAGTGCTCTTTCAACTGAGCTAGCCGTTCGAATGACTCTTAGGTTGTCGCTTCATCTTCAGGATCTACTTTACAGTTGATAATCTGCTCAACCCCAATATTTGCATATTAGGAAATTGACATGAAATGTCGCAGATTAGATTTGCAAGAGCGATATAATGTTTGAAGAAAAAACTACGACTACGGGGAATTGTACCAAGAATACTGGCAGCATTTCCGCGTTGGATAGCTATAGGCTTTCGGCCATCGGATATGGCCGAAAGTAGCTGCCAGTTCAATTTTGTACATTCGCACCACGAGCCAATTGATTGATAACAAGGATTTAAAACTAACTGAGAACGACATACTTGTGACGTTGTTGCTGTCTTCGAAAGTCGAAGTAGCAGACCTCGCACCGACATAAGAAGAGTGGACAAGAGAAGGGGCTAGAGTGTCGACGCAAGTTGTGTGTCACAGTCGCGCCCGGCTACTAGAGTCATCCCATCGGGAAGCTTGCCATCGCAACCATCATAACCACTTGAAAATAAAATAAAATTTTGCAAAAGCTGGATTTCAATAAAATGACATTCATCATCACGTTATACGCATTTTTAACTTAAAAACAAAAAAGATAATTAAGTTATACAAGTTAGTTGCCTTGTAGAATAGGCTCCCCCATTATGTGTCAGATGTAACAGAATTTAATTTAGCGAGATAGCCAAGTTTGGAGTTTTTCGACACGACATCCGTTGCTTATTGGAAAACTTGTCAAATCAATATCATCTGCGCAACGATGCCGAGTGCGGACATTAACATTCTTTACTTTGTGTATAGCTTTCGCAGCAATAAATAAGTTTATCTTCTTAGATATCTTCTTGTTAGATAGTCATAATATAAAAGAGTCAAGACCACAAAGATATGCTCTATCTCAACCTGTCTACTGGGTTATTAGCAACTTTACAAACTGTTTCTAGATCGACTGTTCAGATCTCAAACACGAACACCTTCCTTAAAAGCCGGCAAACTCCTGTGATTCCTTTGATTATGTAGGAGAATGTGAGCAGCGGTATTCACTTTATATCTGATGTCATTTTTTATTACGAAAAGAAGGGTCGAGACGAGCAGGTTGTTCAGCTGATGGTAATTGATACGCCTGGCTCATTAGAATGCAGTGCAGCATCAGGATTATTGAAAAACCCAAAAATTCTGACATTCACCTTGAGATATAAGATGTTAAGTCTCAATGTCCAGTAATTTCACTAGTTACGGCGCAAAAACGCCGGAAACAAAAAGTTTAATAAAAGATAGTTAATAATAAGTCTTCATTATAAAACTAATTTGCGTTCATTATTTAATAATTATCGTCTTAAAATTTCAAATCGGACGAATAGGTAACTTATGGTTCGATGAAGTTACTTAAGTTATATTTGTCCCAAGTCATCAATTTTGAACCTTCCAAACTTTGCGTAAGCTTAACGTACAGTAATTAAGCAAGTAATTTTAACTTGACAACATTTATCATAATAATTTCGCTGATTTATACTCCCCGGTACATGTTGTCGTTAGACTTGTTTAATTAAATATTTTGTAATGTCAGTTGAAACCGTAAATACCTCCACAAATGCCTACTTTATCGGAAACGTATTCAATTGTGCCTTGAATTCCAGGTCTGTTTCTTACACCATTAATTCTTCTTTATCTTTTGTCCTAGATTTTCTGTACCCGAATAAAAATAAACGGGAGCCATATTTTTTTTATTAGAATTTCAAACAACAAGCACACTAATACAACAATATGTAAACAAACTACTATAACTATATATAAAAAGCACACTGATATAACAATGTAATTAAATTAAGTGTCTTACTTATTTAGGATAACAACACACTCACTTAATATGTTTTTATTGCATAAATAAAATAGTAGCAAAATTAGTAAGCAAAGATTTAAAATCCTTTTTGGGTAATATTATCGAAAATGTCTAAGGTATCCTTGTTATACTCATCATACAGGGTATACATTCGTGACAATGGGAAGAATTTTCTTAGGTTTGTCCGACAATTTGGTAATGAAAAAAAGATTTGTGGTTGACATGATCTTTTTGTTTATGGAAAAGGAGGACAAACGAGCGTACGGGTCATCTGGTGTTAAGTGATCACGGCCGCCCACATTCTCTTGCAACATCAAAGGAATCACAGGAGCGTTGCCGGCCTTGAAGGAAGGTGTACGCGCTTTTTTTGAAGGTACCCATGTCGTATCGTCCCGGAAACACCGCACAAAGAAGTTCATTCCACAGCTTCTTGAAAACCGCACCGCACATCCAGATGGTGGGGATGATATCCTAACTTGTGACGTGTTCTTTCTTTGGATTCTATTTGGTACACGAAATCTTACTGAACCGAGCAAGTCGATACAATTAATTACGCCGGTAAATATTTTTTTTTTTAGGATGCATACTTATTAATAAGGCTCTGATGTCCGTCCATCTCTTGGTCAATGGATAGGTTCAATGTCGTTACTATTTTTTCTGCAAAAATAATAACTAACATAAACAAGAACTCCAAAATGTCTGGCATGCAAATAAATAAATTTCCTCTATTATAAATGTATTTAATAAGTACATACGATGTATACCTTGCACGTTTTATTACGTCTCGGCGTATCAATTACCATCAGCATTAGCTGATTGTAAATAATACGCCCTCCCCATTAAAATGCAGTGCCGCTCAGGATTCTTGTAAATTCCAAAAATTCTGAGCAACACTGCAATTGCACTCGTCCCCTTAAGACATTAGATGTTAAGTCTCATTTGCCTAGAAATTTCACTTGCTATGGCGCCCTTCAGACCGAAACACAGTAATGCTTTCACATTATTGCTTCACGGCAGAAATAGCCGCCGTTGTGGTACCCATAATCTAGCCGGCATCCGGTGCAAAGGGGCCTCTCACTGATTCGAGTTAGTACCACGTTGGTACGGTACCTTTCGTGTGTGATTCTAATTCGAGCTACACTGTTTTTTTCTGTATGGAAAAGGAGGACAAAAGAATTAGTAGTCCGATTATGATAACTCTTTTTATTAGAAAGGGTATACCCCAAAGTGGATCCCATACAAATTAAAAAAAAACTGCAACCCTAAGGGTACAAAAGCAGAGTATGATTGATTGTTTACTTACTGATTGTAATTTATGTTCATGCATAATTCTTACCCCAAGGCGAACGTCACATTTTAAAATAAAAGTGATTTATTGTTCACTCACATTTTGAAATGCTGATTTGTGTATTACAAAAAAACCTCGCAATGAATAAGTCTTAGACCTATAATTCTCTTATGTATTCATTTGTGTAATTAATCCCAGAAGAAAGGGTTATCACTTTAAAAAAAAATATGTTATGTGTCTGCCTCTCATTCTCTGCATTACTGCTACAAGTCACTCAAAGTGAAGTTTGTTTTATATCTTATTCGGTGCCACTAAGATAAAAGGCCAGTTTTAAAGTAATTTATAGATTATAACTACAACATTTACAACTTTACCAGTGGGTGGCCGTTTTGCACAGGATGCCGGCTACATAATGGGTACCACAACAGGGCCTATTTCTGCCGTGAAATGTAATGTGTGAGCATTACTGTGTTTCGTGAAGGGGTAGCTAGTGAAAGCTAATATCTTATGTATCATGGTGACGAGTGCGACTGTAGTGCCGCTCAGAATTTTTGTGTGTTTCAAGAATCCTGAGTGAGACTGCATTGTAATGGGCAGGGCGTATCAATTACAATCAACTGAACGCCCTGCTCGTCTTGTCCCTTATTTTCATAAGCAGAAGCAGTAATGTGCAAGCATTACTGTGTCTGAAGGGCGCCGTAGCTAGTGAAATGAGTGGGCAAATGAGGCTGAACATCGTATGTCTCAATGTAACGAGCGCAGTTGTGGTGCCGCTCAGAATTTGGGTTGTACTATATATATACTCCTCCTTCATTAAAAATTTCATCTGATAATATTTGGTTGGTTCAAGCCTAGGCCATACATATACCATCCCTTAGATCGTTTATACGTCTAGTTAGACTATGACAGCTGTGAAAACGTCGAAAAAAATTGACTTTAAAACTAACCTCTATTTTGAGCAAATCATGCACACTAACACAAAGTGTCATACAAATCGCGAATGTAAGACGTAGCTTGTCACGCGCACTAAACTTGTTGTCTAACAGCAAGGTACATGTACTTAATCAACATTCAGGGTTCAGGCTTCAGGCCAATCCTTTGACTAACATAGGGAGCTTCTGGATAAATCCAGCTTCTCAATCGCAATTGGTTTACGCCTGGGTATCCCTAGAACAGTTTCCCATATGTGCCGCTACGGAGTCAATGTTGTCTACATTGATCTTGACCCTGGTCACTATGGCTTATCTTGCTGCCGCAGTGCGGGCCGTCTCTCCCGCCATGCCGCCTTAAACGACGTCTTGCATCGGGCCTTTACTACCGTCAACATGACGGCTATCCAAGAGCCGAATGGAATTTCACGTGACGATGGTAAAAGGCCTGATGGCATGACGTTGATTCCTTGGAGTCGTGGAAAGCCGCAGGTGTGGGATGCGACTTGTGTGGACACGCTTGCCCCTTCTCATATTGAATATTCATCTAAAGTGGCAGGTGCAGCGGCGGAAACTGCCGAAAGCCTAAAGCAGAGGAAATATGCATCACTCGGTGATGGATACTTATTTATACCCTTTGGGGTGGAGACGATGGGTTCTGGGGTTCATCGGCACAAAAACTCATAACAGAGTTATCCAGGTGTCTAACCGATTTAACAGGTGACCCAAGATCTGGTACGTACCTCTGTCAAAGGATAAGTTTGGCCATACACAGAGGAAACGTTGCCAGCTTCATGGACAGCTTACCTGCCGACAGCGTTCTTAATGATATTTATTATTTGTAATTAATTAATTTTATTAGATTACTTAGGTTTTTTTTTATTTAAACAGTGTTATTGATTATTAAGTTTTATATAAATAATTTGAAATAAAAACAGCAAAAGACTCTATCTGGATGTATAAATTATCTAAGCACCATTCAAAAAAGATTTCCTTGACGTCTGAGGCTGTGAAGTGCTCCATTCCCAAGTTCTTATCTCATTAAGATGACCAGATTCACAAATGATTACGCCATTATAACCTCAAACCACACTTACATTTTTATACTAATTATTTTGAATTAATAATATGATATTGATCACAATTTCTAGAAGATTCGCGAATGTGTTTTATCACTTCCGTGTAACATAATAATTCTATCTAGATAGGTCCTAGGATGAGTTGAATTTGATGAGATAAATGATTTTATCTACACCCATACCTTAAATCCTCTATTTAAGATTCTCAAACAGTTAGCTTGTTGCCAACATTAAAACACCCAATGTCCTAATAACCATTACATTATCCAAACGAGTGTTGTAATGAAATTCATTACAACATTACATCAACCGTTTTCATTACAACACTCGTTTGGATGATGTAATGGTTACTAGGACTGGCTTTTTTAATGTTATCAGTAAGCTGTTTCAGAATCTTTTGTAGAGGATTCATATTATGGGTGTAGATAAAGTCTTGTATGCAACTGTTGATAATTAGGTATTAAAACACTCATGTGATACTATTACCACCCACATTCGTGTTTTAATACCCCTTATTACACAATAGTTGCATAAATAATAATGAATTCAATGTGATATTTTAAGGTTGCTATTTTATCTAGGCCATTTTCACGTAAAACTGTAAAAAAATCAGTGAACAAACATGTTCCCTATCCCATAAAGGTTTAAATACAATTTTACAATGTAAACAAGTTAAATAACATTCATTAACACACGAAATTGCGAGGGCCGTAAAACCGACCTTCACAGTAACCGTAAAACATTTTGGGTTAAAAACGCTTAAAGTTTACAAGAACAACACAATTATTATTAGCATTTAAATAGCCAGGACGTATCACCGCACGCTGGCTGTTCTCGTTTTAAAAACTGTCAACGATAATTGTGTCCACAAGGGTCTACATACATTTGATCTGTTTTCAAATTATGTTGTATGAAATGAAAGAACAGTTAGTTCTAATAATAATATGTAGGTACATTCTTAGCATATCGATATTAGATTCATATATTTTGAATAAAAAAATTGACAGCCTTAACAACTTTACATTTTTTCAACACGGATATTATGTATTCACGCCTTCTTCTAATCTCGATGAATATTCAGTTGTTCAATTGTTATAATATTTAAAAAAAAACTAACATTGATATAGATGACAATTAAGTTTTATTAAAAAAGATTTTGTCTGCTTCCTATTACAAAAAAAAAAATTAACAAAAAACAAGTGACTTCAAAAAAACTATTCCAAAACAACAGACATGCAATGCATATTACAAAAAAAAATCGTATTTTTATACAATCTAATTAATCAAATTAATTATTCTAATTCTAGCTACAATTATTGTTATTTATGAAATAGGTGTCCTCCCGCCGCGGCCCCGCCCTCACCTGTGCTTGTCATATTGCGCGTGCGACACAAGCACATCTCAGCTACAACTATGTATATAGTTACAAACCTTGCTGACAAAACCAGCTGACACTGACTCCAAAAATAACAATAATTATAACTAGAATTAGATCAATTAGATTGTATAAAAACACGCAATTATTTTTATATCATTGCTTTGGAAAAGGTATTTTAAAGTCGGTTGTTTTTTGTTAAATTACATTTTTATTTTTAAATGAATCTGAAGTACACTAACTAATAATTTCTCTAAATATGAGCAGACCGACTAAATTTTGCAATACAGCAGTGAACGTAAACGCATTACAATTTGATTGGAGACAGAAATTCTGCCACAGATCGCACCCTTACTATAAGTCGTTAAGGAGTTCCATTGGTCATCATATTCGACAACAACCATTACTTGACCATATCGACGTTACGGTAGGTGACTCAAATACCCAGATAGCATAAAAAATATTCGGCTGAGTATCGTTAATTTGCTCCTAAGAATTGAAGAGTTTCGTTACTTTGTCATGATCCCATAATGAGAACCTAACCAAACTGCCTTGAAGTATATCCTTTCCAAAAAAACATTTGTCGCACACATACTTAGAGAAAATGAAAGACTTTTTTGGTATAAAACCACCATGGTTGCCATTTTTAGAACTGAACTAAATTGGTACCACACAGGAAGCACCAGCTTTCAAATAAAAAAAGAATTCCAAAGTTGTGAGGTAACAAATATAAAAAAACCTGAGAACCTACTTTTTTGAAGTCGTTGAAAAGTAAGTTTTATTAAATAAGAGGCTTTCCTTAGAAAAATCATATTTCAATGTTATATTGGCGAAGAAGGACCTCTCCAAGGAATGGAATGTAAAATTAAAATATGGAAAGGTGGCCCGCCGAATGGATTGAGAAGGTTATCTAACGATATATTATATAAGTGAAATAAAGTGATCTAGAAAATAGTTACTAAACAGTTTTTTTAACGTATTTTTTTTTTGTTTATTGTTTCAAGTAAACATTGTTTCAATTGATCAGTGAATAAATGCAAATGTGAAAGAAGAAAGCTCTTGATTTGTGATTTTTGGTGTTTGATACATATAGAGACAGTTATTTATAATTGAAAAAAAATATATTATATTGAAAAATGTATCTAGTCCCCAAACAAGAATCATTGCATGCTACTGTTAAAATATGGTGAGACTTAAAGTGCTTGAAAAACACTTTGGTTTAATTAATAATGTCATTTCATGTAATATCACGAAACCACTTTACACCAGAAAATTATGGGCCTCAAATTTTATGGCGACAGTTTTCCAATTACATGTAAGACTCCTAATAATAAATCAATTTTTGTTACAATATTATTTTTCATAATATATTATACTCTTGGTTCCGATTTTAATAAGTGATGCAATCCACCATAAGGATCAAAGGGTCCCCTAAAACAACCTAAGTTGTAACTAAACTCTAAATAATAATAAATCCCTTTCATTTCCTTAACTTACATAACATAAAAATATTCATTTCTAAAATATTCACATAGTTAAGGCCCTTGTTGTTCTTGACTTTGCTTTCTGAGTCCAGTTTTCTTAAGCAATTTTTATGATCTCATCGACCACCCATCGTTCTTTAGGACGTCCTCTGGCTCTCTTGACTCGTGACTAGACCAATTGGTGACCAGCATCGTCCGTGTGTATCTAGCTGATCTGGCCACATGAACAGCCCATTTTCACTTCAGTCTATTCATATGCTGAAGGGCATCTATTAGATTTATTTTATTGCGGATGTTTTCTGATTTTTGCTTGTCCTTCAGCTTAATATTCATGATACTTCTTTCCATTGCACACTGGGTGTTCTGTATTTTAACCCTTGTATGGTTATTAAATTTCCAAGCTTGTGAACCGTAAGATATGCAGGGGAGCAGACACCCAACCAAATTTTCTTTTACAATTTGGAGGGAAGTTTTGATTTCATAATTTATTTAAGGCTCCAGAAGTTGCTATGTCATGTTTTCATTTCATTCTAGTTTCTGGATTTTTTAAATGAAATGTTTTCCCTAGATATATATATCTATCTACGTATTCTAAGATCTTCGAATTCCCAGCTCGGATTCACTCGGATTATGTTATTTGGTTTTTGATGTATTTAATTGTAATCCTATACTGTTGCTTATTTCACATAACTCTGATATCATTTCTTCTAATTATTTAGCTGATCTTGAAAAGAGGACTATGTCATCAGCGAATCTGAGGTGATTTAGGCTTTTCCCATTAATGTTAATGCATTTTTGATCCCAGTCTACAAGCATCATTATATATTGTAGGACTGATATAAAGGTTGTAGGTGACAGCGGGTCTCCCTGTTTTATGCTTGTACATAATATTTTGATTATTGGTCCCAATCTGTCAAGTTTTTCACGGCTTATGCTTTTGTTGTAGATGTCTTTCAAGATGTTTATGATTGTTTTAGGGATATCTTGATGGTGATAATAATAGTAATATTTCAACTGTCATATATAACTACATGTATTTTTATTTTAGGTACAAATATGCTGCTCACAAAATAAGGTTGTATAGTCAGAATTTGGGAGAATAGACAAAATAGCTAAATAATTAAAAAAATTACATTCTATAAACAGATATATATTTAGCCACAATTAGGTACTTGAAAACCGCACTATGGAGGAGCAAACATAGAGATGATAAGGATGTTATTGAAGATTGAGCCGTATTACGCAATGATGAAATTCAAAGGTAAAAATCGATTCAAATAGATTTCAGAAATGAACAGAATGAAGATTAAACAATATATTATCTAAAAGTTCTTGACACTTCTAATGCTTATACTAAACAAGATCAAATGACAAATGTTTATAAAAGTAAAATATGAACAGCAAAAACTATTTTTAATATTAAAATAAGCGATGAATAATGTGTTTTAGGAATTTGATTTCCGAATCGAATAAACTGCCGCTCATATTTTAGGACCTTTTTCAAGAAATAACTCGTTTTTCTACTTGCTGACTAGCCTACAAGGCATTTAGGAAATTGTTATCCCAAGCCTTCTTATTATTTCAATAAATGTTTAAGAATAGCTGATAGAATTTTTCTATAAATTTTCGTTTAATCTATGCTTTGAAATCGATCAGTGTTATTTCCACTACGTTTTTAGGAGGCTAATTATAAAATCGAATGACACTATCAATCAAGGTGTGGGAATTCCCTGGTTTTATAATGTAATTTATTTCACAGGTACTCTTAAATTTATTGATTTTTATATAGTACATCTCTATTGTAGTTCTCAAAGCGTGTACACAGTCATTGTCTTACTGGCGAATAAACCAATGCCTTAAGACCTTTTTACCAGTGGGAGGCTCCTTTGCATAGGATGTCGGCTAGATTATGGGTACCACAACGGCGCCAATTTCTGCCGTGAAGCATTATTGTATGTGTAAGTATTATTGTGCTTTGGCCTGAAAGGCGCTGTAGCTTGTGAAATAACTGGGCAAACGAGACTTAGCATCTTATGTCTCAAGGAGACGAGCGCAATTGTAGTGCCGATCAGAATTTTTGGAATTTACAAGAATCCTGAGCGGCACAGAATTGTAATTGGCAGGGCATTTCAATTACCATCAGCTGAACGTGCTGCTCGTCTCATCTTTTATTGTCATAAAAAAAAACTGTAAATTATTGGCAGGTACTATGGTGCATAACTCACGTTACGTAAGGTACACCGCCATCACAGGCTCTGCAAGCTCTGATGCCCTAATTAAACATATCATTACAGTTTTGAAATGTAACCTAACCAGTCACTTTGGTCCCTTAATAATGCGATTATATATATAATTCCAACATTATCAAAACTTCCAGAATTATACAATAATAAATTAAATAGCTTTTCATACAAGTATATTATATTATGGTCAACATGGTTAGATAAAGCCTAAAATTCTCGTTTAGAAAAACACTTCTGCATACTAAGCTTGCTTACAAACAAAACAAACTACCACAACTTCAGCATGCAGGCAAGCTTGCATGAAATTTTTAGAGTAAGTTTCGCTCGTACAGTTTCCCAGTTTCAGCAATGTTTGACCGCGTTTATCAACAGACGCCGCGCTGTGTTAGTATATACTGTACAAAGAATTGTGTCGACCTTGAATGTGTGCGTTCTTTGACATAATCTGAACTGTTTTTGTGAAATATTTACTTTTGGCTTAGATTGAGGATTTTTCTGCGCTCCAATTAAATACCGCTCTACCTAACAATAACTTTTTTATTAACGCAACTATTAGTTGCTTGTGTGCGTGGTATCTTGACCAATGGCATCTTTCAAAATTGAAATTAATAAAAATACAAAATACTTACTGATGATATGTGATCCCAGTGTCTTTCTTATTTCTTGTAGTACTAATTTCTCAGAGTTTTACAACGCCACCCAGCATTTTAGTTTCCGTTCTTAGCAAATTTAACAGAACATGTGGCACGTCACCGTCCCACATTGTTCGAGACTGACTCGAGTAATATTAGTTGCCGCACTTTGCGACTACGTACTCGGTGTCTAGTTGGAGCGCAAGGGAGACCAATCCTTAATCTAAGAATTTGGGTAAGACTTAAAATGTTAATTTATATTTAGAGCTGAAGAAACATAATTTTTGTTATTCAAGAAAATTGTCAAAAACCAAGAAATATTTGCTAATCTTTTATTTAGAAAATACTTTGAAATTGAAAACAATACTATTCTGAGGTTTCTTACCTATTCTTATCCTTTAAATATTTTACCAAGCAAAGAAAACAGATTATCTTTAAAACATTACGAATTAATTCTGCTACTTTATTTTGAAAAATGTCTATATCAAGCAGAGATTTCTCTGTGGAGTACTGTAATGAATCTCCTTAACAATCCATACTTTATCAACACGAAATCTCCATGTCTACTGTTTCTCCACAGTGCGGTTTGCAAGGAACTTTCTTTCACATACCTCAAAGCTGTGGAATGAGCTTCCTTGAGCTATGTTTCCGGGACAATACGACATGGGTCCTTTCAAAAAAAGCACGTCCACCTTCCTTAAACGCCGGTAACGCTCCTGTGCTCCCTCTGGTGTTGCGGGAGAGTGTGGGCGGTGGTGATCAATAAACATCAGGTGAATATTCCATAAAAAGAAATGAGTTACACCCTAAAATTAAAGAAGCAATAAACAAGTCATTGGACATAAAATATGATATTAGGACAATCGTGATTGGACAGAGCTAAAACTTCATTCAATACTATATAATATGTAATCATATATATATAGGATATCTCATAAACTGTTTATTAAAGAACTTTATAATTATTTTTTTAAGAAACAAATAACTACCTAGCTACTAACCGGTATAAAAGAACGAATGAAAAACCCGCGCTGATCGTTAAAGCTAAATTGGAATTTAAAAATGTCGAAGACACTCCGGAATATATTATTTGTGTACAGAGCATGTCTATCAACTCAAGAATACAAAATAGATAGCCCAGCGTGGCCTTATTATAAATATATTTTAGACTTTATCCAAATCACTTTTAGAGTTCAAATTTGTGTGGTAGGTATTGGTGGAAGCCATCATCGTTAAAAGCTAATTGAGCTCTGGTGCTCATTATAAGAGGCATCAGGCAAGTCCATTAGGTAAATTTGGATGTGGAAGCTGGAGGTAGATTAGCAGAGATTTTGGTTATGGTCATCAAATAGTTCTAGAGGTCGTTACAAACTGTGATAGCTATTTGAATCATCCGTGCAATTTAGATTGTCCATACTTATAACTTACCTTAGCTAAAACTAGCTTTTACTCGCGGCCTTGTTCGGGTTGATGTCTTCAAATAAGTGTCATTCCTGATGGAGTAATCATATTGGCCTGGGCACGGAGAAGGGCGCTGATGTGGGACACGCCCTGGGTAGACAATCTAGCTGTTAACGGCAAAAGTTGCAGATATGTCTCTCTCAATAAGTCATCAGACCCAGTGGCACGGAGAATGGTCAAAGTACTATATATGCGCCTCAATAGGGCAGGGCTACTGGTACTACTAAGCGCTGAAAAATCTCCGACGCAAAAATTTTGCCAGTATTCTTGGTACACTTCCCCATAATGATAGTTTTAACTTCATGCAATTATAAGTATTGTAAATATCATAAGCAATGTATCATTGAAATAAGGGTAGTAATATATTTTCTTACTTTTTAATGTTTTTAAGTTCAATGACTTAATGATGATACAATTGATTTAATGACAAAAATCATTAAATCAATTTCTATCCGATTAACGGCCGTTTTCAATAACCTATTACTTAACTTACTAGAGGTAGACAAAACTATCCTTTTACGCTTACTTACATTTCAATAAACTATCGACTGATTTTGACTATAACTAATACTATAACTATATTGGACACAACTATGGATAGATAAAATCTTGTCATTAAACGGTGATAGATTGCTATCACCGTTGTATCCGTAACTAGAGATACGTTATTGAAAACGGCCGTAAGATAATAATTTGCACACACATCAAGTATATATCTAAATTAAATATCATCATTACTTTGGCACTGTACTATATTTAATATTACCAGGATAATTAAATGCGTGAATGTAGCATAATCCTTAATTCCGTGAGTGTGCTGAGTTTTTGTTTGTTTTTCGATTTATATCGAATATTTGGTGAGTTGCTATTGTTATAACACAATTACATTATGTGAGACATCATATTATATAATTACTAGCTGACCCAGCAAACGTTGTATTGCCGATATTAAAATCGCGATACAAAAGTAACTGTTGATCGAAGATGGGTGAAAATTGGAAGTTGTATGTATTTTTTAAGTTGACTCATATTCAAACAAATTTAAAAAAAAACGTCAAAAAAAAAATTTGGCATGGACCACTCTTAACATTTAGGGGGATGAAAAAAAGGTGTTGTCCGATTCTCAGACCTACCCAATATGCACTCAAAATTTCATGAGAATCGGTCAAGCCGTTACGAAGGAGTTTAACTACAACACCACGACATGATAAAAGTATGATACAGTATTTGTTGATAAAAATTAGACTACAAATAGTTTAAATCGAAAAAATACTATAAACTGTTTTCCTTTGTATGGTTTTAACTATTTATTTAGTTTGGAATATATTGAAATATGTTTACTTTTGCTTGGAAAATTATCGTACAATAAGTTCAGCAGTTATTTTATCCAAACATAAAATAGTTATATTTTATATGATAAACAAGCAATCTCGTAATAATAATAATAGTACTTCAAGGTCAAGGGTTTCTGAGGGCGCAAGTAGCTTTCAACAATTTTTTTATAACTTTTTGTTCTATTATGTACACAATTAATAAATTACTGAGAAGCTTATTTCATTGCCATTTTGTTGAAGGTTTTTTTTAACAGAAAACGTTATATTATCGTTATCACGACATAATATAAACAATTAAATTCTTCGGATTTATGTCGTGAAATTCCTACCTTACTTAATATTTTGCTTCTTATGGTATTTGGTTTTATATATTATTCAAAGTATTAATATTGTGTAAATCTACATTAAATTTCCTTTCGTTCGGTAAATAAATATTAAGTCTAGATACTTAACATCAATTTATAAAAAGCTTATCAATGTACGATCACTAAGGCGTCCAACCTCTGTTTATCGTCAATTTCGTGGATGTATCTCAAATTATTACTATCAAGTTTAAAATTAAAAAAAAGTTTATTATGGGACTATAAACACTTATAAATAAAACCAATTGTTGAAAATCCTCGTTTATTCCAAAATATAACTGTTTTTCAACTTTTATCGAAAGAAAGTTCTGTGTAAAACAAAATCAAACAATTTGCACTTCTTATAATAGATTGTTTCACTAGCTTTCAGATAAATTCATTCAAATCACTGTAACTAAAAGCATTCTTTTGCTGCACGTTAAAGAATACGCATAGATAGGCGCTCGCACGTGCGTTTTAAATGCAGTAAATGAGAGACATAGGCGGAAAAGTGTTAAACGTGATTTTAGACTACTTTAAGACGACAGATTTTCAAATAATATGTTTGTATGGACAGACTGATAATATTTTTTGTCGCCGACAATATCATACTCTCATAGCAGATATCCTCCCTAACGAACACACGAATATGTGTCACTCGGTCGAGACAGCTGCGTAGCCGTAAGCAATAACAAGTTGCACCGGACGGCGTTTAAATTGGACTTCCCCGAATTGAATATTGCAAAGGTGACGAGCGCAATTGTAGTTCCGCTAAGAATTTTTGGGTTCTTCAAGTATCTTGAGCGGCAATGCATTGCAATGGGCAGGACGTATCAATTACCATCAACAGAACGTCCTGCTCGTCTCGTCCCTTATTATCATAAAAAAAAATTGCACATTGAGGCTGAGATCTGTAGAGCCCACTTTGACTTTGCTGGCATAAAACTTAGCTGAGGGAAAGCTTAGAATAATATTTGATTTCGTTTTTGTGGTTATTTGAGAGCTGAAATTATACTTAGCTTAAGCGAAGACAGTCCAATACAAAAACCAAGTTTGCATTTTGTCACACACAGCTAAGTTTTAAGTAGTTCACCAGTGGGAGGCTAGATTTCGGGTAACACAACGGCGCCTATTTCTGCCGTGAAGCAGTAATATGTAAGCATTATTGTGTTTCGGTCTGAAGGGCGCCGTAGCTATTGAAATTACTTGGCAAATGAGACTTAACATCATATGTCTCAAGGTGACAAGCGCAATTGTAGTGTCGCTCAGCATTTTAGGGTTTTTCAAGAATCCTGAGCGGCACTGCATTGTAATGGGCAGGGCGTGAATCCCATCAGCTGAACATCCGGCTCGTCTCATCACTTATTTTCATAATAACTAAAAGTAAAGTATAAGTACGCTCTACAGATCTCAGCCTAAGAATTTGGCGTAGTGTCGCGGTGTTATAACCTCGTTTATCCTCAAAAAAACTACGTTTAAAAAAACCGACTTCAAAAACGAAAACGTATCAAATAACTAAAAATTTTATATAATACACCTCTTTTAAAAACCTTTTACCTTTAATATTAATAAAATATTATTTTTTATATGCTATATTGCTTTATTGCTACCTATTGATACATGTCAAGCCGGTGCCAAGCCCTTCACAAAATAAAACTTAATATTATAAACAGCTTACTTATTGTAATTATTACGGTTATCTGGCCACGCGCGTCTGTCCGCTTGGGTTGTTTTGTTCTAGACGAAGCTATCCCGCTCAAAGTCACGCGAGGCGAGTGTATGTAAAATGACTTTTTTTTTTTTTTTATGGAATAAGAGGCCAAACGAGCGTACGGGTCACCTGGTGTTAAGTGATCACCGCCGCCCACACTCTCCTGCAACACCAGAGGAATCACAAGAGCGTTGCCGGCCTTTAAGGAAGGTGTACGCGCTTTTCTTGAAGGTACCCATGTCGTATCGTCCCGGAAACACCGCACAAGGAAGCTCATTCCACAGCTTCGTGGTACGAGGAAGAAAGCTCCTTGAAAACCGCACTGTGGAGGACCGCCACACATCCAGATGGTGGGGATGATATCGTAACTTGTGGCGTGTCGTGCGAAGGTGAAATTCGGCGGCAGGAATCAGGTTGAACAGCTCTTCGGAACACTCCCCGTGATAAATGCGGTAGAAGACACACAATGAAGCGACGTCTCTACGCAACGCCAAGTGATCCAGCCGTTCACAGAGTACTGGGTCCCCGACAATTCGAGCTGCTCTGCGTTGCACGCGGTCAAATGGATCGAGCTGATACTGGGGTGCGCCAGACCAGAGATGACAGCAATACTCCATGTGAGGCCGGACCTGCGCTTTGTAGAGCGCTAGAATGTGGGCCGGCTTGAAGTATTGCCGTGCTCTATTTATGACGCCCAGTTTCTTTGAAGCCAGTTTGGCTTTGCCCTCCAGATGGCCACGGAATTGGCAATTGCTCGAGATTTCGAGACCCAGTATTCCGATACTAGGCGAGGCTTTAAGGGAAGTGTTCTCGAAGAGCGGTGATACGGCAAATGGGGTTTTTTTAGTGGTAAACGCGCAAACTTGAGTCTTCTGGGGGTTAAATTGGACAAGGTTCAACTTACCCCATTCCGTGACCTTCTCGAGAGAGGACTCGATAGAAGACACAAGTTTCACCCGGCACTGGTCGACGTTTTCCCGAGAGAGACCTGCATGGCCCGTGTATACGGCATCACCAGTGCTGTCGTCTGCATAGCAATACATGTTGGCGGTGTCCAACATATCATTGATATGCAGAAGAAACAGCGTGGGAGATAGCACACAGCCTTGGGGCACTCCAGCGTTCACGGGCTTGGGATTCGAGCAATAACCGTCGATAACGACCTGTATGCTGCGCCCAGTGAGGAAGCTGGAGGTCCACTTGCATAAGCTCTCGGGAAGCCCAAATGATGGAAGTTTTGCGAGGAGCGCCTTGTGCCATACACGATCAAAGGCCTTCGCTATATCCAGACCAACTGCCAGGCCTTCCCCCTTGCTTTCAATAGCCGCCGCCCATCTGTGTGTTAGGTATACCAGAAGATCGCCAGTCGACCGACCATGGCGAAAGCCGTACTGCCGGTCGTTGATCAACTGGTGACCCTCAAGGTATACCAAGAGCTGGCGGTTAATTATGCTCTCCATAATTTTGGAGAGTAGGGAGGTAATAGCAATAGGCCTGTAGTTTGCCGGATCCGAACTGTCTCCTTTTTTTGGGATCGGATGGACAAGGGCTGACTTCCATGAATCAGGGACTACGCCTTTTGAATAAGAGTGCCGGAATAAACGCGTTAGCACCGGCGTCAACTCAGGGGCACACGTTCTAAGCACGATTGGAGAAATGCCATCCGGCCCGCTCGACTTCCTGACGTCCAAAGAAAACAGAGCTCGCCTAACAGTTTTCTGTCGGAACTGTACTTCAGGCATGGAGCTCTGACACCGCGGGATGGTCGGCGGTGTTTTTCCGTTGTCGTCAAGAGTCGAGTTGGAGGAAAAAAGAGTGCACAGGAGATCGGCTTTCTCTTTTGCCGTATGGGCCAGGGTGTCATTCCTCATGTGCAACGGCGGCATGGACGGCTGGTTGAAGTTACCAAGAGCAGCTTTCGACAACGACCAGAACTTGCGTGTTCCGGTCGGGTAACTGGAAAGCTGCTCGCCAATTTTGACGACGTGCTTCGATTTCGCACGGGCGATTTGCTGCTTAAAAAATCTGAAGGCACGGTTATATTTCCTCTTCAGAACTTTGCAGTTCGGATCCTTTGAGCCCAGCGCCGCAACCCAAGTTCGATACGCCTGTTTTTTGCAGTCAGATGCTGCTTTAACTGACGCATCGAACCAGGGCTGTGATCTGCCACCGATCGGTACTACAGAGCTTGGTATAAAAAAAAACCATGCCCTGCAGTATCACATCGGCTACTGCAACGGCGCAGGCACTAGGATCATCTGAAAGGAAACAAACCCTGCCCCAAGGGTAGGATGTAAAAAAGGAACGCCAAACGCGGCGGGTCGCTGGTGGTCTGCGACGTTGGCGTCGGATAGGCACTACACTCCTGACCAGGCAATGGTCGGACGTTCTGAGAGGGGCGTCGACAGAGACCTGGTAACCATCGGGATGTGTAGTCAGCAGAAGATCTAATAAGGACGGCATGTGGCTATCCACATCCGGGAGCCGCGTCGGCGACTCAACCAATTGGGACAGACCATACGCCAATGCAAAATTATGCACAGATCGCCCTGCGTAGTCTGTGGTACGTGATCCAAGCCATTCGGCATTGTGCCCGTTGAAATCACCCAAGACTACGATTTCAGCGGAGGGGATCTGAGCAAGCACGTCATCAAATGCCGCTTGAACGCAGCCCATGAGGTGATCCGTTTCTGCGTTACCACTATGGGACCTGTAGACACACGCATAGATGCGGACGCGGTCCTCTTAATCTACGCGGAGCCAGAGAGTAGACAGGCCCCTACCCTCAAAATTGCCGAGACGGCGACAGCAGATATCCTCCCTAACGTACACACATACCCCGGCATGAGGCATGAAATTATGCTCAATTTTGTACCCGGGGTACGTTAAATATGACGTATCGCTAGGTCGAGATATCTGCGTCTCCGTAAGGAAACACAAGGCCGGCTGCGCCGTCTCAAGGTGGTGGTGGATGGCGTTCAAGTTGGAGTGAATTCCTCGGATGTTACAAAAGTCCACATTAAGCGTGGAGAGGGGTGCCGTGGTGTTGCTGCCCTGTTTGTCCTGTGACATACGCGGTACTGTGCCCTCCCCAGAATACGAGGGGCAGCCCGAGCGCGAATGTTCGGGGAGGGATTCTCCGGCTCTACAAGAGCCGGTACCCTCCTGGGGTAATTTATTTTTTAGGACCGCTCTCATATTTTGTTGGGGGGGGGGAAGGACGGGGGGGAATGGCCTCCGGTCCTCGACACTAACCTATGCGAAACATAGCGGCACTAGGCCGCTACTTCACGCCGGTATTCTGTGCGAGTGTGGTAAGTAACCCGGACGAGTCTGGCCCGATTGTGCTGACGTCATAAGGCAGCAGCGTGACTCTCCCACTTTCAAAAAGCCCGTAGTCGCCTCTTACGACACCCTTGGACCTGGGACTACCCTATTCTTTTTACGCCCCGAGGCAGCACAGGGCAAAACTTTTGGCTTGGCACCGACTGCAAAGCTATCAATATGTAGCACATATAAATAATAGTATTTGCGTGCATTGGTTTTCTAGTAAGGTAGGCACTGTATACCTAACTAGTTGTAGTTGAGCCTGGAGATTGCTTATTTGCTTAGGTATTTAGGAAAATTTATGAGTGGTGTCAATAGGAGTTTGGTTATAAAATAATGGAACCAAATTAAACTAAATTAACTTTAAAATAATATTTATTAAGGTTTATAACGAGGTACGCACTGCCTAATTGCCTATATGACATGCACGCGCCTAATAAGAGGTGTATTAAATTATTTTTTTTGTTATTTGATACTTTCAGTATTTGACGTAGGTTTTTTAAACGTAGTTTTCATTTTTATTTATTAATTTTTAATGTCATTTAATAATTATAATAATATATAATCAACCGAAAAGAAAACTCCTAGAAAATCCGTAAACAAAAAACAATAATATCATCAACGTGGACAAATATTAAAGAAAAAGGGAAATATAGTTAAAAATACTGGGCCAAACTATGTAATTTTTTTATGGGACCAAATAGCATCTCTTCCTCATCAAACTAAAAAGAATAACGTAAATCGGATTATAAATCTCAGAGTAATCGGTGTACATACATATAAAAAAATACCGATCGAATTGAAAACCAACTCCTTTTTGAAGTCGGTTAAAAATTGTTCGCTGTTCTGTGTCCCCCACGGAGTATGACTGGCTGCTAAAGCGAAAATGTTCCGGGTGGGATTAAGAGATTAGTTTTTTTAGTTTATTAAATGTCCTAAATGACCTAAAGCAAAGAATTGTTATTATTATTACTAAACAATTTGTTATCTTTTTAAAGTGATAACGCTATGGGATGAATTACACAAATTCAATTTAAAAACATTTTGTTTTGTTAGTAATTAATTCCAGAAGTTAGGGTTAACACTTAAAAAAAAATTTTTTTTTTAGATTTGAAAGAACGTCTCAAGTCAATTTCATAACATGAAAATATTGAGGTTGAGCAGGTTATCAACTGTAAAGTAAATCCTGTATATGAAGCCACAACCTGAGAGTTAAAAAATGACATATCAAGATTTATGAATTTTACGTCACTCGAACGGTTGGCTCAGTAGAAGAGCGTTCGCACGGAACGTGAGAGGCCGTGGGTTCGATTCCCGCATCGTTCATAAATTTTGTTTTTAAATTCAATTTGTATTATTATTACTATTATTTATTTATACCTTGAGATTGTTAATAAATGTATCATAACCTACATAATCCTACCTAATGAGTATAAGTGACAGATAATATCAATTCGACAAAATGATTCTGTATATTTTTGGTCTGATTATGGTTAGTGCTATAGGGTTCTTAAGTTCAATCTTAAAGTCTTAATTCAAGACCAACATAAAGTTACGCATGTCATGTTCACCAAGTTGTATGTGAATTATAAACTTAACTTCCCAGAAGATTTGACTCAGCAAAGATAAGGAAAGATAAATTGTAGCGAGCGCCGCGGGCGATGCCGCAATTAATCTAAACCACTGCTGGAGCAATCCAGTTTCCTTCACTAAAAATAACACAATAATTCTTTTAATTTTACACTTTGTCGTAACTACATATTAAAAAAAATTTAACGGATCTCACCCTACACTTACGGCCGTTCCCAATATCCAGTCTATATCTTACTTGAGATAAAAATCTTAAATATCGTTGACTTTTCTGTCAAAATAAACATATCGAGGGAACTCACCTTATCCGTACACGCTGTCTGTCAATGGGACGACGTATAGCTTACCAGCGATAGAAGTTTGTATGAAAATTGCAATTCACGCGTCCCAATATAAGGCGATAAGAATAAAGGTATATTGGGACAGCTTCAGATTATTGACAATTAATTACTGACAGTAGAAGCTAGTTATTTATATATTATTGTAGGAATGGCGAATAGGCTTAGTTCTGCAGCATTTGCGGTTAAGAAAATCAGACGGTTAACTGACATAGATACGGCGAGATTAGTATACTTGAGTTATTTTCATAGTATTATGTCCTATGGTATATTGTTATGGGGCAGTGCGGCCGATATTATTACCATCTTTGTGCTGTAAAGAGGGCTATTCGCGCGATTTATAACCTACGTGCAAAAGAATCATTAAGAGAAAAATTTAATGAAATAAATATTTTAGCTGTTGCTTTTCAATACATTTTTGGTAATGTTCTGTATGTTCATAAGCACATTGAGGAATTTTCTAGAAACTGTTACATTCATAATGTTAACACGAGGAACAAAAATAAACTTGTTATGCCCACTACTCGGTTGGGTTGAGTTAGTAAGGGGCGATATATGCCTCTACAATATGATCCCATAAAATGTACAAAACAAATGTGTTACGAAATTTAAAAGAATTGTTAAAAAACGTTTGTGTGGGAAAGGTTATTATAGCATAAACGATTTTCTTAATGACAACACGGACTGGGAATAAAGCGAACACCCTCAGGCTCTTTAATTATAAATTTTTATTGTGCGATATCAAATTGTAATCCATATTTTATATTAAAAAAAAGCCCGCTGAGATTCTTGCCTCTTTTGTCTCTTTTAAATGGGTGGTAGTTTTTGACGTTCAATAAGTGATTTTAAATCCTATTTTGAATAAAAATATTTGAATTTGAATTTATCTCTATCTGTAGATAGTATATTGGGAACGGCCGCAAGACTGTACTAGCGTTAGGTTGACTTGACAGCCCGATAATGTGAGACCAATTTTGATTTATCTATGTAATATGCTGTTCTCTGTAGTACTGTCTATTTAACTGCCTATACATGGGGAGCCTGGGAAGTGAAGAGCCATTTGAGGTCCTACATCCGTCAATTTGAGGTAGAATCTGATATTTCTTATGGTTTTGTTGACTGTCATTAAAGACCCAGCCATTTGAACAGCTTCCACGAACCTGTTATAGTACTCGTCTACCTCAGTTTTGCAATTCGAGTTTAAAGTTTTGCCGGTTTTCGATTTGGTTTGGTGCGAGTCGGAGCATAGACTTCACCAGTCGAGACCGCTCCATTTTTGCCTTTGTGCCTCTTACTATGCGGTGATCACTCCCAGTTTTCACTGAGGTCACAGAGACATCATTGAATAACTTTATTTTGTTCGACGTAGCTGATTATTGGTACGTAAGGAATTTTCCTCGGTAGTAGCAAAATTAGATCCCTCATTCAGTACCTCTACGGTTGGTTTATCTAAAGGTTGTTTTGATAAGTTGACAACTGATCTGTACTTTGACTTTGGTATTTCGCATACTTTGCAAAACGTTTTTCAATTCCCGATTTTATGATACATAGAGTTGCATTATGGAATATAATTATTATTGTAGTACGATAAATTGTATGTACGGTTTATTTGGTAGGTCTGAGAATAGGTCGTCATCTATTCTTAATCATCTTTATCGTTCAGCTATTAATAATATAGCTAGACACTGTTTAAAAATGAGCCACAATATAATCTGTGTACACTATGCGTTAGTATGAATCAAATAAGCAATTTTTTCATGTAGCCCCTTAAATACTCCGCAATTGTTATTCTACTCTCAAGCCCTATTGTGTTGTTGTGCTTATGTATGGTTCATTATGACCGGTCTAATTGCGCGCTGTGAATTACTTTTTACATTCACTTCAATAAGAAACATTCGCTATGCAATGTCTGGGTTGTTTCTAGGGCTGTCAATTTTTTTTAGACCTGTTATAATATTTTTGGATTCAGTACCCAAAAAATATAGTAGATATATATTGCAAATACATATATTTTTTATAACATTTCTTAAATGGATTATTTAGCGCAGACTTATGTCGAAGGCTTATTACAGTATTGAAGATTATGTAAACGATATTACAATATGGAATTGAATAGTATTAAAGTATTTTTTTTTTATTGAAGTAGGCGTTACTTTACGGAAATCCATAAATATCCAAATGTTTTGAGTTTTCTTTAGTGTTAATTCCCTCAATATTTGGCTTTATACAATTCGACACATGTTTCGCTTCTACACGAGGCATCCTCAGGAGATATTGACTCGCCAAACTCTGGCACGTGTTTGAATTAAATGAGCTGGAAACTGCTATTTTATACCCTCGTCCCATGCGCTGTGATTGATCGGCTGTTGTGACGTATTACCTTCGGAAGAGATACGTAACAATGGTGAAGGGACCAAATTTGTTTGTTCATTCAACAATGTAAACTTGTTATTTTTGTGTTTTATTATTTCTAATTGCTGAATGTGTTAGAGCAAGAGTCTCGTGCCAGAGTTTGGCGAGTCAACATCTATTGTCGGAATTAGCACTAAAAAAAACTCAAAACATTTGGAGTTTTATAGTTATTTTTTAATGGATTTTATGGTTCAGCCTTATATTGTTTTACTGGATTACTATATTTAAAAATATGTATATGTTTGAACTTTTGTGTAATTAATATGTATGTATCTGAATTGTATTTTTAGTGATTAACGTTGACGAGCAATCTCTTGATTTTATGTCAATAAAATATTTTTGACTTTGACTCTGATATTTTTTTTTGCTTTGAGCCTTTATTAATAGGTTTTAATTTCAAAGATTTAATGAGACCAAATGCCGATACTGGCTGTATTGCGCTCATCTTTCCATTTTGTTCATCACAGAAAATATGCGCTCTATATGCGGATAAAATATAGTAAGTTTGCTTAATATATTATATTTTGGAAATAATAGTTATGAGTAGGTTTTTTTATGAACATAAGGGACGAGACGAGCAGAATGTTCAGCTGACGGTAATTGATACGCCCTTCTCATTACAATGCATAGCCGCTCAGGATTTTTGAAAAACCCCAAAAATTCTGAGCAGCACTACAATTGCGCTCGTCACTTTGAAACATAAGATGTTGTCTCATTTGCCCAGCAATTTCACTAGCTATGGCACCCTTCAGACCGAAACACAGTAATGCTTACACATTACCGCTTCACGGAAGAAATAGGCGCCGTTGTGGTACCCATAATCTAGGGTGCATCCTGTACAAAGGAGCCTCCCACTGGTTAGCAGGTAGACACCTTAAATAGTAGGATACTATTGGCAACCCTAGTTGTTTCACTAAGTAGCTACTTGTTTATTTATCTCCTATAACAGCGCGAAATTGCTTCCAAGAAATATAATGATGCTTTTTACGTTGAAGTAAAGATTAGAGAGTCCAACAATAGTGGAGATGGGCAGGGCATATGATGCGAGATAAAGTGGGGAAATGGAGCAAAAGAGTTACAGAATTATACCGAAGAGATGGCAAAATAAAACGAGGAAGACAGCACACAAGGTGGGAAGATGAAATAAAATTGACAGCAGGATCTCACTGGAGAAGAGTTGCCCAAAACAAAAAAAGTGGATATCGTTAAAGGAGGCCTTTGCCAATCGGCACGCTGAGCAAGGAGACATTTTATATTTTAGAGCTTCTTTGTATAATTTTATGAAAATAAAGGGCGAGTCGAGAAGAACGTTCAGCTGATATGCCCTGCCCATTACAATGCAGAGCCGCTCAGGATTCTTGAAAACACAAAACACAATAACAATTGTGCTCTTCACCTTAAGACATAAGTTAAGTCTCATTTTCCCAGTATTTTTACTAGCTACGGCGCCCTTTAGACCGAAACACAGTATTGCTGCTTCACTGCAGAAATAGGCGCCGTTATGGTACCCATAATCTAGCCGGTATCCTGTGCAAAGGAGTCTCCCACTGATATAACAAGAATAACGTCATTCATTCGTTGTCGTATCGTTTTGTTTGAAATAATTTTTATACTTAAATTAGGTGTTTGGCCCAGTGCGCTTTGCTTCGAATAAGTTCCAATGCACAGAATAATATACAATATTTCATATTAAAAGATAAGAATCACAATCTCCAGCGCTACCTATCCAGCGCTTACGTAACAATAATAGTCGTAGTGGTCATAATAACCTTTATGATTGTGAAAAGTTACATATCTATTGAGCCAATCATAAAAAAATAAATGAACAGTAAAATGTACATAACACCATCTACCTTATTGTAACGAATCTATATTTTTTATGAAAATAAAGGTCGAGATGAGCAGGACGGTATTCAACTGACGGTAATTGATACGCCCTGCCCATTACAATGCAGTGCCGCTCAGGATTCTTTTAATACCCAAAAATTCTGATTGACACTACAACTGCGCTCGTCACCTTGAGACATAAGATGTCAAGTCTCATTTGCCCAGTAATTTCACTAGCTACGGTACCCTTCGGACCGAAACAAAGTAATGCTTTGCACATTACTGTTTCACGGCAGAAATAGGCGCTGTTGTGGTAACCATAATCTAGCCGGCACCCTGTGCAAAGGAGCCTCCCACTGGTATATTATCGTAAAGCGTAGTATTTTATTTGATTAACACAATTGTTGCACATTTAAATAAAACACTTTTAAAGGATTAAAACGCGTGTAATTCTAACTGTTTGACATTTGATTTTTGCGTAAAAGGTAAATTTTTATTTTAGTTGACCCGACCTTCCTAGACCTTTCCAGGTCTCGTTTTCAGGGGGACTGCAGATAAAATGAGTCAAAGATAGTATTTGCCATAGTTGTCATTATGAAGTTTAGCGCCATTCAGTGCGTTCGAGGTGGTATTTGCTGTAGACAGATGGTTTTTGGCAATAATTACTGACAGTGTCCTCTTCTTTATTGGTATGTGTAGTTGTGGGTTTTAATGTAGAGATTATTGGATGCCAGGTATATGATAATTTAAGACCGTTCTCTGTTGAAATTTGGGTGTTGTTTAATTTCGATGGCTTCACGAACCAGTCTTGGGAGAAATCTATTCTCTTTTACCAAAGCTTTTGGTTGGTCGAACCTGATGTAGTGGTTAGGAGGTCAATAAGGAGTTACATGTCAAGGAAGTACTCCATGAAAACAAACTGCAGCCTCCTCGTCAGCACCTAAATCCACCAAGCTTTTATAAGTGTTTTATTTAAATATCGTAAAGCGACTTCATTCCAACTCAACAAATATCTGAGGACTTGTGAATGCTTTTAATTCAACCAAAGTTAAGAATCTGAATCAACGGAAAGTACTTTCATTAATTTACCATAGAGTTAAAATATTATTAATTTAGCTGGCCCTATTATATACTTTAAAATATCGGATTAAATTTCCATTTATCAACTATCGATGTCTACGCAGATTTTACATAAATTATACAACCGATAGACACTTGCAGGATATATGAATTAAAGTGAATCTAGGGAAAAAATTAAAATAAATTAATCTGCTTTAAAGATCTAAAGATCCGGAGAGCAGATTTGACTACTGTGTTCATAATATATTGATGTATTTGAGTTATTCTATAATCTGCAACGTACTCAATTTTTCTGAATATTTCAATAAAATTGTGAATATTAAGATTTATAAATATCAGCGCTCGCGATGCGCAATATCATCAAAACCATGTGAAGGCTTGAAATATTCACTCTATTCGATTTAGCGTCTCCTAGTTAGGGTGACCATTCAATCTTATAATTTTGGATCTTGCATATAATTCACAACACGGTGTTTATAGCTGTTGATATTTTACAAGACTTTATTTAACTGGTATGTTTTTAGTTCGCTTATGTTAAGTTTTCGAACTGATTTAGTACCAGATCTCCACACAACTGGTGTACACATTAACTGGACTAAATGTCCAGGTGAAAATAAAATATGCAATAAGTAATACTCATAAATTTAAAAAATGACTGCAAATTCATGCTGAATTTAAAACATAATATGATACGTGTAATAATGTACCTATAAGGTACATTATTTTACCTACTTAATGAATAATAAAAAGAGCACAAAAAAATAATAATGGGAGAGTTTCTTGCGCCACTTCTTCTCTCTCAGAGCAGTGGTGGTGTTACAAGTGTCGTCAAAAAGAATTTTAAAGGAATAAATTTTGAGAAATAGAGGCCTTTTATGCCATTTTTGGTTCCATTCTAAACATTCAATTTGGGAAATTAATGTTGATATTGATTTGCTTAACATCAAGTAATGTGAAAGTTTTGAAATAAAGTAACTAAGAAACATATTATTTTGATATATAAAGATGTTTCGTAAGCAGGGATATAAGTATAAATTTAGAACGCGTAGGTAAAACTGAAACGCTATGATAAAATAATGTGAGATCACCAACCATAAACTTAACAAAGAATATTTGTTTATTATACCGATTATTTTTGAACGCATGGTATCAATAGTGGGAGTATATATAAAATTGTTGCTCTGCGGCGGCCTCCTAATAAATCCGCTTATCCAATTCGACGCGGATTTCACATTGAAATGACATAAAAACGCGCACGATTTACTCAAGAATATTGGACTCGATGGTAAACAAACACATTCTACATATCAGCCGGGTTGCTGATTAAATATACGAGACAATCTAAATTGTTGTTTTTGTCAGTTTTACGGTAACCACTTCCTCTATACCACATTCTGTTACACTATACGGAGTGGACAGTTTTAAAAGTTGAGTTTTTTCCTACCATACCTACATTTTTATTAGTTCGATAATAGAACTTTTCGTTCATCATACAGGTGAAAATCTTTTTTATATCAAAATTCTTATAACAGGCACGACAAATAAAAATCTCGTGTATTCAATAAAATCATGTCTTAAAGGTGTAAAATTTAACAGTAAATTACCCAAAGACCCGAAACTAAATCTGTCACTGTCACTAAAATAAATCGTTTATTAAGTGGAGACTAATAATTGATTGATTGCATGATGGAAATTAGAGTATGGAATCATTATAGGCAGTTATTCTCAGTTATTATAGATATTGAATTTTGACTTCTTAATTTTTTACTAGATCATATTATGTAGATTATAGCAGGGTTCATCTCTACAAGACCGCCATTTGTTTCCGAAGCGGTAGTAGTGTCTAGTATATTATAAATAACATCAGAAAGAATTCTAAAGGAATCAATTTGAGAAAATAAATGCCTTTTATGCCTTTTTATAGTTTATCTTGTCCATAATCGTGTATATATTTTTATATTTGCTATTTTGTAAGACCTGTATGAAAATGGGGAATGGAGAGTCCGCAAGAATGCTGAGATAGAAGACCTCGTGGCTGAGCGCAACATTATTGGAGAAGTTAGGGCCCACCGTCTTCGCTGGCGTCGTGGCTGGAGAGGATTGTAAAGTGAGGAAAGCATACTCGAAACTTGTAAAAGGTCGACGCCCAGTAGATCGCCCTAAGTACAGGTGGAAAGACTGGGTGAACGCTGACCGACGCAAGATGAAAGTCATAATTTGCCGTGAAATCGCACAGGACCGAAATAAGTGTAGGAAGTGTCGAAGGCAAAGTCCCACTTTGCGTCGCTGAGCCACTGGAGTAATTAGATAAGTATTTTGGAAATTTTAAATGTAATTTTATTGTATTAAATTATTGTTATTTGTCTATGTCGAGCAGTTTTCATTTTTACAATATTATCAATTTAATAATTTAACTTTACTGTAATCCATTTCCTGTCTTACTGAATAATGAACAACTTATTATTTCGTTGGCTTTTCCATCTTGATATTTGGTGGTTGAATAATAATGCCATCGGGACCTCTGATTGTATGGTTAAATTTAAAGTCATCCTACATATCGATGATTTTTACTTAATCTTCATGATTTTTATATAAAATCTTTATTTAAATACTTTTGGCTTTATATTTAAGGCTGGCTTTGAGGAATCGAGCGAGCTAGGTTACCTCTCCTGTACAAGGGGTATTTTGGTGATATTTTTTTATTCTCATACTCTGTAAATATTTTTTTTAAATATTAGCGTAGAGAAATGATTTTTTAACTATGCGTTATTTTGGCGATTTCCTTAAGTACTCAAAAACTGTTGTACTTTTTTAATGATTAATATCTATTTTCATCTAGTTTCTCTAAAAATTCGTGACGTATTTAGATAATAAATTTAGGCTAATTAAAAAAAAACATAATCTGTTAGCCTATAAATTATTAATAATTAAACTTCTTCTTTCTGACGTCTAACGGCCGTTCCCAATATTCAGTCTATCTCTTACTTGAGATAAAAATCGTAACTATCGTTGACTTTTCTGTCCCAATAAACTTATCCACGGTAACTCACCTTATCCGTACACGCTGTCTGTCAGTGTGTCGACGTATAGCTTACCAGCGATAGAAGTTTCGCGTCGCGCGTCCCAATATAGGGCGATAAGAATGACTTATCGAGTACAGAATATTGTCAGCTAATTACTGACAGTAGCAGGTAGTAATTTATCTCTATCTGTAGATAGTATATTGGGAACGGCCGTAACTATGTACTGTGATCTGCAATATAATAAACTTCCACAATTATAAATTTAAAAGCAGCATCACTACGGGAAATGATAGTATTTTCTTCAAAGCTGAATTTATTTGACCTGCTCGCAAACACAACGAAAAAACGCTAACTTAAGCGAGTCAAATAAGTATGAAATTTTTAAAGTTACTTTCCCTCGCTCAGTATCCGTTTTTCAGCTCTGTTCGATCGTGTTTATTTACAGACGCTTTTTTACCATATACAGACGAAGACCCGTTTTGACATTATGCGTACGAAGTTGTTAGACACATTCGTACCTACAATACATTTGCTATTTTTTTTAATGACAATAAGGGATGAGATAAGTAGGACGTTTAGCTGACAGTTACTGATGCGCCTTATCCATTACAATGCAGTGCTTTCAGGATTCTTGAAAAATCCAAAAATTCTGAGCGCCACTACAATTACCCTTGTCTCCTTGAGACGTAAGATGTTAAGTCTCATTTACCCAGTAATTTCACATACTACGGCGTCCTTCAGACCGAAACGCAATAATGCTTACACATTACTACTGCATTAGTTCTTTTGCATTAGCTTTATCTTTTGATTATAACCCAGAGTACATTATTCTAAAGAGTTTATTATTTTTAAATGATGTCCTTTACATCTGGGATTAAATATACAAATTTAATTGTACCAAAATGTATGGACTATCTGGGATTCGAACCCGCGCCTCGGGTTACGTTCCAGCGCTCTTCCAACTGAGCCAAGCATGACAAATGATCTGTATATATTGGTATGTTCAAATGGGTTTGTGGCTCCTGTTCAAGCCCAATTGCATATTAATAAATTGACTTGAGATGCCGCTCTTTCAAATCTAAACAATTTGTTAATTTTAAGTGATATCCCTTGCTTCTAGGATTAATTATTGTACAAATTTGATATCTACCAATATACATTATTCTACTCAAAACTTTTAGTTTTTGAACTGAAATATTATTTTATTTAGATAGAGAAGAGAAGTAAGAGAAATCAGTAAAGAGTTAATGAGGAGCTTACTGTATGGGATTTGTTGGCTAACTGATGCATAACTAATATCTAATATATAAAATTCTCGTGTCATGGTGTTAAACTTTGATCTCCTCCGAAACGGCTTGACCGATTCTCATGAAATGTTGAGTGCATATTGGGTAGGTCTGAGAATTGGACAACATCTATGTTTCATCCCCCTAAATGTTAAGGGTGGTCCCCACGAAATTGTTTTTTAATTTTTTTGACATATTTTTTTTAAACTTGTTTGATTATGAGACAGCATTAAAAATACATACAACTTCAAATTTTCACCCATCTACGATCAACAGTTACTTTTGAATCGCGATTTTAATATCGGCAATACAACGTTTGCTGGGTCAGCTAGTTACTTATATAATAAAATATTGAAGAGCAATTCGGTGTTCTATTCTACCACCAACACGTAAATTTGTACGACCATTAGCCCGTACTAAAGTGATGTATGACATTCTATCTGTGTAAACATTACGTTAAATTAGCCTTTATTCAATCATAAACATCGAATGTACATTACTATTGTAAAAAAAATAACATAAAAATGAAAAAATAAATTATTTTGGAAAAAGTTTAAAGGTTTAAAGAATGAAAAAAAAACTAATAAAATATATGAAAGTCTTTTAAGCTTTATCTGTTACATTATTGGATCTCTTCTACTTTAGATTTAATTAGTCTAAGACAAAGTAATTACTGTTATATAGTTGATTAACGTATATCAAATACCAGTCTTTGAAAATTCAGAAAATTAATAGCTTTAATAAATTAGAAAATTATAGCTTTCAGTTTTTTTTGCAATTATATGGTGTAAAAGAGTAAAAGGATTACGATAAAAGTGCGCAAAGGTCGTTCCCGCACGAGCGATGCGACTGCAGGATGACCTACGTGCGCACGAGTATTGTATACTATTTTTCCTATTAAGTTGCACAAAGTTAGACCACTATAATTATTTTCAAACATTCCCGCACTCTTAGCTACATCCCCGCACGCTCTTTTCAACGTGTGGGGAAGTGGTACTTTGTACTAAAAAATCGAACTTTGCGCACGATAATAGGAAAAATATCTAACTTGTTTAAGGAATAAATATCGTATTTGTGTCAAGAGCTATTACATATAGAATGTTATCCTTAAGAGATAGACATACACCTTCGCGGACTTTTCTATAGTCATATATAAGATACACAATTCCACCATTTATTATTTTGTTATATCTCAAAGGGAGACAGCGTTTTAATTTAAAGCTCCGAGACGGCTTACTTTTTTCCGACACCTCAAACAAATATCGTTAATGTATGTTTATCGTAAATGTAACAAATTATATACTAAAACGTTTCTCGAGAACCACGCTATCTATTGATGAAAACCGCAGGAATATAGGTGCAGTAATTTTTGAGTTTATTGCGAACAGACAGACAGACGCGGCAGAGGACTTTGTTTTATAATAATTATGTAGTGACTAGCTGACCCGATAGATGCTGTTCTGTCAATAGAAAAAAAATTATGTTATTTGTAACTATTATTATTAGTTCTTAAATAATTAGATATTCGGGAATAATGAAGTCAGAAATAATAGATAAGAAATCAGAAATTAATGATTTTAGAAAATGTAGTAATAAACTCATAAGGATTAATGTCGTATTTGTGTAAACAGCTTTTACATTATTACTTTATATTTTGTAAGTGCAAAATTTAAAGTATTACAATGGATATAGTACGTTATTCTTAAGAGATAGAAATATGCCATCTGGTAATTTTCTGTAGAACTATATAAGATAAACAATTCCACGATACGTTATTTTATTATATCTCAATGGGTTTAGACAGCGTTTTCGTTGAAAGCTCCCAGACGGCTTATTTTTTTCCGAAACTCCCTACAAATTGCGTGAATGTATACAAAATACAAACAAAAACTAAACAAATTATATACTAAAACCTTTCTAGAGAATCACGCTATCCATTGGTGAAAACAGCACGACAATCGGTGCAGTAGTTTTTGAATTTATCGCGAACAGATAGACAGACGCGTCGAAGGAATTTGTTTTATAATATTATGTATAATATTATGTGATCTCTATAGTGTAGATAAATGTTACTTTATAAACAAATTCAGTTCTTTTTTATCAATTCTTTAGAGATTGTGTTGGTATGTGACTTTAACCAATTCTTGTTGTACGAGAATAGAATAGAAATAGCTATGTACACTGCCAGAAGTTGTAAACAAGAGACGAATTATTCAAAGTAACCGAAAATTGCTTATTCAAATTATAAATACATTTAGTTGTAAAGTTATAATTGAGTTTGTGTCGAGAGGACTCTAATTAAAAATGCAAGGCTGTGGGGACTCCCAGCTCTGGGCACAATAATGCGACTAATTTAACACATCCCTCGTGTTTCAACCTGTTTGAACACAATACTACTTCTTACTTGAAAGTTTTTTAAAAAGTGCGTACATTATTGCAAAATATACGGCCTGACAAATAAAATTGTAATAAAGTTATACTTAAGAATAAACCAAAAATAATTTATAGCCTGATTTTTAGGGTTCTTCCTTTGTCTGTCTGTCTGTCAAGACTCTCGGAACGGGGTCTATTTGTCTCGGGAAAGTGTGGAGGTATCGAGTTGAAATTAAAACGATATACTCAGGTCTACCGTCTCTTTTAAGTTTTGAAAATTTTAAGTAAATATTAAAAAATGGAACGGCCGTTTTTGCCACAGATATTTCGACAGTCTCAAGGGCATCAACATTTTAAGGATATTTTCCGTTGACTTAGAACTTTGAAATTTTAATTAATTTATAAGTACCTTTAATTTATAAGTACCTTCTTATACTACAAGTATAGGGAAATATCTGAAAATTGAACATTTTTATAGTTGTTAAAGTTATCAGTCCGGAGGAACCATTGGATTATCCATGCAGGAGAGACTTCAAATTCTCCCATGGCCTGGTCAATCACTGGGTTAATCTTAAACCCGATTGAGTACGCCTGGGATATATTCCAAAAGGATCCTGAGCCAAGTATTCACAGCCCAAGAACATGAGAACCTTCTTAATCTGTTCATCAGAGAATTAAATAAAATGATTAAAATATAGCAACAAGAATGTTTTCTTTTAATTCAAACAGCAGCCAGTATCTCAAAACGGCAGTTTCATATTTAAACCCCTACTAAAACTAAATCTAACCCATTTTTATGTTAAGTCGATAATAGTGCCTAGTATACAAAATATACACTGGAAGTTTCTTATCAGTTCTTCTCCCCATGTCAACGGCCCTACGAACTACTTTAGCTTTAATCCGTTTACCAAGTCTTGATGAAATATCTTTCGTTTCAGTCAATTCCTATGGTAAAAAAATCTATTCCATTCTAATACAACAAGAACTGGGTTAAATCACAAACCAGCAGTGGCAGGCTCATTTGCACAGGATGCCGGCTAGATTATGGGTACCACAACGGCAGCTGTTTCTGCCGTGAAGCAGTAATGTGTAAGCATTATTGTGTTCCGGAATGAAGGGCACCGTAGGCAATGAAATTACTGGGCAAATGAAATGTAACATCTTATGTCTCAAGATGACGAGCGCAATTGTAGTGCCGCTCAGATTATTTGGGGTTTTTCAAGAATCCTGAGTGGCACTGTATTGTAATGGGAGGACATATCAATTACCAGCAGCTGAACGTCCAGCTCATCCCTTATTTTCATTAAAAAAACACAATCTCTAAGAATTGATAAAATAAGAAACGAATTTATTTTCAAATTAACATTTATCCACATTACAAACAGCATTGGATGTTTACTCGAACAAACTATTTCCTTACGCGAGTGAAACTGCGTACTTTGAAAATAAGTTGCTGTTTTCTACAATCTCAGACAAACAAATAAAATATTATACGTTGCAGCTACTGGAGTCTTACTAGCAGTCGCTTTAACAAAGAGACTATTATAACACTTTGCTTGAACTTAATGATTTCGAAACATTACTTTCAGCCTAGCGAAACTCTAAGAAAAAAGCGATTCACTCGATTGTATGAAACGTGCAGTCACTGATAGATTGATAGATTACGGCTAGAATCTTTTAAAGTAACATATTAAGCAACTGTTCGCTTTCAAACTTAACCAAATTATACTCCTTCGCCAATCGCCATACAGTAATTACTACTATTTCAAACTTAAGTCAAATCACTGCACGTTTCATACTAAACTAAATTTAAACTTTTACTTAGTCCCGCCCCTTATTATGTAGTATTTACATCATTTTTGTTATATTTGTTCTTCTCTACTGCTAAATGACTCTACCTTCTGTACTGTGCCATATTCTGAACGTGCTATGGACGTATTAGGCACCGAAAGAAAAAAGGGTCACAGTGTGAATGCTCTTGTGTTGCAAGAAAGTGTGGGCAGAAGTGATCACTTAAGATGTGGTAACCCCTACGCTCATTTGTCTTCCTTTTCCATAAGTAAAATGTTCAATAGAACAATATAAAAACAACAGTCTATCACACTATTTGTTGACGCTCCATGCGTGGCACGCGACAGTATTTGGTCTGGCTAGTCCTCGGTTAAGTTAGTATTTTGTTGGGGAATTTTGAAATGTACTTAGAGATATACCTGAACAACTTAATACCAGAACATGTTCAAAACAAGTGTGTTACGATATTTATAAGAATTATATGATAAATAGTAGTAATTACTTTACGCAAGTGTTATACATTTAATTAAAACACTTTTAAAAGGATTAAAACGCGTCTAATTTGTTGTTATTATTTTAATCTGTTTTTATATTAGACTTTGCGTAAAAGTTACATTTTATTATTATTCTCGTTAACCCCACGTTTCAAGGCCTTTCCAGATCTCGTTTTCAGGGGAGAAAGGTGAAATGAGTCAAGATGGATTGTCATAGTTGTCATTATGAAATTTAGCCTCATTTGTTGCCTCGGAGGTGGTGGTAGTTGCTGTAGACAGATTGTTTTTGGCAAAATTTACTGACAGTGTCCTCGTAGTTTTGGGTTTTGATTTTAAGATTATTGGATCTCAGGTGTTACATAATTATAGACCATCTTCTCTTTTAAAATTTGGATGTTTTTTAATTTCAATGGCCTCATGTACCAGTCCTGGGAGAAATCTATTCTCTTTAACCAAAAACCTTTACTTGGTTGAAGCGGTGTAGTGGTTTGGACGGTCTGTTATGTGTTCACATAAAGCGGACTTCGAGTGACGTCTGTGTTTGATATCTGCAATGTGTTTTTTAAGTCGGCGTAAGATATTGCGTTTGGTTTGCCCAATATAATATAGGCCACAGTCACAGTCCAGTTTATAGACACCCGTATCTTGCAGTGAAATATTACACTTTACTGGTCTCAAGAATATTAGGCGTTCTGAATACTAGTTCAGGAAGGGTCTTAAAACGTCGGGTTAACTTAAGTAATAATAAAAATCTAACTTTCACGCAAAATCAAATGTAAAACCAGTTACAGTTATACGCGCTTCAATCCTTTAAAAAGGATTTTATTTAAATACATAATAGTTTATTTTTATGGAAATAAGGGACGAGAAGATCAGGACTTTCAGCTGATGGTAATTGATAAAAACGCCAAAAATTCAGAGTTGCACTACAATTGCGCTCGTCACCTTGAGACATAAGATGTTAAGTCTCATTGGCCCAGTAATTTCACTAGCTACCGCGCCCTTCAGACCGAAACACAATAATGTAGGCATATTAATGCTTCACGGCAGAAATAGGCGCCGTTGTGGTACCCATAATCTTGTCGGCTTCCTGTGCAAAGGAGCCCACTGGTAAAAAAAAACGTTTTAATAGAAAGGTAAACTGTAATATAGAAAATAATTTTGAAAAACTTTTAATTTGTGTCTATTAATATTTTTATTCATGTTTGGAATAGATTCATTAAATTGTTGTATTGTTATCTGTATAAGTGTGCGAAATTTCACTTCATTTAGGTGCGCGTGCAGCGTTCTGTAAATGTGTATTATTTTACGTGTATTAAAAGATTGCTTATAATTAAGATGATTTAAGTGAATGTATCTGAAAGCTATTGAAACAATCTATAAGATCATGCAAAATAAACCATTTTATAAGCAAAATAAGGGTCAGAATTTGGTCAAGGAATAGTGTGTGTGAATTTTAGTGTATCTGAAAAATCTAGTGCCCTAGGGCACTGTCGAGTGTTTAAAAATCACGTTCAAAGATTATGTTACATAGAATTATACAAATATAATAAATACGTGTTAAAAATGCTTTTTAATCACAATAATTGCTATTAAGTCAATCTAAATTTGTCCAAAATTTTATTGACAGATTATGGTTAAAGTACTCATGTTTTAACTGTCACTTACATCAAGCACCGCATGCCTTTTTACAATAAAAACATTTCATATGAGTCAATCTTACCTTTAGCTTAGCTTATTTTAAATATTTTCTACGTTTTGCTTTGGTTTTCTAACAATGTGTATTTTTTAAATTTGAATTTGACAGAATTGTCATTTGTGAAGTTAAATTTAATCATGAATAAAAGTCCTCCTGTATAATTGAATTAGGTATGCTTCTTTAGTTATAATTAAAACAAAGGCAATAATGGAGCATAATATTGAAAAATCAAAAGCTAACTCTACCGCATAGCTCTCAGCGGCCATGTCGTCGTTAATTAAAAAATCAAGTAAAACCGACAGAGTCGTCACAGAATATATAATAGTCTCGCAATTAGAAGCGAACACAATTAGCGCGGGTAAAAATAGCGTCTGGGGCAATCTGCCGTGTGACGCAAGCCTCGCATATCAAATAGTTTTCTTTGAAGTCTGTTGACGACTTTAATTAAAGTGAGCGATAAACGTTGAAGTGCGTTCACATCACTACGTTCATATTCTTTGTGAATGAATGATAGGGTTCTAAATTAATAAAGGACTAAAAAATAAACGTTTAGTTTACCAAACAGTAATGAAAATTAACCAAGTAATTACCTATTGTATGGGAAGTCTTTCTTGCCAATGGGCGTGACATAGTGGCACGAAAGTAGACACGAAAATTCTGTATATTTATAAGATTTGAAATATTATAAAAAAAATAGACATTCCAGAAGTTTATGTCTAATAAACTCAATAAACCGTGTCTGAACCAAGACTATACGCGCAAACATAAAAGGAATTTGTACCGATTTTTGTGTCACAAAATATAAATTTTCAAGTTTTATTTTTGAAGTGAAAACTTTTTCAGCGGCGTTGAGCACTTTTGTTGGGATGGGTTTTTTTTTTATGACAATAAGGGACGAGTCGAGGAGGACGTTCAGCTGATGGAAATTGATACGCCCTGCCGCAGTGCCGCTTAGAGTTCTTGAAATACCCAAAAATTCTGAGCAGCACTACAACTGCGCTCATCACTTTGAGACATAAGATGTTAAGTCTCATTTGCCCAGTAATTTCACTAGCTACGGCGCCCTTCAGACCGAAACACAGTAATGCTTACACATTACTGTTTCACGGCAAAAAAAGGCGCCGTTGTGGTACCCATTATCTAGCCGGCATCCTGTGTTAAACATGTTAAACTCACGTCAGGACATGTGGCCTGATCGAAATTTCGTAAGAGGGTCGTTGAAATTATGGATGAAAGAATGTGATTGCGAGGCAGAATAACCGTGAGGCCAAGGGATCGAATCTAAAATATTTTTACAGTTTATTATGGATGAAAGTTGATTTTTCTGAGAGATAAACTTTTTAATGTAAAATAATATTAATTGTAATAGTTCTGAAATCTTAAATTTCTTATGTCACATAAAAAGTAATTTTGTGTACGATAGCGCAATAAAAGAATATTGTATTTAACCATATTTATATATAATAAATAACCCAAAGTCAGAGTTCTGGTTCTTCTTTGACCTTGAACATAAGATTTCTCGCTTCAAGGAACAAATGATTTTAGCGCAATCAATGAATATTGTTTTTATCCACATAAATGCTAGTACTTTTGTACTGGTAAATAAAACAATTCGTGCGATATTATTCCCTAACCATTCCAAAAATTTAAAAAATTATCAACGTTAATGTTCAAGTTTTCACTACTACCGGTAAGTAACCATTACTATAACATATAACTAACTCCCCGTCAGGAGACGTTGTTATCTGGTATATTGAGCACCGTCTGCAAATCCAAAGTTACAGAAAAAAATATCAAATTCATAGCTTCATGCATTTTTTTATGAGAAAGAAGAAGTATCAAGACAAATAAGTGATACACCGTACACAACATATTGTAGTGCTACTCAGGGTTTTCGATATCCAAATTTCTGAGAGGCATTGCAACTGTACTCGTTCGTCTACTTGAGGCACGAGATGTTTCATTATTCGAGGAATTTCACTAGCTACGGCGTTATTTGAACCGAAACACAAACATTACAAGTGCCTGCAGATAACTGATTCGCGGCAGGAAAAGTCAGTACTGTAGTACTCATATAACTGGCAACCTGTGCTAAGAAACGTAATGTGAGTCGGATTCACTTACGAAGAGTCTTAAGTGGGTGCACACACATAGTGTTATGTTTGTAGAATAGGCGTATGTTAGATATTGTAATAAGTATAACATTGTAATATGATTATTATATGAAATAAAGTAAAATAGAACTTTCTAGATTAATGAATCCAAAGATAAGAAGAACAAATAAGCAACAAGAAGTAAAAATGATTAACACCTCAGCGTTGCCTCTCTGAGATCAATCAAGACTGCATTTTTATTGTCCGGATTTGAAATCCTAGGTAATCTATTCGTTATAGTATGGTAGCGGTGATTGTAATGTATTTCATAGGGGTTGAAATCATGTGTCATTCTAGCAACATGTACCAGGACTTCCAATGCAGTTTAGAGGTTAATTATTAAATATGAAAATTATTGAAAATGGCGCACAAGTTTTTTTACACGAGCCTAATATTGCACAAACTTAGATAGAAATATCAAAAGTTATCGAGTTGCCGCTTAAATGGGTGGGAAAGGTACTGTATACTTGTAATATAATTTTCCTTCAAGAAATGCCAAAGCTATAATATCATGATTTTTATTCTTAGGAATTTTATTTAAAGAAATAAACATATTGACTATTGCTTCTCAATATATTCTTGATAATGTTTTGTATGTACAAAGGCACATAAGTGCATTTCCTAGAAACTGTCATAACCATAATGTTAACACCAGGAACAAACAACAATAATAAACTTATAATGCCTACTACTTGGATAAGTCGAGTTATTGTTAGTTACTCTTGTGGGGCGATGTATATGTTATAATAACCAGATCTCAGAAAATGTTCAAAACAAATGTAGTATGAAATTCAAAAGAATTGTTAAAAAACGTTTGTGTGGTAAAGGTTACTATAACATAAATAACTTTCCTAATGATACCACAGATTGGGAATGGAGCGACCGCCCTCAGGCTATTAAATAATAAATCTTATTGTACGATTTTACATTGTAAGCATATTTTTTATGAAAAAAAAGAAGCTCGCAGAGTTTGTTGTGTGCATTCTGCTCACGTAGGAATGGGTGGTAGTTTTTGAGTTTCAATAGGTGATATTATGTCCTATTTTGATAAAAAATATTTGAATATTTGCAAATTACAATTTGTGAGCATTGAAACGAGAAAGACTTGCACTCGAGGGTGAGTTAAATCTGTGCCTATTACAATGCAGCACCACCAGGGTTCTTGAAAACTCCAATACTGTGAGAACCCTAAAATTGTAACTCAAATATTGCATGCATAATACAGCCCATCAAACGTCCTACTGGAAATATGTGTATAAATTGATTGCCAATTCATTTGAAAGGAAAAGATAACTTACATTTTACGAAACAAGTAAAAAGCGGCCAAGTGCGGTTTGAACTCGCCCATGAAAGGTTCCGTAGCAGCAAGTAACATGATATAATATATATATTGATTCATTCGGAACGTCAACAAGTGCACACCATTACTTGCTCACTCCAAGTTATTTAATTCATAAATAGTGTAAAGGGTTACCGTTCTAGTCAAAAACTTTTATTACCTTAATCTAAAGAAAGTTAGTAAACCAGTGGCATAAACAGAATTACAGAAAGTGTTCAAATAGTGCAACAATAATCAATATAATTTGAAAACAAAGTGTCGAAACCATTATAAACATTTGTAACTACCTACTAGTTTATTCGTCGCGTCGCGAGCTCGCCGTCGCCTTGTCGCTGACCTGTGTACCACGAAACTGTGATTTTCGAACGATAGCGACTGTCGCAATTGTAGCGGATCCATTGGTAAAGGTTCTTTTATAATATGAATTCGAAACAAAATATTCGTTGTGCTGCTTGTACAAATACTATTAGTGATAAGAGATACATAAGTTGCTCTGAATCAAAATGTGTAAAACGATTTCATCTTACTTGTGTAAATATCACAAGTATACACACCGATTCGAAAAATACCTGGGTATGCCCAGATTGCTCGTCTGTGTCTAAAAAGGGCGAAGATAATAGTGCGACACCAGCTCAAAGAGATGAAAACGTTACGATTAGGAAACCTAAAGTGACTAACCCCACTTCAGTGAACCAATTGCAAGAACCACCGTCACCCTTAACGATGTTGACAGATGAAATCTGTCTGCTTAGGGCTGATATTGGTGCAATGAAAAATGAGTTTGATGTGCCTATATTGGCACTGAGACGCTGTGAAAATAAAGTCGAAGAATTGGCTAGCACTATTGTTAAAAATGAGAAACGTCTTAAGGTAGCAGAAGAAAAAGCAACTAAGGTTGAGGACTTGTGTATGCAAAATGAAGTACTCCAAGGGCAAATAAATTCCTTATACCAAACAATGATGGCAAACGAACTAGAAATTTGTGGGATACCTGAATCGCCCACTGAAAACCCGCCTCATTTGCTCCTGACTATGGCTGCATTAGTAGGATCTAAGCTGACGGATATCGATCTCGATCATGTCGTTCGAGCAGGGCCCCGAGTTCCCACCTCCAGCAAACCACCCAGGCCTTTGGTGGTGCGATTTCTACGCCGTGAAACCCGTGACTAATTCTATAAATCAGCTAAGTCAAGACGATTATCGACCGCGGATGTTGGTGTTACTGGTTCACCCAAAAATATATATGTGAATAAGCGATTGACAAAATCCAACCGAATCTTATTTCGTGAATGCAGAAAACGCTTTAAGGATGCTGGATTTAAATATTGTTGGACAAAAGGAGGCTCTATTTTGGTTAAGAAGATTGATGGTAATGGCAAAGGCTCCGAAGTCATTAATATTAAAAGATTTGAAGATATTGATCGCGTTCTCGGTTCTCAGAATTTGCTTCCAGACCAACAGCAACAAGAATAAGTTCTTCGTGATCTCTTTATGTACTTTTGATTTGCATAGTTTATTTTTGGCTTTTTATTTTGTTAATTACTTTTTCAATACAAACTATACACGAAACACACACACACAACATATAACACAACACAAAACACTCACGCTACCTTCCAAACACCAACTGTTTTATCACATTTAAATATTCACTTCATCTGTTATATCTCTCATAAATACTTAACCGAACTAGTAAATTTAAGTAAATTACATATTATATATTATACTACATCTGGACTATTTTGGCAAACGTTCAGTATGGATATTTTTCCAAATCTTATGATTGATAACCATGACAATGGCTAATTCGGAAATTCTTAGAGAACTCGATACGCCCGATGACTTTTGCCATATTGCACATAGTCCTGACTGTTCTAGAACTCTTGTTAACACTAAATTTGATATTAAAATTCTGACCTTTAATATCAGAAGTATCCAACGTAATTCGATAGCTTTTTGGTGACCCTGTCTAGATTTAGTATGCTCTTTGACGTTATAGTATTGACCGAATGCTGGATATATGAGGACTCTACCATACCCCAAATAGAGGGTTACAATTTTTTTAGAACTAATAAATACATAAATAGAGCAGGAGGCGTAGTTGCTTATGTAAATGAACGTTGGTCACCGCAAGTTGATGAGCCCGTTTTTGAAGATGCAAATTGCTTAAAAATTACTTTAAAAAATCAACTTGTCGTACTAGCCCTATATCGATCGCCGTCATTTATAAATACATCGCCTTTTCTAGATTCTCTAGCTACAGTAATCCAAGATATTAAAGATGCTGGTTGTGTAATTGTTGCTGGGGATATTAATATTAATATTTGCTCTAATGATGATAGTCAAATGGCTACTTGCGCGAAATATCTGTGTTTGTTAGCAGAGCTAAACCCTCAGCCTATCGTAAATAAACCTACACGAATTAATTCGTAACTAGATCACATTCACGTAACTTCTAAGTACCACTCGGAGTCAGTTATTTACAAATCAGATATTACAGATCATGATATTGTAATTGCCGGAATAGTAACTAAAGATACCAAACAACATAAAACTTGCAGACTCACAAAGAATTATAATCTAGAGCGCATTGTAGAAGAATTAAGACAGGCTGACTGGACAAAAGTCTATAATAGCAATGATATAAACAAACCAGTATCTATTTTTGATACTATTCTAACAAACATTATAAGCAAACATTTAAAAGAGAAACGAATAAGTCGATCCAGAATTACTTTCAAGCCTTGGATGACGCCTGGTCTAATTAGGTGTGCTAGGCACAAAGATCGCTTACATTTACACTTACGTAATAATCCCAACAATAACACGGTCAGACTCATTTACACACGTTACCGAAATTTTTACTATGATCTTTTGCGAAAACTAAAAACAAACATGAGTCATTTGAATTGGAAAAAAACAAACACGACCCTAAAAAGCTCTGGAACAGTATAAGAACAATTTCCCACTCCAAGAAAATAAATCAAGTACCACTAGAACTCACCAATATTAAAGATACTGTAACGGAATCTCTGGATTATTCCAATGAATATTTTGAAGGCATTGGTAAAACTCTTGCCAACAAGATACTCACAGCATGCAATGAAACAGAAGTTTCACTCGCTAGTAAGATAATACTCGAAAATGGGGCGCTCAGCAGAAACCTCCACGTGTGGGCGGAGGAGTGGATCCACAAAGAAACCTCTTTGAGGCGTTCTGAATGGAGCGACACCTACCTCCCCGGTGCGCCCTGGTAACATTGGTCCAGTGATTGATTAGTTATTGTGCTCGATTTTCACTAACCGTGCGTAATGGCTGTCTCTTGCTGGCTAACGGCTTATATCTGCTCGACTCTTCCGGCGGTTAGTGGGTGCCAACCGGAAGATTTTATAGCATCCACCTGCGTTTTGGCCTGCGCAGTTGATCGCCGTACGCGGGGATGACGGAATCCTGGGGAGCTGAGCGGGACAGGGGTCGGGGTTTAGTTACCCCTGTAACGTAATACGCTCTCTTTGGCCCTGATTTCAAGCTAAACGGTAGCCCCGTGAGTAGCCGTCACGTGGGTAACACGTGACCATTACCTATATATACCATTACCATATTACACGGGGTTGGTCCCCTAAGGGGAAGGTGCTCGGCCATGCTGACGGGGTAAGAATGGGTGGAGGACCTGGTGGATTCGATCGATCTACCAGCCATCCATCTCGAGCTCCCGATGTCGCGCAAGAGGCCAACCAGCTGAACCTATATTTCCTTCGTAGCCCGGTTAAGTTAACCAACCCCAGGTGCGGGCTCCGTGGAGGGTGGGGAACACGGGGAATGAAATCTAACCCGGTTTTAACATGGAGAATAACAGATCCAACAAACCCCTTAGAATGGGACCTGGAGGGAAACCAAAAGGTACCATAACTGGTTCCTTGGTGGAGAAATCTACCAAGGATACTAACACATCCGGAGAGTGTTCAGCACCTACTGGCATCCGGAGCATACTGGCGAAAGAGCCATCAAAGGCCCAACCGTCTATGGGCACAGACACTGCGCAAGTGGTGCCTGCCCAAGCAGTCAGTAGACTGGAGGCTGGTTGGACCCTCGTGTCCTACAAGGGCCGAAAGCAAGACAAGCCCTGTATAAGGGAAAGTCAAACGCAACCGGCACCTACGAATCACCATCGTCCCAACAGGAGACAGAGGCGCATAGCAGCCCGCCTTCGCAAGGCCGAAGCTCAAAACGCCAAAGCCCCGATGACCTCCTCAACAACAGAACCTCAACCCAGCACCTCTCGTGGTTCAGAAATACCGGGGAACCAAACCCGAATTGATTCCAGAAAGGCCCCAACAACCAACAACCGAGGGCCTCCTTCCAACAAAGTCAGTGCCGTAGCCCAACCCTCTGTACCGACCAAACGTTCTCGTCTGGACGATACTAACTCTCCTAGGGGGGACCATAAGAGGGCAAGACTATTGAACCGGCCTAAACCTACCACATATGCCAACGCCGCGAAAACTGATCCAGTTGTAGCAATAACATCCGTCACAACAGGGCACATAGACGCAAATGCAGTCCAGTTTATACAAAACAAACTTGAAGACAAGCTGATGGCCGCTATTCTGGCTGCTATAAGTGAGGAGAGAGAAGGGCCTGCTTTTCTGGGCAAGCCAATCTATGACGGGGGCGTCCTGAAACTGTGGTGCTCCAATCTCAACACACTTGAGTGGCTAAAGGCAGCGGTCCCAGAAATTACACTACCAAATGGAGACAGCCTAACTGTAAAGAACATGTGGGAAGTCCCTTACCGCATAAGGTGCGGAATCCTGCTGCCTGGAGTGTGGAGGGACACCAAGGCGATCGGTGGCATGCTTAGGTTCCAAAACTCTTGGGCCGAGGTAGACTGCTGGTTGCTACATGCTCTTCACCATCACAATGATGACACATTCATCATCGTAAGCGTTCCGGAGGAGAAAATCCCCATAATAATGGAACATGAGCGCCGGCTATCGTTTATGCTGGGCTCAGTTTACATGAAATTCCAGGGGCCAGGTGGAAAATTTATTGAGCCCCCCCCCCCCCTCCAAGGATGCTAACGATGAGGCTACTATTCAACCTGCAGAGCCAAACGAAGGCCATAACACTGCACCACCGGAACCGATGGAAACACAAGGGAATAACCCAGCAGACGGAACCTGTGCCGCAAGCTCCCCTTCTGAGGAAGCGCTCGACAGCCTGAAGGAGCTCGAAGAGCTTCTGGCTTCGGGCACCAAGGGCGATGCCGACTGCACTAAGGGTATCGAAGAACTCTGCATCAGGGACGGTGAGGAGGGCTTGCTATCTAAAGATGGCATCCCCTTCTAAGTGCAGTTTTATACAAATAAACCTCCACCATAGTGAAACCGCAACGGCTCAACTTCGGAAATGGTTGGAGGTTAACTCTACTGCTCTCGCCCTAATCCAGGAGCCGTTGGTTAGACGAGGCCGCATTTGCTATCTCTCCAATATTGGAGGTAAGATCATACATTACTCAGGGCCAGAACATCCTAGAGCCTATATTTACATTTCAAATAACCTACATGTGCAATCCCTAACAGACTATTGTTCCAGAGATTTATGCGCTATAAAACTACTGCACCAGAAAGCGATCGTGGTCGCCTCAGCATACATGCCGGATGGAGAAGAACCACCGCCAGAAGCTCTCGTCAGACTGGTGAACTATTGCGAGACCACCAAGAGCGAGCTGATAATAGCTGCAGACTGCAACGCACATCACCCGCTCTGGGGCATACAGACACCTAACGAAAGAGGTAAGCAACTTACTGAATACCTTTTCACTACTAACCTTAATATTTTAAATGTAGGGTCAGAACCCACCTTTATTAACAAGAGGAGCAAAACAATTATTGACATTACCCTGGCAACGGAGGGTATGTCTAATTCTATATCCAACTGGCATGTCTCGAAAGAAGCATCTTGCTCAGATCACAGATGGATACTCTTTAACCTGAAGGTAAACACTACTAAACATCGTCGCCCAGGAGGAAACCCCGCAGAACGAACCTCATCCAATACAAGATGATGATGGAATCACGTCTGAATGAGGGAACACTCTCTGACAAGATAATCGGCGTTGATAACATCGAAAAACAAGTATCACAAATCAGTGATCTTATGATAGCCAGCTATCACGCTACATGCCTCCTCATCTCCCCCCAATCTGACAAACCTAAACCCCAGCCATGGTGAGGACCTGAACTGGAAAGGCTCAGGAAAAAAGTGAGGAGACATTTAAGCCACGCAATGAACACAGGCGAACAATACGACTGGGATATCTACAAGGAAAGTAAGTCTGAATACAAGAAACGCATCAGATACAGAAAATCTGAAAGTTGGCGTAAATACTGCAATGGCATTCAATGCCAAAACCAAGCAAACAGGGTAAGAAAAATGGTCTCCAATCAACCTAGACACATTCTGGAATCCTTGCGAAAACCTGATGGCGATGACGACTTTCACTAACTCACCGGTAGAAACAGAGCGTGTATTAACAGAAACGCACTTCCCAGGCTGCAAAATAACGCAGCAAACGGAGTGGGTGGTTGAAAACACAACTGCTGAAGAAGCTGACTGGCAACTGGCCCATAAGGTTGTGACAAATGATAAGACGAAGTGGGCTATAAATTCCTTCCACCCCTTTAAATCGGCGGGACCGGATGAGATCTTTCCCGCTTTATTGCAATGGGGAGGAGAGTCCCTTCACATCCGGTTAACTAACATTGTCAGGGCATGTCTAGCGCATGGATACATCCCCAGGAAATGGAGGGAGGTGAAAGTAATCTTCATACCGAAGCCGGGTAAAAGCGACTACTCTAATGCGAGATCATACAGACCCATCAGTCTCACCTCTTTTGCCTTGAAGACTCTAGAAAGACTGTGCGAAAGAGAACTGAGGGAAAATTACCTGCGGAATATACCCTTACACCCCAGTCAACATGCGTACAGTCAAGGTAAATGCACTGAATCTGCACTACACGCTGTAACGAACGTTATAGAAGGTGCACTTTCGGAAAAGATCTTTTGTCTAGGAACCTTCCTGGATATCGAAGGAGCTTTCGATAAGACAAAATTTACAAAAATGAAAGAAGCCCTACAACGACATGGTGTACGTACAACTCTGACATTATGGATTGAAAACATGCTTAAGCACAGAGTAATTTTACTGAAGGTGAAACGCAGAAAGCTTTAGTTGCCAAAGGCTGTCCCCAAGGAGGTGTAATTTCACCTCTTCTATGGTACTTGGTTGTTAATGATCTGATTGCCACCGTCAACGAAAACCACTACTATACTGTAGGCTACGCAGACGACCTAACTATACTGATATGCGGAAAGTTTGCCAATACTGTATGTGAAGTAACAAATGCGGTACTTAAAATCGTGGAAAAATGGTGCAAAGATAACGATCTAACAGTTAACCCAACAAAAACGGAACTGGTATTGTTCACAAACAAAAGAGTTCTAGGTAATTACAAACTGCCGAAACTGTTTAACACTGAACTCCAATTAACAAGCGAAGTAAAGTATTTAGGCGTAATACTTGACAGCAAACTAAACTGGGGCGCCCACATAGATGCGAAGATTAATACGGCTACAATATCCTTCTGGCAATGCCGTAGAATGATAGGGAAGACATGGGGTCTTGCCCCGAAAATCGTACTATGGCTTTACACAGCTGTGATACGGCCTGTGATATGTTATGGTGCAGTAGTTTGGTGGTCACGCACTAGACTTAGAACCACGTGTAATAAACTACAACGATTTCAAAGACTGGCATGTATGGCTATCACAGGATGCATGCGTACTACACCTACTGCAGCCTTAGAAACAATGCTAAATCTTCCGGCTCTACACGTCTTTACAAAACAAGAGGCGGCCTCCGCCGCAGTAGGGTTGAAGACACTAAATCTTTGGAGAACCAATCAACCCGCACACCCAGAGGTCCTAACTGAGGTGATTGAAAAGGAGCCTCTGCTGCTCGCGGTAAGTGACAGGTCTCCAAAGGAATACATATTCGATAAGAAATACAAAATACAGTTGTATGAAGAACCAAAAGAGGACTTTAATTTTATAGACCTCAGGATTTTCACCGATGGCTCGAAAACAAGATCTGGTACAGGATACGGAGTGTTCTTGGAAGATCTAAATATAAAAATAGCCGCACCACTAGGAGCTCAGAACACTGTCTTCCAAGCAGAGTGCATGGGTATCATAGAAGCGGCCACAGCTACTTTGGTAAAGAAAGGTAAAGGATTACTCAATCCGCATCCTCTCAGATAGCAAATCAGTACTACAAGCTCTACAAAGCAACACTATCACCTCAAAGCTAATATACGACTGTCACCAGTATCTGACGGAGTTATGTGCAAATGGCAACCAGGTAACTCTTCAATGGATAAAGGGTCACAGTGACTCACGCGGCAACGATGCTGCGGATGAACTGGCCAGGAAAGGGCTCGGAGATGATAGCAATAGGACCAGATCCAATCGTCCCCCTCCCCTCTAGATGGCCTACAATGGTCATACGAGAACATACCAAGGAATTACAGAGTAAATACTGGACGGAAGTGAGAGGGTGTAGACAAGCAAAAGAGGCCCTACTCCAAGTAGACTTCAGGCTCTCTCGCAAGCTACTAAAACTCCCACGCCAAAGATTACGTAAATTAACCCATGTTATAACGGGCCATGGCCCTTTTAACAAACATCTGTTTAGTATAGGTATCACCGACAGCCCGCTGTGCAGAGCCTGCATGGAGGCAGAAGAGACGGCCGCACACATCATTCTGGAGTGTAGGAGTGTGGCCACTTACCGGGCCAAACACCTGGGGTCACCGAGGACTCTCCCCGAGGTGACATCAGAGGTTTGATTAACTACCTTGAGGAGCTGGGATGGCAAGATTAGCTGCCCACCTCACCACTCAAAATAGGCGCGCCATAGTCGTCGAGTTGCGGATAGTAGCCCGTGATAACCTATAACCTATAACCTACTCGAACATACTCCAGCGCAATCATTTTTCTTAGGACCCACTGATGAATGAGAAATTGAATCCTTGATAAGTAACTCTAATCTTGACAGTGCTCCTGGACTGGATGGAATATCAAACCGCCTTTTGAATATTAGCAAAAAATATATTACTCCCCCCCTGACGAGCATATGTAATCAAAGTTTATCTCAAGGCATTTTTCCTACTGCCTGGAAAATGGCTGCAATTGTTCCTATTCATAAGTCGGGTAACAAATTGAATCCTACGAACTATAGACCGATTTCTTTATCAGGATAATTCTCAAAAATTTTGGAAAAACTAGTACACAAGCGATTGACAAGTTTTCTTGACGCATATAAAATAATATCTGACAGACAATTCGGGTTTCGCACTAAACAATCAACGGAAAACGCTGTAGACTTCGTAACAAAAATTATTTCTTCCAAACTAGATAAGCAGCAAGCATGTATCGGTGTATTTTTAGACCTCGCGAAGGCTTTTGATACAGTCTGTATTCCTATACTTTTACGAAAACTTGAGCTCCTAGGTATTCGAGGTAATTGCCTGAACTGGTTCAAAAGCTATTTAATGTGCCAAACTCAGTGTGTTATCGTGGATCATAATAAAAGCAATCCAAGTACAATAGATTTTGGCGTCCCCCAAGGAAGTATATTAGGCCCCACGTTATTCCTTTTGTATATAAATGACATCAAAACTAAAGTATCCAGTTCTGACGTCATCTGTTATGCCGATGATACAGCTCTTTTATTTTAAGGGAAAAACTGGGATACTGCACTACACACAGCGGAACAAGGAAAGAGGAATATTGCAACTTGGCTACAAAATAATCTTCTCACCTTAAATCTCACTAAAACACAGTACATCTGTTTCCATAAAACGAAAACTTCATCCCCTTCCCACATTTTTGATATTAAAGTCCACACATGTCCTGTTGCTCTATCTGGCCCTTGCTCTTGCAATAGTATAAGTAGAACTACTCATATAAAATACTTAGGAGTCGTCATGGACGAAAACTTAAACTTTAAGCAACATCTTAATACAACAGCGAAAAGAGTCCGCAAGCTGATCTATATTTTTAAGAACTTACGCGCTTCGGCATCTTTAAATCTGCTAAAAACCATTTATTTTCCAATCGGTCAATCTGTATTATCTTATTGTATCACCGTATGGGGAGGGGCGGCTACTTCACACATGATACTCTTAGAAAGAGCACAGAGAGCTGTCCTTAAAGTGATTTTTAAAAAACCTATTAGATACCCAACACATAAACTATATAAAGACTTAGAACTTCTTTCTGTCCGAGGTATATTTATCTTGCGTGTTATGACAAGCATGCATAAGGAGGTCTTGAATTTGCCTAATTATAAAAACCTGCTAGATAGCCGTTCGTACAAGATTCCAGCACCAATAATAAATACAACATTTGCAAGTAGATTTAGCCCATTCTGACATACAACAAGGTAAATTTAAAATGTTCTATTAGAAATTGCTCGGTCCATCAGGTCAAATTTAAAATACAGAGATGGTTACACACACTCACTTATGCAGACATGGAAGCTATTCTTAAAGTGATAGCTTAGCATTCATATAATGTTAATACTTTGTAACATGATTAATCAAATACTCACACTCACTCACACCCACCCTCACACATACACACACACCCAGAGACACACACGTGTACACACACACATATACAGAGTGCACTTTTTGACCTTTCGGTTCATATTGTTAACCTTAGGATGTAAATTGGTTGCCTACAGGACAGGCTACGCCTAGTGTAGGGACCAAATATAATGTAATATTATGTGATAAAGTGTCTGTATATAATAAATAAATAAATAAATAAAAGTTCTTGTAGTTTGTTGCAACGATTTATGACCTATTAAAAAAACTACTTACTAGATCTCGTTCAAACCAATTTTCGGTGAAAGTTTACATGGAAATCTACATCATATATTTATTTAGTTATATCATTCTCTTATTTTATAAGTTACAGGGACACATTTTACCACTTTGGAAGTGTTTCTCGAGCAAACTTTTCAGTTTAGAAAAAGTGATAGTAGAAACCTCAATATTTGAAGACCTAACCATAGATACTCGACAATAATGGGTTTGATAAAAAATAAATTTGAGTTTCAGTTTTAAGTATGGGAAACCTCCAAAATTTATTGTGTTTTTTCTATTTTTGTGTGAAAATCTTATTGCGGTTACACAGAATACATCTAATTACCAACATTCTACCGTATTGTTCCTATAGTTACGGAAAAAAGTGGCTGTAACATACGGACCGACAGACAGACAGACAGATGTGAGGATTCCTCCGTTTTTTGCCATTTAGCTATGGAATTCTAATAATAAAAAAGAGTTGTAATAACAGAGGTCCTAAGTTGAACTTGAAAAGTATTGAGCTAATATTTATCCAAAAAAATGTATTTTATTTATTAGTATTTAAGTCTCGAAAATAAATAAATAAACACAAGGTGAATGCCAATATTGGGTAAAAGCAATCTCGATAGCGGTAGGGTAGCAATCGACAGTTTATGGGTCCATAACTTTAAGAGGGTTAGATTTATGGGATGTTGAGCCCACCTGTAGTAAACGAATTTTGAAGGTTGCAAATTATATTTATAATATTTAACTCGTATCTGTATCACGTTACTACAGTGATTCAATAATAAATGTATGTTCCTTACTTTATATATGTCGTGTTCGCTATTACTAAGACTAACTGCCTATCCGTACATCTGTCTGTCAGAGGGCTTTAGGCTAAGCGCATACTGAGAAGCAGACGACGCAGGTCCACGTTTAATTATAATTTGTTCAAATTTTCTTTTCATTTCTAAAAACAAACATACAGACTTTCTACTATATTCTCATATGCTCATAAAATACCTATATTTATTTACTGTGTGATTGGATGATGCAACTACTGTAATCAATAACTTTTGATTTGTATTAATTTACTTGTACCTGATTGAATTGATTGAATATTTGACGTTTGAGTATATTTGTTGCATCACTTTACATATACCTAATTGTAATTGAGATGATTCGTAAAACGATGAAATTATTAATGTACCTATATATAAAAGAGTGACAATGAGTTTCTTGCTATTTCTTCTCACTCGCTCAACCGTTTACGAAGTAGCGGTAAATTCAATAAGAAAAAATGTTTTTTTGACATTCATAAGTGTAATTTGCCGTGACCTACATGAATAAAGTGATTTTGAATTATTATGTTTCAAGTATCAGTCCTGGTGTTTAAGATACGATGGTACTGAAATTTAAAAATATAAAAAAAAAAACAAGAATGGACATAAATCGTGGGAGTTGAGTATTTTTTTTTAACTATCTGAATGGAAAACATTACGCAGAAGTTTCCACTGTTTCTAGCATTACCATGCCGAACCGTGCCGAACCGCGCAGACAAACAGGCAAAAATTCTAAATTTATTTTTGTAGCCTTAATAACAGATTGTTTTTTTTAATCTATTGGTTAATTTATAGACGCCTTTATAGGGCGGGGGCGCGAGATGCAGTGACGGGTGCACACCATTGTGTTAGCACATTTACTTACATTAGTACATTTACTTACAATATCCACTACATAATCGACATGACGTGGTGGCTGGATGATTCTCTCACCAGGAAATCTGCTTCATGTTTTTTTTATTTCTTTATTTATTTCAATTAAAATTATTATATATTTTTTATACATACATTTCCATTCATTTTTAGTAATACATATCTTTCCAATGTTTGATCCTTATCAGCAATAGAGTCTATTGCTTCAATAATACAAGAAGTATTTTTTTTTAAATAATTCGGGTTGGTTTCCGTCAAAAGTTCAAGAAATTTAAAAAAACTAAATATGCAGTTATTGTTTTCTTATAAATACAGGACGATTTTTCTCTAATACTCGTAGTTTCCGACTTGGCCATCACCACCCTTCTCAAAAACCACCCTGTATAATAGCTAATAAAATGCTCTCAAAATGCCTTTATGTTATTTACGGTATGTGTGGATTGATGCATTATTTTACTTGAAGTATGTACTCAATAACTATAACTATATTTTTATTAATTTATTTAAATTTTTTTTACTTACTCGTGTAAGGCATTTAGTAATTGACGTTTGTGTATTTAGTTGCATCACTTTGCATATATTGTAATTGAAGTGATTTGTAAATTTAATTGAAGAGCAACCTTAGAGTTTCTTGCTCGTTCTTCTCTAAGGAAATCTGCCTTCCAAACGAGCTGTATGAAAAAATGACATATTTCAGGTGTGATGTAATTTACCTAAGAAATAAAATATTTTTGATATAGATTTTTTGATTTTGACAACACTTGGGTTAGGAGGAATGATGGATCCTCCGTTTGGTCCATAAGTAGTTGGTCACATCAAGTGAACGTGAGCTTTAAACAAATAAATTAAAATACCTCACGAAAGTTTTAATAATTTAGCTATCAAACACTCTTAAATTTCGCTTTCCGTTTGATGTTATACGTTAGATTTAAATCATTTACTCATCCTTGCCCACATGTGGAGTGTGGCCAGTAAGGGCTTTATTTGGGTACCCTTCCTAGTGGGTGGATTATATCTTACGGTATATTTTTTTGTTTTTGTCCCTGCAATTACTGAAGTACACTATTGAAACTATTTTCAAATACTCAAAATATTAATGTTTCGCTGCACGCAGGAGCACAATACACAATGACCAGAGAACAGAGCCCCTCAAATTATTTCAAGATTATTAACTTAATTTCCTCTGACACATTATAAATGAACGTCACTCATTCGTTTTCGCCGGACAATAGCCATTGAATTCAAAACCGACACCGCGTGCTATGGTAACCATGATTTATGTTTTATCGTTTGATTATTTGTTTTATGGAGTAAGAAAAGAAATGAGTCTGCCCTTTACTTGATCGTCAGCTTTGCTGGATTTTAAGGTATGTTAACTTCATGGAAACACCGTGAAAAGAAGTGTTTTTCAGGAGATTTTCTTATGTTGTTTGAATAAGTCACATCCAGAAACAACGTTTCGTTTTTTTTTAATAAAAATAAGGGACGAGACGAGCAAGACGTTGATGGTAATTGATACGCCCTGCACATTACAATACAGTGCCGCTCAAGATTCCTGAATTTCACTAGCTATGCGCCCTTCAGACCGAAACACAATAATGTTTATACATTACTGCTTCACAGCAGAAATAGACGCCGTTGTGGTACCCATAATACGTTCACTTAAATTCCGAAGAGAGGTCAAGTAATTTGCTCGTTAATACACATGAACCAACAAATTAAGCGATATCTCTACTGAGTGAAAAGTATTTTGTTGTGTCTCTTATTTGATTTAGAATTCCAATAGTGCGTTAGCGTATCAACGGTCTAAAAAAGATTGTACGTAACTATGCTTGCTCTTATTATTTTCTAGCATTCAACCGTTAGCGGTTAACTAGCTTCAATAATTAAAGATACATCTAAGTGTGCATATAACTTTCAGGGTTACACATCTTTCATTAATACATCTTTTTCACTATATTTAAAAATTTGTTTGAGGTACAATAGAAAATAATATAAGTAAAACTAAAATGTATCATATGTAAAATAATGTTTTGAAATTAAAACAATGTTTACATTTATTGAATTTTACAACATCCATTTATAAATATTTTGAGCCCCTCAGTACCTATGTAGTCATTATATTCTTTTGAAATCTGACATATTTTGTATTTTCTTTCCTTAGTGCAAAAAATTGACGTTGGCTAATAGTGTACATCGAGGTACATCAATACAAATTTTCACCAGAAAGTCTGGGCTAACAATTTAAGTCTATCAAATTATTATTTATTCTAGTCATTCCCACTATAATATATTAATAAGAACGCATAAAAAATCAAATGATAGAGATGATCATAAATTAACACAATATTATATAAAATGATGGTCACCGTAGTCAAGGCGGAACGTATCTAGATCGATTGGAAGGCTTTGATGGTTGATTTATTGTCGTTTGAATGTACAATTCTCTCGGAGTTAAGTAATTGAAGATGGGTTCGTATTCACCGAGGATCGAACGATTTTGTGGTGCATTTAATAGAGCTTATCTGATGTTGAAGGTATAGTAATTACATACACGATAAATAGGTTATACGTTCATCTTTCTAGAATATAGTTATTTTTCTGCTATTAATATATCATTTCTTTAACTTATTACTGACTTTTTATGTAATATTCTGTTTTATGATATAACATAGTAGTAAGCCTCTGTTTACATAATTACGATCATTCTGATATTTCATGTATAAGCTAATTTGCACCAAGTTTAAGCCTACTATGTAATATAGAGTATTTACAATGGCCGCCTTTTAGAAACTCATAAGAAAACTTTAATGAATTGACAGAAGTTTTCTTATTTTTGTTATTTGTGTGTATGTCTAAATAAATGTTTATTTATTTCTATCAAAAACATTTATGATGCTTAATAATAAATTAGGTTGCTTGAAATAAGTAGAAGAAAACTGACTGGATTCAATAATACCGTTTATTTAATTATTTCTTAAGCCAGCTCCACATTCGCGCGAGAATACGGAGCTGGCTTATGTGAGCAGGATTTGGATGCCCGAGCTAGAATTGGAATTCCTAATTCTGAACCGATTTTGTGGAATATACGTTTAAAGGATTATATAATTAAACTAATAATCCAAGATGCGTGGAAACGTATTAGCACCTAAAATGATGAATTAAAAAACAAAAAATAAGCTTGTCGAAGCAGTTTCCTCTGCGTCCGTCATTATCGAGCGTGAGATCTGTATTAAGAATCTTCCCAATGAAGCTCTCGCCGAGAATGTCGCTGAGATTCTTAGCCAGATTATGGGTGAGGAGCGGGCTTTAATACGTCTTCTCTCCACACCTAACTGTATCTCAAGTGCAAGACCCACCCTTCTCCAATTATCGTTGACAAATCATTGGAGGGGATAGGCAGTGTCAGGTTGTCACTTGTTAGACAGATTAAAATAATGTATGACTGTTATGATTCGTACACATGGTGTAAAAGCATTATCAAATAAAAACAGTATGTATATTTATTTTAGAAATTAAAAAAAAATATTGTATGTATGTAAACACTAAGCATTAACTTAAGTCTTGAAAACTCTCCGTCACCTTACAAATAGGCATTTTATACTTAGCACCTACCTCAACATTGATATTGTAGTGACCCTTCCACAAAAACCTCATTACAAAGAATGGAACAGAAAAAAAAATCATCTCTAACTTTACTTGATTGGTGCAAAATATAAAACTAATATGAATAAATCAAATTTTATCAAGATCATCAGATTCAAAGTATTCAATCTAAATAAAAACAGGTTTATTTAAATATTATTAAACTTTTAAACACATTCACGTGATGACTATATACACATACATACTATAGTACACAATACATATAAAGCATTCATATGATCATTGAATAATAATTTTCGTGCACCGTACATATAGCTGATGTAGGTAATTGTTATATATTACTGTACAGGTAAACGTGCTTGAAGTATTCTTAACAGGATACAAGATATAACAATCGTATCTGACGGTGGCAATGTAAATTGTCTATAAAAGCATTTTGGAAAACATTCCTCACAAGTATGAGCAATAATACATTTATTAATATTAAGATTTGGTCTCCGCTACGCTTCTACTAGATACCGTACTACCTAAGAACTATGGCTTTTTTATTACGGCAACTATTAGATGCATGTGTGCGTTGCAACTTGACACTCAATGGCATCTTTTAAATTTTGTAACATACGCTTCGTGTTATTTTAAATTGAAATTAATTAATATATTAAAATAATTAAAATATTATGCAAAATACTTTCTGATGATAATATGTGATCCCAGTGTCTTTCTTTTTTCTTGTAATATTATTTTTACAAAGTTTTACTGCGCAACCCGGAATTTAATTTCAATTATTAGTAGAGTTTAACAGAATATATGGCACCTCAACGTCGAACATTGTTCGAGACTGGCTGGATATACGCCCATTTGGGTGTAGTATAAGTTGCCGCACTTTGCGACTACGCCTATCTAGTTAGAGAGACCAGTTAGTTAAGACATTTTCTTTATAATTTGCTCCATCAATAAATGTGAGAAGGACATATTTGATAGCTGGTGTTCACAACTCTTCTTTACATTTTCATAAAGTTCAATCATCTCTGCATCTTCTACCGCATTTATCACGGAGAGTGCTCAGAGGAGCTGTTCGGGTTGATTCCAGCAGCCGAATTCCACCATCGGGCGTTACGTACAAAATACCACCCGCATTACGATGACGTCTGGCATTCTACAACCGCGGATATTGCTAGAAATTTCTTGCCTCGCTCAGCCACTTTGTGGAATCAATTACCGACTGCGGTTTTCCCGAACCTATACGACTTAGTGACCTTCAAGAAAAGAGCATACGGCCTTTAGAGCACCTTAACGGCCGGCAACACATCTCTTGGCACCTGATGTCCATGGGCGGTTGCCTCGTCTCTCCCCATCCCACGAGCCATTTGCCCGTTTCCCCCTCTTATATAAATAAAAATAATCAATTTTTAACATCATCATATTTCTAAAAGCATACGCGTTGAAGTGTTGAATCGTGTTTCTCATAAAAACATTCACAACGGATCTTCAGTGTCGTTTGTAATATAAATATGTCACGTCTGTCTCCGTTTTCGGCAATTTGCAAACTTTTGCAAATAGAAGAAATCTTTTATATAAACGATCACTGTCCGTCAGTACAGGGTGTGCTGTTATTGTTTTTAGTACATCTGAAAGAAAATATCTGTATAAAATATATCACATCATATTCATTGCATTAACTTTGAAACAAAGTTTGTAACCAAAAAGAAAAAGGAAAATTCTCTGCCTCATATAGATGTTGATGGTTAGTATTACAGTTGACCTTTTTTTAAGGAAAAAAAGCCGCATTTAAAACATTTACAAAATAATATATGTACAAAGTTGTAACAGTAGATTATTCAACTACATAAATGAATTTTCCATAATATCATTTCGGAACAACCTGTAAGTAATCTACTAGGTACACGGCACTGACACAATAAGCTTGTCCTACTCCACTACGTAGCCACGCCGTAGCCACATCGTAGCCATTCAGATATCGTAGGCATAGCATGAATTTCACCCTCGTAAGGATGATTAAAGATGTTCAAGATTTTAAATTATTTTCTTTAATGTTTATATTGTGTTATTAATGTTGCCACTGTAGGGCCACGCTGTATGTTTGGAAAAATAATACAATAATAATAATAACATAATATATCTTTACCTCACACCGACAACCAAGTCCAGATCAAGTACACTTTCGACAGTATTGAATATTCTCTGCAACAGATTCTTAGCGATGGAATCTTTTTCTGCATTTTTTAAGATATACAAGATAGCTATAAAAGAAAAAATATATCTAAGCTGACAAGTTAACATGTAGGCTGCATGTCTTAACAAAAAACAGATCATAAAAGATATTTAACAATCTTTCAAAGCAATGATAATTAGTAGGAATGTATTCTAGCTTAACAAAAACTGAGAAAATAAAGAATGTATATGTCTACGATGAAAATGTCACTAAAAGTAGTGATTTAGTAGTAGCTACAAAAGGAAAAAAAATACTTACTGTTTTTTAAATCTTGTAGGCTCCATAAAATATTTGATAATTTTGCGAATGTTTAAAACTTTTATATAAATTTAAAAGTTTTATTTAAAAAATGATGTGCTCATAACCACAACATGACAGAACTGAAAACTACATCAATGTGAAGTTTATAATTCGAAATATAACTGTGTTTACTAAGCATGTCTCCCGAGTTGACTCGAATGGACTTTATTCAACCGAACGTGACGACTCAGGCTTATTCGATGTCCACAAAATAAAGTGCTTGGTGGTCCTAAAGAGGTTCACTTCAAAATACATTTTAAGTTTTTAAACTCAAAATATATACCCACAATATTTTAATTTCATATGTAAATCATATTACACTTGAAATATGTCATTTTTTTCATACAACTCATTCGGAAGGCTGGTTTTCTCATAGAAGAATGAGCAAGAAACTCTAAGGTTGTTCTTTTCAAAACAGATTAGGTATAACAACTTCTTATTTTCACTTTACAAATCATTTCAAATACAATATATGCAAGGTGACGCAACGAAAATACTCAAACGTCAAAAACTGAAAGGCTTACACGAGTAAGTAAAAAAAGGGATTGTGTGGTTTTATGAAACCACGGTAAAAGTGTAACTTTTTTTCAAATTATAGACATTTAACTAAAAATTTTTGGAATAATTTTTCATTAAGGGTATAAAAATCGCTTTATCCATCTTAATTTTATACGTGGACTATTACTCATTCCAAATAAGTAATAGTATATACACTACACGGTCAGCTGCTGCGAACTATAGGCGCCACCCGACCGTCACGCGACATGCAACACACAGACGAAAAAAATTGAGACGATGTAATAAAAGTTTCACATTAATGGAATGATAATGTAAAACAATAAAAGTAGACTAAGTCTCTAACTAATATTTTTATTGAACTCTGTGTCTTAGCCCTTCTTAAAAAAAATTGATTGAAATGGATTAAAAATGATGAAATTTGAATACTTTTGAATACTTTCAATTCTATTTCATGTATATATAATTATGCAGTTTACATGGGGTGACTGATTCCCAATACTTTTCAATCAATATTTTTACTCAGGGAGAGTACGACATACATAATACTTAACAATTATTTAGTTTATATACACATATTAATAAATAACAATATTTATATTAAACACTGACAAAAACATACAAAATAGCGTGGAGCACTGGCACAAATGAGTAATAGTCTATTCACTACACGGTCAGCTGCCCCGCCCGACCGTCACGCGACATGCAACACACAGACGTAAAAGTTTGAGACGACACTTTTAAAAAAATTATAAAGACAAGAGTTATTGAGTACAGTAGATGCATTAATGCACACATAACTAAAATAAATAAAGGCTTGATGCAAGCATTTTATTAAATAAAATATTTTTTAATAACTTTAACTTTATCTTTAAGCTCCAGGTTACAAGATCATCCAGCCACCACAAATAGCGCCCGTTAAGGGCAAAAGGGAAGGACTCGCCCCACGAGCAGAAACATTTAAGCGAAATAAAAATAAAATACTATAAGAATTCAACGGTGCTTTGTCTCCATCTCATCATATATATGGAGTATACTAGAGTAGTAGAATAGGCTTACTGGAATATGTGATCCGTATACGATCACGTATATGACGGTAGAGTTTTCGTTCCATAAATGGCGTGATGTACGTATGAATTTGCAAGCCGTCCCAATATAAATTTCTCTTAAAATTCCTCTGCAGTAAATCTTATTTCTCAATTATAGATTACCTGAATGATAATAACAATGCCTAGACGGGTACCAACGTGAAGCAGTTGTGGTAAACATTATTGTATTTTTGTAAGTTGCTGGGTGGGTCTTTACATCTTATGTGTCAATGTGTCGAGTGCATTGTAACGGACAGATAAACTTCCTTGTTCTTGCTGTTACTTCTTCTCATAAAGATGAGAAACCATGAGAGACTGTGAATATCTTTAACAATAACTGAAGTTCATTATATAAATTACTTTTTTGACTACTAATTCAGTATTTTTTCGACAGTTCGAAAACATCAGAGCGTAAATAAGAGACGCGTGAACACTTTTTGAAGTGAAACTTCTTTATGTATGCTTCACTTGGGGAATAACCTGGTGAATGTGTGACGACAGCGTTACGAATGAACGCTAGCGTTACACGAACTGTGATTTTATTGACTTGGTGAGTAAGCTGGTGAATGCGTGACGAGAGCGTTACGAACAAACAACGGCATTACACGAACGGTGATTTCTTGAATTGGAGAGAATTTGGGAGTAAGCTGGTGAATGCGTGACGAGAGCGTTACGAACGAACGCTAGCTTTACACGAACGGTGATTCCTTGACTTGAGGAGCAAGTTGGTGAATGCGTTGTTAGGATAATTTGTCTTAACTTTACTTGTAAACTTGAACAAATTTCGACAACAATTTATATTTTTTGTTTAGAAGAATTCAGGGGTTATATTTTCTGTCATCGTAGTCTATATTGCATTTTTTTTTATTAAATTAACAACATGCTGTATATGGATATCAAATACATCAATGACAAATACGTCCCTTCTATGACGTACCATTTTGAAGCCGATGAAATACGAAACCAACCGGGGCGCTATGAAACACTCATAAAAAGTAATATATTGTTATTACATGCTGTTACTTCCATTATTGGTGAGCGGTTAGTCCTGTACGACCCCATTTTGTTAACTTGATATATTTTGGAATAGCAGATCTTTTTGAAAAACTGTTCACTTCTATTCGCGAATGATGAATATTTTATAACTATACATTATTTGATATTCTATTAATTACTATCTAAAGAAAAGTTTATTAATATACTGCTAATCTAATTGGGTAAATAGAATCGCATGTCATCTCTTCGTTTTTAATTCTTTCTTAAACTAGGTTTTATTTAAGGACCTCTAGCCCTTAGATTAAGGATTGGATTCAACTGCGCTCCACCTAGATACCGCACTACCTAAGAACAATGGCTTTTTATAACGGCAACTATTAGATGCTTGTGTGCGTGGGATCTTGACACGCAATGGCATCTTTAAAATTTTGTAGGATACGCTGCATGTAATTTTACATTGAAATTAATAAAATACCAAATAATTACTGATGCTTTGTGATCCCAGTGTCTTCCCTATTTTTTCTAGTATTATTTTTACAAAGTTTTACTACGTAACCGTGCAGTTTAGTTTCAATTATCAGCAAAGATTAACAGAGCAGGTGCAACGTTTACGTCAAACATTGTTTGAGACTGGCTCGAGTACACCCATTTGGGCGTAGTAAAAGCTGAGACCAAGTACACCCATTTGGGCGGAACGTAGCGGAGACCAAGCCTTAAGCTTTAGCCTATAATTTATGATTTTCTTGACTCCTTATGCTTTCCTGTTTTATATTCAAAATATTTTATAATAATAATATAGCTTCATATTCTTGTTGTAATCAAAAGCTTAAATAAGTATATTGCCGGAAGGCTCTACTAAAATAACATAATCCGAAAATCCATTAAAAACTTTTAGCTTCTCATTAAAAAACGTATTAAAAGTGAAAATTATGTAGTCATGGGAACCAATCAAATTAAGCCGTGATTGAAGGGTCGTATTTGATGCCTCTTTATTTTAATGACGTCATTCCCGGATTGAACTGATTTCCACATTTTATGTGGCACGATATAGCTGTTAGTAGCCTCTTTCTAATTATTTAACGTTTTATTAAAAAATCTGATACCCACTTACTAATAAATATTGTTGATATTTTGGTTTTATTTATATTTTGATAGAAAATATAATATCATTATCTGGAGCGAATTAGCCATTATAGTCTTAAGATTGTAAATTTAAACTTAAATAAAAACCAATAAATAATTTTTATTTTTATTTATAGAATAAGTGTCCCTACTTGATAACTTTTATGGTGTATTTCTGCTTGTACAGCTTACTTAATTTTATCTGTTGTGTGCGTTTATTTTATATTAGCACACAAATTAAATTTAAAAAACAAGGTTTATGAACGATGCAGGACTCGAAACCGTGAAATGACAATGCAGTACCGCTCAATATTCATGAGAAACCCAAAAAACCCAAAACCCAAAAGCTGTGGAATGAGCGGTACTGCATTGTGCGGTGTTTCCGGGACGATACGACATGGGTACCTTCAAACAAAGCGCGTACACCTTCCTTAAAGGCCGGCAACGCTCTTGTGGTTCCTCTGGTGTTGCAAGAGACTGTGGGCGGCGGTGATCACTCAACAGCAGGTGACTCGTACGCTCGTTGGTCCTCCTATTCCTTAAAAAAAAATCTGAGTGGCATTACAATTGCGCTCGTCACCTTGAGACGATGTTAAGTCTCATTTGCCCAGTACTTTCACTAATTACCGAAAAAAAAAACAAACTTATTATTATAATTAAAAACTTATTACATATATTAAATTTCAAACAAACAATGCTGGTTCTTACTGCGTTCTTATTTTCTGTTGAGGTTAGGGTTATTACGACATATTATATGCGATGTTTGTATTTCATACTCATAGCATTCATCTATTAATGTAGTTAAATATTATATTATTAAATCTTGATATTTTTTATAAAATTCCTAAGTATTTTATGTATTTTAAATTACATCCATGCTATGTTGTTGTTATCATATCATATGTATTTTTATTCTATGTTTGTTCTTTCATCAGAACTTGATATTTTTCTTCATATTAAATGATATATTGTCAGATTGGTACCAGATTGGAACTATAATAAATAATAGTTAAAATAAACTAAAAAACACGCTTTTTATAGAAAACCGAACTAAAAAATAGAAAATAAATTTTATTAAATTTAAAATAAGAATAGTGTAACAATTTCAATAAATATAAATTAATAATAGTGTGAATAAAAAAAAATATTTTATTTAAAAAAAAGCGTGAGCTGTATGGTGTCAATAGTTATAAATATTTTATTGACAGATATGAGTAGAGTGATTATCATTTTCATAATATCTTAAAAAGCACCCCACGCTTTTTTTTAAATATTTTTTTTTATTCACACTATTATTTATTTATATTTATTGTAAATTTTAAACACTATTCCTAATTTAAATTTATTAAATTTTTTTTTAGTTCGGTTTTAAATAAAAAGCGTGTTTTTTAGTTTTTTTAAACTATAATTTTTTTATCAAATTAGAGTAATGTCATCGGTCCTCGATAAATCTACAAAGTTTGAACGAAATCTAGCCGTTCAAAGTGGGTCAAAATCGCGCCCAAAGAAGTCGGTTACAAACATACAAACATACAGATGAAGCTAATAAAAAGCGTATAAAAAAAATCGATTGGACTGTGTAACCTACGAGCAATTGGTGTAAGCCCTTAACTTTGTATGCGTGTTTAGTTTTAGAAATTACAAATCAAGAATTTGTAAAAGAGACTTTGATACTTTGATTGTATAAATTCATCTCGCTGGATATTATGAATCAGCTATGCTCCTTGACGCTATAGGTAGCAAAATTACTATTATACAATGTAATACAGATATTATTAATGCAAATTTGAATTAATCCTATTCAATAGGTTTTCGTTTTGCCATTTCTGTAAACAATTTTTCAACTTCGACATCATTTATGGAACACAAAGCAAATATTCTTAACAAAAATGTCAATGTACAGTTTTTACTTTTTTTTATTATATTATTATATAAATATTAAAAATTCATACAATGCATTAAAGCAAGCTTAATCAGCGTTTTTTTTATTATATCTGTAAAGAAAGCAGGAAAAATCAGATAAATTGAATTATTCATACTAGTCCGAGAGAATTTTTTGCCCTTGTAGCAAATTAAATTTTTCATTCGTTGAATACATAAATGATTTCCGCTTTCATTTGTAGCTTGAATTGTTTTTGACGTTTTAATCGTCCTCGACAAATGTTATTTCTATTTAATATTGGTTAGCTTATTTTAATGTTACTTTCTAAGGAATAACATCACAGTACTTATGAGTCAATTTACTTTATAGAATTTTAGTCTGATTGTACGTTTGTCTGAAAAGTGAGAGGCTCCTTTGCACAGGATGCCGGCTAGTTTATGCTAATTCTGCCGAGAAGAAGTAATGTGTAAACATTATTGTGTGTCGGTCAGAAGTGCGCCGTAGCTAGTGAAATTACCAGGCAAACGAGACTTAACATCCTATGTGTCAAGGAGACGAGCGCAATAGTAGTGCAACTCAGAATTTATGAATTTTTCTAGAATCCTGAGCAACACTGCAATGTAGGGCGTATCAATTACCATCAGCTGAAAGTCCTGCTCGTCTTGTACCTTATTGTCACAAAAGGCTAACACTGATTTCTTAGACAGTTATGGAAAGGGTGTATCTCTTGCAACACCAGAGGAATCACAGGAGCGCTGCCGGCCTTTAAGGAAGGTGTACGCGCTTTTTTTGAAGGTACCCATGTCGTATAGTCCTGGAAACACCGCACAAGGAAGCTCATTCCACAGCTTTGTAGTACGTGGAAGAAAGCTCCTTGAAAACCGCACTGTGGAGGACCGCCACACATCCAGATGGTGAGGATGATGTCCTAACTTGTGGCGTGTCGTGCGAAGGTGGAATTGGGCGGCAGGAATCAGCTCTTCGGAACACTCCCCGTGATAAATGCGGTAGAAGACACACAATGAAGCGAAATCTCTACGCAACACCAAGTGATCCAGCCGTTCACAAAGCACTGGGTCCCCGACAATTCGAGCTGCTCTGCGTTGCACGCGGTTAAATGGATCGATCTGATACTGGGGTACGCCAAACCAGAGATGACAGCAATACTCCATGTGTGGCCGGACCTGCGCTTTGTAGAGCGCTAGTATGTGGGCCGGCTTGAAGTATTGCCGTGCTCTATTAATGACGCCCAGTTTCTTTGAAGCCAATTTGGCTTTGCCTTCCAGATGACCACGAAATTGGCAATCGCTCGAGATTTCGATACTAGGCGAGGCTTTGACGGCAGTGTTGTCGAAGAGCGGTGATACGACAAATGGGGTTTTTTTAGTGGTAAACGCGCTAACTTGAGTCTTCTGGGGGTTAAATTGGACAAGGTTCAAATTTCCCCATTCCGCAACCTTCTCAAGAGAGGACTCGATAGAAGACACAAGTTTCTTCCGGCACTGGTCGACGACTTCCCGAGAGAGACCTGCATAGCCCGTGTATACGGCATCACCAGTGCTGTCGTCTGCATAGCAATGAATGTTGGAGGTCTCCAACATATCATTGATATGCAGAAGAAACAGCGTGGGAGACAGCACACAGCCTTGGGGCACTCCAGCATTCACGGGCTTCGGGTTCGAGCAATATCCGTCGACAACGACCTGTATGCTGCGCCCAGTGAGGAAGCTGGAGGCCCACTTGCACAAGCTCTCGGGAAGCCCAAATGATGGAAGTTTGGAGAGGAGCGCCTTGTGCCATACACGATCCAAGGCCTTCGCAATATCCAGGCTAACTGCCAGGCCTTCCCCCTTGCTATCAATTGCCGCAGCCCATCTATGTGTTAGGTATACCAGAAGATCACCTGCCGACCGACCATGGCGAAACCCGTATTGTCAGTCGTTGATCAACTGGTGACCCTCTAGGTATACCAAGAGCTGACGGCTAATTATGCTCTCCATGATTTTGGAGAGCAGGGAGGTAATAGCAATAGGCCTATAGTTTGCCGGATCCGAACTGTCTCCTTTTTCTTGGATCGGATGGACAATGGCTGACTTCCATGAGTCAGACTGCAACGGCGCAGGCACTAGGATCATCCGAAGGGAAACAAACCCTGCCCCAAGGGTAGGATGCAAAAAAGGAACGCATCCTATCCCAATCTGCTGACTTTTAGTGCCAAACGCGGCGGGTCGCTGGTGGTCTGCGACGTTGGCGTCGGATAGGCACTACACTCCTGACCAGGCAATGGTCGGACGTTCCGAGAGGGGCGTCGACAAAGACCTGGTAACCATCGGGATGTGTAGTCAGCAGAAGATCCAATAAGGGTGGCATGTAGCTATCCACATCCGGGAGCCGCGTTGGCGACTCAACCAATTGGGACAGACCATACGCCATAAGAATATACAAATGATTATGGTAATGATCGGTGCCCAGATTCAAAACAGATTTATTTTCTTATTATACCTGAAACAAATATACATGCTGTTAGATTATAATGGACAAACACTGATAGTATTACTTATATAAAACATTACCTTACATTACGTCATGAACTGTCATAAGACATTTGACATTTTAAGTTCACGATAGATGATTGATTAGATAAGACATCCCAATTAATTATAATATTTATTTATCAACTTTCTTTGTTAGTACTGTTTTATATAATTATAACTATAATTTTATAAATAACTATAATAGCATATTGATCTTTGGTTAAACTGATTCGTGTAAGTTAGTACTACAGTAGTGCCTACTAACAGTTGGTAGAATAATCACTGTGACGGTCGTGCCCTATATAAGCTAGAGCGCTCAGTTCGAGAGAACATTACACATTGTGAATTGTAAGGGGTAACGCTGCCCAAATTGTCTTAAAGTAGTGGAAAGTAAAAAATAGATATTTCAATTTTAAGTGCGTTTAAATTACCAACCCCTTCTACATACATTCCAGTCAAAATTATAATTTCACTTAACCGTAGAGGGGTAAAAATAGTCCTGAATGAAATGAGATTTAATAATCTGTGTTGCCAGATAAATGCAGACGAAACAAAACGATGTAACAAAAAATGTTTGTTCTCATTTGTTACTGGAAATGTCTGAAATCGGACTCTTCCTGCATTAACAAAGGCTCTCCCGCGAAACATGAGGTAGCAAACAATTTACTTACACAATAGCCTTCTAAGTAAGACGCTGAAAACTTTTGTTAGCATGCTTCTTAGTAAGTATATAAAATTTTGGATAATATCACAAGTTATTCTTGTACTGTTAGTATTATTATAATTTGAAATTTGTGCAGTTTTTTTTATGAAAATAAGAAACGAGACGAGTAGGACGTTCAGCTGATGGTAACTGATACGTCCCGCTCATAACAATGCAGTGCCGCTCAGGATTCTTGAAAAACCCAAAAATTCTGTGCGGCACCACAATTGCGCTCGACACCTTGAGACATAAGATGTTAAGTCTCATTTGCACAGTAATTTCACTAGCTACGGCGCCCTTCAAACCGCAACACAGTAATGCTTTCACATTACTGCTTTACGGCAGAAATAGGCATCGTTATGGTACCTAAAATTTAGCCGGTATCCTGTACAAAAGAGCCTTCCACTGGTGTTACACAGGTGTTCTTATGTTCGTCACAGCGACAAGTATTTTAATAAGTCTGGCTAATGATAAAAATTTACGAGAATATACTGAAATAAAGGACAAATGCTTGATAACCCGTGCTCCTTTACAATACGAGAGACGTATGAAGTACTTTATCTCTCGTCATTTAGGAATATATTTGCGATTTTTTTATAGTTCACAATCAAGTTGATTATTTAATATTTCGTACTTTTACTAAGAAGGTAAACAAACAGTGACAATCTAAGATTAATTAATTGAACTATGGAGATAGACTATGCCCTAATAATGCCACATGTTCTATTAAACTTTGCTTATAATTGAAACTAAAATAACACAAAGAGCATATAAGTTACAAAATTTGAAAGATGCCATTTGACACTCAATGGCATCTTTACAAATAATGTAGCTAATACACACTACAATATCAAATTGCTGTCATAAAAAAGCAATTATTCTTATGTAGTACAGTATCTGGTTGGAGTGCAGCGGAGACCAATCCTTCATCTAAGGTGACAATTAAATACATAATAATAAATGATTCTCTAAAAAATTTTCAAGTAACATTTTCTTACACGTATAACCTAATACAGCAATTGATGAAGGAAAATCAAGCCCAAACATTATATAATAATTTTGCTTATGTGAGTATAGTACACGAAACGCGATCATGTTGTAAATGTAACGAGGGACAACCCTTGCAATGTAAGGTATAAAAAAGTATATGTATAGAGAAAGAGACTTATCTGTCCGTCGACCTATGTGCCCAGCCCAGTGCCACTTCAGTTTCACAATAAAAAGGGCTATGTCGGTGACTTTTGTTCTTCTACGGATCTCCTCATTTCTGTTTAGATTTCGCATGGTAACTCCGAAATAAGCCCTCTAAGTGACCGTGAGCTTTCCCATCAGGTCTATAGTTAGCAACCATGTCTCCGTACCGTAATTCATCACTGGTAACATACACTGGTCGTATGGCGACCTCGTACCAGAAGACGCAGTGTTGGAGTTATGTGTAAGCTTTTCTGTGTTTTTTGTGTTTTCTGAAGGGTGCCATAGCTGAAATTACTGGGCAAATGAGACTTAACATCTTATGTCTTAAGGTGACGAGCGAAATTGTAATGCCACTCAGAATTTTTGGGCTTTTCAAGAATCCTGCACTGCATCGTAATGGGCAGGGCGTATCAATTACCATCGGCTAAACGTCCTGCGCGTCTCGCCCTGTATTTTCATAAAAATAATAAAATGGTAGGACCCCACAAGATGGACCAAAGATCTGGTCTAAATCGCCGGAATACGTTGGATGAGGGTAGCGCAGGACCGATCGTCATGGCGATCTTTGGGGGAGGCCTTTGTTCAGCAGTGGACGTCTTCTGACTGATATGATGATGATGATGATAATAATATATTTAAAATAATTACACGCTGCATCTGCCTCAAAAGATAATTCATTTCAAATTAACGTTAGAATGAATATTGTATTGATGTTTCTATTAATGTAATTATCAATCATAAATAAATAAATCACTTAACATCAGTTGACCCGAAGACCGAATGCTCGTTCTTTCCTTCCATAAATAAGAGCACGACTCATGACAATTTAAATAAGTCCTAGCTCGGCTAGGATACGTCATGATTCTATAAACCCTTCACCATCTGATCCCTCTAAGCTTTAAATCGGTTTTTTTATGACAATAAGGGATGAGACGAACAGGACGTTCATCTGATAGTAATTGATACGCCCTGCCCATTACAATGCAGTGCCGCTCAGGATTCTTGAAAAAACCCAAAAATTCTGAGCGGCAATACAATTGCGCTCGTCTCCTTAAGACATAAGATGTTAAGTCTCATTTGCCAAGTAATTTCACTAGCTACGGCGTCCTTCAGATCGAAATACAATAATGCTTACACATTACTGCTTCGAGGCAGAAATGGGCGCCGTTGTGGTATCCATTATCTAGCCGACATCCTGTGCAAAGGAGCCTCCCACTACTTGTAGTAGTAGACTACCGAGCGATTTAAGCGGGAGAATTTTACGCGCGCTAAAGTTTATCTATGCGTATTATTTTTTTGTGTAGCAAAAGAATGGTTATATTTAGGATAATATCAATGAATGTATCTGAAAGCTATCGAAATAAGCTATATGTCAGTTATATATAAGTTCCGAAGCCTATCTTGTGGATCCTTTACCAGATTGGTTCTTTGGTACTATTTTCATTCCCTTTACATTTAGTTGGTTAAAGTCGTGTACATTAAAATGTTTCGATAGCCATTTGGGATGTTTTTATTATTTCCATATCAAATTTCTGTATATTAGAATAGTTAATTGTGTGAAGATTTAACTTGATCCTCGAGATTTTACTGAATAAAGATATTCTGATTCTGATTCTATATACAAATACTATATTTGATGAATTGTTGAAAAAAAAATATCCACAGAGTTTATTATCAGTTAAGCCATTTAAAAGAAAAGGAAATAATTTCATATTGTTCTATAAGCAGCGGAGATATCACTGAATGTTGTTCAATGTTATTCAACAATGCTATATGCTAATTTAGTATATAGATTTGGTAAATATTTTCTATTGTCTAATATTAATAATTCCAATAATGTTTAGCTGTAAGTTAAACATTATTGGAATTATTAAGTTATAGTTTATATTAAAGTAAGTAGTAGTTAAGTATGTACATATAATTAAATGTTTTTAAGCGCACTAACTTGCCAACAAACTATTAAAGTTTGGCAAGATATATTAATAAGTTAAAAGTGTACTTATTAATTTAAAATAAATTAAAAAAAATAGCATACATACAAAAACAGCAAACAGTAAAATTTAGAACTCTCCTTTTTTGAAGTTTGACTCGAGGAGACAACATAATATTATTTCGCCAAGCTTATCTTTCTTTCAAACTTTTACTCTTTGGTAAGGAAATTCTTTTTAGATAAAGTCAATCTCTCCTTGACATCTTACTCAAAAATACCCTACAATATTTATAACATAATAAATCGCTTCACTCTACAAAATAAACCTCTGAAAACAATGGAGGGCTTAATCAAAAGATCCTTAAACCACGAACCCTTTCTTGGCCGAGTGTTTGTAAAATCTCTATAAATAAGTTAGTGGTGCAGACTTCTGCTCTGCAAAGCGAGTGATAAGAGGTTTTAATCAAAATGAATTGTTTGTGGGTTGTTTTATAAAAGTCGCCCACACTCGCCACACGACTTATTTTATTGTACTTTAACACGAGTGAAGCTACTCTTAAGTTCACTTAAGTTACAAAATGAAACACTTATGTCAAACTAAGACGAACCGAACATATACAATGCTCGTATACATAAATGTGTAAGTACATTGTGAGTGGATTGATGAATCTACAATTATTCAATAGCTCTTGTGGTTTTTGAAGTGAAAAAAATCTTTAGCGGCGTTGAGTACTTTTCTTGGGATGGGTATAAAATGTTAAACTCACATCAGGACACGTGACCTGATCGAAAATTCATAAGACAATCGGTGATTTTTCTGAGAGATAAACTTTATAATGTAAAATAATTGTAAAAGTTCTGGAGTGTTAAATTTTTTATGTAATATAAATTGTCACTTTTTTGTACGATAGCGCAATAAATGAATGTTGTATTTAACCACTTAAATAAAGCAATTCGTGCGAAATTTTATACTGATAAATAAAGCAATTCGTGCGAAATTATTCCCTAATCATTCTAAAATATTCTTAAAGAAGATACCCGTGTCTCCATGGAAAGATTGCACATGGAAGGTGATTCCAAAGTTTCTTGAAAATCACAATATATATATAGTATAATAATATAATATTGATACACTTTTTACACAAATTATCTTACCCCAAGTTAAGCATATATAGCCTGTGTTATGGGTTACAAGACAATGATATATTTAATACAATATACTTACTTAAACATACATATAGACATACATAAATACATTTAAACATCCATGACTCGGAAACATATATAACCGCAATAACCTGAATTCTTACAAAACTATCCAAATGGTATGAGTTATTTTAAGTGTTAATTTCGCTTAGTTTGTCCTTAATTAATTCGATACGTGTTTCACCGTTACACAAGGCATCCTCAGGAGATGTTGACTCGCCGAATTCTGGAACGAGAATGAATTTCCTCAATACATATCTTAGCTGAGTTAGCACTCAAGATAACAAAATACATTTGAATTTTTTTTTTTTTACAATAAGGGACGATACGAACAGGACGTTCAGCGATGGTATTTGATACACCCTGCCCATGTCAATGCAGTGACGCTCAGGATTCTTGAAAAACCCAACAACTCTGAGCGGCACTACAATTGCGCTCGTCGCCTTGAGACATAAGATGTTAAGTCTCATTTGCCCTGTAATTTCACTAGCTACGGCGCCCTTCAGACCGAAACACAATAATGTTTACACAGTCATGGGATCACTGGTAAAATATGAATTTCCGCAAAATAACAAACACCAAATTCAATTAAAAGTAATACAATAATCGATTTTTCTTTTGTTAGATTACATTTTTAGACTTAACTTGTGATCCCTAGTTTTTGGTACAGTTAATTTTAATTGATATGGAAGAGCTTAGCCTTCTGGCACAGGTGTTCCTCACTTAATAGAAGGTCACATCCACAATTATGTTTATACCATTTTTTTTACTGCAATAAGTATTTTTTTTTTCATTTTTCATTAAACAATAAGACAATCACAGCATATAAAACTTGTTCTATCTGATGCTTAATTTTATAGTAGCTGCATTCATTATCGCCCATTGGAATGTACTACTTGTATTACTTAAACTGTATTACTTAAACCTCCTTGAACAAAAAAAATATGCAAAATTGAACAAAGACGGCATAAAATTAATTAACTTCACAAAAATAGCACTTCTCTCATAACTTGCACTCGACTTTCGACTTATTATTAATCAACATTACTGTAAAACGTAACTTGTGGAAGTATCCAATAAAATCTTTTTCACCTTTATGTGTTACCAAAGAAATGGTAAATTCATAAAAACTTAATAAGTATCTTTTTACTCATTTTATACTTATTGGGTTAACTTGAAATTTTCGAAAAGTTGTAATTTTATTTCATTAGGGTATGGTTATGATTATAAAGGTAAAGTAAATAGTGATAGTTAAATTACTTTATTTTATCTAACACTATCTAAATAAAAGAAATCATTACAGGTCTTTGCATATGTTAAGAAAAATTGCTTGCATGTATATTAAAATCTAAGAAGAAAAGGAAACAATGAAAATGGTAATTAGAAAAACTATTTTGTTAGATCTAATAAAAAATATGTAATTAGAAGTTAAGACTTCGGTGTGGGACGCGACTTGCGTCGACACTCTGGCTCCTTCTCATATCCAAGTTACGTCAGTTGGTGCTGGGGCTGATGCTTAGACTGCCGAAGACAAGACATTTTTGTTCTGTTTGATGTCGAAACACTTGGCCCGTGGGGTTTTAATTTGATGTAGTCATTGTATTGTAAATATAGTTATAAGATTTGTCTTGTTTGAATCAATTATTATGTAATATTTTTTTTTTTAACAATGTTGGGTGAGATAACAAATTAATCAAACTGTTATGTGCTCATAATGTAAAAACTATTTAAGCTTCATAACTTACATAAGATGTCAAGTCCCTGTAGCCATTAATTTTAAAAACCGAAACACAGAAATGTCTAACATTACTGTTTCACGTCCATTCAAAGTGCCGCGGTGGAACCCATCCAGAATCTTGATTAAAGAAACCTCCTAATAGGTGAATATCAAAGAAACGTCAATTTTCAATTAACGAAAATTGGCACTAAATTACAATTGATAGTAAGATTTTCGACTTAGAAAACAAAAAGTCTTTTGTTGATGTAAATTATAGCTTTATACACAAATAAAATTTGAAAAACAAAATTTTATGAACCATGCGGGATTCGAACCCACGACCTCCGGCGTTCCGTGCCGATCCTGTAGATGAAGCCACAACCTGAGGGTTGAACAAATCAAACAGAATTTTATAGCGAGGCGGTACTCGAACGGTTCGCTCAGTTGCTTAGAGCACCGGCACGGAACGCCGGAGGTCGTGGGTTCGAATCCGGCATCGTTCATAAAATTTTGTTTTTCAAATTTTATTTGTGTATTTATCCTAGAAGTGAGGGTTATCACTTTATAAACATAACATATTGTTTATAACTTAATTATTATATTATAGTCTTTATTATTACATAGTCTTGCATTGGCGGATACCAAATTGGTTAACATATTATATTCATGTGTAGAAGGGGTTGGTTATTACACGCACTTAAAATTGAATTATCTGTATTTTACACTTTCCACTAATAACTATTATATTTTAAACAATTTTGGCAGCGTTACCCCCTACAATAAATAACAATATGTAATGTTCTCTAGAAATGAGCGCTCACGACCGTCACAGTGATTATGTTACAAACTTTTAGTGTGCACTACAGTAGTGCCAACTAAAAGTTGGTAACATTTATTCAACAAAGAAAGTCGTTAAATGAATGTTATAATTAATTGGGATGTCTAATCTAATCAATCATATATCGTGAACTTAAAATGTCAAATAATGTCAAATGTCTTATGACAGTTCATGATGTTGATAGCGCTTGTAAACACATCAAGCTGACACATGTAGTAAAATTGTAGAACTGCTGTGTATTTTTACTTATATAACCGAGATCAAAAACAATAAATTAATGCATTAAAATGTCGAATTAAGGAACTAGAATGAAAAATAGTTCCAATAATAACATGAAGTCCATGCTGTTGCTATAAAAATTGTTGATCTCAGATACGGTTTAGTTGCATTGAAGACGGTTTTCACTGATGTACTGCGGCAAACTTCGCATACAATTTAGTGATTTTTCTATTCCGATCCGTTCACAAAAAAGTTAAATTAACGCGACCAAAATCGCGAGCATCTGCTAGTTTGGTAATAAACATGTTCAATGTTATTTTCAACAAATTAAGGCTTTAAAATAAAATATGATTTATTTGGTTACAAAATGTAAAAGTGAGGGTGAAAAGTGACTTGGGCACTTACGCGCAACTATTAATTCATCAAATACATCAGTCCTAATACAGCCAAACCTTTTCGCCCTCCATAACTTTATCAGAGTATATGAGCACAAAAATCCGTAAACACCAGGAATACATAAACCTTAATGACAAAGCGACAAAGCAGCGGTAAAATATTCATGCGCCTGCCACCAGCCGACTAACGTTTAACGGCTCAACTCGCACCACGCCTCAATAAGCACGTCATGTGCTGCCCTCTGGTACTTCACATTTAAAATATTCTCCCTCAAACTGAAAATATTATAAAATACATGAAGCGAACGGAGTTTTCGTTTATGCAGTTTTGATATGCAAGTATAGGAAGATATTTATTAAAATGTCTTCAACTGCAACATAAAACGACAGTATATACATATCATATAAATTTGCAATAATTGTTATTAATAAATTAAAACGAAAAAAGAAAGCATTTAATTTTCATTAATACCTCAATAAATTTTAATATTCAAGGGATTTTGAAAAAAGATAATATTTAAGAAGCTCCTGAGGTCGAATCCCACATGATGCAATCATAATCATAAAATATGAATATTTGGGTGTTTTTTCCGAGTCATAGAGTATTATAATATATATATATATGTATTGATGTATCTTTAAGTATGTAAATCGTAGTATATAATATATCCTTCTTCTGCACCCATACAGACTCTTCTTAGTTTAGGGCAAAATAGTCAAAGTCAAAGCCAATAAACTTTATTCAATTAAGCTTACAAGTGCTTTAGAATCGTCATTATGTTATTATTGTAGTTAATTCATTTAAATTACTGAATTTGCCATATCTTCTGAAAAAGAAGAACTCGTGAGAAGAACATACAAGAAACTCAACGGCCATTATTTTATTTTAATTTTATAGTAATGAGTAATTTAAAATATATGTAATACTTGACAAATTATTTACTTTTTTTATGAAAATAAGGGACGAGACGAGCAGGACGTTCAGCTGATGGTAATTGATACGCCCTGCCCATTACAATGCAGTGCCGCTCAGGATTATTGAAAAACCCAAAAATTCTGAGCGGCACTACAACTGCGCTCGTCACGTTGAGACATAAGTTGTCAAGACTCATTTGCCCAGTAATTTCACTAGCTACGGCGCTCTTCAGACTGAAACGCAGTAATGCTTACACATAAGTGCTTCACGGCAGAAATAGGCGCCGTTGTGGTACCCATAATCTAGCCGGCATTCGGTGCAAAGGAGTCACCCACTGGTAAACTGCTGCAACTGCTGGGAACTGCATTTAAACGAATTATTTACAAAGTTGAGAAGTATTTTAAATATCAAATATTTTATAAAAATTAATAAAAAAAAAACTAGGTAGATGTTTTTACACGTTTACAGCTTGAATTCATTGTTTGTGTAAGAATGCTTCGTGAATATGATATTGCATAAAACATGTACAATGATTTTTAATTGATATTCATTTATTTTATTAATTTGTGTAAGTTTTCAATAAATCGTGTTAGTGTCAATATTATTTAAAAACAAACCTATAATCCCTACTAACAGTATAAACGTGAATGTAAGTTTGTTTGTTATGCTTTTACGCCGGAGCTACTGAACCGATTTTGATGAAATTTGGTACAGCGACAGACTTGAGCTTGGGAAACGACATGGGCTATATTTTATCCCGGAAAAATCCATGGATCCCGCGGGATTTGTGAAAATTGAAATTCAAGTGAAGTCGATGAATCATAATAATGTTTTATGCATCTTTTTACATGGCTTATAGATAAATGTTTTTATTCCATAAATGAAATGTTGACACATTAGGTTAAATTAAATTGACTTTAAAATATATATTAATTCTAGTCTTTAAATAATGACATTTAAAAATAATAATTATAATTTAAATTAACCTAAGTGCTTAAAATATGGAGTTTGTTAATCAATTATAATAATAACTAGAATTTTGTTAATAATAATTTTGCATGCCAGAAATGACCGATAACATTGATACATTAAAACTACTTACACCTATTGTTACATGTTTTCTAGCAAAATAAAGAATTTATTTATTTATAACCAATAGTAGGTTTAGTTTGCTGTAGCAATCTTCCTCGAAATAAGATTCATATAATATGTTGGGAACGGGAGCGAAAACGGGAACCGGAACTGGAATAGGACATGCTTATTATTTTTAAAAACCCTTTATCTACGTGGAAGAAGTTGCGGGCATCAGCTAGTATAAAATTTATTCAACTCGAGTTCTGAATTAAAGATAAAATTAATACTGCTGACAGTTCAAAACTGCCTTAGTAGTCATTGCACCCGCTTGGCTTGCAAATTTCTTGAAAATTAAGGTTGTTCACTGCTTATCATAAGTTATCCCTGTAACTTCATGTTCAATGTGAAGTTGATATTACGTTATAAGTAGGTTACGTCAAAACTTGGCGATTGTTAACAGATTTAAGGTAAAGGTGCTTAATTTAACTACTTCGAGTTAGTTTAGTCACGCGCGTAGAATACTTATCTCGGATGATAATAATTGCACCTGATCTTAATATTAAGTTTTTATTTTTATTATACTGACTTTACAAATAATACAGTCTTTCAAAGAAAAAATTAAAGCTCTTCTTAGTGATTTCCATTATCTAGTAGGCTTCATGAGATACATAATAGCTTTAAGGGTAAATGTACACACTTTTATAATTAAGTCCCAGCCACTATTCAGGCATTATCTATAAATAAATTTAAATTATTTATAAAAAAAATGGCTCTGTTGTGAATCCTATTTCTCCACAGTTAAATATCTAAGTGATCGGATAGCCTGGGACTAGATTATGATTTTTTTTTTTTAAAAGAGCGCAAAAAAAGAATGCTGGGAGAGTTTCTTGCGCCGCTTCTTCTCTCCCAGAGCGCCATTTGTTTCCGAAGCGGTAGTAGTATCAAGTAGTTATAATAAATGACATCAAAAAGAATTCTGAAGGAATCAATTTTGAGAAAATAAATGCCTTTTATGCCTTTATACACACTGCAGTGGTAATTTATATTAACTACCAACTATAGAACTTTCATCCCCCTTTTCCATCTCCACACAGGTCTAAATTTTAAAAACACTAGAACAAATATTTATTTATTTCTTATCAAATACTTAAATACAAATTTTCATGGTGTCATCTTTGATAATGACGCACTTCCACCCGTATTTCAACCCCACCAAGCCTGTTATTCGCGATAAAAGGTAGCCTATATCCTTGTCTATCTCTGTACTAAATTGCATCAAAATCGGTTTAGTGGTATAGGCGTTAAAGCGTAACAAACAAAACTTACATTGACATTTATAATATTTGTAGGGATTTGCTGCACATACTTAGAATGTGAACAATGTTATAATATGACATAATGTCATTCAAATAATAATTTATTTTAAAGTAATACAACAACTGAAAGGAGAGTGACTGCGGGAAATTGTGTGAATGGAGCGCTGTATGCCTTTATAAACAGTCAGACTGTGCTAATAGAAGCGCGAATGGTGGTGGTGAGAGTTGGGTATGGCATAAAAGCAAAATTAACGCAGTTGAGATGCGATCACTGCGTACTATGTGTGGGGTAAGACTAACTGATAGAATTCCGAATGCGCTAATACGATCGGTTGTGGTTTGAAAGAGGATGTTGTGACAAGGACTGAAAAAATAACGCTGAAATGGTTTGGACACGTGGAGCGAATGAGTGAAGAAAGAATGACGCATCAAATATATAAATAGGGCAAGTGTGTGTGGGCAAGTCGGTCGCGGGAGACCTCGTAGAACATTCGTCGACCAAATTGGGGACGTTTTGAGAAAAGGAGAGGTTAAAGTTAAAGTTACAGTTAAGGTTACCGAAGCACCCGCAACCGGCGAGCATGTATGAAAAGAGTAATGAATGTAGAGGAAGCGCGTGAGGTTTATAAGCATAGAAGCAAATGGCATTCTATTGTCTCTGCCTACCCCGACGGGAACAAGGCGTGAGTGTGTATGTATGTATGTAATACAACAATACATCTTATAAATCCCTCACCAGGAATATTTGGTAGTGGTACATATAACGGTAGTGGATTGTGGATACCAATAAAACACAACTCCAATTCAATGGCGTGGAATCAATTAGAATTGAAGATTAGCTCTGTTTAACTTATTGATGGTAAGTGGTGAGTCTTGTAGGCGTAGCTTATATGACGAGTGAGAAATTATATTATTCATACTAAATTGATAATTTATGACATCACCTTTTATCAAATTCAAATATTTTTATTCAAAATAGGGGGTAAAATCGTTTTTTGAAAAATTCAGTGGGCTTCATCAAAATATGGTTCCAATGTAATATTGTACAATAAAAGGTTATAGGGTGATCGCTCCCCTCTCAGTTTGTGGTATCATTAAGAAAATCATTTATGTTATAATCAGCTTTCCCACAGAAACTTTTTTTAACAATTTCTTTATAGTTCGTTATGCATTTGTTTTGTACATTTTCTGGGGTCATGTTGTAAAAGCACATCGCCCAATAAAAGACTTACTAACTTGACTTTACCGAGTAGTAGGCATAATAATTTTATGTTTGTTCCTCGTGTTAACATTATGATAGTTGCTGTTTCAAATTCCTTAATGTGTTTGTGAACATATAGAACATTATTAAGAATATATTGACATGCAACAGTAAATAAATTAATAATTTCTTTAATTTTTTTTCTTAATAATTCATTAGGACCAAGATTATAAATAGTGGGAATAGCGCTCTTTTGCAAATGTGGTTTCAATATCGGTTGCAGTACAATACACCATAGGACTATGACAATAACTAATCGAGCCGTATCTATGTCAGTTAACTGTCTAATTTTTTTAACCATAACCGTATCAAATAACTAAGCTTTGTAACAAATAAACAAATCTTTTATTTGTAACATGTACACAATAACAAAAAAAAATTATATTAAATTTTATTCTTCTACATCTTAATAATCAACTTATTTTTTAAATTCTCGTAATTAAAAATAAATTAAAATTATAAGACTACCTAAAAGTCAATCAAATTTTTAGAAAAAATTATGTAGTTAGGTACAATTATTTTATTAATGCTATTTTTAGAATCGGTGGCCCCGCTCTCGCCTCGTCACGTCGCGCGTGCGACTCAAGCACATCTCACCTATAACTATGTATGTACTTACAAACCTACCCCAGTTGATACCGACTGCAAAAATAACAATAATTGTTCCTACATTATTTTGTTGAAACAATTTCATTGACTTTGAAATTCTGTTAATCACTATCATTACATATTTCAAACATTCAAATGATAGTGAAAATATTTTTCCATTATAAGATCTTATTAGACTTGCATGAGTAACGAATGAAAGGAAATATTTGATATTCGGTTAGTTTCAGGCATTTTTTAGCTTCATAAGCAGACCTTATCGAACGCTCGAATTGATAAATTATGTTGGTAATTTAAATTATAGCTACATAGTTATTATATTTTTATAAAATACTAGCTGATACCCGCGACATCACCCGCGTACACACTTGACTTAGGATACATCCTTATAAAAATCTTTATTTCTTAAAACTTTATTAACTTTATATTACACGAAGGTATCGCCACTTTTTATCAATTTATATAAAAATAATCTGATAGATAGTTACAACTGTAAGTAATCTACCACCTATAGTTAGCTAAAATTAAGATATAAAATTACTTATTACTTATTCATTTTAACCTATTCTTTCAATTTGATTTCTGAATGATGGACGGGGATATTAAAGGAAAAATAAAATAGTTATTTTTATTTAATTGCGAGCATTTTCATATTTATTCACCTTTTAAGACTTCTATGGACTTCCACAAATAATTCAAGACCAAAATTAGCCAAATCGGTCCAGCCGTTCTCGGGTTTTAACGAGACTAACGAACAGCAATTGATTTTTATATATATAGATAGATATATTGGTTTTCTAAGGTACTAAGGTATTGGAATAGATACTGTTATTTCTGTCAATGTCATATTTACTGATATATTTGCCTCTGATTTGACTGTTTTTGATCTTAGGTTTTGTAAATGCCATTACTTGAAAACAAATTGAATTTCCGGGACGACACGACATGGGTACCTTTAAAAAAAGCGCGTACACCTTCCTAAAAGGCCAGTGTCTTCTACCGCATTAATCACAGGGAGTGTTCCGAAGAGCTGTTTCACCAGATTCCTGCCTACAAATTCCACCTTCGCACGACACGCCACAAATAAGGATATCATCCCCACCATCTGGATGTTACCATCACCACCATCATGTGGTGGTCCTCAACAGTGCCATTTTCAAGAACTTTTCTTCACTTACTACAAAGCTGTGGAATGAGCTTCCTTGTACGGTGTTTCCGGGATGATACCTTCAAAAGAAGCGCGTACACCTTCCCTAGAAGCTGCGAACGCTCCTGTGATTCCTCGGGTGTTGCAAGAGAATGTTGGCGGCGGTGATCACTTAGGACTAGGTGACCCATAAGCTCGTTTGTTCACCTTTTCCATAAAAAATAAACAAACTTTGCGTTAAAATATTGCTCAGTTTGCGTGAGATATACAAATAATTATTGAAACGTTTTATTTATAGTTACTACCCAAAAGAGACTATTAACAACACGCCCGATATCTTCATCAGGATGCAATACAAACCCAACAACTAAGCTAACATTATAAATAAACCCGAGAAACGCCGCGCCGAGTGCTACAGCAATAAATTTAAAACGCGCAATTTACCTGCAACACCGTCTAACATACTAGATGACCACGGCGTTTGTGCGGCGATAGGTTAGCGATACAATGCTATGGAGATACGTTGACGATGGACTTTTTGCAGGTAATCAATAGGTTAAAAAATCACGCGATTTGGAATATTATAGCATTTATATCGTCTTGTATATACAACGTGAATCAAAAAGGGTATAACATCCCTTCAATGCTAAGTTATATAAGTCATATGCAATAGTATTGTGATGTTTAAATGTGAATAAATAAAATAAATAAGAATAAAAAAAGCCCTACAAAATAAAAATATTATTTTTCAATTTCTTTTCTCAGACAACCCTAACTTTTAAAGAAAGCGCCATTTAATATGGGCGGAGCCGTTGTTTGTAAACAAAATTAGGTAACCTACCTACGGACTTAAACATTAGGTATTCGATAATAATAGTACATACCAATCTTGCTGCGCAGCTTTTTAACACTCCTTGAGTTTCACAATAAATACACAGAAAACACCACATCACGTCATGTTGATTATGTTTTAGGTAGTTAGGTAACTAAGTAGATACCTAGTTATTTCATCACTAGTACATTCAAAACAGCCCAGGTACATCACACATGATACAGTTATAAGGAGGTACGTAGGTTTTGCAGCAACACTACTAAAGGAAGGGTTCAATCATGCACCAAACTTCGGAAACAGGCGTATGAGGGAAGCCTCCTATTCCGGTACCGACGGTGGTATAATTCGCGAGCTACGACCAGATTGTTATTTGTCACCGCAACCAACACACAATATCATGTCGTAATATTCATTGTTCCCATAATCTGCTGTGATTATAAAAAGAAAATACTGCAATCCAAAAGTTCAACGCGACGATCTAACAAACATGAATGTCGGAACATAACTAAAGTATAAAAATTATTAAATAAAATGTCCATTGAATTTGGTATTATGATTAAGGGGTTTGCACACTCGCCGAAATAACACGTGGCTTGTATTTTTTATGGAAAGGGAAGACAAACGAACGTACGGGTCACCTGGTGTTAAGTGATCACCGTCGCTCACATTCTCAAGCAACATCAGAGGAATCACAGGAGCGTTGCCGGCCTTTAATTAAGGTGTATGCGCTTTTATTGAAGGTACCCATATCGCATCATCCCGGAAACACCGCACAAGGAAGTTCATTCATAAGAAAGCTTTCTTAGGCTCTTCTTTCTTTGAAAACCGCACTTTGGAGGACCGAATTCGGCGGCAGAAATCAGGTGAAACAGCTCTTCGGAACACTCCCCATGATAAATGCGGTAGAAGACACACAATGAGGCGATGTCTCTACGCAACGCCAAGTGATCCAGTCGTTCACAGAGCACTGGATCCCCGACAATTCGAGAAGCACTGTGTTGCGCGCGGTCAAATTGATCGAGCTAATACTGTGGTGCGCCAGACCAGAGATCACAGCCTATTTGGCTTTGCTCTCCAGATGGCCTCGAAATTGACAATCACTCAAGATTTCGAGAACCAGTATTCTGATACTAGACTAGGATGTAAAGGAAGTGTTGTCAAAGAGCGGTGATACGACAAATGGGGTTTTATTAGTGGTATACGCGCAAACTTGAGTCTTCTGGGAGTTAAATTGGACAAGGTTCATATTTTCCAACATAATAGGGGCAAGCCTCCACATTTCTAAACTCTGAGCTACTCCTCAGAAATTTCTTACTAAAAACCCAACGCTTTGCAAATGCCCGGCCCGGGAATGAAATACTTACCTATCTATTATTAATACGAGAATGGTCAAAGACATCCATTTTTGACTCAAGTTATCCGTGAAGAACAATTTCTTTATAGGAGCCTATTAGAATTATCTTTATTGGATAATACATTTTTATGTGTTAAGAAGGGACAAGACGAGCTGGACATTCAGTGAATGGTAATTGATACACCCTGCCCATTACAATGCAGTGCCGATCAAGAGTTAAGAAAAACCCAAAAAAGCGTGCGGAACTACAATTGTAGTTCCGCACGGTGACGAGCGCAATTGCGCTCGTCACCTTGAGACATCAATCCTACATTAAAGTGCTTAGGTAATAACTTATCAAAAATGAGAACTCATTTAATTTCCAACACAACAAAAGAATCTTGAATTAAAAATGGTCCGGTGTGTAGGTTCCTTTACAATCGGCAATCCCTTTGATTTTACAAACACATAAACATTCTCCAATCACAGAGCAGTAAATATTTGAATCATGATATTCACATTCACACAATTCAAAGAGTAAAAATGCCGATATGCCGAACTTTTTAACCTAAAAATATGCATTACAGAGTTTCATAATTGGATTAGAATTACCTATATTTATTGGTAATTAAAGTAAATACAAATTTAGAATTATTTTCAATGTCAGCTAAAGAAAATGCACATACAAAATAACTTCGTCTTCATGGCAAAATGAGATTATAATTTTCCTCACAAGTGCAATAAGCAGTAGACATTTTATTATTATCTGATATTATGTCACATCTACGTTATTCATCTGTTTTAGGTCAAAGAGAGTTCAGAAAAACAGCTGATAAGGGTTGCGGGATGCATAGTTTTTGCGAAAACTGTGGACTTTAAATATTGCATTCAAATATAACGCTAATTCATTTCTGACTTCACATAGTCATCAGAGATGACCTAAGGAATGTCGGGTTCAAAGCATAGTATACCCTTTTTGATTCACGTTGTATGTATATGTTTATATATAATTTTCACACTTTCTGAAATTATGAGAAATTATCCCTCACCTGGCACGATTTTGAATTAAATCCAAAATTTCATAACTTGATTATTGAAAAAACAATAATCCTAGGCAAGAACTAAGCCCGTTGGTTTTGAAAAAGAAGACACAGCTATAATATTACATAAACAAAGTAAACGGGTACAGGGTAAACTTAATGATTTTTATTGGAATTTTATATTAATTTTATTTTAATCTTCAAGGAGAATGCTAGGAGTTTCATGGACCGAGTTTCGTACCAATGTCTCCATTTTCCAACTTAGCATAAAAAACGCCGTTCAGTGTTAGTACAGAGTACATACTTAAGTTCTGAGGGCGAGAAAGGTCGCCCATGCGATGGATTGACCAAATTAAGTCTGCGGTCCATTGAACGACAAAAATTGGCGAATGCTCGTGGGGCGAGTCACATCTGCCCCAAAAGATGTCATTTCGTGATGACCACGACCGCTCTCGTCGCAATATTACCAGTAGAGCAATAGACTGTATTTATTTCAATGCCAAGTGTGATATTTTTGGATGTACCGTTTTAGTGCAAGTTTATCCGAAAAACTAGCCAGTTAACTTATAATCTTATCAAAGCATTACTGTCGTTTCATAAATTGTTTTAATTCTAAAGGGTCTAATAGTATATCGTACAACTCACCTACCTTCACTGACAATATTGCTTTATATTAGCAATTTTTATATTAGAGAATCGTATAGCTTCATATGGAGGTCTGTCGTTAAAGATTTATTACAGCATTTGTCATGCAAATGCACGAAGCCACTCCGATGTATGTGTTATTAAACTTTTGCTAACTAGTTTTGATTTGTTGAAACAGGCGACCGCTATTTGCTTTTAATAATTTATGGTTTGTCATGTATAGCAAATTATTAAATTACATTTCTATATTCAATATTATTGAAAATGCTTGCTCGTAATCCGTGAACTGTGAACGATATTGAAGAGTAATAGGTAATAGCAACATATTTAACAAGCTTTCAATATTAATTAATGCTGTCCCATCGAGCGTTCCTACATTTTATAAATTTTTAATTCTATCTGTAGCTCACTTAACTCGTCTTATCAGAAATTGATCTCCTATTGAAGCAGCGACATTTTTCTGCGCGTTTCTGTTCAGCGCTAACTTCTTCGCCTCATGTAACTACTTAAAAATTCATGCATTCATTGCCATTTTTCTTAATATTTAAGAATAATAACTTTTTTATACGGGCAATTATCAGATGCTTGTGTGGGTGGCATCTTGATACTCAATGACTCGTAGCATTCGCTTAGTGATATTTTACATTGAAATTAATAAAATACCTACTGATGATATGTAATCCCAGTGTTTTTCTTATTTTTACAAAGTTTTACTACGCAACCCGACGTTTTAGTTCCAATTATTAGCAATGTTTAACAGAACATGTGGCACGTCAACGTCGCACATTGTTCGAAACTGGCTCGATTACGCCCACTTGGTAGTCGTAGTTTTCGTTGCCGAAATTTACGACGTTGCGGTATTAAGATGGAGCGCAGCGGAGACCAATCATTAATGTAACATCAGCTATACTTGTACCAGATTGTGATGACTGCAAAGTCAATCGTACATAGCCAGCCATTCAACATAGGTACTATTAAGCTAATAGAATGTCAGCAACGAGGTCTAAATAAAATTATAATTATTCTGTCTGCTTATTGCTTAACAATCCAAATAGTTTCACTAGTCGATTGTAGATTATTTTCAGATTAAAGAAAATAATTTTGTGATGAACTACACACATCAAAAAAGTCTAAGCAACATGTACTAATTTAAATTTTAGGATGGTTTTTCACATTATAACGTTGTATTTTTTTTAAATAATATTTTTAAGGTCCTATGATGTAAAAATAACAGCTGGTGTCTTTATAAGTTCTTTTAATAACAGAAATTAATAAAGAAAATAAATTTATTGTGAAAGAATAGGATAATTTAATACAAAGTATGGCCTTATGCTATTCAGAACTTGTCAGCAAAGATTATTCATTGAATTAATGAGACTGTTTATGTCATCTTGTGGTATTCACTCCCAATGGAATTGTAGCAAATCCTTCAGCTGTTGGGTTGTTGTCACTCCGTCCAAGTCCTTCAAAACACGTCTCTGGAGCGTGCATCTCGCACCCTTCTTGTACCTGGCCTAAACCCGAATCGCGACTCATCGGAAAACATAATTTTATCCCATTGTTCCTGGATCCATGTTCTGCGTTCTCTACACCATTCATTTCGACGAGCGCGATTCTCGTGACGTATCGGTTGGCACCTAATTGGGCGTCGAGCTCTTAGGCCGTACTGATGTAGTCAATTTCGCACAGTTTGGGGACTTTCATCAACACCACTTGAATTTTGTAGCCTCAAACTTATCTCTCAAGCGGTTAACATCGGCTGGCGTCTTGCAGTCAGTTGTATGTACCGGTCTTGCCGAGTGGTTGTACTCTTTTTACGGCCTGAATGCTGTTCAGCGGATTCCCTTGTATTATTGTAGCGCTGCCAAAGACGACAAATAACACTTCTATGAATGCCAAAATGCCGAGATACCTGAGATTTATTACTTCCCGCTTGCAACATCCCTACAGCTCTTTGCATTTCATTTGCCGTCAAATGACGTCGCTCCATGACGAATATATAACTATTCAATATTGTCGCTAACTTTATTTAAATGGTTGGAAAAATTATAAAATCAAGACGAAACGTAGCAATAAAATTTAAGTGCTTAAATTCAAACTTTAATTTTATGAAAAAAAACAAAACATAATCGATTTTTTTTTTCAACCAGGCTGTATGTCATCAATAACAAAAAAGTTTACATACCTATTCACTTTAAGTGAATAAAGACTTAAAAATTAATCAATATAAATGGTAAATTTGTATTATATTGCATGTTGCTTAAACTTTTTTGATGTGTGTATACAACGTGAACCAGAAAGGGTATAACATCCCCTCAATGGTACGTTATTTGGGTCATATGCAATAGTATGGTGATGTTTAAGTTTTAATAAATAAAAAAAAAAAAAAGAAAAAGACTTCCCTACGAAATAAAAATATAATTCAATTTCTTTTCTTAGACAATCCTAAATTTAAAGAGACTGCCAGTTTTAGGCGGGGCCTTTGTTTATAAACAGAATGAGGTCACCTACCTATGGACTTAAACATAAACAATAATCTATGATTAAGGAGTATGCACACTACATGAAATGTGGCTTGTGTCTATGTTATTATTCATTCATTTTTTACTTCCTGTTATTGAAACAAATAAACAAAATAAGAAATTACATAACATTACACAGTTTCACGTCTGTATTCCTGAAGGGTTAGAGGTGTATTTTTTCCACCCACCTTTCACTATGTTTAATTCCCACGTAATTGGGGGCGAGCTTCTACATTTCTGAACTATGGGCTGCTAGTGAGAAATTTCTTACGAAAAATTCAATAACTGCCCTATTCCATACCCAGGCCGGGTACAAACCCGGTCCGGGAATGGAGTATATATTATTAATACGAGGATGGTCAAAGATATCCAAATTTCACAAAAAAAATCCGTGAAGAACAATTTCTTAATAGGAGTCTATTAGAATTATCTTTATTGGATAAAACATTTTTGAATTAAAATGTCAAGACTCATTTGCCCAGTAATAAGAACAGCTACAGTGCCATTCAGACCAAACCATAATAATGCTTACACATTTTTGCTTCACGGCAGAAAAAGGTGCCGTTGTGGTACCCATAATCTACAATTACAAATTTGGAATTATATTCAATGTAACTTGAAGAAAACTTCAAATAATTCTACATTGAAGTGCTAACGTTATAACTTATCAAAAATGTGAACTCATTTAATTTCGAACATAATAAACAAATCTTGAATTAAAAATGGTGCAGTGTGTAGGGTGCCTTTAGAATAGACATTTACACACAGACAGAGCAGTAAATATCGTGTTTCAAAGCACAATTCAAAGAGAATTAAAGCAGACAGGCCGATCTTTTCAACCTAACTTATTTAAAAAAAACACAAAATGTAAAAACACAGTTACAATTACACTAGTTTTTATCTTTTAAACGTGATTTATTTAAATTTGTAACATTCGCGGAAATCATAGTTTTTGCGAAAACTTAGCACTTTAAATATTGTATTAAAATATAATGCTAATTCATTTCTGACTTCACATAGTCATTAGAGGTGACCTAAGGAATGTCTGGTTCAAAGCGTAGTATACCCATTTAGTTTCATCTTGTATAATCTTGAATATATTGGGAAATAGGAGACCCCGTGAGAGTATACAAGAAACTCAGAAACCACAGATTTGAATCACTGATTATTTGTATCTAAATTTATAGAAAATAAATAATGGCAAAAGCTTATTGAAATTATTTGCGAAGGTAATCAGATATATCACAAATTAGTTATGATCACTCTTAGATCATTTATACAACTAGATAGACTATAGCAGATGTGAAAAGATCGAAAAGATTGAGTTTAGAGTTGACCTCTATTTTAAGTAATACACGCACACTAACACAAAGTGTCTTACAAATCGTGAGTGTTCTTACACTAGCTTACGTGGCTTGTCACGCACACTAAGGTATTAAACCTGGGCTGTTTTCTATCGGTTGCTGTTAGATAGCAAGATACTCTATCTAGATGCTCAAAGTAATTAAGATGTCACTCTGTCGATGTCTCATATTTAAACATGGTGCACAAAATCCGAAACTATAGAAATATTGGGTGCTGTACTTAATTTAACAGTTCGTACATAATGACAGGTCATTATTCCACAGATTTTGTTTCGTACATTGTTCGTAATTGCCATTCGATTCTGTCACTCCCCTGTAATACCCGGACTGTGGCCGTTAATTAAAACTGCACACAGAAAGAGTTTTATGCCGGTGTACCACTGAAAGCGAACAGAACTGAAGCTCACACGCGCGTCAAAATTTTTCATTCTGTTATGAACAATTGTTATATCGTGACCGATGTAAGATGGCGAGTTAATAATATATTAGTTAAATAAATCTTTATGATTCATTGTCCTCATCCAAACTTTTTACCACGTATTGGCTGTAGTAAAAAAGGGTGATAATTTACTATTAATTTTGATAATAATAAAATAGGAGAACAAAAGTCGCCGACATAGCCCAAATGATTGCGAAATTGAAGTGGCAGTGACCAGGGCACATAGTTCGACTGACAGATGGCCGGTGGCAGAACAGTCCTCGAATGGCGACCACGTACCGCAAGACGCAGTGTTGTAAGGCCTCCCACAAGATGGACCGTAGATCTGGTTAAGATCGCCGGAATACGTTGGATGAGGGCAGTGCAGGACCAATCGTCGTGGAGATCTTTGGGGGAGGCCTTTGTTGAGCAGTGGACGTCTTCCGGCTGATGATGATGATGATTGATAATCTAGGGGTGGTAAGCTACGTGTTTGGACAGGGACGGATATGCGTAAAGTCAGATGACAGTAGTCACATTGAAAACGGTGAATTATACTTCTTCCGGCCCATTATGGAAAATCTCCAAGTAGACACCGGCCAGCTACTGTTAGACCAGAAGCGTGGGATTTAAAAAAAAACATCCAGTCTCTTATAAAAACGTGGAGTTGCGTTAGCAATAATCCGCTTAGTGAAGATCTGTCTTTGTAACCCATACCATATCGTATGCAATATTATAGCTAGCTATATTATCGCAGTGGACGACTGACGACGGCGAGTAATTGGAGCGTTTTGTGAACGACCGCGCCTCCACGTCTCTGTAGACGACACCATCCGCCATCCGCCTCAACATTGTTTACTTAGCAAACTATTTACACTTGTATAACCCACAAGTCTACCACTGTGATTTGAAAGAGAGTTAAGACTTAAAGTCCCACAAAGATTAATTGGAGATAAGGAATATTAACAAAATGCCGATAAACAGGTATGAAATGACTAAATATGAGAGCGACTCAAACTTAATGATAGTGATGGGAAATGTATAATCTACTTTTCGTGAATTCAAACAAGAACCTGTAGTTAAAACTGTGCAAAAAACTTTTCGCTATAATAACAAACATAAAATTTTTTTTATAGAAAAGAGGACAAACGAGTGTACCTGATGTTAAGTGATCACCGCTGCTCACATTCTTGAAAACCGCACTGTGGAGGACCACAACACATCGAGATGATGGAGATGTTTTTTTTTTTTTTTGATCTATATTTGATCACTTTGATCACAAACTTAAACACCTGCTTACTACTTAAAAGGGAGAGCAAAGTCGTGAGAACCGTTGAGAAATAACATCTAATTTCGACTTGGAAACATTGCGCCAGTATGAAAGGAATAAACTTTTATTGAAAAATACCCTAGTGTGATGCATAAATGATAATATCTCTACTTTCATTTCCTGCCGCAGGTGGATTTAATGTGGAGTGTTACTAGAAACCAGTCGTAGATCCATTCCGAACAAAAACCCTTTCATATTGAAACAACAAAACAAGTACGAACGCTGCAGTTGTTCTGCCTTCACAAATTCTATTTTATAACAGCATAAACAATTTCACGCCGTAAAAAATGAACTCCATTTCATGGCTCCTGAATTATAATACTAACATTGAATTATAAACTGAAAATCTTGGGGTTCTTACACATATCTCATATATAATTTTAGTGTTTATTTATTTATTTAATTATTAGGCACTTCAACAGAATACACATTAATACACTTACAAATATAAACTTAAAATTACTTAGAATTCTAATACGCACACCTATAAGAGAAATGCCATAGCATTGACTAATAATAAAGTAAGAGTTTTATAACTAAGTACAAATGAAACTAATTGTGAAAATTAATTTAAGTTACTAGGTATATTGTTAGTTTATAGTTTGACTTGAAAGTATGTTAGTATTTTATTTTTAACCAAGCCAAGAGAGTCATTGAACATATGTACATTTGGGTGTTTTCTAACAAGCATGTTATATTGTTCACCAGCTCTGATAATTGGGGAGTTCAGTCCTAAATTTGATTTTAAAAGAAGTCTGCTACATATTATGAATACTTTTACGCGGATACCTCGAAGGTACGGTGAAAGATATTTTATCGAATAGCCCCGTATTATTGACGTAATTGTTAACTATTTTGAATATAAATAAGATATCAAACATTTTACGGCGCGTGTTTAGGGATTTCATCCTAAAGAAAGAAAGGCGCTGTGTGTAAGGACATCTGAGGCTTATTCCACTTGCTAAAAAAGCCAAGTGTCTGGTGAATGATCTTTGAATGTTTTCAATGCGCTACGAATGTATATTATAAAAGGGATTCCATAATACACAAGCATATTATTATTATAAGTAACTTCGGACTAAAGCGTTGAAGAGATTAATTTTGGTGGATAAGAGCTTAGACTCTTTTGAATTTCTTTTAATAAAACCTGCACAATACTTGGTTGATTTATTTTTTAAACTTAAAGTGTTATAAATTATCCTTTATATTAACCTTCAAAAAATACTACGTTAGTTCATATATATAATCTTAATCGATTGTTTGTTTTGATTGAAATTGAGAGATTATTAGATTATACTCACTTTTTGCCGATGATTTAAAAAAACTAAAAACTGTGAGATCGAATAGTGATGTGGATGCTGACCAAGCTGATCTCGATGGAATAAATATGAGCTGCCAATTAAATGGTATGATTATTAACATGAAGATATCTCATCACATTAAGTACACAAAGAAAACAGTACAACTTCCATCATCGAATAAATTACAGTCCGATTTGTTACAAGGGATAAATGACACTCGAGATTTGATGATAATGGATTCACAATTGAAATTCAAAGTGCACATGGACACAACATTAAATCAAGCGGCCAGGGTGTAGGTTTCCTTAAAAAAAACACCAAAGGATTTGTTTCTCGACAAACCAAAATAATCCTTTATAACTGACTTGTTCGCAGCAAACTAGAATTTGCATCAGTTGTGTGGAGTTGACTTGACCTTCTCAACGTCAAGAGAGACTACAAAGTTCCTTTGCTAGATACCTGGCATATCATAGTTCCGGTATCTTTCAAAAGGCCACCTATGGCTTGCGGCTGAAACATTTTAAAATGATGTCACTTTATAATTATCGCACAATACTGGATCTAACATTCCTCAAAAAGCTGTTAAGAGAACAGACAGCATGCAGTGCATTGCTTGATAGTATAAATATCAAAATCCCATACAGATATCCAGGAAATCCCATTACAAACATATTTGTTGAACCAGTAAGTAGAACAAATGTCCTTAAACATTCTCCATTATCATGGATGTGTTCTGAGTACAATCGATTTGATATTTTTCCTGACTCAGCTATAAGTCTGAAAAAAATACTTACCGCACATTTCTGTTTATAAATAATACTAAGTTTGGCCATAAATACTGCTACAATTAAAAATAAACAAAATATTATATTTGAATTTGGAATCTGTCATTTTTATATGATTGTTCATTGAGTTCTCTCATTTTGGCACCAATACAATGTACAATATTTTGCGATATTAAAATGGAGTGGGTGATAAAGAGAACCGAATCGCTATGATTGCATTATACAAAGAAAGTGCAATTTTTAAAACTCTCCATACGCTTGGTATTAGTGTTTGTGTTCCGGGCTATTAATAGGTACAATGAGACCTCCTCTGTTTGCGACAGAAAAAGATCTGGCCGTCCACGTAATATTCGTACATAAAAAAGGGGGTCAAAGCAGTGAGGGAAAGAAGTAGAAGAAATCCTGTCCGAAAGCAAAAGATTTTATCTCGGGAGATGAAGATAGCACCTACAACCATGTCACGTTTTTTAAAATATGACTTAGAACTTGCTAGTCCATAAGAGTCTGGTCATTTCTTAACTGATAATTAAAAAAATATGAGAGTGGTAAAATCGAAACAATTACTGAAGCGGTACGCAAAGGGCGGTCACAGAAAAATTGTGTTAACGGATGAGATATTTTTTACAAATGAGCAACATTTTAACAAACGAAATGGCCGAATTTATGCTCAAAGCTCTAAGGAAGCTTCCCAATTAGTTGAAAGAGAGCAACGTGGGCACTATCTGATTTCAGTGATGGTTTAATGGGGTATTAGCTATGAAGGAGTGGCTGAGCCATACTTTTGTGAAAAAGGTATGAAAACATCGGCACAAGTGTAAATACTATTCTTGACTATACTTTATTTCTTCTTTTTTTTACTTCTATTATTTTAATAATTTGCTAGAACTCCAAAAATTGTAGATCGATATTTATTTTGTACTTAATTTTATGTCCTCCAATGAGAGTGATGTATGCACCAGTAACTGTCATTCATTACCAGATGTTGTTTAAGACCATGATTATTATAATTAATGTTTTGTATAATGCTGTTGGTATGTCAGTAAATAAATATAAAAATCCTCCTCCTCCTCGCGTCGTTTTCCTCATTACTCCCCCGCTGCATCAGTTTCTCCCGTACGAATTCCCTTCATCTGCTCCTTCTCTCTCCATCCATCCTTTGCTTCATGAAGGGTATTATGGAAGTTGATGTTCAAAGAAAATCGTATTTGGTCCGACCATCTAGTGGGACTGCGTCCTCTGGGACGTTTGCCATCTTCTTTGCATGTCACCATCACTTGTCAAGATTGTGACTCTCTTTACGAGCAATATGTCCAAAGAATTCCAGCACCCTACGAAGGCATTTAGTGGAAAGTCTAGTTTTGACATTAAGCTCTCTCAGAATAGACACGTTGGTGCGAAAGGCGGTCCGTGGAATCTGTAGAAATTTACTCCAGCTCCAAATATCAAAAGCGTCTATTCGGTCTCTGAATATGGAGAAAACTAGCGAAGTTACCAATTTGGTTTTAGTTTTTCGCGTGATGTTATGGTCTCTCCATATCTTATGCAACTAGGACATTGCATTTTTGGCCATCCCTATACGTCTCTTTATCTCTTTTTCGCATGATCCTGCGTCATTAATGTTAGAAATAGATAAATAAATGCATTTAAATGTAATCTTGTAGAAATTGCTTTCTCATCTCCTTATTAATTGTATTGTTAGTTATAATCGGCAAGTACCTTAAACTGTCAGCGACTGATGAACAAAACTTCTGGCAGCCAATATCAACGTAGGTAACTATTAGATTTTTAAACCAACGATTTTTCTATGCTTGTATCGTATACATTGCTAGCTCACATTTATAGTGCATTTTAACTTAGAGCAGAGACGTAATGCATAATAAACACCGTTGAATTTTACAAAGAGAAAAGTTTAGTAGGATTTCCGATATGCCCAGAGCGGTAAAGAAATGGTTGGATAAATTTAGAATTCGTAATTTCTGAGGTATTAGCGAGGAAAGTTCTAAGAAAATCCAAGGACGGATGGCTTTGTGAAGTTTTATTATTATGAGACATCGGATTTTTACTCAACATAAATCTTACTTTTAAATGTCTTTAACTTGAAATAGAATTTGGGATGGAAAATGTTCGCAGCCATAACTACAATATCAATTTGCCAGTTGCATATTATGAACTATATAGAAAATATATTATAAACAGGCATATATAAATAAAATGAAATATATAACATTGAAATTAGTTATTTTTATAGTTTAGTCTTGTGGGGGGCCTACCAACACTGCGTCTTCCGGTACGCGGTCGCCATTAGAGGACTTTACTGCCCCACCGCACACAGCTATCTGTCGAACTATGTCTCCTGCCCACTGCCACTTCAGTTTCTTTTTCATTTGGGCTATGCCAGTGACTTTGGTTCTCCTACGGATCACCTCATTTCAGATTTTATCTTGCAAGGTAACTCCAATCATTGCCTTCTCCATTGCCCTCTAAGCGACAATGAGCTTTCTCATTACGACAATATGGACGGTCAAGATTGCCGGAATACTTTAGATGAAGGCAGCACAGGATCGATCGTCATGAAGGTATTTGGGGGAGGCCTCTGTCAAGCAGTGGACGTCTTCCGACCGAGATGATAGTGATGATAATTATTCTGTCAATTTTTTGCAAATATGATGGGATTATACAGGAATATGTGCACTTATTATTGGGATTTAGTTGTCATCTTATATGACATTGTTTCTTCATAGAACGTCCAAAGTTTACTACTTAGACCTGTTAATAGTCATAATATAGTCAAGTCCGTCTTACTATAGAGATACTTACTATCAACAACACACTAATACGAATTGTATCGACATTCAAACAAACAGTTTCCGCTGCCAAATAAACACTAAGAAAGAAAAACACTATAGTTCAATACACAGTCTTATTGATAATAATGACTTCAGTGGGAGGCTCCGTTGCACAGGACGCCGGCTAGATTATGGGTACCACAACGGCGCCTATTTCTGACGTGAAGCAGTAATGTGTAAGCCTGATTGTGTTTCAGCCTGAAGGGCGCCGTAGCTAGTGAAATTACTGGGCAAATGAGACTCAACATCTAATGTCTCAGGGTTCATATTTAGGAACTAGCAGTATGCCACCATTATAAAGACTTTTCAGTGAAATCCAAATAAGGAAATATTTCCTGAAATACTGGTACGTGAAATATTTATAAGGTTTCAATTTCATAATAACAGATACACACAGTTATGATACAGTCTATCAATTTAAAGCGTTCTGCAAAACTATATTTTTTTTTGTTTTGTTAGGTTCGGTTTGGTTAGGTTTAGAAATTTTATCTTGTGACAAAACTTAAGATTTATCAATCTACATACAAGTAAACTTTGTTGTCAAATGTCAAATAATATTGTTAATCTACACCCATGCTTTAAATCCTCTATTAAAGATTCTGAAACAGTTAGCTTATTGCCAACATTAAAACACCCAATGTTCTAATAACCATTACATCATCCAAACGAGTGTTGTAATGTTGTACTCAATTTCATAACAACACTCCGATGTTTTTATTTCGATCCCTTCATGCTCAAAGAGTTTCAACAGACAGCCACATTCTTATTGCTCGATGCGTGGTATCTGTATGAATTTCAAAAAAAGAACATTTTCGTTTACACGTGTTCCACACTACCAGAACGTCGCGCGCCGTAAAAAAAAAGTAGGTTATTCGAATCCCCGCCATTTTTCTTCGATATTTTTATTGTTTTGTTTACAAAAAATGAGCGATTCATTTAAAACGCAAAAGAACATCATATTCGAGTGAATTTTAATTATTGCACTATACAAAATATAAATTACTACTAAAATAAATAATTAATTGTTTCATTAATAATTAGTTTATCTATACTAATATTATAAAGCTGCAGTGTTTGTTTGTTTGTTTGAACGCGCTAATCTCTGGTACTACTGGTCCGATTTGAATGATTCTTTCAGTGTTGGGTAGTCCATTTATCGAGAAAGGCTATAGGCTATGTTTGTTTTTCAAAATTAGGGATCCGTAATAAAATTGCTATTTTGTAACACAAGGTGTTAAATCGAAAACCTATTTTTGCGTGCGCTGCAAAAACTATTGACAATAGAACAAAATGATGTACAGGCTATAATATAGGCAATATTTTATTACTTATAAAACTATCGCGTGAATTATACTTTATATGGCAAAACAACGTTTGCCGGGTCAGCTAGTTTGTATATAATCAGTAATGAATGATATTAGGTTGTTTTAATGTTAGCTGTAAGCTAACTGTTCCAGAATCTTTTATAGAGGATTCATATTCTGGGTGTAGATAAAGTATTGTATGCAACTGTTGATAATTAAGTATTAAAACACTCATGTGATACTTTTATCACGCCTCGTGTGATAAATCCACGTTCGTGTTTTAATACCCCTTATTACACAACAGTTGCATAAATAACTATAAAACTATTATTTTAATTTGATTTCTGAACGACGTGGACACATCAAAGGAAAAACAAAATTGTTGTTTTTATTTAATTCCGAGCATTTTCATATTTATTCAACTATTAAACCTCTCTGGACTTCCACAAATAATTCAAGACTTAATTTGCCAAATTGGTCCAGTCATTATCGAGTTTTAGCGAGACTTAATAAAAAAACAATAATAATAAATGAATAAATAAAATTAAAAAATCCAAAATATGTCCTATTTAATAAAATTAAAATGAAAATATTTTTAAACTCGCTTTCCTATTCAATCTTTTAGTTTCTTTTCTTTTTCTACTATTTTTGGATGGTCACTTTTAAGACCTATAAAAAAAGGAACCGTGTTGTCTACAGCTACTGTCAACAGGTCGATTTGGTAGGTACCTACTGAAAATCAGTGTTGGAAATCATTTCCAAAAATAATGAGTGGGTGTGCTTTTCATGACGCCATATTTTTTATTTGTTAATTTAACTATGTATATAAGTTTTGTGATGTCATGAATAAATGCATACTTTGCTTTACTTTACTTTACTAACGAACAGTAATTCAATATATATAGAATAGATAACAAAGTGCCAGCCTTAAACAAAACATATTTGCGGTAAAAACCTTAAGAAAGTAAGAAAAATAGCAAGCATCAAAGTTGTAAGGTGGCGGTGAAACTTTACGCAAACATTTGTCTAAAGAGTCGAGCACAACTCCGAACGGGATTGCAAATATTTCTGTGTCAATTTGCTTTCGTGTAGTCCAAGAGGCCAATTGAAGGATAATATGATAAACAGAATATTTCTACTTGAAAAAGGAAAGAAATATAAATTGAAGAAGACATTTCAAAACAAATCAAATCAAAATTAATACCAATCATCACTTTAGTTGGTCATGGAAATGACACTTATGAAAGTCAAAAAAAATCTTATTGAATCTACTGCTACTTCGTAAAGGATTACTAATGAGACGAAATAGCAAGTATACTGATTGCCACTCTTCTAAATCAACATTTATATTTTAATCGTTTTATAAATCATTTAAATTACATTATATGTAAAGTTATGCATCAAAAATACTCAAACGTCAAATTGTCAACACGAGTATATCAAAAAAGTAAATGTTATGTAAAGTAAATGAATACAAAACAAAAGTTATTGACTACAGTAGCTGTATCATCCACACACACCATAAGCGATTATAAAAAAATATAATAACTTTTAAGAATCTGAAGCAGAGTTAAAGGTAACATCCTGCCACCACGAGCATGACGCATGGGCCAGCCATCGCCTCCCTCGACCATATTTTAGGGAGGATTACGACTCGTCCCATGTCGCCGCCACAAGTCGCCGAAGTGACGTTTAAACGTGCATGACGAAATCTGTCACGAGAACTCAACCAAGCAACAAAAAAGAATCTTAATCTATATATTATGCAATACTCACCAAATATCTCTACTTACAATTTAACAATTCTGCTTATAATTGAAAAAAAATATTTATTCAAACAAAACAAATCTTTTAACTATATTTACAATACTATGACTACATAAAATTAAAACTATCATTACGTGGAAGCGTACCTAGAACACTGGCAGCATTTGATAGCTAGGCTGATCCGCTGATACTTTTTTGTTACACGAAATAGCTGCCAGCGCTTGGGTTTCCAGAAGCCTTGCGCGAAGATGTACCATCTTGTCTCACATTGTCACTGCTTGTGGCGGTGACGTGGGACGGGTTGTTCCCTTCCCTAAAATATGGTCGAGGGAGGCGATGGCTGGCCCATGCGTCATGCTCGTGAACGGGCGCTGCTTGCGGTGGCAGAATGATTCTGTAGCCGGAAACTCTGCCTCATGGTTTTAAAATTAAAATTTTTATATTTTTTATAATTGCTAATAAAATGGTCGCTAAATACCTTTATTTATTTAGTGTGTGTTAATTGATGCATCTACTGTACCATGGCCTGGTATTATTGTTGATACAGTAGTAGTCGGACGTGAATGTACTCAATAGCTCTTGTTTTTTATGTATTAATTTACATTTTGTTTTTGAGTATTTGTTGTTTGAGTATTATTGCTGCATCACTTTACATATATTGTAACTGAAATGATTTGTGAGTGATTGCCACAAAGAGTTTCTTACCACTTCTTATTAAAGCTCAACCCTCAAAGGAGGTGGATATAAAAAGAAAAGTCATTTCCTTGACCTGCCTGAATAAGGTGATTTTGATAAGTTTACCCTAAAGGATTGAGCTTTTGATTACTGTTAGTAAAAATATAATATTAATTACAAGTTTAAGCAGAATTGTCAAATTGTAAGTAGAGGTATTTGGTGAGTATTGCATGATATGTAGGATTATATGGATGTATTAGGATTATTTTATTGTTGTTTGTTGAGTTCTCGTAATAGGATTCATCATGCTCGCTTAAATGTCACTGCTTGTGGCGGCGACATGGGACGGGTCGTCCCCTTCCCTAAAATATGCTCTACCCTCGACGGCACGACAGTTTTTCAAAGCTGAATTTTTTTATTTATTTATATAGCAATCACATGAGCGCACTTATATCAAATCAAATGATTTGTGCGGTAAATAAAATATAATTCAATAACAATTATTTTGTTTAACTTAGTAATAATAACATTAAAAATAATCTTTTCTGGGCGTCCGCGTGTCTGTGTTTATCAGTGTATGTGTATTCGATTCACTGTCATTTAATTAGAATTTATAAAAAAAAACAAAGATACGACTGAATATCGTTTACAATATTGTTGACAATCTTCACAATTATAGTGATGGTAATTCGAAAGATATTTATGAATATACTTTAGACCGATTCGGGTCGGTAGGTTTTTGAAAAATCTAAAAACAATTACTAATTTTTTTAATATGTTTTTAACGACTTTACGATCGATTTAAAAAACTAATCAGCTCTTGAACATGAAACCATGTCGATCGCGGCTAATCCGTTCAAAATCGGTTAGCTCGTTCGAGAGATATTGTTAACGAATGAATACCGAAAAAAGTGTTTTTTTTTTAGAAATTAGTATTATAATTAGTAGTAGTTAGTAATTATAATTCCTAGTTCGATCAATTGAAACATAAAGATCGTTTATGAGGGTAAATAAACTGCGTCGAATCGCACCAATCGCGTGAAATCAACATTCAAAAGATCGCATTAGATAAAATTTAAGCGCTTAGCGGGAAGTTGCACGGATGGTCAACTGTTTTCCTAATTGTTTGTAATTATACTTGTCAATTGCATCTCCTTACCAAATCAAATTTTCAATTTAATATACCACCCACTTCAACGGTAGTGACACCTTCTAAGGCCTTCAGGGAATACAAGAGCTTTGACACATGAGAATTTTACTGTAGAAAATGAGGCGTGCTACTATTGAATGAAAAAAAAATATGCAAACTGCTCTTTCCGCTGCTACCAGCGCTCTTCTATGATACAGCGCACATCCCTTTTCATCATGGACAGCCTCTATAATAGTATTTTCCTGTGAACTTTAATCTCCTATTTCATCCCCATGTAGGTTTTAAAAATGCTCGGACAAATGTTTATAAATTATTTCTTATTAAGTGCCTAAATACAAAGTTTCATAGTTTTATCTCCAATAATGAACGAATTTTCATACAAACTGCCATCCCCTATTTCAAGCCCTCCATTTTTTTTTCAATACAAGGTAGGCGTTGTCCTTTTTCAAGCTCTAGTCTATTTTTCTACCAAATTGTATCAAACTCGGTTCTGTAGTTTAGGCGTGAAAGCGGAAAAAAAACATACATTCACATCTATAATATTTGTAGGGATATACAGGGCGTCCCAAAGTTATGGGACATGAAGGGAAAGTACCTTAAATATCGTAGATAGCGTATTTAACTGAAATAAGACTTTATGTTATTTTTAAAAGTTAGTAATTCTGCATTCAAAGATTTTCTAAAAATTACTTGCCTCGTCTCGGTTTCGAACCGACTTAAATGTAAAAAAAACACTTACCTACATAAAGATAATAAAAGGTTTTAGAATATCTTTGAATGCAGAATTACTAACTTTAAAAAATAGCCTAAAGTCTTCTTTCAGTAAAATACCCTACCTACGATATTTAAGGTACTTTCCCTTCATGTCCCATTACTTTGGAACGACCTGTATAGCAGTCTTATGTAAGATGAATACTGCACGAAAGCACTGCGTTTTATAAATTGTGAGATAGTACGTTACTTTGAAAGCACCAAGCTCCGGGTCTATAAGGCACAGGTCGCATCTGTTAAATCCTCTTTCTAAACTATGGACGCTAGAGAATTTCTCAATATAATCCTCGCACTGCTTGCTATACTTTACTATTTTCCAAATGAACTAGCTTAACTACCTAATATTAATGTGCTCTTTGTATCATTTCCGAAACGTATCCCGAGGAAGAAGAACTCAATAAGAGCTTCTACAAACCTTAGATTAGATTGACTAGTATTTTGACGTGAATACGTCTTTAAAATATTTTTTCTACTCCTCCACTTTTATCTGTCATTTATGCAGCCAATCATATAAATAGGTACATGCTTCATTGAGTGTTTGAAAAAGTCTATACCCTATTGCCTAAAAAAGCATTGTTTAGCGTCAATCACTTTCCACGTTTATACATATAGACAAAGTATGTCATGCAAAATTGATGCCAAAATATGGCACATGCCACAAATGACATCATATTATGCTTCGACTGCTATGTCTATATATTTCAACCCATCATATACGAATAAAATATACATACCGGTGATAAGTCACACCATCTTTTTTTGCGTCGTGAACATATTATTTGGGCACATTTTTATAGAACACTTAGACTTCGGGGTTCCCTTTTATTCCCTATCCTCATGACTAAGAAAAAAAATGTGCTTACATTGTCTTTAAGCTCACTTTTGCTGTTCCGCTACCAGACTGCAAATAATATGTCCATATGTATTTCGTACGTATGAACGTCATTGTTTATCGTACTATAATGTCGCCAAAAAAACACAGTTGTTTTGGTGCCACAGACAACTTAATCTAGGTTATGTATAGGAGAAGAATGCATAATGGAATACACACCACAGTTAATGGACACCACAGTTAATCTCAACTGATAGGTAAAAAAAATTGTAGAGTAAAAAAAGAATTGTGTGGTTTTATGAAACCACGGCAAAAGTGAAACTTTTTTAACATTATAGACATTTAACTAAAAATTTTTGGAATAATATTCCATGAAGGGTATGAAAATCACTTTATCAATCTTAATTATATACTTGGAAAATTGGAATGATAGTGGAAAAAAATAAAAGTAGACTAAGTCTCCAACTAATATTTTTATTGAACTCTGTGTCTTAGCCCTGGTTAAAAATATTGATTGAAAAGGATTACATTAAACACTGACAAGCAACATTAACATTGAACACTGACAGAAACAAACAAAATATCGTAGAGCACTGGCACAAATGAGTAATAGTCTATACACTACACGGTCAGCTGCTGCGAACTATAGGCGCCGCCCGACTGTCACGCGACATGCAACACACAGACGAAAAAGTTTGAGACTATGTAATAATAGTTTCACTTTAAAATCGCTAAGTATGAAAAATGAGTTAGTAAAATTTTACTCCGGGTTTCAACATACCAATACACTTGTTACCCCTTTTAGGGCCATAAAGTTACGTAAGTATATAAGTTGAAACTTAGTCGCTCAACCCTTTCAGATTTTTAATCACGCCGCCTAAGTGCCTTACGCTTAGTGAACTCGCTAATCGCCTCAGAATACTCGCTTCATTTACCAGGAAACCCTCAAAGGTTAGATGGGAAAATGCAATATATCGAAGTACTTAACTACACTTGAGCAGTAAAACAAACACCGCTCGTTATACAACAATCTCTTGGGGCGTTTAAGCTGCTATATATACATCACTCTCATTGGCAGACATTAAATTAAATACAGAAGAAAGTTCGACCTTGTCAAAACAAAGATTTGAAGCAAATTATAAAATTTATAGAAATAAGTAAAATAAATATAGTTACATTATTTTTATTAAAATAAGGGACGAGACGAGCAGGACGTCCAGCTGATGGTAATTGACACGCCCTGCCCATTACAATGCAGTGCCGCTCAGGATTCTTGAAAAACCCCAAAAATTCTGAGCGGTACTACAACTGCGCTCGTCAGGTTGAGACATAAGATGTTAAGTCTAATTTGCCCAGTAATTTCATTAGCTACGGCGACTTTCAGACCGAAACATAGTAATGCTTAAACATTACTGCTTCACGGCAGAAATAGGCGCCGTTGTGGTACCCATGATCTAGCCGGCATCCTGTGCAAAGGACCCTCACACTGGTAGGTACTGGTACATGAATATCAAATAATATATTATTATTTATGAAAAGAAATGTTTGGGTTAGTTTTTTTTTCAGACTTGTCACCGAGTCATGAAAAATATCATAATCTATTATGGACACGGAAAATCGATTATACTCAGAACACATCCTTGATAATGGAGAATGTTTAAGGGCATTTGTTTCTGAAGCGATGGTAGTATCTAATATATTATAAATGACATGAAAAAGAATTTATAACAGCATGATTAAAATGACCTTTATTGAGTTATGTTAGTGTCACTCAACAATAGAATTGTTTATATGATAGAAATACAAGTTGACGGTGAAACAACTCGAGTCAACTAAAAGATAGAGTATTTTTTTCAAGAACAATTTAAACACAATTATAATAATATAAGTTCGTAAATAATATAAATAGTAATTTCGGGGGCACTTTTATTACACGTACTAATCAGAAGTAGTGTTTTTATACCTCCTATTCATCTTATTAGCATAATTTTCAACTACGTACAAGAGTACGTTTCCGTGGATCTTAAGTTAATAATCTTAGATTAGGTCTCTGCTGCGCTCCAGCTAGATGCCGCACTACCTAAGAACAATAGATGTTTTTGCTTGTGTGCGTGGCATCTTGACATTTAATGGCATCTTTCGGATTTGGTAACTAACATACGCTTCGTGTAATTTTACATTGAAATTAATAAAATATAAAATACTTACTGATGATATAGGACACCAGTTCTTGTAGAATTATTTTTAATTAACAGAACATATGGCACGTCAGCGTCACACATTGTTCGAAGTATCAGTAGGCCCACGTACGTCCACTTGTGCGTAGTATTAGTTGCCGCACGTTGCGACTACACCTGCGGTATCTATTTGGAGCGCAGCGCAGACCAACCCTTAATCAAAGTTAGATAATAATATTAATGAACCCATTTATTTCCAATCTACAATTGCATCTATTATAATGAAATAGATACAAATACTAATTAGGTTTGTATAATATTGTTATTATTATTTTGTATTTATCTACTTTGTATATAATTATAAAATATAATGTTATTGGTATCAATCAAATAGACTCAAAGTTCTGGTAAAACTCCCACGACCAAGGTTACGTCAAATAACTCATGTAATAACGGGTTAGGCCCTTTTAACAAGCATCTGGCTAATATAGGTGTCACCGACAGTCCACTGTGCAGAGCCTGCATGGAGGCAGAAGATACAGCCGCACACATCATTCTGGAGTATAGGAGTGTGGCCACATACCGGGTCAAGAACCTGGGGTCACCGAGGACTCTCCCCGAAGTCATGGGAGACATCGGTGTTTAATACGTAGTGTATTGTCGTAGTTGTCTTGAGGAGCTGGGATGGAATGATTAGCCGTCCGATCCATCACGCAAAATAGGCGCTCTGTAGTCGTCGAGTTGCGGATAGTAGTCCGTGACAACCTATAACCTTGTTCCATGCCTGTCTATCCATTGCTCTCTATCGGCCGTTTTTAATAACCTATCTATACTTAGTTTAACTTACTAGAGGTAGACAAATCTATCATTTTACGCTTACTTACATTTCAATAACTTATCGACATAAAGCATCGGACTATAACTACATTAGCCATTACTATGGATAGATAAGATCTTGTCATTAAACGGTGACAGCACGGTATCCGTACCTAACTAGAGATACGTTATTGAAAACGGCCGTATATGCATAAGTTTCCCACTGTAGCTTTTATATCTTCTTCCTTTTCCTAGCACACCCTTTTCTCCTTTTTCTTGTTGGTACTTCTCATACAGTCCCTTAGTGCCTCTGAGGTCCATCTTTTGTCTATGTATCTTGCTATATATCCAGCCCAATTCCAATTATGTTTCCGAGCGTAATGTAATGCATCTACAACCTTCTTTTTCGTCTGTTCGTTATTCTTAAGACAACCAATTGGAAACATAATTGTCACCCAAAAAGAGACAGTAAAAGTATGAAATAAGGTAAAAAATAAAAAAATACTACAACAAGACGATGTTTATAATACAAAATTTAATTATAACGGAATACTAAACAAAACAATTGTTAACACAAACATACGAGGCAAAGTTGAAATTACCGCTGGGCGCGTCACCAACAAAATAGGAGAACTGTGTACATTAAGATAAATTACAAAAACGTCTATTTAGGTAAGAAAAATATCAAAATAATATAATGTTATGATTATGACACACTATATTAGTTTGATTATAAATATTTTTGAAGTGAATACTTCTTTAGCGGCGTTGAGCACTTTTCTTGAGGTGGGTATAATTTGTTAAACTCGCGTCAGGACACGTGGCCTGATCGAAAATTCGTAAGCCAGTCGTTGAAATTATGGATGAAAGATTTATACTTCTAAGTAATTATAGTTCGGCTATTTCAACGTAATGATCATACCACTGGTCCAATTACCAGTGGTTGAATTATTGTGATTGCGAAGCCGAAACACTGCGAGGATGAGCGATCATCGAATCTCAACCGTGAAAAATTTTTACTTTATTTTTATGGATGAAACTTGATTTTTCGGAGAGATAAAGTTTTTTAATCTAAAATTATTGTAATTGTTCCGAAGTCTTTATTTTTTAATGTAATATAAATTGTTATTTTTGTGGACGATACCGCTGTTGATAGTTGGTTAAATAAAATAAATTAATATTATATTTAACCACATACGTACTTTTATACAAAATATTAAAAAGAGCGCCAGAGTGCAAGCCATTTTTTTATTGGAACAATTTGACAAAACAAATACTAACAAAAAGTATATACGATGAAAGCTGCAAAAGTATAAACTGCAGCCCAGCTAACAACATCCTTCTCCGGATACAGAAAGTAATGATGTTCCAAGCAAAAAAATACACTGTAAAATATTGTAAAATTATTTGGAGAAATTAAATTCTAAAATCGTAAAACAAAATAAAAAACTATTGTAAAAACAGGTCGCCAGTCTCGCCGTAATTAATTTTTAACCAATTTTACAACCAGTGGGAGGCTCCTTTGCACAGGATGCCGGCTAGATTATGGGTATCACAACGGTGCCTATTTCTGCCGTAAAGCATTACTGTGTTTCAGTCTGAAGGGCGCCGTAGCTAGTCAAATTACTGGGCAAATAAGACTTAACATCTTATGACGAGTGTAATTGTAGTGCCACTCAGAAGTTTTGGTTTTTTCAAGAATCCTGGGTGGCATTACATGGTTATGGGCAGGACGTATCAATTGCCATCAGCTAAACGTCCTGCTCGTCTCATCCCTTACTGTCATAAAAAAAAACTACACATTGTAAACTAAAAGTTACTTTTAAATCTAACAATTTAATTCAGGGAACGAACATTTAAAACAGTCTAAAAACTAAAAGATTAAATTGGATTAAGGGTCTCTCACTTTACAATTCAGTACTCAACAAAGTCAGGACAATTTAAGCCAGCTCCTATAAATCGACTACGGTGAAAATCTTAGGATTCTGCATAAATTCCTTTGTTATTTTAAGAGACTTGATGATTAAGGAGCCATGCAAAGTGACTCGAGTGTCCGCTATAATCACACCGCTAGCATTACTTCGCTTGGAGATAATATTGCTTAACCTTTATAGTTTAGTTACTTAACACATTCACTGCCAACAAAATAAATAAAAATAATAGCTGGGAACCTACTTAAGACGAATTTTTGATTACTATTTTGGTACATATGAATGTTTGAAAATATGGATAAATGTATACTCGTTTTCGTAAGTCGACTATATTGCCGAGTTACCGCACTAAGCAACAATGACTCGCCTCGAACGCCGGCAATTTACTGACTACTACAAAATGAACGGACCGAGTGGGAAGCGCCGCTACTAAAGCCCTGTTATAATCGGACCCGAGTGGTGAGCACGGAATGTTTAGCTTCCTTAAGCCCGAAAACATAATATAATTACAAGAAAAGTACGGACTATGATAATGAGAAAAAGTGCTGAAGGCCTTCCTAAGATACCTGTCCAAACGTTGCTATGGATATTATCCTTTCATGTATCCAACCAAATTTTTTTAGGTTGTTTAGGTTTCAATTTCTTGGAGGTCAGGAGTATTTGCCACCAGCTAAAAGTTATGTGTGGAATTTTACGAGGAGACGTTGATGCTTCAGATCTTCATGAGCAATTGTTTCGTATACGTGTTCCCAAGGGCGTGCATAACATATAGGCAATTAGGCAGTGCCTACATCTTTATGGACCTAAATAAATATAGTACTAGAGTTAAAGTGAATTTACTACCTACGGTAGGCAGTCTAAGGATTGCATATACGAAGCAAGCAGCGTTTCATACAACTTATGTCGTACTGTTGGAATAAAGCGCATCTTCGATTAGATAGATCTACAATGCCTACCTTGCTAGAAAACCAATGCGTGCACCTACGAAATCTTCACCTACGAAAGAATAAACTTTTCGTAGACCCGCTTCATCGCACCGTTGCCCGAACCATGGCACCTATACCGCGTTCATTGGGACCCATTCAATGATGGGTGGACTTAGTTTCTGAAATACTCAGCGGAGAGCATTAAAATTGTTTAATTTATTCAATTATTCTTTAATTAATTTATTCGAATATGACTAAGGATAAGTCTCCCGGTCATGACCACCTTAGCATTGAACACCTTCAACATGCTGGTCCGCATTTACCTAGATTGCTGGCGCTCTTATACACCTTCTGTGTTAGACATTCGTATCTGCCCGGGGCGTTAATGATAACGGTCGCTGTCCCGATTTTAAAAAACAAAACAGGCGACGTATTGGATAGTAACAACTATCGGCCGATCACCCTGGCAACCATAACTGCTAAGGTACTCGATGCATTGCTCGAGCGGCAGGTTAGTAATCATCTTAAATTAAGTGATGCTCGGTTCGGTTTTAGACCGATGTTATCTACCCAGTCTGCAATCCTGTCGCTAAAGCATATGGTAGGATACTACACGAAGAAGAATACGCCTGTTTATGCAGTGTTTCTCAATCTTTCGAAGGCTTTCGACCTAGTCAAAAACGACTAGTTTTCGGGTAAGTTGAGGCAGACGGAGGTACCGGGACCTTACATGGACTTGTTCTCCCATTGGTATGAGCATCAGACTAATCAGGTAAGATGGTCAAACACACTGTCGGAGGAATACAGGTTGGAATGCGGGGTGAAGCACGGGGGTTTAACCTCACCGGCGCTTTTCAACCTATATATAAATGAGCTGATCGAGGCACTCGGTGGCACACGTGTCGGCTGCTTGATTGATGGTCACTGTGTGAACAGCATCAGTTACGCTGACGACATGGTGCTGTTGAGCCCATAGATCGTGCTCTCCGGCGGTTGTTGTCCATCTGTGAGAGGTACGCGGAATCTCACGGGCTCCGCTATAATGTTAAGAAAAGTGAACTGCTCGTCTTTAAGGCAGCAAAGAAAAAGCCGACTTATGTGCCACCAGTAACGCTCGGAGGTGTTCCACTGAAGAGGGTTACTGAGTTCAAATACCTTGGCCATATTGTAACTGAGCACCTTAAAGACTATGCAGATCTTGAAAGGGAACGGAGAGCGTTGGCTGTCCGCAGCAATATGCTGGCCCGCAGGTTCTACCGTTGTACCGCACAGGTTAAAGTAACCTTGTTCAAGGCGTTTTGCCAGTCCTTATATACCTGTGCCCTGTGGGTTGGATATACGCGGCGGGCATACAATGCTCTCCGAGTGCAATATAATAATGCTTTCAGGATGCTGTTGGGGCTACCGAGGTACTGTAGCGCATCAGGTATGTTTGCGGATGCACACGTGGATGACTTTTCATCAAGCATTCGCAAACGGACAGCCTCACTGATGCGTAGGATTCGTGCGGGTACTAACAATATCCTTGATGGTAATAATCCCGAATGTGTTGTTCTGAGACACTGGGTTCATATACACACCCATGTACCTGGTGCCTCAAAACAACAGATTTATGAATTAATTTAAATCAAATATAATGTTAAAATGTTTTAATAATTTTGGTAATTTTTAATTTTACTAACATAGTTTTAAGTATTACTCTACTAACAATATATGGATGTATAATGGTCTGAATTAAATGATTTTTATTTTATTTTTTAATATTTATTTTTTTGGTCATTTTTCCTTTTTGTGTTTCACCTAATAAGTGTAAGTGGCACTGCCGTGCTAATTGGACAACAATTAAAATAAATATTATAATACCTATATTTTTGAAAAAATATCCAACATTCGTTAAACGCGCTAGTTGTTCGGTTTTCCATATATTTTGATCGGAATATTTTAGTATAATTTTGAAGTGATAACTTCATATGGGAGGGTAAGCCGCTTCGTAACGTAACTAACGTGTTACGGCGCTAGTCTATCTGGCGTCCCTTTCTCTCACGCATACGGCAGCGGTTGGCAGGCTTTTCCTCTCTCACTCTAACCAATTGTTACTTTTATAGAATAAAATAATGGTACTCATACTGTCTCATTAATAAATGCAGTACACTGCATTTATTAAGTTACTCCATGTTTAAAACTACTTCTCCCTGTCATGTAATTTGTAGTGACGTGTGGGTAAGGAAAAGTTTTAAACTTGGAGGAACTATACACTGTGTTTATTAATAATACAGAAAATGTCTTACGACATATAGAATAAAATATATTTTATAATCAATAAAAGATTTTATTAATAAATAACATTTCCTTACATAATCATATTAACATAGATAAAATTTAAGTAATAACCTAAGTTTTTCTCAAGTTATAGAATTGCAAAAAAGTTTGCCTTCAATAACATCAAAAAGGTACTGTATAGTACGAGAGATAGCAACGTCAGGAAAACAAGCATTTCAGGTAAGCCAGTTTTTAGATATCCTATTTCTCTCACTGTTCCGGACGTCATATGGACTATCTGGCTGGCGGTAGTGGTTGCGTTCATCAGTGCGCATCCTACCTACACAGGTAAAATATCGATTTTTTGAATCATTTTAAGAAGGTTTTTTTTGTTTTTTATTATTTTTATTGAACTTTCCACAACGTAAATCTAATATTGCCAGACATTTTTATTGCTGTTTAAACTGTTCCAGACGCTAATTTCGAATAAAAAAAAAAAAACAAAATAATTCAGTAAGGCTGAATTTTTTTTATAATATTATTTAAGTATCTAAAAACTTAAAATTAATTTGCCAAACAATAATTCGGTTGTAAAACCTTCAGCCACACCGATTTAAAAGTGGAAAGTGATGTGGTATCATTTTGCTTGGTCTAAAAATAGTTGTCGAATAAATTACAGAGAAAGAATTAAAAATTATTGAATAAATGTGTGGATTAATGTAGTACCAAAATAATTATCTATTGTTGAACAAAACTAAGATAATAATCAATCTCAAGTATGAAAATAAACAAAAATTATATTTTTTTATTGATAATTGTATCACAAAAGACGAAGGCATCTTGATAATCATCATCATCATCTTCATCACAGCTCGGCTCCTGCGTACACAGTCGTATGTTTGATATGCAAACTTTTCAGGACAGAGCTTTAATGATGTTATCTTGCATCGTATCGTTGAATTTATATCTTTTGTTTTGAAATTTACAATATGCATAGATAACATAGGATTTCACAATATGAAGTGGGAATTAAATACTAATTATTTGTAGGTTTTTAAATATTACAGTTACGACACTTTACATCGGATATGCATATGGTAAAGGAATAGTATGTCATGCTTACGATTTTTTACGCCTGGTTGATTTTATTGAAATATAAAACTTACGGTAGTTTACAATGATCTTATTTAAATAAATTAAGACGTAACATACACATGCTATGATTTACTTCGTACATAGTATTTTATTGTGATATTGTAAGTGATGATTAGGTTTTAAAATTGTATTTATAATTATAATAATCTTAAAATTTGTCAGCTGGATATTAAGTATCATAATTCAATAGTTAAAATAAGTTTGTAAAAAACAGTGGGAGGCTCTTTTGCACAGGATGCCAGATAGTTATGGGTACCACAACGGCGCCTATTTCTGGCGTGAAGCAGTAATTTGTAAACAGTACTGTGTTTCGATCTGTGGGGCGCCGTAGCGAATGATATTACCGGGCAAATGAGAATTAACATCTTATGTCTCAAGGTGACGGGCGCAATTGTAGTAGTAATCAGTAGCCGCTCAGAATATTTGGGTTTTTCAAGAATCCTGCAAGCGGCACTACATAGGGTCGGGCGTATCAATTATCATCAGCTGAACGTACTGCTCGTCTCGTCCTTTATTTTCATAAAAAACAGTCAAGTTTACTTTGTAATATTTATTTTGAAGAGAACGTTTCTTATACAATAATAGTTAGTAACCAAAACTAACTTTCGATCATTTTATTTTCTATGAATATAACTAGAATAAAAACAATTACAGGGCAAAAAGAAAACAAATATTTTTTGTGTAAATGTCATTTTAATTACTATTAGTTTTCTTTAATCACAGTGATAATATAATATAGGTAATAAGGTACAAAAGCTTAATGTTAATACTAGATATTCTACCAATAGAGTGCTAGTCTTACAATTTAGCATGACATTTTTATATAATAGTCTTTATATTAAGCATTTATTATAAGTTTTTTACTAACAGTATTTTATATATATTTTATAGGAGAGATCTAGTAGTTAAATTGAGTTACATTTAGTTTATAGGTGTCTGCAAAAGTAGTAAAAACTATAGAAGAGCACATGTATGCTTATTTACTCTCACACAATAATCGAAAACATAATTTAAGGATTTCTTGTACTTAGGATAATCAAGACTAAAAAAGATCGCGTAAGTTTCATTAGGGTCAATCGGTATTTCCTATAAACCTAAGAGAACATATAAATATCTTAGTCTGAATCCATTTCATAAGTATTTCTAAAGGTTGAAATTTTTACTGAAAGGCCGGAATAACACCGCTAGCACTAATCAAATTAGTTTTTTGCTCTAGAGGTATCGGAAATACATTATTAGTGGCTTTACTGAAATGTTGATTTGCTGTCGGCGCCGGGTATTAATTTTTCTCACAAGTATCATATAATCCTTCAATTGTTCGTTCAAATCATTTTTATATAGGTTAGGTACATATAATTAGGTTCTCCAGCAAGTATTTTCAATTTCGTAATCTTAGTCCACCGAACAGTATCACCCTGTAAATTATTTGCCTTGTTTTTACCTTTTAGGGTCTTTCATCTGTTTTATCCTACCGGACAAATGTAAACCATTCAAAAGGAGTTTATATATTCATTTATTTTTTAAATTCTTCTCTAATGAATGCACGCTGTCTCCTTCTTGCTGAGTGTGTTTTTCTCTTGAAAGGTATGTTTGATCTGCCAAAAACATATAATGCAGCAATCATGCGGTTCCAATTTTGGCCATTACAGTTATGTGAGGAAAACCGAAACTCCACTGCCCCACCATGCATACCATTTGCTACAAAATCCGTTAAACAACTAGCCACTTCGTTTGCTCCTCTTTTTCCTTCACGCACAAGATCAAATACGGTAAAATTAGTAGTCCCTAACTTTCGTTTATAATAAAAGACACTAATTAACCCACAGGGCGAGATTGAAACTTTTTGAAAATCAAACGTGGCTGCTATAATTTTGCCTTCAGATGATTTTGCCTCTTTTTTGTCTGCTGTTTTTAGCGCCCATCATATGATTTATTAGAAATATGAATTTTATGACCTCACGTTATTTATTAGTGGTAATAATAAGCGTGGATCTAAGGCATATGTCACATTAGTAATTTTTTGAGATAAAGAAACTCAATTTCAAACAAAGGATTGAACCATTCCTTATACATAACGAATAACTTTCGAAAGTTTCAATCACCATCTAAGTACATTTTTGATGTGTCTTTTCTTATACAGTGAGTTATTCAATGAATGATAACACTTTTCTTAACATCATCTATAACTATGCGGGGGTGGTTTTCGTTCTTACTCCAATCATCATACATCGTTTTCTAAAGTTCCACTTGATAAGTTGGTTTTACTTATAGTGGTATACACGAATTGCTCATTAATCCCAAGTGTCACTAGAAACTGCTTTTTACACACGTGAGGTATTGACTATGGTATTGTTTTCACAATCAGGAAAAGGTAATTTATAATAAAATCTGTATTTACGACGAAATTCAATATGGATATAAACTCTCCTCTTAAGATTTTGACTTAAGTTGACACTGCTGTATTTGCTTGAGGTGCTGAATAGCAGGAAAAAACGGAATGCTGGGACAGCGGTTCTTGTAAAGCAATAGCTTCGATAAAGTACGGACAAAAATTCGTTAGTGCAATCAGTAATGATTAATAGAGCAGCTAGGAGAAGAAGAAGGTGTTACGCTGTTATTTACAGCCGTATTATTTTCTGCTGATGTACCTTCTAGGTGCTACCTATTTGTAGACGATGTAATAATGTCGAATGATTCTTCATCTTAAATCAGAGTATTATAATCACCAAACAATATTTACTAAAAATAAAATATAAATTAATACTTAAATTTAGACTAACATCATATTAACCATTATCATAAATAGTTAGACACGTCAATAATGGTTGTGTACATCATGCTAAATTTTCACCCAAAAGTTGAGAAAGGACTGTAAGTTCTATAAGGTCGGACTAGGTTGGAAATGGAGAGTCTGAAACAAAAGAAATTTTGACTTACGACACCATTATTTTTATAGAGTCCCATGTATAGTATCGTATTGCTAGTTACAATAAGAGATTAAGCAACGTAAATTATGTTAAGTTATAAATACGATAGTAAACACTCTTATGCGAACAAAGTAAAAAGGTGTAAGTATTAAATACTATAAATAACTTTTTATAATGAACGAAGTAAAAAATTGTTTGAGTTACATACGATATAATTTTAGAAGATAAAAACAACGTACATAATCGTAAGTGACACTAACCATAGTCTTACTTGATTTGATTGATAAGTATTACTAAAAACGGTATTTTTGTAATCTACGAGTAAAAATCATAAAAATCGTTAAAAATACTAATCCAATAGTCTGTTTCCAGTGTTATTGTTTGAAATGCAGTGATCCTCTTCAGTTTTATGTACAACGTCACGAACATTCAAGGCATTTCAGACCGATCCACAAGCAATATCATAGGGTTTTAATGTTCGGGAATATTTTATAATATTCAACTTTCTCAATGCTAAATGCTCAATGTAAAACCAATCAATAATTATCACATAAAATTAAATAAAAATTTGTGATTAGAGCATGTGCAAGTTCAACGTATTAAGCGGTAAGTGATACAAACGATACGCAGCGCTTCACCTCATCCGCACACTCCTCCCGCGTAAAGTATAGCCAGAGTAAATACAACCAGTTACGCCGCATGGAATAATAACATACGATAGAAAACTTAAACATAAAAGCCTTATTCTTTATTATTTGATTTTGAAATTTACACAGTTTATAGTACTCATTTAGTTCATTAAGAAAATACAAAAAAGTAAAAATGGCAGTTTTGTGAATGAAAAATTTAAAAATCTTTCGGCGTAGAAATTTATTTGTATTTTATTTTTGATTTCTGCCTTTAATAATAATGTCGGCAACTAATGATGGCAATTGCTCTCCAACAAACCAGACAAAATCATATTTATCGTCATTTATGGTCCAGCCGGAAGCTTGAGGTGATAGAGATGTCGGGTGTTTTAAATAAGCATTTCTCCAAAACTTTGAAACGTAACGAACTCACAGTAAATGCTGATACAATTCACTTTTGCACGGTGGTAGGCTTGATGGATCAAAGTTACGAAATTTTTTTTTCAAAATTATCATCTGATTTTTTAGACCGGTGTTCGAAAACAGATTGAACCGAACTTCGTTAACGTTCCAAGAATCACGAGCTCCGTAAATATGACAAATCAACTTTTCTAAGATCTTAAATGTCTCATTCAGCAATTCTTCATCATCTGTTATAATATTTTGACAGGCTAATTGATACTCTTTTGATTGCTCCAACAGTTTAAAAGGTCGAAAATTAACTTTCCGGAAAAGAGCTGGTGTGTAGTCTTATCCTTGTGTGTATTGTTTGACAAATTAATTTTAAGTTTTGAGATACTTAAATAATATTACAAAAAAATTTCAGCCATACTGAATAATTTTGAAATTTTTATTTTTTAATTCGAAATTAGCGTCTGGAACAGTTTAAACAGAAATAAAAATGTCTGGCAATATTAGATTTACGTTGTGGAAAGTTGAATAAATATAAAAAAGAACTTCTTAAAATGATTTAAAAAATCGATATTTTACTTGTGCAGGTAGGATGCGCACTGATGAACGCAACCACTACCGCCAGCCAGATAGTCCATATGACATCCGGAACAGTGAGAGAGATAGGATATCTAAAAACTGGCCTACCTGAAATTCTCTCTCAAAAACGTTGCTAGCTCTTAGACGAGTAAGCGTCATTATGTTTTACTGTTATGTCAATGTAATTTTGCAGTTATAAACCTATTTAAATATGATTTAAATATTCGATTTTTGTATTTTGGTTTTATTTGGCCTTGTTACCAATGCTTTAAATAAATAAAATAAACAATCACTGTAATTTGTCAGAAATGTGTAAAATGTTAATGATTGTTACTTGTCAATTATTTATAAATAAATAATAATCAGCAAGATATTGTCGCGTAGCAACGCTTCGACGTACATGAAGAGAGTTACGATCCGGACGTTTTTTCCCGGTTAGGTTACCCATCCGCATCATCCCATAAAAAACTTCGTTCCAAAAACATGAACTTAAACTGCAATAGAACCATTACATGACCTTCTTGAAAGGCATCGTAGAGCAATAACAAAAAACTTAAAGATTTCAATCCAAAGAATTGGCATTCTCGACTATTATTCTGATATAAATAACTTTAGCTCGAAAAACCTCTAGTAAAAATCCTATTTTAAAGCTTAATTTTCGCATAAGGCCCAGAATCTTTGTTTATATAAAGTTGGCAGCACCGGAGAGACTCTTGTAAGCAGCTAAACCAACTTTAAACTAGTGATATATTAATATTTAGATTGATCAACGATGAAACAATAGTTAAATATTATAAATTAATACAAATACCCCTTTATGAAATTTGGTTAGTAGCTAAGTATATTTAGGAAAATTATCAAAATATTACTAATTTTTGATAAGAAATTTCACAAAATCAACGGGAATTTGAGATCTGGTATTTAAGGGGTTGATGGTAAAACTTGGTACATTTATAAGTTAGGGTAACGTATATTTAGTAAGAATTATCAAAATATTACTGATTTTTGGTAATAAATTTCACAAAATTCAATGGGAATTTGAGAGCTGGTAGTTTAGTAGTAAATTTACATGCTAGGTTTTGATTCACTGGAGTGGTCGATACAAATGACTATGCCTATACAATATATACTGTACCTATTACTGATTTTATTATTTTCCATCAACCAAATATCTTAATGATTCGTATTTTAATGAACTTTAATGAAATTTTATCGGGGAAAACGTAAATCTTTATTTATATGCTGAAATTCCTGCACGTCGTTAATGTCTTTTTCTATCCAAATAAAAATAACATGTATAATAATAACCAAACGTTGCTGTCAAATAATTAGGAAATTTTGCCTTTTCTCGCAATTAAACAGTTACAAGAGAAGTTTAAATTAAAAAGTTTAATTTCTAGGACTTGTTCCTGCTCCTCATGATGGTTTGTTCGTGTGTTTGATCTTTTTTTATGAAAATAAGGGACGACACGAGTAGGAAGTTTAGCTGATAGTAATTGATACGTCCTACCCATTACAATGCAGTGCGTTCGGGATTCCTGAAGAACCCAAAAATTCTGAGCGGCACTATAATTGCGCTCGTCACCTTGAGACATAAGATGTTAAGTCTCATATGCCCAGTAATTTCACTTTACTACTTCACCGCAGAAATAGGCGCCGTTGTGGTACCCATAATCTAGCCGGCTAGGAAGCCGACTATATTATGGGTCCTTTTCACAGAAGTGCTAAGGAGCCTCACACTGGTATGCAAAGGAGCCTACCACTGGTACAAAGGAGCCTCTCACTGGTCTACGTCACTTGGGTTCACTTCCATCAGTGACTAGAATGTTTAAGTTTTCAACAAGAGCAAATGTAACTAGGATGTAGAAAATAAGAAGCAGAACCAGTGGGAGTCTCCTTTGCACAGGATGCCGACTAGATTATGCGTACCACAACAGCGCCTATTTCTGAAGTGAAACAGTAATGTGTAAGCATTATTATGATTCGGTCTGAAGGGCGCTGTAGCTAGTGAAATTACTGGACAAATGAGACTTAACATCTTGTCTCTAGGTGACGAGCGCAATTGTAGTGCTCAGAGTTTTTGGTTTTCAGGAATCCTGAGCGGCACTGCATTGCAATGGGCAAGGCGTATCAGTGACCATCAACTAAACGTCCTGCTCGTCTCGTCCCTTATTTTCATAAAAAAATACTTGTAGACACGCGAGGCTCTGTCTAAATGTTGTGGAAGCTTTGGGCTACCACAGACGTTCGCGTTGGCAACTTCTTCGAATAGCCTTCGAAATGTTCGCACCGGGATATTAAGCCGGTACAATGCTAACTTTTGAAGCATGCTTGGTCGAGTGGTTAGTATTATTGAAGTTTAGGTTTGTGGAAGGTTTTCCGAGTTCACCTTACCATTTTGAATTTTGTACAATAATATTATATCTCTCGGATAGCGTCATCCGCACCTATTGAGCAGGTTTCGTTTTGAATTTTACAATTAGAAGAATGGATATTAAATCTAGACTTTTATGTGTGTTTCACAACTAGCACATCAAAGTGCAAAAGCAAAATTATCAATGAACACCAAAACAAAATCATGACGAACTCTTCAAAACATATAAAATCACGTTAAATGCGATTCAAATAGAGTACGCCGAAAATTACATTTATCTAGGACAGTTAATTTCAGGAACAGATAATATTTGTAAGGAAATTGATAAGAAGATAGCCAATAATTGATACTGGTCACTCAGTGGAGTTATAAAGGATAAGAGAATGCCAATCAAAGAGAAAAGAAAGGTGACGCCAGATTTCATATCGTCGACTGGATTAAATTTAATTTTATTATTATATCGAGCCATACACCTAAATCTATCAAACAATTACTCTAACATTACTCCATTTACCTACTCTGTCAATCATACTTCATCCTTCATCTATCTGTCAAATACAACATTCATTCATTCACTCCATTTGTACTTCAACTACTTGCACACGACACCTCAACTACATAAGAACTATAATTATATCTAATCCTGTTAAGATAGACTAAGTATACATCTTATAGAAGATATCAATCTTTCTTTTGTTCATCGCGAAAAAAAAGTATATAATAATGTGAATCTTACCTTGCCTAACCTTTAGTTGTGTGACATGGGCCCTAACCAAAAAACTATCAAATAAAATGAATGTCTGTAAAGAAATTGGAGTTGGAAGAAGAGATAATTAAAAAATTGGAAGATGTACAAAGTATCAGTTAATTAAAAGACGCAAAATCAATATGTAGAACACTGAAAAGGCGATGGATATGACACATATTAAGAGAAAAACAAGAAAAAAGAACTAAAATAATAACAGATTGGTTTCCAAGCGATGGTAGTAGAAGAAAAGAGCGAAAATAAACGTTGGGAAAATGAAGACAAAGAGGCTTGAAAATCTTTAGAGGATGCCTTTGTCGAAAGACAAGCTGTTTAACTGAACATATAATTTAGATTAAAGTTTATATTTAGTAAGGTATCACTCATAATATTTGGGAGCAGCAATAAAAGATTACTTTATTTTATTAATTTTTTATGTAAGTTTAGTATTTTTTTGCTTTTTTAAATTAGGACAGGACAATATGGGCCTTGCATTTAATTAATAATGGCTGTCTTATTCCAACGCTTTTTGAATACACACAGTTATTATTTTTAATATTGTGACACTTGTTTGTAGGTTTGAACCTGTTGTTTGAAAACCATCGTATATCTATTGCCTTGCCTTACGAATATCAATAATATATATTAAATTATATAACATAATAAAACGATGCGGGACTCGAACCCACGACCACTTGCCTTCCGTGCGAGTGCTCTTCCACTGAGTCAACCGTTCAAGTGACGTATCATTGATAAATCTTGTACATGTATTTTTCAAGGTACTAAGGTTACCAAGCCACAACTGTCAAGAGTCATGTTAAGTGGCACATAATAAACTTCACTTTAAAACAATTACAAAGGTCATACTATTTGTTTGCTTTTGTTGAGTAAATTTTCGTATCATTTTATTTCAATTCATAAATTCAATTATTTCAATTCATTACCTGACCGGAAATAATTTGACGCAAATTTGATATGCATGGTTTTTGAAATAACTGTACAAATACACGAACCAGAGAAAATGCTTGAATGGGTACCACAACGGCGCCTATTTCTGCCATGAAGCAGTAATGTGTAAACATAACTGTGTTTCGGTCTGAAGGGCGCCATAGCTAGTGTAATTACTGGTCATATGAGACTTAACATCTTATGTCTCAAGGTCACGAGCGCAATTGTAGTGCCGCTGAGAATGTTTGGGTTTTTCAATAATCCTGAGCGGCACTGCATTGTAATGGGTAGGGCGCATCAATTACCATCAGCTGAACGCCCTGGTCATCTCGTCTCTTATTATCATAAAAAAAAGACAGACCATAGCAAAACAGGCACGTCACTTAACGTTACTGTTAATAAGACCATGTTACGAGGTCTTATTGTCTCCAAACTGTAGTGAACATGTACTGTGGTATTGGCGGCCCGCCAACGGCTTCCGTGCCTCATAAATCAAGTCTCGCTCATGTCATTTATATTGCGACAAGCGATTTTATGGCACTCGTTAATTTGTTAGCGGCACTAGTCGCGACTTGTTCATTACTAGACTTATTTTAATTGATTTAATGGGATGAAAAAATGTATTCATAAGAGAATGTACAAAGTACTATCTACGCGCCTCAATAAGGCTACTGGAAACCCAAGCGCCGGCAGCGGTTTCGTTAACGGATCAGCCTTGCTATCCAACGCGGACATGCTGCCAGTATTCTTAGTACGCTTCCCCGTAGTGATACTTTTGATTTAATGTTATCACAATATTATAAATATTCATAAGTTTTTATAAGTTTCATTCAGGGAAAAGTAACCTTCATATTTTACAAATATATTTTCGTTGTTATGTGCCAAGACTGTAGTATTATTCACCTTTTTGTTCTTAATAGTGATTTTTATTTTTATAACACTAGAAATAAGGGTTTGCTTGTAACTAATTCTAGTAGGCTTCATAAGATGCATAATAGCTTTAAGGGTAAATGTATAAACTTTTATAATAAAGTTCCAGCCATTATCTATAAATAAATTTAAATGTGTTATTAAAAATAGGCTTTGTCGTAAATCCTGCTACTCCACAGCTGAATATCTAAGTGATCTGACAGCCTGGGACTAGATTTTGATTATTTTATAGCAATAGAAATGACAGTACAATATTGTTTGTTTTATTAAAAAGAGCGCAAAAAAGAATGCTGGGAGAGTTTCTTGAGCCGCTTCATGTCTCTCAGAGCGCCATTTGTTTCCGAAGCGGTAGTAGTATCTAATATATTCAAATCACAAGAATATATATTATTCGTAATGTAAAAATTTTATGTTGCAAAGACAGCAACATTCAAATATGAGAAACATATCGCGGTTGCATTGTACGCTGTGTAGCATAGATATATTACAACTAGATTGCGAATATTCTGAAAAACATTAGCCACGATATCAGAGTATCTAGGTCTGAGCTAGATGCAGGAAAAGAAAAGAAAACTAGCAATCTCTTGTTGCTCTCATCTCAATGCAACGCCTATAAATATAGCATAAGAGATGGTGAATATTTTTTCAATATGAAGATGTTACTTAAAGTTGGTTAAAAGTTGACATGAAATTTTCCAAGTAATAAGCCATTGAATTTCCCAAAATTTGCGCAAACTTTCATTGAATTAGATAATTTATTTAAAACAAAAGTTATGTAAGTCAATTGAAGGAATAACTAAAAATACACAGATTAGTCATAATAAATATAGTATTATAATAAATTCCCAAGTGATTTAACAAAACTTTCAGACTACATTACTATGTAACTCTTATTATTATAAGAGACCAAAACAATCTAGATCGAGATCTACAATCAGCTCTTGGTCTATAATGCAGAAATGGATCCCTATAATCTAGAGCGGCGAGGAAGAATTTCTGTATCATTGTAACAAAATAGAAATGAATTTTATTTTTTACACAAATGACATAATTCTACTTACCAATTATAAAAGTCTGAATACTTAATACTTACTTACGTGATTGTATTAAATATATTGAAGAATTTTATTATTTCAAAGAACAGTTGTATTTAAAACGTTTTTTTTATTGAAGTACAAATGAGCTTCCGATGAGAACATCACAATATGATGAGTAATTACCATAAGTTCATACTGATACTGCGGCAAACCATCTCGCAGCTTTAGGGGTGAACTACAGTCAAGACCGCAAACTTTTCCACGAGCGTTGTTTCCTTTGACGTTGGTAAGTTAAGCGACCGAAAAGTTTTTTTATGAAAATAAGGGACGAAACGAGTAGGACGTTCAGCTAGTAATGTTGATTGATACGCCCTGCCCATTACAATGCAGTGCCGCTCAGGATTCTTGAAAAACCCCAAAAATTCTAAGCGGCACTACAACTGTGCTCGTCACCTTGAGACATGAGATGGTAAGTCTCATTTGCCCAGTAATTTCACGAGCTACGGCGCCTTTCAGACCAAAACACAGTAATGCTTACACATTACTGCTTCACGGCAGAAATAGGCACCGTTGTGGTACCCATAATCTAGCCGGCATCCTGTGCAAAGGAGCCTCCCACTGGTACACCGAAAGGATGTCTTCCATTGTACTCCAAATGAGGCCTCTGGTGCAAACGCGTTTATATCACTTTGCACTTTTATCTAACGTCTTAGGATTATATTATGGAACTTTTTTTATATAATAGGAGGCAAACGGGCAAAAGGCTCACGGGAAGGGAATGGTGAAGCAACCGCCCTTGTATATCCGAAACAACAATTGTCAAGAGATGCGTTGCTGGCCTATAAAGTTGGGAGTACGGTCTTTTCTTGAAAGTCGTATCGGTTCGGGAAAACAGCAGCCGGATATTGATTCCACAAAGTGGCTGTGCGTAGCAAGAAATTTCTTGAAGTACTCGTGGTTGTGGAACACCAGACTTCAACGTGATGCGGGTGGTATTTTGCATTCTTACGTAAAGTGACCACTCCCCGTGATAAATGCGGTAGAAGATGCAGAGAGAACTCACATCTCTACGCAACGCCAAACAGTCAAGCCGATCAGGGATGATTTGATCGTCTATGATTCGAGCCGCTCTTCGATGTATGCGGTCAAATGGAAGAAGCTGGCACTGGTTAGCGCTCGCCCAGAAATGAGAAGAGTATTCCATGTGAGGCCGAATTTATGTCTTATATAGTTACAAATGGTGGCTAATATTAAAGTCCTGTATCGCCTTACTGAGTACAACAAGCTTTTTGAGGCCACCTATATAAAATATAAGCAATATTTATTTATTTATTTATAGCTTTATTTTCTTACATCTATACATTTAGATATTTACTTATAAATTGTTTTTGTTAGTATGTGTTAGTATTTCACTATTATAAATAAAAAATACCATTTTGTTAGTATAATTAGTTATTATTTTCGACATAAGGACCGCCTTTAGCGGTAAAAGCCTCCTCCATTTAATAAATATAAGCAATAGCAACTATATTAATAAGCATTAAATGTAATTTTTATTTTGCATGTTTTCAATTTATATAATAGGTGTTATGGCAGTATTTTTAAAATATTTCCCTCTTTGTCATAATCTAGAAAACAGAACCAATGCAGACGAAACAGCGGCAGTTTACAGAGTATAAGTATAGAGAACCTACGACAAATAAGAAAATCGTAAGCACCCTCCGGTTACATTTTGAATTTCATAGCAATTTGCCACTAAATTGGATAAGACGCCCCGACATACTCGTTAATGGTCCTTCGAAACTATACTTCTATAATATGCCGTACACATGAAATCTTCTACATTTCTTATTTAATTATGATTTAAATAATGATATGTAAAATGAAATATAATTGTATATATAAATATAATATAACTAGCTTTACCCGCGACTTCGTCCGCGTTGAATGGTTACTTTGGGCATTTTTTTATATTTTTTAGGATACTTTTCAAACAATACACATACAAACTGCTTTTTCCACTGCTGGCAGCGCTCTTCTATGATACAATGCATAACCCTTGTCATTGTAGACTTGTAGACAGTCTCTTTAATAGTATTTCCCTGTAAACTTTAATCTTCTATTTCATCCCCATGTAGGTCAAAGTTTCAAAAATGCTCGAACAAAAGTTTATAAATTATTTCTTATCAAGTGCCTAAATACAAAGTTTCATGGTTAAAACCACGGTTACGATTATGACGAATTTCCAAATAAACTGCCATCCCCTATTTCAACTCCTCCATTATTTTTTTTTTGCAATAAAAAGTAGCATATGTCCTTTTTCAAGCTTAAGTCTATCTCTGTACTAAATTTTCGATGTTAGTGTGTTAGTTTGGTCAAACCTTGGAAAGCTGAATTAAAACCACCGTTCGATTGAGCTCCAGGGTAACAATACAGTAATATCAATAGGGCAGATTATGAAGGAAACCCTTAAACTAGCACAACAGTATTTCTGTATTTGGAAAGAAATTCACTAACGAACGCACCATGCGTTTTTGCTTTAATCGCTTCTTTAGAAAAAACTTCTACGGTAAATAATGATGAATTGAATCTAATGGCAGAAGCTGATTCTCAGCTACTAAGGAATTAGCAGCATAGTTTGATTTTAGGTTTAATATTGTACTGTAGTACTCGCCAAACCTGACCCCTGCTGACTCCCATATTTTCCGCAATTTGGACAATTTTTCATTTAGTACACACACATCTAGAAGCACAACAAAATACCTTCACGTTATTGTTTAAGTCCAGGTCCTCTCAGTTCTACCGCAAAAGCATAAATTACTTTCCCGTGAGATGGCAGAAATATATAGCTAACGAGGGTAAAAACATCGTTTAAATAAATATTTTACCTTCTCAGTAAGTATTAAGTAAGTAAGTTAGAATATTGCAGTACAAATCGGCAACTTTATACTATTACCACTAATAAACACGATAATGGACATTATTGCGTTCTGAATTGGATTGTTGACTTTATCTGTTAGACTCATCGAAAGAGATTAAATGATTCCGCAGTTTTCATTCCGTGATAATATGAATATGCTATCAGTAATCCTGTAATACATTTTGCCTGTTTTAAAAACGTATGAATGCTATTTCGAGCATTATGCACATTCGTTTAAAACAAATGCAAACTGAAGCTACTTCGAGTTTTAGTCTGAAATTTACAGTGATGCTATATTTTTAGTTTATTGTGCGAAGTGGCTCGCTCTGGGATTAGCTTTTGCATTTTACACTGTGTCCTACCAAGGTTGGTGAATGGGAATTAATATTCCATTTTCTATGAAAATTTTCATTCATTCTTTAGGTTGCTTTTGGGTTGCAATTTTACTAAGGAAATAACTTCACATGTTAAATATAATAGTAACAGACTGCCTACTTGTTTGCGAGTACGTTAACAAGTGCGTTAGCAAGTGCCGTGTGTGAAAAAGCGAGTGCCGTGTCCACGTTAGGGATTGCCGCGTGTGAGTAAGCGAGTGCCGTGTGAGCGTTAGGGAGTGCCGCGTGTGCGTTAGCTAGTGCGGCATGTGCTTTGGCGAGAGCCGCGTGTGCGTAAGTGAGTGCCACAATTGCGTTAGCGAGTGTCGCGTGTGAGTAAGCGAGTGCCGTGTGTGCTTTAGAGAGTGCTACGTGTGCGTTAGGGAATTACAAACATCACACTTTAAGGAATCCGTGTTTAAAGTTTTATAAATATTTGTGTACTCCATACTTGTTGGTTGGGCTATTAAGACCTGATGTCATTCAAAGAATGACAGTAGGGCTGCCATTTTTTGTCAGTCCGTTAATATGAATCACGTGACCAGTTTTGTGTTCTTAACTCACTTTTGACATGATTGTGGTTTTTAATTCCAAGTACGTCCAAGTATTTTTAATTCCAATATTTGTTTTGTATGGATATATTTTCAATGAGAGAATTTTTTGACGCACGGTTTGATAGTTCTGCTGTGAAACAATGTCATTATATTAGCAGGGAAGCATATTTTACGAAAAAACAGTATTTTATTTATTACGTACACAACGACTGTCGGGTCAACTAGTATATTATATACCACATTGACATTGTCTTAAACATATTATCCTGCTCCAAACTAGGCATAGACTATAGGTGGAAGATAAAAATAATATGTTAAATAAGTATTATTAATTTTACCATGCATAGATCAGAGGCTTTCTCGCAAGCTGGTGAAACTCACACGATCAATATTTCGTAAGATAACTCATCTAATAACGGGTCACGGCCCTTTTAAGAAGCATCTGTTTAATATAGGTGTCACTGACAGTCCCCTATGGAGGGCTTGCATGCAGCCAGAAGAGACGGCCACACACCTCATCCTGGAGTGCTGTTGTGTGACCACATACCGGGCAAAGCACCTGGGATCAACGAAGACTCTCCCCGAGGTCATGGGTGACATCAGAGTTTTGAGTAACTTCCTTGAGGAGTTGGGATGGCAATATTAGCAACCCAACCCTACCACGCTAAATAGGTGCATAACAGACGTCGAGTTGCGGAAAGTAGCCCGTGAATACCTATACCTATATATTAAATACAAAATACATAGGTACTTACTAAAACAAACATCCATATTGATCATATAAAACGCACCTACCGGATTTCGAAGCCTATATATATATATATATTCTAGCGCAGTAGTAAGGGCACTTACCTATATGTGTAGTCTAATATATTCTATGTTTTTTGCAGGCACATGTTACATTTACTACTAATTAGGTATCTATTGTTTTAGAGTAGATGTATCACGATCGTTTAAACAATGCTGCATAATTACCTTACTGTAGATTTACGGTTTTGAGATATAAGTTTTCTCTTCACGAAATAATAAGTGTTTTTTTTTATGATAATAAGGGACTAGACGTGCAGGTCGTTCAGCTGATGCTAATTAATACGCCCTACCCATTACAATGCAGTGCCGCTCAGGATTCTTGAAAAAACCAATAATTCTGAGCGGAAATACAATTTCGCTCGTCACCTTGAGACATAAGATGTTAAGTCTCATGTGCCCAGTGATTTCACTAGCTACAACGCGGCCACCTTCAGACCGAAACAATATTTTTTATACGTTACTGCTTCACGGCAGAAATAGGCGCGGTTGTGGTACCCATAATCTAGCCGGCATTCTTTACAAAGGAGCCTCCCACTGGTAGTGTTTGCGTACATTTTTATTTTCAAAACTATTTTGTGTTTGTTGCTATTCAAATCAGCTATAGGAATGCCATTGTAATTTCCGCAGTCCAAATGCGAAGTAAAACTGATAGTTTTTCACTCATAAAACAGTATGCTGACGAGAATGTTCACATGCTTTTCTTTATTGTAGGTTAATTTAAGAAAAGATGTTCTCAATTAGATACAACACGTTATAAACTTATAAATACAGAGTAATTCAATTTAATATATTAATTATTTATATTGATATTGATGATTATACTATATTTTATATCCACGTTATAGAGAAAACAAATACTGTAAAATCCGAGTGAAAAGGGTTATTTAATTATTAAATAAAAATATTTTGATATTCTTTGGGAACATGTTTCCGTAAAAGGGGTCGGAAGGTTGAGTCCTTTTCTTGTTTGTATTAAATTATACAGGACCACATTTATCCATCCTTCATCCAGGTACAACGATTTACAAAATATTTACTGGTTGTTGAAACATTTATTTCCTTCTGTGCCAAAGTTGCGACTTCATGCTTTTTTTTATGGAATAGGAGGACAAACGAGCGTACGTGGTCAACTGGTGTTGAGTGATCATCGCCCGCGCCGCCCACAATCTCTTCCAACACCAGAGGAATCACAGGAGCGTTGCCGGCCTTTAAGGAAAGTGTAGGCGCTTACTTTAACATTACCTTTACAGCCATTAACACCTAGAGAATACTTAAACAAATGACCAATCAAAGTTCCTTATTTAATATTCAATCGCGAAGTTTTTTTTTTTTTTTTAAATAAGGGACGAGACGAGCAGGACGTTCAGCTGATGGTAATTGATACAACCTGCCCATTACAATGCAACTGCGCTCGTCACCTAAGTTGTCAAGTCTGATTTGCCCAGTAATTTCACTAGCTACGGCGCCCTTCAGACCGAAACGCAGTAATGCTTACACATTACTGCTTCACGGCAGAAATAGACGCCGTTTAGGTACCCATAATCTAACCGGCATCCGGTGCAAAGGAGCCTCCCACTGTTTATGTTTAAGTTTAATTGGCAATCGGAGATTGGATTGGATTGGAGATTTCCTGCTGTTGGTATTTTAATAATCGATCTATTGAGTATTTTGGCAATCTGTTTGATCAATCCATCTATAATGGATGACCAATTCAAATTCAAATTCAAATTCAAATATTTTTATTCAAAATAGGATTTATAATCACTTATTGAACGTCAAAATCTACCACCCATTCAAAAGAGACTGCCTCAGACCTGAGAAGAATGGGCGCAAGAAACTCAGCGGGCTTTTTTTTTATATAAAATATGGATTACAATGTAATATCGTACAATAAACATTAATAATTATAGAGCCTGAGGGTGTTCGCTTTAATCCCAGTCCGTGGTGTCATTAAGAAAATCGTTTATGCTATAATAACCTTTCCCACACAAACGTATTTTAACAATTAACTTAATTAACAATTCTTTTAAATTTCGTAACACATTTGTTTTGTACACTTTCTGGGATCACATTGTAGAAGCATATACATCGCCCAACAAAAGACTTACTAACTCGACCCAACCGAGTAGTAGGCATAATAAGTTTATGTTTGTTCCTCGTGTTAACATTATGAATGTCAAAGTTTCTAGAAAATTCCTCAATGTGCTTATGAACATACAAAACATTATAAAAATGTATTGAGAAGCAACAGTCAAAATGTTTATTTCTTTAAATTTTTCTCTTAATGATTCTGTAGGACGTAGGTTATAAATCGCGCGAATAGCCCTCTTCTGCAGCACAAAGATAATATTAATATCGGCCGCACTGCCCCATAACAATATACTATAGGACATAATACTATGAAAATAACTAAAGTATACTAATCTTGCCGTATCTATGTCAGTTAACCGTCTGATTTTCTTAACCGCATATGCTGCAGAACTAAGCCTATTCGCCAATCCTTCAATACCCCACTGCAATTTGGAATCAAGAGTAATGCCAAGAAATATAGCAGATTCCACTGGTTTTACCACCTCTCCATTTAATAAAATATTCGCATCTACATTTTTGACATTTGGCGCGGTGAATTTAATATATTTGGTTTTATGATTATTTAACAATAAGTTATTGGCGCTAAACCAGTACACGATGTCAGATAGAGCATTGTTTACTTCGTCATATAAAACTTGGCTTCGTTTCACTTTGAATATAAGTGAAGTGTCATCCGCAAACAATACCACCTTGTGTTTTTTTTCTTCTTCAATCTACTTAATATTGTCCTGTACCTATCTGCTTTTCTATAATATATGATTTAGTGAAAATTAAGATTGATAATTTTCAATTCGGATTCATCAGCGATGGAAAATACAGAGGATCAGATAGGAAAATTAAAATTTTAGTTTTAATATTGTTTTTGGAGTTTACTCCTTAAGAATCGATTTTCATATAAGGTATGAGAAAAATATGGCCTTTTAAAATTGGAATTTTGAGTTCCCCCTTTAACAGGAGTTGTGTTTGGGCATTTCCTGACATATTTCGAGCGTTAAGGATTTATTTAATTTTTTATTTATACGCTTTTATTAGCTACTGCTGTATTTCTGTTTGTAACCGACACCATTGGATTTTTTTTTACTTGGTACCTGTTCAGAGACAATAATTGTTCTTGAGGAGTAAACTCCAGTCGTGCGTTGGAGCTGATACACACACACTTTTTTTCTTATATATATTAATCATTTATTACGAAACTATTATACAAAATGTTATATTGTCAAGTTATACGGCTCCATAATATTATTCTTATTTTAGATAGCTATTAAACTTTAAAATAGTTAATTCTGTTCTGAAGCGTAGTTGTACTTTGTCCTTGTTGCTAATTTTTACTATTTAATTTATTATTTTTTCGTGCATTTATGGAGTATAATCTTTAGATGCGACCTATGGCAAAGCGTCTCTGTACAACTACGAAATCACTTCAACGATATTCACTTTTTGATAACCTGTTGATCTCCAACAGACGTTCATTTGAGCGTTCCTTAGATTTCGAATACAGTGTCTGCTAAATGTTGGTTTAAAAACATAATATACGTGGATATAAATTCAAATCAATTTGTTGTGTTTTAAAGTGATAACCCTCACTTGTGGGATAATTACACAATTGAAAATTTGAAAACGATGCGGTTGGTACTCGAATCCGCAACCTCTCGCGTTCCGTGCGAGCGCTCTTCCAACAGAGCCAAGCGTTTGAGTGACGTATTTTTCAACGTTACGATCTTGTATGCTTTGTTAAACTCTCAGCTTGTAGCTTCATCTACAGGATCTACTTTACAGTTTAACCTGCTCAATATTTGCATTTTAGGAAATTTACTTGAGATGTCGCTCTTGCAAATCTAAACAATTTGTTGTTTTAAAGTGATATCCCTCACTTCTGGGATTAATTACACAAGTAAAATTTGAAAACAAAATTTATGAACGATGCGGTAGGTACTCGAATCCGCAAACTCTCGCGTTCCGTGCGAGCGCTCTTCCAACTGAGCCAACCGTTCGTGTGACGTATCGTTATATCTTGTATTTGACTTCTATGCCGAGAGCATGCAAATGTAATTGATGTCACACCTTGGCCATCCCCGAGGCTATTAAATTAATGAATTTTATTTCATTTCAATTTTATTAAAAAAAAGAGGCCCATTGGGATTCTTGCGCCCATTTTCTTCATGCCTGATCATCATGATTGGAAAATTCTGACTCTCAATAAGCTATTTTAAAATCCTATATTTTCACTGATAGAGCACAGCTTATCAATTTTTCTTATGCAAGAGAAGGACAAACGAACGTACAAAATCACTTTATATTAAGTCTTCACCGTCACCCACATTCTACTGCAACACCAGAGGGATCAGGATTGCCAGCGATTAAGAAGGTTTACCAGTGCTGCTGTAAAGGGCTTCTGAAGCGCGCCCTAGCTAGTGAAATTACTAAGCAAATGAGAATTAACATCTTTTGTCTCAAGTTGACAAGCGCAATTGTAGTGCCGGAGCGGCATTGTGTAGTAATGGGCAGGGTGTATCAACTACCATCAGCTGAACGTCCTGCTCGTCCTGTCATCGTTTACTGTCTTAAAAAAAGGTGTTTTTGAAGGCAGCAAAGATTTTAATTTGTTCTATTTTTCTGATCCTACATAAGCTAATTAAAAGGTACAAATTATTCTAACAATGACAGATCCCTACTATAAAAATCAAGTACCTCAATAATGAGAGCATCAAATCTATGAATTCAAATCACAAAGTTAAAAGAGTCAATTAAACGGTGTGAAGTCGCCATCCGGGTTTTAATTAAGAACTGGAAATGCTCTGAGGGTTGGAAAAAAAGCCTCAAATGAAATCGGTCGCATTTGAAAAGAAAGAACGATTGGAGAGCGCCCGTAATGAGTTCCGAGAATTATGTTTCTGTCGAGTTTACGATGAAAGGTTAATAAATATTGTTTCATTCTCTTCCGTCTATAATACGGGCAGGCAGGTGATTTACTGCATAAGTGTAATAATGCATAAGCAAGCATACATTCACATTTTTCGTTTTGGAAGTCAGAGGATCTTCTAACGCAGAGATTATGAAACGTATTTCTCTTACCACCCTTTTAAGATCAAGATCAAATTGTTTTTCAGCTCTAGTATAAGTATTCTTAGTTTTATACCATCACACAGGGCAGAAATATAAACTAATTAGACTATGCACTCGGACGTTATAAATTCGTATCAGTGATTCTTCAAATTGGCCTTCATACAAAAACGTACATTACATTCGTATTTTTTTCATGAATCCTTAAAATCACGAATGAGTGCATAAATAACATAACACAAAATACAAATCAACCATCGCTGACCTGAACCACGCCAATTTTCTTCTGGGCCCTTTAACGCCCCGTTCTAGGTCGCTCTAGATATCGCCCACTTTTAGAAAGACTGTTCTAAATGAATAAGGAATGATAGGGTTTCCATAACAATAATAATAGAGTTTTGCTGTCATCTCTGGTCTTACACACCCCAGTATCAGTTCGATCCATTTGATCCATTTGCAAAGCATAACAGCTCAAATTGTCGGGGACCCAGTGCTCAGGGAACGGCTGGATTACTTGGCGTTGTGTAGAGACGTCGTTTCATCGTGCGTCTTCTACTGCTGTTTCAAATGATTTCTGCCCCCAAATTTCACCTTCACACGACACGCCATAAATTAAGATATTATCCCCACCATCTGGATGTGTAGCGGTCCTCTACTGTGAGCTTTTCAAGGAGCTTTTTTTTACGTAGGTACTACAAAGCTATCGAATGAGCTTCCGAGTGCGGTGTTTCCGGGACGATACGACATGGTTACTTAAAAAAAAGTGCATACACCTTCCTTAAAGGCCGTCACGCTCTTGTGATTCCTCTGATATTGCAAGAGAATGTGGGTGGCAGTGATCACTTAACACTAGGTGATCCGCACGCTCGTTTGTGCTCCTTTTTCCATGAAAATAAGTGGCCGGTCAACGGGTGCTAATGCATTCTTTCGACATAGATAGAAATATAGGAATCCTCCGAGACGTCTGAACTTCTGGAAGGAGCTGTGCTGGTAAGCAGGCAACCTGAACCCAAATTGGACCCAATTAAGGACTTTTTAAATTTTGTGGAAGTAATTTTTTCACAAAAGAACATGTTATCCTTAATAAAAAGCATAACAAACTTCTTATAAACATAATATAACCAATACATTCTATGATAGAGGTAAGATATTTCTAAAAATAAAATTTGAAAACAAAATTAATCAACGACTCAAACCCACGACCTCTCGCATTCCGTGCGAGCGCTATCCTAAATGAACCAACCGTTCGAGTGACGTATCGTTGATAAATTTTGTATGCTTTGTTCAACTCTCAGGTTGTGGCTTCATCTACAGGATCTACTTTACAGATGAAAACCGGCTCAATCCCAATATTTGCATATTACGAAATTGACTTGAGATGTCGCTCTTGTAAATCTAAAATATGACACAAATAAAATTTGAAAACAAAATTTATGAACGATGCGGGAAGCGAGCCCGCGACCTCTCCCGTTTGTGTGATTAATCCTAGAAGTGACGGCTATGACTTATATACGACGGTTATAAAACAACAAATTGTTAAGATATTTCTACATAGAGGTGTTATATAAAATGAAGTCTAGTCAGATCTTATAATTAAGAAAGTCAAGAGCATTTCGTACAAGAGAGACTCTTGAGATACCTGAAAGGGAAATAGGAGCCAAGCTATTCTAAGTAAAAATATGCTCACAATAACTGTGAGTAAATCATAAAACAAGTTCAAAACAAATCGTAGACTAATTAATTAGGGGCGTGACGTAGATTGATGCTGACGTCACTGCCGTGTTCGTTTCGCAAACACGCTGCTTATAATTTATATTGGCTCGTTAATTATAACATAACTCGCTTTATGTTACCTGAGTTTATTTTAAAAATAATTAGAACTTTGTGTTTATTTAATACAGTTAAAGTGGTTTTGGTGTCAGGTTTGTCACGATTTTAAAGTTTTAATCAAGGTCTTGGGTTTTATTAACCTACTTCAACGAAAGAGGAGGTTCTCAATTCGTCTGTATTTTTTTTATGTTTGTTACCCCAGAACTTTCGACTGGGTGAACCGATTTTGATCATTCTTTTTTTATTTGAAAGCTGGTTCTTCCCGTGTAATCCCGGTGTCAGTCAAGGTTTTGTAACTACATACATAGTTATAGGTGAGATGTGCTTGAGTTGCACGCGCGACGTGAGTAGGCGAGAGGCGAGAGCGGGGCCGCGGCGGGAGGACACCGATTCCAAAAATAACAGTTATCGTAACTAGAATTAGATTACTGAATTAAATTGTCTAAGAATACGCAATTATTTTTATAATTTTTAGTTCATATTATATCTTTTGTTTTCGAATAGTGTTTTTGAGGTCGGTTGTTTTTTTTTTGTTAAAATATTTTTTTTCAGTAAGGGTCACGCTCGAAGAGTAGGACGTTCAGCTGATGGTAATTGATGCGCCCTGCCCATAACAATGCTGTGCCGCTCAGGATTCTTGAAAATCCCAAAAATTCTGAGCGGCGCTAAATTTGCGCTTGTCGTCTTGAGACATAAGATATTAAGTCTCACTTGCAAAGTAATTTCACTAGCTACGGCACCCTTCAGACCGAAACACAATGATGCTTACACATTATTGATTCACGGCTTATTAAAGAAGATATACATTACAAAAGATAAACTTCATCATCGACAATTCATGATAGTTTTCTAAAAAGTCTTAATAACTTAGTTTAAGAGCCTTAGATTAAGGATTGGTTTCCGCTGCGCTCCAACAAGACATGCGTAGTCGCAAATTGCGGCAACCAATACTACGCCCAAATGGGCGTACTCGAGCCAGTTGCGAACATTGTGTGACGTCCCACATGTTCTGTTAAATTTTGCTAATAATTAAAACTAAAATGCCGGGTTGCGTGATAAAATTTGTAAAAAAAAATACTACCAGAAATAAGAAAGACACTGGGATCACATATCATCAGTAAGTATTTTGTATTTTATTTATTTCAATGTAAAATAATACGAAGCGTATGTTACAAAATTTGAAAGATGCCATTGAGTGTCAAAATGCCACGCACACAAGCATCTAATAGTTGCCGTAATAAAAAAGCTATGGTCTTTAGGTAGGGCGGTATCTAGTTGGAGCGCAGCGGATACCAATCCTAAATCTATGAATATGATATTATGTTTTTCAAATAAACTAATTCAAGTCAATCAATGCTTATATTTTAATTAACCATGTCAAATGCCACAATATTAGAAAATGGCAATTGACAAAAGTGAGATCTAAACAACTAAAGAGGTCATTTTTATTTGCTATTGTTGTTGCTATAAATCATTGTTGCAATAAAACATATAATTAGACTATATCTTAATATATATAAATCCAGTGTCCTGAAGTTTGTTTCCAGCGAACTCCTAAGCTAATGAACGGATTTTAATAGGGATTACTTCATGGAGTGCAGTATAGTCCAACTTGAGTGATAGCATAGTTTTTATTTAGATTTGGAACCCATAATTAATTTTATTTCCAATATTTTGTTCGCACGGACATGTTTCTACGAGAGAATTTAATGATGCACGGTTTGACTGTTCTGCTGTAAAACAATTTCATTATAACAACAGGGATCACATTTTACAAGATAATTCTTGATGTTATGAAATATTATTAACAAATTCATAAAGAACTGTATTTTATTTATTACTAGCTAAACCAGCAAACGTTGTATTGCCATATAAAGTAATTAAAAAGAAATACAATAATTCAAATTTTTGTGGTATAAAAATTAGATGACGACCGATTCTCAGACCTACCAAATATATCGTAGGTACATAAAATTTATCGTACTACAATTATTATATTCGATTTCCATCTTGCAACCCTATTGCGGATCTGTGGATGGAATAGAATATAATAAAAATCGTGATACAAAATAGGTGTTGATCGTAGAGGGTGGAAAATTTTGGTTTGTACATGTATTTTTTAATGTTGTATCATACAAAAATAAAATAATAATAATTTATCTAAAAAAAAATTGGGGTGGACTACCTTTAACATTTAGGAGGATGAAAAATAGATGTAGTTCGATTCTCAGACCTACCCACTATGCACACAAAATTTAATGAAAATCGGTCAAGCCGTTTCGGACATGAGAATTTTATATATTAAATGTACAGGACAACGTCTGTCGGTAGTAGACTAGTAGCTATAAACTAATTAAAATTTTATGAGGAAGTCTCGAATTTACTACAACGGCTACTCAGTACTCAGTATTCTGCACGTCGTTTGAAGCTGCGAATTTACGAAATTCCTACCAAAATGTAAAAGGCAACATTAGGTAATGACAACAGTTAGGTACCACAAATATTATCTAGTTTGTAATGCATCTACAGTTGCCACACTTGTGGTTTGTTCAAATATATTAGATCGAGGTTTACTCGACACGCTGAGTTTTCATTTAATTATTTATACAGTAACCATCAGCTTACACATCCCCAAGCCAAACTTTGATAGTAAATAAATATTTGAATCATAAAAATATACAAACAATTTGTTATTTTTCAAAGTTATATCTATCATTTCTGGGATTAATTACACAAATGAAATTTATGAATGATGCGGGACTCGAACCCGTGTCCTTTCACGTTCCATGAGCGTTACCACCGAGCCAACCGTTCGAGTGACGTATCGTTGATAAATCTTGTATCTCTTGTTCAACTTTCAGTTTGTGGCTTCATCTACAGGATCTTACAGTTGATAACCTGCTCAACCCCAATATTTGCATATTAGGAAATTGACTTAACATATCACTCTTTTAAATCTAACCAATTTGTTAGTTTTTAAAGTGATAACCCTCGCTTCTGGAATTAATTACGCCAAAAAAATTTGGAAACAAAATTTATGAACGATCGTGCCCTCTGCGCTCTTTCCACAGAATCAACCTTCCGAGTGACGTATCGTTGATAAATCTTGTATGTCTTGTTCAAATCTGAGGTTATGGATGTATTTATTTTCCGTAAAATATTATTTGTGTAAAATTATTATATCTACGTAAATAAAATTAAAACTTCACTCCAATATATGAGACATTGGAGTGACGCTATTCAGTGTCCCGTCTCCGGCGCGTGACACAAATCGTCAACTAATTATACGACTGACTTAGATTGATGTAGACGTGACGTGCTCTGTTTCCCAAACACGCTCGTTATAATATTATTAGGACAACCATTTTATAAACATCTTAGATCATTACCACTACCATTATTACTACCTTCTAATGTCAGAAATTAGCTGTCAATAATATGAAGCTGTCCCAATATACCCGATAAGTCATTCTTATCGCCTTATATTGGGTCGCGTGAATTGCAATTTCCATACAAACTTTATATCGCTGGTAAGCTTTACGTCATTCATTGTCAGACAGCGTACAGACAGATAAGGTGAGTTATCGACGATTAGTGTATTGGGATAGAAATTTCAACGATAGTTAAGATTTTTAACTCAAGTAAGAGATAGACTGAATATTGGGAACGGCCGTTATACGGCACAGATACACTATAACAGCTGTTAAAACGTCGCAAAAAATAGACATTAGAACTAACCTGTATTTTGAGCAATTCACGAGTGTAAGACGTAGCTTGTCACACACACTAAACTAATTATCCTGGCCTATTTTTATCGGTTGTTTAACAGTAAGAGACTATCTAGATGTAAAAATGATCTAAGAAAAAATTTATAGATAAGATTTTTTGTCGTTATATTTTAAAATAAAAGTTAAATGGTTTACTTTCAATAATTTAGGTACGTTTAAGTTGTCATGCCAGTGTGAAATGGTATGATAATAAGTAATTTAGTTTTTGTATTTTCTTGTAAAAGGATGAAATCTCACACAGAAGTTTGACGATTTAATATGAAAGGCATAAAAGGCATTTATTTTCTCAAAATTGATTCCTTTAGAATTCTTTTTGGTGTCATTTCTAATAAATTAGATTCTATGACAGCTTCGGAAACAAATGGCGCTCTGAGTGAGAAGAAGCTACGCAAGAAATTCTCCCAGCAGTCTTTTTTGCGCTCTTTTTAATAATATGTTATACAGTATAACTGTCATTCTTCTTGCTATAAAATAATCATAATCTAGTCCTAGGCTGTCCGATCACTATTCAGATATTCAGCTGTGGAGTAGTTGGATTTACGACAGAGCCATTTTTAAATAAAACATTTAAATGTCTTCCTAGATAATGCCTGAACAGTGGCTGGGACTTTATTATAAAAGTGTACATTCATATTTACCCTTAAAGATATTATGTATCTTATGAAGCCTACTAGAATTACTTACAAGCAATCCCTCATTTCTAGCGTTATAAAAGTTATGTTAACAAAAATTGATATTGCATAAGTTTCTTAACTCATAGAAGGGTTTGTTAGTTCAGATCAAATGTTGCCAGCTGAAAAACCTTATGAAAACTAAATATAGGTAACATTATTATGTTTAATCCGATGATAAAGTATGATTTTATAACAATTTCAACTGTACGGTACAGACACGAAATATTTAAATACGCAATTATTTGCGGTAATCCGATGTAAGCTTATTATATTAAATAAAAATTATATTAGTAAAAATATTACGGCAATATGTACAAATGTACATCATTAAAACAATAAGTACTTTACAATTTTAATTTTGTCGCTAACCGAATAAATGAACATTATTTTTCAACTTTAAGAATATTACGAAACTATTTGAAATCTAATGTCAAAGCCGTGATATTATAGGAAACCGGTAGATTGTCAATTAATTAATTCATTTCTTACAATTTAAAGGCCTGGTTTTAGAAACAGTGTAATATCACGGGTACACTATAATGATATTATGTAACAAATCTATGAAGTAGGAGTGTGAGACGTTGAGCGTTCTGAATGGTAAATTTTTTTTTCATACGCAATTTGTAAAACAATAATAGTATATATTGGAGCCTGTATGACATTTTACAATTGAAATTATTGTTAAAATAGTAGTGAACATGGGTCAATTCGGTCAAGTCAAATATATCACTTGGCGTTGCGTAGAGACGTCGCTTCATTGTGTCTTCTACTGTTGCATCTGATTCCTGCCGCCGAGTTCTACCTTCGCACGACACGATACAAGTTAGGATATCATCCCCACTATCTGGATGTGTGGCGGTCCTCCACAGTGCGGGTTTCAATAAGGTTTCTTCTACGCACTACAAAGCTGTGGAATGAGCTTCCTTGTGCGGTGTTTCCGGAACGATACGACATGGGTACCTTCAAAAAAAGCACATACACCTTCCTTTTAGTCCGGCAACGCTCCTGTGATTACTCTGGTGTTGCAAAAGAATGCGAGCGTAGGTGGTTGTGTGAGTCTTTCATTAAAAAAAACTTCGAATTACAAAAAAATTCATCATATCGGCTAATCGATCAATTGCTGTCAATTGTGAAGGTCATTCGGGAAAAGCCATTTAATTAAACGCCGCAAAACCGTTCGTCTCTCAATGAATCAAGCGTGATACGTGCTTTTGTCACGGCGCGTGTCGATTAAACAATAATAGCTCTGCCTGCGATGACGTGACAGTTATAAATCTACAGCCTTTTTTGTGTTCACGGCTGCCAATCGCGTTCGAATTTGCTGTATAGTTTCTGGTTACGTATCCTCTACGCGAAGGAATATAACACAGATGATGTAAATACTGCGTAATACCTGAAGACACACTCTTCAAAAAGATTTGTTTACCATCGAAAGAGCACAAACATGTCACACTAGTAATAAAATTTATTGAAGTAGGCGTTACTTTGCGGAAATCCATAATTATATAAATGATTTGAGTTGAGTGAAGACAGGCTCAGATTTTGGTGAGACAACACGTCCTGAGGATGTCTCGTGTAGAGGCGAAACACGTGTCGAATTGTTTAAAGACAAATATTGGCGGAATTAACACTAAAGAAAACTCAAATCATTTAAACACTAGTAATAGTTATAACAGACGAGCTTGTAAGCTTTTGAATGAAAAATTTGGAAATTTAGATATTTTTCAATTGCCGTTTGCAAAATTCAAAATTATGAATAAAGATGCCATGTCTTATTAATATAAGTAGCATAAGTAAATCTTACTGTTTTATTTTCAAATCGTAATGTATTATGTTTAGCATTGTATAGATTTATCATCACTTATCATTTTATTTACATTTAAAAACATATTATATTATTTATAACAAAGCACTCACATTGTATGTTATTAAGTTGTTTATGGTCGTCATTAAATAAAATAGTGTAATTTTTTTGAATTGTGACCATTTGTATCCTGAATAAATGAAATAAATAAGTAATAGAGGCGGGACTGCCTAAGTAAAAATTTAAATTTAGTTTAGTATGAAACGTACAGTGATTTGATATAAGTTTGAAATAGTAGTAATTATAGTATGGCGATTGGCGACGAAGTATAATCCGGCTAAGTTTGAAAACAGTTGCTTAACACATAGTGGTTTTCGGCTATCTCCATTTTTTACAAGATTATAGCCGTCATCTGTCAATCTATCAATGACTGCACGTTTCATACAATCGAGTGAATCGCTTTTTTCTTACGGCCGTTTTCAATAACGTTCCTCTAGTTACGGATACATTGCTCTCACCGTTTAATGACAAGATCTTATCTATAATATATCTATCTATATATCCATAGTTATGTCCAATATAGTTACCTATAGTCCAATACTTTATGTCGATAGGTTATTGAAGAGAGTTTCGGAATATAATTCCAAGAATGGCCTTTACAAAATTTGCGTGCATATTAAATATTATATTTTGTACTTACAAATTGCACTACACTTTGGACGCTACATTAAATAATATTTGAAAATGAAAAATCACGGTTTTGACAATATACCTGCGACATAAAATATTTAAAATATATAACAAGAATCATATATTTATTATATTGTTTCATAGTATCTCATTTTATGTACAGAGAGCATAAAAAGCTTAATACTTATTTAAAAATGTATGTAACATTTAAAAAAAAAATATCCTTGTAAAACGACAGATGTTTATTTTGTTACTAATCTTAACTTTTTAATTTCCGCTACTACCTTTTATAGACTACTTATTCTATTAAGATATTCAATAAAAAATGGAATCTCTACTTATTATAATTTGCCAAAACATAAACACAAAACATTAGCTCAAACCGATACTTCATTCACTTCAAAAACCAACAACATAACAGAACCAATAAAAACTCAACCACAAACAAACATCAATTAATCCCCTTGAATACCTGTATCATGGGGTTGTATAAATAATATACGTCCGGCATCCGAAGTATTTGGATGAGCTCCATAATGGTCGATAAATAAAACATTGCAACGGTCCGATGACAATGACGAATGTTAGCGACCTTTGGCTCGGCCTCTGTGACTTAATTTATGCACACATAATTTGGAACTTGCGAAATTAGGAGTGCGCTGACTGTGGAATGCATTCGTTACCTGAATCTAGTACTTTTACTGTGACATACATGGGGCACACTAAAAGTTTTGCACTTCTAGCTAATCGGAATTATTTGAATTTCGAATGTTATATATTTTGAAACGTTGCAACGTTGCAGACATCTTTGTAATAAAAAAACACAATTGGCGGGAAATCATGTGTCAATTGTTTTTTAACATACATCAAAGTTCTACGTACGCAACGAAAATGGAATTAAGTCGAAATGATGTTAGAGCGATGATTTTTTTATGATTTTAAATTTGTCTCTCTCCGCTCGACTTTCAAATTTTGCCTTTTTGGAGAGAAGCTTGCTTGAGCACCGTGAGGCGATGGTTTGCTAAATTTGAGAGAACTTCCGTCAAAGAAAATAATGTGGCTACTGTTAAGCGGCTAATTGGAGAAAGCGGAGTACCTATGTGACAATTCGAGGACTATTGGGGATTGGTATGAGCCAAATTGAATGTTCGGAAACTTTGTTGTCGTTGGGGTTGTCGCGTAGTGGCGGGAGCGATCTGCGGATTGCGGCAGGGTAGTAGATCAGTGGTTTGTTTGGGCCCGCCGCTCAACGAGGTCGAGCCCGCCGGTAGTGTACCGGTGAGCGCCCATCAGCCAGCGGCATAGAAGCTGTCGCATCCTAGGAGACTAGGTTACGTAGTAATCCTCTTATGTCCGGTCGTCGATGGTATGGCGCGATGCCACGCAATATAGTACAAAATTAAAAGTTGTAATTCTAATTATAAACCTAGAAACAACGAAGTTTTCACTTTTGTCGCACGGTGCACACAACCTTTTTTTATAGAACTAATCCCGCACGAGAAATTATGGGCAACGCTTCTATGCTTTAAATTTTTAGGTTGTGGACGGCAGTAATCACTGTCCAACCGTTTACCTGTACCCACGCTTTCACTGCCATGATTGCTAAAAACACATTTTATAATACCACAGTCATGAAGTATAACATATTCCATTTGAGTCTGTGTTTTCTTTGCAGAAGATATGTTAAACACATTATATCGAATAACGCTTTCAACATTTAAGATTTGTATTTCGTGCCTTAAGTGAGCTCAACAACTGGAAACTAAAATGCGTAAAACGTTCCTTATGGATGATTGATTTGACACTTTACTTCCGTTAAATTCAAATTGTATTTTTATCATATAATTAAATTTATTAATCTGACCCAGGGTTAGTTATTTCGAGTGACATTAATATTAACTTAACTTGGAATGTTGCTGTGATAAATTAACTAGTTTTATAGTATTTTAAACTTGAGACCACAGTGAAGGCTAAAACAATTTTTCGAGCAGTATATGAGATTGATGCTATTGCTAAGACAATATGAGCATGCGTTATAAATTTTAAATTAGCTAGGCAATTTAGAACATGTAAATGTTGAGGGTAGATTGATATTATTATTTAAAAAGAAATTGTACACTCACTGTTTTTAAAAAACCTGACATTGGTATGTATACTTGTTGCAATATTTACAAATTAAATTAGATTCACCGTGATTTAACACGGCTATTTAAGTTGACGTACCGAGGGTATATTATCATCCAGTATTAGTTCTACATAAAGAAACTCTTGAAGGGTCATAGTACAGCAACAAAATTTTAATAACATTAAAGCACAGACAGAAGAAATAAAAGAAAAGAAAATATATTAAGCAAAATAAACTATTTAAAAACAATTTTTTGTTGAATGTTTCAAACTTTTCAAAATCTTGTAAGCACAAATAAGGGCTGGTGCATTAAGAGGCTTACAAAATTTTAAATATTACATAAATATTGGGCTACTGAAAATCAGTATTACATTGGCGCCAGTGCAATACTGAGTTAGCTTCATTTTGTGACATTCACTGCCACACAGTAGTGGCCACACACTTCAAGGCGGTGATACAAGATCAGCATTACAAAACCCCAATGGATAACAAATAAAATAACAAAAGGATTGATAGCGAGGCTTGTTCGAAACCCCAGAGAGTCGATTGTAATGCTGTAACAAGTCTTAGCAACATCAGCTCAACGTCATCCTAACTCCCAGTCATTAGCAGCTAGCTAAGCCTGTGATTAATCACCGGCACTTCCCCGCCGTTAAACCTTCCTTCATTGTTCCATAAAAAGAAGAAATTATTCTATGAATATTCTTTTCTAACGCCGGTAATAGTTTGTTTCATGTGAGAGCTGTAGCATCTTCTAACATCCTGCTGTGAAAATACAGATAAGAGGTAAACAGACTTTATCTACACCCATGCTTTAAATCCTCTATTAAAGATTCTAAAACAGTTAGCTTATTGCCAACATTTAAACACTCAATATCCTAATAATCATTACATACTCCAAATGAATGTTGTGATAAAATTCATTACATCATTGTATCATAATCAGCTAAAATCTTAACATACTAAATTAATTAAGCTTTGTTTCATTAAAATCGGAGATCGGAATGAAAATTTATAGTCATTTTATACAGATATTTACAATTTACTTTAAAACTTTGGTTTGATTTATAATTGTAAGTATTTAAAAAATGTGAAATGAAAAAATCATGTCTTTTTTTTTATTCACGTATTCACAATTCTCTTTGCACCCAGTACAGATCGCTGACGCAAGCTTGTGCTACAAAAAAATTCATTTCATATTCAACTTGAGTTTTTTAAGTGAGTTATTTGGTATTGACATGAGTCCGCTTTGAATTTAAAAAATTTCCTAGCAGTGTTTAAACGTCATTCGATAATTTTGGTGGTAGGAATGTTTAATTGATTGATAATTTTATTAATTTAATATTCATAAATGGTGGATAAATTAGATATTATGTAAAAGTGGCACTATTCAGGAATACTGATATACCTTTCATATTCGTGTCCATTCAAGTTCTACTGTACGAATGTATAGAACTTATTAATTTTGTAGTAGTTAAAATCAATTTTTTGTTTCCTTTTTTATGCGTATATCTAGAAGTATAAATTTAAGTTGTGTACATGTTTAATATGCTATGTGTGTATATGTCCTATGGCATATAAATTCATTGTCGTTTTTCAAGTTATAAATAAGATCTCTTACACCTTTAGGTTACTTGGAAGAGATCGCTGAGTAGCGATAAGATCGCCTAATTGTTCTACCATAACTCTTATTTCTACAAATTGGTACATTATATTAGTGCCATAAAGAATTTTATTTCAATCATTCAACAATACCATAGCAAAATAAAAGCATCGTTCTGAATGTGTATTCTTAATGTTAACATGGGACCTGTGACCAGAATGCCAGGATAGGAGTTAGAGTTCTGACTTTTGATTTAGTTAATTTCCGCTTAATCTTATTTCAAATTTCCGATTGCTTAGCAGCTCTAAGGCCAAACGCCACACTATACGAGCCAAGTTTAGAGATAAGCAGGGAGCTTTTGTGCAAGATACACAATGGACTCATTCAAGGCTAGCTTAGTGACATATAATTCACTTTCGCTGTGTCCGTTGACGAGAACGGAACAAACATGTATGTTCTGACTGCATAAATTAGTTATAATTCATAACACCGGTATTAATATTGTATAGGACTCACTGAGCACAAATTGAAGAAATATATTAAAGCTTCTTTGACAAAGAAGGCTTACTACAGTATAGTAGATTATACAGGTGATAAAAATGCATGGTTCTTTTCTGGTTCTGGGTAGGCCACCTAAAAAGCTACTTAAAGGATGGGCTGGGAGTTTCTTATCAGTTCTTCTCCCCATTTCAAAGCCCCTTTACGAAATGATGTAGCTTACGTATGCGGCAAATAAAATACGTTTATAATAATAATAAATTTTTCTTTATTGGGGCAATAGAGGCCCATATTTTGGTAGTAACAGGCTTAAAAAACTATGTTAGTATATTACAATTTCTACGATTTGCTTAATATAATATAATTTATTCTTAATACATTATTATTATTATTATTTATAAATTTAAATTACTTTTTTTTTTAAATTATTAAAACTATAATTATTATATAAACTTTAAATTTTAAAATATAGAATAACTTCGATAACAATCTGAGACAGCGTGTTTTTATCGGACAAGAAACTGAGCGAATCGTTGCAGTATTGGCGAATCCAGTTTTCCCGCTATCATATTCAGGATACTGTTTGAGCTCGAACGCAGCCTTGCCAGGACGGATGACGTCCTTTTCCTTATGATGGCATAGAAATCATCCGTTCGTGCTTCAGCAAACATACCTGATGCCGAACAAAACCGCGGCAAGCCCAGCAGCATCCTGAAATTGTTGTTATACTGCACCCTTAGAGTGTCGAGTGTCTTTTGAGTGTAGTTGGTCCTTGGTTTATGTCTTCTCTCGAAGATCTATGTTCAATGTTGACAAATGCTGGATTTACCCACTCCACTCCCGCCAAGTTTAGTGTTGTAGAGGGAAGAATTCCTTTCAGTAAATTGGAGAAATCAATGCTGATGGAATACTCACTGGCTGTTTGATATATATAAAATCTCTTTGGATCCAAAAAAAAGTTAATACTTAACTGGTTTAATGTTGATAAAGATGATCAGTTTCAAGTTGGTGTGACGAAACTAAATATGAAAGAACATTCACTAAAGGTAACCTTCTGTCCTGTGCTTCCCCGGACAATAAAAGGAATAGGGGAGCCCAGGCCCAAGGGTTTTTTTTATGATTGTAAGGAGGAAAGGAGCCTCCCACTGGTTTCGTAACAGGCGTCTAAGGGCTTTTAGAAGTAGGATATTCACGCAGCCATCCAATGACGACAGCACGAACGGGTCATACTCGTCCAGATTAAATACCACACTTGCATTGTTTTGTCATAAAAAAAAACTTCCTTCCCTTATTAGGGAGGAGACGAGCAGGAGGTTTAGCTGATGGTAATTGATACTCCCTGCCCATTACACCGCAGTGCCGCTCAGTATTCTCGAGGAACCGAAAAATTATTTACGACACTACAATATGACACTACGTCAAGACAAACCTATATAATATACCTATTTATTATATCTCCGGTCCTGCACACTAACGGCCGTTCCAATTTTCAGTCTATCTCCGGTTGTGGCCTACCTGAGATAAAAAATCGTAACTATCGTTGACTTTTCTGTCCCAATAAACTTATCGACGGTAACTCACCTTATCCGTACACGCTGTCTGTCAATGGGAGGACGTATAGCTTACCAGCGATAGAAGTATCTATGGAAACTGCAATTCACGCGTCCCAATATAAGGCGATAAGAATGACTTATCGGAAATATTCAATGCAGTACAGCCAAGCTTGTTTGAACCTTATATACTCATATCATATGCTTTATTATTTAACAAAATTAGCTAGTTATTCACTTATATGTGCTGGAATTCGATGCAAAACAATGACTTCAATTTTTTATTTTCATTTTTATAAGCAATTAAGAAGTGTTATACCGGTTTCAAATGGCTAACCTATCAATTTATTATCAAAATTGTCGTGGGCTCGGACTAAAACATTATCTTTTTACCGTAATGTCGCAATAAATAATTATGACATTATTTTGTTAACTTAGACTTGGTTGCTTGATAGTATTTCCGATAACGAGTTATTCACTGACAGGTACTTAGTTTACACGCCTGACAGAAATAATGTTCTTACAGGTCAGACGGTGGCGGTGTGGCTATAGCAGTTCACCGTCGATATTCATCTTTGTGTGTGGATTGGGTATCAAGCGCAGAGGATTTGTGGGTTTCTATCAAACTGTGTAACTCTCGGAAGACGGTAATTACATTGAATATATGTGTCTTATATTAATGCGATCAGAAAGGAGTTCTTTCAACAATTAGATGGCTTTTATCGGAATCTTAGTGACATAGTTGATTGAAATCTTTCACAGAAATTTCTTGTTGTTGGACACTTCAACATGAGTGACATTTTATGGCTTCAGTCTGACGTTGGCTATGTACCTTCTATTCCTACGAATCCCCGGAAACAAGAATTTATTAATTACATGAACCATTGCAGCCTTAGGCAATATAATTTCCATCAAAACAATATAGGTGGAATTTTGGATTTAATTTTCTGTAATGACTTCGTTTCGGATGCCCTGCACCCGAGCCTAATTATTCAACCCTTATTTATCGAACTATGTACACTTGACACATCAAAACGCACTGCTTATTCTGACATACGAGGTGACTACGACAAATTATGTTTACATTTATCGCAAATTGACTGGGACCATAGCCTTGATTTAGGTAGTTAGTGACGATGCGGTTAATTACTTTTATTCAATCCTTTATAAACTAAGAGAACAATTTCTAGGTCATCTAGGTCTTTGTAAGTCAGCTGGTCCCGACACCATACCACTATTACTTCTAGTTAATTGCACCAAAGAACTGTTTAAACCAGTGACAATACTCATTCGTTGTTCCGTTACTGAGGTAATTATGCCAGCTATATGGAAACCAGCTTTAATAACACCGATTCACAAGAAAGGTTCTAAAAATGAAATAGAAAATTACAGACCGATTAGTACGTTATGTTTGTTAGCAAAAATCATAGAGCGTATTGTATACAACCAACTAGGTATACGATAAAATTAAATCCACTTTTATCCCTCAACAGCACGGTTTCTTGGAAGGTCAACTGTGACAAATCTAATTACTTTTAATGATTACTCAACATTTCATATGGATAAAGGTTCTCAGGTTGACACTGTCTATACTGACAGCAAGGCTTTTGACCGTATTAACCATAGTATACTACTGTCAAAATTATATTCTCTAGTCTCAAGCGGTTGTTCTGAATGGTTATACCTCGGCGTGGGTTAATATTCCGTCAGGTGTTCCTCAGGGATCTTTGTTGGGACCCCTTCTATTTGTTATATTTATTAACGATATCAGCTCATGCTTTTCGAATTCAGAGTTTTTATTATTTGCTGAAGACATGAAAATCTTCAAGACTGTTAACAATCTTCATGACGCTTCACTTCTCCAAGATGACTTGAACAGGCTGGATAACAATTGCAACTACAATTACTCAACAATTTAGATTTGAATGTCTCTAAATGCTAATTCTTAGTTATAAACTTTTCACGAAAACGAAAAATTTTTGAATATAACTATAAAATTAAAAATCAAAATTTCGCTGTTATAAAAAAACATTATATCTAGGTGTAATTCATGACAATAAATTAATGTTCGATGACCATGTAAACGCTGTAGTAAACAGGTTCTTGGATTATTTGTGCTTCACAGAATTTTAAAAGAATGAAAACAGTAGAAATTATCTATTGCGCCTACGTACTTAGTCATCTAGAGTACCGGTAATCCCTGTTATAAAATACACTCAGACAACATCGGAAGAATCCAAAGGAAATTCACGCGTTACCTGTCATATAAATTTAATATACCAATGTGTGAATATCCACAGCGAAGCCTATTGTTCCATCTACTTCCATTATATCAGAGGCGAAACATGTCTGACATCGCGTTTTTACTTAAATCAGTCCAAAATACCATTGATAGTCCTGAGCTTCTAAGCAAAATTAATCTTAATGTTTCTACTCGTAGTCTTAAGAAACCGGCTTTGTTTAGCATCGATTCCAGCCACACTAACTACCGGAAAAATAGCTTTTTTCCTCGTTGCATGCGGCAGTTCAATAAGCTTAACCATGATGATCGTTTTGACCTCTTTACTTGTAGTCCTCGTGTAGCTAAGAATGTGCTTACCATAGACAGTGTCGATGTAAGTCTAACATAAAAAAAGAAGCACTTAATCTCATAAGTTTGAACCTATTTTGTATTACATTATTGTTTGTGTTATATGTTAATCTGAGCTTAAGCAATTTAAAAACATATGTGGAAGCTTGTAATTAGCATATGCTAATCTATTTGTTGTGTAAAATTTTGAAAAAAGGATGTAAGTTTCCCAAATAAAACAAAATCTTTATTATTGACAGCTAATCACTGACAGTAGAAGGTAGTAATTTATCTCCATCTGTAGATAGTATATTGGGAACGGCCGTGAGGCAGAGATCAATACACTTTTGCTAAGACTTACCAGTGGGAGTCTCCTTTGCACAGTATGTCGGCTAGATTATGGGTACCACAACAGCGCCTATTTCTGCCGTGAAGCAGTAATGTGTAAACATTATTGTATTTCGGTTGGAAGGGTGCCGTAGCTAGTGAAAATACTGGGCAAATGAGACTTAACATCTTATGTCTCAAGGTGACAAGCGCAAATACGTATACGCGTCGGTGCGGCTTAGGAAAAAAGTTGTGAATATATAAATACAGAATTTGCGAAGCATTGCATTGCATGTCATCACATGTGTTGTTTTTGACAATATTTAAAGTATAATAAATTAATTATGTACTCTATGATTCCGGGGCGTTGTCACCCGTAGTGACAGGTGATTGCGCCTTCGACGACTTAATGATAAAACAACAGAGTACTTACGATGGCTATGATCGCTATTCTGCTATTATGTAATTTACGTCAGTCGCTATAATGTTTAACGTAATTTCATTTCAATTTAAAATTATGTTCTATAATTAATAACTAGTAAATGGACTCTTCTAAATTCAAATTTTATAATATTTAAGTCTGGTAATTGATTGAAGGTTATAACTTTAACCGGATGTCCAATCTCCAAAATGGAAAGTGTAGGTTTCTGATTACAGTCCATGTTTATTAGAGGTGGTCGTTAAATCAATTGTTTTTATTAATAGTTTTATATTCGTTAACGAATTAACTGTTTTTCTTCAACGAAAAAACCTGTTGAACATAATAAGCTCATAAATTAAATCAACGTCTTCGACCGTAACTCTCAATAAATGAAGAAATTGAATGCCTCACTAAAACAGCTTAATTCAAAACAGTTGACGAAATTGTGAACGAAAACGTTGACTTGATATTATATTGACGGAATAAAAACCTTATAAAAACCTAAATTATTAATAACTAGCTGACCCGGCAAACGTTGTTTTGCCATATAAAGTATAATTCACGCGATAGTTTGATAAATAATAAATAGCCTATGTGTTATTCTGGTATGTAAGCTATATTATTGTAAAGTTTCAACAAAATCCAATCAATAGTTTTTGCGTTAAAGAAGTTCAAACATACATCCAGACACACATACTTTCACATTTATAATATTAATAGGAAATAATAGGATTGCATTTACCGATTTTTCAAAACCCGTTGACGATTTAGCTGATTTTTCAACCTGTTGACCATTGACAAAAAACAGTTACATTAAATTAAATTAAAAACCTTTAATGACACACCTCTTACCTCTAGACCGGATCTCCTACAAAAACAGTTACATTAAATTAATTTAAAAACCTTTAATGACACACCTCTTACCTCTAGACCGGATCTCCAATATGGAAAGTGTCAGTTTCTGATTACAGTTTATGTTTAGTACAGCTTCAAAAATAGATACATCCTTACTCATGCAAGTTCGTCGTGGTCTTCTCTCGCCGCGCCCATATGGGCGCGGTGGGGGAATGCTGATCAGGACTTTTCGTCCCCTGCAGCAAGGATCACTCATTGGGGGTGAGAGTCGTTGCTCTCTGCGGTCGTCTTCTTTAATTTATGGTATATATGTTGGGGGAGCGGATGCCCCCCTTTGTGGTTATCTTTTTGAAGCTGAGGGAGCGCCTGTTCCCTCAGCTGAGATCCAGTGATTGTTGCCGGTTTGCGCGGGCCTTGACTATCAGCCCCGAAGAAGAGGGAGGGCGATCAGCCAAGCCGCGCGCAAACAGGTCACTCTTCATCCTCGTCCCGCACGATATCACGCGGGTAGCGGCGGCCGTCAGGTGGCCGCGCGTGCCAGGGGGCCAGATCTCGCAGATGATGGAGATCGGACGAGTCGGCACGCGTGAACATTTTGACGGCGAGACGACGAGTGAAGTCGTCCAAGCCCTCGACTCTTAAGTCCCTCTGGATTGTTTGGTTCCTCACGTACCATGGTGCGCCCGTGATGCAGCGGAGGATCTTGTTCTGCACGGTTTGCAACCTTTTCCGGTTAGTTAGATTCACGAGCGCGTACCATGCAGGCGCGGCGTACGTGAGTCGGCTGCGTAGGTGGGTCTTGTACACCAAGACCTTCACCCTCAGAGGGAGGCTTGAGGAGAGCACTGGACGAAGTAAGGCCATCGCGACGTTTGTCGACGCGATGGTCTTCGTGACGTGCTCGTTCATGTTCACCACGAAATGTCCTGTCCGTTTAGCTGCAACCTATGCTAGCCAGTGTGCACACTCCCAGTCGCGAGCGCCTGGGTTTTGCCAACGTTCACCGATAGCCGCCACTTCTTGAGCCATTCTGGCAGGGTGTCCAGCTGGCGCTGCATCTTCACGGCGGCGTGCGTTAGGTTGAGTGACGATGTAATATACGCCGCGTCATCTGCATACAGCGCCAGAGTCGCCGACGGTTCGAGCGGGATGTCATTTGTGTATTTTGCGTACAGCAAGGGAGACAGACAGCTCCCCTGCGGTACGCCAGCAGAGATAATCTTGGAAGCTGAAATGGCATCGTCTACCCTTACTCGAAACCGACGGTTTTCAAGGAAGTTGGCGACTATCCTCACCAGGCGGGGAGGTGTCGAGGTTGCAGCTAACTTGTGCACGAGTCCAGTATGCCAAACACGGTCGAACGCCTTCTCCATGTCCAGGAATACTGCCACAGCTTTCTCTCTTTTGTTGAGAGAAGCGGTGAGGGTGTGCAGTACCCTGGACAGCTGGAGTGTGGTGCTGTGTTCAGCGCGGAATCCAAACTGTTCTTCCCTAAGCTCTATGTAGGGTCTTAGGAGTGACAGCAGGAGAGATTCGAATATCTTAGACTGGGTCGCCAGAAGAGTGATGGGCCGGTAGCTATGTGCTAGTGCGGTGTCTTTCCCCGGCTTCGGGATTATAATGACGAGGCCTTCCTTCCAGATATTTGGTAAGTACCCTGAGCGCGGGATGCCATTGAAGAGTCGCGTCATCACCGCGATGGTTTGACGCGGTAGATGACGCAGGGCGGCGTTTGTGATACCATCCGCGCCCGGGGCTTTTTTAGCTTCGTCCGAAGGATGCAACTTCTCACTTTAGTTGGGGAGAAGAACACCGCATCTTCTAGTGCCTCTACCGGCCGTTCTAGATATTCGGCGACCTCTCTCTCAAGTGCTGTCACGTGCGATACGTCGTCATTTGGATTCGGCTGCAACTGGCGTTCAAGGTGTTCGGCGAAGATGTCGGCACGCTCTGCCGCTGCGTATCTCAAGGCTCCGTCGGGATGACGCAGCGGGCGAGCTGACAGAAGCTCATCGATAATAGTTTCCTGAGTCAGCTGGCAGTCCAAGTTCTTGAGGACAGTGAAATCAATCACATCCGGAAGGTATTCATGGTTGTCCGGGTAGTGGGTTGGAACCTCCGGGCCGTGGACCTCGTATCCGTGTTGTAAGGAGTCGTTAAAAAGTGTTCTGCCCGCGGTGTGTTGGCCATTCTGGCGTTCCAGGCAGGGTGCTTGCAGTTCCAGTCCCCCGCGGCGAGAGTTGCTTTCGGGGAGTTAAGTAACTGTCGCACGTCTCCGGGGACGAGCATTCCGTTTGCCGGCCTGTAAATGGCGAAAATGCGCAAGTCCTGGCTGCTGATCTGGAGCTCAACACCGAGGGCTTGTAGACTATTCAGGTCCACCATCGGGAGCGGTTGGTGAAGCGACCCCCTCCTGACGAGCACGACCAATCCCCTGTACGGACCACGCTCGCCGATTTCATCCTTGCGGTAAGTGATGAAGCCTGAGACCCGAAGTGTGTCCGCCCTCGACATCAGTGTTTCGCTGATGAGGGCGATGTCTATGTTCTGGTCTCGAAGGATGTTCTTCAGCAATGGCAGCTTCTTCTTAATGCCTCTAATATTCCAATGAATAATTCTCAGCGAGTTGTCCATTTATGCGGTTATTATATCCATTAGTTTGTTCATCCCGCTGAGGATGACTACTGAAGCCACATCATCTTCCTTTTGAAGGGCAAGAATGACCGTTTGGAAGATCTCCATAGCTGCCTGGATCATTAGGTCTTTCTTGCCCTTCATTGGCTTCTTTGTGGCCGTAGTTTTAGGCCTTGTCCCGAACCTGGCCTCTTCATTTAGGCTCCTCTTTTCCTTCCTTTTGGCCTTCTTCTTCTTTTTCTTTTTGGCCCCAGCAACCGTGGGTGGTGCTTGGCGCCTGGGTATCGCCTCGTTTGCCGGGGCCATAAGGCTTGTTGCCTCCTTAGGCTGCTCCACCGCTGGAGCTGGCTCCCGGGCTAGCTGGGGGTGCTTGGCCTTTTTGCCAGTCTTGGCGATTGGCCCTGCTTTCTTATTTCTTTTTATTCGTTTTCAAGGAAAACAGGGCATTGAGAGTTGTTTGCGGGGTGAGGACCCCCGCAATTTGCACAGGTTGCGGGTTCCGAGAGTAAGCGGGGGCAGTCCTTCGCTGTGTGTTCCCCACCACAACGCACGCAGGCCAGTGGTCTGTGACACCCATGCGATGAATGACGGAACTGCTGGCACGTGTGGCATTGTGCCGGCCCCCTCTTTGATCTCCAGGCTTCGAATTTTACACCAGGCATACACAGTAGTTCGTTAATCTCAAATATGCCGGGCGTAAGATTGGGCGTCCTCTTCATTATTGCGAAGAAGATACAGCCCGGACGCCCTTGTCTGGCCCGTATCTTCCTCACATATTCGGGCTCGAAGCCGAGCCCGCGTAGCTCCTCTTCAATTTCATTGGGCTCAGTTGTCGCAGGTAGCCCTCGTATTGCGAACTTCGCGCTTTTCTCCGCCGGCAGCGAATAGCTGAACCAAGAGATCCTACTACTTTTCTCCAGTTCGCTTAGGTATCTCTGGATGGTTATTCATTTTCATCTGCCGGGGTGAATCTGTACCCTTCCCCGAAGGGGCGGGCGTTAGGAGCCCTTCCCAACTTTTCTTTGAGTGCACGGAAGTGGTGCACCCAGTTTGGGAGGATCTCACAAATGAGCGGCGGGAATCTTTTTGCCGGCTGAGGCACTTTTCTGGATGGTGCGGCGGTGGTCAATATGGTGGTATCTGTTGACCCGGCTGTCGACGGTTGCTGTGGGCTCACCGCACTTGAAGACGCCGGCGGTGTGGTGACGACGGCAGCGTATGTCACCGGGACAGCAGGCGTAAGCGTAGCCGTAGCTTCTACGTCGATGCTACGTTGGCTGCGGAATGTGCAGGGGTCTCTCTGTGCCCTTGGTGTTGCGGCGTACTCCTGCTGCTGGCTCTCGGATAGGATCGCAATCGGAGGAGGTATTACAATGCCTCTTACTCGATTCCACTGCCTCCGGGCTCGGTGAGGGGCGTGGCCGGCGTGACGCTCTGGTCGCGGGCTCAGGCGCAATAGGCATGCTTGGGTCTTGCGAATGGAGTATTTTCGTGCATTCCTGCATGGTCAGCGGTTGGCCAATACTCTGCTGGTATTGGAAGAACTCGAGCACAGGCCCAGGCAGCTTGAGGTATTCGTACAGAGGTGTCGTCAGATATCCAGAGGTGAGTAGGGAAGCTAATAACACCTTACTGTTGTTGGCTGATGTATGCGGGGACTCCTCCTCTGGGCGCTCGCAAGTGGCTGGACTGTTGTCGACCCAGGGCAGGCCAACTTCAGTGGTCGTGGTGGCATGTGCAGCGACCGGCGTTTTCGGTCGCGAGTATGATATTGAGCGAGGACGCTCGGCTCGCGACTTGGATGAAGCGCGGCTCCTTACGATCGCGCACGGTACGTGGGTATATGGCGTGGCATCATTGGGCGCGCGGAACGCGGTCACAGTCGCGGCGCTGGGCGTTTGCGGAGCGCGGGTGGCGGGTGTTGTCGTTTTGTCCTCAGATGGACCTTTGGATTCGTGCTCCATGTTGGCAAGTTATTCGTGCAACATGGAGCTGGGGAAATCTCACCGACACTGTTTCACGCCTCTCGCAACTTCCCCCCAAACCACATTTCACCGGGGGATCCCGCTGACGGGATCCGGTTACTTCGTGAAGTGAGAGTAGTCGTAGACAGGCAGGTTCCTAACGTATGTGGCGGCCCCCGCGATAATTAATGAAACAACAAAAGTCAGAGACTACCGGTAAATCTTATAGCACTCTTTACATATAAAGAATGCTAAAGATTTTTTTTTTGTTTTTATTGTTAATCTAGTGAGCTAATATTAGTTTTGTTTAGAGAGCAGAGAGATCTTATAAAGACTAAGATGTTAAGAACACGACTATTAACGGTGAGTCAGAATCAACCGATAACAAACAATAACAACAACAAACAAAAACAACAACAATCGAACAATCGAACAATCGAACAATCGAACAATCGAACAATCGAACAATCAACAATATACCCATGCAAGTTTCAAAATCAAAAGACGTCCAATGAAGTCAATGTAAATACTGATAGCGCGATCTATTTCATTTTAAGTATGTACTAGTGCCATCTATATTTCGCTCCTGTGATTCACCATGTTGGACGAGAATGTGGGTGTAGAAAATAAAGAATCTACCAACTAAATCAAATAGCAGCTATTTTAAATTTTCAAAGATGGATTCATAATTTGTTGTTATATACACGCATTTGGGCATTTCAGCATTCAGGTTACTACCGCCAGTGGACCTACGTAGTCGCGGTTACCCGTAGCGTCTTGAACCCTGAAAACTAGTACTAAAAAAAAATATATCCGATCGTTTATAATGCTAATTACGTTTTAGGGTTGATGTTATGTTATAAATGAAAGTAGTTTAAAAAACTAAAAAACACGCTATGGTTGAAAAGATAATGTTTGAAATTTAAAATGAACATCAATTCCTGCCTTAAAGACGACAGATGAAAAAATTATATAAATTAACAAAAATCTTATTTTGTAAATTGTAAAATGGAATTATTTTTTAAAATTATGTATTGTCATCAGCCCTCGATAAATCTACGAAGTTTTAACGAAAAGTGGCCGTTTAAAGTGGATCAAAATCGCGCCCAAATGAGTCGGTTACAAACAAACATACATAGAGGTGAAGCTAATAAAAAAAATTAACAAAAAACAACAGACTTCAAAAACACTACTCCAGAACAATAGATATAGTATGCACTATAAAGTATAAAAATAATTGCGTATTTTTATACAATATAATTAATTAATCTAATTCTAGTTACGATTATTGTTATTTTTGGAGTCGGTGTCATCCAAGATATGTTTGTAACTACAATATTAACCCACAATACTACTAGAATGTTTAAAATATTTACCTACAAGCATGCTAAATAAAGCTATATTTGTAATAAACATTACATATTGCATATTTCACTACATTCAGAATAAATGTTAGTTTCTTGTAACAATGAGTTTCATATGATAAATTATGAAATAGCATTGAATAACAGGAGCGTCTAGAATTTTTGTACTTTATTTAAAGCGATTCAGAACATTATTGTAATGTATGAATTATCTGCGAACGTTGGTCGTCCTTTGTTGGTCGGTGAGGATGAATAGTTCTGCGAGACATTCAGGAAATTATAATACAGTCATACTGTTTAATTTATATATTATACGATTTTTATCCGAGACTTTTAGCAGCCCGAGTCGAAGGCGAGGGTTGATAGTAATGTTGAGTGTAAGATGGTTTTTTGGACGAATTATAAGCTCTGCTTTTATTTTGATTGAGAGGAAATAAAATAGTAGTGCTTAGAATATAAAAATTTCTTTAATTAATTTTCAAAGTAAAATTAGTACAGTTTTGAATACTGAAGGAAATTGATTTTCATATTAATGGTGAGAAGATGGCATATTATGAGAAGTTGGCTCTGACGACATTTACAAAATCATCGTAAACTTTGAGATATATTTTCCGAGACTTTGACGGTAATATCTGTTGCACAACTCTCTGTTAATTAATTTACATAAGCGTATTAGGAGATAGTGCTAAATCCTCTTCTTCACCCAATATTCTGATAGGATAGTGAGTTTGAAGGTCTTCTCTTAGTAAACATTTAGAGTGTTGGAAGCAATCATTAAAAATATTTGTGTTGTTCAACAAGTTTTCATATTGGCAATATTTCTTTGTTCTTGTATTAGTATAAATATATACAACATACCACTACATTGGCGACATTAAATAAACACACGCGTTGAACTACTTCATTGTAATCATAGAAAAAATATTCTAGGATTAAATACATAAATCTCCTAAATAAATCAATTTTCCATAATATCATTTCGGAACAACCTGTTAGACGAAAGAGTGCACACTGAATAGAGCTTCGCTTGTTGCTAAAGGCCGATTGACTCGCGTGACCAAGATAACACTTTCGAACGACCCAGTAAATAATCAAGCAAAACATGTATAACGTTTTAAAATTTAAAGGAATATCTATATGCGATTTCTTCCTCTTAATTGTAACCTTCAAATTATATTCAACAGTTCGAGTAACGCCTCGTTATATAATCTTGTTTGCTTTGTTCAACTTTCAGGTTATGGCTTCATCTACAGGATCTACTTTACAGTTGATAACCTGCTCAACTCCAATATTTGCATACGGTTGGCTCAGTTGGTTAGAGCACCGGCAAGAAACGCCGTGGGTCGTGGGTTTGAGTCCCGCATCGTTCATAAAATTTTGTTTTTCAAATTTTATTTGTGTATATGAAATATATCCTGCTTCATAAGGGAACTTATCGTTATAACTACGCAATACTTTGTACGTTTAATAAAAATTTTACGTATGATGCCGGTACTTACATTGAATATAGGGCAACTTGTTGTACCTAAGACAGTTTTATTTTTATTTTTATTTGATGAACTGTACTCAAACCATTTGCGCATATTTTGAAAGGTCAATTATTTGAGCATTCACCACCAAAATATCAAAAATGTATATTTCATACTTACACATGTGTTTTAATAATTAAAACGAAAAAAGGGATTTATGGCCAAGGTACAACATACCCAAGGCCAGTACAATGGTGTACCTAGGACAAATTGAGGAAATGGGGGAAATTTATGGAAAATATATTTTTACTATATATATTCTTAACTTAAACTGTAAATGTACTATTAATTAGACTTATATAAAAGCTTTATTCATAATACTATCATCGTCAGTGTGTCAAAATTAAATAACTAGCAAATCCAAAGTTCCGAGATAATTGCGAATTAATGGCGATAACTTATCATGTGCGTAAAATTTTACGTCAATGTTTTTATATATTATAAAATCGGACATAATTAATACAGTCGATGCACAATTACAGTGCTAACTGCTAGTATCTTTATTATTATAGAAAACAGCCAATAAACAATTATTGAGTTCTTCCAGAGTTATCTGTTAAGAATGTTATATGTAATTATTTAGTTCTTACCATTAGTTATTGATTTTTATCTACACCCATGCTTTAAATCCTCTATTAAAGATTCTGAAACAGTTAGCTTATTGCCAACATTAAAACACACAATGTTATAATAACCATTACATCATCCAAACGAGTGTTGTAATGTTGTATTGAATTTCATAACAACACTCCTATTTTTTTTTTCAATCCCTTCATGCTCAAAGAGTTTTAACAGACAGCCACATTCTTATTGCTCGATGCGTGGTATCTGTATGAATTTCAAAAAAAGAACATTTTCGTTTGCGCGCGTTCCACACTACCAGAACGTCGCGCGCCGTAAAAAAAAAAGTAGGTTATTCGAATCCCCGCCATTTTTCTTAGATATTTTTATTGCTTTGTTTACAAAAAATAAGCGATTCATTCTAAACAATTTTAATTATTGCACTTATTAACAAAATGTAAATTACTACTAAAATAAACAATTCTTTCATTAATACTTAGTTTATTTACTAGGACTGGCTGTTTTAATGTTAGCAGTAAGCTGACTGTTTCAGAATCTTTTAGAGGATTCATATTATGGGTGTAGATAAAGTCTTGTATGCAACTGTTGATAATTAGGTATTAAAACACTCATGTGATACTATTATCACACTCGGCTTCGCCTCGTGAGATAAATCCACATTCGTGTTTTAATACCCCTTATTACACAACAGTTGCATAAATAACAATTTCCACATACTCACTATAATTATGAGAGAATATTGAGATCGATAACTACAGTTAAAACGGCATAAAAGGCATTTATTTTCTCAAAATTGATTCCTTTAGAATTCTTTTTAATGTCATTTCTAATAACTACTAGATACTACTACCTCTTCGGAATGGCAGTCTGAGAGAGAAGAAGCGGCGCAAGAAACTCTTTTTTTGCGCTCTTTTCAATAAGAATATACAATATTGTACAGTCATTTCTTTCGCTATAAAATAATTACAATCTAGTCCCAGGCTGTCTGATCATTTAGATATTCAGCAGTGGAGTAATAGGATTTACGACGGAGCCATTTTTTTTATAAAATATTAAAATTTATTTATAGATAATGCCTGAACAGTGGCTGGGACTTTATTATAGAAGTGTATACATTTACCCTTAAAGCTATTATGTATCTTATGAAGTCTACTAGAATTAGTTACAAGCAATCCCTTATTTCTAGTGTTATAATAATGAAAATCACTATTAAGAGCAAAAAGGTGACGATTTTTGTGAACGTATATTAAATTTCCATAAATGTACTAACAATGAACAGTCATAATATTTATTTTTTTAAATTTTTCTTTGAGAGACTGTCTATGTCCAAGCTGCACGAACAGCTCTCTTTGCAGAGCAAACACTATATCAATGTCAGCAGCATGACCCCATAGTTAAATACCGTACATCATGATGCTGTGAAAATAACTGAAGTACACTAATCTAGCGGTCGCAACATTCATGTACTCTCTAATCTTTCTAACAGCATATGCCGCAGAGCTGAGTCTATCTGCTAGATGGGCAATATGTGGACCCCACTGAAATATGTGGACCCCACTGAAGTTATTACCTTCTGTCACAGAATCCATCTTCCATATTTAAATACGTCGCACCAACTTGAAATTGGAGAATACGGTTTTAAGGCATTTGCATTTTAAATATCTTGTGAATCTTGATCAAATTTATCAACATTCGAACTTTACCAGTCAGTATTACCTTTTTTTGGTGTATAGAGATTGCACCACATTCTAGCAATAGATATCTACATTAAACGCATGTATAAACGATCAAATGCTCGATATCGAGGTCTTGAAAGGTTAATCTCATATATCCAAGCATTTGTCAACGTTGAACATAGATCTTCGAGAGAATACTTAAACGTATTTACCGGATTATTTCATACAATAATAGTCAAAATCAAAGTCATCAGTCAAAAAATTTTATTCACTGTAAAACTTTATAAGTTACTTAGTGCAAGTCAGGATGAAGTACAAAAGTTATACAATAGCATTCAAATGAGTATAACAATATTCAGTAACAAAATTTTAGAACATTAATTCCAACTATCTTTATCATTCAAAATATAATCTTTCACATTATAATAGGCCTTAGATGTTAATTTATTTTTTACGATACATTTAAATTTTTTAATAGGTAATATTTGAATTTCATTTGGGAGTTTATTATAACATATAACACAATCCACAATCAATCAAAAATAATATATTTATTTACCATAAGTAGTAACAATAACATAACATATTGCAACAACACTCCCAGTCCATCTACAGCCCTTTCTGATAAAGATCATTAAGTTGCGTACTGATAAGATACAGTATATGATACAGTAGAACCTCTGTAAGTTGAACTTGAATGGACACGAATATGAAAGGTATATCATTCTTAAAACTTGGATAGTGCCACTTTTTACATAATATCTCAGTTATCCACCATTTATGAATATTAAATTATTTAAATTCCTCAATCAATTAAACATTCCTGCCACCAAAATTATTAAATACGATTAAACATTGCGTTAAACTCCCAAAGGGATATTACATTTTGTACATACAACATTCTCACTCTCTCTCATTTCAACATCAAATTACTCATTTAAAAAATTCAAGTTACAAATTCGATGTTAAAGAAAACGTTTAATATGAAACCTTTTGTAGCACAAGCTCTGTCCGCGACTTGTTCCAAAGAGAATTGTGAAATGTATGACTAAAAAATAGACACATTTTTAAAATACTAGCACTTATAATTGAAACCAAAGTTTTAAAGTAAATTGTAAACACCTTAAAATGACTATAAATTTTCATTCCTATATCCGATTTTAGTTAGCTTAATTATTTTAGTATGTCAAGATTTTAGTTAATATTGTAAATTGTTGTGTTGTATGTTTTTTTACACAGCGGCACTACATTTGCGCTCGTCACCTTGAGACATAAGTTGTCAAGTCTCATTTGCCCAGTAATTTCACTAGCTACGGCGCCCTTCAGACCGATACACAGTAATGCGTACACATTACTGCTTCACGGTAGACATAGGCGCCGTTATGGTACCCATAATCTAGCCGGCGCGGCGTCCTGTGCAAAGGAGCCTCCCACTGGTTTTCCATTCTTTTCTAATTGAATTTTTCATGTCTTAAACTACAATAAAATGGTATCAAAGTAGTTTCATGTTTGCGAACAAAAAACGACAGAAATGAAAATCTAAAAACCTCTAATTTGAATTCGATTACCCTTCCTTAGTCGCTTCTCTTATTTTATTACCTCTTTCACTGTGCAGATATTGGACTCTATTGTTTCATTATAATTAGTATTGACTACTATCCAGCTTCTTTCCTGATAATATGATACCAATGATCCTGGCGGCAGGTAACCATTGCTCCCGGATATAATTACATGGTGGTGTCTAAATATTTATTTATTTTTATTTATTTATTTAATTCAGAGAGATCTCCATAAATGTTAGTTAAAGTTTTAGTAACAATATGTCTTTTGAAATATGTTCGTATTATTAGTCAAATATATTTATAAACCTAGAGCTAACTGTATCCAGTGTTTCTGGAAGGAACAGTCAGCTCTGGCAGTATTCATATTTAGGATGCTGTTACTGCTAAGACGTAGACGCTGCATCTTGGGGACGCTTTTTTGCGCATTATGGCACGGAATCCATCCACAGATGCATCAGCAAACATTCGAGAAGCTCTACAACGCCATGGTAGTCCCAACAGCCTCCTAAACGTATTATTATATGTGACACGTATAACGCTATAAGCTCCGCTCGAATAGGACAGTCACAATCCATAATACCGCATATAATACCGAATCAAAACAATTTGTTATGTTTTTAAAGTGATAACACTCACTTTCAAATAAAATTTGAAAACAAACGAATATAAGGGTTCAATAGGTTATCAACTGTAAAGTAGATCCTGTAGATGAAGACAACCTGAGAGTTGAACAAAGCATTCAAGATTTTATAAAGATACGTCACTTAAACGGTTGGCTCAGTTGGAAGAGTACTCGCACGCAACGCGAGAGGTCGTCGGTTTAAGTTCCGCATTGTTCGTAAAATTTTGTTTTCAAACTTTATTTGTATAATACCGAATATTCAGCAACTCTGTGCATAGCTGGGAGGCTCAATTTGAGCATTTTATAAACGATCGTTTCACAAAATGGCGATAATAAAGCCGTAATATGCAAATTTTAATGGACTGTTAATTTCGGTTCATAAAAATTCCTATTTTATTTTCGTTGAGCCATTCGAATGGGCTTTATTTTTGTGAGCTTATATTTCAAGTGATTATCTATTACTTGGCAACTTATTTGGAAAAGAAAATAAGCAGCAATTTTAAAATTATGAAGTTTTTGAAATGAAACTTCTTTAGAATCGTTGTGATTTAAAACACGATGAAACGAAAAAGCGAGACGACAGAGGCGCCGTTGCCAGCTATTATTAATAAAACTAATATTTTCGCCTCCGCGCCAAATTATGATTTCAACAATATCCTATCCGAGGTTCTCGAGGGTGTAGAGAACGAATTTGGGTTCATTTTTGAAATATGGATATCGTATCCGAGGCTTTCGAGGGTTCAGAGAATGAATTTGGGATCATTTTTTTGTTTATCTGTAATCAGTCTTAGACTATTATCAGATGTCAACACATCTGTGTGCACGTGCAGAGTGTGCTACCCCGCGGAAGCATTTACTCGTCCTGCTTACTTACTCAAGCGTTTTCTGTAGCTAAGTGGGACGCTCCATTGCACAGGATGCCGGCTAGATTATGGGTACCACAACGGCGCTTATTTCTGCCGTAAGCAGAAATGTGTAAACATTATTGTGTTTCAGTCTGAAGGGCACCGTAGAGAGGCAAATTACTGGGCAAATGAGACTTAACATCTTATATCTCAAGGTTACGAGCGCAATTGTAGTACCGATTACAATTTTTGGGATTTTCAAGAATCCTGAGCGGCACAACATTGTAAAGGGCAGGGAGTACCATCAGCTGAACATCCTGCTCGTCTCGTCCCTTATTATCATTAAAAAAACTTTCTGAATGTGCCACGTTCCTCCCCAATCAAGTCTACCTTTGTCAACTCCAGCCGACTTTACCCGAACAAGAGTTACGTAGCCAAGCATGACTGCTTAATCTCAATCAATATTCACAAAATAAAGAGTTCTGAGTGACAAAAGAAGAGAAAGAGCGCTGAAATCGTTAAATCGATACAAAATAAAAAATCAAGAAACTGAGATAACTATAATCTTAACACCAGGAACACCACGAAGTTGTTGTCTACTACTCGGTTTAGTCGAATTAGTAAGTATATATATATATATATATATATATATATAAGTATAACTATGTATGTAGTTACAATTTACAAACCTACCTTGGATGACACCGACTCCAAAAATTACAATAATCGTAACTAGAATTAGATTAATTAATTAGATCGTATAATAACACAATTATTTTTATACTTTTTAGTGCATATCATATCTATTGTTTTGGAATAGAGTTTGTGAAGTCGGTTGATTTTTTGTTAAAGTTTTTTATATTTTGATTTTTAGTGAATTTAAATCACACTAACAATTTGTCTAAATATGTATAGATATACAAAATTTCAATGCAGCAATGAACGTAAGCGCTTTGCAATTTAATTACAGACAGTAAGAAATTCTGCCACAGGTAACCTTACTGTAAGTCGTTAAGGAGTCCCATTGATCATCATAATGTTCGACTGCGACTATTATTTGACCATAACTACGTTATGGTAGATGACATAAATATCATTATAGCATAAAAAAGATTCGGCCAAGTACCGTTAATTGGCTCCTAAGAAGTGAAGAGTGCCTTTGCTTTGTCATGGATTCCGGCATCAGAACCCAACCAAACTACTTTTGAAGTATATCCTTTCCAATAAAAAAAAATCGCAAGCGGTTGGCGCGATATTGAGTTCTTCATAAATTTATCATCTACATACGTACACAGCAAATTTAAGACTTCTGAGTTTTCTCATGGATGCCATTGTCATGTTTAGACCAAATACAATGAGACCACACTCGAAGCACCAGCTTTCAAATAAAAAAGAATTATCAAAATCGGTTCACCCAGTTGAAAGTTTGACGTAACAAACATAAAAAAAAACATACCGATGAATTGAGAACTTCCTCCTTTTTTGAAGTTAATGACTTAATGAATGATACCACAAAATTGGGAATGGATATACCGCCCTCAGGGTATTTAATTAATAAATTTCACTTAAAGATTTGATTTAACAAACAAGCTTGCTTATTTGCTTACGTCCGTTCTTCTCATATTTCTTCATATATTTTTAAATAAGAGATTTACAATATCCTAGTTTGAATAGGAATATAATATGAATTAGGATTTGTCGTCTTGTAGAATATAATATTATAACAGCTATCCTTAGATCATTTATACGTATAGATTTCTATCTATGCTATTCTTATGATATCTATGAAAACATCGAAAAAAATAGACTTATGAACTAACTTATATTTTGAGTAATTCACACACACTAACACAAAGTATCATACAAATCGCGAATGTAAGATGTAGCTTTTCAAGCACACTAAACTAATATTACTATCCTGTTTTTATCGGTTGTCTAACAGCAGGAGACTGTATCTAGACTATTATCTAAGCAGCTATCATAAATGAAATCGCTGATACGTGTAAAATAAAAGCATCTACAGGGTTCATATTACATGTGCAATAAAATGCTTGATCATAAAATTTGATGGTCTCGAACTAAAACGAAGGCATTTAAGAAATTATAGCTCCTAACATAGATATCCGAAAGGCTATAAATCTAGATAATCGGTATCTATTATTATCTGCTAGAAATATTAAAAACTAAATAAATATAAGATAAGATAAGATCATTTATTTGTAGACATGGGTATACATAGATGTTTCAAATCACAATAAAAGTTTTCCATTCCTTGCCCGCATGCTGTGGCGTACAAATAGTAATTAATAACAAGTCAAACAAATATATTTATACACAATGACAGTTAATTGATATACATATCAATAAATGAATATTTTGAAATAACATATAACAAGTGAAATTGGTAAAAAGAAATTAAATTAAGTAATATGATATTAAAAAAATGTTAATTGAGTGTTGTATCTGAAAAGAAGTATTTTATGGAATAGTACGATTTTGTCACTAGCACATTAAATAGTTTCTTTTTAAAACACGTCAACTTAAGTTCTGTGATAGTTGTAGGTATCTTGTTAAATATTCTCGGCGCCATTCCAAGAACACTATTGTACATCGAAGCTGTGTTGCTGCCATGTAACGTATCCCTTATTTTAAGACTACACATTGACCTAATGCAGCTCTTTTGGACTTTAAAAATTATATCTTTTTCGCATGAGTTTCCCCAGAAAATTATGCCGTAACGTAAGTTGGATACAACAAATCCATGATACGCTGTCAGAACAGTTTGTCTATTAGCGACTTTTGAAAGCTCATGCAGTGCGTACGAGAATTTACTTATTTTCTTACAAAGTTCTATTGCATGTGCCTTCCAATTTAATTTACTGTCAATGTTAAGCCCTAAAAATTTTGTTGTTTCGACACTTTCTACAACATATAATATAGTGGCAAATATAAAGATATTTTCATCCACCAAATAAAGTACCGCCCGATCTTATCTGCTTCCATCATAACTTTAGCAAAACTGTCGAGGTGAGGTCGTGTGAATAGCGCTTCTAAAAATATTGCTTTGCATGAATAACATTACGGAAGGAGATAGCCGTTGAAGGATAGATATTACAATTTTTTTCTGATATTTATGAGACAGAGATCTATCTAACAATGTGTATGTTAGAAAAAACATAACTGAATTTATTCAATTTAAGAAGGAAGAATAAATTGCATGTGTGAGTGGTTAGCTGGGGTTAAAGATTCCTTGTCTTGGTAGTCAAGTTCACAGTAAAGTACCAGACTGAATACTAGGGCTCACTGAGCACAAATTCAAGAAATATATTATGCTTCTTTGACAAAGAAGGCTTACTATAGTATAGTAGATTATATAGAGGATAATGATGCATGGTTCTTGTTTAGTTCTACGCAAGCCATCTAAAATGTTTGCATTGTAGTAGTACTAACCAATATTGTTAATATGATTTAAAAGATGGGCTGGGAGTTTCTTATCAGTTCTTCTCCCCATGTCAAATCCCCTTGACAAACAAATGTATGTAGCTTCTTGACGTATACCATTCCCAGTGGGAGGCTCCTTTGCACAGGATCTCAGCTAGATTATGGGTACTACAACGGCGCCTACTTCTGCCGTGAAACAGTAATGTGTAAACTGTGTTTCGGTCTGAAGGGCGCCGTAGCTAGTGAAACTACTGGGCAAATGAGACTTAACATCTTATGTGTGAAGGTGACAAGCGCAATTGTAGTGCCGCTCAGAATTTTTGGGTTTTTCGAGAATCCTGAGCGGCACTGCATTGGCAGGGCTGGGCGTATCAATTACCATCAGCAGAACGTCCCGTTAGTCTCGTCCCTTATTATTAAAAAAAATACTAATGTGTATATTATATATGTATATCTAAATAGAAGTGACAGAGCCGCATTTATAATAGTATAAGTGAGTAAGTAGTGAGAAGCGGTGGATGCTGAATAACGCATAATAATAATGTATTTCAGAAAATCTAATAGCGGCAACTTCCACCACCTGCAACTATGCCAGTAAAAATATAACATTTCATCGGAAATTCTTGTCTTAAAAAAACTGCTGTTTAATTTAATAAAACAATTTATGACAATTTGTTATGTTTTAAAGTGATAAACCTCACTAAGATTAATTACATAAATTAAATGTGGAAACAAAATTTATGAACGAACGTTGATTACAGGTTATCAATTGTAAAGTAGATCCTGTAGATGAAGCCACAACCTGAGAGTTGCACAAAGCATACAAGATTTATCAACGATGCGTTACTCGAACGGTTGGGTCAGTTGGTAAGAGCGCAAGCACGGAACGCGAGAAGTCGCGGGTTCGAGTCTTACATCATTCATATATTTTGTTTTCAAATTTTATTTGTGTCATATATGACAATCATTTTTCTCTATGACATTATTAATTTATTTTTACTATCGTCATTTGGCACACTACGAGTATTCCACACAAGTACATCAATACCACATTTATTTAAGCGTTTTTAGAAATGTAATGTACAAATTAATGTAAAAATTAATGGGCGACAGAAGTTCCGTAAGTATTTAATTAATTAATAATTATTATTAATCTTGGAAGTGCTCAATCATGTTAAACATTTTGCAAGGCATATTAAGTTAAAGGGTTTTTACCAGATTAAAATTTTTGGGACATAAAAGTGACAGAGCCGGAAAAAGGCCAATGAAGGGATCTTTATGCCACGTGATATAACTTTCTGATAGAACACATAAAAACTCATGTCGACATTCGAAAATAAAAGTAACTAAGATTATGTTAGATATGATATCCAATTCTTTTCTGTCACTTTGTAAATTACGTTTCAGCATAACAATGAATTGTTCAGAATCTCTAAGATGTAGAAATTTTTATGGTTTTCAGGGTTCGGGTGAACGGGTGCTGCTTGTGGTGCCAGGTCGACCTGTTATAGTTAATAAATCATTAGACGCAATTTTTTTTTTAATATGAGAACAGAGAGAGCAAACGGGCATGAGGCTCACGGGATGGGGAGAGGTGAGGCAACCGCCCATGGACATCCGCAACAACAGGTGCTGAAAAAACGCGTTGCCGGCCTCTAAGGTGGGAGTATGCTTTTTTCTTGAAGGTCCCTAAGTTCGGGAAGACCGCTGCCGGTAGTTGATTCCACAAAGTGGCTGTGCGAGGCAAGAAATTTCGAACAAAACGCGCGGTTGTGGAATGCCAGACGTCTACGTGATGCGGATGGTACTTTGCACGTAATGTCCGGTGGTAGAATTCAGCTGCTAGAAAACAACCGGAACAGCTCCTCTGAGCACTCCCATGATAAATGCGGTAGAAGATGCAGAGAGAACCCACATCTCTACGCAATGCTAGAGAATCAAGCCGATCGGAGATGACTTGATCGTCGATGATTCGCAATTACTAATTGTGACAGTAACGACGACCATCATGTTCACGAAGCATCCTTACACAAACAATGTGTTCAAGCTCTAAAGGTTGATGCATCCAATATACGATAATTTTTATTTATACAGATAATCACTTATTACTTTTTATGTAATAATTTTTATTATTTAAACACGACTCATATAGAGCACTTTACAAACTATTGTTTTATATTTACATTTACTCTATTGATTGAAAAGAGTGGCCATTGAGTTTCTTATATATTCTTCTCACGAGCTCAACTTTTTAAGAACACACGGTAAATCCAGTAATTTAAAGTAAATATTTGCCAAAAGCGCTTAGTCTGAGCGTAATTGAATATAGTTTATTTGACTTCGACTTTGACAGATTATGTTATCTTATGGTATATACATACCTACAGATTTACATCCGGTGGAACATTTGTTCGTTCCAACAATTTCTACCGTGAAAAATCTATCTATCATATTGCCTAAGGAGGAATTGATATCTCATGTAAAATTTTGAGGCTTTCTACATAGAAACATTGTTCAACATATAAAGTGCCAAGGAAAACACATTTTTATTTCATATTATAAGTTCTCACGTTTTTACAATTTCATCTCAGGTTTCGTGAATACAGCGCGCTCAAGAATTCATTTTAAAGTGAATTATAACACAAAATTATTCAAGATATATTAAGTGCCTCGACACCTGCATTTCAACTATGGCATCTTTTGTAATTTTATTCATAGCATTTTCAAACAATACTAGTTTTTTTTTATAAATAAGGGACGAGACTAGCAGGACGTTCAGCTGATGGTAATTGATACGCCCTGCCTATTACAATGCAGTGCCGCTCAAGATTTATGAAAAACCCAAAAATTCGGAGCCGCACTACAATTGTTCAGCAGCACATCAAATATTAATGCAAAAGCATAAATTAATTTCAGATAACGTTATTTCAATTTTACTAAAATAAAATAATAATTAAATAACAGCTTGGATGTTTTTTTTTGACAATGAGGGACCTGACCAGCAGGACGTTCAGCTGATGGTAATTGTTGCGCCCTGCCCATTACACTGCAGTGCCGCTCAGGATTCTTGAAAATCCAAAAATTCTGAGTGGCACTACAATTGCGTTCGTCTCCTTGAGACATAAGATGTCAAGTCTCGTTTGCCCAGTAATTTTTTTTAGCTACGGTGCCCTTCAGACCGAAACACTATAATGTTTACACATTACTGCTTCACGTCAGAAATAGGCGCCTTTGTAGTAGCCATAATCCAGCCGACGTCCTGTCCAATAGAGCCTCCCACTGGTAAAGTTAAGTAATTATACAAACTACAGTCATAACTAATTATTATTTTCCGAAGAACAAAATTGGCATAAGTTTGAGTTTGGGTTTTTTTCATTTTTAAAGCTTACCCAAATATTTATAAAACTATATTTTATTGTATAATTATTATAATAAATAATATAATTACGATTTGTACACAATTTGTATGGTAACCAAAGCAGCTTTGAAATAATAACATTTTTATTATCACACAGTATATTTCATATTTTTAACATGTTTTTAATTATTCGTCGCAAATCATCATCAAAGCTGAAATAATTCTAGCGATGCACCGTTATTATTTTAAGACGAAATTCATGAATATAAATTTTAATATATAGGTTTACCATACCACTTTATTTTCTGTATTTACTGCGTAGAGACGTCGCTTCACTGTCTGTCTTTTTGAATCTTCAGGAGTGCTCAGCGGAGGTGTCCAGGTTGATATTAGCAATAGAATTCCATCACCGGACATTATGGCATTCCACAACCTCGCGTTTTGCCATGAACTTCGTGCCTCGAACAGCCAGTTTGTGGATGCAAATACAGGCTGAAGTTTTCTGTAACCGATACGCCTTAGAAACCTTCAATCTTAGAGCATACTTCCAACTTAAAGTCTGGCGATATCCATGGGCAGTTCAGATCACCACTTCCAATCTCGTGCGGTTCTTGCCCCTTTACACTCTTAAATATCACTACATATCATAATACAAAGTCCTCCACCGCGTCTGTCTCTCTGTCTGTCTGTTTGCGATTGCGATGCCATTTTTATGCTAATTAATAAAACACCCCCCCTTTTCCACTTCCCGACCTCAGATCGCCCGTAATTTATTTTTCCCTTAATGTTTGTTATATTCTCGTCCTTTACCAATGGGTTTCATCCCACTATTATTTTTTTTTGGTTTCAAAAATTATCGACCCTGGTCTACAAAGCGGCTAAAGAAGTTGTACTTTGTAATGATAGTTTGTTTTTTCCACCAATGAGTTTGCATATAGAAGATTTAGACAGATCTCAAATCTCTACATAACGCCAAAGAATCAATCAATCCGAGCGGTGAAATGCAAGAAGCTGGTACTTGGGAGCGTCCACCCCGAGATGAGAACAGTACTCCATGTGAGGCCGAATTCACGGCTTATATTGTATTGTATTGTTGCAGGCGGTGGCTTGTAGTGAAGTACTCCCTTTCTATAGACTAATTTGACCTTGTCTTCCAAGTATCCACCAGGAGGCTCCTTTGTACAGGGTGCCGGCTAGATTATGGGTACCACAACGGTGCCTATTTCTGGCGTGAAGCAATAAACATTACTGTGTTCCGGTCTGAAGGACGCCGTAGCTAGTGAAATTACTAGGCAAATGAGACTTAACATCTTATGTCTCAATGTGACGACCGCAATTGTAGTGCACTCAGAATTTTTGGGCTTTTCAAGAATCCTGAGCGGTACTGCATTGTAATGGGCATGGCGTATCAATTATCATCAGCTGAACGTCCTGCTCCTCTCGTCACTTATTTTCATAAAAAAAACGTACGTGAACATGGAAACCGAAAACATACATAATTAAAACCAAAACAATTTATGGTATGCCTTCAAATACTTATTTACTTACGAAAAATATGTCAATAAGTCTCGACCATACATTTAACACAGGATACATTCCGCCTGTTTTATGAGAAAGCGAAGGATGACATTAATCAGATGGGCACCAAAACAAAGGGGGGAAGCCTCACAGCTATATATAGCTCAATACGATAATCCCACTGGGCAATGAAGCTTCCCTACTTCCACGTATGAGTACACGGACATATCCAAAGCTGGATCAGCCCAATGACACACGTTGGTGTTTGCGTTTTTTGCGTCACTAACTGCTTACTCAGGGTTGTCACATCGTTGTTAAATAAAACATAATTAATTCGAGTTTTGTGTCTTTTCGATATCTTTATGAAGTTTTACTTTACAGTTTACGTTTTTTAGATGACTCTAAAGGTTAAAATTTTGTCACGATATTTTCTCCTGATATAATTATTGTTTTTAATGTTTTATTTTACTAGTTGATAATTTTTTTTTTATTAGGTTCACTAAACGGGATACACTCTTAATGTTGTATAAAACAGAAAAATATGTTAACATGTTGGGGCGAGTGCCTCCTTCTGGAAGTGAACACAGCATGCTTAAATGTGTTCTAGATTTTATATAAAACTAAAAACATTAACTTAAGCTAGATGAACACAATTCAACCCCAAAGTCCCCAAGCCAATAATCTGCTATTTCTATCAGAAGTCTTCTGAACCTAGGGACTGACGGATTGAATATGTCTACCTTCTGACAGACTTCATTATACAGAGACGATCAATAGAGAGATAATCAATAAAAGGTAACATTTTTCAATGTTTATCTGATATAAGCAATTAATGGCAAACGGACAAGAGGTTCAGGTGATAGGAAATGGTAAGTCAACTGCCTATGGACATCCACAACAACAGGGGTCAAGAGATGTGTTGCTGGCTGAAGTTGGACGTATGCTCTAAGCTAATTCAGCATACCACGAGATGCACATTGATAAATCATTTTAAAATACACTGTTTATTTATATAAATAAAAAAAACTTTCTTGAAAAATTCTCAGTAATTAAAACTATAAATTGCAATTAAATTATTTCTGTGTGTCAACCCTATATTGAACATACGTTAATTTTGATTTGCTTTTTATTCTGACACCGTTCAAGATTAGATATAGACAGATTTTAATATTATGTTAGGTGTTGGTTCTTTGAAAATGTGTTTTAAATTATTATCTATGGTTTTTAGAAGTTGGAGTATATTAAATTTATGTTTTGCAGCACTATATGCAGTCAGACTGGCGTGGGCAGCTTACTAAAAACTCAAGCTCGCGTTCAACATGAAAATCAATGCTGACCGAAAAGCTCGTATTCAGGACCAGTGGGGCTGAGACTTGGAATTTTACTAAGGAGATCCTCCACAAACTTCAGGTGGCTCAAAGGGGAATTGAGAGAAAACTGGTAGTAGTTACACTGAGAGACCGTAAAAGAAATGAATGGATCAGAGAGAAGAGCAAAGTGAGTGATGTAACCAAACGTGTTACGAAATTGAATTGGGAGTGAGCTGGCCATGTCGCCCGTAAGCATGGCTCGTGGTGAAAGGCAGTAATATAATGGAGACCGTGGGGTAAAAAACGCCCGAGAGGAAGACCGCAGATGCGTTGGTACGACGATATCAAAAGACTGGCGAGAACAAGCTGCTCAAGACCGGAAAAGATGGCATAAGCTGAAGGACGCCTACACCTTAGAGGTTGAGAACGGCTAAAGAAGAACAAGAAGATAGCAAATACGCACATTGGATCTGGAACCATCACGCAAGATAGTTCAATCAATTCATATAGAAAAATTTCCTTGGAAATTGCACTCTTAAGGATTCCGCCACACATCCAGGTTACGAATAATATGTTAGTATGTGGCATTTGGTGTGATGGTTCAATTCGACGGCAGGGATTATTACAAACAGCTCTTTAGAACGGTACTGATAATAAATACGCTGGAAGATATACAATGAAGCGACATCTCTACGCAATGCCAAATTATATAACTAATAGGTGCTAGATAAGGTATGATGACGATATTTTTTATTGTATTTAGTTAACAGCAGAAATACAAAAAGATGAGGAACTGCATTACTCTATGTTAAAACCAAAATAAGAAGGACGGAACAACATACAAATAACGCAACCTGCATGCCACACCCCATCACTTGAAATCCGTAAGAACATCACCTTCAAAACAGTTGTCCTCAACATCCTTCTGTCGAATTTAATATCCTGCAAGAAATTAAATTCAACAGAAGGATGTTGGTCAAAGTCTTACATAAAAATAATTGTTTCATCCAAGTTGAAGTAGAAAAATACAGAATATGAAATCACGGTCATGAAAGACTATAGAGGAACGCATATAAAAAACACAACATAATTGCTGTGTCTTACATTGGTAATAGATAAGTTTCCTTGACAAATTTTCAATATTGGAAAAAGTTTATGGTTAACCTAAAAGAAAAGTTACGCCCAAAAGGATCCTAACCTTTATACAATTGATGGCTGTTGTGAAAATTGAACATAGGTCAGAAAAAATTAACTGCCTCGAACTGTATCAAGTAAGTACATAAAAAGTACACATAAAATCATAATAAATAACACCAAAAACTTTCTATTGCTAAGCGTCTGTAATAATATAAAAATATACTATATTTATGAAAATATTCCTTGCGACCCCAAAATATTATATTAATAATATCGGGGTCTATTCAAACTATGACAGTGGAATATATTAGCAAAAGTTTGTAAGGGCCGGTGACCGGTCGTATCAGATAACAAATAACCCATGTAGGCTTTTGTTTAAAATAAATTTTATGAGTGCCTATTCTGAGAACATCGATATTATATCGTCTAAATTTCTTCCCTTTTATATTTTTTTTATGGAAAAGGAGGACAAACGAGCGTATGGGTCACCTGGTGTTAAATGATCACCGCCACCCACATTCTCTTGCATCGACAGAGGAATCACAGGAGCGTTGCCGGCTTTTAAAGAAGGTGTACGCGCTTTTTTATGGTACCCATGTCGTATCGTCCCGGAAACAAGGAATTTCATTCCACAGCTTTGTAGTACTTGGAAGTAAGCTGCTTGAAAACCGCACTATGGAGGACCGCCTCACATCCAAATGGTGGGGATAATATTCTAATTTGGGGCGTGTCGATCGAAGGTGGAATTCGGCGGCAGGAATATCGCAATAACTAACCAACAGCTTATAAATGTTTTATCACATTTTGCAAACATTATTGATCTATTTAATAATATAAATTGTTATTATATACGATTAACTATTCAACTTACATTCCTTTTAGAGTTTCCACGGCAGACCAGCGTTGTGGATTCTTTCAAAAACCACAACTATGCTGAGTTGGGGACCCATTGGCGTCATTAGATCATAATTAGAATAGTATAACTTTAAGAACTATTATCAGAATGTATGTAATGACGTCAATAAACATTTTTTCTTTCTTTCTTTCTATTCTCTCAACTGTACTTTTTAGCTTACGCATATTAATTTCTTCACACTTTAAATTAAAATCCATTTGACTGACTTTTCAATAGAGATTTGATTGAGTTTATTTTCAGACATACGAGTTAAAATTTGGTATCTATATCCCTTGAAAATTATATTCTACGTTGGGTGTTCCTGTAAGTTACGTTCACTATGTTTCCAGTATTTATGCTCTTTTTGTTGTTTTTTATGAAAATAAGGGACGAGACGAGCAGGACGATCAGCTGATAGTACTTGATACCCATTACAATGCAGGATTCTTGAAAAACCCAAAAATTATGAGCGGCACTACAATTCCGCTCGTCACCTTGAGACATAATATGTTAAGTCTCATTTTCCCAGTAATTTCACTAGCTACGGCGCCCTTCAGACCGAAATACAGTAATGTTTATACATTACTTCTTCACGGCAGAAATAGGCGCCGTTGTGGTACCCATAATCTAGCCGGCTACCTGTGCAAAGGAGCCTGCCACTGGTAAAATTTTCTTCAACAATTTTACTTAACGAGAATTACAAATATTAAAATGTCATACAGAATTTACTAAAAGTTTAAGAGATAAATGAGAGAACATAATGGACCAATTAGACGTCTAATTGAGAGAAACAATAATTATAAGAGAATTAGGAGATTTTAAGCCACGATGTTCATGTTGATGTCCCGGTCGCATCGGTAACGCCCATCGCTCAGAGACTAACAGATGGAATTTGATGGAATCTGGTTTACCAGTGGAAGGCTCCTTAGTACAGGATGCCAGCTAGATGATGGGTACCACAACGGCGCCAATTTCTGCCGTGAAGCATTAATATGTAAGCATTATTGTGTTTTGGTCTGATTGCATCGTAGCTAGTGAAATTACTGGGCAAATGAGACTTAACATCTTATGTCTCAAGGTGACGAGCGCAGTTGTAGTCCCGCTCAGAATTTTTTCAAGGATCCTGACTGGCACTGCATTGTAATCGGCAGTGCGTATCAATAACCATCAATGGAACGTCCTGCGCGTCTCTTATTGTCGAAAGAAAAAGGAATGTCTTATGAACCAACAATCACACCTACACTCATAATATATTACTACCAATATAATTCCAACGATTTGAAAATACATTCTACAAAGCGTCTCTCATGAGAAGTTAGAACCATTTATCACAAAAACTGAGTTATAATTTTGCCTGTGAAATGTTGTGTTATTTTGTATTCCGATTTTACTTCACTTGGGAACGTAGAATAATTGACGTTGCAAAATTTTGAAATGGGGATGGATAAATTTCTGTGGTTGCTAATCAATGGTACCTGCCAACAAGGTGAAAGGTGAGCGAAAATAATAATTATTAATGATCTAACAACATAAATTAATAATGTGCGGAAGACCCCCGTCAGGAACGTAATTTCTCACACCTTTTCTTTTACTCCAAATGTAATTTCATAAAGAATAAGCATACAAAATGAAAGTGGGTTTTAAAGGATACTGTCTTGAAAAAGTTTTCATGTTCGACTGTGTTTCGCTCGTTCAGGGAAATCTTGGTGGAGGCTACTCCGTCCCATTCTCTTTTGAAACTACCAATTTGTTTGAAAATTTGTGTGTATATCGCGTAGTTCTGAGAATCGGCCATCATCTATTTTTCATACCACTAAATATATTTTTTTATTTTTTTGACAATTTTTTTATTTTTATTTTATTATAATTTAGCATTAAAAAATACGTACCACTTCAAATTCTCACCCGTCTACGATCAACACATATTTTTGTATCGCGATTTTAATATTATTCTATCCCATCCACAGATACGCAAGATGGCAATCTAATATTATGATCATTGTAGTTCTATAAATTTTATGTACGATATATTCGGTAGGTCTGAGAATCAGTCGTCATCTATTGTTTATACTCCAAAAGTTTAAATTATTGAATTTTTTATAACTTTATATGGCAATACAACGTTTGTTGGGTCAGCTAGTTTTTCTTATATTAAAATGCTGATCTAATTTATTAAAGTTAAAACTTCTTTTTAGATGCTTTAAATGATTCTTGTAAACTAGCCACACTATCAGAATCTCGTTTTCTTTTCTCATGGTTTGTGTAAAATTATTATTTGTATGGTAGAGAAGAAACGATGTTCTACTACCACACTATATACCTTTAACGAAATATAAATAGGTCTATTGGTCCTCCCCTTTTAATTGTCAAGAAAGTGTTCTGAATATTTTATACTGTAAGGTCAGATCTAAATATAAATATTCTAATTCGAGCGCGAATATCTGGTGACAGGGAAAGGGCGGTACCGCGCGATCAATTCATTGCTTCGACAAATTAGAGCAATGTCTTGTGGATGCGCTGACTCACGCCGCGAGTCAAGGACATCTAGGTCGAGGCACGGTCTTCTTTAAGAAGTTGCAAATTGTTCCGGATGACTTGATTGCTCAATAGTACGTACATACGAAACGTCAATTTTGAGAAAATAAATGCCTTTTATGCCTTTTTACATGATGGTTACTCATAAATGATCAAATCTTTATTATTAATACTAGATAGATAAATAAATAAATTTTTTGTTGCCATGCATAACATTACAGAAATGATATGCATTATTAAGCGATGGAGCAATAGGCAAAAGGAGAAGGTACACAGTTTTACGGGCGATTGAACGATCTTAGACCTTAGTTTTCTACATTTTCCACGAGCAACGATGCCGTTACTAACGCCATTAAAAGAGTTTTTTTTGACTGATTGCCACATAGCACATATCGCGGTTGTGCATAAGGAGGAGATATAGTTTGAAAAGGAATGTTTAAGGTTTTACGTTATCAGGGATTGTTCTGAGGACACAACAATTAAAGAGAGAGTATTGTACTTCTGGACAATAGAAATAGACTGGACACATTCTGAGAGAAAAAAAAGAGAAATGGACAAAAACCGTTACAGAATGGTATCCAAGAGACGGTAAACGAAGGAAACGTAGACAGATTAGAAGGTGGAAGGACGATTTTAAAAGGATAGCAGGACCGGACTGGATGAGAGAAGCCAGAGACCGAATAAGGTGGAAGTCTTTAGAGGAGGCCTTTGTCGAGAGACAAATTACTAGTTAAGCTAATCTAAGTTTTATTTATAAGAAAAATTAAGTCACTAGTTTTAATTAAGGCTATTTTATTTTATTTGTTTTATTATTTATATTGTACTCCTGTTTACTAATTTGTAGAACAAATCAATAATTTACTAAAGACAGGATTGAAATATTAACAGGTTATCCATTCAGTTGATTGAATGGTTAAACAGATCATTATTGTAGCTGTTAAACGTTGTATAACACGTCATTACTGACAACTATGATCATAACTATTAGCACGATGTAATTTTGATGATAATTGCTTCTATTACTAACGTTAATAAATAATTATGAGTGTTTCACTTGAGCCATTTCAATGACAATCTTAAATTATATGCCTTTAGATGCTTTAGTGATAATATAGACAAATAATATACATGTTATACATAAAACTGTAATGTGTCTCTCAAATCTCAATAACAGCTTTTTATAAGCGTTACATACATTTTGATTATTTTTGGTCAGACTACCTGTTCTGGCTTAGCTGCGTAAGGCTGGTCTAAATTTAATGGTAATCTCACTGGCAGATAGCCCGTCTAAATAAAATTCTCTTTCCACTGAAATCAGAAGGGCTCAAACTCTCCAATCTTTCAAAACAATGCTGATTAACTATTATGTAATGTGTGACAAATTCATTAGTTCTTTTATTCGTATTATTTAACATACACAATGTTTAAATTATATGTATGTCGATAACACCACTTACTGTTATCTTATCAACTGAAATTATTTCAGTACAGGATGCCTGGAAGTAATACTCGATATTTGCTATACTTTTTGAAGTGAAACTTCTGTAGAAACGTTGTGATTTCAAACCGGATGCAACGGAAAAAACGACAGGTAAGAGACACAAATACAAAAATGTGAAGGATGAAGCCGGCAAAGAATGAGACAGAAATATGCATAAAATTTTATTTTTATGTATGATGCGAGAAGGTATACCTTAATACATTCTTATGTCATACGCACGACTTATAACATAAATATGGTAGTGGTGTTAGTAATGTCTTTCATAGCGCTTGAAATCATGTGTTTGAAACATGTACCAAGACTTCATATGCAGTTTAGAGATTAATGCACAATGCAGGTTTCACGTCTGACATGTGTACTTTGTACACACGCAATTTTTTTTTCATTGTCGATCGTGTTTGTTACGTTTGAACTATTTATGTCTACATAAAATTTAAATGATTTATGCTATTACATAAAACCATAACTTCATTGTGACTGGTACTACCATTTATAACAATTCATTATTTTATCATGATACACCGATTTTGTATTATTGTAAAAAAAAATCTTTAGCGTTTGCTAAACTTAGATCCAATAATGAAACTATAAAATAAATATATGTTGTTTTCATAATACAATTTACTTAGTAGTTCAAGAGTCAGCTCTTTTGGTCGATACGACTTGACAGAGCGTTTTTGATTTTATGAAGTTTTGTTCATGTGTCAATTGTCATAACTTGCATAACAACTCGGCTGCAACTGTGTTTCGGCTTCGCTATCACAATAATTCAACCACTGGTTCAATGACCGTATGATCATTAAGTTGAAATAGCCGAACTGTAATTAGTTAGAAGTATAAATCTTTCATCCATAATTTCAACGACTGTGTTGCGAATTTTCAATCAGGCCACGTGTCCTGACGCGAGTTTAACATTTTATAACATCCCAATAAAAGTGCTCAATGCCGCTAAAGAATAATTCACTTCAATAAGTGACTTAAGCTGACCTTTTTATCCTTTATCCAACACAACAAAATTTATGAAGTAATAGGGTTAGCAACTACAAACAAAATATAATTCAGGATAACCCAAAAGTCAATAATAATTGTACAAAAGCGATTTGAACAAAGTGAGGTGAGCAAGGCGGGATCGGAAACCGCGTTTTCTCACTAATTGGTTTGGGTTTGGTTTCCATTAACTTTACTGGCACGTGAACAAGCTGCTGGCAGTTCTACAAACTGTTATTTGATCTATAAAGTTACATTTTCATCATTATTATGATTGATAAGGATCGGTTGTTATTGATATCGGCTGAAAGTTACGAGGGTTAATTTAAAAATCCTTCACAGAATCATGATCGTGAATACGTAAGTTATTGTTTGATAACTTACGTACTTCTTACTTTTAGAAATTTCATCTCTTACTCTGGAAACTTTGCTTTTTAACGAAGAGGAGTACAAACGAGTATACGGGTCACCTGTTGGTAAGTAAAATAACCTTAAATAAGCATGCCTCTCAAGATCATAGCCCCTCGTTAATCTATATATTATATACCTAGGTAACACTGAAAATGTTAAGAAAAAATTTTTAACAAAAAAACAACCGACTTCAAAAACACTATTCCAAAACAATAGATGTAATGTGCACTAAAAAATATAAAAATAATTACGTATTTTTCTACAATCTAATTAATTAACCTAATTCTCGTTACGATTATTGTTATTTTTGAAATCGGTGTCCTTCCGCCGCGACCCGCTCTCGCCTCTCGCCTCCCCACGACTCAAGCACATCACCTATAACTATTTCTGTAGTTACAAACCTATCCTGGATGACACCGACTCCAAAAATTACAATAATCGTAACTAGAAGGTCAGGTACTAGGTTAATTAATTAGATTATAGAAAAATACGTAATTATTTTAATTAATTAAAATGTTTAATAATTATAAAGAGTTCCGTTACTTTGTCATGGATTCCGTAATCAGAACCTAACCAAACACTCACCAAACTATCTTCGAAGTGTATCCTTTCCAATAAAAAAAGAATCATCGAAATCGGTTGGCGCGATATTGAGTTATTCGTAAATTTATCATCCACTTTGATAGCAAAGTGGTTTATGGTTTTCTCATGGATGCCATTGTCAGATCTGGACCAAATGACAATGGGACCACACGGGAAGCACCAGCTTTCAAATAAAAAAGAATTATCAAAATCGGTTCACCCAGACGAAAGTTTTGAGGTAACAAACATAAAAAATAAACCGACGACTTGAGAACCTCCTCCTTTTTTGAAGTAGTTTAAAAATGAAAAACGGCTTAATGTAGAAAGTTGCCAGTACTTTTATTGTTTTTCGAAGTAATCTCCCTCCCTACACATCGTCGCATTCGATGGAACGACTGAAAAAAGCAGTGGGCCCATTCTTCCTTCAGGGCTCGTAAAGCGAATACCTTGAATTTTATCTTTAGTTTTTGGGAATAAATGAAAGTCTTAAAAAATAAAAGACGATGTCAAATACAGTATTTGAGTCACCGCCGTTGAACTTATTTAACATTTGGCGACACCAGTCCATGCGAAGGTGTTTCTGGCAGTCGGTTAAAGTATGGGGAGTCCACCTGGTTCACCACACATCTTCCTGACGCCTAAATGTTCATGAATTATTTTTGAACTTGACTCATACCAATGCCTAGGCTTGCCCGTATCTGCTGATATGTCACTCTCTTATCTTCCTCTATTATGCGTCGCACAGCACTGATGGTATCTTCAGTAGTCGCTGTTAAAGGACGTCCCTCACGCGGATCATCATTGAGATTGCTATGTCCACCCTTAAACTCGTTAAACCAATTGTAAATAGTGGCACGATCTTAATTAAGAAATGCTAGTCGCAGCCTATCATAGCTTTGTTGCTGAGTAAGCCCACAACGAAAGTCATAGTAAATCATTGACCGAAAATTTTCTCGCGTTAGGTTTATTTTCACGCGTAGGTAACAAGATTTTTAGATTTGCCGCCAATTCATAAAAACAAATGACAAATTAATGCAATAACTACATTAGGTTACCAAAGAGTTCTCAAATTGAAATTCAAAAAAGTTTTCATTAGCAATGCTTCTAACTGGCCAGTTCTAAACATTTTTAGTGTTACCCACGTATAATGAAAATGGTATGTGTTTGAGGCTCAATCACGCCTAAACCACTGATCATATCGACATGAAACTACCATCATTCGATGCGAAATTCATTCTAGATGGTTAATGGCTTCTTTTTTTTATTGTATTTGTAATAAGATGAATAAAATTTAATTTATTTCCTTTTAAAATTCGCCCAGCGAAGCGGGTGGGAACGGCTAGTTAGTCATAATCATGGCACCCGTTCGATGACATCAGGCAAACTTGAAGTACCTAGAGTAAACAATTGCTTTGGCGATAGAACTTAGAATAGAAAACCATATCTGCTTAAAAGTTTGCCAGAGGAACCAAACAAAAATAAATTTAAAAAACAATTGAAGTATTATGTTTTGTTGCAGTAACAGTTACAGTAAGTTCGTTTTAGGATTTATTGTATGAGACTCGCTGGATCTTATAGAAAAACTGTGTAAACAGTTTTACAGGACTTTGTATTACTTTAAGAAGAAACTGTTTGTTTATAATAAATATAAAAAAAATTAACCGAAGCCCACACTGCCGACCTTATAAAGTCGAATTAACTAATAAAAGATATAACAAAGGTACACAAAGTCAAATAGTTTTCAATTTTCACAAGAGAATCAACCTCTCATCATATACATCAAGTCATATAATTGCAAGCTCACAGTACTGTTACTAAATTATCCATTGCACACGAACATTAGTATGCCAAACATATTGAGATAAAAAAGTGCATACGAATACTGGCCAAAATAAAAATACAGACTCATGTCTACCATATATATCTTCGAAATATGCAAATTTGTTAAAATAAATCTACACAATTACACAAAGAAGGAAAATAAGCCCCGTTGATTTCCCGAAAGATATATAAATAAATTATACCTCCCACAATCAAATTTAGTACTACATAGATCGAGTCCTTATGTAATGTCTATAAAAATATATAATAATCTGCCAAACAAAATTCGAAGCATAAATAATGAAAATGAATTTATTAAAATACTGAAAAACTTTTTATTAGAAAAGTACTACTATACTGTAAATGACTTCCTAAACGAGCCAAACGAAAATAAATAAAAATATGGGTCTCCCTACTACGGTCTGCTGTTCAGACCAAATTGCGACACCCAAACTGGGTATCAATAATACTGCCTTGTATAATTTACTCCAAATGTTATATTTAAGGACTTTATTTATGCAATTGCAATAAATTGAAATTGAAATTGAAACTTACTTTTTTAATTTCGCCAGCGCGCTGTCCGAACAAAAAATTAAGAAAGGCAATATATTATATTAGTTAAATTTTATTTATATTTTTTTCTATGGAAGAGTACAAACAAGCGGTTTCGAAGCCAATATGTCTTTGCCTTCCAAATGACAGCGCCAAAATCTGGTCGATTAAACATGCTTTCCAAGATCTCAAAAATACGTTTTCCGTTACGGCATCATGCCTTTTGAGTAATAAAATAGTATTTGGTTTATGTATCATGAATAAATTTCGCAACAAACGCGCAATAATTACTTGTTTTGACAACCATTTTTAAAATAGAGTACAGCCCATATAATTGTAGGATAGTGTAAAAAAGTTCAGTAGATTTTCGGTTTATCCCTACCACAACGGAGCCTATTTCTGCCATGAAGAAGTAATGTGTATACATTATTGCATTTCGGTCTGAAAGGCGCCGTAGCTAGTGAAATTACTGGACAAATGAGGCTTAACATCTTATGTCTTCAGGTGACGAGCGCAATTGTAGTGCCGCTCAGAATTTTTGGGTTTTTCAATAATCCTGAGCGGCTCTGCATTGTAATGGGCAGGGAGTATCAATTTCCATCAGTTGAACGTCCTGCTCGTCTGATCCCTTACCATACCCAACTATGTAGCATAATTTACAATGCTCTTAAAGAAGTGTGTCCAACAACTGTGAACGGACTCTACATTGTCATTCGCGTTGGCTTTATTTAGTTTTTAATAATGTCAAATCAAACACTGCTCAAAGGATAGCCAAAGTTTTAGCATGACGTATAAATATAACATAGATGTCATACTGATCCCGCCACGGGTGAACGAGTCGAGTCTGGAATCCAGGTCATTACGTATCGAGCCTCATTGCCGTTACTTCAGGGAGCTACGGATACACTTGGGGAAAATCTCTCTCCCGCATTAATTAAAACTTTACGCTGTTTTATGTTATGCTTGTATATTAGTTATTTTGAATGATAGTCATACTTTATATATTCACTTGGCTCGCGTTATTAAAATGTTATCATTTCGGAGGGTGACATGGAGAAGTACAATATTTTAATAACTAATGAAACATATTTTTGAAGCACACTGTTTATTACTTGACGAATGTGAATTCTGTTTTTGTTGAACATAAAATTAAATACACACAAGAAAAGTTTGTTAAAAGAAGTAATTATTGGGCGTTTGCTGCGAAATTTATTCTTGACTCAAGTTTGCGCATTACTACCACTAAAAAAACCCCATTTGTCGTATCACCGCTCTTCGACAACACTTACCTTACAGCCTCGCTTAGTATCGGAATACTGGGTCTCAAGTGATTGCCAATTTCGTAGCCATCTGGAGGGGAAAGCCAAATTGGCTTCGAAGAAACTGGGCGTCGTTAATAGAGCACGGCAATACTTCAAGCCGGCCCACATTCTAGCGCTCTACAAAGCGCAAGTCCAGCCACACAGTATTGCTGTCATCTTTGGTCTGGCGCACCCCAGTTGATACTGGGGCTCGATCCATTTGAGCAGCTCGAATTGTCGGGGACCGAGAGCTCTGCGAACGGCTGGATCACTTAGCGTTGCGTAGAGATCTCGCTTCATTGTGTGTCTTCTACCGCATTTGTCACGGGGAGTGTTCCGAAGAGCTGTTTAACCTGATTTCTGCCGCCGAATTCCAACTTCGCACGACACGCCACAAGTTAGGATATCATCCCCACTATCTGGATGTGTGGCGGTCCTCCACAGTGCGGTTTTCAAGGAGCTTTCTTCCACGTACTACAAAGCTGTGGAATGAACTTCCTTGTGAGGTGTTTCCGGGACGATACGACATGGGTAACTTCAAAAATAGCGCGTACACCTTCCTTAAAGGGCGGCAACGCTCCTGTGATTCCTCTGGAATTGCAAGAGATTGTGGGCGGTGGTGATGTGACTTAACACCAGGTGACTCGTACGCTCGTTTGTCCTCCTATTCCATAAAAAAAAAATCCATACACCATTTTATTGCTCGAAAGGCGTAGTGCCGGACTGTAAAGGAAATTGTATTTTTATGATCTTGGAATGCATGTTTAATGAACCAGCTCTTGGCGCGGTCATCTGGAAGGCAAAGACATATTGGCTTCGAAACAGCTTGTTTCTCCATTTCCATAGAAAAAAATATAAATAAAATATATCTTTCGTCATTTTTCGTTCGGCCAGCGAGCTGGTGAAATTAATTAAGTTTTAAGGTTTTATCTCAATATGTTTGGAAAAGAATAATGTAACGACTTTGACGTGCCACATGTTCTGTTATACTTTGCTAATAATCGAAACTAAAATAATACTACATGAAAACAGAAAGACACTGGGATCATATATCAATAAGTATTTTGTATTTTATTAATGTTAATGTAAAATAACACGAAGCATATGTTAAACAATTTGATAGACGCAATTGTGTGTTAAGATGCCACGCACACAAGCATCTACTCGTTATAGTTGCCGTAATAAAAAAAGACGTGTGGCACTCGGGGACTGCTGCGGTAAAGCTATTGCATAGCATTTTTTATCAACTTATGCAATTATAATTATTTATTTATTTTATTTATATAGTATTTTTTTTTGATAAAATTTACTTAAAAAAAAGCAAACGGGAAGTGAGTAAAATTTTACTTGCAAGATTTGATTACAAACAGACAACGGGACAGGTGAAACTAAATAAAAATGCTTGTCATAATAATATAAATTAAAAAAACGTGATAAAAAAATAAAGAAATTAAAAAAAATCAAGACGTACCCCAGGCTCGAACCTGGGACCTTCTGCACAAAAAGCATACGTGATAACCGCTGTTCCACGGCAACTGTTATGACCGTGGCGAAATATCTATATAGATCTAGTAAGTACGTGTTAGGTTATATTCGTTACGGAATTTCTGGATTCGGTCTCCACGTAGAAGCTATGCAATAACTTAAAAAGCTATTCTTCTTAGGTAGTGCGGTATCTAATTGTAGCGGAGTGGAGACCAATTCTTAATCTAAGCATATTTGAGCGAAGACGTATTTGAATTAGTTTTAGACGGAACACTAGTAAAAAGATCATAATATTCTGTTTTGTGTTTAAGTATTGTGCAACTCTAATTTGTGTATAAATTTAGTAAACTTATACAACCGTCATTGCCTTATTTCACCAATATAATATAAGTACTATACTTCCTACCGTAATTATTTTTATGTAGATGGTTAATCAAACAGGCGCCATACATTGTGTACACTCACAATACTGTTCAAGAAAACTTTAATAGGTTTTTTTCCTTTAATAGGCTTCCTCCGGGATAGCGACGGGAGTAAGGTGGTGAATGCTCATGCATACCAATGCAGCCTAAGTCTGCGTTGGTTTTGTGGGACTCACGTAAGAACCTAAGTGCCTACCCACTAAACACCACCTGAGGTTGGCTTTGGGCAATGTGCCCTCTAAGCCTTCTTCGGAGGCGACAATCTCTTGGGGAAGAGAGGCGCAAACGGCACTCCCTTGTGAGTGTTCGCTGGGATCGTGAAGAAGAAGAGAAGGTGTTATCTAATTGGGACTTAGAGATATTAGAAGGATGATCACAGATGGGAGGTAAGGCTACATGTATCTGGCGTCTGGCAATCCAGGTCAGAGGAAAATTTGAAAGAAGATATAAAGAGTGATTGGTTGGATCGAGTGATACGCCCCTAGGCTTAACTCGTACCGCACAATGTGGTAAGCGATAAGCGCTTTAGGTATTTCAAGGTGGCCACCAATTGGTGGTGCTCCACCAGCGCAAAGAGGCGCTCCTTGGAGGACTTAGCTGTCCGGAGTTGCCGTGCCAGGACGGAGATTTCTTGGATTTGGACATCGCCTAGTGTCGTCTTTAACGGGGCCTTGTAACCCTGATTGAGACTTGGGAGGTACTGCCCGCCTGGGGCCACTGAAGGTGGCCGGAGTGGGGCGGGAGTAGTCATTGAATGCCTGAGATCGTGGGGCTGACTGCCTCCATAAGCTGGAGAGTTGGGGCCCGGAAGTTTTATTCCTCATATGAGGAAAATGGAATTGGGAGTTAGAGGCTGGAGGTGGCCCTCGTTTGGGTGGCCTTGGAGATTCGATATATTGGAGAGCCCACACACGGTGCGCTCGCCTTTGAAAAGTTCCCTGGCTTCAGGGACGTTAGTTAATATGACTAACGCTAACGGGTATTTCTTCCCGGTACGACTGTACATTTATGTACAGCCTCGACCGGGAAGCGTTGTTTGACAAGGTCCACCTGTATTAGCTCATTAGAGAGCTCGAACGGGAGGCCACGGAGGACAGCTTATTTTATGAACTTTTTTTTATGAAAATAAGGGACGAGACGAGCAGGACGCTCAGCTGATGGTAATTGATACGCCCCACCCAGTACAATGCAGTGCGGCTCAGAATTCTTGAAAAATCCAAAAATTCTGAGCGGCACTAGAATTGCGCTCGTCACCTTGAGACATAAGATGTTAAGTCTCATTTGCCCAGTAATTTCACTAGCTACGGCGCCCTTCAGACCGAAACATAGCTTCACGACAGAAATAGGTGCCGTTATGGTACCCATAATCTAGCCGGATTCCTGTGCAAGGGAGCCTTCCACTGCCTTGACCTTGCGCTCATCTGGGTGCGTATAATTGTGATAAGGCACGTTTTTCCGTGGGAGGAGGAGAGTGAAGTTACGAAAGTTGTCCTTGGTCGGTACGACTATGCGTATTGCCTCATCTGTGTTTGAGGCACGTATATATACAGGTATATCGCACCTTGTGATCGGTGCAAAGTTGGGCAAAGTATGTCCACTTTGCCTTATCTCGGAGAATGATAGGCGGTGGAGGCTTGTTGTAAGGGAGAACGGGCGGGCGTGTCGCCGGTTGGCAAGTGGAGGGGATAGATTCCGGGGGCAAACTAATATCAAGCGTCATTTATGGTTTCGGGGCGGAAAAGGAGGTTGAATTCTCCTGGATCCCGATGCACTTTGGCTACCGCTTCTTCCTGGACTGAACCAGATGGAATGAATCGTCAGAGGGACGATAGGGACGGAGGTGGGTATTGACTACGGAACCAGTGACTGTTCCGTTATCAGAGTCCTTCGAGGAGGAATGGACTTGCCGCTTGCGGCCGCAGGAGGCGTAGTCTGAAAACTCCATGTCCGCAAGGACTAGGGCATGAGCAAAGGGCTCAATGGGGTCGCGGGGAGTCAGCTACGGGCCGAATGGAAGTGGCCCTCACACTCAGAGATACCTGAGAGGAGACGACTAGTGTCGATTGAGACTTTAGAGGACTGAATCATATGAAAAATCTCACCTAAGAGGCGGTCGGTAAGTACCGATGATGGGTTCATTGTGAAGGGAGGCTCCCCGCTGAGGGCAGGGAGCAACAGGGGTCGGAAGTGACGCGGATATCCCTACTGGATATAGCAGGAAACCGTCACCCTTGGGAAAGACCAAGTGCAATGGGGTCGGGTCGTCCGGTTTCTTTCAGACCAGGAGGCCTAAGAAAATCACCGGGTCAACGTTAACTGAGTCAGTTGTCACCGTTAGGTATCCTTTAGCTCAACCGCGATGACACGCAACTCACTTACTACAATAAAAATTGTAGGAAACAAGCTGCGGGCCGGAACGATTCGACGTAACCAGTCGAACTTATCGGAGAATACCTCGTAGCACACGTAGCTGAGCTGCGTAGCATAGCACTGGGCGTAGCTTGGCGGCATAGCAAAACATGAGATTTTAAAAATGGAAATAAGTTATGGCGAAACAATAGACAGACATACTTGAGGTTTCGAGGAAGAGATGGTCTGTTGGAGGTCCCCGCTAATCCTCTAGGAACTTCACTTCACTTCACTTAAACCTTTTTTTTATGAAAATAAGGTACGAGACGAGCAGGATATTCAGCTGATGGTCAATGATAAGATGTTAAGATTCATTTGCCCATTAATTTCACTAGCTACAGTGCCCTTCAGACCGAAACACAGTAATGCTTACACATTAGGGCAGAAATAGGCGCCATCCATATCTAGTCGGCATCCTGTGTCCTTTGCACTGATAAAATCGGCGGGAGAGTCACAATTGGCATAAGATCAGCCAATCTAATAACCAATTCGTGTGTTGTCTATAGGTATCTCTCTACAGGAATCTATCTGCACTATAGTTTGCCATTACAAAAAAAATACAACAAAGAGGATAGACAATTGCGGCGCAAACAGTTACTTAAAAAACTAATATTTATTCTTATGAATAAATCCGATAGCTAACTTAAATATAGAAATTATTCGCCTCATTCGGCTAATATCAATTTCGTTTATGAATTTCGGGGAAAATACTGTAATGAGGTTCAGAGATAGTCAATATGGGGCTTTCGAGATTAATCGAAGCAACACAATGACTGAATTATTATAACATTAACGTTTCTATTACATTCTATTGATTATCGCCTATTTCTGCCGTGAAGCAGTAATGTGAAAACATTTCTGTGTTTCGGTCTGAAGGGCGCCGTAGCTAGTGACATTACTGGGCAAATGAGACTTAACATCTTATATCTCAAGGTGACGAGCGCAATTGTAGTGCTTCTCAGAATTTTTGGGTTTTACAAGAATCCTGAGCGGCACTGCATTGTAATGGGTAGGGCGTATCAATTACCATCAGCTCCTGCTCGTCTCGTCCCTTATTTTCATAATAATAAAAAAAAATCATTCGAATTCATTTATTTTCGCAACCGGAGTAGAAACAATACACGGATAGATTATAGAGCAATTGTTTTTCGTTTTTATTAATTCACAAACCCATAGCTATTAAACAGTCAACATATTTAAAATTTTGTAAGCCAACTCAGACAATACCACTTTCAGAATCACAAAAAATTCGCATGTTCCTGACATAACATTAATTTTATTAATAACACGTCCGGAGCACAGAAAGTTCAAACCTCGTTTGAAAAATCGAGGAAGCAATAATAGAACCGTGTTCTTAAGTTAAGGGAGATAAAGTTTAAGTTACGAATATAAATATTGTACGGATTTTGAATGGAATAATAGGCGCTAGAGTAAGCTATTAAAAACTTTCAGCCGATTTTTATAATCAAATACATTCAATACGAAATAAGCGATAGGAAATTATTTTTTAATGTTTTTTTAACTTTTATTATCAGCTTACCAAACACTGGATCGAGCTGCATAACCCACGAGTAATTTCTGCTGAATGCCAATACATCCCTCTGTTTTTTAGAGAAGCTATCGATATTAAAAAGCATGCTAACAATTTTAATAGGGAGGATTGTTTTAGATTAGCGCAAACATGGAAAACATGGAAGCGTGGTCTCTCTCTGCAGAAGAAATGCAACAAAAAGACCCGAATGTATGGACGTCGTGAGTAGTGTGTGTCGTGAAGTAGGGAATCAAAGACCAAAGCTAATTAGGCGCCGAGTGGACAGATTGATGCACTATTAGTGTCAAGTGTCAATGTGTCAAGAGTTTCTCGCCGCCTCTGCAGTTCCGCCGCGACCACGGTGACCATGACATGACAACATGACGATTGGTTATTGCCTACATTTTTTGACGAGTAAAACCGACAACTTACATGAAACAATATCATATAAAGCAATTTCTTTTAATTTTAGATACGAGGTTTCATAGCAACAATCACTTCTTACAACCTACACTATCAATGTGGCAATAAAACAAAAATGTATTTTTTTTCCAAAATAACCGGGTTCGATTCCCGAGTAGTGTATGATTTTTTTTGAAAATCTATGAATGCAGTTTTTGTTTTCTCTAAAATCGATATCGTGGTTCCTTAGAAGATATTCTTCTATCTCTTTTATATTTTAAAATCCCCATACTGACCGGTTTGGGTGGGCCACCCTGTATATCGTGAGTACCCGTCATAATAATTAAAATTACTTATTATTAAAATTTATTCTCTGTCAGCTAACCTAACGATTTAGTGATCTCTTTTAATCGATCTTTTAGATAACGTTTTTAGTATTTTCAGTTTGGTATTCTTGATTGAATGAATGATTTATTTATTCAACAAAATGCAGGTATGAAAACATTTTTTGATGAGCCTTATCCATCTCACCATCTTACATAATGCTCTCAGACAGGCTTTTTATTTTATAAAAACTTTATTAGTAAATACCGAGTTACCTCAAAGGATAACACCATACCTTAGAAATGATAAAACATACCCTTGGCTATTAATGCAGTTCTCTTATCTGAGGTTTGACAGAGCCGTCTGAGGACATAAACAAACTTATCCAATTTAGTGCACAGATTTTCAACATGGGTGTTCCAATTGCATGTCGATCAATTGTGAAACCCAGAACGGATATAGATTCTACTTCTTCAATGACAGAGCTCTTATAATTAATTTGAAAATCTGTTAATATATTGTTAGAGAGTAAAAATTTGATAAATTTGGTTTTCTGCATATTTACAGAGAGGTTATAAATAACTAACCTAAAATAAATTTCTAACCATTCTATTACATTAGACAATGCTTCATTTGCTTCAAATTCAATACTCAATTTATTTTTACTTTTAACTAGGTTAGTCATGTCATCCGCATACATTATACATTGTTGATTAATTACGTCCGGAAGGTCATTTATGTAAAAGAGAAATAATAAAGGGCTCAGAACACTGCCCTGTGGTACACCATAAGGATTTTGGACATTATATACAGAGCGATAAGCATTACAATCTGAATTGCTTGTTTGAAGAATTTCTACACATTACATTCTTTTATTAAGATAACTTGTAAGCCATTCTAGACATTTTCCTCTAATTCTGTATTTTTCAAGTTAACTAAAAGAGATTTATGACAGACTAGTTCAAATGCTGTAGTCATGAAAAGAAAGCTTCCTATGACATTAAATTTATCATTTAGCCTTTCCGTAATAATTTTATTTAAAGCATAACAAGCTAATGTAGTACTACTATTATTTATAAAACCATACTGTTCATTTTTCAGTGAATTATAAGAAGATATTAAGCTAAATATTTTATTATGCATTATTTTTTCCAAGACTTTGGAAAGAATTGGTATGAGCGTGATGGGGCGATAGGTCTTCATATCACTTTTATAACCTTTTTTTATAAAGAGGCTTTATGATTGAAATTTTAAGCCTTTCAGGGAAAACACCTTCTGTAAAAGATAGGTTTATTATGTAGCTAAGTGGCAGCTTCTCACATATCTTATTATATGAGTGTGACAGATAAGCGTTTTCTGTACTGCATAGATTTGGAAATTAAGATTGACATGTTGAAATACAGACTCGGGAGCAATTGACCTTACCAATAATCTAAAACCAGCGGTCGGCCGTACAACAATTCGTTTCTCAACTTCTGTCAACCGCAATCCCTCTGATATATATTTTATGGAATCGGAAATAACGCTACAGTAATCCTCCTCGGATTATTTTATTGTCATTTCCTTTTTGCCCAAAAGAAAAGCAAACATTCGACTATCCTTAACTTTCACAGGCAAATCTTAAAAGGTGTTTATCGATTCCGTGGATTAGCTTTTTTCTTTTAGATTCAAAGCAATATACCTAGGTTTGATCTGAGATAAACTTTTCAATGTAAATAATTGTAATGTAATGTAAATAATTGTGTAAATAGTGCCATAAATGAATATTGTATCATCATAAGCTGGAAGACGTCCACTGCTGGATGTCTTCCTCCCCTAAAGATTTCTACGACGATCGGTCATGCGCTGCCCTCATCCAACGTATTCCGGCGATCTTGACTAGATAGTCGATCCATCTTGTCTACCAACACTGCGTCTTCCTGTACGTGGTCGCCATTCTAGGACTTTACTGCCCCAACGGCCATCTGTCCGTCGAACTATGTGCCCTGCCCACTGCCACCTCAGTTTCGGAATCATTTGGACTTTGTTAGTAAGTGTGGTTCTCCTACGAATATTGTATATAACCACATAAATTTTAGTACTTTTGTACTGATAAATAAAGCAATTCGCGAATTTATTCTCTAACCATTCGAAAATAGTCAAAAATGCACAACGTTTTTTTAAAGTCTTAATTTGTGCTCTGGAGAGAGTCATAAACATATGAGATTTTTTTTATCAAAATGCGAAACGGTATTATTTTAATGCAAAATCGTTAACCTAACATATATATATACATGTATGTAACATTACATCATTTTAACTTAAAGAACGCGAAATTTACAAACTTTCTTTGCTTGTTTGTAACTTGTGTGTGATTAAAAAAAATATATTATAACATTCCCTCGGCTGAACAACAACAAACTCAAATCAAATGTAGATATTAATAGAAAACACAAAATAATTGTTTCACTATTACTCACCGGTATGGAAAGTTTATTTTGCCGAGAGCCTGTAATAAAGTAGAGAACTAGAGCAAACAGGGCGGTAATTAATTTAAGCGAGTTTTATTTTTCCTGGTCCTAACTTCTTTTATTTAATTGAGTGCTGTTCTGTCAGTCTATTTAATAAAACAATGTTTATCTATTTGTATTGAAGTGAGACTTCTGCGAATTATAACGAGCGCAATTGTAGAAATTTTTGAATTTTTGGGTTTCTCAAGAATTCTGAGCGGCATTGCATTGTAATGGGCAGGCTGTATCAATTACCATCAGCTGAACGTCCTACTCGTCTCGTCCCTTATCATAAAAAAAGTAAATGGTAGTCCATAATATCTATGTACGCCAAAAACTTGGATATCATCCATGCCACCTGGGTGTGTGTTCATGATTCTCTATAGCGCTGTTTTCAAGGATCTATCTAAGATGTACAACAAAAATATAGAATGAGCTTCTCTGCTTGGTATTTCGAGGACGATACGACATGATTGTGTAACTTCTAAATAGTTTTTTTTTTAAGACTTTCTTTTTTTTAAGCTTTTGCATAGCTTTTATCGCGGGCTTTGAGCGCGGCGACCGAATCAAGAAATTCCGTAACGAAAATAAAACCTAACACCCCCAGTGTTCCGTGATCAGCGCCATCTATCGGAAACTGTTATGTTGTATTACACTCGATAGATGATTCAATGTTCGATTTGGACATACGAAATAGTTTATGAAGGTGACACTAGATGTCGCACAAGCTAACACTATTAATTTTTAAATTCAACTTAGATGGAGTAAAATTATAATTTAATGACCATTAAGGGTGTCTGGCAAGGGGTTGCCACGATGGAAAAGTGTCTGACAATGAATAACGTGATTTTTAATAATATTCTGAAGGTACTACCGAAAAATCACACTTTATTCTTTGATGTATTTAGATCGGTATTTTACACACCTTTAGTAGGGTTTACCTGACAATGCCACTGCAACCCAAACTCCAAAATGGACCATCGTTCTTACCTGTTTTGGGAGCATGCGCTGACAAACTTTCAGCTTTTATAAAATGACCTAGGTCTTGGGTCCTCGGGCTCTTGCTCTAGTAGATACATTCTGAAATTAAATCGAATGTTTTTTTCTGTGTTCAGTATTCCTCAAATCTCAATTAGTCTTAATTTTCATAATTTCTGCATAGCGGTGCCGTGACAAGTCGAGCGAACATTATTGGTTCGGAAATATTTTTGATTTTTGTTTGTTAGGTACATTTTGGTTATTAAATTTAATTCTTATTTCTAGTTGATTAGTGTTAGTAATTAGTGATCACAGTGTACAAAAACTTCAAAATAGGCAAGTAACTGTAGAAAAAGCTTTTATTTATTATTATGGTGGAACGACGACGTTTTGCTGCTAAATGGGACTATTTTGAGCGCATACACTGTAGACAGTCCTAAGCCTGTTTAAGTGTGAAGTAAAATTCATTCTGATAGATGTCTATTTAAATTCAACACATAGACCTAGGACCTCTAGCCAAGCCTAGTGACCAGATCACCCAGTAACTGATTCATAAATACGAAAAACCTAGGTATATCGTTTATTAATGTAATTAATAATAACTAACTGCTACAAGAATCCACAACAAAATATAGGACCACCATTGACGCGGTATTTTCTAGATATTTAGAGGATATCAAGTCTAAGACTTATGTTTCTTATTTCAGTTACCATAAACCTATAGTTTCAATGATAAAAATTCCTGAATAATCTACATGTATGATAATAAAAATATTTTAAACGATATTAAGTAACTTCTCATTTATTCAATAAAAGAGAAAAAAATGATTTCATATCGGTCACCACGCTCAAAAAATGTAACTTGAATTAATATCAAAGAAAAAACGTGAATTATTATCAAAGAAGAATAAATAAATAATTATAATTGCACAAGTTGATAAAAAATGCTATGCCACACGTCTTTTTTTTGTAATAATAAGAATTTCCAGATAAGAATACCCGAGTTCCGCTATAGTTGGAGCTCAATATGCAGAGTTAATTTTAATATGAGATAATCTTCACATAACATGTTTTTCATGTTTTACTACCTTTTTTACTACATACTACTTTTTTTAATGAAAGTAAGCACGAGCAGAGCAGGACGTTCAGCTGATGGTAATTGATACAGCCTGTCGATAACATTGCAGTGCCGCTTACAATTATTGAAAAACTACAATTGCGCCCGTCACCTGGGACATAAGATGTTAAGTCTCATTTGCCCAGTAATTTCACTAGCTACGGCGCCCTTCAGACCGAAACACAATAATGCTTACACATTAATACTTCACGGCAGAAATAGGTGCCGTTGTGGTACCCATAATCTAGTCGGCATCCTGTGCAAAGGATCCTTCCACAACATAGTGAATACAGTACATATCAAATGTTGACACTTAAAAACGGTAAAATTTACCGAATATCTAGTTCACACTTAATTAAAATACTAAATTGAATTCTATGTAATGAAAACCAGTGCTAACTGGAAATGTATTAGAATTTCCTCCACGTCTCGCAGAACTATTCATCCTCACCGACCAACAAAGGACGACCAACGTTCGCAGATAATTCATACATTACAATAATGCTCTGAATCGCTTTAAATAAAGTACAAAAATTTAAGACGCTCCCATTATTCAATGCTCTTTCATATTTCATATTACGAAACTCGCGAAAGAAGGATAAGAAAGTTCCATTTATATTCAATGTAGAGGAATATAGAAAATGATCTTTGTAACAAAAACATTGTTTTGTGTTTGAGTGACAGATAGTTAGGCATTTTTTGTTTTACATATTCAAAAGATTCATTCGTCATTCTTATATATTTTTAGCTACAGGTTTTAGCTAAAGGGCTTTTGTATATCATGTTGAACCTTATGTTTATTGTTTATTCTTCACGTTTAAATATTCCAAAAAATACGATTAGGTTAAGATGAATATGAAGCCATACATGAGCTGTATATCTCATTTGTTTGTAGCACTATTTTTTAGTATAATATCTCATACCAACGAGATTTTCAACAAAAAAATTAACAATAGATTTCCAAATTAAGAAATAACAAGATTTGTATGAAGAGCCGAATGAAATAGCGATCACTGCTGTATAAATTGTAGAAAGAATTACACCGGCACAGAGCGGGGGAGATTACGAGACGATAAAAGTAAACTAACAGACAGATAACAAGATCACAATGGAATATAGTGAGCCTTACCCACTGCGCACTACAAATAAACTCAAATATATTTGTTTACATCTATTTTACAGAATAGGAATGGTTTCTTACCCTAGTATTCGTATGTGCATACTTACGGACGTTCCCCATATAGAGATAAATTACTACCTTCTACTGTCAGTAATTAGCTGTCAATAATGTAAAGTTGTCCCAATATACCCGATAAATCATTCTTATCGCCTTATATTGGGACGCGTGAATTGCAATTTCCATACAATATTCTATCGCTGGTATACTATACGTCGTCCCATTGACAGATGGCGTGTACGGAAAAGGTGAGATACCGTCGATAAGTTTATTGTGACAGAAAAGTCAACGATAGTTACGATTTTTATCTCTAGTAAGACATATACTGAATAATGGGAACGGCCGTTAGTATGCTAGGGTAATAGACAAAAACTCTCCTCATTACGGCGAAACTAAATTTGAAATATTCATGTGTGCTAATTTTACAGATGTGGTACTGAGTTAGTGAAGTGTGTAGTATTTTGCTTTTGGTCAATCCCTATGACAAATATTGATAAACGACGTCATATAATATATATATAATATTTTATTATCTAACACATTTTTTTTTTAAATTATTATAATCTTAAGAAAATTGAATGCTTACTGCGTATATAAAATGTAATATTTACTATTTTAGTGCAAATGTTCTACGAAAATAAATATCACGAAAGTAGTATTGGAGAATTAGCAACATGTTGTCGAAATTGTTAAATCTCTTAACATTACATTCACAAAATTCAATCTTGTAACGTAATCATTTTCATGAGGAGCTTGCACAATCTGAATTTTATAGGCCTTTAGGTGTAAATCGGATCGCATTATGCGGTGACTTGTCGCTCTTGATAATTCTAGCTGAGACTCACGCTTTCTAACGCTGAGTCGAGGCTGTCGGCTTACAGAATCAGCAACTGACTGAATTTTTCCAGGCGTTCTTGCTGTCCTTGGACGGCCGTGATGAATTTCACCAATAGTGTTTCCAGTAGTATTGAATAGACATTCAATACTAGAAGATCCAGACGGATCCAAGCTAAAATTGTTGCATTTCTTGGAGTTTCCCCAATGTTGCGCAGTTTATAATGTAACCGATACATCCGTCGAACTCGAATGAGTGATCGATTGTTCTCAAAATACGCGCGCACGCAAAACGGCATGATGGCAACTAAAAATTTAAGAAACGCTCTAGTATACGACGCCCGCGCCACCCCTCCCCCGCGCCTTGTTTGCTTCTCGCTCACTCTTGAAATAGTTGGATCGTTTTGAGACACCCTGTATTTTATATCCGTTAAAACACAGAACAATAATGTTCAAAACACTAAAATTTAAACGCGGTCCAATTTGACAGGAGACTAATGGACAATAAGTCAAGGTAAGGATACTTGTCTCACTTTCACACAGGGTTCGTCTATCAGTGGCGTCTTTACGACATTTTCTTAGGGCGGGTAATAACTTCAAGAAGTCGCCTTGTAACTTGTAAAGAGAGGGTTAAAGGAAAAAAAATTAAAACAAACACTTTTTTAATAACACTTTATTATTTGTAATTTTAAATCTCTATGTAAAATAAAAACACTTTACAAAAATAAACTTTAGGGTTTTAAGGAACATAATGGTTATTAAAAATAATTAATAATAAAGTAACATAAACGTATTTTTTTTTTGTAATTTAAACACTACATAATACGTAAGAATGATACATAATATCACAAATATAAAATAATTATTTCAACAGATAAAATCTAATTTTCTTTTTTTTTTCAGTAGAAAACTTATTAATTACCGAATCAATATTAATTTCAACATTTCGGTGTATGTATAAAAGAGCTAAACTTGAAATTCTTTCTTGGCCCATTGTTGCTCTCAGCCAATTTTTTATTATTTTAAGTGTTGAACGTAAAGTAAAAGTAGAACCTCCTGTAAGGTTAAGTGTAAACAAAAAGTTCGTTCTCTTCTAATTTCGGTGATAAATACCCATTTTAAAACGGAGATTCAAATAAATGTATAATTCTTATTGTTAAAAAATAATTGATTGAAATAAATCTAACATTTTCCGCAAGATCCAACGATATTTACGAATCTAAAATTCCATTTTCTCTAGAATGGTCCAGAATAAATCTGTTTTATCTGATTTCCTGCACCAAAACAGATATTTCATAACGAGAACTAAGACAAATTTTATGACTAAAGAATTTTGTGAGAAAACGTTTTTGAGTCAAAAAAACTTGCTTCCGGTATACCAAGTTCTCTGAATTTTGGAAAATTAAATGCGCGGAATGGGAAAGTCGGAATTCTAGATTCGTTACAGAATAGAATAGAAGAGAAATATATTTGTTTACTTTAGGGAGTGACAATAACATAACATAATATTATTGCAACAACACTCACACAACTGTACTTAAAGGGCCTTTGACATGGGAAGAAACTCCCAGCTTAGCTTTTAAATCAAGGATGTTGATATGTATTCATGTATGTTTAAGTAAGTATATTGTATTAAATATATCGTTGTCTTGTACCCATAGTACAGGCTTTGCCTAGCTTGAAAAAAAGAAAGAAAGAAAGAAAAATCATTTATTCTGCAACTTAAATCTATTACACAAGTAGACTTATTTATTAATTTACATGAACACGCAGAATCGGACTTCACCTCAGCATAATACTGATCATACCCACAGGTGATATGATCAGCGCTGGTCTTCCGCAGAACCCCAGGTGGTCTAGCGAATTGTCAAACTACTTAAAGGTTATACATATTATATGAAGGGTTACCATTCTAATATAATAATATCACAATAAAAAAGTAATAACAACAACCTAAGAGTTGAACAAAGCAAACATAATTTTATAATGAGGCGGTACTCGAACGGTTGGCTCAGTTGGTTAGAGCACCGGCACGGAACGCTGGAGGTCGTGGGTTCGAGTCCCGCATCGTACATAATGTTTTGTTTTTCAAATTTTATTTGTGTATTAATCCTAGAAGTGAGGGTTATCACTTTGAAAACATAACATATTGATTACTAACATCAAAACAAAAATTTCATAAAATTTCGTGACCTGGCCTAATACAATAATTAGTAATATAATTAAGAACACTAAATAGCAAAAATAATAATAATAATAACAAGTTAGTACTAGTTTGGGGCAACATAATTTGTGTAAAAGTGTATCAATATTATTATTACTGAAAACAAGAGCTGCACAGTGGGTAACATCCGTACCACAAAGGAAAAAATGCTTCCTATCGAAGTGGCGGGCTCGTTTGGGCTCCATTGTCACACAGATACACTTGCCGTAGTTCCTACTTGCTGATTTCTCACAACATCTCGAGCTCTAGAAGCTCGTAACCTCGGAATGAGATTTGACTTTATTGGATGTCGCTTTAATTGTTTCTTTTATCTTTACGAATTGCAAGATATAAAAAAGTACGAAAATGCGATCTTGTTGTAAAAGCATATACATCGCCCCACAAAATACTAACTCGGCTTAGACGGGTAGTAGGCATTATAAGTTTATGTTTGTTCCTGGTGTTAACATTATGGTTATGACAGTTAATAGCAAATTTAACATTATCAAGAATATATCTTAAATTTGTGCTTTGTGAGTCCTAGTATACTAGTATACAGTTAGTAATATATTCCTTACAAAATGCCGATAGCACACTTGTATCGTGCAGACTGTTCACTTTACATTTTAGTTACTCAATAAATCAATAAATAATACACCACCGATATACCGGCAAGTATAACCAGTGGGAGGCTCCTTTGCACAGGATGCCGGCTAGAATATGGGTATCAACAACGGCGCCTATTTCTGCCATGAAGCAGTACTGTGTAAACATTATTGTGTTTCGGTCTGAAGGGCGCCGAAGCTAGTGAAATTATTGGGCAAATGAGACTTAATTTATCATAATAATGTCTCAAGGTGAAGAGCGCAATTGCAGTGCCACTCAGAATATTTTATTTTTTGAGAACCCTGAGTGGCTTTGCATTGTAATGGGCAGGGCGTATCAATTACCATCAGCTGAAAGTCCTGCTCGTCCCTTTCACTAAAAAAGTGGCAGGTAGTAAAACAAGAAAAACATGTTTATGTGAACAAATCTAAGGGTAAGGTTCTCATATTAAATCTAATCTCATATTAAAATTAACTCCGCACATTGAGCTCAAACAATCTCACAACTCGGGTATTGCTAACTCGAATATCTCATCAAGATACCGCGCTATTTATAACCTTTGTCCTAAGGAATCATTAAGAGAAATTTTTTAAGATAAATTAACATTTTGACTGTTGCTTCTCAATATATTCTTGATAATGTTCTATATGTTCATAAGCACATTGAGGAATTTGCTAGAAACTGTAACAATCATGATGTTAATACGAGGAACAAACATAAACTTGCTTTGCCTACTTCTCGGGTAAGTCGAGTTAGTAAGTCTTTTATTGAGCGACGTATATGTTTCTACAATATGATCCCAGAAAATGTACAAAACGAATGTGTTACCAAATTTAAAAGAATTGTTAAAAAACGTTTGTGTGGGAATAGGAAATAGCATAAATGATTTTCTTAATGATACCACAGACTGGGACTGAAGCGAACACCCTACAGGATCTTAAATTATAAATGTTTATTCTACGATATTACATCGTAATCCATATTTTTATAAAAAAAAAGCCTGTTGAGTTTCTTGTGCCCGTTCTTGTCAGGTCTGAGGCAGTCTATTTTGAAAAGGTGGTAATTTTTGACGTTCAATAAGTGATTTTGAAGCCTATTTTGCTTGAAAATATTTGAATTTGAATAAACACTTTTTGAATTTGATAAAGTCAAACTGTATTCCAGATAATGTTTCCTCCTTATCCGGTCCATGTGAACAATTCTGGTTCCGCAATAAAAAACTCCTAAATAAAAGTTTAAGTTGCTTTAATGAAATTCCTTGAAACTGTTAAGTGCACGAGTTCCGTTCAAGTTATGCAAGTGCCTTCAAAAAGGAATCATTAAGAGAAAAATCTAAAGAAATAAACATTTTAACTGTTGCCCCTTAATATCATTACATATTATAAAACAAAGTCCACCGCTGCGTCTGTCTGTTCGCGATAAACTCAAATATTGCAGCACTGATTTTCCTGCTGTTTTCACCAATGGATAGCGTGGTTCTCGAGGAAGGTTTAAGTATTTAATTTATTAAATCTTTGTATAAATTTTTATATATACTAACGATATTTGTCGGAATAAAATAAGCTGTCTGGTAGATCTAAACAATATGTTATGTTTTTAAAGTGATAACACACTTCTAGGATTAATACACAAATAAAATTTGAAAAACTAAATTTTATGAACGATGCGAGATTCGAACCCACGACGTCCGGCGTTTCGTGCCGGTGCTCTAACCAACTGAGGTAACAGTAAACAATAATAATTGTTTAGATTTACAGGAGCGACATTTCAAGACAATTTCCTAAAATGCAAATATTGGGGTTTGACAGAACAGTGTCTGTTGGTCAGCTGGTCCTACTAATATTATAAATGAGAAAGTTTGTATGTCTGGATGTATGTTTGAACTTCTTTAACGCAAAATGTACTTAATAGATTTTGATGAAACTTTACAATAGCTTACACACCAGAATAACAAATAGGCTATAATTTATAAAACTATAGTGTGAATTATACAAAATATAAAAGAAGTGTGATTGTTACTAATGAATACAACTAGCGCCATCTCTTATCAACTAGCAAGGAAAAGATCAATACAATTTATATATGGCAAAACAACGTTTGCCGGGTCAGCTAGTATTGGATAATTTAAAGTATGTACATAGGCGCATTAACTTTTTCAAGAAACTATGGTAATCATAAGATTTACACCCGGAACAAACTAATACTTATAATGCCTACTACTCGGCTAAGTCGAGTTTATAAGTCTTTTGTGGGGCGATGCTTATGCTTTAACAACAAGATCCCAGAAAATGATCAAAACAAAAATATTACGTTATTCAAAAGAATTGTTAAGAAACGTGTGTATGGTAAAGGTTAGTATAACATAAATGACTTTCTTAATGATACTACAGATTGGGAATGGAGCGACCGCCCTCAGGCTATTAAATAATAAGTAATTTAATTGTACAATGTTACTTGTAAACATATTTTTTATGAAAAAAACGCCCGATGAGTTTGTTGCGCCCGTTCTTCTCAGGCCTGTGGCATTCATTTTGGAATGGGTGGTAGTTTTTTTTTTGACTTTCAATAAGTGATGTCACATCCTATTATGAATAAAAGTATTTGAATTTGAATTTGAAAAGCTTACCAATAAAAAGGTAACGGTAACTGTTTAGTGGTCTCAGCATGGTGTTATTCACTATAGCTTTCTCCAATCTGGTCATGCAATAACAGCAGTTGTCTACTGTGCCGAACTGCAATTAGAAACCATTCGACAGACCTTGCTCTAGCGGACTACCATTTTAGTCGAAATTTGGACAATTTTCTACTTGATAAAAACTTTTCTTCTCAGGAGGCAGTACAAAATGCTTTCACGAATTTTGTCGAATCTAGATCACCAATGTTCTATCGCAAAGGCATAAATGACCTTCTACAAGATGGCAGCAATGTATAGATAATAATGGTAATACATGAAATAACTAATTTAAATTTTTCATTACAAATCGGCAATTTCATACTTTAACCCCTAATAGTAAAGGAACACGAGGAATAAATACAATTCCAGCATTTGTCGTATTTACATTCCAATCAGGAAGATTGTAAAACATTGTTCCGTCTTATAGCAAATCATTTAATGAGTTTTCATTACACTTCTGATTGTCTACTTGCCAAGCCAATAAAACTCTTGCATCATTCAGATAGTAGTATAAGTGATAACCCCTAGGATAGAGATAAACTGAGAGTGGAACAAATCTTACAAGATTTCATGACGATACGTCACTTGAACGGTTAGCTCAGTTGGTTAGACTTAGAGCACTAGCACGGAGCGCCAGAGGTCGTGGATACGAATCCCGCACCGTTCATAAAATTTTGTTTTTAAAATATCATTCAGATATTAAGGCTCATTTTTGAGCGGACCCTAAACAAAGCAATGAGAGAGGAACTTGCCGTAACACAGAAATCAATAGAGAGGAGTATGGCCGGTTATCAACAACAAGACAAGATTAAAAACACTGACCTAAGGATAATTACGAAACTCACCTACATACTCAAACGAATCGACCAACAAAAGTGGAGATGGGCAGGGCGCATGATGCCAGATAAAGTGGGAAATGGAGCAAAATAGTTACAGAATGGTACCCAAGAGATGGCAAAAGAAAACGAGCAAGACAGCACACAAGGTGGGAAGATGAAATAAAATTAACACCAGGACCTAACTGGAGAAGAGTTGCCCAAAAAGAAAAGAGTAGAAATCGTTGGAGGAGGCGTTTACCAGTCGGCACGCTGAACTAAGAGGCATTTTATAGTTTATAGCTTAACATTCTTGGGTTTTCAAATGTATTATTATTATGAATAAATAAAAAAAATTTAAGTGCGAATACTCGCTACCACGGAAAGAAAAGAAAGGAAAGATTATATAGCGGTAGAGTCAAAAGAAAAATATTTTCTTTACATTCATAAGTGTCATTTCCGTGACCTACATGAATATTGTGATTTTGATTTGATTTGATTATATTCTTTTAATAAATTCTCACGTTTTAACAATTTCATCTCAAGTTGCTGGAATACGGCTTTCTCAAGAATTCATTTTAAAGTGAATCTTAACACAAAATTATTCAATGTTTAAAGACGGAATGCCTCGGAGTCTTGTCCATTGTTGAAATGCAGACATACCAGGATTTAGTATCACTAGATGGTGCAACACCATAAAAAATATTGTAGCACTAATAATTATTTTTCACAAAGGGAACTTGTGGCAAAAACACAAAAAAAAATCTTGAAGTGGATGTTACTTTGTGGAAATCTATAATGGCGGACATGTTAACGCGCCAATATTTGGCACGAGTGCTGAGGATGCCTCGTGCAGAGGCGAAACACGTGTCAAATTGTTAAAGACAAATATTGCGGCGGAATTAACACTTAAGAAAACATAAAACATTTGGATGAAAACACAAAGGCAAAACCTTGAATTAAGCAGTTAAGCATTTTTCTTTCTAAGTGTAATTATAATCATGTGGGATTTATAGAATACTGACTTTAGTCTTTCGCACCTTAATAAAAAAAATAAAGAACGCAAGAAACCTCATCATGATATAAAAAAAAATTGTATTAAATTTTGACAAGCCACTTCCAGTCTACATATCTTGACAAATATTTTGTTTCCTTGCAACTCTTTCTTCGCTGTGTCGCAAGACGTAGGAATCGCTTCAAATATTATACCGGGCGTTTAATAAAATCAGTCATTTTATGTTTTACTTTGAATTATATATTTATATTAATTGTCGATTTGATATAAAGTTTTAATAATAATATTGATTTCTTAATTCTAGTCCTTTCACTTGTTCAACTCAAATTGTAAATACCATGATTCAAATCAAATCAAAACGACTTTATTCATATAAGTCACGAAAATGACACTTATGAATGTCAAAAAAAAATATTTTTTATTATTGAATCTAGTGCTACTTCGTAAAGGGTTGAGCTAATGAGAAGAAACAGCAAGAAACTCATTGCCACTCTTTTATATCAAGATTTACATTTTCATCGATTTACATATTAATTGCACAGAAATTTATGTTTAAGGATTAAGAAAAAAATCAATCATCAAAATTACAGCAGCTATCATTTGGAAAAGGGAACGAAGAAGACCACCTAATGACACTGGCACTTGTCAATGATAAGTTTTGCACCAAGTAAATCATATTAGATTATGAAATCAATTTGTTATACTGTTGGCTGCAAAGATTTAAATGAATTTAATTAAATTTGTAAATTTTACTGACACCAATAGAGTCTAGATGAGAGGTGAGATGATGGATTGAGAAAGTGACCGGCATCGGCCTATTATAATTCAAGATAATATATTGTTGACAGTGACAGGTAGACAGGATTAAGATGTCTATGAAACTGGCACAGTCACACGGACTGACTGACGAACTGACATACACCACAAACACAACCACACACTCCACAAACAGACAAAAACACAAACATACATGCACACATACATTTACACTACATACATACATACTGACATACATACACATACATACATTACACAATCCATCACGGCACTCGCCGGCGAGTGTGTTCTTCTCATTTTATTATCTTTCATCTTCATCTTCATTCTTTCTCCTTCCCACAAGCACACAGCCGGTTCGAGGTTCGAGTCTCCTTAGGAGACGCCCCGTGACTGTTGTTGCGAAGTCTTTGCGGCCTCCACGGCCCACGTCCTATATCGCTGTAAAAGCCTTCAGCATAGAGGAGGTTTTTAGTCGGTAGGTCGGTCGTACACCCCCTACAGAGTCCGACATATGGGCCCAGTTTCGGGGTCTTCAATACCTAAAGATATTTTCCTCCTCTCCAAAAAAAAAGCCGACACACTTCCGCTACAACCGTTGACAAGTAAGGGCGTTATTCTGCCCGATTACTGTTTTAATATTAGTCATTGCGTCATTCGTAATTTATTTTTAGAAGCAAACAAACCCTTATTATTTCTTTCAAAGTTTCGTAAGGTTTTTCTATTAAATTTTACAGTTATTATTTAGATGTTAGCTTGTTTGTGATTTTAATAGGTGGTATAAAAATTTGTTGTAAGAAAAACCGTTTTGATCCATTCCATAGAATATAATAGTAGTATATCACTAGACTTAATAATTACTATTCAACACTATTTACATAAAATATAACTTAAATAATCTATTAAAATTAATTGAAGATCTTGGTCGGCAGGTAAGGTGCCCATGAAACTGGCTACGTTACCTCTGTGTATCGCCAAACTTATCCTCTGACAGAGGCAAAGAATATGTAATAGTACAAGTACGGAAGGCTCACTCCGCAAAATCATTTAAAGGAATAGGGACTCTTGCGGTCATACAATAAGATGTAATTTAGATCGCACAGCGCTACTAACCTACATTTTTATTCACCTAGAAGTTGCCTCTCTTTCTATCGCGTGACTCTTACCTCTTCTGACGGCATTAGAGTTGACTTCTTTACTTTAAACCGCCGCACGTACTCGTACTAAATATTTCGATACATACACGGGGATTGAGACAGTCCTGACAGAGGTACGTACCAGACGTTGGGTCACCTTTCAAATCAGTTAGACGCCTGGATAACAGTAGTTAAATGAATACACTACAAATGAAAAAAATACAAGAGTTTTACGGAGTGATGATCATCGACCGAACGTGTTGTTACAAAATTTATATGGCATGGCTGCTTCATAAAACATTCGGGCTTAAGGCTGCTATCCAAGAAATCGCGAAAATAGCGCATAGTTGAAACCATTTCTCGACGGTTTATATAAAGCTTATATTTTTACAAAAAATAATTATATATCTACAGAATGATATGGGAAGAAAATTTAATTTTTTCATTACATTTCTATTTTTTATAGACAGTGCGAAAAAATATCAGCAAAATACCACTAACTTTTGGAGCCATGTTAATCAACTATAAATAAACTCCCTACTATCAACTATAAATAAGCTTCATAAGATACATAATAGCTTTAAGGGTAAATGTATACACTTCTACAATAAAGTCCCAGCCACTGTTCAGGCGTGTCATCTATAAATAAATTTAAATGTTTTATAAAAAAATGGCTCTGTCGTAAATCCTATTACTCCACTGCTGAATAACTAAATGATCGGACAGCCTGGGACTAGATTGTGATTATTTTATAGCGATAGAAATGACAGTACAATATTGTATATTTTTATTGAAAAGAGCGCAAAAAAAATGCTGGGAGAGTTTCTTGCGCCGCTTCGTCTCTCTCAGAGCGCCATTTGTTTCCGAAGCGGTAGTAGTATCTAGTAGTACGAGAAATGACATCAAAAAGAATTCTAAAGGAATCAATTTTGAGAAAATAAATGCCTTTTATGCCTTTTTATGCCTCCCAAATGAAATGAAAATGTTACCTATTAAAAAATTTAAATGTATCGTAAAATATAAATTAACATCTAAGGCCTATTATAATGTGAAAGATTATTTGAATGATAATGATAGTTGGAATTAATGTTCTAAATTTTGTTAATGAATATTGTTATACTCATTTGAATGCTATTGTAACTTTTGTACTTCATACTGACTTGCACTAAATTTTAAAGTTTTACAGTGAATAAAGATTTTTTGACTTTGACTTTAAATCATTCAATCTAGATAAAAATACTATGTTTTGTTAGTTTTAAAACTATGGCGATCTTGTACGCGAAAGGTAATTCCCCAAGGCCGTTGGCTCAGTCCCCAGCCTTAATATAATAATATCACTCGATCACGCTTACCTCACATGTAAAAAATCGAAACAGTATATATAGTGAGTAACGCGAATCGTAACCAGGCACAATGAAATGAAACAAAAACTGCACAAATCTATGCGTAGATTACAATATATGGGAGTAAAAACCAAACCCACATAATGACAAACAATATTAAATGATTAGTTAGTCTGTAGCACAAACAACTTTATTGTCATTAAAGCTATTAGTTGAAAGCCATTACCTCGCGCGAGTCATACAATATTTAACGAGTTAACAAGTGATGGAGGCGTTAAATTTGGATACAGTTAATTAAGCCGAGACCGAATCAGATGTCACATATATTCAGGCATATTTTGCACGTAAGGAGATCTTATTCATATAAGTCCATACAGATTTAAATAGCGTAATAATTTTTAAGCTATGCGACTATTTGATTTCGTCTGTACATGACTAATCATAACAACTAATAAATAATTTAGAAGAGGTCTCAGTATATCTATGCAATTCACTTATTCACGTATTATCACGCAATATACTTCTTACACACATAAGGGAAAGCTTCAAAAATTATGAAGAATTTAACTATAAAAATGATGAAAAATCTCTACTAACGTTTAATACGTATACAAAACACCACGGTTGGTGTGATTCCTTTTCTCAACCTTTGCGCATGCGCGCACAAACACGTAGTAACACACGTACAACGCTAAGGCCCCAGCAAACTCACACTTTACCTTGGTAAACACGAATGGAGGGGTACGAAATAGACCACAAAGATGAACAACAACAACAACGGGTCAGCACTTGTATAATAATTTTAAGATGTGTATTGTGCATGAACCTCTAAACTGCATATGAAGTCCTGTTACATGTTGCTAGGATGACACATGATTTCAACCGCTATGAAAGACATTACTATCACCACTACCATATTTATGTCTAGTAATAAGTCGTGCACATTACGTCTGAATATAATATTAAGGGGTACTCACGTCTTCTTCAACTATGATCGCCGGCTACCAAACACTGTATAATGCAATGGGAAAAAGTGAGATAGAAAATCTCACTTTCTCCCATCAAATCTCATGAATTTATGTGTCTGTCTCTTTTTTCGTTTCATCAACTTCTAAATCACAACGATCCTTAAGAAGTTTTCAATTCAAATTTACTATTCTATTATTGAAAATTGTAAAGAAAACAAATTTATGCTATGTATCGAGGTGCGTGTGATTATTTAGTATTTTCAAGATATGTTTAGTCGGTAAGGCCCATGTAACGCAATTTTTAAATAAATAAATAGAATTTCCAATTGCTTCTTGTTCAATAAGACGTCCATATCGCGTAAAATTACGAACTCTTACGAGATGCATAAGCACGCTTATTGTGAAAAAAATCTGCTACGGAGATTTTGTTGAGGGAAGTTTACTTTATTTACTAAGTTTCTTTTAAATTCAATTACCTGAACCTTCATTTAATCATTTATCTGCGTTTAAAATCTAAATATAACCCTATTGTAGTTAGGCGTTGAAAGGGAGCCACAAGGGTTAAATCAACTACGTAAATAAGCGATAAGTGACACGATAATAGCATCTGTATGCTAAATAATAGGGTCGGTAGTTGCACGAATGAATATGAAACGATAACTTCATGAAGGTTTCCATTAATTTCTATTTATTCGTCGTGACCGGTAGGATCCATCCTCGTTCCGGAACGAAACTTTGTGTTGATCTAATTTATTACCTGACTAGAAGGAAATAGACCTACTTATGAACATGTTGTCATAGCTATAGCATATAGATATAGCAAAATTTAAGACCCATGCGTACTCGAACGGTTGGCTCGGTTGGTAAGAGTGCTCGGATGGAACCCGAGAGGGAAATGAAACTTTATTTGTTCCCATAATAATTATTATATATATATATAGTAAGTATGTAAGTCGGGGAATCAGAGAGATTCGACTCGCGAGTGATATCAGTGAATCCGTGATCATGGCACTCGCCATATCAGGAAACTCAAAAACCCACTATTAATATGCTATAATAGAAATCCCGTTATTAATGGTAATATTATTGTCAGCAATAATGAGAGTCAGATAAAGATATATCTCCAGATAGCCTGATAGATAGATATACCTGAGAAGTGACAGAGTACATTATAATGACAGAAGTCATCCAAGGGAGGGGATTGAGCGGAGGATAGGAATGTCTGACTACATGACTGCAAGTTATATTATTTTTAGCAATAATGAGAGTCTTAAGCATTATATCAGGGATACATACAGACAATGATGTATCTCCAGATAGCCTGATGATAGAGATACCTGACAGAAGTGACAGAGTACATTATACTGACATGGAGGGAGATTGTACTGATATCCAGGGAGGGGATCGAGCGGAGGATAGGAATGTCTGACTACATGACTGCATGAAGCATTAGTTAGATCCTCCCCCCTATGTTAATTCCGAAGGTTCCGTGTACTCAGAGGCTAGTGGCAGAGTAAGTTTTTAGCCGGTTGTGTGCGGCCATAACATCAAAGCCTGACGATACGAAATTATATTTTCTACCTAGGATAGGTTTCCTTAATAATAAATAATCTTCTTAACAGAAAAAGTTACCTCTGTGGTTATCTCACCGGTATCCTGTCCAAACTAGCCTCCCACAGGTGGAAGATCTACTAATAAGAACTTTATTTACCACTTAAATATAACTGAAGTCTATGCAAGTATATTATTAGTTGAATGAAAATTATCTTGCCCCCAACTAGGCATAGCCTGTACTATGGGTGCAAGACAACGATATACAATATACTTACTTAAACATACGTAAATACACATAAACAATAATGACTCGGAAACAAACGTTCATTCATCATATAAATTCTTATACCTACCGGGTTTCGAACCCAGGACCTCTAGCTCAATAGGCAGTGACACTAGCCACTAGGCTATGAGTTGCAAATTAACTGGTTAATTGATCATCTTTTTACAAATATATTAGACAATCGAAAAGACTTATAAACATGTCTATATAAGGTCAGTACTTTAACTTCTAAAATGAAAACAATATATTCGTCTTTCTTTCGTTTGTAACGAAGTATTATTATTTAACAAAATGCAAGAAATACCTCAATTCAAAAAACATAATATAATATAACTTCTATTGAAATAGTTTTTTAATTTTGAATATACATATAAAATTTTTGCCCTGAAGCAGTAATGTGTACACAATATTGTGTTTCGGTCTGAAGGGCGCTGTAATAGTGAAATTACTGGGCAAATGAGACTTAACAACTTGTCTCAAGGCCTGACCAGCGCAATTGTAGTGCCGCTCAGAGTTTTTGGGTTTTTCTATAATCATGTGCGGTACTGCATTGTAATGGGCAGCGCGTATCAATTACCATCAACTAAACGCACTGCTCATCTCGTCTCTTATTTTAATTTAAAAAAATACTTTTGTTGGTACGAGTATGTATGTGCTACGAATGTGGTTCTGTTGTTCCTTTTCTTACGATACTTTTAGGATAATAAGATTCAGTCTCAACTCATATATAAACCGTAACATCTACAATGGATGGAAACGTAAAATCGATCGATGGCTATGCTAAAATGAGTCGACGATCAACCAATACTTTTATTACGTACATATACATTTTGTGAGCCGATCAAAGCCGCTAATGTAACAGGCCAGTTGTATCGGATACCGAAACCGGACCGCACCAAATTGGCGTGCTTCACTTCTATCGTTTATTAGTCACAAACGATTTTATGTCCACCACATATGACAATACAGCCGGGTTTTGTTTAAGCGTTTTCAGTGCCCGCAACAATAAGCCATCTGTTTCAAGTCGACCATCGACATGTTGGAAATGAAATTAGTTTATTTCTGTATGCCGATGAAGTTGTCAGCAAACACATCAATCAATTGTATGTGAATATAACAGTCTGTTTTTAAATGAGTTATGTGGATGTTGATGTTAATTAGAGCCGGCCTAACGCTATCAGTGTCTGCTTTGCCAGAAACAGGGTGGGAGCTCAACGATTCGCTGGAAGGTAGTGTTTTTATTAATTTATTGTGAACACTGTTTATGCCTTCACAATTTGTTATGTTTAAGAACGATACGTCACTCGAACGGTAAGCTCAGTCAGTAAGAGCACCAGCACGGAACGCCAGAGGTCGTGGGTTCGAGTCCCGCATCGTTTATAAAATTTTATTTGTGTATTAATCCTAGAACTGAGGGTCATCACTTTAAAAACATAACAAATTCTTTAGATCTACAAGAGCGACATATCAAGTCAATTTCCTAATATTGGGGTTGAGCAGGTTATCAACTGTAAAGTAGATTCTGTAGATGAAGCCACAACCTGTGAGTGCAACAAAGCATACAAGATTTATGAACGATACAACACTCGAACGGATAGCTCAGTCGGTTAGAGCACTGGCACGGAACGCTAGAGGTCGTAGGTTCGAGTCCCGCATCGTTCATAAAATTTTGTTTTTCTTGATTTGCGAGAAGATAAACTATCACTATGAGGAAGTTTATATAGGTTTCACGAGTTGAGGAGCATAGATAATACTTTGTACATTCTCTGCGCCTCTAGGCATCAAGTGGCAATCGTCTCGACCATGTGACTCACTGAGATAACATATTGTAAGGCTTGCTGTCTTTGGCAGTCGAAGCAGCACTCCAGGTTCCAGCGAAAGTGGCTTGGACGTGAAAAGGAGCCAGATTGTCGTTGCACGTCATGACCCACACGGGCGCCCTTCCTTAGGGCATATTACTATTTTAATATCACATCAGAAAACATATTTTTGTAAAATTATATATTAATATACCATGGAGGAGGAGCCCTTAACTCTAGCTTACTTATTAAGTAGAGTTTATTATTTCTTCTTTAATTGAATGGATTCAAATCACTAAGTTAAGTGTTTTTATTTAGTATTAGTTTTTCAAAGATTTTAGTAAACACTAGTTGCTTTATATATATCAAAAACAATAGGTGAATAAACAGCGCTAATGGCATATCATACATTCGTGGTTTCAGCTCTTAGATATGGATTGGTCATATGGGGCAACTCGGTGAGCATAGGGCATTTATTTATTGGACAGAAGAAGTGTATCAGGGTTGTTTGTGGAGCCGGCCCCCTAGATTCTTGTCGACCGCTATTAAAAAAATTGAAAATTCTATCGCTGCCATGCCTATACTTTTATGAGATAAGCCTATATGTTCAAAACATATGTGTGATTTTCTATATCTATACAAAATAAAGCCAGAAGGTTGTAAACACAAGGTATCCAAATAAATTCATAATGCCCTTCTGTAGAACTGCATCTTTTAGTAGAAATTGTTACAGCTTGTCTGTGAAAATATATAATAAATTGCCCAATGAATTGAAAGATTTAACTTTCAAAGTTTTTAAAAGAAGACTGCATCAGTGGTTAATAAATAAGTGCTTCTATAGTTCAAGTGAATTTTTCAATACAAAATGAATTAGTCTATTTGATAATAATATATGTAAATTAATATATAGGTACTAAATGGATTAATAAATTATTTACGTCTCATATTATAATATCTTTAAATTTAAATTTTATAAATATTAATGATCAATGTCATTGTCAATTGACAAAACATATTGGATAATCAATAATATTATGTTAACATCTTAAGTCCAATGTTTCCTGCAAATAAAATTTCATTTCATTTCATTTATAAGTCTGTATTTGTTGGTATCCTCGATGGCCCCTGATATAAATATTGGTATAATTCTACTTAGTTTCTTCAGGTTGGACACCCGTATCAACACAAGTACGTACAAGGCCACCAGTGGGAGGCTCCTTTGCACAGGATGTCGGCTAGATTATGGGTACAACAACGACGCATATATGAAACCGGAAGGGAACCGTAGCTAGTGAAATTACTGGGCAAACGGGACTTAACATCTTGTCTCAAGGAAACGAGCGCAATTGTAGTGCTTCTCAAAATTCTTGGATTTTTCAATAATCGTGAGCGGCGCTGCATCATAATAGGCAGGGCGTATCCATTACCATCAGCTGTCATAAAAAAATAACAAGGATGTGCAGTTCTTAAATTATTAATTTGACAACCTTTCAAACCTTGCGTAATCTTAATTCAACACGGTCTAATTAAAGTTCCCTGGCGCAACCAGTGAACTAAATCTGAATCAGTCCGCTTTATTTCAGATTTCTTATTCCAAGCAATGGTTGTAAAACCAAATGCTTCAGTTAACAAAAATTCAATCGCGAAGTTGAAACACTGCTAACTAGAAAAGTTATAAACCAATTACTCTTTGTATTCACTATTGTGTTAGTATTCCATTTCGGTTATTCCTTTCATTGAATATAAGTGGAAAGCGATTATTATATTCGCGTCTATTAGAAAAAGAATCTTCTTTTTCTTCTCGTGCCTCTCCGACTAGCGAAGGTTGGCAGTCAGCTTTGTAAAGTCAACTTTGTTCTTCGCGAGTTGAAATAGTCTGCCGTTCTCGCGATTCCTGTCTACTCTCAGATGTTGCGTCAGCGTTGTCAGCTAGCACTTTTTTATGCAACCTACGCCTCTTCTTCCGGCAACTTTTGTTTTAGTTTTATGTATTTTAACTAGTCATTTACAATTTTTTTTTTAAATAATTTATTTCTGATACAACATTACAAAGCGATATTCATATTATTCTGCCAAACTGTGTAGCAGTTTGTCGGCAGTAATTCTCGTGTTTCGCAAATTATCAAACCAATATAATGTTTTTGTGTGTGATAATTTAATAGTCCCTACCAGTATTTCTTAAGTCTATTTATTAAGGACAATGTGCTAAGTAGAACTTTCGCAATAAGTTTTTCACCTGATTTTTTGTTTTACAATTCGACAATTGTGACGCTATATGGGTAATTAATTCATTAATTAGTGTAGGTAGTACCCATTGCGTGCTACGCATACCGTAATAATTACATATTTTGAGTACCACTAGCTTGTTTTTGTTAGATAGCCGAGTTGAGTAGGTATGCACTCTCTTTACTACGAATTTATTTAAATCTCGATATTGTTCGATTAACGTTATTAATTTTACATTTTAATCAATTTGAATAATATTACATATTTTAAACAAGCGTTCATAGTTCCCGTTAAGTTTGTCTTTTATATTTCTGTTCACTAAGAGCTTTAATGTTCTCATTTGCAAAGTATTGATTTTATTTTTATTCGTAGTAAAAGTTAGTCCATAGCTAGCAAACCGTAACTAATTGTTGCCTCGACCAAAGAGTCATACAGGCTGTACAAAATATTTTTACTCACCGATGACTTTAAGTGATAAATGTTACCAAATACTGTGCGGAGTTTCGAACATACTGAGTGAACATGGACATTCCAAGAGAAAATTTTATCAAAAGTGAGCCCTAGATATTTATACGACGTTACCTGTTCCAACTGACTACATTGACCTATTTATGAGGAAATATGCAAGCAAGAGTAACTATGTCCTATTATTTTTATTTTAATAGCTTTATATTGACTATATGGTGAGAATACAGGCATTCATTTTACCTTTTCCATATTAATAATAATTCCACTGGCATGTGCCCATTTAGTAATATTAATGAAATCTTGTTGCATTATGTTTTGAATAATATTTGGGTCTCTACTACTATACAATAAACATGTGTCATCAGCATACATATATGCTTTACAATTTTTTATAACTTTGCTCATACTGTTGACATGAATAATATATCCTATCGGACCAAATATGGAGCCAGTTGGAACACCATATAATACCTTACCTGAATCACTCTCTGCCCCAAGGACATTTACTTTAAGTAGCCTGTTTTTGAAATAGTTTTGGAACCAGATTTTAATAGGCCCTCGTATACCGCACTCATCCATAGACTGCAATAAGGCGTCGTGCTCCAGCGTATCAAAAGCCTTTTTAAAATCTATAAAAATAGCTACCACCATTGTTTTTCGTTTAAATAAGTATTAACATCATTAGTAAATGAAGTAAGCGCTGTTGTTGTACTTCTATTTGGTCTGAATCCATATTATATGTTCGATATAATATTATTATTTTCCAGAAATGCTACTAATTAGACGACAGTGACTTTTTCTGTAATTTTATTTATTGTGTTTAGGATTGCAATGGGTCTGTAATTTGTATAGTCTGTATGTAGTCCTTGTTTGTGAATTGGTCTAATTCATTAATTACTGTCATTACAGTTTTAACTCTTCTGGGTACATTCCTTTCTTAATGCTTAGATTGATAAAATGCGCTATAACCTGAGATATGTCTTTTTTGATTAATTTAATATCCCGAACCCTTATACCATCCGAGCCTGGCGCCTTATTGCAATCTAGTTGATCAATAATTTTCTCTACTCCAAACGCAGTCACTTTTTGGTATCTAGAACGAATGTCGGATTCCTTTATATATGTTTGCCTGTCTAAAAACTTGTGCTGACATTTATGTTTTATTTTACCTATTTCATTTGTGAAAGTATCACAGAATTTATTACGTATAGTTTTGGTTGTTTCATTTTTACCCATATATTTTTCTATTGCACTATCAGCAGAAAAATTGTTCATACCTAGCCAGCTGTTTTGTTCTTTCCATATTTTACGCATATGACCCTTACAGCATTCAATGGATTTTTTCTTTGATTATTTTAGCGACATTTATGGCTTTCTGTAATTTATTTCTATATTTATCGTATAGTAGATTGTTATCTGGTTGAGCGTTCCATTGCCTAAAAAAGTAAATTTCTGTATTCCATCATATTTTTCAGCTCCTTGGTAACCCATTCCTTAGTTTCACGTTTCTTTCTATTGTTGGTATGCATTTTTGAAGAGTCTTATATTTCACAAAAAATTTCACTTATTTTATGATATATTTCAGTGCTATTATTACACTGTAGCAGTTCTAACCACTGAACATCCTGTATTTTGCGTGCTATTTGTTTGTTATTGTAAACAAGATAAGCTGCTGTCGTGTTGCAAACCTGTTTCGGAACATCGATCATAAGTCGGTAAAAGATATAGATCATAAATAGTGATCGGCCACCTTACTCATTACAGTATATGAGTGCAGTGAAGCGGCTGTTGCATTCCGCACAAATATGTGGTCGAGGCAGGATGCCTGCGGCAACCCGCAACAATAGCTTCTCGAGTCACGTCTTGCATGCCTAGTTCCGATAATGTGTTTAAGTATTAATTTGCGGTCGAGTTTAGCTCGCTTTGAAGGATTTTAATATTGCAGTCACTAATTAGAATAATATTTTTAAGTGTAGAAGTACGGTGAAGTGTTCTTCTGATTTCCGTAATGAATTTGTTTTTGTTCATGTTCGGTGGTCTGTATAGGACCATTAATTTTGTAGTGTAACAAGATTCGCTAATAGTTAATTGTCCGTATATAGTTTCAAACGATGAACAATGCACGGTTTCAGGTAGAAATTGAATACAATTTTTTATATACATGAATTGTCATGTATTTACCCCCTCCTCTTCTATTCTGTCTTGTGTTCGAATACATAGTATAACCATCTAAATTGTACATGCATGTTTTGTCTTTTCTAATATTAATGTCTAGGCTAGATAGGCAAGGGTTTAATAAAATTAATAGCTCGTTGAAATGTTTACGTAGGGAGCACACATTTATATGAACAATATGCAATGTTTTTTTTATATTTTCTTGCCAATTTTGCAATTTTGTATAATTTGAAACATAAAAATCGTTAAATTCTATATCCATTGTAATAATTGCTTTTACTTTTATAACGTATGTAATAAATATAACTGTCTAATTTAGATAAATATGTGGACCAAAATAAATACCTTACATTTGTGAGTTTTCCAGCAATTAAGTATTAATTTATTTAATGAATATTTTCTTATCATTTTCATCTTTTATCAATATACGACCTCCCGAATCCATATACACTTGTAAGTTTCTTTAAGTTTTTGTTTAGTGGCATAAAACAAAAGATGCTCGGATAGGTCAGATGCTCATTAATTTAGATTCGTGTGTTATCATTATTGTTGCACAAAGTGTGCATTGTTAAAATGCCGTAAAGCATACGGCATTTTAACCATTCACTACGGCCAGCCGATGTTTTAAATCATTAGATTTAAAAAAAAAACTATATACGGACAATTAACTATTAGCGAATCTTGTTACACTACAAAATTAATGGTCCTATACAGACGATCCAAAATAATAATTATATTATTTTCGATAATAATTATATTATTTTCGATCGTAAGTTTTTTTCGCCACCCACTCTCCAGGCATTTTCAATGTCACTTGTGCCAAGTTTCAGGTTCTGTGCAATTTTTATAAATTGCTGCATTACCCTTTCATCACTCATTTTTTCAAATTCACTATTTCTAAATTAATAATAGTTATTATATTAAATAATTAATAATTAGTAGTTTATTTCTAAAACTATCTCTACATACGTTCTAGATATTTTTATGTTGCACAAATGCTGCGCTGCTGATATTTAATATCATGTAACGTTAGCAATATTGCTGTAAGCCAATAAAGTTATGAATATTGGTTAACAGCAAAATTGCGATCATAAGAGGTTATTGCTATAAAGGTCTATCAATTCAGAAAGCTGAGATACAAACAAAAATATATCGTACCAGCCAATCGGGTAGAGATTTTTAGTATAAAATTCTATATTACTCCAGTATGACCATTGGGAATAAAAATGCAATTTAAACTTTGAAAACTCACTCGTCCGCAAACTTAAGTTGGTTTATTACGATGAGATAATTGTTTAAGTAACTCATGAGTTACTTCTGCAATACTGTGATGAGAATTCAATTGAATTGAAATCAATCGATGAAATATTCTGATCCGAGGGGTAGCCAACGGGAATATTATTGCTGAGACTTCGCTGCTCATCTTTCTGTCTGTCAGTGGATTATCTCCTGTTTGCGGGGTAATGGTCCCTTTCAGTGATGTCATCGCGTGCAACTTCAGGCTTCTGGGTGGGATCGGTTGGCCTGTGTTGTCGTATCCAGTGGTATGCTGTTGCAGTGCGATTGAGCTCGCGTAGCATCGCGAGCGATCTGCGGACTGCAGCAGGGTAGGTCCGTGGTTGGCTTGCACCCGCCACTCAGTGAGGTCCGCCCATCAGCCCGCGGCGAGGAAGCAGGAACCTAGGAGACTAGGTCACGTAGTAGTCCTCTTTTTTTATGGAAAAAGGAGGACAAACGAGCGTACGGGTCACCTAACGTTAAATGATCACCGCCGCCCACATGCTTTTGCAACACCAGAGGAATCAAGAGCGTTGCCGGCCTTTACGGAAGGTGTATGCGCTTTTTTGTAGGCACCCATGTCGTATCATCCCGAAAACACCGCACAAGGAAGCTCATTCTACAGCTTTGTAGTACGTGGAAGAAAGCTCCTTGAAAAGCGCACGGTGGAGGACCGCCACACATCCACATGGTGGGGATGATATCTTTATTTGTGGCGTGTCGTGCGAAGGTGGAATTCGGCGGCAGTAAACAGGTGAAAAAGCTCTTTCGAACACTTCCCGTGATAAATGCAGTAGAAGACACACAATGAAGCTCGTGTCTACGCAACGCCAAGTGATCCAGCCGTTTACAGAGCACTGGGTCCCCGACAATTCGAGCTGCTTTGCGTTGCACGCGGTCAAATGGATTGAGCTTATGTCCGGCGGTCGTCGATGGTATGGCGCGATGCCACGCAGATGCCGGGATCATTCGTCAGCGGGATTCAATATCTTTAACCGCAACATCCGATATCGATAGAGTACATAGTTATCGCGGCGAGTTGAATGCCAGTCGGAGCCTGGGCTAAAGAACGGGAGCACCTCCCCCCGCTGTCCGCACGCCTCACCTTACGTGCCTGCAGTGTAGTGCTGTGAGGTAGTCCTCGCTTACCGTGTTATCGAGTTAATACTAAAGTTGCGATCCCATTTTATTTTTATTTTAATAATGGCTGACCCGAGTCTATCAGGTTCTGTTCCAAACAAATGAGTTTGTATTCATCGACAAGCACGAGAAATGCCGAAAGGGTATTTAAGAGATGTGTGTTGAAGAAAGACAGAACAGTAATTTGAAATTTATAAAAACATTATTTTATTAATTCCACAATAAATCCTCTCATAGAAAATATGTCCATACAAAACAAATATTGGAAGTAAAATTAATTTTGGGTCCCAAATCGAAATAAAAACTATACTATCTCTCAAGTTGGACTAAACTGCACTCCATGAAGAAATCCCCATTTAAATCCGTTCATTAGTCTTGGAGTTCACTGGAAACAAACATCAGGACACTGTATTTATATAAATTAAGATTTATTCATGCTTATTTCGTTTTTGTTGTATCCACTCTGTTATCCTTTTGTTGATCCGTATTACGTACGTACGTTACGTATTTACGCTCCCGAACAGGGCGTAATATGTCGGACTCGAGCCATACCAACTAAAACCTCCTCTATGCTGTTAGCCCTGGCTTTCACAGCGAAGTAAAAAAAGAAAGGACGTGGGCCGTGGAGGCCGCAAAGACTACGGAACAACAGTCGCGGGGCGTCTCCTAAGGAGACTCGAACCTCAGACCGGCTGTGTGCTTGTGTGAAGGAGAGAGAAGGAAAATGAAGATGAATGATGAAAAGGTGAGAAGAAAACACTCGCCGGCGAGTGTGGTGATGTTTTGTGTAATGTATGTAAGTGTGTATGTATGTGTTTATGATTGTATGTATGTAAGTAAGTGTGTTTTAGCGCGGATGCTATTCGCGTTACCAAAGAGTACCGCTGCACTCTTGGTGGCGTTCACTTCAATCCGCCATTTTCTGAACCAGTTGCCTAGTTCATCGACGGAGGCTTGAAGCACTTTAATGTTCCTGCTCAAGGTTGAGCGGTTCAATAGAGCGGAGCCAAAGTAGAGTGCCGTATCGTCAGCGTACTGAGCGAGCTGGACACTCGGAAACTTGGGAATGTCGCTCGTGAAGAGCAAGAAAAGTGTGGGAGAGAGGACTGAATCCTGTGGCACGCCAGACCTGATGGTTCTGGGTGAGGATAGGGTGCTCGATATCGGAAGGAGCGATCAGTAAGGTAGGCTCGTATAATGTGCACGAGCCTGTCTTGCACTCCGAGTATCCCTGAAAATACTGTTACCCTACCATATTTGAACAAGTAGAATATGGTAATTAATACGACGGGTACTCACGATATATAATTAATTTGGTGCCGATATTTCGATTAAATTGCATGAATCGTGGTCGCGGCGGAACTGCGGAGGCGGCGAGAATCTCTTGACTCATTGACACTTCACACTTAATAGTACAACAATCTGTCCACGTGGCGTCTAATTCGATTTGATTTTTGATTCCCTAATTCACGACACACACTACTGACGACGTCCATGCTTTCGGGTCGTTTTATTGCATTTTACTGCAAAGTGAGACCATAGTTTGACCATGTTTGAGGTAGACTTAAACCACCCTCCCTATTAAAATTGTTATAATAGCTTCTCTAACAAGCCGTGGGATGTATTGGCGTTCAGCAGAAGTCACCCGTAGATTATGCAGCTCGATTGAGTGGTAGGTATAAGGAGAATATGTTTCTGTAATTTTAACTTGTTAGCATATCATCTATCCTTATAATATAAGCTGACGTCACAGCTGAATCTGTCAGTTATCTATTGTTTAATGAAGTTTGCGAGTTCTGCACACACCATGGTTCCTGTTTCCTCTTAGTTTAAATTCAGAGCAATTATCCTCCGCGTAGGTTTTATCCATCACACTAGCCGTTATGTTTGTTTGAAGCTTCCTGGACATTTTACCGTTTCATTATAAACTTTTTCGTTCCGGGACAAATTAATGGAAGCTTTGTGGTTCTCTTCACAAAATGAGTTGTTTTATGATGCGTGTATTCCAAATTTCAGGATAAAATCGCTTAGCAAATATTGACTGAGTTAATATATTTGGTTAATTTACCAGTAAGGTCTTCAACCAGATATTAGTTAGCATTCTCGTGGATTTTTATAATTTTAATTTTTTTATGTGATATAAAATTTATGACCTGTTAAGACCTGTAGATATTTTCGTTTTAGGTACGAATGTTCAGTGTTATTGTAAACTTCTACAGTTTCTTAGATATTTTGTATAATGTGTGCCAGTAAAATAGGAGTAACAGCTTCTCTTTGGAAATCACACACATGACACAACAAAGTTACTTATTATATGTCATAAGTAGAGATCGTAAACAAGTACAAATACAAAATACAAAATGTTTATTTTCTTTAGCAAGTATGTAGATAAATCAATATTCATGATTGGAGCCTCCTTTTAGGCACTATAGCGCCTGTGTTAGAAGACTCCGCTCTTCCATAGCTTATTAATATTTATTACAATATTTACAGACAATCAAACTCTAACTACTAAGAAGTATATCTAAAAAGTATGTATAGTAAGAAATAAGGTGTGTGCATTGGGTGTGTTGTGAGTGATAAGTAAGGTGTGAGAGGTATTATGAAGTATGTATGAGTCAATGTGTGTTTGTGATCAAATGAATGAATGTTAAATTAATATTTTTTTTTTTTTTTTTTTGGAATAGGAGGACAAACGAGCGTACGGGTCACCTGGTGTAAAGTGATCACCGGCGCCCACATTCTCTTGCAACACCAGAGGAATCACAAGAGCGTTGCCGGCCTTTAAGGAAGGTGTACGCGCTTTTTTTGAAGGCACCCATGTCGTATCGTCCCCGAAACACCGCACAAGGAAGCTCATTCCACAGCTTTGTAGTACGAGGGACAAAGCTTCTTGAAAACCGCACAGTGGAGGACCGCCACACATCCAGATGGTGGGGATGATATCCTAACTTGTGGCGTGTCGTGCGATGGTGAAATTCGGCGGCAGGAATCAGGTTAAACAGCTCTTCGGAACACTCCCCGTGATAAATGCGGTAGAAGACACACAATGAAGCGACGTCTCTACGCAACGCCAAGTGATCCAGCCGTTCACAGAGCACTGAGTCCCCGACAATTCGAGCTGCTCTACGTTGCACGCGGTCAAATGGATCGAGCAGATACTGGGGTGCACCAGACCAGAGATGACAGCAATACTCCATGTGTGGCCGGACCTGCGCTTTGTAGAGCGTTAGAATGTGGGCCGGCTTGAAGTATTGCCGTGCTCTATTGATGACGCCCAGCTTCTTCGAAGCCAATTTGGCTTTGCCCTCCAGATGGCCACGGAATTGGCAATCGCTCGAGATTTCGAGACCCAGTATTCCGATACTAGGCGCGGCTTTAAGAGAAGTGTTCTCGAAGAGCGGTGATACGACAAATGGGGTTTTTTTAGTGGTCTTCTGGGGGTTAAATTGGACAAGGTTCAATTTACCCCATTCCGCGACCTTCTCGAGAGAGGACTCGATAGAAGACACAAGTTTCTCCCGGCACTGGTCGACGATTTCCCGAGAGAGACCTGCATGGCCCGTGTATACGGCATCACCAGTGCTGTCATCTGCATAGCAATGCATGTTGGAGGTGTCCAACATATCATTGATATGCAGAAGAAACAGCGTAGGAGATAGCACACAGCCTTGGGGCACTCCAGCATTCACGGGCTTCGGGTTCGAGCAATATCCGTCGACAACGACCTGTATGCTACGCCCAGTGAGGAAGCTGGAGGTCCACTTGCACAAGCTCTCGGGAAGCCCAAATGATGGAAGTTTTGAGAGGAGCGCCTTGTGCCATACACGATCAAAGGCCTTCGCTATATCCAGGCTAACTGCCAGGCCTTCCCCCTTGCTTTCAATAGCCGCCGCCCATCTATGTGTTAGGTATACCAGAAGATCACCTGCCCACCGTCCATGGCGAAAGCCGTACTGTCGGTCGTTGATCAACTGGTGACCCTCTAGGTATACTAAAAGCTGGTGGCTAATTATGCTCTCCATGATTTTGGAGAGCAGGGAGGTGATAGCAATAGGCCTGTAGTTCGCCGGATCCGAACTGTCTCCTTTTTTTTGGATCGGATGGACAAGGGCTGACTTCCATGAGTCAGGGACTACGCCTTTGGAATAAGAGTGCCGGAATAAACGCGTTAGCACCGGCGTCAACTCAGGGGCACACGTTCTAAGCACGATTGGAGAAATGCCATCCGGCCCGCTCGACTTCCTGACGTCCAACGAAAACAGAGCTCGCCTTACAGTTTTCTGTCTGAACTGTACTTCAGGCATAGAGCTCTGACACCGCGGGATTGTCGGCGGTGTTTTTCCGTTGTCGTCAAGAGTCGAGTTGGAGGCGAAAAGAGCGCACAGGAGCTCGGCTTTCTCTTTTGCCGTATGGGCCAGGGTGTCATTCCTCATGTGCAACGGCGGCAAGGACGGCTGGTTGAAGTTACCAAGAGCAGCTTTCGACAACGACCAGAACTTGCGTGTTCCGGTCGGGTAACTGGAAAGCTGCTCGCCGATTTTGACGACGTGCTTAGACTTCGCACGGGCGATTTGCCGCTTAAAAAATCTGGAGGCACGGTTATATTTCCTCTTAAGAACTTTGCAGTTCGGATCCTTTGTGCCCAGCGCCGCAACCGCCTGTTTTTTGCAGTCAGATGCTGCTTTAACTGACGCATCGAACCAGGGCTGTGATCTGCCACCGATCGGTACTACAGAGCTTGGTATAAAAATATCCATGCCCTGCAGTATCACATCGCCTACTGCAATGGCGCAGGCACTAGGATCATCCGAAGGGAAACAAACCTTGCCCCAAGGGTAGGATGCAAAAAAGGAACGCATCCTATCCCAATCTGCTGACTTGTAGTGCCAAACGCGGCGGGTCGCTGGTGGTCTGCGACGTTGGCGTCGGATAGGCACTACACTCCTGACCAGGCAATGGTCGGACGTTCCGAGAGGGGCGTCGACAAAGACGTGGTAACCATCGGGATGTGTAGTCAGCAGAAGATCTAATAAGGACGGCATGTGGCTATCCACATCCGGGAGCCGCGTTGGCGACTCAACCAATTGGGACAGACCATACGCCAATGCAAAATTATGCACAGATCGCCCTGCGTAGTTTGTGGTACGTGATCCAAGCCATCCGGCATTGTGCCCGTTGAAATCACCCAAGACCACGATTACAGCGGAGGGGATCTGTGCAAGCACGACGTCAATTGCTGCTTGAACGCAGCCCATGAGATGATCGGTTTCTGCGTTACCACTATGGGACCTGTAGACACACGCATAGATACGGACGCGGTCGTCTAAATCTACGCGGAGCCAGAGAGTAGACAGGTCCCTACCCTCAAAATTGCCGAGACGGCGACAGCAGATATCCTCCCTAACGTACACACATACCCCGGCATGAGGCAAAAAGTTGTGGTCAATTTTGTACCCGGGGTACGTTAAATATGACGTATCGCTAGGTCGAGATATCTGCGTCTCCGTAAGGAAACACAAGGCCGGCTGCGCCGTCTCAAGGTGGTGGTGGACGGCGATTAAATTGGAGTGAATTCCCCTGATATTGCAAAAGTCCACGTTGAGCGTGGAGCGGGGTGCCGTGGTGTTACTGCCTCGTTTGTCCTCGGTCATGCGCGGTTCTGTGCCCACCCCAGAATACGAAGGGCGGCCCGAGCGAGAGTGCTCGGGGAGGGATTCTCCGGCTCTGGTAGAGCTGGTAACACTCCTATTTTTTTTTTTCATTCCCTTCATGCTCAAAGAGTTTTAACAGACAGCCACATTCTTTTTGCTCGATGCGTGGCATGTGTATGAATTTCAAAAAAATAACATTTTGGTTTACGCTCGTTCCACACCACCAGAACGTCGCGCGCCGTAAAAAAAAAGTAGGTTATTCGAATCCCCGCCATTTTTCTTCGATATTTTTATTGTTTTGTTTACAAAAAATGAGCGAAAATACCTTACATACTAGTCTCATACCAAAAACCTCACAACTCATACTGAGTCTGTCGGCAAAAACTTTACATCCACAATGATATCAACCGTTAAGTAAAGAAACAAAAACAACAATGCAAGTGAACTGGTGAAAGTTTACGTGCAAAATGTAGAATCAATAGACTGGTCAGCTTGGTTTCATGGTGGTTGAGATTTACGTAATAATGTTGCTATATCTACTTTAAATTAAACTTAACTACTATCGAAACTCGACAGCAACTAGATTGACTGTTTTTTTAACCGACATCGAAAAAGAGGAGGTTCTCAATTCAATTGGTATTTTTTATGTATGTACACCGATTACGCTGAGATTTATTATCCTATTTTCGTGATTTTTCTTTAGTTTGATGCCAAGCCAAATGTAATAACAGGTACCTACACTCGCCACGCGTAAAACCGCGCTTAAACCCTATCAATAGGTAGTACATAATAATTATAGCATTTTATTAATATTAAAGGTATAAGATTTGCATAAGAGGTGTATTAAATTAAATGAGTTTTTGAAGTCCGCTTTTTCAAACGAAGTTTTTTTTAGGTATCAAAGCGGAGTCAAAACCGCAAGCCATGTTCGTCAGCTTAATAGCTCACGAACATGGCTTGCGGTTTTAGTTAGTTAGTTACTTGCGGCGCTAGTTAATACTAGTTAAACCAAAATTGTTATTTAATGTTGAAAGAACTGCAAGAAAAACAACCGATGAAAAATACTGATCATTAGATCGTGAATTAAAAAAATAAGTACTAAAATTATGTTTAAATAACTTTTATGTAAAGTTCCGCTCCGATAAGAAACATCAAATTATTATAAAAGAATTTGATGTTTCTTTGATTGTAAACTCTTGATTAAAATACTATTACTATTAATCATACAGTCCTCTTTTTATGTAATGAGCCCTTTCAAAAGTTACATATTTTAAGCCAAGACTGTTATTATTAGCCTCTAATTGGACAGTTTATCATTAGTAAATATCACATTTTCTTCATTTCAAATCCACTCCAAAGGCAAAGGCCTCCTCCAATCTTCTCCATTTCTGCCTCTCTATGGCTACTCTACCCCAAGTTGTTCCTGCCACCTGTCTTATATCGCCATCCCATCTACTCTGTGGTCTGTAATTCCTGGGGTACCACTGGGTAACTAATGTACTTCATTTTTCTGTTTCTCCAATCATATGCCTGCCGATTTCTACTTTTCTAATCTTATGTTCCGGCTTTTATCATGAATTGTCTTAAATCTGATGCTGCTTTATGTATTCTTTTGATCCTTATCATACTTCTTTCTATGGCGAGCTGATATAGTGTCGCGTAGAAACGCTTCGACGTACATGACGAGAGTTTTCAATCTTCAAGGCTTAGAAAATTTCGACAGCTCCGACAACAATACTCGTAGCTTTGCAGTATTTACTTCAGACGCTGTAGACCCGGGTTCGATACACCTACCAGTGTTTGGAATGTTTTTGGGTTTTGTAAGGTTAGTGGAAATTTCTAGTAAGTTCTAGTTCAGACTCGAGAGTGTAAATAAAGGAAGAGAAGGAAGAAAAGAAGAAGTAGGCAAAAGTGATCCAGGAGAACAAGAAGAAGATGAAAATAAAGAGAACTAGTGGTACCGCCGCCGACAAGAGGAACAGCTGTAGACCGCCGAGGGTCAAGTTCAGAAAAGTGAACGCAAATAAAGACTCTTTTCTATAAGTGGAGTATTATTACCAATCCCTGACCCACTCTCGTGTCATAGTTTATTCATTATGTTTTTGTTTGAGTCCGGCATGTATTGAATACTTTGCTTTTAGTTGAAATGTGTAAACTTTTTTTCTTCATTTTCTCTTTCAGCGAAGCCAAGCAGTACTGATCAAATGTATTATAAAGACTATGACGTAGTATCTGTTAGAAAGGTTAATATCCTTTATATTACTTTCAAAATACACAAAACGTTAATCCTTGATTCCACTTAGGTTTTGAAAAGGAAAAAACTTACTACTATAAAGACAACTGATGCTAAAAAGATAATATACAATCTAACCATGTATACAACCTTATAAACGAAAAACAAGAAAATTCTATGATAAACAAAGTCGAATATAAACGAAGTATTTTTATGGGAAAGAGAGCGTTCTTCTGGCACAAGGGTTCCTCACTTTATACAACACCAATTTTGCTACTACCGTAAATATTCATTTAAATTTTCAATAGTTTAGAGTCAAGTTGAAGCTGCACAATTTTTTTTGCAAACGTTATTGCATCAAACACATCAAGTTAGAGAGCATGTAGTAAGGGTCACTACAAACCGAAACATCCACATTTTTGCGAAATAAGTAAAACGTGAAATTCGAAGAGATGGATAAATGAAATTCAGAATTACGTTTATTTACGTGGCTGTAGATTGCTCAATTGTGATGCTTATTTTACACTCGACTTGCCCTCAGCTATGTGGAGTGAAATATTTAAAAATTTCATGTTCATTTAAATATAATATTTTCATCATAATATTTCAATACTATTTTAATATAGCAAGTAGTGGAGCTCCTTTATGAAGTCGTTTCATGAATTTTACTTTTATAAAGTTGTATTTAGTGTTCTCTTTTATATCTTTTGTGTGATATTACGTACCAATGATAACTGCATAGATAATTTATACGTCTAGTCACTTACGGTTAGAAAACCGATAAAAACAGACCAGGAATATTAGTTTAGTGTGTGTGACAAGCTATGTCTTACACTCGCAATTTGTATTACACTTTGTGTTAGTGTGCGTAAATTGCTCAAAATAGAGGTTAGTTCAAAAGTCTATTTTTTCGACGTTTTTACAGCTGTCATAGTCTATATGTCATAGTCGGCCGTTTCCAATAACCTATCTATCCTTAGTTTAACTTACTTGTGATAGACAAATCTATCCTTTAACGCTTACTCACATTTCAATTACCAATCGACAGATAGCGTTAGACTAATAATAAAACTATATTGGACATAACTTTGGATAGATAAAATCTTGTGAATAAACAATGATAGCAATGTATCCTTAACTAGAGATTCGTTATTGAAAACAACCGTTAATGATCTAAGGATAACTTCTTATATTAAAGTGTATTATTTTATATGGAGTTAGAAATCAGATTTCTAAAGCTTAATTAATAACACGTTATCTATCTAGCTATAACTCTAGTGGCGTTATCAGATAATCAACAAAGATTAATATATATATTTATTGATTAAGTCCGAAATTTTAAGAAAGTGCTAAACACATCAATGGAACAGATATCAATAACAACCGATCCTTTTCAATCATAATAATGATGAAAATGTAACTTTATAGATCAAATAACAGTTTGTAGAACTGCCAGCAGCTTGTTCACGTGCCAGTAAAGTTAATGGAAACCAAACCCAAACCAATTAGTGAGAAAACGCGGTTTCCGATCCCGCCTTGCTCACCTCACTTTGTTCAAATCGCTTTTGTACAGTCATTATTGACTTATCCCTATTATTAATCACATTTGTTACTGTTTAGGACCGTTATCATTAAATCGCAATCTTTGCTGTTTTACTAAAGCTTGAAAGGCTCGCATTAATTACCTTTCTAAACAATAAATTAGGTTTATAGCCAATTAACGGCCTGGCCACGGGGATGTGCAGTGCGAACGGCGAAGAAGTGGGAGAGGCTTCTATACGCGGGTCTACGTGCAGTCACGTTCGAGAGCGATGTCTTCATCAACGTTATCTCGATATTGCTTAGAAAATAATATTTTTTTGGTTCAAAACGTAATATTTGGAAGAAATTGTGTAATACATTATTTGAATAGGAATCGGGGTATAGATTTCGCCGGTCTCTTTGTCATTCGTCGCAGCGCGTGGCCTAATCTGTACATTCCGATACATTTTTACTAGTCGATAGACGATTCGCCGTTCGCGAAAATATTTGCTATAGCGACTGTCCCGTGGCCAGGCCGTAATTCCCTAAAGTAGCGCAAGATTTGAATTTGGCATCATTTTTGCTGTAAAGTGTTAAAAATATCATTAAAATAACACATTACCTGAAAGTTTATATACATAAAGGATGCACGTTTTATAGTTCTTTTGAACGCTTTAAATGAAATTTGTCAAATGCGAATAGATAATTCAAAAACTTTTGACATTAATTAGGCGATGCTAAATTCACCAGTATTCCAAAAACAACCTGTTCAAATAAAAAAAATGGAAAACAATGAGTGATAGTGATGGTAAAGTTCATGAACATTCCACACAAGAATTTGGCGTCGTGGACGCGAATCTAAAGAGAATACTTTTTTTAATATTAGAGTGGGCAAATGGGCAAGAGGCTCACGAGATGGGGAGAGGTGAGGCAACCGCCCATGGACATCCGCAACAACAGGTGTGAAGAAATGCGTTGCCGGCCTTTAAGGTGGGAGTATGATTTTTTCTTGAAGGTCCCTACGTTCTTAAAAACCGCAGCCGGTAATTGATTCCACAAAGTGGCTGTACGAGGCAAGAAATTTCTTTCAAAACGCGCGGTTGTGGAATGCCAGACGTCAGTGTGTTGCGGGTGGTACTTTGCACGTAATGTCCGGTGGTAGAATTCAGCGGCTAGAAACAACCGGAACAGCTCCTCTGAGCACTCCCGTGATAAATGCGGCAGAAGATGCAGAGACAACCCACACCTCTACGCAATGCCAAAGAATCAAGCCGATCAGAGATAACTTGATCGCCAATGATTCGAGCCGCTCTTGGTTGTATGCGGTCAAATGGAAGAAGCTTGTACTGGAGAGCACCCACCCAGAGGTAAGAACAGTACTACTACTTCGAGGACGAATTTGCACCTTATATAGTTGCAGGTGGTGGCTTATAGTAAAGTACAGTCTTGCCTTACTGAATACAGCGAGATTTTTAAAGGCCAGTTTGGCATTCTCTTCCAAGTGACCAAGGAACTGAACTAACTGGAGATCTGTATCTCGCTATTTACAAAGTTTAAAACACAACTAGAGCCTATGATCGTGCACAGCAAGTACTTTGAATAGATCGTTGAATAAAATCATAATGGGTTTTCTACAATATGGGTTGAGGGTAACAAATGCATCCTCATTTGAGGATTATATTTATAACTGTTATTATAGGCATGGACTTTGGGCTGAAGCCTGCATGTATAATATTTTTTTGGAACTGAAGCCGGTCTTTAGTTTTATGTTTTTCGATTTCACATTATAGATACAAATTGAAATGAAGATTATAGTTTAAATAATAACCTATATCACAGCCTAATAAGAGACGCTCGTAAACTATTTAACACCGTTAGTAATAGAAGCAATTATCATCAAAATTACATCGTGCTAATAGTTATGATCATAGTTATCAGTATTAGCGTGTTATACATCGTTTAATAGTTCCAATGATAATCTACAGATACACTTACCAACTTAATTGGTAGGCCATCAATATTTGAATCATGTCTCTGCAGATAATTTACTCGTAGTATGAGTTATAAGTGTTTTACTCAAAGTCTACAAATACGTGTATTTTAGTTTAATATACCTCAATAAACTATCATATTTAAATTGTATATATCATCTGAAATCAATTTATGGAAGGTAGGGTCCCGGCGTCTTTTTGCCGTGAAGGAGTAAAATAGCCTGAGTTTTGTGAAATAAGCTGGAAGAAGAAGCGCCTCCAAACCCATGTAGAACGAAGATTTATTTTTCTACAAAAACATTGAATCTTCGTATATATTTTCAAAGGAAATGAAGGTCAAATGAGCATACGGGTCAACTGATTGTAAGTGATCACCTCAGCTCATACTCAATCAAATCAAATCAAAACAATTTATTGAAAGTAGGTATATACAATACACTTTTCCACGTCATAAATACAATAGAATAATTTAATACATTATCGTAAAAATATAAATGTAACAATAATAACAATAAAAAATATAAATGTCATCGATGGTATTTTACATAATATAATACCTGTTACCTATCATCTTTTTATTTTTTTTTGTCACTAAATTACAATTAGTGTTCCAAATAATTTTGCCATTTAAATATTCTTCTATATTATAATACGCATTTTGTGATAGTATGCGCTTAATAACAAACTTAAACTTATTTTCTCTCTGTTACTCTCTAATAACAAGAGACGAATCACAAGAGCGTTGCCGATCTTATAAAGCGTCGAATAATTCGAAAACAGAATGGTACGTGGCGGGTGAGGATCGAACCGTAAAATGTAAAAATCTTAGTATATATAAATCCAGTGTCCTGATGTTTGTTTCAAAATCACTTTATTCATGTAGGTCACGGAACTGACACTTATGAATGTCAAAAAAAATATTTATTTCTTATTGAATCTACTGCTACATCGTAAAGGGTTGAGGTAATGAGAAGAAGTAGCAAGAAACTCATTGCCACTCTTTTAAATGAAGATTTACATTACCATCGTTTTACAAAACATTTCAATTACAATATAATATGTAAAGTAATACAACAAACCAGTTGTCAGCGAACTCCTAAACTAACGGATTTTAATGGGGATTACTTGATGGAGTGCAGTTTAGTCCAACTTGAGAGATGGATAGTTTTATTTCGATTTGGGACTAATAATTTCCAATATTTATTTTGTACTAGCTGACCCAGCAAACGTTGTATTACCATATAAAGTAATAAGAAAAAATCAATAATTAAATTAAATTTGCTTTTTACCTCCTGAAAAAGTTAGAAAGATATAAAGATTCTAATTAGTTATTCATTTTAAACAATTCTTTCAATTTGATTTCTGAACGACAGGGGATACATCAAAGGAAAAACAAATTTGTTGTGTTTATTTAATTTAGCAGCATTTTCCTATTTATTCACCTTTTAAACCTTCTCTGGACTTCCACAAATAATTCAAGACCTAAATTTGCCAAATCGGTCCAGCCGTTCTCGAGTTTTAGCGAGACTAACGAACAGCAATTCATTTTTATATATATAGATGGACATATTTTTCTATGAGAGAATTTATTGACGCACGGTTTGACAGTTCTGCAGTGAAACAATTTCATTATAACAACAGGGAGCATATTTTACGAAATAATTCTTGATGTTATGAAATATTATTGACAAATTCAAAAAAACAGTATTTAATTTTTTATGTACAGGACGTCTGTCGGGTCAGCTAGTATATTTAAAAAAAGTCAGTGATACCCCTATGCCTGTTCCTTAAACACAAGCGAAAATAGCTATTTTATTAATGATTAACAATGCGAAACCCCGGGGGTTTGACTATGTGAGAACTCAGCGACCCTTCACTATGAATCGTACGAACTACGTACAGAACCTTTGCCACATCAACACTAAAATTCCCCCTAGATGAAGGTTTATTAATTATTATGATAAAAAGTTAGTCATGAAATATTTTTGAAGCTATATCAATGTACAGTGAACCAGCCATTCTAAAACAACGGGAGTGCCGGAAGAAGTGAAAATTTTCTTGATTATTTTGAAATGGTTTGTGAATAATTTTGCACGAACTGCTTTATTTATCAGTATAAAAGTACTGGCATTTATGTGGTTAAATACAAAATTCATTTATTGCGATATCGTACACAAAAATGACAATCTATATTACATAAAAAATTTAACACTTCAGAACTATTACAATTATTTTACATTAAAAAGTTTATCTTTCAGAAAAATTTACTTTTATCCATAATTTCAACGACTGTCTTACGAATTTTCGACCAGGTCACGTCCTGAAGCGAGTTTAACATTTTATACCCATCCCAAGAAAAGTGCTCAACGCCGCTAAAGAAGTTTGCACTTCAAAAATCCACTTTTACAACGACTAATACATAACAATTACAGTTCCAATGATGTGTAAGATTGAATAGATGTGCCCGGTCCATGGTTAAAAAGTCGTTAATTTATTCAAACAAATGAAATTATTTGATACTAGTAAAATCAAAAATTACTTTGTGAAATTTGCACCTGCAGTCGTAATGAAATTGTTTCACAGCAGAACTGTCAAACCGTGCGTCAATAAATTCTCTCATAGAAATTATGTATGGACACATCAAAGGAAAAACAAATTTGTTGTTTTTATTTTATTTAGTAGCATTTTCCAATTTATTCACCTTTTAAACCTTCTCTGGACTTCCACGAATAATTCATGACCAAAATTAGCCAAATCAGTCCAGCCGTTCTCGAGTTTTAGTGAGACTAACGAACAGCAATTCATTTATATATATATTGAAACAATATTCTTATTCCCTAGATTCTGGTATACCCGAAAACACCACTCGTTTACATCCAGGCCGTCTTGCGGCGTGAGTCAGCGCATCCACAAGACATTGCTCTAATTTGTCGAAGCAATGAATTGATCGCGCGGTACCGCCCTTTCCCTGTCACCAGATATTCTCGCTCAATTTAGAATATTTATATTTAAAAATGGCCTGTTTGATGTTTTTCTTATTTTGGTATCCATTATCTGATCTGATCTTACTGCTGAGATGAGTTTATTATAGGAGATTAGTTAAGCATCGCAATTCTGTTGCAAGTAATAATTACACTTTTACTATGAAGATTTTTTTATATGAAAATAAGGGTCGACACGTTCAGGACTTTCAGTTGATGCTAATTGATACGCCATGCCTATCACAATGCAGTGCCGCTCAGGATTCTTGAAAATCACAAATATTCTGAGCGACAATTCAATTGCGCTCGTCACCTTCAGGCATAATACGTTAAGTCTCATTTGCGCAGTAATTTCACTAGCTACGGCGCCCTTCAGACCAAAACAAAATAATGTCTACATATTACTGCTTTACGGCAGAAATTTAGCCATAATCTAGCAGGCATCCTGTGCAAAAGAGCCTCTTACTGGTAAAATAACTGAGGCTTAATTTATGAGTAAATAAAGTAACATAAATTTGTACATATAGTACAGGAAGTAACTAGCGTTTAAATCATTCACTAAACGATAAATAAGTAATTGTAGATGATACCATATTGCATGTTGCAGCTTCACAGTTGCCAGATTTACATGAAATATTACCATTTAATAGTTTCTTGGCACCTGAATCAATGTTTTATGAGACGTAACATAAGACATCTTCCCGAGATATTGCCAAATGGGTCACTAGCTTTTCGGCTGATCAAAGCATCAATGTTCTGATCGACCTTAGATACTGTGACTTAAAAGTACTTGTCCCTCTTTTATAAAAAACTAAATGAAGTGTAAAACTTTTTGATGTATGTATGGCAATTTCATCCTCCTATTCCTTGGACGTATGTTGCTAGAGACAGAAGACGAAGGCGACATCGAAGTCTAGCAATTTTTCGATACTTTGGCATTACAGGTGATCTTCGCTATAATAATTAAACACAATTTGTAACAAGTATTTCCAATTCTTTAAACAGTTTTACTATTTTATTAAGGCTTTTAAGACACAAATTTAATAAAATAATATAATTTTGTAATAACAGAATTGACACACGTGTAAAGGTGTGCGAAGCTAATTATAAACTGTGCAAATCATTTTAAATTTCACAGTACAGAAATATGTATGTGGGAAGTACCCGCGTTATATGGGTGAATGCCCGTGTGGCTGAAATCGCAAGGGAGTGATTCCCGTAATATGAAAACACGTTATAAGAGTACCGCGTTATAGGGGCGATTACTGTATTGGTATACCTTGAATCGTAGAAGTAGGATCAGAATAAATAAAAATGAATGAAATGAAATACCCTACACCTAAAGTCTAGTGGGGAAAAATTTCATACAGTCTACCAAATCAAGGGTTTTTACTAACGAACCTAGGCGCTCTATTTTGTCACGGCCTTTGGAATCTGTTTTGTGATCCAATAAGCATTTTCATGACAACAGCGATAGCGGTTTCCTTTTAAATTAAAAAAGATCGCAACGTCATGCAAAATCATTTCGCACATCAGCGTTCACAAATTATATTACGACATGCGTAAGTAGCGAAAGTGGTTCCTGGGTTTTATTGATGTAAAGGCAAATGAGGCGCCTTTCTAACTCATGGGGAAATAACTTCCAAAGTATGTTTAAAGGAACAACATAGTATGCGTTTTCATTAGCCAATGCCGGTTAAATTATGGTTACCACAACGGCGCGTATGTCTGCCGTGAAGCAGTAATGTGTAAACATTACTGTGTTTAGGTCTGAAGGCCACCGTAGCTAGTGAAATTACTGGGCAAATGAGACTTGACATCCTATGTCTCAAGGTGACGAGTGCCGCTCGGACTTTTAGGTGTTTCAAGGATCCTGAGCAGCACTGCATTGTAATGGACAGGGCGTATCAATAACCATCAGCTGAACGAGTAGAACTACTCGTCTCGTCCCTTATTGTCATAAAAAACTACTAAGATCGAAGTAAAAAAACAAGTATTGTTACTCAATTTGTGTACGGTACAGTGGATTTATTTATTTCTTTTTTTCTTAAAATAATAAGTACAGATCCTAGTTATTTTCCTTTCACGTTTCAGATTACGGGTATGTAATCGGGCATTGTGCAAAAAGACACATCAAAATATATTCTAGATATCTATATTTTTAAAATGAATAATATTCGTTTTATGTTTGTGCTACCAAGGACTCCAACCAGCCCAGTACGTCCCAGAAAGATAGCAGCCTTTTCAGACTGCTGCAGGCAGCCGGGAGCAGTACTGGAGCACTCTGTAAGCACATGCAATAGCCTTTCTTCTACCTCCATGCATTCTCTGCATAAAGGACTGTCCGTCACATCTATGGTAAATAGATGCTTGTTTAAGGGATAGTGGCTGGTTATAACTGGGTCCCTTGGTAGTCTGTTCAAGTTGCGACTTAAGCGGTTCCTTCAGTTACTGTGCGCAGTGCCATGTTTTGATTTGGGCATGAGGTATGGGAAGCAGAGGTTTCGGTCTGTATACTACAGTCTCAGATCCCTTTTTTCTACAGCCTTCTATTTAATTTATCTTCTAGTTTTTTCTTGAATGACCAACATTCTACTTGATAGATCACGCATACGTTACTTCACGCACAGAGGAGATTTTTAGTCGGTAGGGGGCGTTTCGGAGTTCTCCATACGTAAATGTATTTTCCCACTCTCGAAAAAAAAATCAAGCATACAAGGTAGGGCTTTAAACAGGCTTTCGCTAAGCTTTGTGGATGCAAAATTCATCCTTTACTTTCTTTAACACAACACACTCATAAAATGTAACTCATTTTGTCAGTTGAACAACACAGCACTTTATATGACCCGAAACGTGAAAAGTTTAATAATATAACCTTACAAATGTCCAGGAAGGTTCATACAAACATAATGGCTAGTATGGCGAATAAAAACCAACGCGAAAGCAAATTACCGGGATTTGAAGCTCAGGGGAAAACGGGAACTATGCTCTATGCAGAATGGACGAACCGCGGGGATTATTTACAAGCAATCTCAGCTGTGGCGTGGACCTTAATTTAACTGTATAATATGAACAGGATTTTAATTTAAGTTGAAATGTAAAATCAATACTTATAAATCTGTCTTGGAGTGTCTGTTTGAAATATTGAAATAACCGTTTTTACTACATGTATATGAATATACGGTACATACACCATAATAACATTTTTTTTTACAATTTCTTTCTGTTTGTTCCGGCTAATCTCTGAAATAGCTGGACTGATTTTGACGGGACTTTTACTGGCAGGGATGTAATAAGGGGTAACTTATGCAATATATACGATGCCCGTGTATTACAAAGTGAGAATAAGGTATAAAATCTTTGGAAGAAAAATCTGGTTGCCAATGAATATTATTAAGATTTTAAAACATCATTTTTTATGCAAGATGGGGACAAACGAGCGTAAGGATCACCTCATGTTAATTGATCACTGCCGTCCACATTCTCTTGCAACACCAGAGGAATCACAGGAGCGTTACCGGCCTTTAAGGAAGGTGTATACGCTTTCTTTGCATGTGGAAACACAGCTCATTCCACAACTTGGTAGTACGTGGAAGAAAGTTCCTTGAAAACCGCACTGTAGTGGTGGATGGTGGTGATGATATTCAAATAATATTCAAGTAATAGTTTGAATACATTTAAAAAGTAGGATTGTTTGCATTTACTCGTAACGGTAAATAGGAAGAATTAATTTGTGCGGGGTTATAGGTAGTACAATTTGGATAGTTTTTTTTTTATGGAATAGGAGGACAAACGAGCGTATGGGTCACCTGGTGTTAAGTGATCACCGCCGCCCATATTCTCTTGCAATACCAGAGGAATCACAAGAGCGTTGCCGGCCTTTAAGGCAGGCGGGCTTTTTTTTAAGGTACACATGTCGTATCGTCCCGGAAAGACCGCACAAGAAAGCTCATTCCACAGCTTTGTAGTACGAGGGAGAAAGCTCCTTGAAAACCGCACTGTGGAGGACCGCCACACATCCGATGGTAGGGATGATATCCTAACTTGTAGCGTGTCGTGCGAAGGTGGAATTCGGCGGCAGGAATCAGGTTAAACAGCTCTTCGGAACACTCCCCGTGATAAATGCGGTAGAAGACACACAATGAAGCGTTGTCTCTACGCAACGCCAAGAGATCTAGCCATTCACAGAGCACTGAGTCCCCGACAATTCGAGCTGCTCTACGTTACACGTGGTCAAATGGATTGAGCAGATACTGGGGTACGCCAGACCAGAGATGATTAAGCAATACTCCATCTGTGGCCGGACCTGCGCTTTGATGGTCGGCGGTGATTTTCCGTTGTCGTCAAGAGTCGAGTTGGAGGCGAAAAGAGCGCACAGGAGCTCGGCTTTCTCTTTTGACGTATGGGCCAGGGTGTCATTCCTCATGTGCAACGGCGACATAGACGGCTGGTTGAAGTTACCAAGAACAGCTTTCGACAACGACCAGAACTTGCGTGTTCCGGTCGGGTAACTGGAAAGCTGCTCGCCGATTTTGACGACGTGCTTAGACTTCGCACGGGCGATTTGCCGCTTAAAAAATCTGAAGGCACGGTTATATTTCCTCTTAAGAACTTTGCAGTTCGGATCCTTTGTGCCTAGCGCCGCAACCCAAGTTCGATACGCCTGTTTTTTGCAGTCAGGTGCTGCTTTAACTGACGCATCGAACCAGGGCTGTGATCTGCCACCGATCGGTACTACAGAGCTTGGTATAAAAATATCCATGCCCTGCAGTATCACATCGGCTACTGCAACGGCGCGGCGCAGGCAATAGTTAAGTTAAGTTAATAGTTAAGCATAAAATGCCCCACTGTATACTTCAATTACGTAGGTTCTAAATAATCAATACGAGAAACTTTTTAAGAAATAAAAAATTTAAATGTTGCCTCTCAATATACTAGAAACTGTGATAATGATAATGTAAACACCAGAAACAATCGAACTTGTTATGCCGACGACTCGTCAGGTCGAGTTAGTAAGTCTTTTGTACATATTTTACAACTTAATCTAAGAAAATGTACTAAGAAAATATAATACGTAAGTCACAATAAAAGGTTTGCGTAATTTAAAAAACAACATGTTATAACCAAAATATAAGGTTTATTGCTTTTCAATATACTCTCCTTTACATTTTAAACTTTTTTTTCATGCGATCGAACCATTTTTTAAAACCGGAGGACCACAGATCTGAAGGCATGTTTTCTACGTGCTGATTGAATGCTATTACTGCCTCTTCGAAATTGGTAAAAGTGAAACCTCTCATCAAAACTTTGATTTTGGGGAAAATACAGAAATCACAGGGTCTAGCTAGAACGGGGCCATGTGAAGGATGGGTTATGAGTTGTATTTTTTCGGAAGCTAAAAATGACTTAGTTTTGTTGACCATGTATGAAGAAGCGTTGTTATGATGTAGGAGAACGCGGCTTTTTGGTCGCCTTTCGCGAACTTTTTTTGACACCCTGGGTAAACAAATGGTGAAATACCACTCGGCATTAACACTCTTTTGATTTTCAAGTGGAATTGTGCAGATGCAGGGACCTGTATTTTTTACCAACGTTTCTCGCCTGCCTCACTTTTGTTGGCCTGTTCTCATTTTCATACACCAATTCTCAAGATTGCTGTTTTTTTTCGGGTTCAATAAAAATAATTCATGTTTCGTCTCCCGTGACAATGTCATGTACAATGTCAATTACACAAATTAATTTTATAAACAAAATTTATGAACGATTCAGACTCAAACCCGCGACCTCTCGCGTTCCATGCGAGTGCTCTTCCACTGAGTCAACCATTCCAGTGACATATGGTGGTCGCAGTTTCAAATCCCGCATCGTTAATAAATTTTGCAACAGGTTGAAAACTTTCGTCTTCAGACACTGCAGTATTTGGGGCGAGAAGATTTTTACCGAGCTATAATATTTATCAATTATATCTAATATTGTCTTAATTTTATTAGTTTAGCGTCATTTCTAAGTAGGTACGGTATTGAAAGCAGAATAAATATTATGGAGTTATTTTTGTTTTGTGTGGACTTCTTATATGTACGCGCACACGGACAGAAAACGATTTTTTACTTATCCTTCCCACAAGCACACAGCCGGTCCGAAGTTCCAGTCTCCTTAGGAGACGCCCCGCGACTGTTGTTGCGTAGTCTTTGCGGCCTCCACGGCCCACGTCCTATGTCGCTATAAAAGCCTTCAGGTCTAACAGCATAGAGGAGGTTTTTAGTCGGTATGGGGTGTTCGCTTGCGCGGACACTCGAGTCCGATATAATACGCCCCGTCCCGGGGCGTAAATACGTAACTGTATTTTCGCTCAGGATTTTCGAACAAGCCAAAAATTCTGAGCGGCACTACAATTGCGCTCGTCACCTTGAGACTGATGTTACGTCTCATTTGCCCAATAATTTCACTAGCTACGGCGACCTTCAGACCGTAATGTTTACACAGTACTGCTTCACGGCAGAAATAGGCGCCGTTGTGGTACCCATAATCTAGCCGGCATCCTGTGCAAAGGAGCCTCCTACTGGTACTTAAAAGTAAAGTAAAAATTCTTTATAAGTTGTTACAAAACATTTTATCGATTATTTTTATTCAATTAAAAACTCATCAAAGTGTTGCTGAAGTTACTTATCATGAGCTACTTAAACAATTATCTCATCGTAATAGACTCACAAAAGCTTCACGGCTGAGTGAGCTTTCAAAGTTTAAATTGTATTTTTATTACCAATAGTCAGGATCAAATAGATTGGAATTTTAAATAATTTAAGGGGCTTCTATTAACCTTCCGATTTTAATTTAGTTAGCATTTAAGTGTTTATTTATACTTTACACAAATTTGAAAACATAATTTATGAACGATGCGGGACACGTACCCGCATCGTTGTGGGTATATATAGTCGCCATCTCGCGTGTTATTAATTTGTGTTCTGCAATATAAAAAAAAAAACTTAGGAAAGATGTAATATACACAAAAAAGTATAAAAATAACTATGTATTTTTATACAATTTTTATAAAATACACAATTTTTTTACTATACTTACTTTTACTATATATTATACTTTTTAGAGCATTTAATGTCTTATAATGTAACAAACATAAAAAGCCGACCAATTGAGAATCTCCTCCTTTTTTGAAGTCGGTTAAAATTATGCCATTACTTGATTCATCTATACTAATATTATAAAGAGGAAAGATTTGATTGTTTGTTTGTTTGCATTGAATAGGCTCCGCAACTACTGAACCGATTTGAATAATTATTTCACTGTTGGGAAGCTACATTATCCCAGAGTGTTATAGGCTATATCACATTTAAAACAAATTAGGGATCCCAACTAAAATACCAGTTATGTAACCCAAGGTGTAAAAATACGTACGCGAAAGACGTCGCGGGCCATCAGCTAGTATATTAGCTTATAGCATAACATTACATTTAGAGTACCCCGTAGATGTGAGCGTAAATGTGTTAGTAAACCGTTATTTAGCATTCCGCATAGCAGGACCGTTTATGTTAAGAATTGTTTTATCAGAAGAGTGTGTAATTATATGAATACCGAACTTTGCCACTTAGACCTTTTCATGTTTAAGTCATTAGCTTCATTTAAAAATGCTGTAACCATACATTTAAAAACTTGTAACCAAATTTAGAATTATATTGTTTGTTGTAACTTACTAATTTTCATATCTGTATTGGCTGTTTTAAAAATTAGGGAACTTTAGGTCTAGATTTAATATCCTGTTTATGTAATCAATTTATGAATGTGACCGTTTGTTTCTGTTAAATAAATAAATAAATATATTATATAACGTATTTCTATAACGTATTGCTGTCATCTGGATGAATACTGATCCTGCTCACATCCACCGGACCTAATATTATTCCCTCACAGCTTCAAGGACAATGAAAATTCAAGAAATTTCAATTCAAATATTTCGATCGCTAACTTGTAGCCGATGGCTTATTGTTACGAGCACTGACAGCGCTTAAACAAAACCCCACTGTATTGTCATATGTTGTGGACATAAAATCGTTTGTCACTAATAAACGATAGAAGTGAAGCACGCCAATATGGCGCGATTCAGTTTCAGCATCCGATACAACTGGGCTGTTACATTAGCGACTCACAAAATGTATATGTACGTAATAAAAGTATTGGTTGATCGTCGATACATTCTAGCATATGCCATCGACTGGTTTCACATTTTGCTCTCATTGCTGCAACCGCAATAGCTACTCAAAACGACAACGATGGCTTCTCGCCTTTGTTTCTTGCTGTTTTTTTATGGACAAGTGTATAATTTGGATTATCTATCTACATTGTAAAAAATGTAATGCTGGTTAGGTACTGAAGCATACACATAATTATATAAGTTACCTGTTTGTTATTCATAATAATTAAGTATATATTAATTAAGTATTAGTAATTTTAAATTCCTGTAAATAGTTTTTGTAATACAGGCGATATCTGTTATAAAACGTGTTACTACTGTTATTACTTGTATTTCTAGGTTTTTTATATACACTGGAAACATACAACTGTAATAATTATGATAATAAAGAAATTTCAAATCAAATCAATCAATAGCAATTGAATCAATTTTTTTTACAAATTTATTGATTAAATAATTAAAACTTTTTGGAGACGTTATACTTTATTAAGATGCCTTTACTCACTATTAGTTTTGGACTATTCGGAGATCCTTCATCAGGGTGAGTGTAATAGGTTCGCGATAACTCCTCTCTCATACTGCGGATTTGTGCTCGTAGTGCGTGGCTGGACAGGGTGCGGTTCGCGGGTTGCGCCGTTGTTGATGACGAGCATAGTATCACTGACACAACTATGTCACGATGTTAAGTCAATAGTTTCAGTTATCACGAACCCACTACACCCACGTTTATGACGGACCTACGAATGGTCCGAATCATAGTCGGTACCCACACCAATAAATCGTGTGTTGAGCCATGTTAATAAATAAGATTTACTGATTCAGTGAAAAAATAATAGTCTCGAGATTATGAGCCAATATTTGACACACTTCATAAATGCGAACGGTATCTTACTACGCTACCTTCTTTAACAATACCTCACAGTATCGGAGATTATTGTCAGCAAAATAAAATCTAATAACCCAATTATAAACACGAAAACACAAATACAATGTATCGGAGATTATTGTCAGCAAAATAAAATCTAATAACCCAATTATAAACACGAAAACACAAATACAATATTTTTTCCTTAATATTGCCAAAGTTATAGATTGTTTTGAGGATAACCAAATTTATTTATCAAAGATACAATGTAACATTACAGATTAAATCTAAAGCGTTACAAAGTTATTATTCTAAAGAAAAAACGAACAATGAAAATTATAAACTAGTTATTTTATTTTATAGAGCTTACAGGCATCAAACTCTCAAACCTTTTTTACATTCTTTGACCAAACATTCCATCGAGCTGGCAAATAGATCACACTGTGGTGCTACCTCAAGTACAGAGTTTAGAAAACAGATGGCTCATATTACAGGCGTGTGCTTATGTGCTTGAGTACGTGCAGGTGGCTGCGCTAACCTAACCTAACCGTCGCCGGGTGCGTACGTACGAGGTCGGTACAAAGAAACGCAACAAACGTTGTAATAAGTATATGCAGTCCACCCTGCCCCGAATTATTTTGAGAACAAACTTAGTAAGAGCTACGTACCTACATAACTGCAGTGAAACAAAGCTCAGATGTCCTTGTAAAAAGAGTGTTGGGTACATAAATGGATAGTATCCATATTGCCTCTTATACAAATGTCTAAGGAATTGTTTTTGGACTTGTTCGATCATTAAAGTATATTTGCTCTCATGTGGGTTCCAAACAACTGAGTTGCACTCGAGAATACTACGGACTAACGCCGTATAAAGGATACGAAGTGCTTGGTTCTATTGGTTCTATTGAAAAATTATCATGCGGTTAAAGTCTAGTTCTCTCTTATATTGACCATAAGATCATCGGTTTTAAAATAGCTCTGATGAAGTCAGAATCGTTCGATAAAAACACACTTGACAAAAAGCTAGATCAAACTAGCTTGTCTAAGTAATGACGAAGACTTGCTGAAAGAACAATTTTTCGTCATTGAACATATCTTGATACACCTATGGCGATGTTGTAACACACCACCAAACCATTACTGAAGCTGGTCTATGCGCATGTTCCGATCTGCTGACTAATTGAGAAGCTTCTACAGAGCTGTAATGATAAACTTGGTCATTCTGCTCTTAATTTATACTTGCAAAAGTAAAAATTAATAAATTTAATTTGTATTAAAATTTATGTAGGATGTGAGATTCGAACCCGCACCTCTCATGTTACTTCCCAGCGCTCTTCCAACTAAGACAACAAAATAACGAATGTCGGAAACGTCAGAAAATTTTAGGAACCAACTTTACTCTGTTACTTTTGTGTTACAGTGATGCGCACGCATCTTATAATTTCACTCTCATCATGTTTTCATAACGCGCCTAAAGAAGTATAACTTTAAAAAAATTATTTTCTTCACACTCTGTCAAAGCAACAATTGTAGCTGTCTATATAAGATATACCCCGCTGACAGACAGATGTACAACGGAGACTGGACTTCCCATTGGTCCACCTTCCGGCATGGAACCCTATAAATGAAATTTTAAAAGTAAATTACTTATAAAAATAAAAATCAATTTAACACGTCACTTGTAAGAGATGATAATCCCACGTGACAGAATCCTAATAAAAATGCCCTCGCTTATGATTTTGATGATTCCGATAATCGATCGACTCCAAGTTAGACATGCCTAGACGCCTCCGTTAACAAATTACATCAACGAACAGTTCTACTGTAAAACGAGGATCGGACCCCTGTCGCAACAAATGGATGTAAACTAATGGAATCCTCACCTTCAAAATATTATAGTTTCAAATAAATTCGAACAACTATCAACCCTATGTCTAAATTTACAGATGCGATTATCGCATCATTGATGTATTGTTAACGGGTCCGATCTAACCCTTCCTGTTCCCTTGTCAACGCCTAACAACAAAATAGATATATTTAGATTTTCACACTGAGATAAATGATTAAACTGGAAAATTGGGGATTGGTTAAAGTCTTTCCGTAGCAGCATGTCATCGACAAAATATGAAACATTTTATTTCGCGTCATCACTAAATAACAGAAAGTATATTGTTTACAAATATACTAAGCACTACAGATCGTACAGTAAGGGTAAACCACTTTTAAAGCCGACATATAATAATAATAATAATAATAAATTGTTTATTTCTTTAACAAAAAGTACTTAAAAACTAGGGGCAGGTGTCTCCCGTTAAGCTTATCGCCTGTGTTGGGAGTCACCGCTCTTTAACCTTTATTTATAACAAACAAAATTACATTATACTTAAGAGTTATTCATACATGTAAAAGTTAACTAATAAAAATATAATTTTGACCTTTTTTTTTACAATGCAAATTACACAAATGAAATAATATGTGCTTTAAAACTATTTATGAAAGTTCTACCATTATACGTTACGTTACTACTATATATAAAACAGACATGATCAGGGAAGGGGGAAAGAAGGGAAATGAGTGTTTAGTGTGCAAGTGTGTGTGTGTGTGTGTGCGTGTTGCGCGCGTGTGTGTGTATTTATATATATATACTTGTAGCATACACAACCAGCTACTCAGCAACTGTTCTACCAAGTCATAGGATTTGGGTTCTAACCAGTTAGATGTAAGTTTTTTACAATCAAAAACACCAAAGCAGTAGATGTTATTTACACAAAAAAGTATAAAAAAAATATATAGTATAAAAAATTGTGTACACAATTTTTTACTATACTTACTTTTACTATATATTATACTTTTTAGTGCATATAATGTCTTAAAAAGTAACAAACATAAAAAACCGACCAATTCAGAATGTCCTCCTTTTTTGAAGTCGGTTAGAAATAAAAAGATTTATCAGCTTATTGTCACTCTTACTGTGCTTTTACTTGATTCATCTATACTATAATATTATAAAGAGGAAAGATTTGATTGTTTGTTTGTTTGCATTGAATGGGCTGCGCAACTACTGAACCGGTTTGAATAATTATTTCACTGTTGGGAAGCTACATTATCCCCGAGTGTTATAGGCTATATCACATTTATGTTAAGACCGTTGTATGACCGTTTATGTTAAGAATTGTTTTATCAGAAGAGTGTGTAATTATATGAATACCGAACTTTGCCACTTAGACCTTTTCATGTTTAAGTCATTAGCTTCATTTAAAAATGCTGTAACCATACATTTAAAAACTTGTAACCAAATTTAGAATTATATTGTTTGTTGTAACTTACTAATTTTCATATCTGTATTGGCTGTTTTAAAAATTAGGGAACTTTAGGTCTAGATTTAATATCCTGTTTATGTAATCAATTTATGAATGTGACCAATGTTATATTGTTTACAAATATACTAAGCACTACAGATCGTACAGTAAGGGTAAACCACTTTTAAAGCCGATATTCATAAGAAAAATGATGACGAAAAAAATATCGGGTTGCACTCCGAGAGTGCCGGCAGAAGTGAAAAATTTAACATTAGTGTTGTTGCTGGAATTGTTAGCAAATAATATCGCAGGAATTGCTTCATTTATCAGTACAAAAACACTAGCATTTATATGGTTAAATACAATATTCATTTATTGCGCTATCTTACACAGAAATGGCAACTTATATTGCATAAAGAAATGAACACTCTATTGCAATTATTTTATATTTAAAAGTTTGTCTCTCAGATCAAACAAATCTCATCAATAATTACAACAACTGTCTTACGAATTTTCTATCAGGTCACGTGTCCTGACGCGAGTTTAACATTTTAAATCCATCCCAAACTAGGTGTAAAACGCCGCTAAAGAAATTTAGTTTCAAAAATATCTAATGAACAACACAATGATGAAGTCTAGCTTATATCAGCAAATCACATGATTCTTATCACAATGCGAGACCAGATAAATGTTTATTAGCTCGCTAAATGCTTTTTTAGATTGGTTTTTTAGGGGGGACAAAAGAGCATAAAAATTACAAACGGTCCGATACTTTAAAAGCCACCAACGAATCTCTCGAAGTGGTGTTGCCGAAGCTGCTCTACCAATGGGGGGATCCTTTGCACAGGATGCTGGCTAGATTATGGGTACCACAACGGCACCTATTTCTGATTATTTGTACTCCGTGATGTGCAGGGGAATCGTGCATTTGGTAGGTATCAGGTAAAACAGCTCTTCGGAACAATCCCGAGATAAATGTCTGACACACAGCGAAGCGACGTCGACGTGTATTCCGAATTGAATTAAATTGAATAGGCGCTCGGCTTGTTGCTTAGAATTTTTGTCTAACTCTATTCATGACAACCAGTTTATTCTATTATTCCAGTAGATAGCGAGGCAATATAGGTAATTTTGTGCGTCTATATGACAATACTGTACAAAAATACTCCAAGAGTAGGTAATTTAATAAAGAATGTACTTTATCTGACTTTTTAATTGTAAAACGAAAATAGTCCCCGTTAAAATAATACAACTTAATGATAATGGAACTACAATGCTACAGATAGACCGACAACTAATAATTATTAAGCCAATATTAAACACAAGTTTATTGAATTCCCTTCCCCATCTCCGCTGCAGATTTATTTCACAGTGAGCGCTCTTGTGCATTTTATAAGCATTTCTAATTTTACGCGCTGTGGACGTCAAATTTAAAATGATAGAGCAGTGAGGGCTGCGATACATTTATTCAATACTAGTTTTTGCCGCGACTTCACCCGCATTAAGGCTGGAGACCGAGCTAATGCCCTTGAGGAATCGAGCGGAGCTAGGTTACCTCTCTCGCAAAAGATCGCCATAGTTTTAATTCAGAATTAGAAGCATTTTTAATTTATTGCAAACATAATAGAGTTTTATATTCAAAACTAACAAAACTATATATATCATGGTAAATAGTATTGGTGTAGAATTAATTAATTTTCGTACGATTTTATTTAGAATATATATATATATATATATATATATATATATATATATATATACATTCTAGATTAAATAATTGGCATGGCTCCAACTGTAAATGTTATGGGTATTTGGTGATTTTTTTTCGCACTGTCTATAAAAAAAGGAATTTAAAGAAAAAATGAATTTTCTTCTCATGTTCTGCAGATATATAATTGAAGAAATGGTTTCAATTGTGCGCATTTTTGGCGATTTCTTGGGATAGCCGCCTTGATACGTATCTATCTCCTTCAAAAAAGGCACATTCTGTGTAAAGCATGCACAACTTATCAATGATTATTAAAATTTCTAATCTTCTTATATCAAAAAACCAAAAAAAATATAAATAACTCGCTGGTTTGATTAGTACAAAATTTATTGTTATGAAATTTTATAAATAAAAAAAGAAAGGCCTCTTGTTTTTTTAATGCTGAATTTCTTAACACCGTTCTTCTCAGGTCTGAGGCATACAACTTTTGACTGAATGTCAAAAAATAAGTGATTTAACACCCTAACATTGATGAACTTGATATCTGCTAAGAGACAAGAACCTTAAAATGGCATTACTTTTATAATTTAATTTAATAAGTAAGGATTTTTCGAAACAACAATCTTGGATTTCAAAAATGATCGAAACCGGAACCGCGCTACGCCATTTCATGAAACTTGAATTATTCTCTTTTCTTTCATAACTATGCTGGGAAGGCTAACGATAAAGAGGCGACTTCCACAAATGATTAGTAAGTTAATAAAGGATTAAAAATAAATATTTTTAATAATGACTTGAAGAAATAAAAAATAATGGATAAAATACTTATATGATCGGTTGAGTAACTAATAAGTGAACAAGAACTAAACAAACTTACGTTTCGTTTGGTATATGTTATATTAGTCAGGTTAAAATCCTTGAAATAAGCATCCTATGGTGCTTTACTCAGAGAAGTTAAAAAAAAACCTTCAAAAAGTTACTGAAGAACATCGGAGGTAAGAAGAATTATTATAACAGTTCTAAAATTAAAGTTATTGTTCTCACTCTCACAGGACATGTGAATATCCTAATTTACCAGTGGGACCATGTGTAACAATTACTGTGTTTCGGTCTGAAGGGCGCCGTAGCTAGTGAAATTACAGGGCAAATGAGTCTTGACATCTTATGTCTCAAGGTGACGAGCGCAGTTGTAGTGCCGCTCAGATTTTTCGGGTTGAAAAACCGATTAACAATGTAGTACCGTTCAGGATTACAGAAACATACTCCTGAGAGGTACTACATTCTAATCATCAGCTGAAAGTCCCGCTCGTCTCGTCCCTTTTGTAATTAAAAAAAGCCCAATTGTGTCAAAGTTCAAAATCACACTATTTGTATCTCTTAGAACTTGTAATGTATCAGAATATCTCCTTACACTCCAGGTCATACCTGAATATATGTTACATTTGATTGGAGCCAGGTCTCGGCTTAATTAACTGTATCCAAATTCAACGCCTCCATCACTTGTTAACTCGTTAAATATTGTATAACACGCGCGAGTTTAACTCATTAGCTTTAATGACAATAAAGTTGAGCTACAAATCAACATAAAAATAAATTTAAATTTAAATGTTTTATAAAAAAATGGCTCTGTCGTAAATCCTATTACTCCACTGCTGAATATCTAAATGATCGGACAGCCTGGGACTAGATTGTGATTATTTTATAGCGACTGTACAGTATTGTATATTTTTATTGAAAAGAGCGCAAAAAAAAGAATGCTGGTAGAGTTTCTTGCGCCGCTTCTTCTCTCTCAGAGCGCCATTTGTTTCCGAAGCGGTAGTAGTATGTAGTAGTATAAGAAATGACATCAAAAAGAATTCTAAAGGAATCAATTTTGAGAAAATAAATGCCTTTTATGCCTTATGCCTTTTAACAAGTGACATATTACTAAATTAATATTATAATATTATGGATATATAACCCTTATGGATTCGTCATGTCTGTCTGTCTGTCCGTCCGTATGTCACAGCCAATTTTTCCGAAACTATAAGGACTATACTTTTGAAACTTGATAAGTAGATGTATTCTGTAAACCGCAACTGATACTCAAATGGTAAAATGTGTGTTCCGCCCCACCCCCCTCTAACTTCTAAAATAAGAGAATGATAAAACTAAAATAAATGTACATTACCATGGAAACTTACACCGAAAATTGTTTTGAACGAGATCTAGTCAGTTGTTTTTTTTAATACGTCATAAATCGTAGGCCGCAATTTTGCTGCTACGGAACCATCCATGGGCGATCCCGACTCGCTCTTGGCCGCTTTTATTTTTATTTCGTTTAAATTTTGCTGAGATTGTCACCAACGGCATAGCTATAAATAATGCACGAAAGATTAACCCAATTCCATCAACTACACGAACATTAATTGTACATTTCTATCAACAGTGAAAGATAAATAATTTGTATTTCAAATAAATGTCATAAGCTCATGCGTGCCTTGGTATTATAATGAGATATCTCAAGCCAAATCACCAGATTAGTTGCGTTTTTGTATTCTTTGCCTTCTGATTTAAAGTTAAAATAAAAAGAAATGTGTGTGCGTGCAAGTCACACACGGTAGAAGTGAAACTTCTGAAAAGTTCCTGATTAAAAATACCTACATTGAAAAGTATTGAAAAAATAAACTGTCACTTCATGAGTACTTCTTGTACTGAGACTGAGAATTCTGTCTCATTCTCTCGCCGGCTGAAGCCTATACATTTATCTGTTTGTGTCTCTATCGTCTCGCTTTTTCGTTTCATCGAGTTTCAAATCACAACGATTCTAAGAAGTTTCAATTCAAAAATATTGCCACAAACTAAGCCAAATGTAAACAATGAAAGAATATCGACGTTACAATCTCAACATAAAAATGTAAATGAATCAAGAATAGACGGCGCGTTCTTCTGACAAAACTAGAGCGTAACGTGACTCCACTAATGACGCCGGAACTCGAGACAAATGGCGATGAATCTGTGTCACAATAGTCGCAGCCTTCGTTCCGATGCAGCGCGATAATTGACTCCCGGCTCCCGCTATACTCTGTGGTATCAATGAGATCGCATCACAGTTGTTATCTTCTGTTAACGAGGGCGACGCATCGCAAAGTACAAGCCATATATTTTTTACTAAAAAGCAGTTTTCATATAATCCTCATTCTGCCATACCTGGACGTACCCTCTCCGCATATATATTAGTATTTGGTAAGGGGCTCCTGTTTCCATTTAGACCGCTAAGTTAGGTCCATTTTGCGTGCAGTGTTTGCCAGCCATTCTAACCAGTCCAGCTCCTTCCAGAAGTTCAGAACACTCCTGGGGTGTTCGTAGACTTTCTGGAGCGACCTTATATATACTAAGGTTTTTGCCTGTTGGTTGGCCACCTAATTATTATCTGTTTACAAGGAACTCTCTTCTGAGTAAAACCAAAGTATGGAAGAACCTTTTTTTAAGCGGACTTTCAAGACAGTAGACGCCCGCTCAACAAAGTAAAAAGGTGAACAAGCTTTAGGATGCCAATACGAATCGAGTTTCAAGCACAATCACTTTACGACAACAATTTCTTGTTGTTTCTTCTTCCTGTGAACTGAGAACACTTTGTAATCTTGGCATACACTACTATTTCGCACCACATTGCTCGGTCTTTGGTTGTCCATTATATTCAGGTCTTCTTTCACACATGTTAAGCTCTTTCTCGATTTGCCCCGTGGTCATGGTTTTTTGTGTAGAGCATTCAGTTAAACCTGATGTTTCTCCTATCATTCATGCTCACCTAATTTGCTGCCCATCAAATTCAAATAAGAATATTTTCTTTAAATTAGAACTTCTAAGCACTTATTAAACATCTCAATCGTTGTGCTTTAGTCCACATTAGTGTTGGATTAACTGATTCAATTTGTAATTCGTTGTCATGTGATAGTCTACATCTTCATCCCACTATCCAGAATTTTTTGCTTTCAAACAAACTCAGTTTCTGGTAATCCTTTTAATATTTAGGTTAACCAATAATACGATAAACCTTATAGAAAAGATTAACGCTACAATTGGCTATCAATTTTTCACAGTCCCATTATTGTAATATATTATTATTGTTCCAATTATAACTATGTACAATTATTGCAGTTGCAGAAAAATGCCACATGATGTATCAACTCTTTTTGACGGCATTTCGGCAGCCTCTAACTTTCTTTATCGTTATTTGTATTAGTTACAATAGTATAATAAACTCTACACAAATAAAACTGAAAACAAAATTTTATGACCGATGTGGGACTCACGTTCCCTGCGAGCGCTCTTTCCAACTGAGCAAACCGTTCGAGTGGCGAATCTTTTATAAAATCTTGTATGATTTGTTCAACTCTCAGGTTGCGAAATCAAATCCCGCATCGTTCATAAAATTATGTTTTCAGTTTTGTTTGTGTAATTAATCCCAGAAGTGAGGGTTATCACTTCGAAACATAGCAAAATTGTTTATGATACACTCTGTCAAAATTTCAGAGAGAAGGACGAAAGGACAACGGAGTCTTGATTAGTTATCATTAGGCTACGGAACTTTAGAATATTATGGCAACAGATGCAAAAGGAAACTCATCGTATTTAAACAATGCGCTGAAAGTCACAATATTCCACTGATAATTCAAGATTATTTTGACAAGAAGTCACAAGCAGTTTGCAAACACTCAGCTTTATCCAACGAACAACCGTAGTGCGTAGTCCGGGAGAAACATTTAGTGTAATGCATCAACTCGTACATAAATTTGGTTGAATTAAATTAATTGATTCGTTAGTGCTATATCTCTTATCAATCACAAATCGATACTCAATTAAGTTAATATCCTTATTACACATACATTTAAGTAAAGTGTCCATATATTTTTATTATTATTATTAGCAGAAGAGAGTTATTCGTGCTATTTATAACCTAGGTCCTAAAGTATCATTGCCTGAAATAAAACATTTTAACTTTTTTTTATTTTAATTTTTTATGAAAATAATGGGCGAGATGAGCAGGATGTTCAGCTGCTGGTAGTTGGTACCTCCAAGGGAGCCTCCCATTGCAACTTTTGCCTAATTATAATCTCTCTAACTCTTGATTATGTTATGTATGTACATGTATTCATATAAGCGAATTTTATAGAAATTATTATAGTCGTAATACTGACAACAGGAACAAATATAAACATGAATTCATATCAACACCTGTAATATTAAATATGATCCATTCTTTGTTTGTTTATTAAATACATATAAAATATAACTAATATGAAAAACAAATGCATGCATAAATTAATCATTTTATCTAAAATACTCAGCTTAAGACTCGATCTTAAAGGAACACAAAACCCACATAAAGTAAGCAAACACACCTTTACGGACGAAACTCGTTTTTCCTTTAAAAACTTTATCCACCGATAAACATAAGGGAAAGGAAACAAATGGAACTTGAAAAGAAAGCCAATGTGTTTGCAAAACGTTCCATTTACACGACGTAATCCGTCGTTTAAATAATACAAAGTATTACAGATGAGGCAAGTTATCGCACAGTTAGCTCCCGGCCTACTTGCCTCCTTCTCTTCCAGACGCGGGATGCCTCTTGGCACTTTCATTCCAGCAACGATTCCCGGAGCCTGCCTTTTTGTGGCGAACTTTATGTTTATCTTTTAGTATATATTGAGTATTAATTTACTTTTTTTGTAGCTTAAAATTCACAACAGTATTGTTGTTTGAAATTTTTTATGACAGTAAGGGACGAGACGAACAGGACGTTCAGCTGATGGTAATCGATACGCCCTGCACATTAAAATGAATTCCTTTTAGGATTGTTGAACAACCCCAAACCTAGAGACATAAGATGTTAAGTCTCATTTGCCCAGTAGTTTCACTAGCTACGGTGCCCTTCAGACCGAAACACAATAATGTTTACACATTACTGCTTCACGGCAGAAACAGGCGCCGTTGTGACACCCATAATCTAGCCGGCATCCTGTGCAAAGGAGCCACCCACTGGTAAATAAACGTAAAGTAAAAATTCTTTATAAATTGTTACAAAACATTATATCGATTATTTCTATTCAATTAAAAACTCATCAAAGTGTTGCCGAAGTAACTTATCATGAGCTACTACTACGTCACTGGACCGGTTGGCTCAGTTGGAAAGAGCGCTCGCACGGAACGCGAGTGGTCCCGGGTTCGAGTACCGCTTCGTTCATAAAATTTTGTTTTCAGTTTTATTTGTACAATTAATCCTAGAAGTGAAAGTTATCCCTTCAAAAACATAACAAATTGTTTATATTCAATAAACTTTGATTTATGATCTGAATGACCACGTATAACGCAAATATTTTGTATCAATAAAGCTTGCATTGTTTCTAGCATAATTTGTATAAAATGGCTTTTTAATAATATCTTTAAAGTATAGTATAATGTATTATCAAGTCAACTTGAAAGTATTAAGAATCGCCTCATTGGAGGCTTCTAGGGCGCTTCTAAACTTGCTTAATAAAAACGAGTTGCGAAGTTTTTTCTCAAGTTCAAAATTAGTTTTGTGCCGAAGTTCGCGAACGCTGGCTGCGTTCGTTCGCTCACAATGAAGAAAGCCGTTCAACTACTCTCAACAATTTTCTACTTGTAATCAGTGGAGCGAGTTTTCTATAAGTTTACGAAACATCAAAATATGCTGCCATACGTTTTCCGTTTCTCGTGTTTGTAATTGAAAAATAGCATTCTTTATAATTAGCGCGTGTTTTAATGAAAATATTTTTTCAAAGATTAAAATGCATATAATTGTAGCTGTATTCTTACATTGGTTATTTGCGTTAAAGTTACATTTTTATTATTAATTTAAAGCGACGTTTCGTGGCATTTGTAGGTTTTCAGAGGGCCAGAAATAAAGCCAGAAAGAATGCAAAAGGATGTACTTAATACCCGTTTTATTCAAAAATTATTTTATTACAAAAAAAAAGCTTTTAACATAATGCAAATGTATGTTTGAACACTACTTACACAAATAAAAAATTTATAACAAATCTATTAATTTAAGAATATTAATTATTATAAAAGTATTTCCTTATAAACACATGCATCGAAAACTTATTTACTTGTTTCATGTGTTCCAAACATACCCAAAAGCTCAAATTAAAATGAGCAGAAATAAAATTCGAATTACACAAATTAAATTTATAAAGTAAATTTATGAACGATGTGGGAATCGAGCCCGCGACCTCTCGCGTTCCGTGCGAGTGCTCTTCCACTGAGCCAACCGTTCTTGTATATGTCTTGTTCAACTATCAGGTTGTGGCTTCATCTACAGGTTCTACTTTAAAGTTGATAACCTGCTCAACCCCAATACTATGCATACCTATTAGGAAATAGACTAAAGATGTCGCTCTTGCAAATCTAAACAATATGTTATTTTAAAGTGAGAATCCTAACTTCTGTAAACCACACAATAAATTAGTTTTATAAACTAAATTTAATTTGTGTAATACACAAGTGAGAATCATCACAATAATATAACAAATTTCTTAAAATTTATTTCCCAATTCTATGGGATTATTATATTCATTTCGTTACGGTTGTTAACAATTGGTTTGTGGCTGTACTGCTATAGAAGTTTGTCTACACCTATGCTTTAAATCCTCTTTTAAAGATTCTAAAACAGTTACCTTATTGCTAACATTAAAAAAGCCAGTCCTAGTAACCATTACACCATCCAAACGAGTGTTGTAATGATGTACTGAATTTCATTACACTTTTGGACACTCGTTTGGACGATGTAATTGTTAGTAGGACATTGGGTGTTTTAATGTTGGCAATAAGCTAACTGTTTTAGAATCTTTTATAGAGGATTCATATTATCGGTGTAGATAAAGTCTTGTATGTAACTGTTAATAATTTGGTATCAAGCCACTCATGTGGTACTATTTAAACCAACAATGGTGTTTTAATACCCCACAGTTGCATAAATAACTATTAATAAATAGAACAAAATAATAGGCTGAAACTGAAACAGCGTGTTCACTTGACTTCACAAACTTGATTAGAATGCGCCTCGTGTGACAAAACTTTAAAATGAATGTCAACTGTTTGTGACGTTCAACACAGTGAGTAACATCTGAAACTCTATCCAACTTACTAACATAAGTAGAACGTGGCTATTTTAAACTTAACTTATTTTTATATTATGCAACTTATCTGTTTAGTTTTCAGTAGTCTTATTTTTTTATGAAATAAGAGACGAGACGAGCAGGACGTTTCGATGGTAATTGATACACCCTACCCATTACAATGCAGTGCCTCTCAGGATTCTTGAAAAACTCATAAATTTTTAGCGGCACTACAAGTGCGCTCGTCACCTTGAGACATAATATGATGTTAAGTCTCATTTGCCCAGAAATTTCACTAGCTACGATGCCTTCAGACCGAAACCCAATAATGTTTAAACATCACTGTTTCACGGCAGAAATAGGCGCCGTTGTGGTGCCCATGCCTATCTAGACGGCATCGTGTGCAAAGGAGCCTCCTACTTGTAACATACCAACTTCTTATAGGCCGGAAACGTATATTTTGGACCCTGGAACGTGAGTGGTTGCCTTACCAATTCCTACGTGAGCTTATTGCCAGTTTGCCCTTATATAAAAAACCATAATATTTCCACTCGATAGTTGCGGCAAACATCCAAAATCTGAAGACTAAATACTTTAATGCTCGGGGCTGAAAAAGTTATTTAAATACAAACATCCTTATGATTACAGAATAAGCTCCAGTAATTATTCAATTTATCCTGCGTTATCATCGTTGATATTGAACTTTATTCCTACACTGTAAGGTCTATTTTATTCGCCAAATTAAATATTTAGACCAGAGTTTTCCGAGTTAACGCTGGATTACCCCCTGAAGTAATTTGGAATGTCTAAATTCGAATAATTACTTCACATTATTGAGACGAATGCGTAAAGTTGAAGGTGGAAGTGATGTATTATATTAAATAAATAAATTAAATTATCATTTGGTTAACTGATTCAGTTGAATTTCAGAAGCTTTAATAAATTCATCGCATTGTATTCTGATAAAGGATTAATTTAATTAATTCAATGGCATGTGTTGATTGTTATGTATTTATTTTTCTATACTGGCTTAAATTATCATTTGCTTAAGTGATTCACTTGAATTTCAGAAGCTTAAATAAAGATTGTACTCTTATAAAGGATTTATTTAATTTATCCATTAATAATTAATTGCTTAATTATTAAGTTCATACATACATACATAAAGGGGGCACATCTTATGGATCTTCATTCACCATATTTCTGACATTGTCTCGCTTGTACAAAACATTTCATATTTAGTCTCTTATTCTTAAACTCATCAACCTTTTTTCAACACATTCTTTTATTTTTTATTTTCCAGTGGGAGACTCCTTTGCACAGGATGCCGGCTTCATTATGGGTACCACAACGGCGCCTATTTCCTCCGTGAAGCAGTAATGTGTAATTTTCATAACATTATTGTGTTTCGGTCTGAAGGGCGCCGTAGCTAGTGAAATTACTGGGCAAATGAGACTTGACATCTTATGTCTCAATGTTACGAGCGCAGTTGTAGTGCCACTCAGAAACTTTCGGTTTTTCAAATATCTTGAGTGGCAGTGCATTGTAAGGGGCAGGGCGTATCAATTACCATCAGCTGAACGTTCTGCTCGTCTCGTCCCTTATTATTATTAAAAAAAACCTTCATTCACCATATTTCTGACATTGTCTCACTCGTACCATACTTTTCATATTTACTGTCTTATTCTTGGAATCTTTTACTTTTTTTTTCAACACTTCCTTTCATTTGCCTTATAAATTTGTGGAGTTTAAATATGTGTTTTCATCCCTCCTCCCTATTTTGTTTTTAATGAAATAAGGGACGAGAAGAGCCGGACGTTCAGCTGATGGTGATTGATGCGCCCTGCCCATTACAGTGCAGTGCCGATCAGGATTCTTGAAAGAACCAAAAATTCTGAATGGCACTAGAACTGCGCTCGTCACCTTAAAACATAAGATGTTAAGTCTCATTTGCCCAGTAATTTCACTAGCTACGGCGCCATTCAGACCGAAACACAGTAATATGAACATTACTGCTCCACGGTAGAAATAGGCGCCATTGCGGTACCCATAATGACGACCTGTATAGCCGAGTGGTTAGCGATCCTACCTACTAAGCTAGAGGTCCCGGGTTCGAATCCCGGTTGGTGCAAGCATTTATATGTTGAATATTGATGTTTGTTTCCGAGTCATGGATGTTTATATATATATTTATGTATATTTTTATGTATATTATTATGTATATTTATATGTATTAATTTATGTTTAAGTAAGTATATTGTATTAAATATATCGTTGTCTAGCAACCCATAACACAGGCTATATGCCTAATTTGGGACAAAATAATCTGTGTAAAAAGTGTGTCAATATTATTATATTACTATAATCTAGCCGGCATCCTATGCAAAGGAGCCTCGCACTGGTAAAGCCACCCACATGTTTAAGCCACCATAACATTTCCGTCATTACTGCCTCCTATTTTACTCCATAGAGTTCACTTTACACTGTTTCTTAATTTGTCTCTCAAATAAACTCCATAACGACTTCGATGTAAAGCTCTCATTTTTTCTCCATTTATTCTCCTGTCTAGATTCTTCTATTGCCGATCCACTTTTCTTCCATAAAGTTCGGAAGAGTAAGTTTCTCTAAAACTTCTGATACTAAGAGTTTGGGTAGTTGTGATCATATGTCAGCAGATATCGCTCTTTTCTCCTTCTTTTTACCCCACTCGCCTTCAAGACAATCCAGACTTTGTGGACATATTCTAGTCACACTTTCCATCTATTTCCCAAACCCGACTTAAGGACCTTCAAGATAAGAACTTACTCCCAATTATAAGGGCCACCAACACATCTCTTGACCTCTGTTTGTTCCAGATGTCCGTTGGCAGCTGCCTCGCCACGTTCCATCACGAGAGCCTCTTGCCAGTTCCCTCATTTAAAAAAAAACTCACTTATTCTACTGACTCGTCTCACCATCAATCATAATAGCATTACTTTTGTATTACTCGGGTTGTATTTCTTGACAAGCAATGTCTTTTCTTTTTTAAACCTCTCTGGAATAATTGTCCACAGCAACCATTCCATTTCGATATTTACATTATTCGTGACATGGGGATCACTTGATGGGAGTAATCTTTATAGACGAGCGCTTCCCATTTAAATTAATTGTATCTTTACAAAATGATGCGAAGAAGAAAAACGAACACTAATTAACGCTTCTGAACATAAATATTTTTTTCAAATGAAGTACATGCTAGAAATATGAAAGACTTTATATTTTTTATATATTTATCTGTTCGGTTTCGTAGAAAATTGAATTACTGAGAGTTTTGAAGTAAACCAAATTTTAGCCATTTTAAAATTTTTGTAAGAAAATACATGACGTTATTGGTGTGAGAGAGATCTAAATCCACGCGGATAAAGTTGCGAGCATTGCTAGTACAAAACATAAGTTGATATTTAAATTCTCTGGTAATTAACTCGCAGTGTGTTGAGAGCTCTCGGAACATATAAATTATTTAATAGGTATATAATAATTGTCGAGAACAGGGTAGGAGCCTTAATCATATTCAAGCTTAATGATTTGGGCTCACGTTGTGAAGTTTCATTGAATAACATTCTAAACTAAAAGCTAAAGTATTATAAAGGATATTTAAAACATTAATCACGCAAATAGAAAAATGGCGACTGCCAGTAGGATTCTTTAACACTTAACCCAAACTAGCATTATACACAATTAATCAAATTAAATTAAGTTACATTAAATAAAATTTGAAAACAAAATTTATGAACCATGCGGGATTCGAACTCTCCTCTTCCTCCTCTTGTAAAAGCCACAACTTGTTAAAATACAAGACATACAAGATTTATGTCATGACACTGGAACGGTTGGCTCAGTGGAAAGAGCGCTGGCACGGAACGCGAGAGGTCGCAGGTTCGAGACCCGCATGGTTCATAATTTTTGTTTTCGAATTTAATTAGTATTATTAATCAAAGAAGTGAATCTTATAACTTTAAAAAATAACAGATTGTTTTAGCTAGCGTTAATTTATCTGTGCAAAATTTACATAACTAGCGGGAAAGAAGAAGCACTTAAGTACGTAAATCGTGCGAGTAAAAGAAAGAAAGAAATAATTTTTAATTTAAAACGTATAAGTAGTTTTGTACAAGCGCTAGTTATATTCATTAGTAACAATCACACTTCGTTTATATTTCGTATAATTCACACTATAGTTTTATAAATTATAGCCTATTTGTTATTCTGGTGTGTAAGCTATATTATTGTAAAATTACATCAAAATCTATTCAGTAGATTTTGCGTTAAAGAAGTTCAAACATACATCCAGACATACAAACTTTCACATTTATAATATTAGTAGGATGTGTTTCGATCTGATATAATTAACGATGGGCAATGAATGAGTTAGAACCTTCTACTTGTATACTCAGTGGCCGCATGTAAATAAAATTAATTTCTGTTTGTTGCTTGTTAAGTCAACTGTCAATTATAATTTATCCCAAAAAAATAGAGAAAGAATGTTATTAATAACCTTTTATATATCATTTAAAGTATTAAATAAGAAAATCAATTATATAAGTGAAAACTTCGGCGTTGAGCACCTTTCTTGGGATGGATATTAAATGTTAAACTCACGTCAGGACACGTGGCCTGATCGAAAATTCGTAAGAAAGCCGTAGAAATTATAGAATTTTTTTTATGAAAATAAGGGACGAGACGAGCAGGACGTTCTGCTGATGGTAATATGATACGCCCTGCCCTTTACAATGCAGTGCCACTCAGGAATCTTGAAAAATCCTAAAAATTCTGAGCAGCACTACAATTACGCTCGTCACCTTGAGACATATGATGTTAAGTCTCATTTGCCCAGTAATTTCACTAGCTATGGCGACCTTCGGACCGAAACACAGCTAATGCTTAAAACGCTTTTTTTATTAATTTCACATTACTGATTCGCGGCAGAAATAGGCGCCGTTGTGGTTCCCAGAATCTAACCGGAATCATGTGCAAAGGAGCCTCCCACTAGATGAAAGAATTATACTTCTAACTAATGGTCTGGTCAACAGCCGAAAATTCGCGAGGTCGAGGGATCGAATCTCAGCCGTAAAATATTTTTACAGTTTATAATGGATGAAAGTTGATTTTTCTGAGAGATAAATTATAATTTTTTTGATCTAAAATAATTGTAATAGTTCTCGAGTGTTAATTTTTTATGAAATATTATAAATTATCGCTAATTGTTATCAATTTCGCACGAAACTTTACAAGTTAAGATATCCCAACCATCTGTATGTGTGGCATTCCTCCACCGTGCGGATTTCAAGGAGCTTTCTTCCACGTACTACAAAGCTGTGGAATGGATTTCCTTGTGCGGTGTTCCCGGGACGATACGACATGGGTACCTTCAAAAAAAGCGCGTACAACCCTCCTTAAAGGCCGGCAACGCTCCTATGATTCGTCTTGTGTTGCAAGAGATTGTGGGCCGCGGTGATCACATAACAACAGGTGACCCGTACGCTCGTTTGTCATCCTATTCCATAAAAACAATATCATTTTTGTGTACTATAGCGTAATAAATGAATATTGTATTCAACCACATAAAGGCTAGTACTTTCATTCCAAAATATTAAAAACGGTTATAACTTTAAAAAATAACAGATTGTTTTAGCTAGCGTTAATTTATCTGTGCAAAATTTACATAACTAGCGGGAAATAAGAAGCACTTAAATACGTAAATTGTGAGAGTAAAAGAAAGAAAGAAAGATTTTTTTTATTTTGAAACGTAGAAGTAGTTTTGTACAAGCGCTAGTTGTATTCATTAGTAACAATCACACTTCTTTTATACAACTCTAATGTTAAATTTTCACTTCTGCTGGCACTCCCGAAGTGCAACCTGTATTCTGTTCATGAAAGAGGAGGACGAACGAGTGTACGGGTCGCCTAATGATAAGTGATCACCGCCGCCCACACTCTACTTACTCTACTAGGAACCACAGGAGCGCTTCCGGCAAAAGACATAATATAAATAATTCTAAACGATTGTTATCTGCTCCGCTTGCTAATATTATTAAAGGTCTTACAAATAAATAACGTAATTCGTTTTAATTTAAGCAGAATTCGCTTACAGTCTTTAGCACACTTAGTATTTCAGAAATTGTACTTGTTATCACGGTGGTAAAACTCTTTGGTCAAGTGAATAATAATCTCCAACTGAGCCAACCGTTCGAGTGACGTATCTTTGATAAATCATGTATGCTTTGTTCAACTCTTAGGTTGAGATTTCAGCTACAGGAGGAGGAGGTGGCAGGTTCGAGTCCCGGAATGTTCATAAAATTTGTTGTCAAAGGAGACAGTTTTTTCTGTTAGACGATTAGGCCCAGCTCGAAATTTGGTGTATAGTATTAAAACATATATTGATATATAAATGGTCTAACCGGAATATTGAGAATTATTGAATACGACAATAATATGAACAAGTTGAACAAATTCAACTCTCAGGCTGTGGCTTCATCTACAGGATTTACTTTACAGTTGATAACCTGTTCAACCCCAATATTTGCGTATAAGGAAATTGACATGAGGCTTCGCTCTTACAAGTCTAAACAATTTGTTATGTTTTAAAGTGAATACCCTCACTTCTGGGATTAATTCCACAAATAAAACTGAAAACAAAATTTTGTAAACGATGTGGGACTCGAACCCCCGACCTCTCGCGAGATCGCTCTTTCCAACTGAGCCTACCGTTGAGTGACATATCGTTTATAAAATCTCATATACTTTGTTCAACCCTCAGGTTGTGGCTTCAGTTTTAGTTTTATTTGTGTAATTAATCCCAGAAGTGAGGGTTATCACTTTAAAACATAACAAATTATTTACTTTTATAAGGTAGACTCAAGGTTTGGCGGTAGTAACTATTATAGGTATAAGTGAATATTGTTACTAACGGTCGTTCCCAATATACTATCTACAGATAGAGATAAATTACTTATTACCTTCTACTGTCAGTAATTAGGTGTCAATAATATGAAGCTGTGCCAATATACCCGATAAGTCATTCTTATCGCCTTACGCGTGAATTGCAATTTCCATACAAACTTCTATCGCTGGTAAGCTATACGTCGTCCCATTGACAGACAGCGTGTACGGATAAGGTGAGTTACCGTCAATAAGTTTATTGGGACAGAAAAGTCAACGATAGTTACGATTTTTATCTCAAGTAAGAGATAGACTGAATATTGAGAACGGCCGTAACAAATTATCGATTTGCTGTCAAACTGTGAGTGCTTATCAGTTTAATTTATTTGGGTAGTATGCCTGACATAACGAGATAGGCAACGCCTAGTGTGGGGGTCAGTATAAAATATTAATTTGTATATGAAAAGTGCGAAATAAATTATTTTGTATTTTTTGTATTTAAATGATTTTATTATTATATAAGCTGATAACCCGCGCCGGCGTTCGCGGACGTATTTTCACACCTTGGGTTACATTACTGGACTTTTAGTAGGGATCCCTAATTTTTTGAAAATGTAATATAGCCTATAACACTCGAGCATAATGTAGCTTCCCAACAGTGAAATAATTATTCAAATCGGTTCAGTAGTAATGCAAACAAACAAACAATCAAATCTTTCCTCTTTATAATATTAGTATAGAAGCATAGATTATTAATTAACTGCATCGAGGTTAATTGAAAAAAAAAACATTGCTTCTCTTTACAAATTGCTAACTAGCGTAATACGATACAATTGTATAAAAATATCTAAGAAAGTGGTGGCTTTTTTATATCCATTACGGTTTTTAAACAGTTCTACAAGAATTGAATGAAATGAGGTGAAAACTGTTGGCCGCTATGAGAACATAATTGTTGCGCTTTTCATCTCAGCTCATTGTTTTATAGAATTTATTATTAAATTAATAGAACTTCTTTGAATGAATTAAAATTAATTGCTAAGTTTGAAATTCCGGTTGCACACCGGTCAATAACACGAAATAATGATATGTAAAAGTGGCTTTGTATGTTATAATACAGTGTATGTATTTGTTGAGCTTTTTATGAAAATAAGGGACAAGATGAGTAGGACGTTTAGCTGATGGTAATTGATACGCCTTGCCCATTACAATACAGTGCCGCTCAGATTCTTGAAAAACCTAAAAGTTCTGAGGGGCACTACAATTGCGCTAGTCACCTTGAGACAGGTTCTCATTTTCCCAGTAATTTCCTTAGTAATTATTATTCCGTAATTAGCTACGGCGCCCTTCAGACCGAAACACAATAATGTTTACACATTAATGCTTCTCGTTAGAAATAGGCATCGTTGTGGTACCCATAATCTAGCCGGCATCCTTTTTAAGGGTCCTCCCACTGGTAAAAGCGCTCTCGGTGTCACAGGAAACAAACATAGAAAATAACTACAACAGTAAATTATAGGCTTAGCTAGCGACTTAACTAGACAGAGCGTTGCTAACTTGTATCCCAAAGAAAAAGGAGTTAATGTTATCAGCAAAATTTCTACAACCTATAAGAAGAACTTAGTCTATCGGGATCTGCCCTAAACTGCCGAGATAGGTTCTAACAAAATTGAGCAGTGAAGGTGCGTGCTGATGATGATTTGCATCGTAAAGCACACGATGGCACCATCACAATTAATGTATGAAATCCCCGAACTGTCGAGGGCCCAGTGATCTATGAACGACTAGATCATTTGTTGTTGCGTAGCGACGTCGCTTCGTGGTGTATCTTCTACCATCTACTGGATTCACCACGGGGATAGTTCCGAAGAGTTTGAAGAGTCTGTTTGACCTGATTCCTGCCGTCCAAGTCCACTTCCGCGACACGCTAAAAATTAGGATATCATCCCAACCATGTGGATGTGTGGCGCTCCTCCACAAGTGCGGTTTCAAACAAATTTCTTCCACGCACGACTAAGCTGCGGAATAAGCTTCCTTGTGCGGTGTTTCCGAGACGATACGACATGGGTACCTTCAAAAAGAGCGCGTGCACTTTACTAAAGGGCCGGCAACGCTCTTGTAATACCTCTGGTGTTTATTTATTTAGTTATTACTAGCTGACCCGACAGACATTGTTCTGTATATAATAAATAAAATAATGTTTTTATATGAACTTGTCAATTATATATCATAACATCAAAAATTGTTTCACAGCAGAACTGTCAAACCGTGCGTCAATAAATTCTCTCATAGAAATTATGTATGGACACATCAAAGGAAAAACAAATTTGTTGTTTTTATTTAATTTGCCAGCATTTTCCTATTTATTCACCTTTTAAAACTTCTCTGGACTTCCACAAATGGTCCAGCCGTTCTCGAGTTTTAGAGAGACTAACGAACAGCAAATCATTTTTATATATATAGATATTTCGCCAACAAGGTATAAACTAATACAAAAAGAATAACATTCATATGATAAGTAATGCCTCAATTATAGGCGAAAATGACATGCTATTATTGAAATTGTAAAATTATAAACGATTATAAATGCTCAGTGATTCGTTGCCAAGGTTTCGCAAAAATGTAAAAAAATGTATTGTAAATAAATAATTTATAAGTATGCTTGATTTGTTTAATACGTTTATCTTGACTTGTTTAGTAGATTTTGTTAATTTCTTAATTTCATTACATTATAGAATGGTTGTTTTATATCTTATATTTATTTTATGTAACTATTTCACACATAATTTAGCATGCGGTATTCACCTTAAAAGGTAATGGATTTAGTAATAAGACCCTTGTAAATTAGCATAATAATTATAAATGAATTATTGTAATTACCACTGGTGAATCTAAATAAATAAATAAAAAAAAATTAAATTAAGCCACAAAATAAAATAAGAACTATAAATATATTATATATCTACGAATACAATCTAAATATAAATGAAGAACTGTTGAAGAAATGAAAGAACTGTTTTAATATATTTTTTAAATTTGTATAAGTTGTGATCAAATATGTCGACTGCATGGTGATGACTGTTATTTTCCCTGGTAATTCTATTCAAGTGAGTGATATAGCCTAAATTAGATCCTGCATAATTACAGAGAAATGGATTATATTTCTTACACGCTCTCGTTTAAGTTTTTGGAACAGCGAGGTTTAGTTTCGATATAAGATGTTGCAAGAGAATATGGGCGGCGGTGATCACCTAACATCAGGTGACCCGTACGCTCGTTTATCCTATCTTCCATAAAAAAATATTAAAATTTAAACACAAATGCAAATCTATACAGAGCTGCTCGGAGATTTTGTTCAGTACAGAATCCCGTGCTCCTTTACATTAAAATATTAAATTAGAAATAACTTTAATAATTATAAACTGTTGTTTGAAATGCTTTAATGTACTTTATAATTACAAACGGTTGAAGAAGCCGTAAATAAACCGCCAGCACTTGAGCGGATAATTGACTGCTAACAACTAACAGAGAAACTCCATTTGTTAACAGCTCGCTACTCTAAGCATAGCTATAACTTTGGATAAAAGTTTTATGTTACAGGGCGACATTTATATTTTACAATTATTTTAATAATATTGCTTTAATATTGTTTTCTTGTGGTCACTGGGACCGCGCCCACTACAGACTTAGAGGAACGTAAAAGATAAATAGATATGTCAATTTTCCAAATCGATTTGTATGTGAGAAATCAGTTATGGCTAGTTTTGATAAAGCGGCTTTAATATACAGCCTTTGCACAGGATGCCGGCTAGATTATGGGTACCATAACGGCGTCTATTTCTGCCGTTAAGCAGTAATGTGTAAGCATTACTGTTTCGGTCTGAAGGGCGCCGTAGCTAGTGAAATTACTAAGAAAATGAGACTGGCATGAGCGGCACAACTATTCAAATACAAATATTTTTATTCAAAATAGGATTCTGAATCACTTATTGAAGTCAAAAACTACCAGGAGCGCAATTGCCGCTCAGAATTTGTGGGTTTTTCAAGAATCCTGAGTGGTACTGCATTGTAATGAGCAAGGCGTATCAATTACCATCAGCCGAACGTCTTGATCGTCTTGTCCCTTATTTTCATAAAAAACAACAGTTCAGTGCAGCCCTGTTTCACAGCAACCAATGTGATATATTCTGATAGCCACTGTTAACTTATAGCTCACATCTAAGATTGATCCTTTTCATGAATTTTATTTATATATTTTGCAGGCAGGCCTAATAAGAGATGGAGCGATGACATAGTAGAAACAGCAGGAAAGATGTGGACAAGAATGCAAGAGACAGGAACGAGTATAAATTAATGGAGGAGGCTTTTTATCGCTAAAGGCAATGCTCAATAATAAATAAAAATACTAACAAAATACTTTTATTTAAAATTCTTCTTCTTCTTCGTGACACTCTTGGCAGAGCGGTCGTGGTCATCACGAAGTGACATCTATTAGGGCAGATGTGATTCGCCCCACGAGCATTCGCTACTTTTCCCTGCTGGCCGATAGTCTGGTACACTCGTTCAATGAACCGCCCACAGCAGACTTAATTTGGTCAGTCCATCGGATGGGCGAACCTCCTCGCCCTCTGGCGCTCAATGGACTCTCTCTCGCGCCGGTAGACGTGTCCGAAGACCTTAAGAATGCGACTGCGATTTATTTCAAATAGTGAAATCTTAACACATACCAATAGATACAATTTATAAGTAAATACCTAAAGGTATAGATGTTAGGAAAAAAAGCTCTAAATAAATAAAACAAAAAATTTTTGGAGTAAGCTGACGTATCTCAAGTGGTGGTAAAATTGGTCTTCCCAAAGCTACTACGTTTATGCATTAAAAGACCACTTAAATTGAATTCAATTAATATTAAGTATCAACTTTATTTTAATTAACAAACTTTTTAAGACTCCAATAAGTTACACAAAACAATGTTAAACACATTAAGGAAAGTTTAATAATAAAATATGGAAGGAAACTCCTTGGTAAAAGTAGTATTTTAGATCTTGCATTGTCCCATTTCGACTTTACACACTTTTAAAAAAAATATGCCAGGAGCGATGACTTAAACCTGTAACAAGGATAAACGTCCCTCGATTTCCATCCGTCTGACTGCAGCTAACTTATTAATATACCGAAATAAAGGATGCGGTCAGTAAGTTGAAGTGCTATTCATTTTTCATTTAAATTTTGTCGCACTGCTTGTCTTGTTATCTGAGTCCTATTTTGAATAAACACATTTGAGTTTGAGTATGCTTGATACAAACAAAATCCATACCTATGTAAGCCTAGTTGTACCGTAAGTTGGCACATAAACAGTAGTAAAAAACAATCCTTTTGCATATTCCGCAGTAAGTACTTGTAGTGTTCGTTAAGTGAATAAAAAGCTTATTCTGAGGCACTAACGCACTATACAATAGATAACAGAGTGACATGTAGGCCGGCAGATCGCCAAGACCTTAATAAAAAGCAACATACTAGATTACATTATGGTGTTGCCAACTAGTAGTGTTGTTTTTTTTACTTGTCCTGTCACCATCTGAACTACGGCAGGAATTGTTTTCCTATAAGATAGCGTATACGTACTCGTATATGACATAATAATAAGTGCCACCTATACTTTCACATTGCTGGTTTTCTTCATTCATTTCTTTTCTTGTGAAAAAATTTCACGTATGAGAATAAAGCCTTAATGGTTCTAAGTATTGTTGTTATTTTTTATTGTCTTGTACCCATAGTACAGGCCATGCCTAGTTTGGGGCAAGATAATTAGTGTTTAAGAGTGTCAATATTATTGTATTAGGATGTGAAATTTGAAATGTTTTCTTATAAGAAGTCACGATACAGGACATTCACGTGATGGTTAGTGATTCACCTCGCCTAATAATAATACCCACTCAGGATTTTCAAAACCCAAAGTTCTTACCATTACCACGGCAGTCCAATAATCTCACTGGCCTATCTGCAAGGTCCTTCAAACCAAAACATAAAATATAGCACATGAATACTACTGCTTGGCAGAAGAAATAAATCGCCTCTAGGATATAATTATAATGTTGCTGAAAAAAAATATATGAATAAATATTTTCACCACGAACGATGTTTTTATCTCATTTACAAATACATGTTAAATATTCGCAAACCGAAATCTTCGAATCCACATCGGAAAGTCACGTGCAACACAGCTATTCGTTTCAAAACAAATTGAGAAATAAACCAAAACATCTCCGTCGCTTGCGAACATTTTTTCCACGGCAACACGGAATTACAAAATGGCGGTGCCCCGCTTCAGCTGTCAACCGACACTATCCATCATGGCGGCGCGCGCCAAAATGAAAACGCTTTGTCCAACTGGAATAGCGGTGTGTTCCTAAAATGTTCATAAAATCCCATGTCCGAAATGAAATGTGCTGTAAAATAAATCTGTTTAGCAAATTGCTGTTTTACTGAGATTAGTTTTTGTAGAATTTTATACCGTTTATAATATTACTGTACCGCTAGTTTTACAGCAATGAGAGACAGAGAAAAACATTGATCCGAATGAAAAAAATATTTTTTTATTTGAATAAGGCTATAAGTAAGGTTATATTATAATGATCGATAAGATAAGGATGTGGTTATTATTTCTTTATTGTGTGCACATAAAAAACGAGTTATAGAAAGAAAGAAATAAGAAGAAATGGATTACAGAATACCAAGGTCACGCTATCAAGAAGGCAAATGTCACTATTTATTTCCTCGTCTTCTTAATGACTCTGTATCATTTCACACTTATTTAAATTTTGAAGGCAAGATTCTTTAAAACTTAACTATTAACAGTATGCATACTGAAGCGATGCGCCGCTTGCTGTATCGCACTGAGCGACGCCCTTTTTGCTCTCTTTAAAAGTAAAAAAAATTATATCTATTGAGCAGCTGGAATTACTTCGAACAATGTGATTGTTTCTAACTTTAAATAATACAGCATACTATAATCTGTATAGCAAATATCTTCAACTACGATGCGGAGTCAGGAAGGAACCGAAATAGTTTTGAAACTTTAGTTGCGTGGCATTACTTGGATACGGCATGTGAATACTTCACCAAACTCAACAAAACTCATATTCCGTTTGTGGTCGCACGCATTCCTTGATTCACTTTACACCACCTTACTTTCATGCGATCAGAATTAAAGAAATGGTTTTAGGCGCGAAATTGTTATTAATATTAATCGTAAGCACGGACGAGAAAAAAAATAAGGACTCCATGTCACCTTACATAACAGTGAGGCACCAAAACAAACCGCTAAACGTGTAAATACATAGCCCTACGCATACACTTACACTAATACAAGCCGATCGGCCGCCATTCTGAGACTTGCTATGGTCTGTGACAGATTAGTTTGCGTCGCAATTAAATATTTTAAAAATGCCGTCGTGCGTTGTGAAAAAGTGTAAAACAATAATGTTTAAGTATTTGTGGATATATGATTATTTAAGGGAGAAAAAATTGTGTAACTGGTATACCTACCCCGTAACCGAACACACACTAGCATAAAGGTGCTTCACTTGCTAATATCACGGCGCGTAGTCCTTCTTTTTTTACTAGTCCGTGGTCGTAAGACGATCAGATTAGCAGCACATTCCTGATAATGGATAGATGTTTAATGTCCGACACGAAATAAAGTATTGAAAGTAGTATCATTATGTTAAATACAAACAAATATAGAGGCAAGTATTTTTTACTGAAAATAAAAAACAAGACGTAGGACGTTCAGCTGATGGTAATTGATACACCCTGCCCATTACAATTCAGTGCCGCTCAGATAGAACAACAAAAATCCAAAAAATCTGAGTGGCATTATAATTGCGTTAGTCACCTTGAGACACAAGATGTTAAGTCTCATTTTCCCAGTAATTTCACTAGCTACGGCGCCCTTCAGACCGAAACACAGTAATACTTACACGTTACTGCTTTACAGTAAAAATAGGCGCCGTTGTGGTACACATTATCTAGCCGGCATCCTGTGCACAGGAGCCTACCACTGGTAAATTATTTGATGGAAAATAAAAAACCATTAAAACATGGTACTTAAGCAGTATAAATTTTGCATTTTTACTGATTGTTCCAGCTAAGCTAAAAAACGGATAGATATGGAGTAATTTAGGCTACTTTGATTTCAGATATTTTATATAGAACAACAATGTGTTTGTTTTTATTATCACTTGCATTACTGTCTATACATATGAAAATCTCCTTTTTAAAACTCCGAATATTTCCACGGTGATTTTCGTTGTTACAGGGTTCTCTGTTGCAGGCTTCTTGGAGTGAAGTGATCGAATTAAGATGTTAAAAGATACGTAATACATGGATATCCATAATTTTTTTATATTTTTATTTAGATTCACCAGTGGTAATTACAATATTATATATACATTTATAATTATGCTAATTTACAAGGGTCTTATTACTACAGGCATTACCTTTTAAGGTGAATACCTCATGCTAAATTATATGTGAGATAGTTATATAAAATAAGTATAAGTTATAAAAAAATCATTCTATGTTGTATGAAATTAGGAAGTTCACAAAATCTACCAAACAAGTCAAGATAAATGTATTAAACAAATTAAGAATACTTATTATTTATTGACAATATATTTTTTTACATTTTTGCTATGAAGTTATGAAATAAAGCTTAGATAACTATATGTCTATATAGAGCCTCTTACGGCCGTTCACAATATACTATCTACAGATAGAGATAAATTATTACCTTCTACTCTCAGTAATCTGAAGTTGTCCCAATATACCCGATAATGCATTCTTATCGCCTTATATTGGGACGCGTGAATTGAAATTTCCATACAAATTTTTATCGCTGTTAAGCTATGCGTCGTCCCATTGACAGACAGCGTGCACGAATAAGGTGAGTTACTGTCGATAAGTGCATTGGGACAGAAAGGTTAACGATAGTTAAGATTTTTATCTCAAGTAAGAGATAGACAGAATATTGGGAACGGCCGTTACTGTCACACAACCGATGAAAACAGGCCACATTTATTACTTTAGTGTGCGTGACAAGCTACCTCTTACCCTCGCGATTTGAATGTCAATGTGCGTGCATTGTTCAAAATAAATAAATAATAAAGGTTAACCGCCAACCTCAATTTTTTCATCTTTTTCACAGCTGTCACAGTCTATCTAGAAGTATAAATTAATGGCCGTTTTCAATAACCTATCTATCCTCAGTTTAACTTACTAGAGGTAAAAAAATCTATCCTTTTACCCTTACTTACATTTCAATATATCCTATCGACAGATAGAATTGGACTATCACTATATTGGAGATAACTATGGATAGATAAGATTATTAAACGGTGATAGCTATATATCCATAACTACAGATACGTTATTGAAAACGGCCGCTAAGGAATAAAGTATAACTTAAGCGGGCCGCACATTTACATTTATCCGATTAAAAATCACTGTTGGTATATTGTCTTGGGTAACTTTTAAAGCGCGGTCATACCTCAATATCCACAAAAATTGGTTTCTTAGAGAGTCGATTACAACATAACACAATGAAAATATTACGACGCAAAAAAATACAGTACACACATAAGGACTCAAAGAAAATTTTGAACTGAATAGAATTTTTAGTTATAATTTGAAATATCCAATAAAAATTTTTGAAGTTGCCTCTTAAAAATAAACTTAGGAGTAAAAAGTCTCCGAATTTTCAGCTATCAAAACATTTTTTTTTAAAAGAATCTCTTCTGCAGCACAAATATAGTATTAATATCGGCCGCACGGCCCATAACAATATACGATAGGACTACTACTATGAAAATAACTAAAGTATACTAATCTCGCCGTATCTATGTCAGTTAACCGTCTAATTTTCTTAACCGCATATGCTGCAGAACTAAGCCTATTCACCAATCCTTCAATATGGGGGCCCCACTGCAATTTGGAATCAAGAGTAATGCCAAGAAATATAGCTGATTCCACTGGTTTTACCACCTCTCCATTTAATAAATATTCGCATCTACATTTTTGACATTTGGCGCGGTGAATTTAATATATTTGGTTTTATGATTACTTAACAATAAGTTATTGGCGCTAAACCAGTACACGATGTCAGATAGAGCATTGTTTACTTCGTCATACAAAACTTGGCTTCGTTTCACTTTGAATATAAGTGAAGTGTCATTCGCAAACAATACCATCTTGTGTTTTTTTCTACAAGGTTAGGTAGATCATATATATAAATTAGGAAGAGGAAGGGTCCAAGAATAGACCCTTGTGGTACCCCCATACCGAGAGGAGTCCCAGGAGATCTCCTGCCATTCACCTCGACCCTCTGAATCCTATTATTTAAATATGAGATCAGAAGATCGAGTGCAGATCCTCTTATACCATAGTGGCATAGCTTCCTGACTAGCGTTGAATGTTGAACACAATCAAAAGCCTTGGATAAATCACAGAAGATACCAAGTGCATTCCGTGTTTCCTCCCAGGCCTCAAAAATATTCCTGATGAGTTCAACACCTGCATCCGTAGTCGAGCGTCCCCTAGTAAAGCCAAATTGTTTGATATAAAGTAACTTATAAGTGTTAAAGTGAGTAAGCATTTGGCTTAAAATAATATATATATTATATATAATATAATATATATAGTGGATATCACTTAAAAATAGCTGTTTAGGTTTGAAAGAGCGCTACCTCAAGTCAGTTTCGTAATCTGCAAATATTGGGGTTGAGGAGGTTATCAACGTTGTTATTTTATTTAGTTGTTGTTTACATCTCTCGAGTAAAACAAGATTTTCGGATCACGCATCATTCGGACGGTTGGATTTTAGCAAGACTCGATAATATTTTAAGGTTAATGCGACAATTGCATAAATTAACATAATATTGCAGCGGGTTATAATGCAAAATATTATTTATTGTCATAACAAAATTACCTTACAGCAGTTTTTAGATGTTTTTATAAATTATTTGTTTGAAAAGACATAACATTTATATTTGTAAAAATACACACATTGCATAAAACGAAACGGCCAAGAGGGAACGGATCAGAGTAAAGATTGTGAGTAATCTGCCGATTCAGAACAATCGAGATAGCCTAGTTGAGTTATGTTAGGTAGGAGAGTAATCCAGCGATAATTTTGAATCCGAGATCAGACTGAATCTGAGATTGCAGATACAATATTAATTTCGGGCGTTAGTATATAAGAGCGCTCAGACGTAGCCCGAGAATCGCGGATGGATCTCAGTGGCACCTACATGGGAAGGACCAGCAGGGTAGAAGAAAAGGGCGTCTTAGAAAAAGGTAAGTAGAAGATTAGAAGGAAAAGATAGCACTGGACAAAAAGGCCTGGAATAGGCTAGAAGAGGCCTATGCCAAGAAGGGATTCCAATCAATAATAATGAATGATATAGATATACATTCCATTAAAATGGATGTAACTGTAGACGGTATCTGTAATTTATTAATAATTATAAAAAAGGCATAAAAAGGCATTTATTTTCTCAAAATTGATTCCTTTAGAATTCTTTTTGATGTCATTATTATCATTATTATTATTACTTATTTGAGATCCTTGATCCTTTTTAATCTTATTATATTAATTTAACTGTAAGATTGTAATTTAAAGTTAGATTGGAAATAAGTATATTTTATTATTATATGTAAAGCGATGCGACAGAAATACTTAATGTCAAATGCTCAATGCCTTACACGTTAAGTCAAAAAATTTAATGTAAGTTAAAATATAAAAACACAAGAGTTATTACTCAATAAGAAGTACTTACTGTATTCATAAAAGCACACATACAGTGTAAAGAAATTACGTTATTATTATGCGAGCATTTTATTAATTTATTTACCAGTGGGAGGCTCTTTGCACAGGAAGCCGGGCAGATTATGGGTTCCACAACGGCGCCTATTTCCCGCCGTGAAGCAGTAATGTGCATTGTTGTGTTTCGGTCTGAAGGGCGCCGTAACTGGTGAAATTGCTGGGCAAATGAGACTTAACATCTTATGTCTTAGGGTGACGAGCGCGATTGTAGTGCCTCTCAGAATTTTTGGGGTTTTTCAAGACTCCTGAGCGGCATTGCACATTAATGGGTAGGGCGTATCACTTGCCATCAGCTGAGCGTCCTGCTCGACCCGTCCCTTAATTTCATAAAAAAAAATATATAAAAACATTAACATTAAGCAGCTTCCGATAACAGTAACATCCAGCCCCCACAAGTAGAGCCCGTTCACGAGCATAACGCATGACCAGCCATCGCCTCGACTGACCATATTTTAGGGAAGTGAAAGACCCTCTCACATATAAATCGAGTTCTAATTGTTGTCAATTATGTTGTACTTATGATGTCTGTATTTGCTCCAAACTTTGTATTTACAATTGATTGTAATCTGTCTTGCTCCGTTGTATATTCACTTGAATAGTTCCGTTTGTCAGTGAATAGGTGATCACTCTATGTTGAACTTGCAACTAAGTTTGGAACACAGGTTAAACTAATGCCCAGTACTAATGAAGCGAAGGTAAGCTTTCAAATTGCAGGAAACTGAGCAAGCAAGAATACAATTATATGTGGGAGGCTCCTTTGCACTCGCCAAACTCTGGCACAAGACTGCCTCGTTTCACAAATAGACAAATATTGACTCACTCATGAAAACTCAAAACATTTGGAGATTAAAAACCTCAATATCATTTTAAAAGACCTATCCACAAATACACGTACGAATTTGATAAAAAAAATTGTTTGAGTTTCAGTTCTAAATATGGGGAACTCCCAAATTTTATTGTTATTTTTGTGTGAAAATCTTAATGCGGTTAACAGAATACATCTTCTTGCCAAGTTTCAACAGTATGGTTCTCATAATTTCGGAAATAAGTGGCTTTGTAATTCGGAAATATAATATGGACCGACAGACAGACATGACGAATCCATAAGTGTTCCGTTTTTTGCCATTTGGCTACGTAATACTGAAAATCAAATTACTATAATCAACGGATCAGCCTTGCTATCCAACGCGGTAATGCTGCCAGTATTCTTGGTACGCTTTCACGTAATGATAGTTTTATGTAGTCGTAGTATTGTAAATATAGTTATAAGATTTGTTTTATTTAATATAAGTGTTTACATAACATAAATACATATAATTACTATAACATGTTTTATTTAAATGATTTTTCCACAAACGATGAACAGGAGATAACTCTTTCCTTCTTGTAGTAACAGAGGAGACCTGTTATATCGATGTTGACTGTAGTTACCCTTTTTAAAATCAGTAAATGTAAACAAGGGTTGTATTCCGGACAGTGTAATAATAATAATAAATTCTTAATACCATACAAAACATTACAAATATAAAATGAATAATAAGGCTACGTGATGAAACAAAAGGCAAAAGGAAAAGGCTCAGCTTCACCTGACAACGAGCTATAGATTTATGTTTCCATGCAGCGCTGTTTTTTTAGCCATCCCCTCCTCCCTAAGGCGTTGAGTGGGAGAAGATGTATTGTGGCTCCCCGATTACGTAACTGCAATATTTTTAAAGAGGTACCATAAGAGCCTAAGATTACCTTTACATATTCTTTTTGCGCACGTGCAGAATGTGTTCTGAATGGGATGGGTCTTATATAATGTAAATAAAACAGAAATGATAATATTTAGATCGGGAGAGGTACCTCAGAATATCCCCGTAGTTTGCATTAACGGACAACCTATCAAGTTAGTGGACAGCTTCAAGTACCTTGGCCACATTGTTTCTTCCTGTCTCAAGGATGACGCAGATATCGAGCGTCAACGTAGGGCTCTTTGTGTGGTGGGCAATATGATTGCGAGAAAATTTAATCGTTCAGCGCCTGACGTGAGAACTACTCTCTTTCAGTCATTCTGCCAGTCGTTTTACATGTGTCAGCTTTGGGCTAATTATTCTACGAAGTCGCATGATGGCATACGAGTCGCCTACAATAACATTTTTAGATTCCTCATGGGCCTGAAACGTTGCTGTAGCGCTTCAGAAATGTACGCGAAGGCTAGGATTGATTCGTTTAATTCTATCCAGCGTAAAAGAATTGCATCGTTCATGTCCAGGGTTGAGACGTGTAATAACGGCATTATCAGAAGTCTGTCTGACAGGCTGATGCTTTCAGCAATGTATCGACGCTGGGTAAATATTGCAACCTAGTTTCTATTTGTAATTTATATTTTTGACTTTATTTTAATTACATATTTTAAACTGTATGTGTCTGTACTATGGATCAAGGGTCTGAAATAAAGTATTATTATTATTATATTTGTACCTATCATTACAGCGGCTGCATGCAAAGTACTAAACCTTCAACAGTTATTTATAATATTGTATTGTATTTCGTGTCATAGAAAAGTGCAACCGATTCAATTTGTTTATAGTATAAATGGCCATGATGTTCAAAATGTAAATTATATCAGAGACCTAGGTATCGTTATAGATCATAAACTAAGCTTTATTGCTCATATTGATAATATATGTAAGAAAACATCGAATATATCTGGGTTTATTAAGCGTCTCTCCTCATCTCCAAAGGCTTTCGGAATTCCAACACTAAATTATTGTTGTTCAATGCTCTTACCAGGAGTATCATTGAGTATGCTTCAGTTGCCTGGAATCCTCACTATAATGCACATTCTATGAGAATTGAACGAATCCAAAAGCGCTTTCTGCACCATGTAAGTATTGGCGATAAGTTATGTAATATAGATTCTAGCTACTATTCCAGACTCTGACACTATAACTTATTAACTCTGTCGGATCGTAGAAAACTATTAGACCCATGTTTTTGACATAGACTTTTCAATGAAGGCTTAGATGCGTCTGACTTACTTTATAAAATATCTGTAAGAATTCCACGGCCGTATAGTCGTGTAAAAAACTAAATGCCTTTCAAAGCTGGCGTCTCAAAAACAAACCTAGGGCTCTCAGCATCTATCAATAGGATGTTAACAGACATATTTTCTATGAGAGAATTTAGTGCCACACGGTTTGACAGTTCCACTGCAAAAAATAATTCTTGATTTTTGAAATATTATTGGCAAATTCTTATAAAACAGTATTTTTTTTTATCATCCACAGAACAACATCTGTCGGGTCTGCTAGTACATATAATTATGTGTATTAATGAATGCTCGTTAACGTAATCTACGGTCAAATGTCATTCTACGTTAATTGCTTCGGAGTATGATTGTTCTGGACTTTAGAATTTTTAAGATTATCTAATTCATGAACTGTCCCATTTCTATGTATAAATAATAAGTAAAACTTTAAAAAGAAGCACAATATTACTCAAAATTATATTGCGAAAGTAAATCTAAATTCTAAAAAAATTGTATGTCAACAACGAAGCCGTTTTGTTAAAATATAAAAACAGAACGCACGAGAGGGAGACGCTTACCAAAGACCTATCTGTTTTTAACTGTAGTTAGCCTTGCGAGAATTTTGTTTTTGAGACGGCAGTTACAGATAGTTTGGAAGTTATTGATAAACTCTAGTAGCTAACTGAGATTAACTGTAGGTAGATTATTGAGACCGGCCGTTAGTGAAATGACTGGACTAATGAGACCTAACATCTTGTCTTGTTTTTTTTTCTCATATAGGGAACAGAATAATATATTTATTACGAGCTGAACCCGACAGACGTTGTTCTGTATATAATAAATTAAATAATGTTTTATATGAATTTGTAAATAATATTTCATAACGTCAATAATTATTTCATAAAATATGCTCCCTGTTGTTATAATGAAATTGTTTCACAGCAGAACTGTCAAACCGTGCGTCAATAAATTCTCTCATTGAAAATATGAAGTAATCCCCATTAAAATCCGTTCATTTGTTTAGTTGACTGGAAACAAACATCAGGCACTGGAATTATAGATATAAAGATAATGTTGCCCCACTTGTAATTACAATCTAACCTTAACTTAGGTTAATAAGTAATTCTACTTTAACTTAAACTGCTAGATTGATTAAACTAAGAATGTGTCCATTTCCTACCTACTAAGCTAGAGGTCCCGGGTTCGGATCCCGGTAGGTGCAAGCATTTATATAATATTGACACAATAATATTGACACACTTTTTACACAAATTATCTTGCCCCAAGTTAAGCCTGTGTTATGGGTTACAAGACAATGATATATATAATACAATATACCTACTTAAACATACATATATTCATATAAACATACATAAATACATTTAAACATCCATGACTCGGAAACAAACATCTATATTCATCATATACTCGGCTAGACAACCTGTATAGCCGAATGGCTAGCGATTAGGGGTGAGACGTATTTATCGTCACAGGTATTTGTAACATGTATTAAAATATCACCGGTTGTCACTGTGACAAGATATCAAAAATAAGAGTGACGAGTATTAGAAGTATTTTGTAACATCTAGTATTTTATAACACCTAGTATTTTAGTAATGACTGTTATTTGAGTAACACCTGTTACTGAACAAGTATTTGATAACAACTAGTATTTTAGTAACAACTGTTACTGAACAAGTATTTAATAACAGCTAGTATTTTAGTAGCAACTGATATTTGAGTAATACCTGTTATTGAACAAATAATTAGGAGTATTTTGTAGGTATTTTTTAACAGTATTTTGATACAGCTATAATTGTGTGATCTGTAGGTCTGTTATATTATTTTTTAATTCAATAGGTAATAAAACAGTTATGTGTCGTACCTTCGAAGGTGGAAGTCCGTTACAGCAAATATAAAGTACATTCTTATACACCTTTAATTTATTTTATATCAGAAGGGTATGACTTACGGTACGCAGACGTGGTCGCTAACTATGGGCCTTATGAGATAGCTCATGGTCGCTCAGAGGGCAATGGAGAGGGCTATGCTCGGATTTTCCCTGCGTCATCGAATCAGAAATGAGGAGATCCGATGGGAAACCAAAGTCACCAACATAACCCAAATGATTGCGAAACTGAAGTAGCAGTGGGCAGGGCACATAGTTCGACGGAGAGATGGCCGTTGGGTCAGTAAAGTCCTCGAATGGCGACCTCGTAACGGAAGAGGTAGAATTGGCAGATAGACCTACAGACCGACAATTTGGTCTAGATCGCTGGAATAGGTTGGATGAGGGCATCGTAGGACCGATCGTCGTGGAAAACTTTAGGGGAGGCCATTGTCCAGCAGATGATGATGATGATGATATTAGAGAGGGCATACAGACAAGAGGCTTAAGTGTGGTGGAACGTTGTAAAGCAACTGCCAATGGACATCCGCAACACCAGGGCTCAAGAGACGCATTGATGTTATAACATAAATTCAAATTCAAATATTTTTATTCAAAATAGGATGTGACATCACTTATTGAAAGTCAAAAAACTATCACCCATTCCAAAATGAATGCCTCAGGCCTGAGAAGAACGGGCGCAACAAACGCAGCGGGCTTTTTTTTCATCAAAAAAAGAAGCCCACTTAGAAACATTGTACAATTAAACTTATTATTTAATAGCCTGAGGGCGGTCGCTCAATTCCCAATCTGTGGTATCATTAAGAAAGTCATTTATGTTATAGTAACCTTTACCACACAAACATTTTTTAACAATTCTTTTGAATAACGGTATACTTTTGTTTTGAACATTTTCTGGGATCCTGTTGTAAAAGCATATACATCGCCCCACAAAAGACTTGCTAACTCGACTTAGCCGAGTAGTAGGCATTATATATATAAATGGTTATGACAGTTTCTAGAAAATTCACTTATGTGCCTATGAATATACATACATAAAAAATATAAACCTCTTGAAAGTGACTAATTTAGAAAGTCAAAGAAAGAAAAATTGTTAGGTTTGTTTACCTTTTTTGGCTGTTTTTGTGTTTTCATATTTGCATTGATAGAGCATGTTGCCATCTCAGGGGATTACGATAAGTTTCTTTTGAGTTTATTGTAATTCTGGATGTGAGTCTCTATTTTTAAGAATGAGTTTATATTATTATTGATGGTGCATCGATTTATTCAATTGGTGTCTCTTTTCGTTTTAAATCAACATTTGTTTAATTTCGTCCAATCTTGGGTTTGTCGCCCTCTGTTGGTGAATGGCAAAATTTTATTACCTAGTGGGATTCATACGGCGCAGTAGTTGTATATCGATACTTCTTACAATTACGTAGTTTGGCGAAATGCCGTTAGACGGCGCTAGCAGGTATTATATAATTAATTTTTGCACCTATAGAGAGTGGAGATGGCTAAGCAATGCATAGTATTTTAGGTACTTTTTATTAACTTTCTAATTTATATTAATTGAACGTGGTTTTCGTATGATCAGCAGTTTCTTCACAGAAAGTATAAATAAGTATAATAACTAGCTGACCCAGCAATCGTTGTATTGCCATATGAAGTAATAAAAAAAATTGGGGTACAAAAAGTAGATGTACTTACCCGATTCTCAGACCTACCAAATTTATCGTACTACAATTATTGTATTCGATTGCCATCTTGCAACCCTAAAGCGGATTTGTGGATGGAATAGACTAATATAAAAATCGCGATACATAAATAGTTGTAGATCGTATAATGGCGAAAATCTGAAGTTGTATCTATTTTTAATGCTGAATCATAACTGGTGGACTTAACATTTAGGGGGATGAAAAATAGATGTTGTTCGATTCTCAGACCTACCCAATATGCACACAAAATTTTCATGAGAATCGGTCAAGCTGTTTCGGAGGAGTTTAACTACAAACACCTAGACACGAGAATTTTATATATTAGATAGCGATTGTACTTCTATTTGTAACACTGAACTTACTAGTCCTTAAGACTATTACACTGGTTTAACACTTTTTATGATTTATATTACACTTACGGTGCTGATGTTTGCGCAGTGCGCTGGCAAGGCAACTCCTCTATTATAATAATTAATTCTTAGATCATTTATACGTCTGGATAGACTATGACAGCTGTGAAAACGTCGAAAAAATAGACTTAAGAACTAACCTCTATTTTGAGCAATTCACGCACCCTAACACAAAGTGTCATACAATTCGCGAGTGTAAGACGTAATTTGTAACGTACACTTAATTAATATTCCTTGCCTGTTTTTGCATATATCATAAATTCTCTTAGAATTAATGATTAGAAATTCCTGTTTAAATTTCTACCGCCAGTTATCATTGTCTCAGTAAAAGATACTTCAACTCTCCAACATTCGGCAACAACAGCTTGAAAAGAAGACGTTTGGCACTCGGGGACTGCCGCGATGAAGCTATTGCATAGCATTTTTTATCAACTTATGCAATTATAATTATTTATTTATTATATTTATGCAGTATTTTTTTTAATAAAAATAATTTTAAATAAAGCAAACGGGAACCGAGTAAAATTTAACTTGCAAGATTTGATTACAGACAGACAACGGGACAGGTGAAACTAAATAAAAATGCTTGTTATAATAATAAAAATTAAAAAAACGTGTTAAAAAAATAAAGAAATTAAAAAAAATCAAGATTTACCCCAGGCTCGAACCTGGGACCTTCTGCACAACGAGATGTGATAACCGCTGTTCCACGGCAACTGTAAAAATGTGCCGAAATATCTATATACATCTAGTAAGTAAGTGTTAGGTTGTTTTCGTTACGGAATTTCTGGATTCGGTCCCCACGCTCAAGGCCCGCGATAGAAGCTATGCAATAGCTTAAAATGAATCATAATTATTATAAATTATATTATATTATCTTATCTTTATAATTGATTGAAAGATTCACGGTGTAAGATAAAGCAAAAGCTCTCTGAAAGCAAGTTAATTAAGTAAGTATTCTATTCTTCCTACTATGGCTCCTGTGGAAGGTATACCACAAGTTTGCCAATGTCACGTTAAGGTAGACCACCAAGCTTAGAGTATTCTTTTACTAATTTTAATGGTATTGATCGGTGCTTAAGATTGAAACAAGTTTTATTTTCTTATACCTGAAACAAATATACATGCTGTTAGGACTATAGACACACACAAATATAATTACTTAAATTATTTGATATAAGTACTTAGTGCTATTTACAACTTAATCTTATTTATTTTAATATATTTACACAAAATATATACAAAAGGAGTGAAAACTAGGGAGAGGAGACATTTAAAGGAAAATCCTATAACAATGACAATAAAGTAAGTATCCTCAAGACGTCACTTCAGACACTTTAGACTTCAAAAGTCACTCAGCTCCTCGACGAAGGTGTAATGAAAAAGGTTTGGTATCAATTCGATCGGTATTTTTTTTATGTATGTACACCGATTACTCTGAGATTTATGATCCGATTTACGTAATTTTTCGATGCAAAATAGATGCCATTTGGTCCCATAACAATTTTACATAGTTTGACCCAGTAGTTTTCACTTTATGAACATTTTTTATGAACATTTTTGTTTACCTCGATGATATAATTATTTATCAATATCTTTACAATGTTTGGTTACTAAACTTTTGTTAAAATCAGCAAAACAAAATCCCCATAGGTTAAACTTACATTATTATAAGAGTACAATATGTATTTATCATTTATAAGATATTTGTGTAAACAGATCTTATATCAAAGGTAAATACGTCCCTTGTTCGCAGACTTAAATAACACGATAGACGGGACTTCATGACGAAGTGTTTGTGACAGATTGTAAGTCAAATATTTTATTAAAGTTGGTTCTTAGAGACATTCTTTCCTGACTATTGAATGTTATATTATTTTATTTTATTTATAACGGCCTGATCCTTTATAAGGCCTTCATTATTGCTGAAAAGTGCCTTAAAATTCATAACGTATTTTACAAGATGTATGCGTACAGGCAGCGGGAGCAACTTTGGAGCACAGGGTCTCAACTCAACTGGGTCGTTTTGTAGTTCTGACTGTGGTGGAAGACAGAAGAGTGATGCTTGGCTTGATCATGTGTGATGTACTTGGGCTGTTTTGATGGTACTGGTGATGAAATAACTAGGTACCTACTTAAGTACCTAACTATCTAAACATAATAAACATAACGTGTTGTGGTGTTTTCCATGTATTTATTGTGAAACTACAAGAGTGTTTAATAGCTGCGCAGGATACAAATAAGAAGAATGATACGTATCTACGCTTTGTTTATGTTTAAGTCCTTAAGTCCGTAGGTAGGTACGTTACCTTATGCGATAAATGCGTGTCGTGGTTATCGAAAAGTAATAAAACCGGGCTGTCTTTTCTGGGTTTGGCGTATTTCACGACGTGTTTAGCAAACTTTCGAAAAATGGCTTCTTTCATCCGCAAACCGCGACCGTCACCAGCGTACCTCGTTCAGCGGAAATCATTTATCCCAATTTCTTGATTTCTCGACGAGCTATCAATCTATTAGGAATATGTACCGTGGTCAGTCCTGTTTCATCTACAATTCAAATATCACCAGGACAATTTAATATCACCAGGAGTATTGCGTTGATAAACGGTTTTTAAATTGCCATAGAACAAATTAATGTTTGTTTTGTTGAAAGATGTAGCTCGAGATAAACTAGTGGCTTGAGGAGCTTGTATAGAAAGTGCAGGACAACGTTTAAGAAAATGCCGCAGCCAATCTTCACCAGCAATCAGTTTTGTATACCATGAGTCCGGTAAGGATTTGTTATTTTTTTTTTTGCAAATTCAAATGCAAACTTTTATGTTTCATAAGGTTTAATCCATAATAAATATCTGCTGCTTTCTTCAAGTAACTCTTTCTGATTCAGATTTCGCTGATTCGGGATTTCTTTCTAATATTTTCGTCGTTTTATGACGAGGCGTTGGAGTGTTTTGTACGGTGTAGCGAAACTGTTTCGCCGTGGAATTCATACTATTTTGTCAAAGATAACTTTTTGACATGCTCTTTTTATTACATCTTTGGATGTACTCCCTCTATTAGTCTTTCTTTTGTATGTGGGCATGGTCCTGAAACAATATTTTTTGGATAAAATTTCAAAAATACCGACTCAATTTGATGTATGGAATACCCATAATATTATGGGGCTGGTGGACCTAGTGGTCAACCAACCCCGTTATACATTAGTCTACTAGCCCCGAACCACTTTTTAACTTGCACATGCCATAATCTCAAAACTGCGACAATAAGAAATAAAATTAAATACATAAAAGAAAGAACATGAATCAAACATTCGTTTGTAAATGCTTTGACAGTCAATAACCATGAATAAATAGGCATTTCTACAAATAATATTACATCAAAAATAATTACTTACGTGTGTTGTTTTTCAATATTACCTTCCTTCTCTCAAACGACATGCGTGCGCGACGCCGCGTTCCCGGTGACTGAGCGGAACCTGCGGGAGCCGGGAGGAGGTGACGGACTCTTGTGTCTATTATAGCTCAAGGCTATTTGCTTCGGACGAGTTTTTGATAGTTAGTCAAGTAACCCCGGACTATACTATGTAAAGATAAGAATTTGTTATTTTTAAAGTGATATCATTTTGCATTGCCCTCGTCACCTTGAGACATAAGATGTTAAGTCTCATTTACCCAGTAATTTCACTAGCTACGGCGCCATTCAGACCGAAACACAGTAATGCTTACACATTACTGCTTCACGACAGAAATAGAAGAATATAGTTCGGAATAACATTATCTTATAACAATATCTACTACGCATACATTATGTGTGAGTCACAATAGAAGGCCGCGGCGGTGATACATCTCACAGCTTCCAGTTTCCACCCCTCTGCCGTCCGCGAACACGATATTTCGAGGAAAATAAAACCATTTGTTCCCTTTCAGGATACGCACATCTATCTTCGTAACAACTCAGGCGAACTAGCATGGAACACACCTTCCTACATTGTAATATTATTAAATATTCAATTCGTAACGTGTTTCGTTATTAAATCGTGCTACCAGCTTTTGTTACCAACTTACCCCCTTATAAATAATAGTCAGCAATACTAATTCCTAATTCTCACTCTGTCTTCTTCTATTGACCTAAGTCAGAATGAAAAATAACACTCTGTAGCAGCTGTTTTAAGTAAGCGGACCATTATGAATAAGGGGGTTGATATATACATATTTATTTTGTGCGTCTGTTGTAACTGAACTCCTCCTAAACGGCTAGACCGATTTGAATGAAACTTTCTGTGTGCTTGCGGGTGGATTCGAGAATGGTTTAGATTCACAATTGAAGTACCTCCTAAACGGCTGTACCGGTTTTGATGATATTTTTATGTGTTCCAGTGAATTTGAGATTGGTGTGTGTCTTCAGGTGGATTAGAGAATGGTTTAGATTTACAATTGAACCACCTCCTAAACGGCTAGACCTATTTTGATGTTTTTTTGAGTGTTCCAGTGAATTTGAGATTGATTTAGATTCTCAATTCCGTCCATATAATATAATTCTGATTCTCATGTGTATGTTAGTGAACTCCTCCTAACAGCTGGATCGATTTTTCAAATTTAAGACGTGTGTGACAACGTCTGTCGGGTCCACTAGTAATACATACCTAATGTCCTGTTTTCAGTGAACTCTTAAACTAATTAACGGATTTTAATGGGGATTACTTCATGGAGTGCAGTTTAGTCCAACTTGAGAGATAGAATACTTTATTTCCAATATTTGTTTTGTATGGACATATTTTCTATGAGAGAATTTATTGACGCACAGTTTGACAGTTCTGCAGTGAAACAATTTCATTATTACAACAGGGAACGCATTTTACGAAATAATTCTTGATGTAACGAAATTGACAAATTCATTAAAAAACAGCATTTCATTCTAATAATAACTAGATAGATAGATAGACAACTCTATTGAAAATTATTTCATATTTATAAAATCTTTTTTTACTCATGTTGCATGTTTGGTTGGTTTCAAGGGGCAGGGTGCGTCGTTGGTCGGAATCGTTCGCTAAATGAATGTTAATGTGCGAAGTAAGCGATGGCTAGTCCATGCATCATGCCCGTGAACAGTCTCCGCTTGTGGTTCCTGGTTTTCATCAAAAACAACATGTCGAAAATACATACGTGTCAACGAGACATGGCATCCTTGAGGACATTTCATTAGGTATTTATTGTGGGTACCATACTGGCGCCTATTTCTGCCGTGAAGCAGTCATGTGTAACCATTATTGTGTTTCGGTCAGATGGGCGCCATAGTGAAATTACTGGGCAACTGAGACTTAACATCTTATGTCGCAAGGTGACGAGCCCAACTGTAGTGCCGCTCAGAATTTTTGGGTTTTCTAAGAATCCTGAGCAACTCTGCATTGTAATGGGCAGGGCGTATCTGAGCGCCTGCTCCTGCAGTACTCCCCTGCTCGTCTCATCCATTATTTTTATCCATTATCCTTTTAAAGGGCGCCAGCGAGCCACTGTAAACATTGACTCCGTATTTATTGTATATTAAAAATCAAATAACATAAATTTCTCAATTAAAAACAAGTGCAGTGAAATAATACATACGCGACTAACAACATATATTGTGGACAAAGCTTTAAAATCAGTGAATAAACATATAAACACTCCTATCGTGTTGGTGTCTCCGATCTCCGAGTAAAGAAAAGTTTGTAAAAATTTTAATGAAATAAATCTGTGTTACCTTGATTTTTAAAAGTACTCCGTGCTTCAACAATAAACGTTATCACAAATACATTACGAGTGATTCTAACACTAAATATTGAATAAATGCAACAACACACGATTTCGACGTTCACATACATTATTTTGGATTGGCTGTGTGACAATAGTGAGAGTATTATATTTTGATTATTTATACTTGTATTTGAACGAATTATCACCGATATGTATTTTGCATAAACCACTTTAGCACGAAACTAACACTCACGAGGTTTACTACTTAACTAAATTTAGCTTTGGTTTTGTGATAATAAATAAAGTGAATTCATGAAGGTAGTTCTAAATTGGATAAACAGTAATTATGGAAAAATAATACATCACTTTACGCAAACGGAAACAGAATCAGAGTATGGATGACCTTTACTTAGAAACATCACCCATCACTAGTGAAGACATTAAAAGCTTACCGGACCTGTCTACAATATATTGCGAATTAGATGTTTTCAAAGAAATAATTCTCACGTTGCAATGTTTATTAGACAAGGCAAATAGAGAAATAGAAGAATTAATTTTAGAAAACAATTTCTTAAAGAAGACAATTAGTGAACTGGAAAGAAAAATAACTACTTTGAATATATACACCGACCAAAATAGCACTAATAAGAAATTCAAAAAGTTCTCATCAGTTATAACTTTAAAAGCTAAACGTAGGGTTGATTTTGATATTGTAAATCCCTATGATAATCATCTCAAGCCTAAAAAAAGTGTGTCGACATCCATGCAACATGAGGAAAATAAACCCAAAAAGAAAAAACGTTTATTTATCTTTGGAGGTAAACAATGTGTGGGTATGGCTTCTCGACTCTCCACGTTTAATTTGACTTTGACAAAATATCTCAGCAGAAACAAAACCTTCAGCCAGTACAGAAAATATAATCGAATCGTGTTTCAAAATAAAAACTTGCCAAACGGATCAGAATAGAAATCCGTTCGTATTTATGTCTGAGACTGCTGCCCTCCTACGCTACCTAAAAGGTACTGATATTATAATATTGAATATTGTGAAAAATCCTCATCTTAACGAAATTCTTATTAATAACTATTTAAAACAAATATGTCAACAATATCCAAATTGTAAATATTTGAATTCAAATGTAAATTATACTGGATACTATAATGCTAAAAATAATTATATTAATAAAGTTTGCAACAACATCAACAACGAATTAGAAAGTCAGCATTATAAACAGGAATTTTTGGTATGCAAGGATTGGTTAAATAAACTAAAATACAAAAATAGAAGCGTTAGAAACCAAAAAGAAATGTCTACACAAGATGATAAAACGATATTGTCAGTTAAAAACTATTGTAATAAAGCAACTCAAACAATTAATCTAGAAAATAATACACAAGCTAATTTTTTTCGACCATAAACCATGTAAGGAAATGTATCTCTTGCACCAAAACATTGCTGGTGTTTTAAATAAGCTAGAATGGATTGAGCTAGCGTTGTCTGAAATAGAAGTAGATATAAGTATCATTTGTCTTACTGAAACTTTTATAAAAAGGGGAGAAGAATCTAATCTCATACTGCAAAATTATGATGTCGTTTCGACGTTTTGTAGATTGAATGAAAGACGAGGAGGTAGTTGTATTTTATTGGAGAAATCTCTAGATTATAAGATTCTCGATCAGTGTACTGAATACTCAACCGAAAAAATATTTGAATGTTGTGCTGTTGAAGTAAGAGCAATAAATTGCTACATTGTTTGTATATACAGGACACCAAACTCAAATATTACTTTATTTTTTGAAAAATTAGAACTACTTCTCCATAAATTAACCATCAATAATAATAAAAAGATTATATTAGCCGGAGACTTTAACATTGATATATTAAAAGAAAATCAGATATCAAAATTATTTCAAAATCTATTAAGTAATTTCAATATTAATATAAATATAACGGAACCACCTCGACAACAAGCATGCCTAGATATAATAGCGACAAATATTCCTACAGCGGAAGGCAAAGTAATTAAACTTTTTCTATCGGATCATGAATCATGGCAACTAGTAAGTTTACCGAAAATATTTATAAATAAACCGAAAAATTGGTCTATAAAAATTAGGGATTATTGTCAAGAGAATATACATAAATTTAATATGTACTTACAATCTCTAAATTGGATCGATGTATTAAATGAGTCAAATGCCAATACAGCCTTCAAAAATTTTCATGATTTTTTCTGCCTGTTATACGATCTTTGCTTTCCCATATATAATAAGAAAATATCCAATTATGTTGGCAATAAATGGATATCAAAAGGTATTAAGGTAGCTTGTATTAAGAAAAGACAGTTGAGATTTAATCACTACAAATCAAAGTCTCATGAAAGTAAGATAAAGTTAAAAAAATATAGCAAAATATTACGGTCTTGTATTGACTGCTCTAAGAGACACCTAAATAATCAATATATACAAAACTCAAAAAATAAAACTAAAGCTACATGGGATATAATAAAGAAAAAAGGTAGTCATAATAATATGATAGCTAAAAATTGTATTGACCTAATTCATCATAACGACGTTGATATAACAAATCCATCAGACATTGCAAAAACATTTAATAATTCCTTTATTGATTTGACTAAAAATTGTAATCATAATTGGAATAATCAATATAAATACAAAGTAAATGCAATCAATAATAGTATATTTCTCTCTCCATGTTCCGAAAACGAAGTAATAAAGATAATAAATTCTCTTAAAAATACAAAGGCAACAGGTTATGATTCCATATCTACACATATACTCAAACACTGCAAGCACAATATCTCTCATATTTTGACTTACTTAATTAATATATCCTTTTCACAGGGTGTCTTTCCAGAAAGCTTAAAGTTATCTGTTATTAAGCCTTTACTCAAAAAGGGTACTAAAACCGATATCAATAATTATCGGCCAATTACTCTTATATCTATTTTCTCAAAGATAATGGAAAAAGCAATGTATGTAAGAATAATGCATTTTCTAAATAAACATAATATTATAAAAAAAAGAACAAACTGGATTTCAAGCTAACAAATCAACTACTTTGGCTGCTTATTACTTAATAGAAGAAATAACTACATGTATTAACAAGAAAGTACCTGTTATATCAACCTTTTTTGATATGTCAAAAGCATTCGATTTTGTTGATCATCATATCTTAATATATAAATGTGAAAGATATGGTATAAGAGGCCCTGCTCTAAAATGGATTGAAAGTTATTTAGCCGATAGACAACAAATTGTAGAAATAAATAAAATAAATGAGAAACTGGAGATGACTACATACAAGTCACCCTATTTAATTAGTAAATTTGGAGTTCCTCAAGGAAGTCTTATGGGACCCTTACTGTTTTTAATTTATTTGAATGATTTACCCGATGTGGTTGACTATAACTGTGTATTATTTGCAGATGACATATCCATAATTATTCCTGACGAGCATAAAGCGATAAATAATTATAATATGACTATTAATAAAAATTTATAAACTATATTGACATGGTTTAATGAGAATAATTTATTCGCTAATATGACAAAAACTAAATATATACAATTTTCTAATTATAAAACAATACATAAATCTCTAAATATAACACACAGTGACCTAACGATTAAAGAAACAAACACAATAAAATTTTTAGGCATTATATTAGATTGCAATTGTAACTGGAAAGTTCAATGTGATACAGTGGCAGGCAAAATAAATAAGTTCGTTTTCGCTTTAAGAAGGCTCAGACAAACTGTATCTTTTAATGCTGCACTTACTGCATACCACGGTTATATTGCGTCAGTTTTACGGTACGGGTTAATACTATGGGGAAACTCCACTAATATTTCAAATGTTTTTCTGGCACAAAAAAAATGTATAAGAGCTTTATGCACTGTCAGTCCTCTAGAATCGTGTAGACCATTATTCAAAAAGCACCGTCTGTTAACGCTTACTGGTCTATATATATTAGAAATTTGTATGTTCATTAAAAAACATGGTGAACTTTTTAAACCAGCAAAGGACTATTCCATATTAGGATTAAGAGATCCAACTCGCCGTCTGATGCCATACTGTAGAACAGCGCTTCATCAAAATAACGCAAATGTTATGTGTATTAGGGTATTTAACCACCTTCCAAAGAATATTAGAGAGATGCCTAAAACATTAATGCATAAAAAATTAAAATTATGGCTAATAGATAAATGCTTTTATAGTTTAAAAGAATTCTTTAGCCAAAAATAATAGTATTCAAATGTAATTTTTGAGAGGTACCTACAAACTAATGTTTATTTTATATTATCTCATTGAATTAAAGCTATGTAATGTGTATTAAGAACGTATAAGTATAAATTAAATATGATATTCCAATATTGACAATCAAATATTTGTATGCCGATATATTGGCGAATTGTGCTGTACACCAATTAATTGTTAACAACTATGTTACCACGATTCATACAAATAAATCATTTCATTTCATTTCATTTCATTTCATTTCATTTCATTTCAAAGTAAATAATTTATTAACTTGAGTTTTGCTTAACAGACATGTTGTGGCTTAGACAAGTACGACTAGTCAGTATTTGTGCAAATTCAACAGATCTTAAGATGTCATCTCGGTATACAGTATGCATGTGCATTAGACAGTCGCTGCGGTAGTAATTCTCCGTCATTAAGGTCAAGGCGTCCACTCTCCGTGATAAATTCCTCAGTTCACTCCTTGTTCCTCACTATTTGCTCAAATGCGGTTCTAAAATTGTAAATGTAGATGTTGTTTAGTTTAATTGTGATATTAATTTAATCATACCTTATTGCAGTGTTCTTCAATCTTATTTATTTCGCGACCCTATGACAACTTGAAAAATTCTGGTGACCCCCTTCACAATCAGATGAATAATTTATAATCTTATATCTTTAAACGAGCAATTCTTGTATATCTATACTAATATTATAAAGCTGCAGTATTTGTTTGTTTGTTTGAACGCGCTAATCTCTGATACTACTGGTCCGATTTGAATGATTCTTTCAGTATTGGGTAGTCCATTTATCGAGGAAGGCTATGTTTTTTTTCTTCAAAATTAGGGATCCGTAATAAAATTGCTATTTTGTAACACAAGGTGTAAAATAGAAAACCTATTTTTGCGTGCGCTGCAAAAGCTATTGACAATAGAACAAAATGATGTACAGGCTATAATATAGGCAATATTTTATTACTTATAAAACTATCGCGTGAATTATACTTTATATAGCAAAACAACGTTTGCCGGGTCAGCTAGTACATATATATAATCTGAATCTCGGAAACGGCTCCAAGTATTTTCAAAAATTTTGTATACAGGGGATTTCGGGGGCGATAATCGATCTAGCTAGGTTTCAATTTAAAATAAATTTAGTTTTATCCGTGTTTTAATGAGAAACAGCTTCAATAAAATTAGAATACAAAGGTAAATTTCGCCACTATATAATAGATCAGATGAGACATTGGGTGATCAGAAGACTCTTGTTCGAATCCAGATGTCCTATTAGTTTTATTTTTGTTCAAGTTTTGTACATTCTAAAATATCTGAGCAAGGCTCGGTCGTTCTGATGTTTTTATTTAAAAGACTACTATTATGATTTTATTTATAAAGTATCGAGTGTTTCGGATATTCTTATCCAGAGCTGACAAGTGAAGCTCTAAGTCTAAAGGTATTTGTACCATTCACCACTTCATACCTGTGTGAACTAACATTTTCTTCAATGGTGGACGTTAAAACTAAAAATGGAAATGTAAACTTGAAATGGACTTCAATTGTGAAACGATTTGAATTTTAGGGTTCCGTAGCCAAATGGCAAAAAACAGATCGCTTATGGATTCGTCATGTCTGTCCGTCTGTATGTCACAGCCACTTTATTCCAAAACTATAAGAACTATGCTGTTAAAACTGGGTAAGTTTGAACCGCATTAAGATTTTCACATAAAAATAGAAAAAAACAATAAATTTTGGGAGTTCCCCATACTTAAAACTGAAACTCAAAAATTTTTTTTTATTCAACTAAATCAGATACGTGCTGGAAATCCATGGATACGTCTGCAAAAATGATATTGAGGTTTCTAGTATATATTTTGTTAAACGGAATATTTTTTTTGTTAAATGTCCCCCCCCCCCCTGTAAATTCTACAATAAGAGTATGATAAAACTAAAAAAATATATATGATATACATTACCATGAAACATTCCACCGAAAATTGGTTTGAACGAGATCTAGTAAGTAGTTTTTTTTAATACGTCATGTATCGTATCAATAAATTAATAAAAATAAATACACTATTATTAAGACATCGATCAAAGTAACAACGAACTATAAGAACTTTTATACTATGTTACTTGCTGCTACGGAACCCTTCATGGGCGAGTCCGGCTCGCACTTGGCCGCTTTTTAACATTTCTTATATAGCACCACGACTTGATGAATTTGTGAAAATTAAACAAATTCATCATTCTCACTAAAATTGTGTTTTTATTGCCTATCTTGTCTTTTTCCTTCTGCTGGGGATCCCCAAGAAAGGCTTCGAGACCCCCCTAAGGGTCGCGACGCACAGATTGAAAAACACTGCCTTATTGTATTTTTATTCCTCAGGGATTCCATGATATTATTTAGATTTTCATAACTTTTTGTATTTTTTCTTAGGGATTCTTTGTGCATTTGATTATAATTTATCGACGGTTGGTTGTGTCTGTCTGTCATTCTGCCTTTCATCACGCGGTATTTCATAAACCACAGTACTTAGGCAGTTGAAGTTTATACAAAGTTTATATGACCTACTGTATTAAAACGAAAGAAAAATAAGAACTAAGATGGCCACATAGCCATGACCATTATAGAAGACACTGAACTATCGAAAGCGTTCTTAGAATGACTCGACCGATAAAAACATCGACCAGAGAAGATTAGTGGAAGCTAAATTGTTTGGGAAGGTTTCTAGAAAGGTAGCGATTCCTACCAAGCAACACCGAAAGAAGCGTCAATTATTGGGGAAAATATGTTAATTGGACGGTATGAGTATGTTTGTTGCATCATTTTACATATTACATTGTAATTGAAATGATTTTTAAATCGAAGTAAATGTAAATCTTGATATAAAAGAGTGGCAATGAGTTTCTTGCTACTTCTTCTCATTAGCTCAACCTATACGAAGTAGTGGTAGATTCAATAAGAAAAATATTTTTTTAGACATGCATAAGTGTCATTTCCGTGACCTACGTGAATGGAGTGATGTTGATTTGATTTGGTACGAGAATGAAAAAAAGCGTTAACTGAGATGATACAAAATTGTAAATTCAGACGGAAAGCGCTATATTAAACGTCTAATAAACCATGCTTTCAATTATAAATACACAAGGAGCATGGTTAAGCACGATGGCTGCAATATCAAAGTATAGGAATGTTTTTCCGGAGTGGAGTTGCACCTGTTCGAAATATTGAAGGTACAATGGATCAATTTCAGTACCAAAACATATTAGAGGACATAATTATTCCTAGAATAATATTCTACAAACTACAAACATATTAGAGGACATAATTATTCCTAGAATAATATTCTAGGAATAATTATGTCCTCTAATATGTTTTGGTACTGAAATTGATCCATTGTACTTTCAATATTTCGAACAGGTGCAACTCCACTCCGGAAAAACATTCCTATACTTTGATATTCTCGTCTGGGTAGGCCCAGACGAACATTTGCCTGTAACCTGGATCTTTCATGGTAATTCAACCCTAAACACACGGCCAACAGTGTCAAATGTCTTATTAGGGAACAGCGTATTTCCGACTTAGACTTGTCTGCAAATAGTCTCGGTTTGAACCGCTGACCTCTACTTTCAACCACTGCACTGGCGGCTGTCAAAGTGCTTTTGCGCCTGTTTGATTTTCGCCATTTTGGCGCTGTTGGCCATGTAGCAAGAGTCTGCGGTACTAAAACTAGAGACGACAACCTCAACAAACATCGATAGATGGTGGAAAACTATTTACAAAAAAATATTGTGTACGTTATGACGTTGATACTTGAGTATTGTACATTCCTTCGCAGCCATTCGTATTATACATCAAAATTAGTTCTCTGGACGCTCGCGTACGGTGCTTCAAATAGGCACAAAAAATTTACTGTTAAACATATGGAACAGCCTGTCCAGTGGTATTTATACAGGTCAGTGGTTTGAAACCTTTTGAAAATCTGTGGTATGTCGTTAAAAAGAAAGTTTCAAACGCAACTCCAGTCAAAAAGAACTCTACTAAGCTTTTGGAACATGGAACTCAATCCCAATCGAAAAATGTCTGACATTTCTTGAATCAATACCACGTCGTTGCAGAGCTGTCATTAACAATAATGGCTTCGCAGTTAAATATTAATTATAACAAAATTTATTAGCCTTTGAACAGTTTTACGTAAACAATGTATTACTGATTACTTATTACTGTATTGTTTCTGTTGTTTCTAATTAGCTGTCCATCACTGTTGATACCTTAAAAGACATTTAGTTGTTTGTAAGAAATGTTATGTTTAAACGGCGGTTGTTGAGTCGTATTTTTGTTGTTTTTTTTTAATAAATAAATATTTTTACTAAAGTTATTGAACATATTTAATGCTGTTTTAATTTTCATTTCCAAATAAAAATTGTTGCTGCAAAGTATCTTGTATGATGTTTAAGATAGTGTTTCTAATTATATGTCCACCACTGATGTATAGATTACTTTAAATTACAAAGACTTTTTTCTTTTTACCAGTGGGAGGCTCCTTTGCACAGGATGCCGGCTAGATTATGGGTACCACAACGGCGCCTATTTCTGCCGTGAAGCAGTAATGTGTAAGTATTACTGTGTTTCGTTCTGAAGGGCGCTGTAGCTAGTGAAATTACTGGGCAAATGAGACTTAACATCTTATGTCTCAAGGTGACGAGCGCAATTGTAGTGCCGCTCAGAATTAAAAAAAAAACAACACTAAAATTAATAAATAGATTGTATGCATTATGTAGTTTATCACAGAAAGATTTACAAAAAGAAAGCCAGGGGTGAGAACTAGTTGTGTACGAATTGTATTTACAATCGAAGACACCGCCAGCATTAGGTACATGTGTTTGTTATCGGCTTAGAGCGATATATCATAATTTACCAATTCCCCTTTAAGCCAATTTGCGATGGTTCTTACTTGGCTTTCCGACTACATAATATCTATTCTCTATCTTAGATATAATATGTATACTGCTCTAATACTGCTGTTCCAAAATATATTTTTAAGTTTCTGTCGCCGTTCTTCTCAGGCTTGTCTTTATGAATAGTTGATAGATTGTGATTTTCTATAACGATATGACATGGGTACCCCCAAAGAGGGCGTCCAAAAATTGAAATGATTTTTCTGAGGTGGCAAGAGAGTTTGATTGGCGGTGATCACTTAACATCCCGTACACTTGTTTGTCCTTCTGCTAAATCTGCGCTTTTGTCTTGATAATATTTAGGATACTGAATGAAAAAAAAAATTCTCCACCCCCACAATTCTAAACATACAAACCATGTGATGAAAAATAATCATCCCCATTTTCTTGTAGAAGTGAAAGTAATTATTTTCTGGCACAAGTTCAAATATTCTTATACAAAATGGGATTCAAAAACACTTATTGAACTATTACCACCCATTCAAAATAGACTGCCTCAGACCTGAGAAGAACGGGCGCAAAAATGGCAGCGGGATTTTTTAAAAAAAAATATGGATTACAATTTAATATCGTACAATAAACATTTATAATTAAAGAACATGAGGATGTCCGCTTCATTCCCAGTTTGTGGTATCATTAAGAAAATCATCTATGTTATAATAACCTTTCCCACACAACCAAAAAGACAATACAATAAAATTTCATCGATATTCAATAGGAAGTTAACAAAATCGAAAAAACTAAAATGGAACCTTTATTTAAAATTCGAACACGTCAGCAGTTTCTCTTCTTACTCTGTGGCAGTGACGTAGATAAGTTCAATCTAGTGATATCACGTAGCCCGTAGACAGAGCGCGTGCAAATCCGGAACTCATATCAAATTTCACTTTAAGACTAGCGATGCTTCTAGACATTATCTTGTTAACGTTATTAAAATTTAATACACACTAAAGTTAAAAACTAGTCGCTGTTAAAGGATGTCCCTCACGCGGATCATCGTTGAGATTGCTACGTCCACGCTTAAATTCGTTAAACCAATTGTAAATAGTGGCACGAGATGGGGCTTCATTAAGAAATGCTAATAGCAGCCTATCATAGCTTTGTTGTTGAGTAAGCCCACAACGAAAGCCTTCAGGGCTATCAGCACAGAGGAGGATTTTAGTCGGTAGGGGGTGCTTACACCCGAGCCCGACATATGGGCCCCGTTTCGGGGTCTTCAATACGTAAATGTATTTTACTTCTCTCGAAAAAAAAAAAGTACACTCTAAGACCTAAACAATTTTTTTTAAGCCCTCACTTAAATAACCCTCACTTCTAGGATTAATACACAATTAAGATCGAGATGTATTAGAGAGATACACATATTATTTTGTTCATTTTGTATTTAACTTTCTTTAAATATGACCGATTATAAATTTATCACTCATTTTTGTTCGGAAGCAGGGAGGATTCAGATGTCGCCGTGTCCGAAAATTTGACGATATAGATTTATTAATTATACTATTTTGCGAAGATGCGGTTCATCACCTTACATCCTTACCTAGTCAGGACCTAGTCTCTAGTATAAAATGTATTATCTATGGTCAGGACTGTTAAACGCCCAATTTAATACAATATAGTATTTTATAACCATCAGCCCACAGCTCGATGGGCTAATCACATCTGATTTTATTAAGCTAATTAAAACATTTATTAAGCCAATCACTTACCGTAACATTTCAGAAACACTAAGCATTTAATTGTTAACTAAATGCCAGGGTATTTAATGATTAATTAAATTGATTGTTATTATAGATGTTATAAAGGGGCATTACATCATCCAAACGAGTGTTGTAATGTTGTACTGAATTTCATAACAACACTCCTTGGTTTTTCGATCCCTTCATGCGCAAAGAGTTTCAACAAACAGCCACATTCTTATTGCTCGATGCGTTGTATCTGTATGAATTTCAAAAAAAGAACATTTTCGTTCACCCGCACACTCTCAAAACGTGGCGCGCCGTAAAAAAAGTAGGTTATTCTAAACCCCGTCATTTTTGCTGAAAAAATGACCGATTCTTTTATGCAACTGTTGATAATTAGGTATTAAAACACTCATGTGATACTATTATCAACCCACATTCGTGTTTTAATACCCCTTATTACACAACAGTTGCATAAATAACTATATTGTTACCAGAACTCGTGTTTCCTCTGCTCTGACATAATAAAAGCAAGACATAACAAACCAAAAACCAGTGTGTGTTATATTTCCTCACTAACAAGCTGTTTCGGTTGAAATTCCAAAACTTTTATACGAATTTAAGCCATGATTTTGACGGCAGCAGACTGCGCTATTTATCGGAAAGTTCGGATTAACAGAGGTCTATTCTACTCTCTTGTGAGGATTGCTTCATTCGGAGTAATCCTGCAGAATCCTATCACAAGACTGTTTCACTCTCGTCTGGATTTTTGTGTTTGTTTAACAGACTAGCTGACTCGACAGACGTTGTTCTGTACATAATAAATATAATACTGTTTTTTTATGAATTTGTCAATCAGTGGGGCCTTAGGGGGCGGCGAACAGGGCAATCGCCCGGGGCCTCGCCCAAAAACCTAAGCAAATTAAAAAAATATATATCTTTTTAACTACTTATATTTTTTTTTATTAAAACTACTGAGTTTGATCCTTAATTACTTATTAAGGTTATAACATAACGGTAAATTTAAAACAAAATAAGTAAACTTATTCATTTTTTAAAGCAAACATTAACCCCCTTATTCATAATAGTCTGCTAACTTAAGGCTTTGCTAATTCTCACTCTGTCTTCTTCTATTGACCTAAGTCAGAATGAGAAAAAACACTCCTTAGCGACTGTTTAAAGTTAGCGGACCATACGGGGGTTATTATGTAGGGCATGAATATCGCGCCTAGAAACATTAATTGATGATCGGTTTTTTAATCGCATAGCACTCGGGTTTAGCTCGGGAGTCGGGACATAATGTTCTGCCCCTCTATCGCTTGGGGAATCAATTCGTTCGTCAATTCTTGTCACATTGGAATTCTTTTGCTTGCAGTATGATTTACAAAATCGTTACTGTACATATCTTTGAATTTTATTGAATATTACGTGCTTACAGTAGTTCCTATTTAAAGTATTGAGTGAACTGGAAAAGTGCTAATTATAGTATTAGAAGCCCTTCTGGACCACAATGTTGAATTCTCAAAATGTTGCATTCTTTAAAGAAAAAAAAAAGAAAGTTAAATATTCAATGGACCCACAATTTTGAGTTCCTAAAATATTGCACTTTACATTTATTGTAGTTGATATGATTTGGAAGACGACGAAGGTGTGTTAATATGTTGATTTAAAAGAGTTGTAATGAATTTCTTGCCACTTCTTCTCATTAAAGCTCAACCTTTTACGAAGTGGCGGTATAAAATAAAAGTAAACTTTTAATATCCATAAATGTCATTTCCGTGACCTACATGAATAAAGTGATTTTGATTTGATATGAACTAAAATAGAGTTCGCTAAAAGTTGAACTTGCAATAATATGTTGTTTCCCAAAACATTGAACGCAAAAAAGTTTTATACCTACAATCCGTACAACAATATATTTTTCATTTCTCATACTCGGAAAGTATTGTTGTTTTGATCTGATTATTGGGTAGAAAATGTTGCTTCCCTCCACAGAGAGGGAAAAACTCATACAAATTACTTCCCACCCAAGCGCCGGAATGAACTTTAAAAATAGAACTGCTGTCAGCTGTGAAGAGTTTTATGTAAAAGAAAAACTAATAAAAAAAATGCTGCGGCCATGTGACTTTCTAAACAGCCAGTGTGAACTTAGCACAAACTATTTTGAGCTTAATAAGCCGCAACAATTACGCGGTAAGTTCCATATTTAAAATTCAAAAAGTCGACATAAATTGACAAATTGTCCTAATTTGACAATTAATTTTATATTAGTTGTACCTATTGGTACTATTAATATTATTACATATTATCTATGAATAGTTTAGACAAACAAATAGTTTTATTTTCCTCATATTCGAAATGAAAAGTAGAGTGTTTAACACGGGTAAAAAAATCAATTCCTACTCATCAAATCTAAATACCTCGGGAATTGATTCTTTCGACCCTCGGTTAACAATCTACTATACATAAGTACAATCTGAATTGATTCAATAATGATTTTTTCTAGGAACGTAACTACCTGCTAGCCATTTGTAATAAAGTGATGATTTGTCATCCTTTACCATTGTCAGTCCAGTTCATAATTTACTGTTCGTTAAGAATGAAATCAAATTTAATTTGAAGTAAAAATATAAAATAAAAATAAAATGACGCCTTCTGAAAAATTGTGTTTATGAAAACACATAAGATTTGTTTTTCGATTTTCTTTAGTTTTCCCTATTTCGACATGTCCTAGTAGTTAAGATTGTATATTGTGTGAATTCAACATTTTTGAAATTCAACATTGTGGGATATTCAGCTTTTTACGACATCAACATTTTGGGATTCAATATTTTGCAAATTCAATATTGTGGTTCAGAAGGAATAAATTGACTGAAGTTTGCCTCACTATCGAAATACATCTAATGGTGCTCCCACATTGCCGTTATAAAATGTTTGTAAACATTTTATAACACCAAAACATTTACTAACAAATGTTAACAATTGTTGCACTTTGTTAGAAACTGTTACATGTTATAAGTGCTCCTACATTGATGGAAAATGTTTAAACATTTTATAACATCTAGTATTGGCTCGCAGTTTGGTTTCGCCTTCTGAGGGCTGAGGACGTCTACACGAAAATGGAAGAAGATTTGCTACCGCACCGCCTATCCCGCCATCACCCTTATAAAATGTTTACAAACAAAAGATAACACATTTTACTAACATTACTAAACATTTTCTAACATGAAAATTTATTTGTGATTAAATGTTTGCTAACAAATGTTTACTAACGTTATTAAACATTTTCTAACGGCAATGTGGGAGCACCATAATAGAGCAAGAGCCCGTGGACCCCAGACCTACGTCATTTTATAAAAGCTGAAAGTTTGTCAGCGCATGCTCCCAACACAGGTAAGAACGATGGTCCATTTTGGAGTTTGGGTTGCAGTGGCTTTGGCAGGTAAACGGTACTAAAGGTGTGTAAAATACCGATCTAAGTACATCAAAAAATAAAGTGCGATCTTTCGGTATTACCATCAGAATATTATTAAAAATCACGTTATTCATTGCCAGACACTTACCATGGTGGCAACCCCTTGCCAGACACCCTTAATGTTCACGAACTGCCCACTGCCACTTCAGTTTCGCAATCATTTGGGCTATGCAGTGACTTTGGTTCTCCTACGGATCTTCTAATTTCTGATTTGATCTGACAGGTAAACTACGAGCAAGGCCTCTCCATCGCCCTCCATGAGCTTTCTTCTCAGGCCCATTGCTAGCGACCACTTCCATTAATTTTTTGCCATAATCGCCACTGTTGGCAGGCGTGTTGGCGATCGCAGTAGATGGTGATGCTCTCTCGGAAGGATGCTGCTGCCCATCCTCCGTTATTTGCATCTCAGTCGCCTCTTACGACACCCACGGGACTCTTCCTGTTGGTGTCGTAAGAGGCGACCTATTGATAGGTTTTAAGTCAGTGCCAAGCCAAATGTAATAAAGGTACACTCGCCACGCGTGACTTTGAGCGGGAAAGCTTCGTCTTGAACTAAACAACCCAAGCGGACAGACTGTTTTGTTTAGGGCTTGGCACCGACTTCAAAGCTATCCATTACATATTGATAGCTTACACAAATAATAGTATTTTATTAATATTAAGGGTAAAGGTTTGCATAAAAGGTGTATTAAATTAAATTTTTAGTTATTTGATACTTTTCAGTTTTTGAAGTCGGTTTTTTTAAACGTAGTTTATTTTTATTTCTTGTGTTTTAGTGTAAGTTATATATATATATATATTTGTTTATGTTATATATATATAATACTATTTAATCAAAATGAATGAAAACTCAAAAAAAAAGACGTACACAGAAAACAATTATTATGTCATACAGGTAGACGAAAATTTTCACATAAATGTCCATAAAATGAAAACTACTGGGCAAACTATGTAAAATTTTAATGGGACCAAATGGCACCTATTTTGCATCAAACAAAAGAAGAATTACGTAAATCAGAGTAATCGGTGTACCTACATAAAAAAAACCGATCAAATTCATAACCTCCTCCTTTTGGAAGTCGGCTAAAAATACTAATTGTTTGGTTTGATACGATCGTGATACATAGATAATGTTTGGAATATTTATTACAGTTTCCTATTACTTCTGAGAAGTGATTAATAATGGCCTTTAACAAAATTTCGCTGTTATTGTCTTAATTTAGCTTAATCCGGGCTTAAACTAATCTCTTACACAGGGGCATGGTATAAAGGTGAACGTTTAGCACGACACCTCATTTTTTTCTCAAAAAAAACAAAAGGGAAATATGGGCAATGTATTATTACATTCAATATTGCTATTAATGCTAAGTAAATAAAAATACAGTATATAAGTTGTATTGTGCAATATTATGATATTTTATTACAATTGTATTCCATAGTTTACATATCAGAGCCCCCTATCGTTTTGTATATAAACTGCAAACATTGTAAATAAATTACACGAGAAAATGTCGAAATTTCAGAGCTGTACGACAGATGGCAGTGCAAAGCGAAGAAAAAAAAATTTAAAATAATTTTTATAAAATAAATTCAAAATATTCTTTTGAAATATAGTGATAGCTAAGTAATAAACTAGGTATTAGCGTCCTTATCTTATAGAAAAAAACAACCTTGTTTGCGGATGACACTTTACTGATATTTAAAGTGAAAGAAACCACGTTATATGCATATGATGAAGTGAACGATATTCTATTTGACATCGTGTACTGGTTTAGCGCTATTAACCTAATGTTAAATAGCAAGAAAATGAATTAAATAAAATTTACCATACCAAATGTCAAAAATGTGAATGCGAGTGTGATAAAATCGGTGGAATCTGCTATATTTCTTGGCATATACAATGGGGCCCCATTATTAAAAGATTGGCTAATAGACTTAATTCCGCAGCATACGCGGTTAAAAAGATAAGCCAATTTACCGACGTAGATACGATTATTTTTATAGTATTATATTTTCATAGTATTATGTCCTGTGGTATATTAAATATATGGGGCAATGCTGCCGATATCAATACTATACTTGTGCTGCAGAAGGGGGTTATTCGCGCTATTTATATCCTAGGTCCTAAATAATCATAGAGAAAATTTTTTTAAGAAATAACCATCTTGACTGTTGCCTCTCAATATATAATATCTTGGAATGGCTGGTAGTTTTTGACTTTCAATAAGTGATTTTATACCCTATTTTAAATAAAAATATTTTAATTTGAATTTGTTATTATTATACGGGCAAACGTTGTCTTGCCATATAAATTATTTTTAGAGTTAGACCGTTTCTTGGACATTGCAACATTACTTTATTTTTCTCAAATAACCGTACCACCCTAAGTTACTCCTTATTATATCAGCAACCTGCCAATAAAAGTTCCGTCAAAATCGGTCCAGCTATTTTAGATATTAGCCGGTACAAACAGACAGACAGACAGACGAAAATTGTAAAAAATATTATTTTGGTGTACGTACCGTATATATATTCATATACATGTAGTAAAAAACGGTTATTTCAATATTACAAACAGAGACTCCAATTTTATTTATATATAAATATATATATATATATATAGATATGCCACTACACTACATAGAAAAGTACCTACGTCCTACACCAGTGAATACACACTAAGATAAAGTGCATACAAATCGCGAGTGTGACGTAGCTTTGTCACGTACACTAAAGTATTAAATCTGGGCTGTTTTATCGGTTGTTTAACAGAAATAGACTATCTAGAAGTATTAATTATTATCTGAGTTATCTATAACATTTGCTTGATTGAATAAGAATATTATTAATAATAATATTAATGGGAGTCGATGTTTTGTTTAAGCCTGCAAAATAACTATAAGAAAACTGCTGTCATTACAGTTCAAATGTGAAAATAATTTAACAGAATACGATTATTTTGCAGAAGGCGTGCAGTTGCAGTAAAGTTTTATTAGTAGATTAGCTGTTCCACCGCAGCGTTCCTTGGGAAGGATCGGCACATGCAAAGCTGATCGACGTAGCTATGAATGAGTCCTGTCTTATAATAACAGATTGTCTGAAGCCAACATCTACCGAAAAACTGTACCAGGTGGCAGGAATAGCCTCTCCCCCCCCCCCCCCCCCCTGAGGTGCAAAGGGCGGTCTCTAGCTTGGTAAAAAGAACAAAGTAGACACAGTACAGTCGGCAGTCGGCACCCTCTTATTCAATCATAAACCGGCCCGCTCCAGGAATAGTTTTTTACACAAAGTGCAGCCTCTCCAACAGTTCGCTCAAACTAAACGTCTTCCTATGTAGAGGTCACGGCTAAGTGTCTCAAACCCGAATATCAGCGTGAAGAAGAGACTAGCCGAAGAATACAACCTTAGCTGGCCTATCTAGAAGTCGCTCAACCGCCTGAGAGCAGGAGTGGGGAATCTAGGGCTAACTTAGCGAGGTGGGGCTTCATCTCTGGACATAATACGGAGTGCATCTGCGGTTATCATGAGACAGACCGTTACGCACATGACTGGGTGCCCTGCATGCCCGCAACCAGCACGAACGAGGAGCTACACGAGGCTACCGACCAAGCTATCGCGGTTGCGGATTTTTGGGCTGCCCCTATTTGAGGTGACCGTAGACTCGATAAGAAGAAGAAGCGTTCCTTAGCTGAATACCAATAATATGTCAAAATTTTACATCTTTAACAGGCGTGGCGTTGCAGTTCAGTTGTAATTTTTAAGTGGAATAGCTCTGCTGCACTGCAACTGGACGACTCAAATGACAAGCGTAGCAGTGCAGATGCAGTTATTCAACAGCATTTCTCTAAATTGAAAGGATCAATTCATAACTTGTCAGTACATACAAAGAGAACATTCAGTTACACATATTATGTCCACAGGTTTCGCTGTTGTAAGTGAAATCGTACAGAAGAAAATGGTCACCAAAGAGGATGTAAATACTGCATCATAAGAGGCGGGAATGGCTACTTAAAAATTAAAAATTTAGTTTAGTATCAATCGTACAGTGTTTTGACATAAATTATTATATTTTAATGATATACGGTAGAAGCTGCAAGAGGTAAATTTCAAGATGGGGAAACAATATCTTACAGCGATAGTGCGAAACTTCCACAATTTTTTAATTTGATAAGATTTACCTGGGGATGCGTGGAGAAGAAGTTTAAGTTTTCCTGCGTGAGAGTTTGGGGATGGAATAGATGACAGAGCCCTCTATGATGTGGGAATGTATTGGTATGAGGCGATATTTTGAATAATTTCAGCATATTATGTACTGATAGAATAAACGCAACTTTTAAAATGCACCTACCCTGACTTTGATTTTACCTGTTACTATTTCAAACCCGTCTAGGCAAGTGTTTGTAAAGCAGTCGCCTGAACTTAATACGATGGATTTTGGATATCTTGTAGCAGGACTGAAAATGGTCGTTTGTCTGAGGAAGAATATTCTTTAATACCCACGACTAGTTTTGAGTTGTTTTATATATTTTGGATTAAAACAGATGTTTCAATAGAAAATATACAAAAAAAACTATTTATGATTTCATTGTAAGTATAGAAAAAAATTATTTCTTATTTCATCATATTTTCAATTTGTTCCGTCACTTGACACATCCGAATATGAATCGTCATTGAGCAAATATACGTATTCTCTGGTATATATATATACTCAATAGTGTATTACGCTATTACCATTGAATATTGATAATCTATTCTACTCTTTTATTCTTTGTTCCGGATACGTCAGCGAGCGGTCGTGTTCTCAGTGCTTAGTCCAATATAATTTGTAAGTATTTTATAATTTTTTTTCTTTTATTTCTAATTTCACTTCAAATAATTCAATATTAATTAATAACATGGTTATATTAATAGATACAATTTCAAATATTGAATTGTTTAGGTACTTTATAATCTTCGTGTACCTATCACCGGCGTATTAGATTTATCTAGAAAATAAAATGTTAACCTGATTGCTTAAATGCAATGTTACTTATACAAAACGATGTAGGTATATGCATTTACTATGTACTTACTTTAATTTTAAATGTCTTTAGTACGTATTGTACATGTAATTTTCGATTAAAATTAGAAGCAACCGCCAATTAGTGCATGTACCTTCTAAACTTATGTTAAATATTTTCGTATGTACTATTGGTATCTGTTTTATTATTGTTTGTTTTATATCATTTCTTGTCCTAACTTAATGAAAAATGATGCAAGAAATAACAAATAGGAAAAGAGTAAGAAGTGATTCAGACAGTTTGCCGGTCGGTAACATAGCAAAAAAGTTATTAACTTCAAGGTTAGTTCATTTATGACTTGCGGCGTGCTGCAGGGAAAATTTATAATATTTATCTTCAATCTTATGATGTAGGCATAGGTACCTAGTGATATAAATTATATGTCCAGTAATATCTTGTTTACGTACGTAACATAATCGTGTTTTTTCTTTACACTTCACAACACTAAGTTTACCATTTTGTATAGAGTAAGGATGATTTATCTACATTTAAATCTATTGATGCTTGACTGTGTGATACCATGACTTACAAAGTAAAGTTGCATGATATGAGTTCAAAGTCAAAGATGACTTGATATTTTGAGATTTGTGGTAGGTACCTATAATTGTCATAGAAAATACAATAGTGTTGCACAATGATTTGAATTTATTTCCCTGTTAACATTTTATTGAGGATAATTCATTAGAATTGATGTGTTAGTGAGTTAATGAGATGAAACATTGTGCTAAATACATGAATATACTTGTATTCATACCTTATAAATATTAAACATTACATTATCACACATGTCTCACAAAGAGGTGGTCAGGATAATAGTACTCCATTTACACACAGTAATTGTCTTCCTGGATTCTTCAGTAGATATCGATCCATTTAAACAAGATCTCTTATTCATGATATTCATACCTGTACCATTTTTAATACATTCCTGATCTGATTATAATAATAATATTGACACACTTTTCACACAAATTATCTTGCCCCTAGTTAAGCATATATAGCCTGTGTTATGGGTTACAAGACAATGATATATTTAATACAATATACTTACTTAAACATACATAAATTCATATAAACATACATAAATACATTTAAACATCCATGACTCGGAAACAAACATCCATATTCATCATATAAATGCTTGCACCTACCGGGATTCAAACCCGGGACCTCGAGCTTAGTAAGTAGGATCGCTAACCACTCGGCTATACAGGTCGTCGATTATGGATTCTAACATGGTTATCTCCAACGTTTTCAGCCAATATCAGTCCTTAAATTTCTGTCTATCTGATTTCTTGCATCTACTTAACACATTAAGTGCTCTTTACTCGGATCCTAGTGGGATGGGGCCGTAGTAGCGGTGCCACTCACTCGGATCCGTGCTAGCGTCCCATTTATTTTATAGTAGTCAATAAATAGTTGGTGTTTGAGTGGTGTGTAAGCATTACTGTGTTTCGGTTTGTAGGGCGCCATTGCTAGTGAAATTACCGAGCAAATGAGACTTAATATCTTATGTCTCAAGGTGTCAAGCGCAATAATTGTGGTGCCTCTCAGAATTTTTGGGTTTTTCAAGAATCCTGAGCGGCACTGCATTGTAATGGACAGGGTGTATCAGTTACCATCAGCTGAACGTACTGCTCGTCTCGTTCCTTATTTTCATAAAAAAAAAATAAATTGATTCAAAATGGGATATAATGTCACTCATTGAAAGTCAAATTCTCGAAAAGGTATGTCTCAGACCTGAGAATGAGCTTTATAAAAATATATTTACAATGTAAAATCATACAATAATAAATAATAAATTTATTATTTAATAGCCTGCGTAGGTCACTCCATTCCTAATCTGTGGTAACATTAAGAAAGTCATGTTTTTGAATATTATCTGAGATCTTGTTGTAAAGCATATATACAATGCCCCACAAAAGATTTACTAACTTGACTAAGCAGAGTAGTAGGCATTATAAGTTTATGTTTGTTCCTTGTGTTAACATTATGGGACAATTTCTAGCAAATTCACTTATGTGTCTATATACATACATAACATTATCAAGAATATTTTGAGAGGCAACTGTCATGATGTTTAAAATTAACAAAAAATTCTATTGATAACATGATGAAGAGGCAAAAATTTATTGTAGCATTTTTTTTGTAATATGATTATGGTGTAATTAACTAATACTTGCTTCCATACTGTTTTATATGAAATACTTTGGCTTAGTACAATTTTTTAAAAGCTTTACTAAGGCACGGTAATACCGATATAGGGTGATAGTTATTTGGCCTGAAAGTTTTCCTTTTCTTAAATTTATTTCAGATGTTCAGGAAACATGCCATGTTGATACAACTCGTAACAACTATTGCAAGATAAGATATTGTATCAATTATCAAAATAATTATTAATACAGAAATTCCCTACTTATCAACACTTTATTTCATGTCTAGACACTTATAATTATTATTTGTGGGGCAAATAAAACCAAAATTGGATTTTGTTTAATATCCTTAAAACATTTTTTAAAGAAGTGATTCACCAATGCTGGTGGAGGAGACAAGAGTGATTGTGTAAAACTGGAATGTCAATAAATAACATTCCAAGTAATCTTTATTTTATTTGATGCATTTTAGTTATTTTTCTAATATGCATTGACTTTGCAATAGAAAATACATTTTTAAATAATTTGAGAAAATATATCTCATCATTGTAACATACTGATCTCTCACTATAAACTTCATAAAGCCATTGTCGGATATGTTTATGAACCTGATGCCCAAACATTAAAATTAATGACAAAAGACCACCCCATCAGTTTTAATTAATTAACATGATATTACATTGTCTCGTTGGTTATTAATGAGACAAAGATATTGCCTCTTACTCCCTACCCTTTGAAAATCAATATTCACAGTTTCATTATATATTTATTTTGCATTATATTCATACAATCTATCCAGAGTGCTGCACCAAATATATTCAAAAATTTCGACTTGTGGCAAGAACTTAAGAAATTATATCAGAAGAAATTTGTATATATTTATAATTTGATGGTATATATTTCTTTAAATGACCAACCATCACTTCCTTCACACATAAAGTGAGGAAGGTAACAACCTCTCTGAGGACGCCATCATGAGCAATGCCATCTTAGTGAGCATATACACACCACAATAACACTACTCACATTATAAATTGAACATTATTCTAAAATTTTAATGATAATCCTTACAAGATTTAATGTTTTTGTTAGTCTTTAGACCAATTCACACCCATGCTTTTTAATCTTCATCTTTATATTGTAATAGGATTTTTAAGCTATTGCATAGCTTCTATCGCAGGCCTTGAGCATGGGGACCGAATCCAGATCCAAAGATATTTCGGCACGGACATTACAGTTGCCGTGGAACAGCGGTTATCACGTATGCTTTTTGTGTAGAAGGTTCGAGCCTAGGGTACATCTTGATTTTTTTTAATTTATTTATTTTTTATCATGTTTTTTTAATTTTTATTATTATGACAAGCATTTTTATTTAGTTTCACCTGTCCCGTTGTCTGTCTGTAATCAAATCTTGCAGTTAAATTTTACTCACTTCCTGTTTGCTTTTTTTAAAATTAATTTTATCAAAAAAGAAATACTGCATAAATAAAATAAATAAATAATTATAATTGCATAAGTTGAAAAAAAATGCTATGCAATAGCTTTACCGCGGCAGTCCCCGAGTGCCAAACGTCTTTTTTTATGACAGTGTTAATGAGCTCCCCCTATTTACTATTTTGACTACAATAATTGGATGTAATTCCAGAAAAATACCAAACCACAGTCATTTCGAATTGAGTTAAGAACACAAAACTGGTCACCTGATTAATATTAACACACAAAAAATAGCAGCCCTACTGTCACTCTTTAAATGACATCATGACTTAGTAGCCCAACCCACATGTATGAAATACACTAATACATATTTATTAAACTTTAAACACGAAATCCTTAAAATTTGATGTTTGTGGCTTGGAATGTTTTTCAGGAACCACTTCCAATTGGCTTTGGGTCATACCTATAATTGTATGCTTCTAGTATTTGCTACATTTTATCACTACATGCTAGCCACGTTATTAGAGTATTATCCTTGTGTTAGGAGTTTTATATACACTATTACTGCAGGGGGCAACTAACTATAATGAAGTCTAATTTGCACATTTTGTCCTGTACATATCAATACAGTAATAATAAAGCATTAAAGGCATTGATTTTCTCAAAATAGATTACTTTAGAATTATTTTTGATGTCATTTCTAATACTACTACCACTTCGGAAAGAAATGGCGCTCTGAGAGAGAAGAAGCGGCGCAAGGAAATCTTCAGAATTCTTTTTTTGAGCTCTTAAATAAAATATTTAATTTTTTACTGTCATTGTTACTGCTATATAATAATCATAATCTAGTCACAGGCTGTCCGATCACTTAGATAATCAGCTGTGGAGTTACAACAGAGTCATTTTTAAAAAAAAAAATTAAATTTATTTATAGATACTGCCTGAACTGTGGGTGGGACATTATTATAAAAGTGTATACATTTTCTAGTGTTATAATAATTTAAATCACTAAGTAGAGCAAAAGGGTGATGATTTTTGTGAACATGTATTAAATTTTCATAAAAGGAACAGTCATAATATTTATTTCTTTAAAATTAATATTCTTGTATACATACATATATTGTAATACATGTAATTCATATTTAGTTGTGTTGTAATAACAGCTGAACAAATTATCAAGTAGTCACAATGACAATGGAACACAAGTGCTTCTGCCGAGGAGATGAAGCTGCGGCTCTGGATCTCCAGAAACCAGAACATCTCATGCCCATGATGAGACCATTCTCCATGAGGTTTATTTTATCCCTGTTCTCTGTATCTTAGATAATTGTAGATTTTTGTTGTAAATTGTAGTACAGTGAGTATAAAATAGGTTTTTTTTATGAATAATGTTGCAATGAAATAATATGCTTCTAGTCTACCTTCAAATATTTGATTACATAATCAATTGCATAACGAAATATTTAAATAAAATTAAACATTGTACTTGAGTTTCACTTAACACTTGTAAAGATATGGTTTAGTGCCAAATAGGTCAATGTTGTTGTTAGAGTAATTACAGTATATCTGATAAGAAACTATATTTTGATATTTTATTGCCATGTCATAACCATTGACTGGAAATGTACATGGTTAATAAATAAAATCATATAAACATTTTAAAATCAGTTGGTATTCCAAGACAATATGAATAATTACTTACTGTCGGGCCTGGAGGTACATGTTACAAAACAATTAGCATTAACTATGTGTTAATTGATATGTCACTGTGGCTCCCCAAGCCCTTTTATATTACCTACATTTGTTTTACAATTATTTCATTTTATTTTCATGGCTATAAACTGCAAAGTATTTAACTATAAGCTGCAACTGTGAGGCGCAAATTGGGAATCACATGGATTATTGCCATCTGTAATCAGTTTTGTGCCAGAGTTTGGCGAGTCATCATCTCCTGAGGATGCCTCGTGTAGAGGTGAAACACTTGTCGAATTGCTTACAGACAAATACTGGCGGAATTAACACTCAAGAAAACTCAAAACATTTGGATAATTATGGATTTCCGCAAAGTAACGCCTACTTTAATAAATTTTCGTACATGGAGTACTGTTCTCAACTGTGAGGCGCTCTACAGTACCAGCATCTTCCATTTGACTGCATAGGTACTTACGCATTAGTCATCTCCGATCGGCTTGATTCTTTGGCGTTGCGTAGAGATGGTTCTATCTGCATCTTCTACCGTATTTATCACAGAGAGTGCGCAGAGGAGATGTTCGGTTGATTCTAGGCATTCGAGGCATTGTCGAAATGCTAAATACCACACACATCACTTTGACGTCTAGCATTCCACAACCGCGCGTTTTTCAAGAAATTTCTTGTCTCCCACAGCTACTTTGCGGAATCAATTAGCGGCTGCGGTTTTCCCGTACCGATGCGACTTAGGGACCTTCTAGAAAAATCTGCCACCCATTCAAAAGAGACTGCCTCAGACCTGAGAAGAATGGGCGCAAGAAACTCAGCGGGCTTTTTTTTAAATATAAAATATGGATTACAATGTAATATCGTACAATAAACATTTATAATTAAAGAGCCTGAGGGTGTTCGCTTTATTCCCAGTCCGTGGTGTCATTAAGAAAATCGTTTATGCTATAATAACCTTTCCCACACAAAGTTTTTTAACAATTCTTTTAAATTTCGTAACACATTTATTTTGTACATTTTCTGGGATCATATTGTAGAAGCATATACATCGCCCAACAAAAGACTTACTAACTCGACCCAACCGAGTAGTAGGCATAACAAGTTTATGTTTGTTCCTCGTGTTAACATTATGAATGTCACAGTTTCTAGAAAATTCCTCAATCTGTTTATGAACGTATAAAACATTATCGAAAATGTATTGAGAAGCAACAGTCAAAATGTTTATTTCTTTAAATTTTTCTCTTAATGATTCTTTAGGACCTAGGTTATAAATACTCCATACTCCCACCTTAAAGGCCGGCAACGCATCTTTTGACACCTGTTGTTGTGGATGTCCATGGGCGGCTGCCTCGCCACCTCCCATCCCGCGAGCCTCTTGCCTGTTGCCCCCTCTTAATTATTAAAAAAAAAAAGAAATGGATATTTAAGAATAATTGCTGGTCATTTCCAATTAATTGCTAAAAAAAAACTTTCAATTACAGTTATTCTTAAACCATCAAACATAATACCACAAGGGATATGTACATAATTTTTCACACAAGAATATAGCCCATTGTTCCCAGGGTCAAAAACCTCGAGCTCATTATAAAGAACATGCTTAGCTGTGGAATACTTACTGAACACTTTTACAATGGTGATGGGAACTTACTAGTTAACCTTTGGAGGTCGGCACAGAATATCACAATGCCCGTACACACGATACACTCTAGAGATTTCATTGGGAATCTAAAATGGTTTGCTCTATGTGACAAGTTTAAATTAAATTTTGTTATTAGACTAGTAATATTAGTTAGAAAAAATCTAGTGTATGTGGAAGCCGATATAGCGTTTATTATTACTATATCTGATTCCATTTCATTTATATTATTATATATATATATATATAATATAATTTTACTTATAATATAAGTACATCATTTCCAACTGACTTCAAATAAACTATAGTCTAAAGACTACCTGCACTTAAATAGCAAGCCAAGCTAAAAGGTTTTTGTAATTAAAATCTCAACCTCTCTTAATCCAGTTTGTCAATAAAGTGTGTCTTATATAAACTTTGAGGAAACATTTGTGTTTTTGTATGTATGTTTGTAATGATCAAAAACTACTAGACCAATTTCAAAAAAAATTCCACCATTAGGAAGCTGCATTTTCCCTGGATGACATAGGCTATGTATATTACTTACATTAAAAAAAAATAGGGATCAATGTGTGAAAACATTTGTAAACAAACCAAAGGTTGAAACTATTGATGATAGAACAAAAAATGTTCAACAGTAGTATTATTATTATAGAACGTATCTATATCTACAAAAAAATCCACAATACCTTTACCCCTTATTCATAATGGTCCGCTAACTTTAAACAGCCGCTAAAGACTGTTTTTCTCATTCTGTCTTAGGTCAATAGAAGAAGACAGAGTGCTTTAAGTTAGTAGACTATTATGAATAAGGGGGTTAGTCAGTTATGCCACTATAGCTAGTCTTTTACATTTTAAAAGTTCATATAAGTGCAGACAATAATTTAAACCATACTATTCATAGCTCCGTATTTCTCCTTGTCCCCTTTAATGATATTTTATTACAAACCTTTTCAATACCTCTAAAATACTTTTTAAATTATTAAAAGCAGTCATTTCATTTAAAAGATATTACGAATTTAAAAATTTCAATCGGTATCTCAGCGAGTGAAACCGCGGGGCATTGTTAGTTAGTTAATAGAACAAGTAGGTACATTGACTGTATGTGAACCTACATAATGTGTTGCACAGCCTAGTCAGGAGATGGGGCAAAAATTATGAAAATATTGTTTGGTCATCCATATGTCATGTCCTTATTATACGCTTTATATTAGCTTCACCTGTATGTTTGTGATCGACTTCTTTGGGCGCGATTTTGACCCACTTTAAACGGCTAGATTTCGTTCAAACTTTGTAGATTTATCGAGGACCGATGACATATACATTAAATATTATATATGTATAAAGTATATCATATAGACGTAGTTCCTGAAAAACGTTCCAAGCCACAAACATCACATTTTAAGGAATTGGTGTTGAAAGTTTAATAAATATTAGTGTATTCCATGCATGTGGGTTGGGCTACTAGTCATTCATCATTTAAAGAGTGTCAGTAAGGCTGCCAGTATTTTTGTCAGTCCGTTGATATGAATCACGTGACCAGTTTTGTGTTCTTAACTCAACTTTGAACTGGATTGTGGTTTGGAAAGTTGTCGAATGGAGGGCCGACTTATAAAATACCAATTAAACATTATGTTTTCTTAGCAATTTGCCCACATAGTATTATATCTTGCATGATGTATCGAGTCTAACTCGTACTGGACCAATTTTACATGAAGTATTAGTTTCGGAAATATAACACCTAGTTACACATGGACATAATTTCAGGTATTTAGCTGTTACCATATATAACTATAGCTTATAGAAGCTGACATGTAGTTTTATATTGATGCTCACACTTTTAGATTATATATATATAGCGTTGTTGAAGGTTAAACCTGCCATCTTTAGGCTCTCTGAGAGGACAAGTTAATTCGGACACGATGAGATTATCTGACAAAGTAACCATGAGCTTGCAGCTTACAGACTTGTGTCGCGCCGGTGATAAGCCAAATCTATTTTATCTTACGTACCTACATGACAGTTAATTTTTCACAGAAAATGTAATGTAAACAACGTGGTTTCACCTGCCATTAAAACAAATTGTACTCTGGCTCCTCTCGATAATGCTCCTATACTCATAATTCCATTAACCTACGAAAAAATATAATAAGTTATGGCGCAGAGCACTTGCGACCTTGGAAAGGCATTAAACTTATTGACACCGTTAAGTTAATATGTACGTTCTCACGTATTTGTCTAAGTGATAATAAATACTACAAATTAAGATTTGAAAAGTCATTCAATGCATGCATTGATTACTGCTTCCGTATACAGAATGTTAAAAAAATCCCGTAATAGTAAGAACACATATATTTATTTTCAGTTAATAAACAAGCATTTTAAAAAAACTGAAAAAAAGTTATAACACATCCAATCATAAAAGTTTGAACACATGCACCCATTTCATTCATGTTACCTGCGAAGGGGGGCGATAAACACTTAATTCACAATTACGACCACTAGCCGTGCGTCTTTCAATCGCAAGTTGTGATCGATGTGACTTTCACCGACTTAATATGACTTAGAATTTTGTGCAATGTACGGATCCGTTGTAGCACCGTCATGTCAGACTGAATAGTACCGATAACTGTAACGATCCGGGCTCTCATTTCCTCCTCACCTACCTCAGGTACCCATACCGATATTAGTATACTAGATCAAGGCTTTATAATCACCACGTAAAGTTGGTCTACACTTTGGCTGTTAGTCATAAATCGTTATCTCAGCTGTTGTTCCGGTGCTAACGACCTTGCAACTTTGTGGTTTCGCTGATAGCCTAAGCACATGGTCTGATTTGGAACTGCTGAACGATCGGACGCAATTCGGTACCGGAACATATTCGATGGTATAGCGCATCGTCCATCGCAAAAAAATATTATTATCGTCCGGATCGTCCTAAGTACGACAACGGACCAATTGGAGGCGCCGAACCACGCCCACCAGACCGTCTGATGGTCCTGCTGTACCAGATCGGCCCATGTGTTTGGGCTTTAAGTATTTCTTGTCTCTATTTTTGAAGTAAAACTTCTTTAGGCGCGACTACGTGGTTACTGGACGACATGCAACGGAAGTCGGTTACGGGAAGATGGCGTCACATTTGTGTACCATCCGGTTTTTGGTTTCTTCGTCCATTATTAGGACAGGCAAAGGGTTCGAGCCATACAACCGTTAATATTCAATAACAACGAACAACATATTCATATGTGGTAATTAATAATCTAACTTTCAATTTTTTTAATGAATGTAAATTTTAAAACGTGCAAGTGGTATTAATGAATTATAAAAAAATATAAAATGCAAACAATTATCAGTTAAATAAAATGGGGGAATCCCAGAAACATTTTGTACTCTTTCATCAATAAATCATACTTTCATAATTAAATAAAGTCCCAATTGTTAAAATAATATAGATAATTACAAAGATTTTTTTTTCATTCATTCAAAAGTGATTGCTGTTCGAAACTTCAAAAAATTGTGTTTTATTAAATAGTATCAGAAATGCTTTTCAGAATGATTTTTTCAAATAACTGCGACAATTTTGAAATATGGGGGAAGTTATTGGTCCTACCCCGTTTCAAATCGAGCTTTTATCAGATCTCGACGTTTTAAGGTCCAAGGAAGTTTCGTTGACTATCCCCGCGATGGTGTCCGTAAGTCTGTATGTATGTATAAGTATGGATGTATGTATACCTCTTACAACAGATTTGATTGGAAAGACTCGCTAGCGACTGGATATCTATTATACCCACATTACCTACATAATAATTATACTATTTAAAGTACATCTGTTAGTTTATTTATACTGGCAACAGGCTCATGTGATGGGAAGTGAAACACCACCCGGCCTTGGACATCTACAATACGGCAAATTAATAACCGGACATTGATAGGTTGTCCTCTAACGGCCGTTCCCAATATACTATCTACAGATAGAGATAAATTACTACCTTCTACTGTCAGTAATTAGCTGTGAATAATCTGAAGTCAGTCTTATCGCGTTGTATCGGGACGCCGAATTGCAATTTCCATACAAACTTTTATCGCTGATAAGCTATGTGTCGTCCCATTGACAGACAGCGTGTACGGATAAGGTGAATTACCGTCGATAAGTTGATTGGGACAGAAAAGTCAACGATAGTTACGATTTTAATCTCAATCAAGAGATAGACTGAAGTAGTCTTAGTTAGGTACTGATGATAGCCGCGTAGGTCTTTCAAATGTGTCCCACACGATGTCAAAAACTTAAAAGAATATGGTACCCAGAGTGGCTCTTATAACTTATATAATAATTATTATGAGTGTCTTAGTTTATCTGTACATATTCATGTATCTAATCTCTAATCATCGACTATCAAGGATAATTGATAAGACGGCATACCATAAGTTCTTTATTACTAACTATATATTATTATATTGCATTAGTTTCGCTATAAATATTGTATTTGTACTAGGATCATTTGTATATTATGTCAATGATTATTCAGTATTAATCCATAAATTAATCTGCGATCTTATAACGTGTATCTGTAGTCTGTATCTACGACTTGAGCTGTGGAGGAAACAGAAAAGTTGTTTAGCAAAAAGTTATACACACAACAATAACTGTAGACTCCAGCCCAGCGAAACTCTAAAAAAAGCGATTCGCTCGATTGTATGAAACGTGCAGTCAATGATAGATTGACAGATGACGGCTTTAATCTTGTAAAAAACTGAGATAACCTAAATCCACTACGTTTTACGACCGTTTTCAATAACGTACCCTTAGTTACGGATACATTGCTGTCACCGTTTAATGACAAGATCTTATCTATCCATAGTTATGTCCAATATAGTTGTAGTCCAATGCTTTATGTCGATAGGTTATTGTAATGTAAATAAGCGTAAAAGGATAGATTTGTAAATCTCTAGTAAGTTTAACTAAGGATACATAGGTTGTTGAAAACGGCCGTTAAGCAACTGTTCGCTTTCAAACTTAGCCGGATTATACTTCGTCGCCAATCGGAATACTGTAATCACTACTATTTCAAACTTATGTCAAATGACTGCACGTTTCATACTAAACTAAAATTCAAATTTTTACTTAGGCTCTTATTACGTAGTATTTACATTCTCTTTGGTAGACTCTGTTCTTGTATTGCATTATTGAAGTAACTGCATCAATCCATCATCATTTTAGCAACATATTACACTATACACAGCACTTGATTTCTATATGTATATTTGTATCTGTTCAGTTTCAACAAGATGCCACTCCAACTGACGAAGCCCGCGCCTCAGTTCAAGACGACCGCCGTCGTGAACGGAGAATTCAAGGATGTCTCCCTCGCTGACTACAAGGGAAAATATGTCGTGCTGTTCTTCTACCCGCTCGACTTGTGAGTATTTTCTCAAAGGATTTCTAATAACAATATGTAGAAGTAATATTAATCACAATCTACAGACACGCGCGAGTTGAATGCAGAAGAATGCGATAGTGCTGTGAACTAATTATTATCGATGATCATGAGTATGTCGATAAATTTAAACAATCCTTCAAGTGTACCATATAAATGACGAAAATATTTTAACTTAATAATTAAATCTCCAATTTTTGTTCTGCTTTTCTTCAGCACACATGACATCTATAAATTTTTTAGCCATTTCTCATGCTTGGCGACGACCTGATGGACTCGGATTAGTCATTCTTAAGATCAAAATAATTTATTATCTTTTTGCTATATTTACTCATACAAAAACATTATTAAATATTAAATTCACAACAAGGCGCGCGATAACCGTAGTATACAGAATCCTTTGCTTAAAACGCGCGCATGACACATGATTTCAACCGCTATGAAAGACATTCCTATCACCGCTACCATATTTATGTTCTTCTGGTGAGTATGTAGTAATACGTCGACCGCATGACGTCAGAATATATTAAGGTGTAGGTATAGATAAAACACTGTATAAATTCATCCTAACAACAGACCGTGGTATAAACGGCATTGAGCGACCACCAAATATTACGACAGCGTTTCGAACAATAAGCATTTTTTTTATCATTGAAGTAGTAGTTATGTCGTTTAAATTTTAATAGTTATACAAACAGACATACTTTACAGATTGCTTAGATGTTATAAGTAACGTGAACCGGTTTTGAGGCACACTCCTAAATAGTTTTTCATTTAAATAAACCGTGAAATATTTATTAGCTTGAATACTAATCGTGCTGTTGATCAATAAATTAACATAATACATCGCAATGTAAAGTCCAATCATTTGCAAACAATTCTATTTGTTTGTCCTGCAATTTGTACCGATTAGTAAGCAAGTATAGGAAAGTTGTATAATTAGGGTTAAAAAACACGAGTGGCGCGGGTTGATGACGCCACGAGCGTTTTGACCTAGTTTATTATACAACGTGTGGCATACAATATTTTTTCTAAATTAAATAATCAGATATCACAAGTTTTCGAGTTGCCGGTTAAACGAGCGGGAAATGTATCGTTTACATACTTATCTCTGATGAGTGGTTTAATTTTTCCTTTAAGCCATGGCAAAAGTACATCCATACAGCCAACGCGAGAAAATTTAAAATTACAAAATACTCCTGGCAGCATCTTGGCAAATTATATTAACAAATTTTTTTTCTTAATTTGACAATAAAATGTATAGTCTATCCTACTATACCTTACCTAGATTTAGTTGTCTGTGGCACCACAACAAGTATGCTTTTTTGGCGACTCTATAAAGTAAGTATGTGCCTATTGTAGTGATCGTGGCTGTATAAATGACAGATAAAAAAAAATATTTCGTCTACTCTAGTACGAAAATGTGAACTTTATAACAAAGAATATTTCACAGTGAAAACATGGCTTTAGTTATATAGGTTTTATTAATTCAATTTGTTTGTAGTCTTTTGTGAAGATACCTTGTGAGATGTGAACTTTTCACGAAGCACATTGTATTCGAGGCAAGGTTATCACTTATATTATTTATATTAAACTGACTCTCATGCCGGTGTTATTCAAACAATTTTTATGCATATTTATTTGCTCTTTATTATCTATCGCCCATAAAATAATATCTTTATTTTAATAAAATATAGACAGCAGATATATCAAGGGTCGCTAAGACAAGTTTGATTGACGTATTGTTTTTATACTTTTATAATAACAAAGATAGTGCTTCACAAACAATATTTAATTTATATAATAATAGGCAACCGAGACCCGTTTTAAAATGACACTAATTTATACACTGACTGAGTCTACAAACTTGGGATTATAGGGAACTTAGCCACTAATTGGCAAATAAGGCATGAACGGTAGTAAAGAAGCCATTAATTTTTAACGTAAGATGTAGGTACAATATTTCATGTACCTGCTTCTTATTAGAAATAAATGGGTTTTGCTATATCATAAATGTAGTTCCACATTTTGTTGCATGCCTATTTTAACCTGATTCCTGCCACCGAATTCTTCGCACGACACGCCACAAGTTAGGATATCGTCCCCACCATCTGGATGTGTGGCGGTTCTCCAGACAGTGCGGTTTTCAAGGAGCTTTCTTCCACGTACTACAAAGCTGTGGAATGAACTTCCTTGTGCGGTGTTTCCGGGACGATACGACATGGGTACCTTCAAAAAAAGCGCGTACACCTTCCTTAAAGGCCGGCAACGCTCTTGTGATTCCTCTGGTGTCGCAAGAGATTGTGGGCGGCGGTGATCACTTAACAACAGGTGACCCGTGCGCTCGTTTGTCCTCCTATTCCATAAAAAAAATGCCCATATGACATGACATTGCTAATCTGACAAAGATATTTTATGTTGTTGTAGGCTAGGAGTCTTTTTTTTTGCAAATTAGTAAAATTCAAATGATCACGTGTGTTTCATCACATTTTGATGTTCAAACAAGGAATTGATCTATTCGCCACCATGTATTCAAGCATTTTGACATGTATGCAGACTTACTCATTTTCGATAAACCGTTCAAACTACCGTTGACAGGGAGGGGCAAAAGAGTTAAATTGCTGAAAATGTTTAATCATACACCAATTAATCAGTTGGAGGCTCCTTTGCACAGGATGCCGACTAGATTATGGGTACCACCACGGCGCCTATTTCTACCGTGAAGCAGTAATGTGTAAACATTATTGTGTTTCGGTCTGAAGTGCGCTGAAGTAGCTACTGAAATTACCGGGCAAACGGGACTTAACATCTTGTCTCTCAAGGTGACAAGCGCAATTATAGTGCCGTGCAGAAATTTTGATTTTCAAGAATACTGAGCGGCACTGCATTGTAAAGGACGAATTGTATCAATTACCACCAGCTGAACTTCCTGCTCGTCTCGTCCCTTATTTTTATTAAAATAAAAACACGGATAGCGTGATTGTGAATAAGATGGTGTTGTGAATGATCTCAGAAGCTTAAAATTGTGAATTTCGTGTTCCAGCACTTTCGTGTGCCCCACGGAGATCATCGCGTTCTCTGAGCGCGCCGACGACTTCCGTAAGATTGGCTGCGAGGTGATCGCCGCCTCCACAGACTCACACTTCACTCACCTGGCCTGGATCAATACTCCCAGGAAGCAAGGTACGCCCCACACGAAGACTACCTTCTCACCCCGCAGACGCTTAATAATAGGCTGAACCTTCCAGATAGCACATTATTAACACAGATCTTATATCACAGCAGCCATTAGCAGAAGTTTACGATAATATGTTGTGACTTGTGACCGTTACCTGATCAATTTGCATTCAGTACCTCTCGCCCGCTCATATCAGTTGGTTAACTAAATTGTGTGCATTGTTAGAATACTACTGAGTTGTAAGGACCATGCCTATACTACAGTCAAGTGTCTCTTACCGCACCAGGTACCAGTGAGACAATAAATGCCTTTTTAAAAGTTGCGAAGTTGCAAATTTATCGAACAGATTTTTTCCCTTCGTTGAAATTCTGTTAAGACAGTTCAAGTGTTGATGAAGTTAACTGGAGTCGTGGCAGTAGTTAGGGCTTGGTATCAGGTCGCGCGTGTAGTTGTTGCAGGTGAGGGCGGGCGCCGCGCGTCAGTGGAGGAAGTCCGTTCGCGATTTGTGTTGTTCTGTTGTGCTCGGCGACCTCGGGCGCCAGAGTCTCGTCCGCGCTCCGCCTCTTTGGGTGCCCGCAGTGAGTGACGAGTGGGGCGCGGGCTGGATACATTTGATCGGGCTGTCGTGTGAGCTGACTTGACTGACGCTCTGTGATTATTGTGGTGTTTCACTCATTTGTCTTGCCATTTCATGAAAAAAATAGTTGTGTGCACAAGTGGGAGAGTGAGCACACTGCCATCTTATGACGTCAGCACAATCGGTCCAACTCGTCCGGGTAATTACCACACTCGCACAGAAGATCGGCGTGTAGAAAGAGCCTAGTGCCGCTACCCATCCCCCCAACTCCACCAGAATATAACACCGGTCCTTAAAGGGATTTCGAGCATTCTAGCTCGGGCCGCCCGATATATTCTGGGGAGGGCACAGAACCGCGCATGTTCGAGGACAAACAAGGCAGCAACACCACAGCACCCCATTCCACACTTAATGTAGACTTTTGCAACGTTAGGGGAATCCACTCCAATTTAAACGCCAGGTCGGTCGGCAGGCGATCTTTTGGGGTACCTAACACAGATGGGCGGCTATCGAAATCAAGGGAGAAGGCCTGGCAGTTAGCCTGGATATAGCTGAGGCCTTCAATCGTGTATGGCACAACAATTCTCTCTTCCAACCCGAGATGCAAGTGGACCTCCAGCTTCCGAACTGAGTACAGCATAAAAGTCTTTGCCGACGGTTGTTGCTCGAACTCGAAGCCCTTGAACTCTGAAGTGCCCCAAGGCTGTTTGCTATCTCCTACACTGTCTCTTCTGCATATCACTGATATGTTGGACACATCCCATACACATTGCTACGCAGAGGACAGTGTGATGATGCCGTATATGAGTCCTATCTTGAGAAGGTTGCGGAATGGGTTAAATTGAACCTTGTCCAATTTATCCCCAGAAGACTCAAGTTCAACACCAGGAGGACCCGTACATTAAGTTGTTTACTATTTTAGTTTTATACATTTGCACAATCCACCACTATGCAATATACAGGAACAGTCTGAATATACTGATCTACCTACACAGGTTTTGTACATAATTTATAGATCCTTTAAATTTTAGTAAAGATTTTGAAATTGAAATGAATCACTGCCCAGAACCTCATCTGTCATGGTGATTACACACTTCTCTGGCTTCATCGACTTGTATCAATTTATAGCCAAGCCCACTTATTAGAAATAGCTGATGAAATATGCACATGGCTCGACCTTTTCCATTTTTCCTCTATAAGTTTGGATAAAATTAATCTGCTTTCATCATTGTTTCACCATGACCAAACAACCTCAACCTGAATTTTACCAATTCTGGCTCATATCAGCTAATAATACAATGGTCTACTTAAACATATTGAACCCAAAGTAGAGGAATATGTTGGTTGTTTGTTTATTTGGAGTAAAGTGATTAAACTAATTATAGTTGAGAAATTGGTGGTTGCCTTAGGGTGGGACTCGCATGCTTAATGTTAATTTCATCGAGTTACATCAGTAGTTCTGTATTGTTGTTTTGTTGTTATGTCTTGCATAAAATATATCTGAATTTTAGTATATTATATTTTAATATTACCTGTAGCAGGCTCCTTTGCAAAGGATGATTATGGTTACCACAACGGCGCCTATTTCTGCCGTGAAGCAGTGATATAATGGACAGGGCGTATCAATTACCATAATCAGCTGAGCGTCCTACTCGTCTCGTCCCTTATTGTCATAAAAAAAACTTATCGAAATCATTACTTATTTGTATTTATTATGTTAGATTGATCTGGATCTTCATAGATTCACAGAGAGCCATAGATTTTATAATAAAGCCAGTGAAATGCATGCTGACTGTGCGTACATAAAACTTTTTGGATAAACCTAAAAATAAATCTTTTCAGAAGTTTTATAAATAAATATTCTATTTAACCCAGCTTCCTACATGTGCATATAGATGCTAATTAACTATGTTACTAATGATGATATAATATGAATATTACGTATAAATGAAATGCTGTCGCTTTGGCCATAGAACTTCAACTCAATTGAGTTCAACTACTTCTCCCTATGGTGTTGTCAGCCTTGTGTGTTAGTATTGTTGATATTTAAAAGTTTTGTTATTGACGAAAGTGTGTTGATTTGTTATTTGTGTAATTGTTACAAAATATTCTCTCCATAGAATATACAAGAAACTTAATAGTAATTTTTCCACAAGTCTAAATTATATTTAAACGATCCGGGACTCGAACCCGCGACCTCTCGCGTTCCAATTTTTTTTATGTAGAAGGAGGACAAACTAGCGTACGGGTCACCTGGTGTTAAGTGATCACCGCCGCCCAAATTCTCTTGCAACACCAGAGGAGTCCCAGGTCGTTTCGACCTGGAAACACCGCACAAGGAATTTTATTCCACAGCTTTGTAGTACATGGAAGAAAGCAGTTGGCACGGAAATCACTAGTTATTTGTGTACATTATGTTAGGAGTCCCTCATTGTTCATAAATTGTTATCAAATTTAATTTGTGTAAGTAATCCCAGAAGTGAGGGTTATCACCTTACAAAATAACAAATTGTTTAATTGATATTTTATTAAATCATATAAACTCAGCTTACTCAGCCCTATTAAAAACGATGTATTTAAAATGTTACATTATTTCTTAGCCTTGGTATAGCTACAATAGGAATGTTATATTCACTCACACATTGCAGGTGGTCTTGGGCCCATGAACCTCCCAATCATCAGCGACAAGTCGCACCGCATCGCCCGCGATTACGGCGTGCTGGATGAGGAAACCGGCATTCCTTTCCGCGGTCTGTTCATCATCGACCCCAAGCAAAACCTGCGCCAGATCACCATCAACGACCTGCCTGTTGGACGGTAACTATACCCTACACACTACAAACGTTAAAAAAGGAAGTATTCTCGGACAGCTTACCTTTAGGTGGTGCTATTATGCGTGCGAGAAAGTAGTACTGTCCCACTTAAAACGTAAAATAGCTGCTTTTCTGCTGCTGCTGTGTTTCGTTCGGCTTGTGGGCTCTTAGAAACCCTAACGAGAGAGACAAATAACAGCACCAATCCCAAAAAAACTTCAGGATGGTACCAGACTATACGGTACGGTCAAGGAAATCCGTCCCTGGACGTCCATAATGAGGACCTGTACCTTATTGTGCGCGGGCTCCCTGCGTACTCTGGAGAGGGCAAACCTGTGCTAACTTGGAGCAACGAGAATAAGAGGCTCAAACCTCCACGTTCGCCGTTCTAATGTCGTCCACTGGAGACGGCGAAGCAGTCCTTGCTTCCTTTTGTCCGAGACATAAATATAGGAGATATTTATCTCTATCTACCTGATATCTTACCTCTCTTACCTGCTGTTTGTATAAACTGAACGTTCACGTCACGGGAGATGTGCTTGAGGGACAGGACCTTTCCGTTCTCTGACTGCACGTAGACTGCAGTGACTGAATTCGTCGAAAAAAATACCGGCAATAAACGTATAAATTATCAGTATTTTATAAGCCATCTGCCTTCTACGAAAGCGAGTTTTGCTAGAAACTTTTTGCCTCACTCTGCCACTTTGTGGAATCAGCTACCGGCTGCCGTATTCCCGAGCCGACGCGACTTCTAAGGTCCTCAGACCTTCAGATTAACATACTCCTAGCTTAAGACGGCGATAAATCTCTTCGATGTCCATGGGCGGTTAATTCATCAGTTTCCATCAATTGAGCATCTGAGAATCTGAATTAAACAATTCTCATATCCCATTCCAGATCCGTGGAGGAGACCCTGAGGCTGGTGCAGGCGTTCCAGTACACTGACAAATACGGTGAGGTGTGCCCCGCCAACTGGCACCCTGGCTCCAAGACCATCAAGCCTGACACCAAGGCAGCGAAGGAATACTTCGTGGACGCCAACTAGTGGGCTGCGACCGAGCACCATCACCACACCAACCTGACACATACTTCACGAACAGAATGTCACATGGCCTTCAATATATTACCAACCGTTTCAGCATTGGAGAAATGGAAAAATCTACTTCCCGCATAGTCTACAGTATTTTTCAAACAATCTGAAAATTATTAATAACAATACTTCGTGGGCGTGTGTTGGTGTGAATGCTCCGATGACCAGCAATGGTCTCGCCTATCCTTTAATATAGCGCTACTTATTGTGATTTTTTAATCGTATTTAATAAACGTTTGTTAAGAAGATTTTATGTTTTAATTGTATGGTTAATCTGCTTCAAGAAGCCTTCTTAAAGCCGTTGTTGTTCCATATTTTATATTACTGTTATTAAGGTCAAAAATTGAAGCAAAACTTGCTTCTATAAGGCAGAGTTTGGTTCAGTTGTGATTTCACCGCGCTTTGAATACAACGCGCAATAGGTTCCATCGCATATTGGTTTAAGGGGCAATGAGGAGGCTGACAGACTGGCTAAAGAAGCAACGCTGAAGGGTAAAAAGATTAAACCGGATTTTACTGAATTCTTACCAAAATCTTTAGAAAAAGGAATTTGGTATAGAACTTTGCAGTCTCAGCCTCCTCATATACCGTGGTTTTTTAATGTAAAGAATAAAAGGAGGTTGATTGTTATTGCTCACAGACAGATCCGGACATGCCTTTGAATAAGATTAAATTTTTGATGAAAATCGCGGAGTCACCTCTTTGTGATTTATGTGGAATAATTGAAAATGTTGAACACTTAATGAATGTGTCCGATTTCAGTCTAGTAGAGACGAAATTGTAGGACTTATGGGTTGGAACAGATTTGATACGGGCATGTTTGTAAATAAACCTACTTGCCCGTCTTGCATCTAAGGATGCCATAAGTCTTATTTGTTGAAGACTGTATAACTTGCTTTTCCTTTTATTAACTTTTTGTTTAGTTTGTTAAGTTAAAAATTTTGTTTTTCTTTTGTTTTAGTGTTAATGTACTTAGATTATAATGGAGCTGACATGTACATACATATAAAAGCCCCTAAAAAAAAAAGAAAAAAAAACAAAAAGAATACAATGCCAATAAAATATACGATATCGCAAGCGCAGCTTGGTGGTTGTGATTTGACATTGGATCCGCGGCTCGAGGTCGAGTGCTGCCAACAAAAAAAAAATGATAATCTCATTCGTAACCGTACGTATGTATATTTTATCACGAATGAAATCACAAAAATACATTGTGAATTAATCAAATTCTTATCTATTTTAAATTGCCCATCTTTATCTCAACTGATATTAAAATAGCTCAAGTCCAATTCGAAATCGATGTTATTGTAGCAATAATCACATATTTTTTAAAAATAAGAAATTTGTTCTTACAAAACAGTATATTATTTTATAATAGGCGTAATGTACGGTTCTCGAACACATCATGGAGAGTTTATGATATAACCGCGTATGGTGCAGAACTACGTCTATTAGGCAATTCTTCATATACTGCTATTACATTGCGCGTTCCCCGAACAATGGAAGGAATCCATTGTTATTGGTATTCCCAAGCCTGGTAAACGTAAAACTTGTCCCAGTAGTTATAGACCCATTAGTTTAATTAACTCTTTAGGTAAACTATACGAACGTCTGATTCTCGCGCGCCTCAAATATTATATCGCGGAGCAGAACATGATACCCGACCACCAATTTGGTTTCAGGACTGCTCACTCGTGTCCCCAACAAGCCCACCGACTCACTGAGTATATTCTCAAACGAATCCAATACCGTACAGTTACAGCGGCCGTATTTCTCGATGTCGCGAAAGCTTTCGACAAGGTATGGCATAACGGCTTAATCTTTAAGCTGTATGAACTGGGTATGCCAGACAGGCTCGTGCGCATCATCTACGAGCCTACCTTACTGATCGAAGCTTCCGCTATCGAGTAGAAGGCACGTTATCCACGCCCCGACCCATCAGGTCGAGAGTGCCTCAGGGCTCAGTTCTGTCCCCGACCCTCTTCTCACTCTTCACGAGTGACCTCCCGAAGCCTCAGAAAGTGCAAATTGCACAATATGCGGACGACACGGCTTCTTCTATACATTTACGTATTGAAGACCCCGAAACGGGGCCCATATGTCGGGCTCGGGTGTAAACACCCCCTACCGACTAAAAACCTCCTCTGTGCTGATAGCCCTGAGGGCTTTTACAGCGAAGCCGGACCCCCACCCTGGAGGCCGAAAATGTAGCTCACAGGCGCGGGGCGTCTCGGAAGGAGACTCGAACCTCGGACCGCCTGCTCACTAGGCTGGATGGAGAGAAGATCACTAACGATCTAATATATCTGTTAGTCCAGTGAACTCTAGGTTTGAAGAGACTTCGCACTCGCCGGCGAGTGCGGTGATATGTGTATGAAAGTATGTGTGAGTGTATATAAGTGTGTGACTATTTGTGTGTAGTGTTATTATAGGTGTGTGATTTGTGATTTGAGTGTGAGTGGTGTTAAACGATTACAGGACGAGGACTTTCTCGTCGGGCTTCTATCAAAGTCTGTGAATCGTATTATATTAGGTTGTGAAAACGTTAATTTACTAGGTGGTAAGTAAGCTGATATCACAGTGATCGGCTGGTGATTCGCCATACTGACTCGGATGGCGGACGCCTCAAAGTTGGTGAGCGCTGGAGGATCGATAGGAATACAGTGAAGGGACCTCCTGAAGTATATGAGGGTGTCACCACCGCGCTGCGTGGCACGATAATTCCTAACTAGATTGTAATTTGCGATACGCGGATCGCGAACGTTCGGTTTCAGGGGCGTCTCCTGAATCAAGAAAAGGTCTAACTGATGTTCGATAACGAAATCCCTGACCAAGTCTAGTTGCGGTTTGAGTCCGTAAGCGTTTAAGCCGTCCGCTGTTAGCCATCGCGAATGTTATTTACGATACAGAAAGTCGGACAACGCTGTGAACATGTCGATGTTCTCACACATTAGTTCGAGAACGGCTTGAGCGTCGCTTTGAACTTCCCTGATCTCGCGGGCGAGGGCCTGCAGCTCCGAGATGTTTATTTGTCAAGAGAGATTGCACATAAACGCTATATCGGTAGCGGCGCCGTTTTGTCGTGGCGCGGGGCCGGTGCCGCCGGGCAGGGGCCGCGACAAGCGCAGTAGGCGTGACCAGGGCTACCTTGGTTGTAACGACCGTTGGTGGTGACCTGGACCACACATTGAATTGCGGTGGCGGAGCGGGAATATACGTCCGTGACGTAGTGCCCTGAGGCGGGCGGCGCCTGGGCTGGTCCCGATGCGTTGGCTTGGGTGCCTTGGGGCATCCGCGATAGCTCGCTGGATGGCCTTCGGTCCCACACAGAACGCAGGCTGGTGGCTCCGCACACTGGCTAGGGCGCGGGCATTCGACAGTGCCGTGGCTTCCCAGGCACTTGACACACCGCGGGGCGTGTTCGCACTTTCGCGCTGAGTGCCCGTACATTTGACATCGGTGGCACTGACCGGGCCCTTTATTCTTATATGGCACCTCGGCACGTACGCCCTGTAAGGAGCATACGGCCTTAATGCCGAAAATGGCCTTCCCTCTTTGGTGAGGTCCAGGATGACGATCACCAGGTTCATTGGCTTCTTGGACACGTGTCCACGCATGCGGTGTACCTCTTGCATAGGAAAGCCCTGTGCCTTGAAGTCTTCAAGGACGTCTGCTGTGTCCAGTTCCTTGGGCACATTTCGGAGGACTACCCTTAGTCGCTTCTCCTCCGGGAGATTGTAAGTGTGGAAGCCCACACTCATATCTCGGAGGAGAGAGGTCAGGGTGCGGTGATCCGCTACCTCCCTATTCTCCACCTTTATTAATGATTGATACGGTCTCGCTGCGTAGGAGAGCGATTTCGGGATTTTATTTTTAAAGGCCATCCAGCGGGCCATAAAGATGGGCGGGGGACGTTTTGGGCCCACTGGCTTGACAGCGGGAGTGGGAGAGCAAGCGGCAGCGGGTCGCTTTGCCGGTGGGGTCTGTGACGCCGGCGAAGAAGAAGGCGATACGTGTCCGCGCTTTTTCTTTTTCGGTTGACGACTTCTAAGAAGCCGTCATCATCGCCATCTGCGTGCGGAGATGGACGCGAGGTCTACGGAGGCGGCCCGGGCGCTATCACGCGGCACCTCTAGTTCCATGTCTGACTCCGGGTCAGACATGAAGATACCGTATCTCCTTTCCGGTTGGAGTACCAATTTGGAGCCGCCCGTTGTGTCGAGCTGCCCCTTTTCATATGCGGCATATACCTCAGGGTAATTAAGATATATGTAGCTCCCGAGGCAACTTACTTTTTCGGCTTGTTCAGCCATATTATTTAGTTTATCGGTACATTGAATCCCCGCTGCCCGAGGCAGAGGGGAGATACAATTATAATAAAAACAACAATACGCGAGTCGGTAACAACGAACTATGTTAAATATATGAATAAGTATTTATTAATAAGACGCGACGGGGGCTTGCCCTGATGGGCCGTTACACGAGTTACTGCAAATCGCTGAAAATAAACAAAAGTAGAGTAATAATAAAAAGACTACTACTAAGACTTAGCTCTTATCCTGCGCCGACAGCTGTCTTTGCTGTTTCGGTGCAATCAGGACCGACCTCCGGAGAGCCGACACTATCACCAGAACTGCAACACACAATTAATGTGCCGTATCATTATTACAAACAAAACACTTAATAATAAACGCTCGACGTTCCGCGAAGGGACCGAGCAGGTGCAGGAATCCCGAACAATAGAGTGCGATAACAAATAACTCGCCCGTGGCCACAGGTGGCCAGAGCAGGTAGTGCAAGGTAATAAAATATTCGAATAAGGACAGATAACGGAGCACAGGTGTGCTCGGTTTGGCTGCCTGAATCGAACTAAAAAACCAGTCACGAGCTTGGGTGTTCGAAAATGAGCTGAAGCCGACAAAAATTGTTCGTTCACGGAGTGTTGCAAAAAAAATGGAGGCCACGTTTGTCTCCAAAACCGGCCATGTTGCGAATATTCCTCTTAAGGGACAAAGAACGGTTAATGCAGAATGGTATGCTAGCATTTGTTTGCCACAGGTCGTTTCTGAACTCCGTAAAGAGAACTGCAACCACCGCATCATCCTCCATCACGACAATGCGAGTTCTCACACCGCGCACAGAACAAAAGAGTTTTTAGAGCAAGAAAACATAGAATTATTAGACCATCCGCCGTACAGCCCCGACCTAAATAAATAAAAAATTATTAATAAATAAATAAATAATCCCTAAAATAAATAATAAATTGCGTGGCCAGAGATTTTCATCACCTGAAGAAGCTACGGACGCCTACAAAACGGCCATTTTGGAGACCCCAACTTACGAATGGAATGGTTGCTTCAATGATTGGTTCCATCGTATGGAAAAATGTGTCAAATTTCGCGGAGAATACTTCGAAAAGCAATAAATAAATTTTTAAATAGTAATGTTGTGTCACTTCATTGATTCCCGGAATTTTCAGTGCCGCTCTTGTATCTATTGATTTGGAATAGTGTTTTTGAAGTCTGTTGTTTTTTTGTTAAGTATTTTTTTATTTTTAGTGAATTTGAAGTACACTAACTAAAAATTTGTCTAAATATGTGTAGAAAGGTATACTAAATTTTTCAATGCAGTAATGAACATAAGCGCTTTTTTAAATAACATTTTGTTGCGAATGTCCATCAGCCTAGCGAAACTCTCATTGATAAAAGCGATTCATTCGATCTTGATTGTATATGAAACGTGGAGTCATTGATAGATTGACAGATGACGGCTATACTCTTGTAAAAAATGAATATAGCCAAAATCCACTACGTTTTAAATTTTAAGCAACTATGGTAATTGATACGCCCCGCCGATTACAATGTAGTGCCGTTCAGGATTCTTAAAAATCCCATAAAGCTGATCGGCACTATAATTGCGTTCGTCTCCTTCAGACGTGAGATGTTAAGTCTCGTTTGCCTAGTAATTTCACTAGTTACGGCGTCCTTCAGACCGAAACAATACTGCTTACACATTACTGCTTCACTGCAGAAATTGGCACCGCTGTACTATAATCTAGCCGGCTTCCTGTGCAAAGGAGCCTTCCACTGGTAAGTCTTCAAAAACAGCATTTTGTTGTGATTTGCTTCGTTAGTTCTAATTTTACTTAAAAAACCGAACTGAAACTAAAATAATCAATTAATGTAGTACATTTTTAAATCTAGAACATTCTAGGTGCCATAATATGAAGAAAGATTCAGTGTAGAAATCATTAACCAAGAAGGTTTTAATTTAAACTAGATAGTCTGTATGCCAAATATGTACCTACTTATCTTCAGGTGGCAACGAGAGGCAAATTATTTAAATAACACACTCAAATGTTAAAAAATATATTTTCATCACTTACCGGAACCAGAAAGAAACCCAGACTACAAAGTAATCTGGGTTTCTTTCGACAATAATATCTCGTTTTCCATTTTTTATACTTATCTCATATTAAAATTCTTAAGTAGGTAAGTAGATCGCTTACCTACTCTTCTGATCGCCAAGGGCTTTCCCAGATGAGGTTAGATGTATTAAGTACTACAATATTATAATTTATAAGAAACGTCAACTGAAAGGTTTAATAATTTCAAATATAACAATATAATATACCTACGAGTATAAACATCTCTATAAAATGAACACGGCCAATATTACTTTGTAATTTGATAAAACTCATTGTATAAACTCAAGTTATTAAACAAGCAATAATAAGCTTAAAATTTATACAGTGTAATCATAATTTAGGACGATAATTACTATCGAGTTATGATTGTGTGCGACTCTACGCACCACCTGCAACTTGAAAACAAATCATAGATGAATAAAAATTGATTTTATTTTAGTGCTTAGCGCTTTTGAAAAAGGTTCATAATTGGTTGTTAATGACCAAATTTACCAATATTAAGGGCGATTACAAACATGAACATTTATTATTCACGGGATGTTAGACATCAACAATAATTATTGTATCATTATATATTTTTAGGTATCATTGTACCTACTTTAGGTACGTATTATGAATGAATAAAAAGCCGTTTTAACATGTTCCTACATCGCACAACTACGTTCCTACAACTCCAATTGAAGAGTTGGAGTATAGGGTGAGATGAGGGTTAAGCTCACTATGCTTTTCAATTTATACATAAACGAGCTGATCGTCGAGTTCAGTTGTTCAGCATTTGTTTACAGTTAGGTCTGACTGGAATTCGGTCTTTTGGTGTCACTCTTAAAAGTCATAATTTTCTGCAAGTCCCATCGTAAAATCCAACTACAGAAAAAATACTTTTATGTTATGAAGATGCAGATGTTATAAAAGACTATCTAACGAAATAGATTAGAGAAGAGAAAAGAAAAAAACTATGACCCCATTGATAATATACACTCTATAACATATATAAAATATAACGAGTACAATAAATCTATCTAAGACAGCCTTAAATACGAATTCATATGGCAAATGGTTGTGATTGAAACTTCCTAAGATTTGCTGATAACCTACTGACTTATATTGGGAAAAAAGCCCAAGAGTACTGGAATCCTTGATAGAGTCCCTAGCAGACAGAAGATGATGACCAACTCAGTGGTTGCAGATAAAATCATGGTCTAAAACTGGAATATGTTAAGGAATATGTGTAGGAATATGTGTATGTATATGTGTATGCAAGATTGTATCGCTAAATAGAAAGTAATTAATAAAATAATTGCAACTGGGCGGAATAGATTTTGGGCTTTGAAAGAAATCATGAAAGCAAGGAACATAGAAAAATGCTAAAGAAAAAGACTTTTGGAGCCTGTAATCTCCTTACCATTGCTTATAGCTGCGAAACCTGGGCTTTGACAAAAAACATACGGACAAACTTGTTAAAACTCAGAGAGCCGTGGAAAGGAGCATTTTGAAGTTTAAACTAAAAGACAATGTCAGTCAATGTCAATGTCAGTATTAATACAGACATAAGGCGTAAAACGTAACAGACAGATACACTGAACACTCATTGGTCAACCAAAATGAGGTTGGACTGGACATTTTCTCTGTTGTAAATATAACAAATGGAGTAAGTAAGTGACTGTCTGGTACATATAAATATATTTCTATTTCTGAAATCACCTTCATTCAAAACAAAAGTCTGGAGCTCTCTATCAAGCAAGAACTTTTTTGTATAGGCGAGTACTCCGCTATTTTATTTAATGAAAGGAATAATAACTTTATGTACATTTATTAATTATATATATATAAATATATATTACTATATTATATTATTGTTACTAAGGCACTGCAAATTAAAATTAAAATTTACAGAAACGTTTTGTTTATTTAAAAGTAAAAAATATAGTATAAAATATATAATGCTAAAAGCAGTCCAGATCCAAAATCGAATGCGAAATCTTATAAAATTATATTTTTACAATTTAATATTAGATTTACTTGGTCACAATTGTTTCCAGCCTAATTTAAAACAATTCCGTCGCCATTTTGCTTATGTGCCAACGGGCAACGCAACGACAGCTTTTTAAAATAATATCAATTCATTCGTCTTTTGTTTTGTATTCTAAGCGGACCGTTCGAGAATTGACACAAAGAGTCTAACACTCTACAGAAACAATTATATATTATTGGTAACATCAAAATGCTTCAGACACAAACGTATACGAACGATTACAGCACTGGATCATCAGATTCTGTAAGTTTTTTTTATTTACTGACCTTTTTATTAGGAATAAATAAATTATTAAGGAATGTAATAATAGTTAGTGAAAAGTTTGTTTTTAAAAGCATTTTTGAATTGTCGTTCGATGTAGATGTAAACTGTACATAATATACGTAGTTTTAGTTTATAATATAATGAGGGTATTTAAAGAATAGGTATTATTGATTGCGAGTTGCGAGTAAATAAACTGATATTTTTTTTAACAAAGTTAGCAATTAATGTTTGAATTTAAAAGTATAATAATTTTTGTCGCTGTCCACAGAATGTAAGAGGGATATGTTAATCAGTAATTTAAGAAGATACCTACTTAAGGTAAAAATAATAATTTCGTTTCAAATAGCTAGTCCACCGCAGTATAATGGTGAATTTTGGTTTATGATTTCTTAAAATTTTTGAAGTGTAAACATCTTTAGAGGCGTTGAACACTTTCCTTGGGATGAGTATAAAATGTTAAACTCACGTCAGGACACGTGGCCTTATCGAAAATTCGTAAGACAGTCGTTGAAATTATGCATGAACGTTGATTTTTCTGAGAGATAAACTTTTTAATGTAAAATAATTGTAATACTTACCCAGTTCTGAAGTGTAAACTTTTCTATCTTTATCTATATATTCAAAAATGAATTGCTGTTCGTTAGTCTCACTAAAACTCGAGAACGGCTGGACCGATTTGGCAAATTTAGGTCTTGAATTATTTGTGGAAGTCCAGAGAAGGTTTAAAAGGTGAATAAATAGGAAAATTCTGCTAAATTAAATAAAAACAACAAATTTGTTTTTCCTTTGATGTGTCCATACATAATTTCTATGAGAGAATTTATTTACGCACGTTTTGCAGTTCTGCTGTGAAACAATTTCAATACGACAGCAGGGTGGATATTTTACGAAGTAATTTTTGATGTTATGATAACATGACAAATTTATATAAAACATTATTTTATTTATTATATACAGAACAAAGTCTGTCGGGTCAGCTAGTATATATATAATATATTTCTTGTGTGCGTGTGTATGTCACTGAACTCCTCCTAGACGGCTGGACCGATCCTAATGAAATATTTGTGTGAGTTCAAGGGGATTCGAGGATGGTTTAGATTCATAATTGAACTACCTCCTAACGGCTGGACTGATTTTTCAAATTTAAGACGTGTGTACAGGACAACGTCTGTCGGGTCCACTAGTATTATATAAATTGTCAATTTAGGATATGATAGCGCAATAAATGAATTGCTAGCAAGTATTATACGAATAAATAAAGCAATACGTTCGAAATTATTCCATAACCATTACAAAATATTTAAAAATGCACAACGTCAATGTTCAAGTTTTCACTTCTGTCGGCACTCCCGGAGTGCTTGCTTTTTTTATAGATTTTTTCATTTCAAAATTTTGTTTTCACATTCATATACTTCATCATCATATACCAATTTTCGGTTAATGTCTTATAGAGTCCTCTATGAAGTTATCCTTTTCGGTACTAATACCAATAATACTATACAATAACTATATACCCGGTCAAGTGCGAGTGAGACGTGCTCGCGAAGGGTTTCGTACCTACGTAGATACATTTTAAATACATTTCTATACTTATAAGCTTTTTTTAATTTGAATTTTGTCTGAGAATTTTGCGCATTCAGATTACGAATTGGTCTCCGCTGTGCTACAACTAGATATTGTCGCTTCATTGTGTGTCTTCTACCGCATTTATCACGGGGAGTGTTCCGAAGAGCTGTTTAACCTGATTCCTGCCGCCGAATTCCACCTTCGCACGACACGCCACAAGTTAGGATATCATCCTCACCATCTGGATGTGTGGCGGTCCTCCACAGTGCGGTTTTCAAGGAGCTTTCTTCCACGTACTACAAAGTTGTGGAATGAGCTTCCTTGTGCGGTGTTTCAGGGACGATACGACATGGGTACCTTCAAAAAAAGCGCGTACACCTTCCTTAAAGGCCGGCAACGCTCCTGTGCTTCCTCTGGTGTTGCAAGAGATTGTGGGCGGCGGTAATCACTTAACAACAGGTGACCCGTACGCTCGTTTGTCCTCCTATTCCATAAAAAAAAGATACCGCCGGCGTAGTCGCAAAGTGCGGTAACTAATACTACGCCCAAGTGGGCGTACTCGAGCCAGTCTCGAACAATGTGTGACGTTGACGTGCCACATATTCTGTAAAATTTTGATAATAATTGCAACTTAAATGCCGGGTTACATAATAAAAATAATACTACAAGAAATAAGAAATACACTGGGATCACATATCATCAACAACAGTAAGTATTTATTATTTTATTCATTTCAATGTAAAATAACACGAAGCGTATGTTACAAAATTTTAAAGATGCAATTGAGTGTCAAGATCAAACGCAAACAAGCTTCTATAGTTGCTGTAATACAAAAGTTGTATTGTTCTTAGGTAGTGCGTTGTCTAGTTGGAGCGCAGCGGAGACCAATCCTTAATCTAAGTTGGCGTATTTATTTAATTAGTTATAGCGGCAGGAGCAGACTGTCAAAATGTCAACTTTAGTATACCTACCTCGCTATTGCTCTTTTGAGATAATTTAGCTTGCGGACGAACAGTTTTTTATGGCTAATAGAAAATAATTGGGTTTGCGCTTAGATAATTTATACGTATAAATAATATAAGCGATATAAGTGGTAATTTATTTATTAGGTTTATTTACAATCACTTACAATAATACACACAAATATAAAAAGTAAAACTTAAAACTAGGAACTAAATGTAGTGATTACTTACAAATAAACACAGCATGCACAGAACTAATTAATTTAACTCGTAAGTATTATATATAATAAGTTAAGAATTAAAAAAGTTAAATGCCGCCAACGAAACTGTAGCTTAAGAAGGCGTATAAAGGTATTTTGTCGATCTTAGATTTGATTTTTACAGTCGATAATAATCCACAAATGGTTTATTCTTTTAAATATAGGTATAACATTATATGTAAGTCTCAAATTTTATTACAAGTAAAGAATGTTAAGAAAACGTACTGTTGTAATTAAAGATTTGAGGTTAACTATTTATTACCTACCCAAAAATAAAATTAACAGTATAATAATAGCTTTATTTATTATACTGTTAATTTATTGAATTAGGCGTTACTTTGCGGAAATCCATAATTATACAAATGATTAAAGTTTTCTTTAGTGTTAATTCCGCCAATATTTGTTTTCATGGTGAATTTACTGTAACTAAAGTACAGACGGATAATCCGACTCGCACTTAGCCAAGTTTTATCTGACTTTTTTGCGTCTTCTTTTTCTTACAAAGCACGATGCGGCCCGCGGTGACGTTTTCGATCCGTTGTATGAATGCGGGATGGTGTGAAGCGCGCGGGTGAAATCAGAATTTTTTCTAGCTATGTGCGCCCTCTGAAGTAAATTGTAACAAGTAAAAAAAGGCAACTATGGCTAGTTGTGATAGGCGTTGTTCGTATTTTGATTTATTTTTAATTATTATAAATAATGTCGCACGGTAGCACGCACTGCCGCGAGTCTTGAAATTGTATTGCCTCGTAGAAGTAGTAGGTTTTTTTTATGATATTAAGGGACGAGACGAGCAGGACGTTCAGCTCATGGTAATGGATACGCCCTGCCCAGTACAATGCAGTGCCGCTGATGATTCTTGAAATACCCAATAATTCTGAGCGGCACTACAACTGCGCTCTTCAGCTTGAATCAGAATGTTAAGTCTCATTTGCCCAGTAATTTCACTAGCTACGGCGCCCTTCAGAACGAAACACAGTAATGCTTACACATTACTGCTTCACGGCAGAAATAGGCACCGTTGTGGTACCCATAATCTAGCCGGTATCCTGTCCAAGGAGCCTCCCACTGGTTTTTACTAACAGACTTAAGGTGTTAGTGCAGTTGCTGCTCCAACTTTGTGAGTCCTCGCATAATAGGGTCTAGCAATAGCAATGTAATTGGTCTTGTAACCGTTTTAATGTTCTTGTTTGAAAGTGCACTCATAATAAAATGTAATATCTAAACAATAATTTATCATGGCTTAAATCACTTGTTTACGAACAAGATATTCGATTTCACACGAGAGTGTTATTATAATTTAAGTACCTACCTAGCTATAGGTTACCTACGCTTATATGTTTGATGGTCATCGATTCGTTCAGGCAAGGCATTTGTTTATGTTTAATAGTATGCCATGGTTCAATGTCATATTCAAAATCACGGACTAGTAAAAAAGAAGGACTCCGCGCCGTGATATTAGCCAGTGAAGCACCTTTATGCTAGTGTGTATGCGGTTACAGGGGTATACCAGTTACACAATTTTTTCTCCCTTAAATAATCATATTATATCCATAAATAATTTTACATTATTGTTTTTACACTTTTTCACAACGCACGACGACATTTTTGAAATATTTTATTGCGACGCAAACTGATCTGTCACAGACTATGGCAAATCTCATAATGGCGGCCGATCGGCTTGTATTAATGTAAGTGTGTGCGTGGGGGCTATGTATTTACAGTTTACACGTTTACCGGCTTGTTTTGGTGCTTCACTGTTATGTAAGGTGACACGGAGTCCTTATTTTTTTCTCGTAAATGCATCTTGACACTCAATGGCATCTTTCAAATGTTGTAACATACGCTTCGTGTTATTTTACATTGAAATTAATAAAATACAAAATAATTACTGATCATGTGTGATCCCAGTGTATTTTTTATTTATTGTAGTATTATTTTTACAAAATAACGCAACCCGGAATTTTAGTTTCAATTGTTAGCAAAGTTTGACAGAACATGTAGCACGTCAACATTGTTTGAGTTGGTAGGTACGCCCACTTGGGCGTAGTATTAGTTGCCGCACTTTGCGACTACGCCTGCGGTATCTAGTTGGAGTGCAGCGGAGACCAATCCCTAACCTGAGTATTGAGTATTCTTGTTTTCACATTTGTTGCTTCTTTTTCCCGCATTGCTAAAACCCTTTCGCTAATATATATTTTTGTAAAATGATTCAGTCAAAAATAAGTATGTAACAACACACACATATTTAACATAGACACTCATCGGTAACACTGAAGTTTGTTAAGATATTCTTGAAATATCTTGAAAATAATTTGGGGAGTCAACATCTCCCGAGGATGCCTCGTGTAGAGGCCAAAACGCGCTGATTTGATTAAAGACGTATAACGCATAACGGAGTTTTCACTCAAGAAAACTTACAACATTTGCATAATTATGGCTACCCACAAAATAACCTAATTCAAAAAAATATATTCTACAATACTTATGTTTAGTACCTAGGTATTATCTATGACTATTTTTTCTCAGATAAATATACATTACCTACAATTGAGTGCCATTTTCCAGTTTCTGCCGTCCATCAAGAAATCTTCATGGAGCGCTTGGCAGCAAGATGACTTCTCCCTGAGGCGGAGGTCTACAAGCTTTGTAGAAGGTACCAACGCTTAAGTATACCTGAGTCTATAATAAGAAAATAAATAAAAACCATTTTTATGTTAACCGTCTAAAGACGAGAAGAGAACTCACTGTTGGTGGATGACGGTAATTATGTATCTACCAGTGGGAGGCGCCCATTGTAAATCCGTTATTAGATGTAAGTCATACAAAATAGTATTATTATAACCTAATTTATGTTCTGTGGATTTTGTGATGTTTTAAATAAATAAATATATTGGATGCATCAACCTTTAGAGCTTGAATTCATTGTTTGTGTAAGGATGCTTCGTGAACATGCTGGTCGTGATTACTGTTATAATTAGTAATCGCATCAAACAAATACAATCGAATTAGTAATCGCATCAAACAAATACAATGGAATTAGTAATCGTAACAAAAAATACTATCAACCAGGCCGTTTGTAAGATTTTAACGTAAATTGACCATCAAACTCAAACCTCCCTCTGCAGGTGCAGGGGGTAGCAGTTGCCTCGATGCAGTAATGCTGGAGTTTCAGCTCAACGGATTAGACTCCCCGTACGTACCTGAAGCTGACCCTATCAAACATTCAGGTATGTAGTGCTTGACGAGTGGTTTCTAACTAAAAATATTTTATGTATGGCTACACTGGTCAGTTAAAATTTATTTTAAAAACATTATAAATTATAAGTTTTTATCGCCGGAAGGTGCGCTATTAGCGTTTAAGAAGGCAATAACAGAGGAATCAAACCGGACTGGAAAAAGTGTTTGATTCAAAAGTTTGTATTGATGCTTCATCTTTGTAAATATTTGATTTAAAAAAAAGTTACCCATAGAACATAATATTTTTTTTATTCATAATTTTCTGAGTGTTCGTACGAACCTCGCTTGAGAGCCAGTCACTATACACACCACCACTCTCGTCAAGCCAGTGTATTTCATTTCCTAATGGTTTAATTCCACCGACGAATTCTTTCGTATTTTGGCCACATAATCCAAAGGGGTAATGAGAGCCTGGAGACATTGATCGTAGTTGGGAACACAAATTGCAAGTGAGCCCGAGACCGATGTCCTACCAGATGGACCGACAAAATAAAAGACTCCAGGCCCTCGAGGTTTAGCGCCGCCGTCTGAGCCGCGTTGGACAGAAGCTGATGAAAACAAATAGTTAACTCTAAGTTTGGAGCACTTGTTGATGACCAGGATCCTTAGTCATGAGTCACTAGAGAGAGACAGAAATAGAGTGAGAATGGTTGATACATAACTAGCCTAGCATCAATTGTAAAGAGATCCTCTTGTTTTCGCCCGTTAATTGTTCACATAACAAAATGTAAGTTTATTCGTTTCTCTAGCTTTTCCCGGCATGGGTCCACCACCCAACTATTTGAGACAGAAGTCGTGGCCGGCCCCCGATAGCACGCCTGGATTAGCGCTCCCCATTTCTGATGCTATCACCCGAGTTGCCGCAGAACTATTACTGCAACCTAACCCTGAAGAAGGAACTGCATCATTATACATGGGGAACACCAAACCAACAGAAAGATATGCAGGTAATACGGGCTTATTATTTTTTTGCATGCGTCATTACACATGTAGGTATATAATGTATGCTAGAAAGAACATTACTGAATTCAAGAAAAATTGTGATTTGAATTAATTCAATCCAAGAAGAATGACTAAATTGTAGGTACGTGCCCTGTTAGCTAGCGTTAGGGGCTTCTTCATTGGTCTTGGTATTCAATTTTACAATATTGCTTCGCCGACCAAAGACTTCTATGTATTCTACGGCGGGCAGAGAGGGGATCAGGCATGGTTAATAAGCCTGGCAAACGCAGATGTAATAATATTGATAATGTTTTATTGGTCATTTTAAACAAAATCGGTGTTAGTTTGTTGCAAAGAACGTTCACGGCTTACAATACAGTGCACTGATCTTTTCGTTTGCTCGCAGTGGACTAAACGAGTTGCGGCATCGGAACCGAAACTCAGTGAGCAATAATTGTCAAAGCCATCTTTGCAAGATTTTTACAAAATTGTTCTTTCTAAAGACGTAGAATAGCACGAGGAATAAATAATTTTTTTGAACAAAACTTAATTTATTAGTGATTAACAATAGTATAACTGTATATCCTAGATGTATCTGGGCTGGGTGCACCCAGCAACTACCTGCGCCAGTCGTCGTGGCCGGTCCCTGACCGCAGCCCTGCAGCTTCGTATCGTTCTCCAGGATCGGCTGACCTGCTGCTGCAAGCCACTGCTGGAGAAGGTACAACTTTATCTTGATCCATGGTAGAATAGCCAAACGTTTTCCTATTTGGGATGGAACTCAACTGTACATATTTCGACGACCCCTATAGCCCAGTGGTTAGTGACCCTGCCTACTGAGCTAGAGGTCCCGGGTAAGTTTTCTTTAACAAGTTTTGGTAATGAAAAATGTAATAGTTTTAACAAGTACCCATCTGGAATTGTAACTTTAAATAATTGAATTCGTTTTTTGTCATTAACTGAAAATTACTTGTAAATTAGTGTACGTTTTAACAGCTATTTGAATTATTTCAGTAACTATGTCGAAGTATTTTCCTTATTTTTATATCTAACGTGTTGATCATATAAATTGAACATATTTATATATAAAAAATATATGTATTATGTATATATTTTTTCTTTTTAGGGGGCAGGTGTAGTGTGTGTAACACCTTTATACACCTATACACACACTCATCTCTCCAACTAGTATATAAGTATTCGCATAGTCTAATAAAGGAGCTTATTATCGTAGTCAGACTATAATCATTTGAATACCCGAACCTCCAACATCGCAGTTCCAATCCCGGTAGGTGCAATCATTTATATAATGACTATGTATGTACAGAGTCATGGATGTTTGTATGTATTTATGTATGTTTAAGGAAGTATATTGTATTAAATACTAGCTGATCCGACAGACGTTGTTCTGTATATAATAAATAAAATAATGTTTTAATATGAATTTGTCAATAATATATGATAACATCAAAAATTACTTCGTAAAATATGCACCCTGCTGTCGTAATGAAATTGTTTGACAGCAGAACTGTCAAACCGTGCGTCAATAAATTCTCTCATAGAAATTATGTATAGACACATCAAAGGAAAAACAAATTTGTTGTTTTTATTTAATTTTGCAGCATTTTCCTATTTATTCACCTTTTAAACCTTCCCTGGACTTCCACAAATAATTCAAGACCTAAATTGGCCAAATCGGTCCAGCCGTTCTCGAGTTTTAGCGAGACTAATTAACAGCAATTCATTTTATATATATAGATAGATATCGTTGTCTTGTATCCATAGTACAGGCTATGCCTAGTTTGGGGCAAGATAATTTGTGTAAGAGTGTGTTAATAAAAAATAAACATATCGGATCGGTTGGGATTCCAAATTAAAGTGTTTATTTTTTGTGTTGGTATTTGTAATATTATTTTCACTGAATGCAAAATATGTTGTTAAACTTGTGGGCTGGACCTATTTTGTCAGGAATTTCACTGACAGATACCTTACGTTATGTGGAGAAACATATTCAGATTTATTTAGAAAACAAGAAGGGTTCCGCACATAAAACCGATGAAATAATCAATAAAATCCGATTCAGAGGTCAGATTGTATTTTCCAATCAATTTCCTAATTTTGACATTAATTAAAAACACGGTTTTTATACGAAATAATTTTGATTATCTACTTCTTGATCCACCTACGGTATGATGTATAAGTACTCTATAAAATCTCGAACCTAAACGAGCATAGACTGTTTTGAAAGTGATCACTTGATCAGGTAATAATTAAAGTATCTAAACAACACGGGAAAAGTCACGGCGGTGCTTTCTGTAAGTTTTATTAACAGTATATATTATCGGAGAAATCTACAAATAATTAGAAAATTACAAATAATAAAAATAATCGATAGAATAGTTATAGCTATAATGTAGATCATCATAGTATCTAATTTAGAAGTATAGTTTGTGCTAGTACGGAATATTATCAGTTATTTCTTTATGAAAATATTGGATGAGACGAGCAGGACGTTCAGTTGAAGGTAGTTGATACGCCCTACCCATTACAATGCAGTACCGCTCAGGATTCTTGAAAAACCTCAATGATTCTGAACGGCACTACAGTTCGTCACCTTGAGACATAAGATGTTTAGGCTCATTTGCCCAGTAATTTCACAAGCTACGGCACCCTACACATTACTGTTTCACGGCAGAAATAGGCGCCGCTTGTACCCATAATCTAGCCGGCATCCTGTACAAAGGATGGTAGGACTGGTCTAAGATGTGGGTAGTAGTAGATTTCAAATTATATCTATCAGTTTTGTGGATCGTTGTTATTATTAAACACGATGTATGTCCTAGATATACCTGGTATGGGCACACCCGGCACCTACATGCCTCAGACGCCATGGCCTGTCCGCACCCCAGACAGTGCTGAAGTACGCACTGCTGAGCTATTGCTGCAAGCGACTTCTGGTAAGTACCGCATCTATACTAATATTATAAAGCTGCAGTGTTTGTTTGTTTGTTTGTTTGAACGCGCTAATCTCTGGTACTACCGGTCCGATTTGAATGATTCTTTCAGTGTTGGGTAGTCCATTTATCGAGGAAGGCTATGTTTTTTTTTTTCAAAATTAGGGATCCGTAATAAAATTGCTATTTTGTAACACAAGGTGTAAAATCGAAAACCTATTTTTGCGTGCGCTGCAAAAACTATTGACAATAGAACAAAATGATGTACATGCTATAATATAGGCAATATTTTATTACTTATAAAACTATCGCGTGAAAATACTTTATATGGCAAAACAACGTTTGCCGGGTCAGCTAGTCTTATAATATATTCCAAAGAGATTGCGAATCCGTAATTACAACCAGAGTTGACCTACTGTTGTGAATTGTTTTTGTTTCTTTGTAAAAATACATTTCCAGGATCTGTAATGTGTCGGACTCACATCAAAATCCACTTCCGGTTAAAAAAAAGCGTTTCCAGCGAAAGCGGGGGGGGGGGGGGGGGCTATGCTGTACATTATAGGAATAGAGCAGCGAATCGCCTACAAAATAGCAGCTTTTAATTTTGACTACTCAAATCGAGGCTGTGAGCGAGGCGGTCGTCGAAGTCTAGGCGTTTTTTGCTTAGCGAATACTGATTGTCATAGAAGAATTGTCAAACTATTCAACCTTTAGTAGTTCCATAAAAAGCCGTAAATTTCGTTGCGCTAGTGCTGCGTGAGCCAAGTTAGTGAATATGAAATTGACACTCGCCGCTACCGCAGCGTCGAGCTGGAGGACGTGTTGCTTAGAGAATTGCACTGCAGGACGTTGAGACATTAGACGTTAAGTCTCATTTGCCCAGTAATTTCACAAGCTACGGCGCCCTGCACACTGAAACACAGTTATGCTTCATGGCAGAGAAGCGCACCGTTGTGGTACCCATAATCTAGCCAATATTCTGTGCACTCCGCCTCTTACGTCACCATTGGGCCTAGGATATCCCTATGCTTTTTATGTCCCGGGGAACCACAGGGCACATACATAGAGCAGAAGTACAGAGAGATAAAACGAATAATATTATCAAAAGTAGTACTAATAAGTACTGATTTACGCCGCTACTAGTAAACTTATAGAATATAGATCAATAATATTATATAGTTAGTAGGAGGCTCCTTTGCACAGGATGCCAGCTATATTATGGGTACCATAACGGCGCCTATATCTGCCGTGAAGCAGTGTGTAAGTATTATTGTGTTTCGGTCTGAAGGGCACCGTAGCTAGTGAAATTACTGGGCAAATGAGACAACATCTAATATAATAATCCTGAGCGGCACTGAAATGTAAATGGGCAGAGCGTATCAATTACTATCAGCTGAACGTCCAGCTAGTCTCGTCCCTTACAATCATAAAAAAAATTATGGTTACAGTTCATATCAATCAGTTTTGTTAACCGTAGGCTATGCTCCAGCTCCGAGAGAACAGAGTCTGCAGAGCGAGCAGCAGCAGCTGTTGCTCAACTCGTTTCCTCCCGGCTCTGTGCTGCACGAGCTCCTGCGCATCATCACGCAGGCCCAAGCTTCCAACTACAAGCCACGTCGGAAGGTATACATGACATCCGTACATAATGAAATGAGATAAAATTTCTTTATTGATTTAGGTATTATGAAAGTCAATTTTGACGCCATCGGTTCAAGAGGAGGGGAGGAGGCCTTGTTCTGAGAAGAATCAGCAAGAAACTCAACAAGTTTTATCCTCCCTTTACAGATTTCACAGGATCCACACATTTATACCGTCTATATATTCCTAAACTTTATAATACGCTTTGTTCATTAAAGTTTCCTTACTATGATGCTTCGTATAACGGAAATTCAGTAACATGATGTGGGAGTTCATTACATATCTGTATACATTTCTCCATGAATGAAAAGAAGAAGTTGGAACAGCAAGACTTTTTCTACCTTTTGTGTTTATATTGCGATAATCGCTATTCTTAAATTTTCGCGACAACTCGCGCCACACCTCATCCAATATGAATTCATAATATAATATACGTGTTTTTAGAAGTTCAATAAATAAGTCATTTAAAATACTATTCTGAAAACAAATATTTGATTTTCAACTGAATATCGAACTTGAAATCTAATAATATCGTAAAATTGGGAAAAGATTTATTTATTAGATTTCCTGTGAACCTAATAAAGATATTGGATAAAGCAACATGACTGGGTCGTCCCTAGTCCCTATAGATGAAATGGATATAATCCATTTCATGAAGATAAGAACGATTGCGTGGAGGCATTATCAGGATGGTCACGGGGGAAACAGGGGCGTGCATTGGTTTCTAGCTGTAGCTACAAGTGCCTATTAATATGTAAGAAGTACAGTAAGAAATTTTGGTGTTGCAAACATAACATACTAGGTGAGTGTTCAATAGAAATTTGGTTATAGAATAACGGAACTAAATTAACTTTCACACTAGTGGTATATATTAATTTAGGTAATTAATTGTCTATATGAATAGATAATTTAATTTCGCTTGCTGTAATTTGATTGTAAACTAAATATCGTACTTTGAACGTTTTCTTGTTAAATAAATATTCGTAAAACTACAAATTACCTTAGTTCATGACATTCATTTGACGATGACAAGTGTTTTTATGTAGGTTTATTATTTACAAGTTTAGTGTGAGACACGCAAATATTAAACTACCTTCAATATTGAAACCATTTATAGTTTGTTTATTTTATGATTAAGATTAGTTTATATGTTTTTGTTAAATATGTAAGCATTCTTATCCGTTGGAAAGAGCGGTCTTCCCTAACACAGGTTCTACGAACTTAAAAGGGAAATCCTTAAAATTCTATTTACTAAAATGCTAAATAAATAAAGTTCTGATTTATTTTTTTATTTTTGATATGCAATGCACCCTCCTAGGTCCCGAATACATATGTATGGAGAAATTGTTGTCCGAATACATACATATACATGTAGTGTCCTGTGTGGTGATCGGAATATGATGGTGGTATGACGGTAGCAGGAGGAGTGCCGGTTCTGCAAGAACAATGGTGAGCGCGCCTCCTACTACCGCTCGCATTCTCTGCGGGTCGCGGGCCTCGTGGAGTGCCCAGTGCTGCGCGCGCTCACGTGCCAGAAGTGCGGCGCCAGCGGGGACCACGCGCATACCATCAAATACTGCCCGCTCACCAGCGCCGACGGTATGACCTGCTTCTTTAATAGATTGCCCTGTGCTTTTTTAATGAAAATAAGGTACGAGACGAGCAGGACGTTCATCTGCCCATTACAATGCAGGATTAAGTTAAGTTAAGACTCATTTGCCCAGTAATTTCACTAGCTACGGCGCCCTTCAGACCGAAACACAGTAATGGTAACACATTACTGCTTCACGGCAGAAATAGGCGCCGTTGTGGTACCCATAATCTAGCCGGCAACCTGTGTAAAGGAACCTCCCACTGGTATCCCCGGGGCGTAAAAAAATAGGGGTGTCCCAGACCCAAGAGTGACGTAAGAGGGCTTTTAGAAGTGAGAGAGTCACGCTGCCGTTATGACGTCAGCAAGGAAAGGGCCAGACTCGTCCACGTTAACAACTACCCTCGCACAGAATACCGGCGTCTAAGTAGCGGCCTATAGTGCCGCCACATAGGTTAGTGTCGAGCACCGAGGTGTTTCCGGGACGATACGACATGGGTACCTTCAAAAAAAGCGTCCTTAAAGACTGGCAGCGCCCTTGTGATTCCTCTGGTGTTGTAAGAGAATGTGACCCGTTCGCTTCCATAAAAAAAATGGACCAAGGGCTTGTGATATCTCATGGTTTGTGACCACCGCCGCCCAAACTGCGCCATACCGACAGTAGAGGAATCTCTGCAGGGTCTCGACCTTATTGAGAGTTGAAGGCGCTTTTATTGAAAGTACCCATGCCGTATCTAAAATCTAAATTGATCAATCATAGCGCAAGGAAGATCATCACACAGGTGGGAAGTACGATGCGGTGGAAAGTTCCATCCAGACAGTAAGGGTAATATTTAGATCTTTCTGGTCTGAGGCTGTACCAAAGGAGAGACCGTAGGAGAACCAAAGTTACCGACATAGTTCAGTTGGTTGTGAAACTGAAGTGGCATTCGGCGGGGCACATATCTGGCCGTTGGGGCAGTTAAGTACTCGAATGGCGACCACGTACCGGAAGACGTAGTGTTGGTAGGCCCCCCACAAGATGGACCGACGAATCTGGTCAAGATCGCCGAAATAGGTTGGATGAGGGCAGCGCAGGACCGTCATCGTCTTTGAGGCCTTTGTCCAGCAGTGGACGTCTTCCGGCTGAAATGATGAATGATGATGATAGAATGGTTAACTATCAAGTCGTTCATCAAATATTAAATCAACAGTACAATATTGTATATTAAAAATAGCGCAAGAAAAGAATGCTGGGAGAGTTTCTTGCCGCTTCTACTCTCTCAGAGCGCCATTTGTTTCCGAAGCTGTAGTGGTATCTAGTATAATAGAAATGACTTCAAAGAGAATTCTAATAAAATCAATTTTGAGAATATAAATGCCTTTTAACGATGACCGTGCTAGCCTCTACCAGGCACGGAATGAAACATTACACGAAATAAGTACTAGAAGAACGTATCATACCACAACATACTCGTACCAGGGAACCAGTGTTTAACGGTTACTCTCTCTCTCTCTCTTTTCGTCCGTACTCCGTAATCCGTATCAATAGTAATAGTAGTGATAGTACAAACATTAGTATCTTTTCCTGTCAGGATGAGCAAGTGAAAATTATTAAGCTAGTAATTTATCCATGTGAAACTCCCTTCAATCTTTATTATTAATAATTCATGACCATTGCACGAACACATAGACCAGTGGGACGCTCGTTTGCACAGAATGCCGGCTAGATTATGGGTAACACAACGGCGCAACTTAAATTACTGGGCAAATTAAACTGAACATCTTATGCCTCAGGGTGACGAGCGCAAACTGCCGCCCAGAGTTTTTGGGATTTCCAAGAATCCTGAGCGGCACTGCATTGTAATGGGTAGGGTGTATCAATTACCATCAGTTGAACGTCCTGCTCGTCTTGTCTCGTATTGGCATAAGAAAATAAAAATAAAAAAGAGTCCAAATCATCATTTAAGTGTTTCACTATTTGATTACAGAACGTCGTAACTCGGTCGCATTGATGCAGAGTGTTCGGCTCGGGTCGTCGGCGCGCCGATTGTACCCGAGAGCGACATCTATGATCGCGCCCGAGCACGTGGTGTACGGCGAACCCACGCCGCGACCGTCCGGTGGCGAACCCGCGCTCAAGACGGCGCCCCTTGACCCGCTCTGGTCGGAGTTGGAGAAGAAATTGATGATCTAGAATCTAGATTCTAGGGCTTAGGTGATCCGAGAGTATATGAGAATAGATTACGCAAATTCAAATTACTTGATAAATATTTAAGTTACTCCAAGACCCATGGCCGCAACTTAAAAAATCGATCACTTAAAAATATATATCAGGTTTTATTATTGGGTTGTTGTTTGTGAGTCTACCTATCTTGTTTTTTAATTGTTAGTTTATCATATGTATAAAGCGCAAAGGTGAAATAGAATCAACATTTTTTCGATCCTGATCAAAGTATTATTTTCACCCATTGGTTCTTGCGCGGGTAGGTAACTAATCATAATAGTTACCCACCTATTTCGATGTAGGTTCTTACATTTTTATATTTTTTCTACGTCGATGCTGATTTGAAGTTTTTGTATTACCGTTCAGATCGATATTAATAATTACTACTGTGGACTTTTTTTTTTTCGAGAGGAGTAAAATATATTTACGTATTGAAGACCCCGAAACGGGGCCCATATGTCGGGCTCGGGTGTAAACACCCCCTACCGACTAAAAACCTCCTCTGTGCTGATAGCCCTGAAGGCTTTTACAGCGAAGCCGGGCGGGGGCCTTGGAGGCCGAAAATGTAGCTAACAGGCGCGGGGCGTCTCGGAAGGAGACTCGAACCTCGGACCGCCTGCTCACTAGGCTGGTTGGAGAGAAGATCTCTAACGATCTAATATATCTGTTAGTCCAGTGGACTCTAGGTTTGAAGAGATTTCACACTCGCCGGCGAGTGCGCTGATATATCTATGTAAGTATGTGTGAGTGTAAGTGTGTGACTATTTGTGTGTAGTGTTATTGTAGGTGTGTGATTTGTGATTTGAGTGTGAGTGGTGTTAAACGATTACAGGACGAGGACTATCTCGTCGGGCTTCTATCAAAGTGTGTGAATCGTATTATATTAGGTTGTGGCCGCTGGAAATCGTCAAAGTGACTAGTGGCAGCGGTTTGATTAATGTACACGGCCGCGCCTACGTCTTCGAGGGCAGTGTGGTTGGTTTGGTGTCGGTGTTGGTGATGGTGTTGATGATGGTGTTGGTGTCGCGTTCGCGATCGTAATATAGTCGTCCGGGTCGACTAGTACGTGTCGAGGTACGGTTAAATTAAGATCAATTCGCACACACCTGACATTTGACAATTGGATATATTGTCCAAATTGAATAACGACTGAATAAATGAAATGGGGAATCAACTTATAGAAAATTTTATCTTGTAATCGTTTTGTATTGGAAGTTAAAATATCTTCTATGAAGTGAAATTGTCCATCTATTTATTAATATATAATAATAAATAAAAACTTACTCAATGTTGATACATTGAAAGTTTTTAGTTGTGTTATTTTTGTTTGGTTTTGATCATTTTGTTGATTTATTGATTATTTACGCAAAAGAGTTTTTTTTCGGATAATGATTATTTATATTTGTAACTTTATAGATAATATGAATACTTCACGTATTTTTTGATTTATTTATAGGTTAAATTGTAAAGTGATGGGTTTAATAATAAATGTTTTCGACATAAATACAGTTTCTTATTTAGTCTCTAAACTTAAACAGTATATTAGTTGAATTGCTAATGTGTCACTAGTGTCAATGCATGTAATAATCAATAACATACAATTGGTATTCTTATTTATGCTTTAGGTTATGTCGCTCAGCATTTAATTTGTCTGTTACTGCTTATTTTATAATAGCAAACATCCCGTTACGCAACATTGCCAAATTTTTTAGACAGGAGTTATATTGTATTAATGTTTATCTACACCCATGCTTTAAATTCTCTATTAAAGATTCTGAAACAGTTAGCTTATTACCAACATTAAAACACACAATGTCGTAATAACCATTACATCATCCAAACGAGTGTTGTAATGTTGTACTGAATTTCATAACAACACTCCTTTGTTTTTTTTTCGATCCCTTCATGCGCAAAGAGTTTCAACATACAGCCACATTCTTATTGCTCGATGCGTGGTATCTGTATGAATTTCAAAAAAAGAACATTTTTGATTACACGCGTTCCACACTCGAATAATTTGGCGCGCCGTAAAAAAAAGTAGGTTATTCGAAACCCCGCCATTTTTATTGAAAAAATGAGCGATTCAAGTTTTGACAGCACACCGCCTGATATTTAAAACGCTGCAAAAGAACATAATATTCAAGTGAATTTTAATAATTCCTCTATACAAAATGTAAATTACTACTAAAATAAATAATTCTTGAGTTTATTTGTATATAATCAGTAATGGATGATATTAGGTTACTACTAAGACAGCTGGCTGTTTTAATGTTAGCAGTAAGCAACCTGTTTCAGAATCTTTTAAAGGATTCATATTCTGGGTGTAAATAAAGTCTTGTATGCAACTGTTGATAATTAGGTATTAAAACACTCATGTGATACTATTATCACACTCGGCTTCGCCTCGTGAGATAAATCCACATTCGTGTTTTAATACCCCTTATTACACAACAGTTGCATAAATAACTATACTAATACGCTTCTTTGTTTTGACAACTTTTTAGTTGTCTCTGTTTATAATGTTCTATCTATAATGTTTGATTTATTGACATGGCACAATGACTGTATTGGCTTGCTTCTCTTTCAATCACTGACTAATCTTATATCTTTAAACAAGCAATTCTTGTATATCTTAATATATATAAATTACGTGACACGTTGTTTGTCCACAATGGACTCCTAAACTAATGAACAGATTTAAATTAGTATTACTTCATGGAGTGCAGTTTGGTCCAACTTGAGAGATAGGATAGTTTTTATTTCGATATTATTATGGGACCCATAATTATTTTTATTTTCAATATTTGTTTTGTATGGATATATTTTATACTAACTGACCCGGCAAACGTTGTTTTGCCACATAAATTGTATTGATATTTTCCTTGCTAGTTGATAAGAGATGGCGCTAGTTGTATTTATTAGTAACAATCGCACTTCTTTTATATTTTGTGTAATTCACACTCTAGTTTTATAAATTATAGCCTATTTGTTATTCTGGTGTGTAAGCTACATTATTGTAAAGTTTCATCAAAATCTATTCAGTAGATTTTGCGTTAAAGAAGTTCAAACATACATCCAGTCATACAAACTTTCACATTTATAATATTAGTAGGATGAGAGAATTTAGTGACGCACGGTTTGACAGTCCACTCTCTGGCTCCGCGTAGATTTAGAGGACCGCGTCCGCATCTATGCATGTGTCTACAGGTCCCATAGTGGTAACGCAGAAACCGATCATCTCATGGGCTGCGTTCAAGCGGCAATTGACGACGTACTTGCACAGATCCCCTCCGCTGAAATCGTAGTCTTGGGTGATTTCAACGGGCACAATGCCGATTGGCTTGGATCACGTACCACAGACTACGCAGGGCGATCTGTGCATAATTTTGCATTGGCGTATGGTCTGTCCCAATTGGTTGAGTCGCCAACGCGGCTCCCGGATGTGGATAGCCACATGCCGTCCTTATTGGATCTTCTGCTGACTACACATCCCGATGGTTACCAGGTCTTTGTCGACGCCCCTCACGGAACGTCCGACCATTGCCTGGTCAGGAGTGTAGTGCCTATCCGACGCCAACGTCGCAGACCACCAGCGACCCGCCGCGTTTGGCACTACAAGTCAGCAGATTGGGATAGGATGCGTTCCTTTTTTGCATCCTACCCTTGGAGCAGGGTTTGTTTCCCTTCGGATGATCCTAGTGACTGCGCCGTTGCAGTAGCCGATGTGATACTACAGGGTATGGATATTTTTATACCAAACTCTGTAGTACCCATCGGTGGCAGATCACAGCCCTGGTTCGATGCGTCAGTTAAAGCAGCATCTGACTGCAAAAAACAGGCGTATCGAGCTTGGGTTGCGGCGCTGGGCACAAAGGATCCGAACTGCATAGTTCTTAAGAGGAAATACAACCGTCCAGATTTTTTAAGCGGCAAATCGCCCGTGCAAAATCAAAACACGTCGTCAAAATCGGCGAGCAGCTTTCCAGTTACCCGACCGGAACACGCAAGTTCTGGTCGTTGTCGAAAGCTGCTGTTGGTAACTTCAGCCAGCCATCCATGCCGCCGTTGCACATGAGGAATGACACCCTGGCCCATACGGCAAAAGAGAAAGCCGATCTCTTGTGCACTCTTTTCGCCTCCAACTCGACTATTGACGACAACGGAAAAACACCGCCGACCATCCCGCGGTGTCAGAGCTCTATGCCTGAAGTACAGTTCAGACAGAAAACTGTTAGGCGAGCTCTGTTTTCGTTGGACGTCAGGAAGTCGAGCGGGCCGGATGGCATTTCTCCAATCGTGCTTAGAACGTGTGCCCCTGAGTTGACGCCGGTGCTAACGCGTTTATTCTGGCACTCTTATTCTAAAGGCTTAGTCCCTGACTCATGGAAGTCAGCCCTTGTCCATCCGATCCAAAAAAAAGGAGGCAGTTCGGATCCGGTAAACTACAGGCCTATTGCTATTACCTCCCTGCTCTCCAAAATCATGAAGAGCATAATTAGCCGTCAGCTCTTGGTATACCTAGAGGGTCACCATTTGATCAGCGACCGACAATACGGGTTTCGCCATGGTCGGTCGGCAGGTGATCTTCTGGTATACCTGACACATAGATGGGCTGCGGCTATTGAAAGCAAGGGGGAACTCCTGGCAGTTAGCCTGGATATAGCGAAGGCCTTTGATCGTGTATGGCACAAGGCGCTCCTCTCCAAACTTCCATCATTTGGGCTTCCCGAGAGCTTGTGCAAGTGGAACTCCAGCTTCCTCACTGGGCGTAGCATGCAGGTCGTTGTCGACGGATATTGCTCGAACCCGAAGCCCGTGAATGCTGGAGTGCCCCAAGGCTGTGTGCTGTCTCCCACGCTGTTTCTTGTGCATATCAATGATATGTTGGACACCTCCAACATTCATTGCTATGTAGACGACAGCACTGGTGATGCCATATACACGGGCCATGCAGGTCTCTCTCGGGAAATCGTCGACCAGTGCCGGGAGAAACTTGTGTCTTCTATCGAGTCCTCTCTTGAGAAGGTCGCGGAATGGGGAAAATTGAACCTTGTCCAATTTAACCCCCAGAAGACTCAAGTTTGCGCGTTTACCACAAAAAAAACCCCATTTGTCGTATCACCGCTCTTCGACAACACTTCCCTCAAAGCCTCACCTAGTATCGGAATACTGGGTCTCGAAATCTCGAGCGATTGCCAATTTCGTGGTCATCTGGAAGGCAAAGCCAAATTGGCTTCAAAGAAACTGGGCGTCATTAATAGAGCACGGCAATACTTTAAGCCGGCCCACATACTAGCGCTCTACAAAGCGCAGGTCCGGCCACACATGGAGTATTGCTGTCATCTCTGGTCTGGCGCACCCTAGTATCAGCTCGATCCATTTGACCGCGTGCAACACAGAGCAGCTCGAATTGTCGGGGACCCAGTGCTCTGTGAACGGCTGGATCACTTGGCGTTGCGTAGAGACGTTGCTTCATTGTGTGTCTTCTACCGCATTTATCACGGGGAGTGTTCCGAAGAGCTGTTTAACCTGATTCCTGCCGCCGAATTCTACCTTCGCACGACACGCCACAAGTTAGGATATCATCCTCACCATCTGGATGTGTGGCGGTCCTCCACAGTGCGGTTTTCAAGGAGCTTTCTTCCACGTACTACAAAGCTGTGGAATGAGCTTCCTTGTGCGGTGTTTCCGGGACGATATGACATGGGTACCTTCAAAAAAAGCGCGTACGCCTTCCTTAAAGGCCGGCAACGCTCCTGTGATTCCTCTGGTGTTGCAAGAGATTGTGGGCGGCGGTGATCACTTAACAACAGGTGACCCGTACGCTCGTTTGTCCTCCTATTCCATAAAAAACCACTTTAATTAAGTTGCAGGTGGATTAGGAGCTAGAAATTTTGGCATCTAGCTTGATCGAGGAAATGTTAATGATCAATTCGGTAAAAATAGATTTATTACTGCAAATAGGAACTTGAAGTACACCAATAGAAATTGTGTAACGCCTACTAAATTATAATAGTATTATTGCAAGAATTAACTGTTGATGAGATGGAAAACTTTATTAGTAATAAATAATAATGTTACATGATATGAATATGCTTCTAGTTTTAATAAAACCTTTTACCTTGTTTATGGGTGTCTGGAAGAGATCGCCTGCTTCATAAAAATACTATATTTGGTTTTAGATTTAACTACTGTTCTACATAATATATTCATTTTTAATTTTTTATTTGACTACACCAGCTTCCATAGCGGTAACACAGACTGACTGACTACTGGTGATTCTTAGCAATTTCAACGCTAAAGCAAATAACTTTGCTTTGACATATCTTTTTTACTCCGTCAATGAGAATCCCGGTAGTGGTAAGTCACACCTTCACTTGGACTTTCCGTTGACCACACATCTGGATATGAGCTGGTTTTCATTGACCCTTTGATCGTTGTTAGGCTATCGCTGCATGAGGCCAGTGGATTGGGATGAAGAAAAGAGAAAGACAACACTTGAAAAATACATGGAAAAAGATTTGCTAATTCGTTTTGTTTATGTAACCTTTTTAATGTCATCGAAACTAGCCAGATATAACAGGTACAGCCAAACAGTTTTTTTTACAAGTTTGAATGCAAAAAATCCGTTCCCCTGACCTATATGGCGGCAAGTGCTCACGCGAGTTCAGATTAATTGCACTAGCAGCCGAATTTGACCACCAGTCATTATTAACAAAAAAATGAGAAATTCTATCATCTTTGCGTTGACAGACTTTCAAAATATTTTTTTATTAAGATGTGGTGTTACTAGCAAACATTCTGTTACGCAACATTGCCATTTTTTTTATACAGGAGTTATATTGTGTTACAGTTATATAAAAATAATGTTTATTATTCGTATAAATAAAATCAAAGTTACATCAATCAACCAGTGGGAGGCTCCTTTGCACAGGATGTCGGCTAGATTATGGGTAGCAATAAGGCCCCTATTTCTGCCGTGAAGTAGTAATGTGTAATCATAATAATTGTGTTTCAGTCTGAAGGGCACCGTTCTTATGAAATTACTGGACAATTGAGACTGAATCATGAAACATCTTATGTCTCAAGGTGCCGCTCAGAATTATTGGGTATTTCAAGAATCATGAGTGGCACTGCATTGTAATGGGCAGGGCGCATCAATTACCATCAGTTGAACGTCCTGCTCGTCTCGTCTCTTATTGTCATTAAATAAATGAATTTTCAACATGACTTTCATCAATTATCCAAAATAATTATAAAAACAATTATCATATTAAAAACTGATACCTACTTAAAGCCTTATGGTATAGAAACAAATAAGTTGAATTCAATTTTTAAATAAATTCCTTTCAAATTTCAAGTGCCTGACGGCAAAGAGGTTAACACTATTTTAGGCAAATTTTTCCTAAAATATTTGTCGAATAATACTATAATTGAACCTCTTTCCGTGATAGTAACACCAAAAGTGGCCATTGTGCCAAAATAAGTTTTCTTCTAAATCTACCTATTTATTGATTTTGGATAAATACACAAAGCTCGGCTTGCGAGTCGTTCGAGACCCGCATCGTTCATAAATCTTGTTTATAAATTTAATTTGTGTAATTATTAATGCCAGAAGTGAGGGTTACCACTTACCAAGAAGTTTTTAACATAGTGAATACAGGTCGACCAGGTATCACAGGCAAAGAACGTTCACATAAAACTAGGTGAATTTTAATAATTTTCGCCCCTACTAGTATATTTTGGCACTATTGCCTTACTTAACTTGAACCTACATAACCGGCATACCGTTTAATTTCATTGATCACATACTCTTCACGACGAAATGAACTGTAACAGGATGCAATAAGGTGCTTATTTGTTTAACTGTTATATATTACAGCTATGTTTTATAAGCAAGATATAAGGTTTAATTTACTACAAGCATGCAAACACCAAATAACTATACACCACTAGATTTAACAGAATATTTAAGAGCAGAATTTTTTGTAACGGATTGTAACAGAATTATTTAGCATTACTCTATTTAAAAAATCCTGCCAAAAACTATGGATGTAATACTCCCTAAATACATACAATGTGCTGTTTTATCAATGTAGGTATCCTATCGGGGCGGCGAAGGAGTAGTGAGGTGGGGAACGGGGCAGGGGAGTGGTCAAGTTTTTTAAGTGATTTATTAATAACAATGTGAATTGTACGAACGCACCCAAGAACGGTCATTGAACAGTGATTGAAAGTCAGTTATTTGCTAATGTCATGGAATAGTTGATTTATAATAGTTGTAGCTTTTTTTTAATGGCAGTAAGGGACGAGACAAGCTGGAAGTTCGGCTGATGGTAATTTCGCCCTGCCCATCAAAATGCATCAAAATGCCCTGCCGCTCAAGATTCTTGAGAAACCCAAAAATTCTGAGTGGCCTTGAGATTTAAGATGTTATATCTCATTTGCCCAATATTCATTTCACTAGCTACGGCGCCCTTCAGACCGAAACACAGTAATGCTTATACATTACTGCTCCACGGCAGAAAGATGATTTGTGATCCCAGTGACTTTATATTCCTTGAAGTATAATTTTTATAAAGTTTTACTAGGCAACCTGGCATTTTAGTTTCCGTTCCGCACTTTGCGACTACGCCTGCGGTATCTATTTGGAGCGCAGCGGAGACCAGTTCTTAATCTAAGAATCTAGTCTTAAAGTCCACGCTGATTCTCTTAGATATTGATTAAATTAGATTACATTGACGTATACCTAGTATAGATGGTAGTTTAAAAGATCACTCAGACTTTTGTATCGAATTGTAATAGAAACGTGCGGGTTATACAGTAAAGTCTGTCTTAGAACCTCTCATATTGTGCTGGAAGATAAGGGGGTGTGGAGTTCGTACTTTATGTACTATATATATTCCTATGTATTTCCGTGCGAGTGTGGTCCTGAACCGGACGAACCGGCCCCGATTGTACCTACTGTCGTTGCAAGACGGCAGCGTGACCCTCCCAATGCCTCTGCGTTCCGAAGCTGAGGGTGCGTTAAGTCAAACATTAATTTAAAAAAAAAGCGGAAGCCCTCATTATATTCATTAATGCATTAGAATAATTGCGGACACACATAATATAAAAAACACTGTACAACGATGGTATAATTCCTACCCACAACCATGTAACGGCATCATTCAAACCGAATATCTGAATACTAAATATTAATGTCAGTGAGGATTTTACGTTTAGAAGCACTGACAACAGAAATTTGAAATACATAAACACATAACCAGTGTGCATAGGATGCCTTCTTTGCACAGGATGCCGGCTAGATTATGGGTACCACAACGGCGCCTATTTCTGCCGTGAAGCAGTAATGTGTAAGCATTACTGTGTTTTGGTCAGAGAGGGCGCTATAGCTAGTGAAATTACTAGGCAAATGAGACCTGACATCTTATGTGACTAGCGCAGTTGTATTATCTCCTCAGAATTTTGGGGTTTTTCAATAAGCTTGAGCGGCACTGCATTGTGATGGGCAGGGCATATCAATTGCCATCAGCTGAACGTCCTGCTCGTCTCCTATCTTATTTTCATAATAAAAAAACACAAATAACAACGAATGGGTTAATCAGTTGAAACACTCGGAATTCCGGATCGAGCGAATGCAAATCAGACTAAAAAATCAATTGATAATCCTCAAGCTATCTTCTTCTAGGTAAACTATCAAAGTTCGATAAAATTCTCCATTACAACTACTAAATACTACGCAATGAAGATGCCCCCACTTCGCGCAAGAGAAATGGCGCGACCTTGTTAGTTGACCTACTGCGGAGCGACGTCGCGGCCGAGCACAAACACACACACATACCCACGCGCACACACAGGCAAGGGACCTGCGCGTGCGCTTTTCCAACACGAAACTATTCCACGAACCAATAACAGCGTGTCTCTGATCGTACGCATTATTAAACCACTCCGATTGGACCTGCACTGCAACCTGAGACAACTATATTCTGTAATATTCTACTACTTCTAACTAACAAATTACTTTATACAGATTAAAATTCAAACAGAGCTTGAAATTCGACCATAATTCATTTTACTATTGCGTTTGAACTTTATAAGGGCTTATTTGTCAAAGAATTGCACCTCTATAATGTATGTGTGAATGTTGTGTGTCATTCAAGCTTACACACTAGTGTGTAATATTAATATTGGAACGAAGTTCCATAAGGGACGATGCAGGAGGGGTACCCTTACCGGGAAAAAACGTCCGGAACGTAAGACATGAAGTTTGACAACTCTCTTCATGTACGTCGGAGCTTTGCTACACGACAATATCTTGCTGATTATTATTTTTAAATAAATAATTGACAAGTAACAATTATTGACATTTGACACATTTCTGACAAATGACATTGATTGTTTATTTTATTTATTTAGAGTATTGGTAACAAGGCCAAATCAGACCAAAATACAATACTTAAACGAATATTTAAATCGTATTTAAATAGGTTTATAACTGCAAAATTACATTGACTAAAAGCAAATATAATGATGTTTGTACCTTTTTGATGTTATTGAAGATAAATTTCTTTGACTATTACCTACGTTGCGCGCGCATAATGACATAAAAATAAAAGGTTTTAGAAATTTTCTGATGTTTGCGACATTAATTAATTTTTTTGGTTTCTTCGTCCATTATTAGGACAGGCAAAGTTTTCAAGACAATACAGCATTCGTTAATATTCATTAATTTATTTTACGATTTTTACAATATTGTTCTTTCCACAAACGTAGAATAGCACGACGAATAAATAGTTTTAAGGATTTGTTTTGTTACCTCAAAGAAATATAACTTCTTGCGTGCATACATAAGTATACACATACTTTTTTTTATTTTATACACTGGAATTCAGTGGAAACTGCCCGTATTTTTTAGTAAATCTGTAAAATTAGTATATAATAGGGAACTTTTTCCTATCCGGTGTCCCACGACACCACACGGTTTTTTAATTAATTTAATGTATTTATAAGACATTTTATACATGTAAAAACGCTTTCTTCTTCATTTAAACTTTATTTCTGTTAAATTTCACGTAGCTCACGCATTTTTCTTTCAAAAGGGGTACAAAGTTTTGCTTTACGCATTAATATAACGATATAATAATACAATTAATAGAACTTTATTTTATTTCATACAAATTACAGTAAGAAGTTCATAAAAACGCGGTTAATTTTATTAGACATGTAACTCTATCTATTTTTATTAGTTATTTAGTATTTAATTCTAATTATATTTATTTTAGTGGATTACTGTTTGAATTACCGTTCGGGTAAAATATCGGGTGATATAGATTCAAAATTATATTTTCAATGATTCTTCCATTACTTTAAGGCGACACTAAATGCCAGCGACCTTGAGCGATGTGAGTTCACCGCTGCCGGCCCGCCATCTTTGTAGCAAAGCCAATATTTTCAAAATTCTTGCGAGGAAAACAGTTTATATGCTTACAATCCTCATTATTTACTACTAATCTGAATAAATGAACCTACAAAAAAAAGTACAAGCTATAGGACTAACTTTTATGATAGAAGTACCAAAAAAATGCGTCACGCCATGCCAAAAAACTTGTTTAACTTCAAAGAAAAGTAGTAGTTCATAAAGGCTCGGCAGTGTCAACTATAACTAACAGCAAGCATAAGCAACCTACAAATAAGACTTAAGGATATGTGTAACAAGATTAAGTAGTGTTCATAGCTCGAAATGCTATAGTTTCACCACAAAACTTGTCTAAAAACACCATGTTTGCCTGTTTTCTGCTTACTCTTCGCCTTAATGCGCCGTAATACATTTGTAACTCTAGTTTTGAATTTTGGCGTATAAACCTTCCGTAATCGGGAAGTGCCCCCGCGCCGCGATATGCGATATATCTGCGCGAAATGGCGCGTGCGCAGCGGCCTGTCAATGCGTATTATTTTACTTGTATAAATAGACTGCTTATAATTATGATGATTTGAGTGAATGTATAAGAAAGCTATTGGAACAAGCTATAAGACCGTGCAAAATAAACAAAATAAGGCTCAGAACTTGGTCGGGGCGTAGTGAGCCGTACGGCACTTTCCATTTTGGTGTATCTGAAAAATCTAGTGCAATATTGCACTTACCGATTTCGGGAGAAAAATCAACTGCAAACTTCTATCTCAATCTGATGACTCATAAGCCATGTTGCTTTTACTAGAGTTCGTAACCCTTCGTTGTTTTAGAACAGTCGAAGAAGATGTTGATGACTACCGAAAATTATTAATATAGTTAGTTTTAAATTTGGTTATATTAATAATATAATAATAATAATATGTCATTTATTTCAGGCATTTTAAACCCATTACAGTAAATTGAATAAGATGTACTTAAAAATAAAATTGTATACATCACAGTACTTAATAATTAAATAAGATTAATAAATAATATAAAAATATAAATAATATAATTATAATTAATATATTTAATAAGCAAATCAAATTGTAAGGGCTCCATTACCATCAAATTGAACTGATAAAGCCGGCGGAAAGGCATCGGAACTCCGAAACCACGTATCGTTGTCTTATTATTATTATACATTTTTTTTGTGCGAGGCAAAATTTACTGACAGTAAGAAATATCTTGCCAAAAACCTAAAAAAAGTCAGTAAAGACCACCTCCGAGGCAACAAATTGTTTGATATGACTCATTCCAACCTCAGGCTATTAAATAATAAGTTTAATTGTACAATATTAATTTGTAAACATATTAATTCGATGAAAAAAAAAGCCCGCTGAGTTTGTTGCGCCCTTTCTTCTCAGGTCTGAGGCATTCATTTTGGAATGGGTGGTAGTTTTTTGACTTTTAAAAAGTGATGTCACATCCTATTTTGAATAAAAATATTTGAATATGAATTTGAATATCCAAAATCAAATGTAAAAAGACCATGCGTTCACTAAAAAACACAGTAACAATAACACGACATTTAAACCTTTTAAAAGTGTTTAATATAAATGTGTAACATTCGCGTTAATTAAAGAAAATACAACGTCACACATCCAGGTGATAATTCGAGCAGCTCAATGTTTTACGCTGACAAATGGTTAGATCTGTTACTGGGGTGATGACCAGACCAGAGATGACAGCAAGACTCTATATGTGGCCAGACCTGCGCTTTGTAGGGCGCTAGAATCGGAGCCGGCTTAAAGTACCTAATGCCTTGTACAATTTATAAACCCTAGTTTTTTTCGAAGCGAATTTTGCTTTGGCTCCCAAATTTCCTCGGAATTAGCTAGGATAATTATTTTTATCGACATACCTAAATACCGACTGATAACAAATATATTTAAAAAGAAGTTGTCTTAAAATTTACATAACTTTTGACTCAGCTAAGCCAAAAGCGACCCAGTAAGATTTTTTTTATTATAAGTATTACTTACATTATCATAATAAATTTATATAAAATATCGTAATTGATCGAGTTCTGCACCACAGATACCCAGTTACCACTACTAAATCCTTACTCATAGATAAATTTGAAATTGAACTAAATATCTACTTTCGATAACGCAAGATGCTTTTTCAATAATCCTGAGGGGCACTGCATTGTAAGTGGTAGATTTTGACGTTCAATAAGTGATTATAAATCCTATTTTGAATAAAAATATTTTTCAATTTGAATTTGAATTTGAATGGGCAGGGCGTATCAATTACCATCAGCTGAACGTCCTGCTCGTCTCGTCCCGTATATTCACTAAAAAAAAGTTATTGTATAATATTATTTATAGCCTCTATTTTGAGCAACATACGCACACTAAAATAGTAAGCCTGGCCTGTTGTCATGCTAACTTAGGCTCTATCTACACGTATAGATTATTAATGCTTCGCTTGTTTAGCTTGCTGATAAGTTTATCCGACTCGAGTCTGACTGGTTTGTTATTTTAAAATCTAAAGCAATTGAATCGAAGATAAATATAGAATACGCGCACCTAGTTTAACTGTGTTTGCATACAGTTATAGCTGGTTATTGAGTCAGTGATTTGGTCATTCATGCCGCTAACGGTGCCGAGCCCAATCTCCTTCAGTCTCCTCCCACCTTTACGATTTATGACCCTGACGCTGTACCGCCGCCGGCTTGAGATGCTCAAGTAGTTCAGGTGAGATCATAGCAGGGCTGGCGTGATTATATTTTATTAACACTGCCCTGCCTTCTTACTGGATTTTGTACAAGTACAATGTTGTCAAAATTTAAATAAAATCTTCGAAAAATTTATATAATTATGATGATTACTCGTTACGGTACCTTTAGAAACAGCGCAAGAAACTCTTTTAAATAAATAGCAACTAACAGTTGAGTAGTAAAATCTAGCAGAGTTTTTTTTATAGAACTTTTAATTTTATTCTTCATCTCAGCTGGGAGACGTCCACTGCTGGACAAAGGCCTCCCCCAAAGATAGCCATTGCTATCGGTTCTGCGCTGCCCCCATCCAACTATTCCGGCGATCCTGACCAGATCATCGGTCCATCTTGTGAGGGGCCTACCAACACTGCGTCTTCCGGTACGTGGTCGCCATTCGAGGACTTTACTGCCCCATCGGCCATCTGTCCATCGAGCTATGTGCCCTGCCCACTGCCATTTCAGTTTTGCAATCACCTGAGTTATGCCGTTGGCTTTAGTTCTCCTACGGATCTCCTCATTTCTGATCTTGCAGAGAAACTCCGATCATAGCATTCACCATTGCCGGACCATGAACTTGCTCATATTTTTTTCAAGAGTAAATAACGTCTGAACTTTAATTAGGGTATTCGCTATCCAAAATCAAAAGTAATCGATGAAAATATTGTCACGTGGAGGATTCTCACGTAACACAGACTTATAGCGGTGAACTGCGGTGAAACATCGGTGTTTGTACTTAAATAAAGCCTGAAAAAAACAAATACGCATATAAGATACAAATGATTTAAGCCAGTTTAGTCTCGTGCCAGATTATGGTGAGACAACACGTCCTGAGGATGCCTCGTGTAGAGGCGAAACACGTGTCGAATTGCTTAAAAACAAATATTGGCGGAATAAAGAAAACTTAAATCATTTGTAGGTATAATTATGGATTTCCACAAAGTAACGCCCACTTCAATTTTTTTTACGCGTATAAGAAACATTATCACATAATAATAATAAAGAATGATGTCTGATGTGTGTGCAATACACTTTATTATGCTTATAACTAATACATATGGTTTGTGGGGGGAAATCCAGGATACTGATAAAATAATGGTATCTTTATACACTTGTGCCGATTTGATACCTTTGCCACAATAGTTTGGCTCAGCTCCTTCATAGCTAATATTCCACCAAACTATCACTGAATTCGGATAGTGCCCACGTTGCACTCTGTCGAAACTCTGTCTCTGGCATTTTGTTTGTTAAAATGTTGCTCAATTTGTAAAAACAAACTCATCTGTAAACAACATTTTTCTGTGACCTCCCTTTGCGTAACGCTTCAGTAGTTGTTTCGATTTTAAAACCCTATTATTTTTAAAATTATCAGTTAAGAAATGATCAGTACGTCTCGTATAGGCTGCAAGTCCAAAGTCATCTTTTAAAATATGCAACATGGTTCTATGGTCTATCTTTATCTCCCTTCTTCGAATTCTTCCCCTTATTGCTGACCACCTTTTTCGTACGAACACTACGTGAACGGCCAGATCTTTTTCTGTCACAAACAGAGGAGGTCTCATAATACCTATTAGTAGCCCTGTACACAAACTTTTTACTAATACGAAGCGTATGGAGAGTTTTAAAAATCGCATAAGGCTCCATACCTTCTTGTGTAATGCAATCACAGCGATTCGGTTCTCTTTATTACCGCACTCCATTTTAATATCGCAAAATATTGTACATTGTATTGGCGCCAAAATGCGAAAACTCAATGAACCATATAAAATGACAGATTCCAAATTCAAATGTAATATTTTGTTTATTTTTAATTGTAACAGTATTTATGGCCAGACTAAGTATGTATATGGTTGTATGGTATAAAATAAGCCTTGACTGGTAGAATTACATGAATGTTCGTTGTGGCACTGTAACATTTTTCAGTAGAGTTAAATGAGTTGTCAGCCATTATGTAATCGGCCAACTCGTCATCTTCCCGAGCCATATTATGAAAGCAAGTGTAGCGATCAGTATTCCTAATCTAGTAGCGTATCCCGCATGTGGTACACACCGCAGCCCGTGTTTTAAAAGTAAAAGTCATGTCGTTGGCGGTAACTGTAAACGCGTTCGCTCTCACCTCACAGATTGCCTGACACACTTCGCGATCGTAAATGGAACGCTCGTAAACATTGCTTTTGGGTAGCTGTACTGTGCAGGTTAGCCTGACAAACGCCGCTGTGAGGCTTTCAATGTTAAACCTTATTCAAAGCTAATTACAATATTTTTCATTCTATTTAGCAATCATTTTCAAGTAAAAATACAACTTGAAAAATCTATTACTCTACTTACTATGGATATTACTATACTCCATTAAATAGCGAAAATTAATATATAATTACTAGCTTACCCGTTAGACGTTGTTCTGTAAATAATAGATAAAATACGGTTTTTATTAAATTTGTCAATAATATTGCATAAGATCAAGAATTATTTCGAAATTAAACTCCCTGTTGTTATAATAAAATTGTTACACAGCAGAACTGTCAAACCGTGTGTCAATAAATTCTCTCATAGAAAATATGTCCATACAAAACAAATATTGGAAATAAAAATAATTATGGGTCCCAAATCAAAATAAAAACTATCCTATTTCTCAAGTGGGACTAAACTGCATTCCATGAAATGCGTTCATCAGTTTAGTAATTATTCACTGGAAATAAACATCAGGACACTGGATTTATGTATGTATTACGTACTTACTACAATAAATTTTCGGCCATTAACTTTTTTAGTAACTATTACAAATTACAATAATTTATAAAGTTGGTTGGTAATTAGTAAAGTGGTTGACAGTCTTGCACGATTTTTTCACATACATTTACCTAATTTTATATATAGATATATTCACGGGTTGTTCTAACGCAACGTTCAGGATAATTGAAAACATATACGGCCTTACAATGTTATACCTAAGAATATTTATTCATGTTCAAATTCAATTTTTTTTACCATTCAAATTGAGAATAAAAAAACAAAGAAAACATTTTGCTTATGATTGGTTTATTCGGATATAACGTTTCCCGCGTTTATTTGCTAGGCTGCCTGACATTCGGTAAACTTCAGAAATATCATTTTATTGACAGTGTTGTCAGCGATATAGTCAACTTTTGCATATTCTTGGTTTATTCTCAGGCATAACTTTATACCCAGTTTATTTGTAAGGCCGTTAATGTTAACACTTTATGATTATTTTCAATTAAATGAATTGTGGTGCGTTTCACAAAAGAAAGCGTACAAACTTTACTATTCATTTACATACAATAATATAGACTTTATTAAATATCGTTCTAAAATACTAATTAACTATTATAACACTAGAAATAAGGGATTGCTTGTAACTTATTCTAGTAGGATTCATAAGATACATAATAGCTTTAAGGGTAAATGTATACATAATAATAAAGTCCCAGCCACTGTTCACTCTTATCTATAAATAAATTTAAATGTTTTATAAAAAAATGGCTCCGTCGTAAATCCTACTACTCCACAGCTGAATATCTAAATTCTAAGTGATCCGACAGCCTGGGACTAGATTATGATTATTTTATAGCAATAGCAATGGCAGTGCAATGTTGTACATTTGATTAAAAAGAGCGCAAAAAAAAAGAATGCTGGGAGAGTTTTTTGCGCTGCTTCTTCTCTCTCAGAGCGCCATATGTTTCCGAAGCGGTAGTAGTGCCTAGTATATTAGAAATGACATCAAAAAGAATTCTAAAAGAATCAATTTTGAGAAAATAAATGCCTTTTATGCCTTTTCTAATTTAATCAAAGTTGTCTGGATATACTGTTGTTGACTGGATATCTCTAGAGAATACATAACATATTAGCTTCCAGCAATATGCTAACCAGCAGTTACAGTTAGTTACAGCTTGTTCGTCTGCGGATTATGTTAAAGTTGTCTTCCCTTGATATTGCGAGATAGAATTAATGATGCTTGTGCGAAATGTACTCAATATGTGCTACTTGGTAGTATTTAAATACTCTCCACATTGTCTTTTTTTATGAAAATAAGGGACTGGACAATTCGTTATGTTTTTAAAGTGATAACCCTCACTTCTGGGATTAATACACAAATAAAATTTGAAAAACAAAATTTTATGAACGATGCGGGATTCGAACCCACGACCGGCGTTCCGTGCCGGTGCTCTAACCTCTACCGTCTCGTTATAAAATTGTGTTTGCTTTGTTCAACAAAATTTTATAACGAGGCGGTACTCGAACGGTTAGCTCAGTTGGTTAGAGCACCGGCACGGAACGGACTCGAAAATTCTGAGCGACACTACAATTGTGCTCGTAACCTTGAGACATAAGGTGTTAAATCTCATTTGCCCAGTAATTTCACTAGCTACGGCGCCCTTCGGACCGAAACACAGTAACGCTTACACATTACTGCTTCAAGGCAGAAATAGGCGCTGTCCACCTACAAAGATTTCGTAACGCATATACATTTAAATAGACCTAGATGGTATACATAAAAATGAAGTGCCCTACTGGAACGCATATTTTTTTGTACTAAAATGGAAAATATGATGTAATATGATTTTTAAGAGCCATTAATAACTTTGTCACCGATTCTCCATAGCATAAGCAGACTTACAAATGTCTTTCACAATCGATTCAATTTTGTTAAAAGAGCATTCTTTCTTCAAAAATGTTTTATGAACCGAACTGAATAAAAATGTTTGACTCATTGTCAACGAGGTATGTACCCTACAGTTTTGTCAAATCCGCCCTGTCTGTGAATTATTTCAGAGTTTCTTTAAAAGTTTAGTCACTACTTAAGTTCCAGTGAAAGATGTAGGTAACTTGGAATGGATATATAAAGTACATGGGCCCAATGTAATAGTCCAGTAGAGTTAAATTCTTATCTTTATTTTTATTTTTTCTGTTTGTTTTTAAGCTATTGCATAGCTTCTATCGCGGGCCTTGAGCGTGGAGACCGAATCCAGAAATTCCGTAACGAAAATAACCTAACACTTACTTACTAGATGTATATAGATATTTCGCCACGGTCATATCAGTTGCCGTGGAACAGCGGTTATCACGTATGCTTTTTGTGCAGAAGGTCCCAGGTTCGAGCCTCATCTTGATTTTTATTTAATTTCTTTATTTTTTTTATCACGTTTTTATATTTTTTATTATTATGACAAGCATTTTTATTTAGTGTCACCTGTCCCGTTATCTGTCTATAATCAAATCTTGCAAGTTAAATTTTACTCACTTCCCGTTTGCTTTTTTTTAATTAATTGTATTAAAAAAAATACTGCATAAATAAAATAAATAAATAATTATAATTGCATAAGTTGATAAAAAATGCTATGCAATAGCTTTACCGCGGCAGTCCCCGAGTGCCACACGTCTTTTTTTTCTTTGTCTCTTTCTTCCCAGTTAAGTGAATTTTCAAGTTAATTTCAAATCATGCAGCAGGACGATAATTTTATTTTTATATTTATACTAGCTGACCGGGCAAACGTTGTTATGCCATATAAATTATTTTTAGAGTTAGACCGTTTCTTGGACATTGCAACATTACTTTATTTTTCTTAAATAAAAGATTTTTCTAGAATAAACGTTGCCTAAGTTACTACTTATTACATCAGCTACCTGCTAGTAAAAGTCCCGTCTAAATCGGTCCAGCCATTTCAGACATTAGCCGGAACAAAAAGACAGACAGACAGACAAAAATTGTAAAAAATGTTATTTAGGTGTATGTACCGTATAATTATTGATATACATGTAGTAAAAAACGGTTATTTCATTATTACAAACAGACATTCCAATTTTATATAGATGTATGGATTATGAATGCAATGTTATATTTTTAGCTGGTACCCGAGCCTAAATTTTGCCGACAAACGAACGGTATTCTCGTAAAACAAAGAGTAGAACCAGTCCTGAGAGACTTTAAAATAAAAACAGTTAAATAAATATATTTATTTAAAATAGTGCATTTGCTCGTTGTGGTACATCAGATATTCCCATAGCGAAGTGGTTGCGGATGTAGACCATCAGTTCATGCTGGCATACTGACACACTTTCCACTAGCTCCGTCTCGCTCTGTCGTGCGATGCTCTCGCTCCGTCTCGCTTGCACGCAGCCTCTGCAAACGGAAGTTGTTCCACGGTTGACGGTCAAGGTTATGGGTTACCAAGATTTTGTCACCTGTTTCAGTTTTTAAAAGGCATAAAAGGCATTTATTTTCTCAAAATTGATTCCTTTAGAATTCTTTTTGATGTCATTTCTTATACTACTAGATACTACTACCGCTTCGGAAACAAATGGCGCTCTGAGAGAGAAGAAGCGGCGCAAGAAACTCTCCCAGCATTCTTTTTTTTTTGCGCTCTTTTCAATAAAAATATACAATATTGTACAGTTGCTATAAAATAATCACAATCTAGTCCCAGGCTGTCCGATCATTTAGATATTCAGCAGTGGAGTAATAGGATTTACGACAGTTTTGTTTTCTGTGTTCGTTGGCTCTTCTGTATTTCAGATCACCGTTAACGTTCTACTTCCAACAGTAGTAGCTTGCACTTGTAAAATGTTTCAAACTTCAGGATACTATTAATGTTAGAATAGGAAATGATGGGATGTGCGAGACTCTTACCTGGTGGTGACACGCCCCACTATTATAACGCAGTACCATTTAAGATTCTTGAAAACCCAAATTCCTGAACGGTGACCTTGAGACATAACATTTTAAGTCAAATGCGTCTATAGTTATATAAAATATGTCAATGTCATCTATAGCTTTTCATTTATTTTAAATTTTTATGACAGTTAGGGACGAGACAAGCAGGACATTCAGCTGATGCTAGTTGATAGGCCCTGCCCATTACAGTGCAGTGCCGCTCAGGATTCTTGCAAAACTCAAAAATTCTAAGCGGCACTACAATTGCTCTCGTCACCTTGAGACATAAGATGTTAAGTCTCATTTACCCAGTAATTTCACTAGTGACGGTGCGAAATGTCATCTATAGTTATACACAATATGTTAATGTCACTAGCTACGGCGACATCATTCAAACAGTCGTCATTCACATAAGCCACATCGCCGCGGCTGTGTCCATCTAACTGGCATTCTATGAAATGAAGCGTCTGACTGGTGAAAATATTAAATAACACATTCAATACAAATAATTCTTGGTCTTCATTTCTAATGGTCGTGTACGTAATTTAAAGTTTTCGTAACGATGGTCTCTAAAGCATTCCTTCCACTCGTTTCGGTCCTCGGCTTTCCTTAATTCGGTCGTAAGTGGTAGGCCAGTGAGTGTCTTGATCTGGTCCAACAAGCGGCTGGGTGATCGTCCGCGTGCTTTTTTGTCCTCCACCTTGCCTATGACTATCAGTTTGTCTAAATTACTAGGAAGGTGGGCAGTGTGCCAAAATATCCCAAGATCTTTTGATAGCAGATTGTGGACATTCTAGTGCCAATGTGAATACTTTAAGGTAGGCCAGTGAGTGTCTTGATCTGGTCCAACCAGCGGCTGGGTGATCGTCCGCGTGCTTTTTTGTCCTCCACCTTGCCTATGACTATCAGTTTGTCTGAATTACTGGGAAGGTGGGCAGTGTGGCCAAAATATCCCAAGATCTTTTGATAGCAGATTGTGGACATTCTAGTGCCAATGTGAATACTTTAAGGACAATGTCATATTCAAACTCATGTATTCATAGACATTACTTATAGGCACTACCGCTCAGCCCAAATTTAATATCATCTTTCATAAGTTGTTTTTGTTTTACTCCCCTATTGTGACTTACTTAGCGGTAACACCCATTGAGATCTAAGCGAACAAAAAGTTTCTATTATATAAAGGGTAATCACTTGAAAATAAAATAAATTAAATCCAAAGTATATATAAATTTGCCTATTTATAATAATTTATTTGCAAAATTTAAACTTTTCAATAGTTTTTGTTGTTGAAGGACAACTCTATTTTTTTTATAATATCAGAGTGGGGAAACCACCAAGATGCTAACGTGGTTCTAAGTGAAAAACCAGCCGCCCATGGACATCCGCTAAACCAGGAGATGCTTTGCCGCCCTTAAGGTGGGAGTATGCTCAATGCTTGAAGGTATAATTATTTACTTGGTGGCTTGTTTATATTAGATTTCGTTAACTAGATTCTTCTTAAATCACATACTTTTCATTCTAAGCAGTTATTATCTTTTCTTAAGTGTTTATTAACTTTTCTATTTATAATGGCTTAATTATTTATAATATCAACTTGTATAACTTTGAGTTGTTGAAAACATGAAAATAATTAAAGATTTTGCACTGGTTTATCATTAGCCTGAAGAACTCTTCGATCAACTTGTACTGGATGGAAACGGCCGTTGGATCCACATGGAGCAACAAACCACACCCAAACCCGAAAAGAGGTGCGGACGCTAGCGTTCCTTTAAATATAATAGTAATGGAAGCGCTGCAAGACTACAGTACATTTACTTAAACATACAAAAATAAACATATAAACATCCAACATATCTCGGAAATAAACATGTTTCCGTCAATCATCGACCAAATGTTTGCACTTACTGAGGTTTGAATCTGGAACCTCTACGATTTGGCTATATGTGTCGTCAATCCGTGAATAATAATTGAAAAAGAGCTAAATTTTACAATAACTTAATAATATAAAATGGAAAAGAGTTATAAATGCTATCCTTCTTGCCTGAAAAAACAGTTCTACCTCTTGTGTAATCAAGAATTGTACAAAACGCTTTTCCGAGTTAAATTCGCATGTGACTTTTCAATCTTATGAAATCTCTCGGCACACACACAAACAGACAGCGGGTGTCCGCGGTTCAACAGTGAAGGGCGCGACATTGTGCCGCACCATTCGCACATTTCTCTTGAACTTGAGGACCTTCAAAGGTTGCGCTGCCCTTTATGTGAGGATCTGGGTTGGACCTTTCACCTGTATACTACATTACATTAGTCAAAGAGCTTTTGTCAAACTTACTTGCTAAATTAAATTCTTTAACCATAAATATTATTTACAAAATAGCATTCTTACAGTGTGGTGACATCAGTTTTAAAAGGCTTATATTTAATGATTTTAGTAGTATGAATTATTTACTATCAGATATCAAGGTTCGAATTGGAGAGTCGACGCTGGTCCTACTTTTACATGCAAATAAAAATTGGCAGTTGTAATGACTGCCGATATAAGTGAAAACTTAGAACTTTTAATGTTAAAATTTGAAATTTCATAATGATTAAAAACAATAATTAAATTATTATTTTCAGTTTATTTTTCACAACTTATTTTCTGCTATATTTATTTTTAAATTACCTTCCTTAGTGAACTCGCAAGGGTATTGTTATATGTAGTTTGTTATGGTAAATAGTAGTATGTTCAAGTTTTTTGTATTTTCTGGTGTGATATATTATTTGTAATGTAATGTTTGATTGTATGATTAGTTTTAGTTTGATTTGTTTGTTGTTTGCTGTGTTTGTTATTCTTGTTTGTTTCTAACTGTCGCATTAGGTAATACCTGTAATTATAGTTGCTATGTGTGATAAATAAATAAATATAACGTTGTCCATTCGTCCTAGTGTCCAAAGATGTTAAAACAAAAAATCTAATTTTACCAAAATGCATTCTCACTAACGAACAGGTTAATCTTATTCTTAATTAATAATTAAGTTTAAGAACATTGTGTTTATCATAAGTAAGGTATAATTGTTAATTAAAGCCATCGTAATTAGATTATCAATTGTTCTTGAATAAAGCGCGTTACTTATCTCATCATCAGAACACAAGCTACGAGAGAATCAAACCTAGTTCCCAGACGAGCCATGTTTTTCCTTCACAACTATCATAGATAGCTCTCTCTATTTATAGAAGACACTTTTTACTAACCGCATTGTTACATTCGGATAAGGCTGGTGAGATCGCCATTCGATATGAGTTAAACAAATGAATACAGAACCTTGGAGAATCTATCTAAGTGAACTCAATGAATGTATGTGGCGCTACGTGTATCTACAACCAATATCAACAATAAGGTAGACGCCTATTTAACGGCGAACGCTTTAAGATGCAATATTAGGAACATAGATCATAATATATATAAATCCAGTGTCCTGATGTTTGTTTCCAGTGAACTCTTAAACTAATGAACGGCTTTTAATAGGGATTACTTCATGGAGTGCAGTTTAGTTCAACTTGAGATTTTTTTGTATGAAAATACGGGACGAGACGAGCAGGACGTTCAGCTGATGGTAATTGATACGCCCTGCCCATGCAGCAATGCAGTGCCGCTCAGGATTCTTGAAAGCCTAAAAATTCTGAGTTGCACTACAATTGCGCTCGTCACCTTGAGATATAAGATGTGAATAGAATACCCATCATAGTGTAGCCGGCATCCTGTGCAAAGGAGCCTCCCACTGGTGAGAGATATGATAGTTTTTATTTCGCCATACTTGTTTTTATTTCTATTAAGTATTTGTTTTGTATGGACATATTTTCTATGAGATAATTTATTGACCCATGGTTTGACAGTTCTGCTGTGTAACAATTTCATTATAACAACTGGGAGAATATATAACGAAATAGTTCTTGATGTTATGAAATATTATTGAAAAATTTATATAAAAGCAGTGTTTTATTTATTATGTACAGAACAACGTCTGTCGGGTCAGCAATCAGCTAGTCTATAATATAATATTGACACACTTTAACTACACAAATTATTTTGCCCCAAACTAGGCATAGCATGTACTATGAGTACATGAAAACGTTATATTTAATACAATATACTTACTGAATCATACATAAAACATAGAAACTTCCATATTCATCATATAAATATTTCCATTTACCAGAATTTGAACCTGGGATACCTAGCTCGGTTGGCAGTGTCGCTATCCACTGGGCTATATGGGTCATCGAAATAACTGATAATACAGATATTATGAAAATAATGAATGAAATTAAAGTTTGATGATCATCTCATACTATTGAATAAGTGGCAATAATCTCATTGCCATAATTAACGGTCAAAGCCTTTAGGGCAATTCATACTTAAGTTTTCATATCTATTTAATACAAATAATCTTAAAAATTATAATAGCAAAACTTCTCAATAAGTTTTCCTTTGATATAAGCTTTGAATTGGTTGAAAAACATTTCCAATATATGTATTTTCAGGAAGCTTAATATCGAATAATAATCATAATACGAATAATAATCAAACCCCATTGCCGATTAATGATCGTTTGAATTTATTTGGCCTAGAAGTGGGCATTAACAGTACCTTAATAAAATACTTTCTAAAGGATGAAACGCGTGTAACTGATTCTGTGTTTTTACATAAGGTTTTTGCGTATAAATCACTGAGCAGGGGGTTCCCTGAAAACATGCTCTGAAAAGGTAACGAAACTTTGGGTGAAGTAAAATATTTTGGTAATAGTATCATACTAAAAATGTAATAAAAACTTTTATACAAAAACTTGTAATAAGTAATAACACAGTTTTAATTACACGAGTATTAATTCTTTGAAAACTATATTATTTAAATGTGTAACACTCCCGCATGTATCACATTTGCTTAAATTAAATGACATTTTTCTGACTCAAAAATTAAGTATGTATACGGAATGATATACCTACGTTCATTTACTTGGGCTGGTATCCAGCCCATCGATGAGAATAGAACTCCATGTGAGGCTGAATTCGCGTCGTATAATACTGCTTTAATGAGCATACCAGGCTTTATAGAGGCTAGCATAGTCTTCGCATTCCTAGATGTTCGAAACTCAACGTCGCTCGTAATATCACCCCCATGTTTTTTTTTATGAAAATAAGGGACGAGACGAGCAGGACGTGAACGTGTGAATTAACGCCCTGCCCATTTCAATGCAATGCGACGCAAGATTCTTGAAAAATCCCAAAAAATTCTGAGTTGCACTACAATTGCGCTCGTCACCTTGAGACATAAGATGTGAAGTCTCATTTGCCCAGTAACTTCTCTAGCCTCTTCAGACCGAAACACTGTAATGTTTACACATTACTACTTCACGGCAGAAATAGGCGCCGTTGTACCCATAATCTAGCCGGCATCATGTGCAAAGGAGCCTCCCATTGGTTACTCCATGTAAGGCTGAATTTGCGTCGTTAAACAAAGACTTTAATGAAATACTGCTTTAATGAGCACAACAAGATTTTTAGAGGCCATCTTAGTCTTTCCATTCCTAGATGTTCGAAAGTCAACGTCGCTCGAAATATCAACTCCATGTAAGCCGATCAATGTGTGGCAATTTAGGGAGAATTCTCAGGAGTTTTTTACGATTGATGCCCCATTTTCTTCCGGATTCAGTGAAATTATTCACCACTTAGTTCACTGACATCTCTAACACATTGATATTATGCTTCTGCGTGATAAAACAGTCTGACTCATTAAATGTCTGCACTCTTGACGAGATCATTGGCAATTGCTTCAAGTTAAATTTGTTGTAATTTTTTGAGAATCTTGCTCCTTGACCCAATGCTCCATCAACAGAAGAAATATGAGTAAGATCAGCTTTTATTTTAAACTTTTAGGAACCATCTTCAACCTTTTACTTTTGTGTTACAGTAATGCGCGCGCATCTTAATATTTCACTCCCATCATTTTTTCATAACGTGCCTAAAGAATTAACTAACATAACTTCAAAAAGACATCACAACATTTTACCAGGCTTCTTGGCACAGGACGCCAACTACGTGCTACTACCTTTGTCTGTCGTGAAGTAGTAATTAATATACGATTATTATTATCTTTCAGTTTTATGAAGTTACTGAAATTTCTAAGCTAATGACACTTAATATCTCATATCTCCTGAAGAATGCATTTGGCGATGGAGCTCAGATTTTGGGTTTTCGAAGAATCCTGAGCGGCACTACATGGTCTAAATATCTTTATTCTCACTAAGACCTATTGTCACTTACATGAGAAATTAACATTTTAACAATTAAAGTAGTTGCTTACAACAATGATTTTGGTAAGTATACAATGCAATACAATTGCAAATACATAAGTAAAAAATTACTCAATTACGAGTATGTTATTGAAACGTTTCACAATTATTGAATATATGCCTTTAAGATTCGCCTTAAAAGAAGTCACTGTTTTGATAATAAAAATTAACCAAAATAACCGAAGATGGTTACAGTTTGACCAAATTTCAATAGATTTTTTTCTGATTTTTCTCATGATGGTTACAATCAATCCTGTCACCCTGTTTCGGCTTGACGTTGAGTTCTGGGACATCCTGTATATCTGAGCTGCCTCAAAGGATTGTTGACTGTTTTGCCATAATTACTTCTTACTTATTGGCATCTCAATATAACTAGGTCTTCGTTTAAAAAAATCTGGTTAAATACTTTTTTTAAAGAAGCTTGTGTGAATTTTAATATAATATTATACAATTTTAAGCGCACTGCGAAGAGAACCAAACAACCAAGAAATAATGCCTGTTTATTTTTTTTTGTTATTAACCTCAAATACAAGGGAGGGGGCGGAGTTATCAGAAGGAATGCATATTATAGAAGAACATATCGCGTTATAAGTGGACGCCCCCTTACCGACTCGTGTGTGAACTCAGCAACATGTGGTGTATTTATATCGTATCGTATGATAATACGACGCGACGCAGCAATCGCGCGTCGCGAAGTGAAATCAAGTCTCCTCGGTAAGTGGGTTGAAGAAAGAATCTGCGCATGCGACGGTACCGTGCGCATATACACCACACGTTAATTATATAACCAACATAGCAACAGAATGATATAAATGAAGAATGAATCTGTTAGATTACTAATATGTAACTTTTTTTAAATTGACTTCTTACTTTTATCAAAAAGGTAAAATGAGAACTAAAAGCTATGAAACTCTCGACACAAAAGCACTCCTAAAAGAGTTGTCGGGGAGCCTTACAGATTTGACAGGTGATCCAAAGTGTACCTTGGTCCACCTGTCAAATGGACCTTGCACCACCATCAAGGTGTGGACTACTGTCAGACAATTAGTCTAGAAATGCAAAGAACGTCGCTTTTTGGGCACATTACTGGGATATATATTTTCTTATCAGTAGATATTTTTTTAATACAATTTCTTCAGTCTATTTTTATCTCGAAATTATTAATTCGTAATGGTGACTTTGATACATAGCATACCTGCTGAAATTGCATTACCGTATAATCGTTTAAATGAAAAAATCTGAATTTGTTCGTATTTCCTAACTGTAAAATTAAATAACTTATACAGAGAGTAATTAGCCGCATAACTAATGATTAGAATCCGTTTACAGATAATTAACAATTATTGTGCAACAACTTCTTAACTGAAATGTAATCAGCTTTGCAATTTCGGAGTGCCATTTTTTTGCTCAACTTTAGTTGTGAAACAGTTTCAGTTACACTATGGCCTGTATCTTTAAAATTAATAAAATTAACATTATTTTGTTAAATGATTCTTTGGTATTTAATCATCATTTCAGCCGGAAGACGTCCAATGCTGGACAAAGGCCTCCCCCAAAGATCGCCTTGACGATCGGTCCTGCGCTGCCCTCATCCAACCTCCTCCGGCGATCTTGACCAGATCGTCGGTCTTGTGGGGGGCCTACCAACCTTCGTTGGTTTAGTTTTGCAGAACCCGGGGTTTCTACCGTGGCCACCACGAGCGGGGCCACCGGGGACTGGGGGCCGGGGCCTATTAGTGTCTGTTTTCATATTTGGGGCGTTTTAAATGTAAATTGGTTTGCTAGGATTCTATTCACAAATACAAGCATGATGAACTAATATTTTTTTTTAATAAATAATAAAATAATAAAACTTTAATAAATAATAAAATAATAAAACTTTTATTTGGAACAATTTAACAAAGATAATAAAACAAGTATAAACGATGATAGCTGCAAAAGTATAAACTGCAGCGCAGCTAACAACGCCCTTCTCCGAATACAATAAGGAATGATGTTCCATGCACAAAGATCTAAATAGTAAACAGAGTACGGTTATTAATAAAAGACATTAAAAAATAATACAGGACATGTGATTTGAAATATATACATCATTATTATTATATTATGTGTTTAGTTTTGGGTGAAGTGTGTGGGTGAGTGTTAGAGATACGTATATAGTAAGTGAAGTTTGTTACATTTGTGCTGTGTGTGGTTATATTAAATTTATAAATTGCAAAAGTACATTGCATCGTAAATTCTATAAATTAACAAAATTGCTGTATTTTAGACTACTTACTCGTTCTACTCTACTTCTAAGTAGAGGTTTAATCAATTATTATTACTATGAAAATTAAAAATAATACTCAGCATAGAGTAAATCATTTTAGCACAGTAAAAAATTTAAATTTAGGTATACCTATTTAAGTAGGTACACTGACTTTTGATTTCTATATACAAATCACCTTTTACTAATTTAGCATTAACACAACAACTACAGTCAAAACTCTAAAACATTGGAATCTATAAATACTTTACTGTAATTTATAACATTAATTTTATAAAATAATGCAGGGTGATGTATATGCGCACGGTATAGCGTCATGTTGACACAGTGCGTGCTTGTGAGCATTTTCTCTTGTGTCCGCGGCCGCCTCTGCGACAAGTGTGGTGTTTAATGTTGCAAAAACCCGCTCCTCACAATCTATGTTTCACATCCGACTTTCAAGCCATCTCTCCCGAGTGAGCTTTGTTCAGATGACCCAGATCTAGTGGCTCCCACGACCTTGACTCAAATAAAACTGCCGTGGTAACAAAAATCTCATTTTATTTTACATAAATTTACACTTAGGGAATATTCGTGGAATATAATTGCTTACACTAATAAGTACGAAACAGAACGTAGAACACTATCACATAAGTTAAATATATACTTTATTAGATACAAGACCAACTCGCAGTGTCGTCTACGAGATATAATATAATAGTATAATATTACAAAATTACAATTATCAATAAATACTTAGATCTAATAATCTTAATTCTAAAAAAGGTACTGTGTTAAGTTTTACGACCACTGTAGGAAATGCAACATGCGAAACACAATTTAAGTTGTACAAAGTGATTTCATTAAACAAGATTACTTAACTGTAACTTAAAGTTCAATTAGTGATCTCAAAATACAAGACAAGTTAATTTATTGGGATATAAGAATCATGTTTGTTCTCCTTATATTTTCCAGAAAATTTCCATTGATTATTCATTAGCCAGTATTAGCCAATATATACAAAACACATTTACACAAAATATTAAATTATTATTAATTATAAGCGCGTTTCACAAATGCATTTATCCCACAGTACGTAGAGCGACCTTTATCTTAGATTCAACTGAAACCTTCCTTTAGCGAAACATATTAAGTAAAGTAAGTATTTAATACATGGAATGAACGAAAGCATGGGTGATTAAATTGTTGATTTTCAATATACTATGTTGGACGGATAAATACACAGCCAGCTTACGTTCACAAATATGTTCAAAGTCATAATGAATACTGGCTGGTACTAAATATTGATAACCCTAATGCGACTATCATAAGTGGGTGATACATATTGTTTATATTATATACTAGCTGACTACCTAAGTATTCGGGAATAATGTAGTCTAAAGCCATCGGAAATTAATGACTTTTATGATATATAGTAATAAACTGATAAGGATTAATATTATATTTGTGTAAACAGCTTTTACAGTACCGCTTCATGATTGCTAATTTTTAAAGTATTAAAATGGATATAGTCTGTTATCCTTAAGAGAAAGACATATGCCATGGCAGACTTTTCTGTAGAACTATATAAAATACACAATTCCACTATACATTATTTTGTTGGTTTATCTCAATGGGTTTCGATAGCGTTTTAGTTGAAAGCTCCATTTTTATTCATTTCCGACAACAAATAGCGTTAATGTATACAAAATATACACAAAAACTAAACAAATTATATATTAAAACTTTCCTCGAGAATTACGCTATTCATTGGTGAAAACAGCATGAAAATCGGTTCAGTAGTTTTTGAGTTTATCGCGAACAGAACAGACGCAGCGGAGGACTTTGTTTTATAAAATATGTAGTGATGTAGAGATTTAAGTTTCCAGTAGGAATGTAAAATATATTGACTACTTAATCATACTACATATAACAAAATCATAACAATATAAAACTGTACATTAAATATGTTTTAAAAGAATACTAAAAGCTGTGGTTAAGCTATTTCGAATCCAAAAAACACTTTCAAGAATTTTTGTTTGATTTTCTAGAGCATGTCCGGGCAAAACGGAAAAACTACTGAATAGATTGATTCAATTTTGCATGAATATTAACCAAAGGTCAGGCCAACATATAGGCTACATTTTATCACGTTAGATGCAGATTTATACTATTTATCCCCCCACCCAGCTTCGCTGTAATAGCCTTTTGAACTATCAGCACAGGTTTTTTGTCGGGAGGGGGTATTACTTTTGTGATGTGCATGATTGTTTCAATACGAAAATGTGTTTTCCTTCTCTAAAAAAAACTATTATTTCTTCTTATTGCGTCAAATCGGATAACATAACAGCTAGTAATTGAATCAATCTTAAATGTATACAGTGAAAAAAGTGGGACCAAATTATTCTATATTTTTTATATCAATATAAAGCTATTTCATTAGGAGCAATTGATATAAAAAAGAGAAATAAAAAAGAGTTATAAGATCACACTGTATACAATAAATTGTCTATCAGTCAAATGTTGAATAATAAAAAAAATACATATGTCACTTTACTAGGTTTTAATTTATACTATGTGTGTGTGTTTTATAATAAAATGGAAGGTGTTGTTGATGAAAATAAAATATGTTAGTAATGTTATTGAATGTGAATTACGAATCCGTTTAATGAAGTCGATGTGTCCTAAATAAGGTTGAATATAGCGTCTGGTTGCGTAACAACGGATCGTTGTTGTTAAAACATTGTGTTTTTTATTTTTTTCGATTAGTTTCCCGGACGCGAATCCGCTCGCGTGCGTTTGAACACCTCACTATGTATTGCTATCAATTATTGTTAATCGACTTCAAACATACCTTGTTATTTAATATTACAGAAATTTAAACAATTTGTTATGTTTTTAAAGTGATAACCCTCACTTCTGGGATTAATACACAAATAAAATTTGGTATCAATATTTTATGCGGGACTCGAACCCACGACCTCTCGCGTTCCGTGCGAGTGCTCTTCCAACTGAGCTAACCGTTCGAGTGACGTATCGTCATAAAATCTTGTATGCTTTGTTCAACTCTCAGGTTGTCGCTTCATCTCCATGTCTCTTCAGGATCTACTTTATGACGATACGTCACTCGCACAGAACGCGAGAGGTCGTGGGTTCGAGACCCGCATCGTTCGTAACATTTTGTTTTCAAATTTGATTTGTGTATTACAGAAATTTGTTTATATTTTTCATAAACAGCTTAATATGTGGATAGGTACTAATTTTCCTGCTAATCTGTCATTTCAATTTGTGACATAGATATAAAGATGAATCCTCATCTTTAATTCAATACATCCGTATTTATTTATGCCGTGGTATGAATGAATGAATAGATAATAACCTACTACTTATAACATAACTGGAAGTGATACGTTAGCCTCGTAAGCTTTGTCCTTTTTTAAGTACAATTACTTGATAATTATTCTAGTATTTTACATTATAAAGCTAATTAAAATTTTAATAATTTGACTATAAATAGGTAATCGGAGTAGTCATTCACACTTAAAGAGGGAATAATAATGAGAAATATGTAACTATTTAAATAAAACACTTTTAAAGGATTAAAACGCGTGTAACTATAATCTGTCTACGGCAAATACCACCTCCGAGGCAATAAATGGCGCTCAACTTCATAATGACATCTATGACAAATACTATCTTTGACTCATTTCATCTGCAGTCCCCCTGAAAACAAGATCTGGAAAGGTCTTGAAACGGTCTTGAAGTCGGGTTAACTAATATATAAAATTTTAACTTTTACGCAAAAATCTAATGTAAAAACAGTTACAATTACACGCTTTTTAATCGTTCGTTCGTTGAAGTGTTTTAATTAAATATGTAATATGTAACTAATAAATGATGATATAGAGGAAGATAGAGGAGATGGAGATGCGCTTACAATAGCTGTTATTTTACCACAGCTTGTTAAACAATGCAAAAAATATTAATAAAATTAAGGATTGGTCAACTAGATACCGCGAAATTGCGGCAACTTATACTACATCCAAGTGGGCGTACTCGAGCCAGTCTAGAACAATGTGTTACGTTGACGTGCCGCATGTTCTGTTTAACTTTGCTTATAACTGAAACTGAAATGCCGGGTTACGCAGTAATATATTGTAAAAATAATACTACGAGAAATAAGAAAGACACTGGGATCATATATCATCAATAAGTATTTTGTATTTTATTAATTTCAATGTAAAATAACACGAAGCGTTATGTTACAAAATTTCATAGATGCCGTTGATTGTCAAGATGCCACGCACACAAGCATCTAAAAGTTTCCGTAATAAAAAAGCTATGGTTCTCAGGTAGTGCGATATCTAGTCGGAGCGCATCGGAGACCAATCCATAATCTAAGATTCTGATGAAATTTATACGATCATAATTTGTGATATATCAAGACATAACCATACTCTCTAAATAATTTAAAGTTTGTCTAAATACGACCAGCAAACTCAAGACAATAACCCAGTACACAACAATATAAAACAATGTATCTACATAATAAATCTGAAGAGCTTACAACTAGTTAACATTGCACTTTTCCTTCGGAGGAGCTAATCTACGGGGTCACGACATCGCTCTTAACTATGTTAGAAGACAATGATCAAAGAGTCCAATATACAATATCTAGTTGAGACACAGGGGCAGCACTCACACATGTAAACGAGCACACACACAACTACGAGCTATCAAATGCTTGTTGAGCGAGCGAGATCGGTCGTCAGTCTCTTCCGATCCGCTTGTGAATCTGTTGGTGCTTTATAAGATGCGCCTTCTGACGGAATGCCTTAGCGCACACGTCACACCTGAACGGTTTTTCACCCGTGTGTGTACGGAGGTGCACTTTAATATTTGACTTATTCAAAAACCCTCTGTTACAAATGCCACATCTGTGAACTGGTTTCTCTTTGCCGAGGAGTCCACTTAGCTCGGCGGACGTCGCCGATGAAAATGACAAAGAACCGCCATGTAGATTTCCATTGTTTCCTTGTTTCGCTTTTGCTCTACTTCGTTTGCTCTTGTTCGACGGTGTGATTGTCGTTGTATGAGCGTGAGGATATCCTAGTAATCTATCGGGACTGCAGAGCCCATCAGGTTTTAAGCTGAGCGCGTAGTGCGGAGCGTATCTTCCATTGAGTAAGCCACCTACTCCGTCTGTGGTGGAAACGGCATTGCCAGGAGGAGAGGATGTCGAGATTACATCCATGCCGTAACTTGTCGAGCTCGGTGCTTCCTGCTTCACTGGAGGACCATTTTGTAGGCGGTTCTGTAGCAATGGCATGTAGCTCTGGCTGAGTAAATTCTGAAGAGTTGTTCCGGCTTGTCCGAAATTGTTTTGGAAGAACTCTTGAGTTTTAAACTTTTGATTATTCTTGCCATGAAAGTCTATAGATGTTTGATGGTTCTGAGAAGGGGGAGGCGAAATCGATAGACCAAATTCAGAAAGGTCTTGAGGTACAATTTTTTCGCCATGACTGTTTGCACTCGTTATCCACGTCATGTCTATGTCCATCCAACTATCTCTGGAGTCATTTCTCTCAGGGTCTTCTGGTTGAGAAGGAACAGTGGTGTCTGCTATTGCAGAACCAATAATAGCCGCTATATCCTCAATAGAACTTAAATCATACATTTCTTGCTTAGGTGCATCATCAAATAGTTTGTTTGGTGGAGAACACGATTGAGCACAAGAGTCGGCCGCACCCGGCACTGTAGATTCAGCGAAAGGTTTTGTGTCCGGAGCATCTAGAGGAAACGGCTTAACATCTTCCAAATCGGGTGGCTCTGAATCTGTAGCGCAAGTCGATGAGGAGACTACTTCATTATCTCCGTAGCCGCTCTGAGTGGGATAGTTGTTGTTTTCTTCCGGCAGACGCTGGGCGATGGCGTGAAAGTGGTGACCGGAGATTCCGTTGATAGAGAGATGTCCGGTGTAGCCGGTGAAGGGCGGGAGGGGTTTGAGCTCGGCGAGGGGCGGAGGTGCCAGGAGCGAGTCGAGCAGCTCGTGGCAGGGCGGGGACGAGCCGTCGTGCTTTGGGTCGAGCCACGCGCCCAGCAGCAGCTCGCTGGAGCCAGGCCCGCCGCCTGTCACGCCGCCACTCTTCATGCCGCGCCTCACCGCCACGCCGGACCCGAGAGACACCCCGCCGCTGCCATACTTAGAAGTCGCCACCCTGCCGCGTTGTCTGGTAACAAAGAAAAACCATTGGTTAATCTTATATCTTTAAACGAGCAGGATTATATATATATATAATCCGAATCTCGGAAACGGCTCCAACGATTTTCATAAAATTTTGTATACAGGGGATTTCGGGAGCGATAAATCGATTCAGCTTTAGGATAGGTTTCAATTTAAAAAAAATGTAGTTTTATTCGTGTTTTAATGAGAAACAGCTACAATAACATTAGAATACCAAGGTAAATTTTGCCACTTACAACTGACAAGACTATATAATAGCTCAAATGGGACATTCGGTGATCCGGAAAGCAGAAGCCCCGGTTCGAATCCAGATGTCCTATTAGTTTTTTTTGTTCAAGTTGTACATTCATAAAAATCCGAGCAAGGCTCGGTCGTATATTGTCTCATAATGCAGGTAAGGGTGCTCAGACGTAATCGGACACATATAGAACATTAAAATATTTTTATGAGGAAGTGCTTTGATTAAAGAGAGAAGTTTGAAAGTAGCGGAAGAAATCTGGCGAGTAAGTCGTGACCTCTGAGAAACAGGCGTAACCGTATGTATGTTTTAAATAAAAGAGTACTGTGACTTAGATAAACTCTTACTACAAACTCCTTCATATTCACTGTTAGTTGTTGACAAAATATACGAATTATTTTATTTACTTGTCATCATACAAATATGTATTCACCTCTTTAAATCTCTTATCTCTTAAATAATTTTTAAATAGCGTTGTTTCATTAAAAAAACTAAGCATGGTTTAGTTTCCTGTACACCAGTGGGAAGCAGTAATGTGTAAGCATTATTGTGTTTCGGTCAGAAAAGCGCCGTAGCTAGTGAACTTACTGGCCAAACGAGACTTAGCATCTTACATCTCAAGGAGACCAGTGCAATTTTAGAACCACTCAGAATTTTTGGGTTTTTCAAGAATGCTCGTCTCGTCCCTTATTGTCATAAGGAAAACAACCACAGTACCCGTAGTATTATATTCCAATCACCGCACCATGTTGTATTATTATTCTCGACTAATATCGACCGCATTGTTGCATAGCTACAAAATGTAATTAAATTGGGCAGCACTAATAAAAACCAATACGAAATCGAGATATTGAAGCTAAATAGAGTCCGTACAGCGATCGAGCGGCGCTTCGCTTCACTAGCCATCGGTGCTAACTTAGTTTATATTTTTATTTAACATTCATGTTCGTTCACGGCCCATTTTCGTTGTTTCCTTGCAAAACTGAATGCCTAATGTTGCAGTTTGCATTTGGGTCAACAATTTAAAAACGACAGAGCATCTGAATTATTGTGAATCTGTTACACACTCGCGTAGGTATCGCAGATGTCCAATAACTTATACAGTTATACAGAATGGAATATGAATTGTTCTTTATTTAAAAAGGCATAAAAGACATTTATTTATTATTTTTCTCCAAATTGATTTCTTTAGAATTCTTTTTGATGTCATTTTTAATATACTAGATACTACTACCGCTTCGGAAACAAATGGCGCTCTGATTTGAATTGCTTCAGAGACAAAATTACTATAAGTTTTCAACTTCTTGATGTACTAAGTACTTCACTAGAAAATTAAGAAATCATTTTTAGTCTTAATCATAGTATTAAGTGAACAGTTTAAATAAAAAAATTTGGCTTATTTAAAGGGTATTTGTTGAGATACTAATTATTTTTTTTTTATGGAAAAGGAGGACAAACAAGCATACGGGTCACCTGGTGGTAAGTGATCACCGCCGCCCACTTTCTGTTGCAACACCAGAGGAGTCTCAGGAGCGTTGCCGGCCTTTAAGGAACGTACGCGCTTTTATTAAGGTACCCATGTCGTATCGTCCCGCAAACACCTTACAAGGAAGATCATTCCACAGCTTTGTTCCTCGTACTAACGAGGAAGAAAGCTCCTTGAAAACCGCACGGTCGCGGTGGAGGATTTATTTATTATTTAGAGTGATAATTCATTTTATTTGTTGGTTTATATGTTATTATTCTATTCAGGAACAAAACTGTATAAAGTGTTGTAATTTTCTGAGCTTTATTACCATTGTGACATTCACAACGTTCGTAGCTTAATAATAAAAGTTTGCAAAATACAAAAAAATCAACTTCCGAGTATTGTGAACTATCGGCTCATAGTGTCGGCAACACTAAATTAATATCGGTTTAGTAATGTTGGCAACAAGTGTTCAAGTATTAAGGACTGTGAACATTCAACACGCACAGTTAGCCAACCATCAGCACGCAATCATTCGCAACTGCGGCATAAAAAATGGATCGATTATTATAAAAATTTGTCGCGGCTTCAAGAGCGTAACCTTGAGGGTTTTCGCAAATTCTGAATAGAGTTCGGTCGTTGTCCCGTCGCGTCGACATCGGCCGCAACTCTCTAGGAGGAGTGACGCAACGTGGCCAATGTTACAAGAACTTTGATTGCTGTCTGAACGTGATCGACTCTGGGGAACTTTTGTACAATACAAGCTATGACGAATTGTATACGAGTATTAAATAGCCAACTGTGTTATGGTACCGGGTCGCGGCCGCTGTGCTGCCCGGTAGCAAGAATGGTTCTAACTACAAAGGAATTCTGACGTACCATTTACATATAAGTAGTGCGGATTTCGACGATTCAGGCTTAGTTTATTATTCTCTATGATACGCAAAGTTCAAATTAAAAAGAGGTCTCACGACGCAATACCAACAACGTGATGACTTGCCGCCAAGTGAGTCGCTTGGATATCTTATAACGCCTGATGCAACTTGGCTGAAGGTGAGCATGGGCCGACTTTCTGACCCATATAGATGAGAAATTTTCTGGGTACTCCCTTTACCTCAAACTCGCTTTTACAACAATGTCACGATGTCAGAGCATTATATTTAAAGCAGATAGAAAAATATAAGGCGTGTTTTTATTGGAGGTTTACAAGTCAAGTGGACCAGGCGCCATTTCTGCCATCGTGCACAGAACGTATAAAGTCACTTCATTGCTAACGCATTTATTCCGGCGATCAAACTCAAAAGGCATAGTCCCGAACTGATGGAAGTCAAACCTCGTCAATCCGAACCTATACCAACTAGCGACTTGAGAGATATCAGTTGATCAGCTATAACGACAATCCGGCTATAGCCATTGATTTTCTGGTAAATTGACATAGGGGGGAAAACAAAGTAGAAAGCTTAGCAGTTAGTCTGGATGTAGTGTAGGCTATTGTATAAGACACAAGGCGCTTCTGTCGAAACTACCATAATTTGTGCTTCCCGAGAGATTTCGCAAGTAGACCAGCTTACTCACTGACTCCCTTAATGCCTTGCCTAGTGTTGGAGTACTGAGTCGCGACATCTCGAATGATTGCTAATTCAGCGGTCATCGGAAAAACAAAGGCAAATTGGCTATATTGAAGCTGAAGGTGTTCAATTAAACAAGACACTCCTTCAAGCCGGCCCACATTCTAGCACTCTATAACGCAGGTCTGACCACATTAGCAGTATCGTGCTCATCTCTGGGTAATGCTCAAATCGTGGGGGATCAGTGCTCTGTGAATGGCTTGATCGCTTGGCACTGCGTGGTGACGTTGCTTCATGTTGTGTCTTCACCGCATTTAATATAGCATCGTATCTGTCCCCAACTAAATATTCGGAATATTTGCGACAAACTTTATTCTCATCTTTACCAATCGTAGGAATGAACTTCCTTTGGCGGTTTTTCGACTTTATAAGTTATAAAGTTGGGCTTATAAAGGGTGGCTTAAAAAGCACGAAAAACCACTTGAACGGCATTCAAAGCTCCTGTACCTACTCTGCAATGATTTATCGTTTGAAATGTTTTAGGTCCCATTTTATTAATCAACAATCAAATATGTTCATAAGCACATTTGCGAATTTTCTAGAAGCTGTGATAATCATAATGTTGGCACCAGGAATAAACATAAACTTGTTATGCCTACTAGCCAGTTAAGTCGAGTTAGTAAGTCTTTTGAGGGAAGACGTATACTTATTACTATTAATGATTTTACAATATGATCCAAAAAAACGTTCAAAACAATTAATATGTTACGAAATTCAAAAGAATTGATAAAAGACGTTTATATGGTAAAGATAACTGTGACATAAATAATTTTCATAATGATATCACAGATTAAGATGGAGCGACTAGCCTTAGGCTATTAAATTTATGATTTAAATAAAATCATAAATTTAATTGTGTCTAAGTATTAAAAAAAAAAGAAGAAGCTCACTAAGTTTATTGCGCCCGATTTTAATCAGGTCTGAGGAATACATTTTCAAATAGGTAGGTTTTGATGTTCAATAAGTGTAAAAATATTTGACCTAATGCTTGAAGTAAAAGAGTAATTCGAAGGCATTTCATCACTTTTTTTATGAAAATAAGGGACAAGGCGAGCAGGACGTTCAGCTGATGGTAATTGATACGCCCTGCCCATTACAATGCAGTGCCGCTCAGGATTCTTGAAAAACCCCAAAAATTCTGAGCGGAACTACAATCGCGCTCGTTACCTTGAGACATAACATGTTAAGTCTCATTTACCCAGTAATATCACTACGGCGTCATTCAGACTGAAACAGAGTAATGCTTACACTTTACTGCTTCACGGCAGAAATAGGTGCCGTTGTGGTACCCATAATCTAGCAGCATCCTGTGCAAAGAAGCCTCCCACTGGGGGTGGTGGTCACTGATAAAAACGTGGTCACAACAGAACAAAGTTACAAGCATAGTGCTATAGTTGACAGAGACAAGTGTACATTGAGTAGGGTAATCGATACGGTGCGAAGAGCGTCAAACAATCGGTGTAAGGAATCTCAAAGAAAGTTCAAGTCCGGTTGGAAGTTGCTCGGTCCGGTGGCCAGCGGTACATGGCCGACGGTCGCGCCGCAGTGAAAGTTGCTGTAAATAGAGCCTCCGCGACCGCGACATCTGTCCAACTATTACAACTGCTCACAGCTATCATTTGTAGACCTGATTGTAGACTGTTGATTTGCCGCCACGATCAAAATTATACAAACCTAGTATCAATTCAAATGTTCGAAATTTATCAATACGAGTTACCTGAATTGTGAAGTTACCGGTAACTATATTAATTTAAGAATTAGTGTTGTTATTTTTTAAATAAAACACTTTTAAAGGATTAAAACGCGTGTAATTGTAACGGTTTTACATTAGATGTTTGCGTAAAAGTTACATTTTTATTTTAGTTAACCCGACGTTTCAAGACCTTTCCAGATCTCGTTTTCAGGGCGACTGCAGATGAAGTTAAAGTCACCCAAATTTCATTAGAGAAGATGGTCTAAAATTATCTTACACCTGGGATCCAATAATCTCTAAATTAAAACCCATAATTACACATACCCAAAAAGAAGAGGACACTGTCAGTAAATTTTGCCAAAAACCATCTGTGTACAGCAAATAACACCTCCTAGGAAATAAATGGCGCTAAACTTCATAATGACAACTATGACAAATACTATCTTTGACTCACTTCATCTGCAGTCCCCCTGAAATAGAGAACTGCAAAAGGTCTTGAAACGTCGGATTAACTAAAATAAAAATGTAACTTTTACGCAAGCATCTAATGTAAAACCGTTACAATTACACGTGTTTTAATCCTTTAAAAGTATTTTATTTAAATGTGTAACACTCGCGTCATTAAAAGAAAATACTATGTTGTTATTTTTAATAATAATCATCTGATTATAAGTAACAAATGTAATAATAACGATGTACATTTGACGACCATATAACTGAATGGTTAGTGACCCTGTCTACTAATCTAGGTCCCGGGTTCGAATCCCGGTAGGTGCAATCTTTATATGATGAATATGGATGTTTATTTCCGAGTATATATCTATATTGTATTAAATACATCGTTGTCTTGTACCCATAGTAGGCTATGCCGGCGAAAATGGAAAAACATCGCCATAATACCAGCCAACGAAAAGGACAACTTATAATCATGACTACTCAAGAGTCAAGAGTTCACTCGCCACTGAGAAGAAGAAAGCAGATGAACTATGTACTCTGTAAAATAACGAAATATTTGAGAGATTTCATGGTTTAGTTGTGAAGCTAAAAATTTTTACTTTATCATTTTCCCAAACTTCATGAGAATGATAACTTCATATTGGTGCTAAAGGAAGAAATACAATTCTAATAATATTACTAGAATTTACTAGTGGGAGGCTCCTTTGCACCGGATGACGGCTAGATTATGGCTACCACAACGGCGGCTATTTCTGCCGTGAAGCAGTAATGTGTAAGCATTACTGTGTTTTGGTCTGAAGGTAGCTAGTGAAATGACTGGGCAAATGAGATATCTTATGTCTCAAGGTGACGAGCGAAGTTGTAGTGCCGCTCAGAATTTTTGGGGTTTTAAATAATCTTGAGCGGCCCTGCATTGTAATGGGCAGGGCATGTGAATTACCATCTGAACGTCCTGCTCGTCTCGTCCCTTATTTTCATAAAAAAGACTCAATGCAAATCTAGTATCTACAAAGCATCTTAAGTGACTTCTAACGTGGTTTATCGAATCTTAATCAAGTTGTAGAGATTAAAACTATTGTGAATAATATAAAACAAGCCAATGTTGCAGGTAATATAAACCAGTTTATATCACAAGTATAATTAATATCGAACCTCTATGATATGTAAAATATTTCGGAATTCCATTTTTTTTAAAGTGAAAACTTCTTTAGCGGCGTTGAGCACTTTTCTTTTTCTTAGGATGGGTATAAAATGTTAAACTCGCGTCAGGACACGTGGCCTAATCGAAAATTCTTAACACATTCGTTGAAATTATGGATGAAAGTCGATTTTTCTGTGAGATTAACTTTTTAATGTAAAATAATTGTAATAGTTCTGAATTGTTTTTTTTTATATGTAATACAAATTGTAATTTTTGTGTACGATAGCGCAATTAATGAATATTGTATTTAACCACATCAATGCTACTAGCTTAGTTTTTATTCTGATAAATACAGCAATTCGATCGAAATTATTCCATAACCATTCGAAAATACTGCACAACGTTAATGTTCAAGATTTCACTTCTGCTGGCACTGCACTCCCGGAGTGCAACCCGTTTTTATTAGTATTAGTATCTAGTATTTAATTTTAAAGCATTATGAACACTATTGCTAATGACTGAATAACGTATAAAATTACATTAATATTACAACAGCAGAAAACGCACTAATTTTATATTATAAATGAAAAAAGAAACGGTGTATTCTATTTATAAATATTTATATTTAGATCAAATAAAACATGATTTATGTACGAGAGTTATACAAATATTAACATTAATTTGTAATTTGCATGTCTTTAAATATGATATTGGTCGATGTTCAATATTCGCCAGGTTTTTAAATATAAAATTCGAAACTTACGAATTTATTAGGTGTGAGAAAATATGTTAACAAAGTATCTATTTGAATTTTCTTTTCAGTATGGAAAGCAGTATTTACAATAAAATATATTATTAACAACATTTGTTACTTAATAAATTATAAAAAAGATATTTAATAGAGACTTATTTTCTATGAGATAATTTATTGACGCACGGTTTGACTGTTCTGCTGTGAAACAATTTCATTATAACAACAGGGAGCATATTTTACGAAATAATTCGTGAAGTTATAAAATATTATTTATAAATTCATAAAAATCTGTATTTTATTAATTACGTACGGAACAACGTCTATGGGACAGCTAGTTATAAATATTTTTTTATCCGATAGACCAACTATTCCTATTACAACAATGATAAGATCGTAAAGTTTAAATAATTCCTTTAGGACAATATAATACTTGATGTATGGGAATAATTATATACAAGTTAGATAGATCTTAGCAAAGATCAAAAAATTCAGAACCTTCATAAGTTACTCACTTATATTCAGTTTTTAACTTTTTTTTAACTATTTTTGTTTGATTAAAACGCGTGTTTATTATAAGTGATATTTTAACATTACTCGTTTGCATAAATGTTTAAATTTTATTATTTGTTCAACCCGATATTGCCTTGCGCCTGCAAATGACGAGGTAGGTCAAGATTGATTGAAAGAAAACAGTCAGCCAATCAACGTCATCCGAGCAAACCCTTACATTGAAACTTATGCTAAACTAGAGAGACAAGGAATCCGAATGCAGCTTTCATTCGGCGATACGAGCCGATATGTCAACGAGTACAATTTCCTCTAAATCTCAACAAGTTATAATAAGTCTGCTTGCCTTGAGGTAGGTTTGATGTTAGACTTTTAGACATTTATCAACCACCATTGTAATTCAGTACCGTGGAAATCGAAAACTCGTGCCGGCGCACAGGATAATGACGCGTACGGCTCAATGTCAAGGTTGTATATTCTGTGCACAAGTTCGGCAGATACGACGAATGGGTATCGAGGCGCTCAGTACGCTACTGACACACTTCCGCGTGGTACCGTTAGCCGGCCCTGTTCCGTTCTTCCGTCCCATTCACTCTTGTTTGTTTTCGTATTGCTATCTCGAGTGGCGTGCGACAAATTTTTGATGCGGGCGCAGCGGTGGGCTGGCCCGAAAATTCTGTTCGTGATAGGATTTTTTAAGAATAACTTAATCGAGTGGGGGTCGGTTTGTATGTCACCAGGTCAGGCAGCGGCGAACCCGGGCCGTGGCGCGAGCATGCACGCACGCATACCAGGGCTGCCACTTATTATGGAAACTCTTCAAGGAAAGCCTTTCCAAAATCTTTTGAATATAATTACTATTACTATAACTGGGCAAATGAGGCTTATCATCTTATGTCTCAAGGTGGCGAGCGTTGTTGTAGTGCCGCTCAGAATTTTTGGGTATTTCAAGAATCTTGAGTGGCACTGCATTGTAATGGGCAGGACGTATCAATTACCCTCAGCTGAACGTCCTGATCGTCTCAACCCTTATTTTCATAAAAAAAAGGACGTAGATGATGCTTCACAATTTGGCAATCTCCACGCCTATGCACTATGGACCAAACAGCAGTACACCAACACTAACAGATGAACGGAGCCACGGTATCAGATATCAGTCATTGAATCATACAAAATATACAATTCGCTTAGCACAAAACATATGAACATCAATATTTCAACGAAATGATACCACAAGTGAGAAAAGATCGACCGCTGGAAATTGACTGTATCGAACTTTGTTTTACGAAGTGATTTCATATCTTATTTAAAAAAAAAATAATAAAATAATTTCCCAGAAATACCTACATACTTCACTTTTGTTGTAAGAATTTCGTTTCCACAAATAAAACACTGTCCTTATGTATCCAATTAAACTAATAAAAATAGTGCAGACAACACAAAACTCCAATCAATCCAAATAACATCCTCACAAGTCCACAGCACTTCACAAACTGAAACAGACGGACAGATCACATAGCACACTGTCTCAAAATCATAAAATGGCCTAATTTTATGCACAAAACTGTTCATAATAGGCGGCACCCTCTGATGTTTTGGCACTAGATACCAAAAACGAGTACCGTTACCATAATAAAACCTTTTGCTACCTTACCGTAAAACAAAAACTGTTTCGTCTCTTATCTTAGTATTGTTTATCAATATTTTAATATTTTCTACAACTCTTAAAGTACAATGATTGTTAAAGAGCCGCATCCTTTCTATTTTTATTTTAATCTCGCCAAGAGTGCAAGATCTTTCCAAAAGAAAACTTTTTTAAAAATAGGTATATATTACAGCCATTATGTCATTGTAACGAAAAATTATAACGAAAAATTAAAATTTGTATAATTTTTAAAAATAAAGGATTGAGCATGCATCTAATATTGCTCTTGCAAAATCTCTTAGAAAAAGATTTCAACGGTATCAATGCTGCTCTTAAGTTTAATATGTTTTATGGAAGTTTTATATTAATTTCAGATTATTATATACAATGTTATATGTTAAATAAATTTTCTTAACGATCACCTAAATATTTTATTATATTACGATCAAAGCGGTCCTAATGGCGGTACCGACTAACTGTATTTACATATTATTGCTCTATTGTTAAAGCTTAACAAATAAGAAGAAGGTCCCGCAGTACTATTTGGCGGTACAACAATAATTGTTCGGTCGTTGTTTGGTCCTAATTGCCTCATATAGTATAAGCACAGGCTGTCCGCCCGCGCCGGGGTCCGTTACTACAACGGTGCTACAAGCCTCGTGACTAGCTAAAAATGAGAATTTACAATTTAATTTACGTGCGAGGAACTCTTAGTGTTAAGCCAGATTGGAATATATCAAATAATTTCAAAATAACAACGGCTTTAAAAGGTTGGTTCAACTTATATGTGATATAAATCGTGAAATTACTTCATTCGTTATTGTAAATTAACTATTAAAGTCCAATTTGCTCAAAATTAATGTCTCAATCTCATCATTGGTTTGAAAATAATATTGGTGGGTGAGACATGCCTAAAAGCCTTCATTTATATGATGATGTGAGAAAGTCCCTTAATTATGAAGTAACTATAGAATAAAATAAATATAATTTAATTTAATACATTTTTAAGTATGGTCTTGTTATCAAGGTGCAAAAATTTTTGTTATACACATTATATATAAAAATTTTGGACGAGCTACTTTTAAAAGATAACTTTACGAAATTGCTATGTAATCTTAAAAGTTCTAAGCCGTAAAAACCTTTGCTAATAACCTTACGCATATTGCAGCCACATCTATTGTTAACTAATTTTGAAAAGGAACGCTCGGGAACAATTTTAAATGAAATGTTGTTAACGATTTGCATTTGAAGAGGATTCGTTGAATAATTGTAATTCTTTTGTAATCTATATATTTTGTAGGTAGCAATAACTTAGTGCTTTCGTTCCATAAATCAAATCAAATCAAAATCACTTTATTCATGAAGCTCACGAAAATGACACTTTTGAATGTCAAAAACAATTTTTTTTCTTATTGAATTTACCGTTACATCGTAAAGGGTTGAGCTAATGAGAAGAAGTAGCAAGAAACTCATTGCCACTCTTTTAAATCCAGATTTATATTTTGGTCGTTTTACAAATACTTTCAATTACAATATGATATGTAAAGTGATGCAACAAAAATACTCAGACGTAAAATAGTCATTTCCTTACACAAGTAAGTCAAAAAAGTAAATGTAAATTAATACAAAACAGAAGTTATTGAGCGATGATACAGTAGCTGCATCATCGCGGTGAAGGCATACGTGACATTATAATACAACCTGACGTTTAGAGTTATTTCATCTTCATTGCTTTTAACGATAACAAGTGTCTTATATCATCATCGCGGTGAAGGCATACGTGACATTATAATACAACCTGACGTTTAGAGTTATTTCATCTTCATTGCTTTTAACGATAACAAGTGTCTTATATCATCATCGCGGTGAAGGCATACGTGACATTATAATACAACCTGACGTTTAGAGTTATTTCATCTTCATTGCTTTTAACGATAACAAGTGTCTTATATCATCATCGCGGTGAAGGCATACGTGACATTATAATACAACCTGACGTTTAGAGTTATTTCATCTTCATTGCTTTTAACGATAACAAGTGTCTTATATCATCATCGCGGTGAAGGCATACGTGACATTATAATACAACCTGACGTTTAGAGTTATTTCATCTTCATTGCTTTTAACGATAACAAGTGTCTTATATCATCATCGCGGTGAAGGCATACGTGACATTATAATACAACCTGACGTTTAGAGTTATTTCATCTTCATTGCTTTTAACGATAACAAGTGTCTTATATCATCATCGCGGTGAAGGCATACGTGACATTATAATACAACCTGACGTTTAGAGTTATTTCATCTTCATTGCTTTTAACGATAACAAGTGTCTTATATCATCATCGCGGTGAAGGCATACGTGACATTATAATACAACCTGACGTTTAGAGTTATTTCATCTTCATTGCTTTTAACGATAACAAGTGTCTTATATCATCATCGCGGTGAAGGCATACGTGACATTATAATACAACCTGACGTTTAGAGTTATTTCATCTTCATTGCTTTTAACGATAACAAGTGTCTTATATCATCATCAGCGGGAAGACATCCACTGCTGGACAAAGATCTTCACGACGATCGGTCCTGCGCTGGCCTCATTCAACGTATTCCGGCGATCTTGACCAGATCGTCGGTGCATATTGTGGGGGGCCTACCAACACTTCGTCCTCCGGTACAATGATAAAAAATCCAAGCAAATGGTTGAACCATTTTCTCTCACCAAGGAGCTCCAGTTTCTTGAATTCATAAATGTATGTTTATTTCACGCTTTGACAAAGCGATTATTAAAATACTTACTAAACGTATTTAAGTTTTATTAAATAACACAATATCTACAGGTTTTCGACGCGAAATAAAAACCAAACATATAGCTTCGTCTCTTTTCAAAATCGTGGGTAAAAAATAGTCCTTTAAGTTGAACACGCCGCGGTCGTACTAATTGTTGACCCAACAACAAACTCAGATAAAAAACCGGGTCATCGTCCTGTAGCCGGGATAGCCCGGGTGTTCGTTCACATCTAACGGGATTTGGGTCAGTGAACCACGCCCGTGACGTCACGACCTTCAAAATTTGATTTGAGGACTCATGCTTTAGAGCGTTGAGATTGTTAAAGATACCACTTGTAAAATTACTGTTTGGTATAAGCGCAATTATAATTGTTTTTCCTATTTATAAAATGATTATAATATTTATTGATATATTAAGGTACATTTCACGATTTTGGTCGTTTTGAACTTAATAAGAGAAGTGTTCGCGTCAAGATCAAAGCGACTTAATCATGAATCTTATAAATGAATCTTTTGTCATTTTATGCATTGATTGATAATTGCGTGGAGGGTTTATCATTCATAGCCCTATGATCTGCAATAGATCATTAACTTGTAGGAGATAAGGTTAATTTTTAAAACTTTATCATCGCATAAACGCATCTTAACTTATTTGACCAATGATATGGGATGTAGATTAGGAGATAATATAATCATGCATTCTGTATATCTTTAAGTTTTGGTGGCTGTAGTACTCATACTATTAAAATTATTTTAATCTTAATTTTTATTTTTCGAGTATACCAAACTTTATTATTTTTTCTAAAAAAAATGGAACAATTGTATGACATGTTAATTTACATCTGTTGATTTTTATGGTAATTTAAAAAAGTGAAAAAATTAAAAAAAAGTAGTAAAAATTCATTAGAGAACATTAGGATATTTGCGATTTTGAACAAACGACCATTAAATTTTTATTTATATAATTTATGTGGGTCAATTATAAATCTGCAAGTTTTGAAAAAAGTCCGTCCCTGTCTATTTTATTCATTTCAATTGGTTTTTACAAAAGATATTAAGAAAAACTAATAATAGATGTTGTGCAAGTTTGTACACAAAACGTAGGTTTTACAATTTGTCATTCAACCTTGCGCCGGTAAGGTCGTTGACTCACAAACATTGTTACTAAATATTTCAATCTGATTAACTTCAAAGGCAGGTGCACACCTAAATTATTTTTTAAGCGTAAACAATCACCTGTAACATCAAAATAAAACGTGCGTTCTTTAATGTATTCATTTACAAAATTATCAATTGACCCGCTATAACTTACGTCATTACTTTCTTAGAACGTCCACAGGGAGTATCAGTTTTACCACGAGGCTCCTTTGCACAGGATGCTGGCTAGATTATGGGTACCACAACAGCGCCTATTCCTGTAGTCAAGCAATTATCCGTAAGCATTATTGTGTTTCGGTCCGAAGGGTGCCGTAGCTAGTGATATTACTAGGCAAATGAGACATAGCGTCTTACGTCTCAAGGTGACGAGTGCAATTGTAGTGCTGCTCAGAATTTTTGGGGTTATTCAAGAATCCTGAGTGGCACTGCATGGTAATGGGCAGGGCGTATCAATTACCATCAGCTGAACGTCCTGCTCATCTCGTTCCTTATTTTGATAAATCAGGGAGAATCACAAACTATGTTATTATATGTATATATATGTATGTATATATATATATCTATGAGCAAACTCTAAGGAGCGTTTCAAGCCATTTAGTTGTACCTGGTGACTGAAGGTAACTATGTCGTATCATCATCCACGGATGGAAGTTCATAACATAGTTTCGTTGCTCGTGGAAGAAAGTCCCTTGAAAACTGTGTGTGAGTGAAAACTGTGGACGAACGCAACACATACAAGTAAGCGGTGAGGATTATATTATTAGGAGTCAAGTAAAATAACTAACAGTAAGAAAAATACAATGAAGTGACATCTGTACGTAATACCAAGCGTTTATGTTGCTTTGTGTGGAGCAAGTTGATACCGGGGTGCAGGAGATCAGATATAAAAACAATAACTCCAGATGTAGCAGAACCTGCACTCTGTAGAGCCGACTTGACGAAGTGTTCGATGACGACTACCAGTTAATTAGAAGCCTATTTAGCTCTGCCTTCCAGATAACCACGAAATTGAAAATCGCTCGTGATGTTGATTTCTTTTGCTTAATATTACTTACACCCAAAAAAATATTATAATGGCAAACCTTAGACTATAAAGAATACAAAAAGGAATAACCTTTCGTTTCAATGTTGCAATAAACGCTTAAAGAAAATACTTTTTAAAGGATAAATAATTAGATAGATAGTATTTTTACATTTTTTATAATTTATTTATTTAACCCAATTTTTCGGGACTTTAGAGGCACCTTTTCAGGGGAATAAATGTCAGTGACATTTATTAAAAAAACACTCGTGTTAGTCACAGAAAACATAAGAAAATAAATTTGCTAAATCATAAACAGATATTAGAAGAGTTTGGTACTATAAAGTAATGTACTTCGCGATTCCGCGAAAACTATGAAACGGGTCGGTATAAAACCATGTATAAAATGATGTAGCGTTATTTTAATATCTAACAATCTTCTAAGATGAAATAAGTTGTCACGCCTTATCGAATTTAATACAATGTAACGTTACGTAACATATGCGAAGATGTGACAACGAGAATTAATGTACGACACAGCTGTATATAATCCGCCAGTCATCATCGCAGTGCCACTCGGTTCCTAATCTCATATTTCAACAACTTTTACTCAGCAAATAGAAATTCCGCGCGTAAATACAAGTGGCAGCACATATGGTTCGTAGCGACATAACAATTGAGTTGTTTGGCAACTTTTACATCTCACAGACACGTGATAACACGATCTTGTGCTCACTTTTACACAAATTCAGACAAGTGCAATTTAATAAACATAGCAAGTGTATCAGATATCTTTTAGCAGTGGGAGGCTCCTTTGCACAAGATGCCGGCTAGATTATGGGTCAACAACAGCGCCTATTTCTGTCGTAAAGCAGTAATGTGTAAACATTACTGTGTTTCAGTCTGAAGAGCGCCGTAGTTAGTGAAATTACTGGGAAAATGAGACTTCACATCTTATGTCTCAAGGTGACGAGCGCAATTGTAGTGCCACTCAGAATTTTTGGGTTTTTCAATAATCTTGAACGGCACTGCATTGTAATGGGCAGGGCGTATCAATTACCATCAGCTGAACGCCTTGCTCTTCTCGTCCCTTATTATCATAAAAAAAGACACATGGGGCGTTACGTAGAGACGTCGCTTCATTGAGTCGATTCACGGGGATGGTTTCTAAGAACGTCCTAAACTGCTGCTTCCACAGTGATTGTTTTCCAAAGAATTTCCTTCCACATTCAAAACGTTGGGATCAACTATGTTGCGAGGTGTTGCCAGGTATTACTATCTCAGTATCTGCAACAATACACGTGCACACCTGCCTAATTAAAAGCCGTCAATGCTCCACTGGTGGTCCGTGATCATTAGAGCTAAAACTGCTTCTGAAACCATAGTTTGTGTTGTAGTCTCTCTAAATTGTACCCTAGCAAATCACATACCTTATGAGAAAGCTCATGCTCGCTCAGAGGGCAATGGTGAGGACTATGCTGGGAGTTTCCCTGCGAGATCGAATCAGAAATGAGGAGATCCGTAGGAGAACCAATGTTACCAAAATAGCCCAAATGATTGCGAAACTGAAGTGGCAGTGGGCAGGGCATATATTTCGACGGACAGATGGCCGTTGGGGTAGTAAAGTTCTCGAATGACGACCACGTACCGGAAGACGAAGTGATGGTAGGCACAAGATGGACCTACGATATGGTCAAGAACGCCGGAATATGTTGGATGAGGGCAGTGCAGGACCAATCGGCGTGGAAATCTTTGGGGGAGGCCTTTGTCCAGCAGTGGACGTCTTCCGGCTGATGATGACGAAGATGATAATGAAGACATATACCACTCAATAAACATTTTTAACGACCGGCATAGAGGGCACCTCTTAGTACAGAGGCTGTCTATTCGATGATGAAAAGGTTTTATAATTTGTTGGAGTAGCAAAACAATGGGCAAAATATTCGAAAATAACAGATCGCTTCGAGAAGTCTATGAACATCGCAGGTCTGAACTTCTGGAAAGAGCTAGATTGAGATCAGTGAGGAGCTCACATATTGACTGAGTTATAAATATTTCGAAAATAATTGCTATTAAAGTTTTTGTTACATTTCATAGCGAAAATTAGTAGTCCAAGAAAAACACGTTAACAAAAAAAAGAATTTGGCTCACATATACCTGTACATTTTTTAATCAATTGCTATTATTATTTAAATTTAATAAATATAAATACAATACTAGCATTGATATAATATTTTTGGTATTTCTCGCATTCTTCGATAGTCCACAGTAATACCGAGTACCAACGATGTCATCGCTCTTTGGATACATTTAAATCTAGTATACTAAATTGACATATGTATACCTAGTTATTGTATTACGTTAAATACTCTTAAACGTTACAAAACAAATATTCAAGTCGTATAGACTGTAACAATTACTACGCTATGCCTACGGCGTAGCCACTCAACCATTCATTGATCAATAATTCAGTGGACATCCTTCATGTATTATCCTTAAAGTCCTTAACAATGGTATAATTTATTGATGTACTAGTTATATTTGCTTAATATTCTTAAGATCAAGCAAACAATATATTTAAGATAAGTAACGTTGCTTAAAACCAACATCGATAAACTTAATCTTCTATAATGACGAGCTTTCAAGTTGCAGGTCCATAGAACATAAAAAAAATCGGTGTACTTAGTTCCTAGTTTTTAGTTCTTCTCATAATATTTGTGTGTATTATCACTTATTGATTTTAAATAAACCTAATAGAGAAATAAAAATAAACTATAAAATATTTAATTATTAAGCCTCAATGTATAAATTGAATGAACAAATATACACTATATTTGTTTATTGCCAAAAATAGACGTAAACAAATTTTATAGATTTCTGGTAAGTTTATAAGCCATTAGACAAAGCGGTAAGTTGCTAGCGGAATAGATCGAGAGATATCGGCAAATTTCAGGGTTGTCACGTATGCATAAAATAATAATTCTACAAAGCGCATATGGAGTATTGCTGTCATCTCTCACGCGTGCAACCCAGTATCAGTTCGAACTATTTGACCTCCTGCAACGCTGCTCGAATCGAAGGAATTCCAATGTTCTGTGAACGACTAGATCACATGGAAAGAAAGAGCATAAAAATATTTAATTAATAATAATTGACCCGCTTAGGGTAACAATATACGGACGACCGAGCCTTGCTCGGATTTTTAAGAATGTACAAAATTAGAATAAAAAAAACTAATAGGACATCTGGATTCGGACCGGGGTCTTCTGCTTTCCGGATCACCCAATCATAATCTGAGCTATTATAGTCTTGTATATAGTTGCGAAATTTACCTTTGTATTGGAATGTTATTGTAGCTGTTTCTCATTAAAACACGGATAAAGCTACATTTTATTAAATTGAAACCTAGCTAGATCGATTTATTGTTCTTGAAATCACCTGCATACTAAATTTTATGAAAATCGTTAGAGCCGATTCCGAGATTCAGATTATATATACAAGAATTACTCTTTTATAGATATAAGATTTAATCTACTTTGTTTTAATCTGAAGTGAAAAAAGAAATTACGTATAATATGATAAATCTTTTATTTACGGTGAGCAGCCCTGAGTGCAGCGAGTCACCTCTGAGTGGGCACTCCTCGCCCGCTCCTATCTGTCGATAAATCTTTCAATTGAGTTCACGGCTGAGGCTGCGCGTTTATTTTAGTGTCACGCCGCCTGAGACTTGCAGTTGATACTTGATGTAGTATCAGCGGAACAATAAGTAAAGCTATACTTATGTTACCCTAGTACTGTAATAACAGTTGTATAAGTTATTATTTCACGCTCTCTCACTTGAAATCAAGCTATCTAGGTTCTTTAATCGAAAAGGCATGATTGATCTCAATAATGAAAATTGACCCACTATCAATATTTAAGTGTAAAAAGCAAATATTTTTTAAAACCTAAATATATTCAAACTTTTATAATATTATTATTAAAAATAGATATGATTTTACAAAATATCTTCTAAACATTTAGTTTTTTTTAAAGTGATTTACCGAACGTCTGGGATTAATAAAATTTTTGTAACCTTAATTTTATGAAATTCGCGACAAAAAAATAAGTGACATCTCAATTCGATTTCGTAGTATGCAATTTTTGGGGTTAAGCAGGTAAAGTAGATCCTGTAGATGGAGCCACAACCTGAGAGTTGAAAAAGATACACCAAGATTTACGAACGTTACATAACTCGAATGGTTGGCTCAGTGGAAGAGCGCTCGGACGGAACACGAAAGGTCATGGGTTCGAGTCCCTCATTGTTCATAAATTTTGTTTTCAAATTTAATTTATTTATTCTAATTTCTTCTTCCAATGAATTTGTAAATTTTGTATTTCTTTGATTCAGCTCAAGACTGTGGGTTATACTAAGTGTTTAACTTTAAATTAATCTCTTTATTTTTAACATAAAAGACTTTTAATATTGATATGGTCACTATAAGATGTTGTTAGGTTAGTTAATTACGTAATAGCTGAATACAGAAGGACGCTTTAGTAGGGACTGAATAAATTAACCGACTTGGTATTACATGGATCTCACAACTTTTTTACCAACTTCAAAAAAAGAGGAGTTTCTCAATTCGTCAGTATGTTTTTTTACGTTACTTACCTCAGAACCGGACTGGGGAAACCGATTTTGATAATTGTTTCTTACCGTAGAAGAACTGAGTTGCGAGACTTGGTTCTTTTTTACACGTTTTGTTTTTCATTGCTAAATCATTTATACTACGTCCTAGTTAACGGTTACTTCTCTGTTTCATATTTTATATGATTACTATCTTTTTCAAACCAGTGCCACACAAAATTTGCTAATTTCAAGAGACTCCGAGTAGAATGGGTAATGAACGGTATACCGTTGTGTTGTAAACCTCACTTAATGTAGGTTTACGATGTTTCACTTGTGGGCACATTATATTTACTATGGTAAGTGCACAAATCACGGGAAACTATACAAGCACTTATAAACGTGCTTACGTGTTTTTTTTTATTGTTCAAAATATACAAGAAACAAACTACTAAACAATTTAAGCCATCCTCATGAAACTTAAGTGTTTATGTGAGGAATAGCGAGTCCACTTATTCTAAACTTAAAACATTTTAATATTAAATAATTATTAATCTAAAAATATCCAATTAAAGTGGAAAAAAAAAATTACAAATTATAACATGACTGAATTAAATAGCAAAGGCGACAAAGCAAAATAAAAACAAAGAAAACCAATAGAAATTATGAAAAAATTAGACAATGAGACACCCAAACTATACTTATTAGTAATAGGCATTTCCTAGAGTATATGGCCTTGATCAGCATCACTCATTTCCAAGAAATGTCTCTTAAATCGACCTAAAAACAAAGATTTTGTTTTACTGGTGTCTCTAATAGAATGTGGCAAGTCATTTACAATTTTGGCCAATATATAGTTCCATTTTCTTTTACCATATATAAAAACTACACATGTTTTGATGTAGCCTACTAGACTTTATATTTTATTTATTTTTATTTTTATGATAATAAAGGACGAGACGAGCAGGCCGTTCAGCTGATGGTGATTGATACGCCATGCCAATTACAATGCAGTGCCGCTCAGGATTCTCAAAAAACCCAAAATTTCTGAGCGGCACTACAATTGCGCTAGTCACCTTGAGACATAAGATATTAAGCCTCATTTGCCCAGTAATTTCACTAGCTACGGCGCCCTTCAGACCGAAACACAGTAATGCTTACACATTACTGCTTCACGGCAGAAATAGGCACCGTTGTGGTACCCATAATCTAGCCGGCTTCCTGTGCAAAGGAGCCTCCCACTGGTAAAAGAGCTTTATGAAAAATTGTGAGAATAATTAGGTTGAAAAAAAACTTAAGAAAAAAATGTCCCCAGATGATATGATCAGCTCAATTCTGGTGCAGAAATTAGAGGAGATAATTATCAGTGATTAGTGAAAATTTTCAATATTTGTTGGTTAGTTCAGTTCAAATATAGCTAGTTAGTCGGTAAAATAATATATTCAGTATAAAAATTTAATATTTAATGATGCTGATTGAACGAAATAGGTGGAAGTCGCAGCATATTCATGTGAACTCTATATAAATATGTGATTTATTTTTACTCCAGAGTAACTGTTCAAGAAAATTAGTTTTACGGCGGAAATGAAAATAATATAACAAACAATGAGAGAAATCTGCGAGTTTCCAAATGATATAAAGAGTGTAGGGGCTAATGCTTTAACATACATTTGGTATAAAATGGTAAATGATAAAGTGGAACGATGAGTTATGATAAATAAAACCGTTCCTATTGAGTGATGAATGATAACTTTCTTTATTTCATTAGGAATATTAAATGCACGCGTTTATGAATCGCGGCAAATGACAACAAAAATGTTTACAACAACATTATGTACAGTTAACAACTCGTACAAAGAGATATCCCAGAAAATATGAAGTTTCATTCACGGGATAGAAGTCTAGAGTATTAAATACTGAACGATCTAATCTACACTATAATCATAATGTAGATTGTCAATTCCAAATTGTCCAAATTACAATGGGGCCCCCATATTGAAGGATTGGCTAATAGACTAACGGCCGTTCCTAGTATACTATCTACAGATAGAGATAAATTACTACCAACTACTGTCAGTTATTAGCAGTCAATAATCTGAAGCTGTCCCAATATACCCGATAAGTCAATCTTACCGCCTTATATTGGGACGCGTGAATTGAAATTTTCATACAAACTTCTATCGCTGGTAAGCTATACGTCGTCCCATTGACAGCGTGTACAGATAAGGTAAGTTACCGTCGATAAGTTTATTGGGACAGAAAAGTCATTGACAGTTACGATTTTTATCTCAAGTAGGCCACAACCGGAGATAGACTGAATATTGGGAACGGCCGTAAGTATACAACACGGGATAGTTACGATTCTTATCTCAAGTAAGAGATATATTGAATATTGGGAACGGCCGTTAGTTCTGCAGCATACGCGCTTATAAAGATTAGACAAATAACTGACATAGATACGGCGCTTCTAGTATACTTTAGTTATTTTCATAGTATTATGTCCTATGGTGCATTGCTATGGGGCAATGCTGCTGATATCAATACCATCTTTGTACTGCAGAAGAGGGCTATTCGCGCTATTTATAACCTAGGTCCTAAAGAATCATTGAGAGCAATATTTAAAGCAATAAACATCTTGACTGTTGTCTCTCAATATATTCGGTACATAAGTGAATTTGCTAGAAACTGTCATAATAAAAATAGAATTTAAATTGAATTTTGAATTGTCAAGCAGCGAAAGATTTTTATTTAAGATTAAAAGCAAAACACCGTTTGATGTATGTTATTAACAGTATAATATACTTATATGACAATAATTTAAAAATGTGTAATTAATAACTCGATATACACTAAAAGTAAATTTAAAAGAACGGTAATCATTTATTATTAATAGTGAAATATAAGTTTTAGTAATGCTACAATAACATACCACACAATGATCTAAGGGCCAGTGTCCTGTGGATCGAAACAGGTTTAGTAACGGGACCATTTGACCTCAATACGGTTTTTGGAAGCTGACAATCTTGACAAGATTCCTGCTCGCTTTAAATGTACACTTTAATACTACTGTAGCAGCTAGTGTCTTGGTATTTTGATGCCATTTTATCTTTTCTGATATTATTTTTTCATCTCGGCTATCATTTTCAATATATATGATATAGTCTCCGACTAGTGAGGGAATCCACTTACAAACTAAAGCAAGGCTTGTAAATTTTTTAAACTTATTGTCATCTACATTATCATAAGATGACAATATGATAACGCAGATTTAAGGAGATCGGTTTAAATATTTAATCAATTCTTTTTTATTCTAAATTATTTTGAAACGATTCGATTCCGTATTTAGTGTGATATAAATATATAGAATCTTACTAAGTTGATTTTGATTTTATACTTAAAGGCACCCGAAACAAATGTTTCTTAAAACATATATATCGTGACATTACCAACATTAAATATATATAAATTTGACATTTATTTCTTAGGGCACCTTATAGATAACCTTTAATTTATTATCGTCAATATCAGCATTTATACATACAAAGATTTTATTTCTACAATAAACAAATTCTAATTAAGGTTATTAAATAAAAAAGCCGTAACTACAAAATATTATTTTCTAAGAGCAAAATATAAACGTTATTAAGCGTTAAGAAGTGAAAAATCTTTGTTATAATATTTATTACTGTTTTGTCCGTTAGTTTATATACACACACATGCACACATATTTATTTATTATTACCTGAAAAAAAGAGGTTCATTTCATTGGTCTTAAATATTTAAAACGTCCAGTCCTAGTTATCAATTAAAAAACGTAGTTTCTCCTTTGGAAAATTCTTCACTTCGAGCATGCCATATTCTCTAAAACTTACGATAAATAACTATGAGACTAGATGGCGACTGATGATAATAGATCCTTGGGGTATATAGAAGATCTTGGCCACATTGACCGACGCCTTCCCAGTTATTTAGACAAACTGATAGTCATAGGCAAGGTGGAGGACAAAAGACCACGGGGAGGACCACCTACCCGCTGGTCGGACCAGATCAAGACACTCACTGGCCTACCACTTACGACCGCAATAAGGAAAGCCGAGAACCGCAAGGTGTGGAAGGCTTTAGTGATCAATATGAAACTTTGAAGTACGGACGCGACCTTCAGAAATGAAGAATGCGAAGAAGAAGAGAGATGACGGCCAGTCTTCTAAACACGCTTCTCTGAATCTAGTAAGTGTGATTTCTTTATAACTCGGTGGTGAGTCTTGCTGAGAGGACTGTACATGGTTTTGGGATAAAGTGTTGCTAAGAGACTTAACCGCCTTTTAAACAGCATTTATTTTTCTCAAAATTAGAATTTAGAATTCTTTTTGATGTCATTTCTAATATACTAGATACTACTGCCGCTTCGGAAACAAATAGCGCTCTGAAAAAGAAGAAGCGGCGCAAGAAACTTTCCCAGCCTTTTTTTTTACGCTCTTTTTAATTAAAATGTACAATATTGTACTGTCATTGCTATTGCTAGAAAAAAATCATAATCTAGTCCCAGGCTTTTCAATAACCGTATCTACTTTCAATCATTTATTTATTAGCTACTGTGTCGATGCTTAGACACCTTTTTTATGTGGCTTTCAAATTCAAATTTAATTATTTTTATACAAAATAGGATGTGAAATCACTTATTGAAAGTCAAAAAACTACCACCCATTCCAAAATGAATGCCTCAGGCCTCAGAAGAACGGGCGCAGCAAACTCAGCGGGCTTTTTTTTTCATCAAAAAATATGTTTACAAAGTAACATTGTACAATTAAACTTATTATTTAATAGCCTGAGGGCGATCGCTCCATTCCCAATTTGTGGTATCATTAAGAAAGTAATTTATGTTATTGTAACCTTTACCACATAAACTTTTTTAACAATTCTTTTGAATAACGTTATACTTTTGAACATTTTCTGGGATCTTGTTGTAAAGGCATATACATCGCCACACAAAAGACTTACTAACTCGAGATAGCCGAGTAGTAGGCATTATAAGCGTATATCTGTTCCTGGTGTTAACATTATGGTTATGACAGTTTCTAGCAAATTCACTCATGTTTCTATGAACATACATTATTAATTCTTTATAAATAACACTACACCAAACCATCTCTGAAGTCGGGTAACGCCTACGTTACCCACTCCGCTGACTAATTGGGAAGCTTCTATAGAGCCTTAACTCGGTTACTCAGCTTGTAACAATGTTGCTCGATTATAAATATTTTTTCCTTAGTAAGTTAAATATTATATATAAAATTTCTTAGCGTACTGCTTCAAAAATGCTTTTTTGTAGCTGGCCTTTCTGACGCAGTCTTCATATTTTTATTAGTGTCGAGTGCATTATAAATATATTTAGACTTTTCTGTATAACAATAATATTTTTTTGATTATTTTTAAAGCTTTTATCGAAGGAAGGAAACATTAAAAGTAAAAAATAATAAGCATTAACTCACTAAATTATATCTCAGTCACAATAGTAGAATACTTAGAGGTGTCGGTATTTACCAGTGGGATGCTCCTTTGCACAGGATGCTGGCTAAATTATGGGTACCACAATGGCACCTATTTTTGCCGTAAAGCAACTGCGTTAGGGCATATATAATGTATGTAATAAGTATGTGTAAACATTACTGTGTTTCGATCTGAAGGGCGCCGTAGCTAGTGAAATTACTGGGCAAATGAGACTTAACATCTTGTCTCAAGGTGACGAGCGCAATTGTAGTGCCGCTCAGAATTTGTAGATTTTTCAAGAATCCTCAGCGGCCCTGTATTGTAATGGACATGGCGTATCAATTACCACTCGTCTCGTTCTTTTATATATAGATAGATATACAAACTTTAACTTTTATGACAGCATAAAAGTTTAAGTTTGTATATCGTATTAGATGCATCGTTTTCTTACACACATCGTTGCTGGCTCTGCCTAGTTTGGGGCATGATAATTTATAAACCTAAAAATGTGTCAATATAAGATAATAAATAATAAATGCCGGCAGGAAATTACGCATCACACGTGACAGGTGGTCTTTCCCTCCAAATATTATCAGAATGCTCTCACTTATTGGGCATCTCTTGGAATTTACTGAATTTAGGTCAAACAACTCACAATCTTGTTCTATACGGATGTTCGTGACGCAACCCAACAAATTTTATAAATTTTGTATATTTTTAAATTGCTGCCAATAATGCCATGATTCATTCAAATATGCCAAAGAATATTTCACTATAATAAAATTCTGAATTTGTCTTAAAGTCATAAAGGCGTTTATTTTCATAAAATTGATTCCTTTAGAATTATCGTTGTTGTTATTTCTAATACACTAGACACTACTACCGCTTCGGAAACAAATGGCACTCTGAGAGAGAAGAAGCGGCGCAAGAAACTGTCCCAGCATTCTTTGCATTGCATTATTGCGCTCTTTTTATTAAAATAGACAATATTGTACTGTCATTGCTATTGCTATAGAATTATCATAATCTAGTCCCAGGCCGTCCGATCACTTATATATTCAGCTGTGGAGTAGTAAGATTAACGACAGAGCCATTTTTTAATAAAACATTTAAATTTATATATAGATACTGTCTGCACAGTGGCTGGGACTTTATTACAAAAGTGTATACATTTACCCTTAAACATATTATGTATCTTATGAAGCCTATTAGAATTAGTTACAAGCAATCCCTTTTTTTATTGTTTCATAATTTTACGAAATTCCTTTTATTACAACAGCTATATTTATAGTTAATTATTATTATTAATGGTTAAGTTTGGTTACACCTACTATTTAAAAAATCATATATTTTTCATAACTGGATTTAACTTTTTCTTCTTGGTATATTTTATAGACAAAATTAATTTAAATCTTAATAAATCAAACATATATTCAGACTTATAAATTAACTTAATATTCTTTTGATAGTAAATACCGCCCACTGTAAGTCTAAAAACCTTTAATTTAATATAGGCTTAATAATAGCATTATCATAAAAAAAGAAAGTAACCACAAAAAAATTTAAGAAATAACCGTCTATTATTAAATTAAGACTATGTCAAATTATCATTAATTAAAATGAAATTAACAATTTACATTATCACCATGAATAAAGCCTTATGCGAGTGTAGGTCAACGCTAAGTTGCTCTTGACTTTGAAAGGAGGTTTCGCGGTCGCGCCGGGAGTGCGGGCGCGCGGGGCCGCCGGAGGGGCCGTGAGGGGGGGGGGAGCTAAAAGTGAAACGTCTCTTAGAAGCGATTCACACGACAGCTTAATATAATTGCTCGTTCGACTTAGCGAGTGTTTAATGTTAAACCTCGCTCAAATACTTACTGTTATCGTGGTCTGGATTCACTACTAGTTTTGACTCATAAATCATATCAAATCAAAAATATTTTATTTCGTAGGCCCGCCCCATTTATCATATTGTTGCGTAGCAACCCTTCGAAGTATATGACGAGAGTTGTCAAACTTCAATACATTGTTAATTTCAACAGCTCCGTCAGCAATACTCGTAGCTCAGCGGAAAAGTGTTTACTTTAGACGCTGTAGACCCGGGTTCGATACACCTACCAGTGTATGGATTTTTTTGGGTTTTGTAAAGTTAAAGTAAATTTCTAGTTCATTCAGGATCAAATCGAACAGAAAAAAAGGGATGGAAAATGTGTAAGCAGGATAAAAATAGTTAAAAGAATTTTCTAGTACAATTTAAATTTAAAGATGGAATGGGAGAATCATTTTGAAAATAGAACGGATCCGGGGGTATATAAGCCGTACTAAGCGTGGCCTACGGCAGTTCTGGTTCTGACTCGAAAGTGTAAAGAAGAAGAAGCAGAAAAGAAGAAGTAGTGAAAAGTGGAAGTGTTCCAAGAGGAAGAAGATAGAAGAGACTTAGTGTTCGGTGCGGTGTGACGCGTTGAAGGTACCGCCACCCATAAGAGGAACAGCGGCAGACCGGCGAAGTGCAAGTTCAGAAAAAGTGAACGCAAATAAAGACTCGTTCCTATAAGCGGAGTATTATTTCCAATCCCTGACCCACTCCCGTGTCAATATTTTCTGGAATTTTGCTTCAGAGGTAATCCTCGGTAATCCATTTTAAAAATTAATTAATACCAGTACGAGTTTCAATATTTCACTATTTTATTTAAAGAAATATTATAGAATTTCAAGGAAAATATATTGTTGATATGATGTGAAATGTTCTATATAACATGTACAAGTTTCTGAAAGACATTTTTATAACATACTCGTAGATATATATAATACAAACTTAAGGTCATCATGTCGCGGATTCATATTTTTCGTCCAGATCACTAGAAAGAATAAAGGATCCTTCAGGCTAAGGCGACTAACATGTTTGAAATCTTAACACTTTTCATCAACTTTACTTTGGAAATGTAAAAAAAAAATTACGCTTTTTTATTTGTATTAATTTAAAATATATCAGAATCTTTATGTTTCTCTTACAATCACGCACGTAACGGTCTAACTTATCTCAAAACTAATTCCAAGCTTAAAGTTTCTTTTTATATCTATTCAAATTAACATTAAGGCTACCTATTCATGTCGCAATATTTGTCAATGAATAATTTGCATAAAACTGCAAAGAACACATGCTTCCTGTTACACGTCGGTGACAGTTCGCGCCGATTCTTTGAATTAAGTATTAAATAACATTTCCGTTTGCTAATGCGAAAATATTAACATAATTTTATTATCAATTAAGCCTGCAATACACTTTGTTTTCATTTTCTGTTAAAAGTATTAGTATATGATAATAATTTTAACATTTATAAGACTTTTTTTAATTAATAACAGTGTTCATATTTAAACTTTTGTAAGTTTTAGCTGGAAGACATATTTATACTCATATCATGCCATATTTTTGAAGTGAAAACTTCTTTAGCGGCGTTGAAAAGTTTTATTAGGGTGGGTATAAAATGTGAAACTCGCGTCAGGACATGTGTCCTGACCGAGAATTCGTAAGACAGTCGTTCAAATTATGGATAAAAGTTTATTTTTCTGAGCGATAAACTATTTAATGTAAAAAAATTGTAATAGTTCTGAAGTGTAAATTTTTATATGTAACATAAATTGTCATTTTTGTGTATGATAGCGCAATAAATGAATATTGTATTTAACCACATAAATTCTAGAAGTTTTATACTGATAAATAAAATTCGTGCAAAATTATTCCATATATATATATTAATATTTCAAAATGCACAACGTTAATGTTCAAGTTTTCACTTATTAGTGCTATCCGTTATTTTTTTTTAAACTGTGTACATACTCTAGATGCTCAGCAACAAGTCCAGTTATATGATTTAAATTAGCATTTTTACGTTCATGTCTAAAATAATGCGGTAAAACCATAATGAGCTCTAGTATCGTTCTCCCGCCATTCGAGATCTGTAGTTAATAATTAAACCAAGTCTGTAACATGGTATAACTGAATAATAATTAATTATCGTTGGAGCGAAGACCAGAGATGTAATTATAGGTAGGGATGAGCTTCAAACTACGGTTGATCAACCACATGTTTAAACAATATATAAACAATTAGCTGACTCGACAGACGTTGTTCTGTACATAATAAATAGAATACTGATTTTTATGAATTTGTAATTAATAGTTACTTCGTAAAATATGCTCCCTATTGTTATAATTAAATTGTTTCACAGCAGAACTGTCAAACCATGCATCATTAATTCTCTCATAGAAAAGAATTAATTAATAATAATTAATAATTTTGGATTCCAAATCGATATAAATCAAAAAACTATCCTATCTCTCAAGTTGGACTAAACAGCACTTCATGAAGCAATCCCCATTAAAATCCGTTCATTAGATAAGAGTTCACTGGAAATAAACATCAGGACACAGGAGATTGCTATTTTTAATTGCAGTTGCTGATGTAAAGTTATATTATATTTGCTTAGCCTAGGTGTTGAATTAGACCGCATGGAACTTTTGGTAATTCATATACATCTCGAGAGTTTAACAAACTATACGAATATTTTACGGATCGTGCGTCACTCGACGGATGGCTAAGATGGAAAGAGTGCTGGGGCTTAGAGAGAGCGCTCACACGAAACGCGAGAGATCGCGATTCCGAGTCCCACATCGTTCGTTAATTTTGTTTTCAAATTTAATTTGTGTGATTTTATTACTGTTTTTTCTCACCGATCCTGTTAGTCCAGCTCTTTGCAACGATTATATTAATGTTATAAAAAATGCTGAAATGGTAATAAATCAGCGCTAATGAGTTTGTTAACGTTTGTCATTAAAGTTCAACTTTAACATGTGGCAGTCTCCCTGAAAACGAGATCTTAACTTAATAATAATTATAATGTAACTTTTGCGGAATAATCTAATGTAAAAACACAGTAACAATTACACGCGTTTTAATCCTTTAAAAAGGTTTTTTATTTAAATGTGTAACACTCGCGTTAATCAAAGAAAATACTAAGTGGTAAATCACCACTTCGGTATTATGTCATGCTTCTTTACAATAATTGATAAATAAATAATTTATGACTTTGACATTTAGACGTAATTTCAGAAAAACGTTCCAAACCACAGTCATGTTGAAATTGAGTTAAGAACACAAAACTGGTCACGTGATTCATATTAACGGACTGACAAAAAATGGCAGCCCTACTGTCACTCTTTAAATGACATAATGACTTAGTAGCCCAGCCCGAATTCCCTAAAATGTGACGCTTGTGGCTTGGAACGTTTTTCAGGAACTACGTCCATTTCATTACATAAGTGCCATTTCTTTTGTTAATTATATAATTGATTTAAAAGTACAACATAACATTACATTCATAATTGGATTGAATCAAAATCGACTCAAAGGCCGCGTGGTGCGGTGCACGTGCGGTGCGGAGCAACAGTTAGACGCCGTGAGGCGTGCAGTCGGCCTGTGACGTGGATAACTGACTCCACGCTCGGCCGGACAAGCTGGTCACTGGCCATACGCGACGAGCAGACGCATTGTTGATGCTCTTGCCTGACGAACAACTGACAGCGATGATACTGGGGTCGAACCATCCTGACATACGTTCTTTTTTTTAATCAAAATAAGGGACGAGAATAGCAGGACGTTCAGCTTTCGACAATTGTACTCGTCACCTTGAGACATAAGATGTTAAATCTCATTTGCCCAGTCATTTCACTGGCTACGGCGCCCTTCAGACCGAAACACAGTAATGTTTACACATTACTGCTTCACTGCAGAAATAGGCGCTCTTGTGGTACCCATAATCTAGCCGACCTCCTGTGCAAAGGGGTTCCTTTCCTCGTCAGGTTTTACCAGTGGAAAACCTTCCACTGGTTAACACCTGACAGCGATGAAACCGGGGACGAACCATCCTGACAATCATATTACCCTGAGAAGTGATCACCGCCATCCCTCCTCTTTCACAGCACAGGAAACACACAAACGTGTGTTTCACAAAAAACTTCAACTTACTTTCAATTTGCAAAACTACTATTAAGTATGAATAAACGGTCGTTATTTTTTGGAAAAAAATGTAAGGAAAATTCTTAGCTCTGTATGATTTACAAGCAATTAATATGCGACAATACTTATTAATTACATAAATATATTCGTAAATAAGTCAAATATTCGCTTGCCCCGTGTCTCCACCTTATTAAGCTAAGTGCGGATTGCGGTCAAAACTCAAAGGAAAAGACATCAACGAGCTTTAATAATTATTAAATAATTATATGTTAAAATATATGAAATTAAAAATCTAATTTCTGTCAATTTCTGTCATTGGAAATAGTTTTATAATTGTCATGTAATTAAAGTTAATTTGGAAAATTTTATTTTAAATGAACTCAAAGGAAAATAATCCAAAGAAAAGTCATAAAATATTCAATTTCTTCGTATCAAACCATAAAAACTCAATTTAATGATTGATAATAATAAGAATACTTCCCACAAAATATTGCAACAAGAAAAACCTGAATATACACCTGTATCTTTACATAAAGTTATTAAAATACGGCGTGCAGTATGGTCACTGTAAATAATATCGGGATCCATTATTTGTTACTAAAGTTTTAAATTTTAATTGCGTGTTCCAGACCCGTTGTTGAGAATCATTGCAGCGTTCAATACCGACTGATGCCACGTTATTGACGTTAGTGGTATATGAGATAATATAATTCAATTTGTATTTCACAGCTTCTCAAAACCATATCTATTATTGATCTGTGAATCGTAACAATTATGGATTATTCACATTATCTACCCCAACTAATGGAACCGAAAGACTTTATCTGGTCCAAATAAAAGATTCAACGTATGCGGGAATATCTCATAATTTTATTTTTATTGGAAAATATCAACGGAATTATAGTTGTTATGGAAACACGAAGTGACCGCAGATGTGTAAGACTAATGTCAAACGCTAGTTTAGAAACAGTTTCGGACGAACATAATTATTTTAGATTTTTTGATCTTGGAGTCTTAAGTTTTTTTTTTAAGTTTTTACATTCTTCAACCACATCACTCGAGTTAAATATAAGAAATATTCAAATCGGTAAGGCCGTTTCTGATTTGTCAAGATTTGCACGCGAGTTTGAACTCTCTCGTTCCAGAATTCGGTGAGTAAGCATCTTCTGAGTATGCCTCGTGTAGAGGTGAAACACGTCTCCAATTAGTTAATGACAACTCATAAACATATGGAAAATTGCGTATTTCTACAAAATAACACCTAATTTATTAAATTTTCCATCGAAAAGCAATCGATTTATATGTATGATAGATGTACAAGATCATAAGAAGGTTGCATTAGGGAGTGGACGCGCGCGCGTGACGTCACCAGGTCTGTACAGTTAGGTGACGTAGCGCTAACAAGGTCGTTCAGTGGCTCGCAGCGAGCACGGGGCGCCACGCACGGCCGAGGACAGGGCTGCCACACGCAGCCATAGACATCCTTGAACATTACGAGGGTTGTTACACAGGCAAGAGATAGCTACAACGTATTCTAAACTGCTCTTCCTAAAAATGTTTGCTGTACCTATTCGTTTTAGATTTGTTTTAAGTCAAAGAACTTAAACGCAAGAAATGAGGCCCTAGCGGTTTCTAAGAATTCCTGATGATGTGCAGCGAAATTATTTTCTCATAGACGGTTTTTTTAATGAAAATATGGGACAAGACGAGCAGGACGTTGTGTTGATGGTAATTGATACGCCCTGCCCATTACAATGCAGTACCGCTCAGGATGATTGAAAAATCCACAAATTTTGAGCGGCTCTATAATCGCGCTCGTCACCTTGAGACATAAGATGTTAAGGCTCATTTGCCCAGTATTTTCACTAGCTACGGCAAATTTCTGAAGAAACACAATAATGCTTACACATTACTGCTTCACGGCAGAAATAGGCGCAGTTGTGGTACGAATAATCTAGCCGGCATCCTGTGCAAAGGAGCCTGCCACTGTTGGTATGCGCTGAGTTGGAACACAATACAAAACGACCTAAAGCATATCGTAATGCGATCCTCGATTAAGTTGCATTTGTATTCTAAGACGGTTTTCCGGTTTTTAAGTCCACTCCACCTCAGTCGAGGGTTCTGGTATTCATAGGTGCAAAATATATCCACTTACACTCTCTCCAAATATTTCCTGAGAAGAGTAAATAACTGCCAGTTTTATTTTTAACTATGGAACTAATTACTCATAGTGATTTTTTATTTCTTATAATTATGTTATTGTAAATATATAATTATATGTTAATTATTTAAGCGCGATAATACATAATCGGTAATATACTTAAACTCTTATAGGTATTTGCACTCCTAATAAATTCATCTCGTGATTAGACTTCTATTTAAATCAAAAAATTGTTTGTCTAACCGAAATTAAAATTTCTCTATACCTATTCAGCATAAGAATAAAAAGTATAATGCAAATAAATGTATTCTATAACGTAATCTTCTTTTCAATGTGCTAATGAAGTATAAACATAGAAAAAAATATACTTTGGTTTTTGTATAATAAATACATCCGTGTCTATAAATGGCGTACAAATATAGCGAGTACGGAACAGAATGCGAGCACGTGGTTGCGCGTACGCACGAAGGCTTCTCAAGGCTCTATGTGTCGCGGCCAATGCCCCGTGTAAGGACCTTTGTTAAGGCTCAACGCACACTAGTAAATGATTTTTGAAACTCAAACTGTTTCAACAACACCTGTCTAAAATATAAAGGCAAAATTATTCTTCAAACAAATTATTATTATATATTATTTATTGTCTCTGGAATTGTTATTTCTTATTAATATAATACCATTGTATGAAAAATGAAGTTGAAACAATCTTGCGCAAGTAACATCGTTTTTAATGTGAAAATAAGAATTATTCGCTCTTAGTAGTCTCAAGATTCATATGATCCATTCTTTCTTTAAAAATTAAAATGTATCTTATACATAGATATCTCGCCTGAAAGGAAAAAAACTCCTTAAGATATTCTTCATTTCCCAAAGGTTTATTTTAATGTATTGCTTAATGTACATTAATACTTGGAGTGATTTATGTAATTTTATAATTCTCCAGTTTAAGTTTGACAATTGAGTTGTTACATGCCTGTATATGTCCTGCCTTATGTACAGCTAGCGATCGTCGGGATCTCAATGAAAAGTAGGTCAAGTTTATTGTCTAAACAGGACATTGCTATAGTGCCATCTCGCTCGCACACAATACCATCCTATTCTAACCTATACAGCCATGCTTCCTTGGTATCTGTTTGACTTATTTATATATGATTTAATATATCTATATGACTTAATTTATAATAAATGGTTAATGTACTTCATTATGATAACTTTATTTTTTTCCCTTCCCTAATCTTATGAATAGGTTCTCGACAATTTTCAACTAAAATGTTTTGTTTTATTGTTAACACTTAAAATATATGTTATTCAAATATAATAAATTTCTATTTTACTTTATTTTAGTAAAATATTTAGTATTGCATATGTTGCATAATTTGAATGTAAATTTTAAAATTATTTGTATTTCGCCATTGCCTGTAAGAGCAATAATATTTACTGCAAAGAAGGAAAGAGCGATTCGTGTACATTTTTATTCGGTAATGATGTTAACGGTTTGTATGAAATTGACTGTATAGAGATCTTCTTTCAGTTATTTCTCTCTCTTCGGGTAAAGCTTTATTTTTTTCTCCGTTTTATGTCATCCTTTTCCATAGAGTTGCAAACCCACTAGAACATTTACATACACTAAGCTACTTTGAAAGGTATTTTTATTTGTGTTACTGGCGCTAATAGCATTATATAACATTTAATATTTTCTTTGCTTAACGCGGGTGTTACATTTAAATATAACAGTTTTTAAAGGATTAAACTGCGTGTAATTTGAATTATGTTTTTACATTAGAATTTTGCATTATGTTACATTTTTATTATTATTTTAGTTACCCTAACGTTTCAAGACCTTTCTAGATCTCATTTTGAACAGTACTGCAGATGAAATGAATTTTAATTTAAATAACATTTAATTTAAATATAATTTGTGAGTTTTGAGAAGAAATAACAACACAAATTCTTTAGTGCCACACAACAAATTCCACAAGGAAGAAAACTTGCAAGATATGATCACATTGTATGTCTAATGACTGTGAACCCCTCACGAGAACCGAACTATTATTTTGAACAACAGGAACTGTTTTTATGAACCGCTCCCCGGCAACTCTCTTCTAAACAGATAACGTCAATATATTGTTATAGAAAACCACTTGGAGCTGTCAAAACACTTTTAAATCCATCATTAATTGTTATAAATCTCCTGCTCCTTATGTCGTGGTAACATTCACTGTAACGCTTAATTCATGTTAAAAGGTTCTGGAAGGCCCTAGTCTTTATAAAACTATTGTAGTTTATTAATCTTAAACACAAGTACCTTTTGGCAGTTAATAACCATGACAATCAGGAACATAATCAATTGCAGTCTAGTCATAGCTAAAACACGAGGTCGGTGTCATCTGGTAAACTAGAAGTACCCAGAGTTGCAAATTATTATGGCGATAGAACTTTAAGAAAACACTTACCATATTTACTCAATAGTTTGCCTGTGGACATCCACCTCGAGCCAAAGGTTTAAAACTAAGTTAAAAAAATATTTTTCAATATTGATTCCCTTAGAATTCGTTATGATGCTACTTTTTCTAATGCTACTATTCTAATACTACCATTTTGGAAACAAATGACGCTCAAAGAGAGAAGAAGTACCGCAAGAAACACTCCCAGCATTCTTTTATTGTGCTCTTTTAAGTAAAATATATAACGCTTTCATTGTTATTGCTATAAAATAATCCCAATCTAGTTCCAGGCTGTCCGATCACTTAGATATTCAGCTGTGGAGTAGTAGGATTTACGACGGAGCCATTTTTTAATATATTTTTTTAAATTAAGTTTTAGATAATAATTATTCTTTTTTAATTATACCTTTCTAACGTTGTATGCCGCAGAGCTGAGTCTATCTGCTAGTTAGGCAATATGTGGACCCCACTAAAGCTTTATTATTTTTTGTGATTCCATGATTTTTAGATGGTAAAACATATTAATGTGACAAAATAATGGCTACTCTTTGAGTAATGTACAACTAACGTCGGGTTAACTTAAACTGAACTTAATACCACGCAAAACTTCTCGTTAACTACTACAGGTAAATAGATGTAATGATAGATTAGGGGTTATCTTAACAGCCCCGTAACACAGTGAAGGATAGAACACGTGTTCACTTCCTGTCTATTAAACTGATTTCCGGCGCGTATCGGGTTATGTCCGGATAAATATAGGTGAAGGTTAGCGGTGGGAATAAGGTTCGTCCCTTTAATAATACAAAATAATTATTATATATTATAAGTGCAAAATCTTTATCCAAAACTTTTGTCAATACAATGCTCGAATAAATATTATTTAAAAGATATATTTAGATAAATGGATGATTACTTTTTGGTTTACAAAAAAAATATATTATTTCGAGCGATTTCTGGATATCTTTTGTTACGGTATTGCAATTTTCAACGACAATGTAGCTATAGATGAAATCATTTTTTTTTTAAATATTTAAATCGTTTTTGAGTTTATGTTGTACAAACAGACAATAATGAAGGCTTTTAATTATTATTAATTTAGAAATACAGTGATACTAATCATATTGTGATATTTTAATATCACAAAAGGGTAGAAATTCAATAGAGTATTCCACCAATTAAAAAAAAAAGGTTCAATTAAATTCTTATGTTGCTTTTGCGTTGTTATACACTTATGACGTCAGTTTGACCTGTAAAATAAATGTATTGTTAAAGAATTTTGAAGATAGTCAGTTACGAGTAAACATTATTGTGAATTGGTTTTAAGAGCGCCGTAGCTTCTGAATACTTGGCCATTGACAACATCATACTATGTCTCGAAGTTAGCGAGAGTTTTGGTTCAATCTCTTGATTCTGAGCGATACGAATTGTAAATTTTGTCTTGGTCGTCTCATGACTTTTTCACTTGACGAGTTCACAGTCTGGTGGCTACAACTTCGCTTAGCAAGAAATAGAAAAAAGTGAGAACTTAGCAATTAATCCACGGATGAGTATAAAAATAAGGACTCTGTGTCACCTTACATAACAGTGAGGCACGTAAACAAGCCGGTAAACGTGTAAATACATAGCCCCACGCATACACTTACACTGAAACAAGCCGATCGGCCGCCATTATGACATTTGCCATCGTCTGTGACAGATCAGTTTGCGTCGCAATAAAATATTTTAAAAATGCCGTTGTGCATTGTGAAAAAGTGTAAAAACAATATTATAAAATTATTTGTGGATATATGATTATCTAAGGGAGAAAAAATTATGTAACTGGTTTACCCCGTAACCGCACACAGGCTAGCATAAAGGTGCTTCACATGCTAATGTCACGGGGCGGATTACTTCCTTTTTACTAGTCCGTGAATTAATCATGCAATTTAATTTAGTATTTCATGAACTGAAACTAACACTTTTAGACAACTTATAGGCGAAGCAATTTCAACTATATATTTTTCCTTAATTATAATAAATACCCTATTTTGGCGACCCTATTTACTATATGACGTTTATATAATAAATACTTAATTGACAGAGATAATATGATGAAAGGTTTAAACCAATATTTAGAGACGGAAGCTAAGCGCAAGTTTACAAATATAATATCGATTCGTAAGGTTATAATTACAAGCTCAGGTACACAAAACATTCCCACACAATAACACATGCCTTTTTTTCGTATATTCAAATATTGACTGATTGAAGGGTTGGGACATCTGTCACGGGCCCTCAGGAGAAAGCCACCATGGGAAAGGCCTTATTTTGGGTAACATGTGCATCTTGAAGAACCTTATTGTTCGCGTATGACATGTGGGCTTTTATGAAATTTTATCAATATACTAATTTATTTTTTACTTTAGGTTTTAAATGTTTTAAGTTATATCTCTTTAGTTGAATGGATAAGGAAGAACCTGAATTTATCACTACATAATATTATGATGATAATTTTGTACATGAATTTCCTCGGACTGTCTCAGTATGAACCTTTAATAATAATTATTTTTTTATTTTTATGTATCGTTTACTGACATAATATATACAGATTATTATAGTTATCCCGGGACGTAACATTAATATAGCATTCGTAACTAAAAAGGTTTAAAATAATTTGTTATCGGTATCAATAATCTCTACTCACACGTCTTGGTATAATTAATAATAACAGTTTGTTTTATTTTTATGGAAGCACCAAACTTACCATTTGCTTTTTTGTTACTTCTATTCCGTTCTACAACTATAACTACTTAGATGGAAACTTTTCCAACATGTACGCTATCTCTATCAGTGGGTCCCAAAAGATATGAAACCTTGCCATTCTCCTTTGAATTAAGAAAAATAAAAAAATGCATAATTCGCAACAATGTGTACTGCCATATTAGTTATATAGACATACATATTGTTCAAAGAAAATTTAAATACTTAATAGTTACAGTGGCTCATGAAATGTAATTTAAAATTAAAAAAAAAATGTTGTTGTTATACTCGCCAATATATTATCTCTTGTTCAATCATTTTCTTCATCAATAATACTTTTGTGTTTATTTGCTGATACCTATGTTTATGGCCCTTTCAAAGCCTACCTTCAATTTGCACCTATTATTGTGTCATCACTTAAAAAATATCTATGTTAGTTAATAAGAAATTGTATTGTAATTGTTTTAGGGATGTCTAGGCTAGGCTTGCTTCTGTACTTTAAAATAGATTATTGTAATCTATATTTTCAGGTATTTAATTATCTTAATACCCTAATAGAGTGCTACGCTAAAAAACTTTTTTACATTTGAGAACATTTTAGGCATATTCACAATATATAATTTCTATTTACTGAACTAAATATACTAGTAGGTACTATAAATCAAATCAAACCAATTTTGTAATGTCTCAGTGGCAAGTTGTTGAAGAAAAAAAAACCGTTTTAATCATGCTAATAATTGTCGCTGTTTTATAAATTTGTATTCTATTTATTCTCCCTGAAATGTAATTTTAATTTAATACTCATTTCTTCCACAAAAATTTCGCAATTCTAGTGTAGGCACTCAATTATTTTAAAATTTATTTACATACCTATATATCTGTAAGTATAGGTCTATTTCCACAATCCATGCACCATGCGAGGTATTTCAGTGACTACATCACATTTTTCTCTTGTAGTATATTTTTTATGCCAAAACGGGATGAGACGAACAGGACGTTCAAGTGATGGTTATTGATACACCCTGTCCATTACAATGCAGTGCCGCTCAAGATTCAGTAAGTTTGTCGCATCATTTTACATATTATATTATAATTGAAATGATTTGTAAATCGATGGAAATGTAAATCTTGATATAAAAGAGTGGCAATGAGTTTCTTGCTACTACTTCTCATTAGCTCAACCCTTTACGAAGTAGAGGTAGATTCAATAAGAAAAAAAATTGTGTCATAAGTGTCATTTCCGTGACCTACATGAATAAAGTGATTTTTATTTGATTTGATTTTGATTCGATTCGATTTTGATTCTTGAAAAAACCTAAAAACTCTGAGTGGCACCACAATTGCGCTCGTATACCATAATAAGCACCATGCGAGGTATTTCAGTGACTAGATCACATTTTTCTCTTGCGGTATTAGGTTATAAGAGCGCATACAAGTCAGATAGCTTTCTCCTTCACTTCACTTTCAAGCTGAAGTGTGCCTTACGACCTGGTCATAGAATCCACATCAGATTGGCCGCGGTAACTAGTACCATTGCCGCCTCTACTAGGCCAGTGGGTAAGCATCGCCGGTGACTTTGACATTTTACATGAATTGTTGAAAATTAATGAAAACTTATTTCTTTTTCTAAAGACACAAAAGGCATTAATTTTCTCAAAATTGATTCCTTTAGAATTCTTTTTGATGTCATTTCTAACACTACCACCGCTTCCGAAACAAATGGCGCTCTGAGAGAGAAGAAGCGGCAGAAAAACTCTCCCAACATTCTTTTTTTGCGCTCTTTTTAATAAAATATACAATAATGTACTGTCATTCAGTCCCAGACTGTCCGATAACTTAGATATTCGGCTGTGGGTAATGGGATTTACGACGGAGCGATTTTTCAATCAAACATTTAAATTTATATTTAATAATGCCTGAACAGTGGCTGGGACTTTAGAATAAAAGTGTATACATTTACCTACAGAACCTACCTGAAGCCTACTAGAATTATTTCCAAGCAATCCCTTATATCTAATGGATACGGTTAAATTTTTACTTACTACTACCGCAATATAGTTTTTAAAACTAGTGCGGAGGGTAGATTTAAATTTATTTTGGTGTTCTATTTATTATTACGTCTTTTATAACGGGCTTAGTAACTCGGCCCGTACATTTCTTATATAAGTGCAATTGTATTTAACCGACTTCAAAAAAGGAGGAGGTTCTCAATTCGTCAGTATGTTTTTTTTTTATTTGTTACCTCAGAACTTTCGACTGGGTGCACAGATTTTGATAATTATTTTTTATTTGAAAGCTGGTGTTTCCCGTGTGGTCCCATGGCAATTTTGGTACCAATTTCAAAAATAATAATAATCTTAACTAAAATTAGATTGCATAAAATTACGCAATTATTTTTATACTTTTTTGCATATTATATCTTTTGTTTTGGAATAGTGTTTTTGAAGTGGGTTGTTTTTTTGTTCAATTTATTTGTGATTTTTCTAGTGTATATAGGTACCAAAGTTTTAGTACTTTTTTCATGTAGTGTTTTATGTAAATGTACATAACTGGGTATTGCATTGGTTTTTGTCAAGTTAAGTTAAAATACTCAGCTCAAGTGAACGGCTTTAAATAAACACTCATAGATCGCTTATATTGCTCACTGGCGTGAAGTAATGCGCTTTCGTAAACAGTTCAGCTGTTGACTGTATGTAGATGAATTATATGATCCATCGGATTGAATTTTTATAACTAATTAAATTAACTAATTTTTATAATAAGCAATATCAATGACAGTACAATATTGTATATGTATATTTATAAAAAAGAGCGCAAAAAAAGAATGCTGGCAGAGCTTCTTGCGGCGCTTCTTCACTCTCAGAGCACCATTTGTTTCCGAAGCGGTAGTAGTATCTAGTATATTAGAAATGACATCAAAAGGAATTCTATAAGAATCAATTTTGAGAAAATAAATATCCGTAATGCATTCAAAAACTGTGACTGATCAAGGGGGAGTTATTATTTTAAGGAAATGAATAATATTGGACCGATAAATAAACAGATATATTTTTTTATGAAAATAAGGGACGTAATAATAAGAAAATAAGACGAGCAGGACGTTCAGCTGATGTTAATTGAAACGCCATGCCCATTACAATACAGTACCGCTCAGGATTTTGGTAAAACCCAAAAATTCTGAGCGGGACCATAATTGCGCTCGTCACCTTGATACATAAGATATTAAGTTTCATTTGCCCAGTAATTTCACTAGCTACGACGCCCTTCAGACCGAAACACATTACTGCTTCACTGCAGGTATAGGCGCCTTTGTGGTACCCATAATCTAGTCGGCATCCTGTGCAAAGGAGCGTCCTCATATTTCATCATGGCATCACTGACCCCGAAGATATAGTTTCGGGATCAGAGGTTTTTAATATCACTGCAAAACCCGTTTTTCAATGTTATTATCGTTACAATTAACAATAAAAATATGTATATAATTAGTATTATGTAATAAATATTGTACATTAAGTAATTAAAGTTATTTGCCGAGTGTGTAAAAAAATTTTAAAGAAGTATTATTATTATTTATACCATAATTTATAGACTTCGCTCTTAGCCCAAGGAGCATCCCAGTTGTAAGGAGAACTCAATTAAAAGTAAAAAAAGTGATCACTGATAGATTTCAGATGACCTTTAGAAAAATAAAAAATAAATACAGGAGTTACTATTTCGTTTTGGTTCAATTACACATTATTAGATGTACTTCGTATGATATCCATTTTCAAAAAAAAATTGTATAAAGTTATTTTTTTTTAAATGATAGACTCCTATAATATGTTGTACATCTAATAATTTGTTACTGTATAGATTCAAGTATTTTTTTGAGGTTACAATTTTTGGTAGTCCTAAAATATAAATAAATAAATAAAATTGGTGGTATATTATTTTTTATGAAAATAAGGGATGAGACGAGCAGGACGTTCAGCTGATGGTAATTGATTCGCCCTGCCCAATTAATTACAATGCAGTGCCACTCAGGATTTTTGAAAATCCCCAATAATTCTGAGCGGCACTACAACTGCGCTCGTCACCTTGAGACATAAGATGTTAAGTCTCATTTGTAGTTCCAAAATTGGTGTGAGAAGGTGGTCGTAGCTGGTCAGAGGACAGTGGCCGGTGGTCAGCTGAGTCGCTTTCACCAGCAGCGTGTGTGGTGCGTGGTGGTTATCAACCTCAGCAGTGTCTGCGTGCGCACGCGCTGCTAACAAAACTAATTATCAATGTTTTTATGACACATAGCAACTCACCAGCAGTAACCTCATATATCCATCTGGTACAACATCCAATTACAACGTTTGTTCTGATATTATGAACACATATTTCACGTACAATTATGTAAATAAATCCGAAATATTGTAACTTCTTTGTCATTATTTACTACTGAAACATTTTTTTACCACATAATACATGGTTTTGTTACATACTACGTTTCTTTTGACACAAAATAAACAAATTATTTTAGCAGGACTTTTATTTGCAGGACGTTCAGCTGATGGTTATTGATTACGCCCTGCCAATTACAATGCAGTGCCAATCAGGGTCCTTCAAAAAACCCAATAATCCTGAGAGAACTACGGATGCTCTCGTCACCTTGAGACATAAGATGTTAAGTCTCGTTTGCCCAGTAATTTAAATAGCTACGGCGCCCTTCAGACCGAAACAGACAGAAACTGCTTTACGGCAGAAATAGGCGCCGTTGTGGTACCCATAATGTAGCCGGCATCCTGTGTAAAGGATCCTCCCACTGGTAAAATAAACGATTTGTTTTAATTATTTGCAAAGTCGACGCTTTTCCACAATTTCCAACGAATGACCTAAATCCTAAGCCAAAAAACGGAGTTCTATAGTTAATTTTACAAAGGACTTCACGTTAAGAGGGTAGTTAAAAAAACGCTATAATAAATAGCTTTAGTATTTTAAAAAATAAACCTATTTCTTAATTATGACACAAACCCTAAGGCTGTTACTAATCATTTCGTAAGTTTCTTTAGCGCTGCTAAGATATCTGTGCTCAAGGTGAACGTTTTGTAATCCTTTTTTCATCAAAGTATCACAACAACAAAATCATGAGTTAAGTAAGAGTTAATAAAGATACTTAGTTATTTATAGGAAAAATAATTAGATTCCTCTGCAGGATAGGTGAAATTTTTTAGTTAGGTATCACAAAAAAAGGATTGTGTGGTTTTATGAAACCACGGTAAAATTGACACAATGAGTATACACTACACGGTCAGCTGCTGCGAACTATAGGCGCTGCCCGACCGTCACGCGACATGCAACACACAGACGAAAAAGTTTGAGACGATGTAATAAGAGTTTCACTTTAAAATACGTTAAAATAATATTACTTTATTATATATCATGTTAGTATCTCTGAATAGAGAAATTATGGACAACAACTATTATTTGATATACTTACTCAGATTTTTAGACTTTACAAATATTATCATTATTTTAAAACTTTCAGAGAGAGAACCCATCTAAACTGATACATTATTATATTGTATTTACAAAAGAACTAACACCCGTCAATTATTAAAAGCATTTAAAATAATCATTAAACCGTGCCTGTGATTATCAAGAGATATATCCCTATTAATATTATAAAATATGTTAATGTAAGTTTGTTTGTTACGATTTCATACATAAACCACCAAACCGATTTTGAAAAAATTTAAAGGACATAGATTTCCTTTCATTGCAAAAAAATAAATGGAGGGGTTAAAATAGGGGATGGCAGTTTCTATGGAAATTCGTCATTATCGAAAAAAAACCATGCAACTTTGTATTTAGGCACTTGATAAGAAATAATTTATAAACATTTGTTCGAGCAGTTTTGAAACTTTGACCTACATGGTGATGAAATAGGAGATTATAGTTCAAAGGGAAATACTATTAAAGAGACTGTCCACAATGACAAGGGATATGTACTGTATTATAGAAAAGTAAAACTAAACTTCTGCAAAGGAGCAGTTTGTATGTAAATTAATTGAAAAGTATCCTAAAAGATAAAAAAATGCCCAAAGTAACTATTCAACGCGTACGAAGTCACGGGAAAAGGCTTGTATGAGTTAAATATGAGTGCATGTATATATAATATGTTAGAAGTATTTCTTATATGTAATTCAAACTAAATTTAAAGTTATCATTGCTCCTAGATCAAGCAGGATGTATAAGTATTGATGCATCTAGTTCATATACAATATGTGATTTAAACGGAACTCGAGAGAGTAACTGTTTTAATTGAATTAGTCACAATTAAAATGTGTCGCAATTAAATCTAGAAGGTTTTTTATTCCAATTAAACTCAATGACTTGTAGCCAAAGAAATGGGTGAAAATAAATCGTATTTGACATTCGCACCGTCATTGGCGAGCGGAGGCGAGACGCGTCGAGTGAAAGTTACCTCCCCCCCTCCTGTTGGTGTCCCCCCGCGGGGTATGTGTGTCACTACGTACTAGGCTAGGCTACGTGTGCAGAGATATATTGTGACGAGCATAATGGCATCCTAGAGAATTATTCATCATGTCAATCCCCACATGCTCTGCGTCAACTACAGCTATACATTTAATCTCAGACATTTATACGTCTAGATGGACTATGACAGCTGTGAAAACGTCGAAACGTGAAAAATGAATTTAAAACTACCCTCTATTTTGAGCAATTCACGCACACTAACACAAAATGTCATACAAATCGCGTGTGTAAGATATAGCTTATCACGCACACTATAATAATATTACTGGCCTAGCCTTCTCTCATAGAAAACATGTCCATACAAAATAAATATTGGAAACATAAATTATTATGGGTCTTAATTCGAAATAAATACTATTCTATAAATCTATTGTATAAATTATTTTTAGAGTTAGACCGTGTCTTGGACATTGCAACATTACTTTATTTTTCTAAAATAAATAAAGTTTTTGTATATAAACGTACCTAAGTTACTCCTTACTACATTAGCTACCTGCCAATAATAGTCCCGTCAAAATCGGTCAAGCCATTTGAGAGATTAGCCGGAACAAACAGACAGACAAAAATTGTAAAAAATATTATTTTGGTGTATGTACCTATAGTAAATGTATATATATTCATATAAGTACATATAGTAAAAAACGGTTAGTTTAATATTACAAACAGACACTCCAATTTTATTTATATGTATAGATTAAGATTAATAGAACTCATAAGAGAGATAGTACTTATCTATTTTGTATCAGGATATGAGAGATGGAGAGGGTTTGTTATTATTTACTGCTCTACCTGCTCCCTGCCAACTGAACCTAGAGTGATAATTCGTTAGCCTATATGTTGTTGGAACAACTTATAGGCTAACAAAAAAAAATTAAATAAAATCTATTCTATAGTTAGTACAAACAAAAAAACAAAAAATCTATAAATTACTTTATCAGTAGTTCACACAGCAAGTATTTTTTTTTAAGTCCTCAGTGTACAGTTACTTTGTTACGTTTTTGTTTTATATATTACAGATAACTGTTTTCGCCTTTACAGTTTGAGCTATGAACGACTTTTTACATATTTTGAAGATAAAATGACTAGTTTATTGACATAGTAATTAAATATTAAATGCTAATATGATATATACTTCTAGATAGAGTCTGTTGCTGTTAGACAATTGATAAAAACAGGCCAGGAATATTACTTTAGTGTGCGTGACAAGCTAACTCGCGGTTTGTATGACACTTTTGTTAATGTGCGTGAATTGCTCAAAATAGAGGTTAGTTGTAAACATATTTTTTTTCGACGTTTCCACAGCTGTCTTACTCTATTCTAGACACAACCTAACCGAACCTAATTTTTAATGAAAAACTCATTTACAAAATATATTGTTTATTGTATTTTAGTGATCATATTGAAGTGACTGTAGCTTGTAATGATTTGTTGAATTAATCTATCTTTTTATATTGTTCTTAGATGTTAGAGTATAGAACTTCAATTTACTTTTATATAATTATGAACTAAATTGTTTGTATGTTTATGTGCAAGATGTGTACAACTGTAATTGAAAGAACAATATTTTTGGACTTTGTGTCACAATTTTATGAATTGACATGTGTATTCTGTGTTGGTGGACCTTGAATAAATAAATAAATATATAATCGAATGATTTTATTTATGTCATGTTTATTTTTGGACCAAAATGTGCTTATTCCGGTGTAATTTTGTTATTCTATAGATATTTAATTTGTTTTTCCGTATATTTAGCATAGCAAATTTAGGAATGGCTTTGAATTTTTTTTTAATGAAAATACGGGACGAGACGAGCAGGAAATTCAGCTGATGGTAATTAATACGCCCTACCCATTATAATGCAGTGCCGCTCAGTATTCTTGAAAAACAAAAATTCTGAGCGGCACTACAATTGTGCTCGTCACCTTGAAACATAAGATGTTAAGTCTCATTTGCCCAGTAATTTCACTAGCTACGGCACCCTTCAGACCGAAACACAGTAATGTTTACACATTACTGTGTAATTATTACATTACATTAATTGTAAATAAGCTATAACGGTACAAAACAATAATAGTTATGATGAACAACTGCGCCTTAACACCTACCATCGCTTGCCACATAGCACTGACTCACCACACGCCTTGTGTCATCTGAACACAGCTTCAATTGAATTAGTTACATATTGGTAAGTAACTTTGTCCTACCTACTAAGCTAGAGGTCCCGAGTTCGAATCCCGGTAGGTGCAAGCATTTATATGATGAATATGGATGTTTGTTTCCGAGTCATGGATGTTTAAATGTATTTATGTATGTTGTTTATGTAGTTTAAGTAAGTATATCGTATTAAATATATCATTGTCTTGTAACCCATAACACAGGCTATATATGCTTAACTTGGGGCAAGATAATTTGTGTAAAAAGTGTGTCAATCTTATTATTATTGGTCTAGCAAAAGAATTTCATTGATTTTATGGAATTAACTTAACACGACTTCGTGCGGGTGCAATATTTACTTTGGGCAGCATTTTTTAATTTTTGTTTCCACTCTGCAAATGCACTACAAGCTGCTATGTTTAAGAAAATTTATTGAAGTAGGCATTACTTTGCGGAAATCCATAATTATCCAAATGTTTTGAGTTTTCCTTAGTGTTAATTCCGCCAATATTTGTATATTTGAATTGTTTTAAGACAAACAATTCATTTGGATACTGTGTTTAAAACATTTTTATAAGCTACGTACGCACAAACGATACTACAAAACGAGTGATTGACAATAACTGACATCCTATACCAGTCTTAAAGTTTTCTGTTACTGTTACTGTCAGCATAGATTAAAAATACAGAACGTGATTCAGAATCGACTTTATTTCGATCGAGTTTATGTTTAATTTTTTAAACTGAAGACATAATTTTAATTGAAATGTATAAATTTAGGCACTTTTATTGAATCAATTGTCAGATGCAAGTGGTTTTGGGTTCAATTATGAGTTTAAACAATGTTTAAGAGTTTAAAAAATGAGTATTCACATCAATCGATTATAGTAATCGATATCCCATTTTATTCGTGAATCTTAAGATAATGAAAACTTAACTTTAAGATTTCTTGTGTGCTAGATTGCGAATTAGGCTAATTTTCTATATTTCGTAATAGAAAAATATGACAGTTTTCTTAAACCATATCTCAACTTATTACATTTTGGCCCAGAAATCCCCGTCTTCTTTTAGATAATATTCTTATTCATAAGATTTATAAGACGTTATATTTTTTTTATGGAAAAGGAGGACAAACGAGCGTACGGTGTTAAGTGATCACCGTCGCCCACATTCTCTTGCAACACCAGAGGAATCACAGGAGCGTTGCCGGCCTTGAAGGAAGGTGTACGCGCTTTTTTTGAAGGTACCCATGTCGTATCGTCCCGAAAACAGCCCACAAGGAAGTTCATTCCACAGTGTACATTTGTAGTACGTGGAAGAAAGCTCCTTGAAAACCGCACTGTGGAGGACCGCCATACATCCAGATGGTGGGGATGATATCCTATAATAATATGTGATTGCGAATTTAATAATTGCGAAATTGTTGTCGATAAGGAACTTGGCCTGATGTTTGGATAATGAATCCAAGCGATCAAAGTCGAGTACGTAAGCTATTGTTAACAAATAAACAATACAATACACAAGGTGTTGGCTGATGTGACTCGCAGTAACTACCTGTTTGCACTAAATTCGAACATGCCTTGTTAATTGGTCGCGTTATCTAATTAATTCATACACCCTAACAGGTTCCGATATTACGCGATCTTGTAGGTCACTCACCCCGCGGCCGCGCGTGTCGTCTCACTTCGCCCACTCTACCTAACTCTTTCTAATTCCAAATTACCTTCAAAATTCCTCTTTATTATATTCTGACCATCTCCAACTACGGATATATTAACACTTTTAATGATAATTTCATACGCCCAGCTCATTACAATGTAGTGCCACTAAGGATTATTGAAAAACCCAAAAACTCTGAGCGGCACTACAATTGCGCTCGTCTCCTTGAGACATATTAAGATGTTAAGTCACAATTGCCCAGTAATTTCACTAGCTACGGCGCACTTCAGACCGAAACACATACAGAATGTTACACATTACTGCTTCACGGCAGAAATAGGCGCTACATGAATATATACTACAATATATAAGTAAAAAAACATTGCAGTATGAAAAACTGTGTATAAAATTATATGTTCGAATTTAACATCACAGTTCACATTGGTTACGAAAAGAATCCGACTAAAAATATTTTTTGGTGACTTTGTCTACCGGATAATGTTCAATAAATATATGGTAATAACTAAATGAATTGAGAAAGCGTTCTTGACGACTTTTATGGTTGCTAATTCTGATTCAAAATAGATATATTTACGTCTCCCTTTTATTTATAATTTATGAAACAATTAATGTTATGTTCTAGTAAATTTACAATTATTGGTAAATATAGTGCTTTGCTTAAATTGGCCTAGTTCTTTCTTCATTATCAAGTTTTTTCGTTTTTTAAAGACATTTAATATATATAACTACAGTGTTCTAATGTTTGTTTCAAGTGAACTCCTAAACTAGTGAACGGATTTTCATGAAGATTACTTCATGAAGTGCAGTTTAGTCCAACTTGAGAGATAGGATAGTTTTTATTTCGATCTGGGACCCATAATTATTTTTATTTCCAATATTTGTTTTGTATGGACAAATTTTCTATGAAAGAATTTATTCTGCTGTGAAACAATTTCATTATAACAACAGGGATGCTCATTTTCGGAATAATTCTTGATTTTTTGAAATATTATTGACAAATTCATAAAAACAGCATTTTATCTATTATATACAGAACATCGTCAGCTAGTAGTTATATTAAACTTCAAATCATATTACCCCTTATTCATAATAGTCTACTAACTTAAAGCATTGCTAATTCTCACTCTGTCTTCTTCTATTGACCTAATTCAGAATGAGAAAAAACACTCCTAAGCGGCTGTTTAAAGTTAGCGGACCTTTATGAATAAGTGGGCTTGACTTTATCATAAATCTAGATAAATATGACGAAACAATTCGCGATGTTCAAGGTCGTAGTTCCATTGTGGGTACCGTACGCTTACGGTAGTTTTTCGCTCGTAATCAAGTAGCGGATTGAGAGCCGAAATAAGGTGAAATATATTATAATGTGGGCTAAGTCCCTTTGTGGTGTCAATTGTAAATTGAAACACGTTTGTAAGTGGGCCACCTAACGTCGATTTCGGAGACGAGGCCCGGCCGGCCGTGGCACCGCGCGCTCGTCGACAACGACACAACGATACCGTTCAAATTCTTTCACAAATTTGGCAATTTACATACTATATAAGTATATACTAGCTGACCCGACTAAAGTTGTTCTGTACATAATAAAGAAAATACTGTTTTTTATGCGCCAACAATATTTCATAGCATTAAGAATTATTTCGTAAAATATGCCCCTTTTATAATGAAAATTCACAGCAGATGTGTCCAACCGTGCGTCAATAAATTCTCTTATAGAAAATATGTCCATACAAAACAAATATTGCAAATAAAAATAATTATGGGTCCCAAATCGAAATAAAAACCATCCTATCTCTCAAGTTGGACTAAATGCCACTCCATGAAGTAATCCCCATTAAAATCCGTTCATAGATTTATATTAAGATATTGCATTATTTATTCGAAACTACAATATTTCAATATTTTTATTACATTAATATATAGATTGTAGAATTAAAATAAAGTAAAATTTTGTTCATCACATAAATTTATAAAAAAAATCAAGTTTTTATTTCACAATAATTAATGTGTCTTTTAATTGATTTGCTAATATTTGTTAAATTATATCAAACGGGTCCATGCATGGGGATTGGCTGTAGATTGAAGCAAAGAAGGTACTCACTTGCAATGCTGGAGAAAGATTGTGGGCAGCGGTGGGTTTGGTGTCAAATCCAATTCATGATACACTACATCCACTGGCACAACGTCACTTAGCGTTCGGAGCAGTGCCTGGTGCCCAGTGCCAGGGCAGAGCTACGAGCCAGCAGCCACACAAGGGTCGGACACAGACTAGAAATAAGACAGAATACTGTAGGAAATGCAAATATATCTTAAGAAGTATATGTTAGTAAATAAAAGAGTTGAAGGAAAGAAACAGATTAGAAAAAAAATATTTCCAAGTTTATATTTTTAATGTTTGTGATGTTTTTAGCGTAGAGAACATTGAACCTATCCAAAACATGTTGAGTGACCTTCAGAGTTCAGACGTTTAGCTGGGCCGTCTAACAGGACGATTTAAATTTTTACAGAAATGAAAATAGGAAACCATGTTACCCGTTAATTAAATGCATGCACTTAGAAGGTTCAGGAGGTAATAATGTGATTGGCAAAAATAAAAGATACACCTCAAGTTGGGGGCGACAATCCATACAGCACTAAACACTCGTCACTTTATTAATGCCAATTACATTCAGCATTAAGGTGGTCGCACACTGGGCACGGGGCGCGGGTTCACTGCGGGCACGGGAAAAACGGTCGCAGCGCGAGAGGTAAGCGGGCACCGGCCGCGCGATCGTCGACTGACTGGCTGCGCACGCGCACCCCACTCACTTCCCACCAAAATTTCTACCACCACGCTGCTTCTAAACCGCGGCCCGCTTGCTACACTGTTCAATACCATGAGCATTGACTGTGGAGGGATCTGCGAACAAAGGAGCCGTCGTTATGAAGTTATTTACAGTCAATTACGTAATTAATTACAAATGCTCGTTATTTGGAGACTATGAATCTATTTTTTAATTTATCAATTTAATTTCACATGCAAATAAAAATTATCATCGCTTTATCAGTACCGGTTTAATTATGGTATTGTTGAATTAAATCTCATTTACTAATAACTAATTAACACTCGAAATGGGAACCTATCTATCATATTGTGTCTAACGTATGTGTTATATTAAAAAAATATATATTTTATACAGCTAAAAAAAAACGCACTAATTTCTGGGCTAACTCGTCCAATTAATTTTTTGTTTTATATATATATATATATATATATGAATATGAAAATGGTAATTGTTTGTGGCTCAATCACGCCGAAACCACTGATCGTATCAACATGAAACTACCACCATTTGATGCGAAATTTATCCTAGATGGTTTATAGCTTATAAATAAGGCTAAGGAGTCCATATTTATCAGGAAAGAAGTTATTTAGCTATATCGTCATATAGAATTCAATCTTGATTTTAATACTAATACGTATAAACATACAATAATATTAATCCTTTTTTTATGGAATAGGAGGACAAACGAGCGTACGGGTCACCTGTTGTTAAGTGATCCTAAGTACATTCTGTATAAGATGCCATAAAATTGTGTTAAATATATTCTTCAAAGGAGCGCATTTCTCTTAAAGTTGAACACCCCTGTCGCAGCTATCTCCGATGCGTTCACGCACACACACACTCCTTCACGCAATACGGACACACTCACAAACCAGCAGGCCTAAAGACCTACAAAATATATTACGACCTCCCACAACACTACCACCTTACAAATAGAGGCGATTATCGCTTGCGGCGGATGTACGGCTGTGGTTGCGATCAAGTTAGTAAGTAGAACACCAATGATTTCTTTGTAGGCTCTCGTGGCCCTCGCAGGCCTATCTGTTAGTGCTTTGATTAATCGCTAGGTGTGATTTTTTACTGTTATTAATCGATTTAATTCTAAATGTTTATCAACTGTCTGATCTTCAAGATTCAATGATAAGTCGAGGTTCATTTATTGTACGAGGAAATTTGGAATATAAACTATTTCGATGATATATGAAAATTGTGATGGAAATCGCGTTTTCGTAAATAAATTATTGTAGAGTTTATATTCAGTTGTTATTTAAGAGTATCTTCAAAATCTGTCATGGAAATGCCAAATGATGACTGCCAACTTAAATGGATTATTGTTAATCATAGCTCTATTTAATACCATGATACAACCTCCAACTAGTGTCGACTCATAGACAATGTATAGACATACAAACTTGTGCATGAGCATGTGCAAACCATGAGGGGTGGAAGCATTAGGTGGGGAAGTGGCAGTGGGGGGGGGGCGCCTCCTCACCCCTGATACTACTCCCATTACTTGGTAATTCATCATTCAAGAAAAAAATCAGCCTAATCAGCATAACCTAACCTCCAATTATGATATTTTGAAGGATTGGGAAGGTACCCCCCATACCAAATTTTTAAGTGGTTGAGAAAAGAAAGGGAAATGGCGGGAAACGACTACAATTCGGTTCTGGCATTCGCTGGCCGCTGCTGCGGCTATCTCCTCCCGGTTCGTGCGTTGTTTTAATCTGTTTTTCTAACTCAATGTCTTTTCTCCTAAAACATTAAGAGAATACAGATATCATTTTGTATTTCATGATGTCTTGATGTGAGGTCAGTAAAACTAATGGGTAGGCTTACAATTGCACTCATACATAATGAGAGACGCGACATGAGACGAGGATGCTCTAACAACAATGTACCATTAGAAAGTTATTCTGGGCTTGATGGATATAGCACATATTATGGTTAACCAGCACTTGACGCGGTTTGATTTTGTTCATCTAGGTTGCTTTAACATTATTATTGCTATAGTATATACTTACTACTTTTTTTTATAAAAAAAATCTGAGCATTTTGTTATTTTTTAAAGTGATAACCCTCAATTGATAAATTACACAAATTAAATATGAAAACAAAATTTATGAACGATGCGGGACTCGAATCCGTGACCTCTCGCGTTCCGTGAGATCGCTCTTTCACTGAGCCATCCGTTCGATTGACGTATGGTTGATAAATCTTGTATGTAGTATTTTTTATGATTATCGCGAATGTTACACATTTAAATAAAATACTTATAAACGATTACGTTTTGAAAATCGAGATCTGGAAAGGTCTTGAAACGTCGGGTTAAATAAAATAAAAATATAATGTATTTTTTGCGTAAAAATCTAATGATGTTCGATGACAACACTATCGAGGTAGATTGGCGCACGCCAGTATCAGCTCGATCCAATTGCGCGCGTGCAACGCAAAGTGACTCGAATTGTACCAGTGCTCTGTGAACGGCTGGATCACTTGGCGTGGCGTAGAGACGTCAGTGTATGTCTTTTACCGCATTTATCACGGGGAGTGTTCCGAAGAGCTGCTCACCTGATTCCTGCCGCGGAATTCCACCTTCGCACTACTATCCACAAATTAGGATATCATCTCTACCATCTGGATGTGTGGCGTTCCTCCACAATGCGATTTTCAAGGAGCTTTCTTCCACGTACTACAAAGCTGCAGAGTGAGCTTCCTAGTGCCATGTTTCCGGGACGATATGACATGGGTACCTTCAAAGAAAGCGCGTACATCTTCCTTAAAGGCCGTCAACGCTCCTGTGATTCCTCTGGTGTTGCAAGAGAATGTGGGCGGCGGGGACCACTAAACACCAGATGACCAGTACGCTCCTTTGTCCTCCGCTCCCATAAAAAAAGACTATCGCTCTCTCTTAAAGCATTTCTTCGGTAATAATAAAAAAAATCTCTATTTTTACATGAAACTAGTCCTACTTATGAAAATAATTATACATGGGTAACACTGAAAATGTTTAGAACTGGCCAGTTTGAAACGTTGCTAATGAAAACTTTTTTGAATTTAAATTTAAGAACTCTTTGGTAACCTAATGTAGTATATTGCATTCATTTGTCGTTTGTTTTTGTGAATTGGCGGCAAATCTAAAACTCTTGTTACACGTTAAAATGAACCTAACGCGAGAAAATTTTCGGTCAATGATTTATTATGACTTTCGTTGTACGCTTACTCAACAACAAAACTATGAAAGGCTGCGATTAGCATTTCTTAATAAAGCCCCATCTCGTGCCACTATTTACAATATTTTTAATGAGTTTAAGCGTGGACGTAGCAATCTCAATGATGATCCGCGTGAGGGACGTCCTTAAACAGCGACTACTGAAGATAATATCAGTGCTGTGCGACGCATGATAGAGGAAGATAAGAGAGTGACCTATCAGCCGATACGGGTAAGCCTATGCATTGGTATGAGTCAAGTTCAAAAAATATTACACGAACATTTAGGCGTCAGGAAGCTTGGTACCAGATGGATTCCCCATACTTTAACCGACGCGACGACCAGAAACACCACCTTCGCATGGACTGGTGTCGCCAAATGTTAGATAAGTTCTACGGCGGTGACTCAAATGCTGTATTTGACATTGTCACAGGTGATGAAAGCTGGATATATTGCTACGAACCGGAAACCAAAAGACAATCAGCTCAGTGGGTGTTTCCTTTAGAGGATCGGTCAACTAAGGTAAAGAAAGGAAAAAGTCAAGGAAAAAAGATGATTGCCTCATTCTTTAGTCGGAAAGGTCATTTCGCGACAGTTGTGCTAGAAGATGGAAGGACAGTTACTGCAGACTGGTATGTCAATCGCTGATTGCCTGTTGTCTTGGAAAAAATTCGACAGCAGCGCCCTCGAAGCAGGATCCTCCTTCACCACGACAATGCTTAAGCGCACTCCGCAAAACGGACTGTTGACTATTTGACTATGGCAGGTGTCGAGATAACAAGTCATCCGCCATACAGTCCTGACCAGGTGCCCTGCTACTTTTATTTATTCCCAAGAACTAGAGATAAAATTCGAGGTATTCGCTTTACGAGCACTGAAGGTGCGGTGAAAGCCTACAAAAAAGCCATAGAAGAGACCACTAAGTAAGAATGCCCCACTGCTTTTCTCAGTGGTTCCATCGAATGCGACGATGTGTAGAGAGGAACGGAGATTACTTCGAAAAACAATAAAAGTATTGGCAACTATCTACATTAAGCCGTTTTTCATTTTCTAAACATTTTCAGTGTTACCTAGGTATAATATATTGTAACGCGTGAGTCCTTCCTCACACGCGGGATCTATAAACAATCTAATACTTTATAATTCATTAAATTAATTTAATAACTTAATACATCTTATATTGGGCCGAAAGCCGACCTTTCTTAATTTACTTCATTCTCTAATCTCTCTTATTCGATTATGTTCTTCTTCGCTTCACTTGAATCTCTTTTAAATATTATATTTCAAATCTTGACGGCCAACCTTATATATTTTAACATTGAGTTCTTATATACGGATAAGAACTCTTTGTTACAAAATATATATTGTAACCATCGCGAGTTCCTTAAAAAAGCTTATTTTATACTCAGTCGGATTGATTCTTAATTTAAGAAGAATTAGCAAATGTTATTTATATAAACACTTTTTATTAATTATTATAACTTTTGTTGGGTTTAGGTCCGTTCACGAAATCTTATATCTTTTTGTTTCCATGTTTCTGTTTAATTGTATAGCAATACTTGATTGCATGTATTTTCCTTAGGCGCCGATCATATTACCTATGATCTGCATTATACTGAGGTGAAACCCAATTTTTTATAATAACCTTAACAGAAATTGTAAATTAGGTTACGTACAATTTTCTTGATAATTTTCTATCTAAAAGAGCGATTAAAACTCTGTTCATTCGAGCTCTGCATTAACCACCTTAATATAATTATTATTATAACGTCACATTGATTCGATTTTAATCATTGCAGTACAAGCCATGACATTACTAGTAATTTTTACAATATAATGGTAATTACTTATTAATTAGTATGTATTAACATTTTAAATAACTTAACAAAAAATATATAAATAACTTTAACTTGAATATTTCTCATTGAAAAATTTTACTAGAAATTTGAAACAATATTTATAACAAAAGAAAAAAGTTATAAAAATTATGATTTACAGGAAATAAAGCAATTCGAAAACTATCAAAATTATGGTTTTGCAGTGAGAAAATTTAGGTTAAATTGAGTATTAATTCCGATAATTCTATCGGTTTATTCAACTTACAGTTTATTCAAACTGTAAGTCGTCGTTGAATCAGTAAATTGACATATGACGTGGCATTATTATAACAGGATTTGCAAAAACTCCAATCATTCATAATTAAAATAAATTGACTGTCAACAGAAACATTCTATATCTATGTGATGTGTAATTAAGTGGAAAATATAATAAATATATCAACCTATATCGTATAATGAACAATCATATATTAATTTGAATATTCATCGTGCTACACACCTAAAATCAATTCACTATTATACTCGAGAGCAATCTGAAATCAGTTTGCCGGAATTTTTGTCTTGTTCAACTCGACTTAAGTGCTAAATTAGATTGATACAATATAAAGTGTATGGGATGGTATTGGTTTGCAGTGTGTTCTAGTAATATTTAGCGAGTAATTACTAGAGATGGTCACCCCCGCGCCCCGCAGCCGTGTGAGCTCACGTCAGGTAGAACCGACTGACGGTCATTACCATGATGGATGAGGCTCGTTGATCGCTGATTCGCACACTGCGTGTCCCAAGTCACAGGATCTCGCGGGTTGGATTGAGGTCGGGCAGAACTATTAATGAAACGAGAGCTTAAATATTGTGTTTAATTTCGCTAATAAGTAATATAAATTGTGTTAAAAAACAAACTGTTATGTACAGGGCCGGATTTAAACTTAATGCCGCCCCTGGGCACCGGAAAAAAAACGCCCCAATAATTTTGCTTAAACTTGTAGTTTATATATTTTATTATTCAAAACTAAAATACCTAATTTGTTGCGGAAACTTTATCAAAACACATACTAATTAATTTTTTTGTAATTCCAGATAATAAAAATATCGATTATTATTTTAAATCTCCAAGGGAATAAATTGATTAAATCGTTTTATTTTTAATTTTTACTGAACGTGATTTAATTATAATTTACAAATAATGGATAAATTGAATTTCTTGAATTATCAATTAAACCATCAATTATTAATTAACAGAATTAATTAATTATATTGAGCAACATTGATAAGACTAAAAAAAAATATTTCACTTTCAAAATATTGCCGCCCTGGGTACTTGCCCCAACTGCCCCTAGTGTAAATCCACCGCTGGTTATGTAGCCTTTTTATATAACATAAATTGAGCTTGACTAATGTCGTGTTTTCTTTGAGTGAATATTTACTAAAAATGGTATTATAGACAGACCTCCTATAACAGTACAATAATTGCATATTAGTTATTTTTTTACGAGCGTACGGGTCACCTGGTGTTCATGCAGTCCACAGATTATGCGTTTCACTTTGTACTTCATCAGTACTAATCTCAAGCAGAACAAGGGAGCCGAATTGTGTGGAGGGAGAGAAGAGAAAGAGAAAATAAAAGTTAATTAAATACTTAGTAAATCTCACTGAAAGGTAAGTTCATAATTACGAAAGGCATGGACATCGGGCGGTCGTACGTACTGATCTATCAACACTGAATAGGTACTTACATTTACTGTACTTAACAATGATGGAGCTATTTTTTACCCATGTATGAAGTATGATCCATTTTCTCTTCATACTTTAATCCTGTCTTGTCCAGACAGGCAAAAATACCTAGGTGCTTAAATTACTAATTTGGTAACAAATGTAAAGATAGGCACCTTGTGTAAGACAGAGTAATCGTGCTACGATTTTATTCAGGCATAATGTCATATTATAACTTTTTTACAGTTTTCCTATTTACGATTCGAACTCAATTTTCAAAGCCCATGATACTGAGTAATAAAAAACCATTCTACAATTGAAAAATCTATTAAAGTCGGTCAAGTAGTTTATACAAAATACATATATACTATAATAATAATAATAAGTTAATAAAAATACATATCTCTACATACATAAAACATATCTGCGCTGGCAGCACCGTGATGAAATAACACTTAATATTAGCAGAAAAATAGGTTTCCTTGTTGTTATTATACTTATATTAGGTGTAAGAGAGTCGTAAGTCCAGTATTGGCACTGTTATGGGCAGTACATGTCGCGATCAGATGGCTAAGCTCTTTTAACACTCGCTACGGCGCGTGGCTTGCACCATCGGTAGTCAGGTTAGCAATGAATTCGGTGCGTTCTACGATAGACGCGCGGCGGTCGGGCGGTGACCTACTGACACACATCGGCCGGCTTTGTGCTCGGCCGCCGCGACCACCATCTTCCGCAGCAGCCGAGCTCGACTCGCGTCTCTTCTGAAACAACATATTGTTTTTTTTTCTTTAAATCATTGCTGAAATGACGTTTCAATAAATTAGCATTATTTTTCTTCGCAATAAATTTGAAATTATAATAACTACGCGAGAGGGATATCAGTGAGATTCCACAGCCTACTTTAGGACTGGCGTGTCGATATTTGTTGTAATTACATTTTTACCACATGTGGTTGGAATGCCTGAGCAAGTCCATAAAACGTTAAGATGTTCTTCTCTTTAAATTACCTTAAATGTAAATTACTAGTAGAAAAATAAATTTCACTCTAAAAGAACTTTGTTAGACAAATTCGTCAAGCCAAGATTTTTATTGAACTTTTGATTCTAAGCTATTAACTAAGATTTTTTTTTATGAAAATACGGGACGAGACGAGCAGGACATTCAGCTGATAGTTATTGATACGCCATGTCTATTACAAAGCAGTGCCGCTCAGGATTTTTGAAAAACCCAAAAATTCTGAGCGGCACTACAGTTGCGCTCGTCACTTTGAAACATAAGATGTTAGGTCTCATTTGCCCAGTTATTTCACTAGCGACACCGCCCTTCAGACCGAAATACAGTATTGTTTACACATAACTGCTTCATGAAAGAAATAGGCGTCGTTGTGTTACCCATAATCTAGCTTGCATCCTGTGCAAAGGGGCATCTCACTGGTACACACAGATGAATTGGCTTTGATTAATCGGGGGGTCATAATTAAACCAAGGCCGACCCATATTCTAGCGCTCTGCAAAGCGCAGATCCGGCCACAGTTTGTTGTACATATTACTCTTACCTCTCAGCTTAGATCAGTTGGGCTCAGAATTAAATACGTTGCTCCAATCATCCAGTGCTCTGTGAACCACTTGATCACTTGGCGTTGTGTATGCACTTGAGAGTCGAACAAAGCATACAAGATTTTATGACGATACGTCACTCGAACGGTTAACTCAGTTGGCAGAGCACTGGCACGGAACGCCAGAGGTCGTGGGTTTGAGTCCCGCATCGTTCATAAAATTTTGTTTTCAAATTTTATTTGTGTATTAATCCTAGAAGTGAGGGATATCACTTTAAAACCATAACAAATTGTAATGATAAAAACCAAAACCTGGATTTTTCCTCCTTGTCTTTACACAACGAGGTTTTCAAGGAACTCTCTAAGATACAACATAACTGTGAAATAAGCTTAATTTGCATTTTTTTTTTCGCAAATTCATTGCTTTTGATTATACATCAATTAAATCATTATTACCACCGTTTCGGTAATGAAATTGTTACAGCTACCTGAAAAGTCCGTGTAATTTGTCTGTTGTTTGAGTATGAGAGAGTATTTGCGATGGTGATCACTTAACACCAGTTGACCTTTCGCCAAAAAACTCCTCTGGTACTAGACGGAAGAGTAGTGGACGGCGGTATTCATTTACCTTTCCAAGTGAAAAATCACAAAAGGTATAAAAAGCATAAAAAGGCATCCTCATCATCATCATCAGCCGGAAGACGTCCACTGCTGGACAAAGGCCTCTCCCAAAGATTTCCATGACGACCGGTCCTGCGCTGCACTCGTCCAACGTACTCCAGATCGTCGGTCCATCTTATGGGGGCCTACCAACAATGCGTAAAAAAGGCATAAAAGGCATTTATTTTCTCAAAATTGATTCCTTTAGAATTCTTTCTCATGTCATTTTTAATATACTAGATACTACTACCGCTTCGGAAACAAATGGCGCTCTGAGAGAGATGACGAGGCGCGAGAAACTCTTCCAGCATTCTTTTATTTTTTTGTGAGTTTTGGTGATCATATCCTAGATATGAACCAGAGCGATTTCTACCATGAAACATTTTATTTCGGTATTCTTAAAAAATCTACCAGTTCGGTAACGGCGCCTATTTCTGCCGTGAAGCAGTAATGTGTAAACATTACTGTGTTTCGGTCTGAAGGACGTCGTAGCTAGAGAAATTACTGGGCATATGAGACTTAACATCTTATGTCTCTAGGTGACGAGCGCAATTGTGGTCCCGTTCAGAATTTTTGGGATTTTTGCAAGAATCCTGAGCGGCATTGCATTGTTATCGACAGGGCGTATCAATTACCATCAGCTGAACGTCCTGCTCATCTTTTCCCTTATTATCATAAAAAAATAATTAACGTTTTTTTACGTCTCCTATTCTTCCACCATTATAACAATATTATCAGTAAGTAATTGTGGCATAGTATTTCGCAGCCGCAAGAGTGGAAGCCAATTAAAAAGCGTGAATAGATCCATCCAATACAGTTGTCTAAATTAAATAATAAAACTTATAATTTATCACAGCATCCGACTGCTTCTCTCACGGCAGTCCATTTCCCGTTATGACTCGGACCTGATTGCACAACACAACTTAACTCTTCTTAGAATCCACAAAAACTGACCCACATTTCTGTTATTTTACAAAATTCGTACTCGAGGTGTGAGCATTCGCTTGTGAGGCTTCTTGGCCTCGATAACGCTCCTATTCATCTTATTATATTCAACTCATATGTTATTCATAGATACATTTATATTTAGCTCATATAAATTATTAATTCGACTCTCTGGTTTTTTTCCAATACAGTATATAAAGCAACGTATTAATATGTATTATTACCTGAGCTTGTCAAAGCGTCTATTTATTTATTTCGGTAGAAATTAATCCGACATTTTAATATACTGTTTATTTGAGCAGCAATGTCCGTATTTTTAAGCATTTATAGATTCACAGTTAGCTGATGTATAAAGGGCTTAGTTTACGTGACGAGCTGCACGAGTGACATGCGAAATGTGTATCGGGATCTGTGAGGTGTCTTGAACTCAAGTTGGTTGAGTCTTATGGTAAGACTTATCAGAAATAGCCATCATAAAAATAAACCCTCATCTTTTCTTACGGCCGTTTTCAATAACCTAGCTATCCGTAGTTTAACTTACTAGAGGTAGACAAATCTATCATTTTACGCTTACAATACTTTTCAATAACCTATTGACCGATAGCATTAGACTATAACTATATTGGACATAACTATGGATGGATAAGATCTCGTTATTAAACGGTGACAGCAATGTATCCGTAAGTTAAACTAAGGATAGATTGGTTGAAAACGGCCGTTAGTCAAACAACACAACACCCGTCGCTATAATGACTATACAAAGAAAAGTAAAAATATTGACATTAATTTTGATAGTCTTAATAACTTGAAATTAAAGCTCATTAAGAGTGACATATCCACAGCCTCAGAATGTAATATTCAGGTAGTCTTAAATAATAAATTGCTCGGAATATTGCACTCACAGAACTGTAATTAATATAAATAACTCGTAATAGTATAGGTTAATATCGTATAATCGTAGGAAAAGTTAAATTTTACAGTTAATGCAATGTAATTATTATTACTGTTTCTTATGTTGTTGATCGATTAAATAAATAAATAAATACAAATCTTCTAAATTTACAATACTATGATAACATTAAATTAAATCTATCATTACGGGGAAGGGTACTAAGAATACTGGTATCATTTCCGCATTGGATAGCTAGACTGATCCGTTGACCGAAATAGCTGCCAGCGCTTGGATTACCAGTAGCCCCATTGAGGCCCGTAGATAACACTATAACATTCTCCGTACTCTTGGGCTCCAGTGTCTCAACAACAAACGGCACAAAGATGATTGACTCACTGAGACCTACATATTTACGACGTTTGCTGTCTTCGGCAATCGAAGCAGCAGCCCCAGCACCAACTGACGTAACTTGGACATGAGAAGGAGCCAGTGTGGACGCAAGTTACCTTAGTTAAATACATAAAATTCTTCCAAAAAGTCATTCTGCGACAATTTATCTCGACCACTCTACCACTATTTGCTGTTTATCTCACATTCACAATAAAAATCAAATAATATATGTATGTAAGGAGGTTATCTTACCCTAGAGCAAATGAATCAAAAAAATAACGCACGTGAGATGTCTCCATGGATGAAAACTTTGAACTCTACTGGACCACTAACAAATATTAGTCTTAGTTTTAATTTGTTTTTATTTAATTAATAATTTTATCACGCTGTAATAGCATATAGTAAATAAAATTTCATCAAATATAAATATACTACACCACCTAAACATACTGACATAGGTATTTTTTTGTATTACATAAACTTTGAATGAATACCAATAAAGTGATATTTTTAAATCGATATGTTCAATTAATTATCAAAAAGGTTAATATTTATATATAATCGATTTTAGGTGAATAGTTATTTTAATGAATGAACCTAAAACATAACTTAATTATTATTAATTAGTATACGAGATCTAGTTGAGTTATAATTGCGATTTAAAATGACCAAAGTAAGTTTGTAACATTCACCGAAAAACATTCTAAAGAGTGTTTTTTGTAAGACGGCCCCAAACTGCAATAAATAAAATTAGTTACACCGTTAGTCAAAATATTTCTATCCAGCCTTTGTCATTTGTATTATTTACCGACAGTTACAAACAATTACAATAGAGGTCTCAATAAAATGTGCCGAAATGTTCGTCTCTATCGCTGTCCTCGCGTCGAGAGCCGAGACGAGCAAAGACAGGTAGGTAAGTAAGGTATTTATTGCACCTGTAAGGTAGAGGCGAGACGAATTGTGGGCAAGTTATGACATTGTTGGTTCTCTTTGTAATAAAACATTGAAGACATATTTATTAGTTAGTTGTCACACGCAATTGAAAAGCACCACCAAACGGAAGCTAAGTAGAATTTTATGGGATAAAAGCAGATTGACCATACATGGGCCATGGTTGTGTCAGACAATAACATATTTTATAATTAAAATGATATTTTTACATTCAGTTTGGGAGTAAAAATAAATTGCTCCATATTCCGGTTTTATTTAAAGGTACTTTATATGATTTAAATAATAAGATCATAATCAATATATAAATAAATCATAATAAAATCGATTGCTATTAATGGAATCATAATCGATTGAGAGTGGCATCTTCATAGTACATTTATCATAAAATCGGTTTTTTTAGGACTATAGTATCTCGTTTGCCTATTAAAGTTAAATCAAAAAAGCTTGTCATGTGGTGAGTCTATGGTTTCATTGAATGTATTTTTTGCGTACTAAATACCACAGAGTACTTTTGTTTATACTTGACACTAAATACCAACAAGAAATTCGTAACAGCAAAGGATATTTGAATTTTATTTCAATCCCACGCCGTTCTTTTGTGTTTTTGTTACGTTGAGTTAATATACGAATTATATTTCCTCCGTATATGCTATGCTCTGAATCTGGGATTCCAACCAGAATATAATTTTTACAAATGAAAAAAGTATTATCAAACTTTTTTTATGCTAACATTTATCGAGACACAAATTTATTGTACGTGGCCCAAGCTCCATACAATGCTAGTCCTCTGCAAGGAGAATTTGATTCAGGTTTCCTGTGTGAATAAAAACTGTTACAACTATGAAAGATGTGATACTGAATCAATGTTTGGAAATATATGTCTTAATAATACAATGCTGCTGAAATGTGTAGTATAACACAACAATAATTATAAATTTAGTTACGGTACGGGTGAATTTATTTTTTATGAAAATTAGGGATGAGACGAGCAGGACGTTCAGCTCAGGAGGAGTCCAGATGGCAATTGATATGATTATAATGTAGTGCCGGTCAGGATTACTGAAAACCCAAAAATTCTGAGCGGCACTACAACTGCGCTCGTCACCTTGACACATAAGATGTCAAGTTTAATTTGCCTAGTAATTTCACTAGCTACGCCGCCCTTCAGATGGAAACATAGTAATGCTTAATCATTACTGTTTCACAGCAGAAATAGGCGCAGTTGTGGTACCTATAATCTAGCCGGCAACCTGTGCAAAGGAGCCTCCCACTGATGAATCCCAAAATATGTCCGTTTTCGTATGTATATGTTCTTATTACTGAAAATAAAAGCAAAAATATTGGAATCGAGTGAAATTATGTTAAAAATTACTTACAAGAACTGAGTGGCATAATAGAAGGATATCTCTGAAAAAATTTAATGTTGGAAACGATGCATAAAATAAAAAAACAGGTCAACATAATATTAACTCGAATCTTTATAATTATCTGCAGATTTTTTGCATTAAGTTTAAATACAAAAAAGTGGGTTAATCTAGAATTGAATATCTACATTGATAAATTGTTAATGATATTAGCAAATAAGCCTAATCGCTTAGCTTTTCATGTCATGACACAGACTAAGTAAAGCTCTCGATTATTCAAATTGAATATTTATAAAGCCCATTAATTCAATATAAATCCATTGAATACAAAATAAACAACATTTTTACAGCAAAAACTTGTTTTACGAATAAATTATTAATAACGGTGTGTTTATTGACTTGATGTTAACTTAGACAGACAGTCCACGTGCATGAACTATGTCAGTTTTGTGTCAGTATTTATAGCCATAGAAAATTTTATCACAATTTTAAAATTTTTAAAATTCCTTTTATTTAAAGCATAGATTAGATTGTAAAATTCAAGAACCAATTTATAAAATATTATTTCGTTGATAATCTGATGCATAAATACACATAGACATAGTTTATCCGACATAATCACAAATATGATACAATTTCGGACTTAACTCTAGTGTGTAGTAGTGTTATGACGAAAAGGACTCCATGAGCAATTTTTTCACTGGTTTTCAGAAGGGTCCTTTACCGTCAATCTCAGCCTGAATGTCCTAAAAAACAAATATTAAACTTAATATGTGTTGAGGCGCGTTTCTTTTTACGTAAATAAGGGACGACACGAGCAAGGCGTTCAGCTGATGGAAATTGAAACGCCCAGCCCATTACAATGTATGAGGTGTGTAATCCATATAGTACCACTAGTATTAAAGTTAATGTAGTTCTATCATTCTTTAACCAAAGTTCTATTGAATACCTATCCAGTAAGTTTACCTTACACTTAACCGATCTACACTCTACAGTGCCTACATTGCTAGAAAACCAATGCAAGCCCCTGCTCAGAATTCTTGAAAAACCCAAAAACTCTGAGCGGTAATACAACTGCGCTCGTCACCTAGAGACATATGATGTTAAGTATCATTGCTCAGTAACGGCGCCATGCAGACCGAAACACAGTATTGCTTACACATTACTGCTTCACAGCAGCAATAGGTGCGGGCCGTTTTGGTACCCACCATTTAGCTGGCATTCAGTAAAAAGGAGCCTCCCACTGGTAAATCCCAAAATCTGTCCGTTTTAGTATGTACATGTTCTTATTACTGAAAATAAAACCAAAATATATTGGTATCGAGTGATTTTATGTTATAGATTACTTACAAGAATTAAGTGCCACAATAGAAGGATATCTCTGAAAAGTCTCATTTGACCAGTAATTTCACTAGCTACGGCGTCCTTCAGATTGATACACAGTAAATTTATAGATTACTGCTCCACGGCTAAAAACAGGCGCGTTGATGTCTTTTGTTAAGTTGTTAACTTTAGCGCAAACCAATGTTGACAGATTGTTATATAACAGTGCTAATGTGTTCTACTAATGACTTACGGCCGTTCTCAATATACTTTCTACAGATAGAGATAAATTACTACCTTTTACTGTCAGTAATTAGCTGTCAATAATCTGAAGCTGTCCCAATATACCTGATAAGTCATTCTATCGCCTTATAATGGGACGCGTGAATTGCAATTTCCACACAAACTTCTATCGCTGGTAAGCTATACGTTGTCCCATTGACAGACAGCGTGAACGTAAAAGGTGAGTTACCATCGATAATTCTATTGGAACGAAAATCAACAATAGTTACGACTTTTATCTCAAGTAAGAGATAGACTGAATATTGGGAACGGCCGTAAAAGAATAATATTTTGCAGAAATAATTAAAAGAAGTATCTCAACAAACACATTCTTCCATTGTCAACCGGAACACATGTTTTTTGTTAAACTATGTTCAAAATACTTGAAGTTGGTTACGATTTACAATCATTAACTCTCTTTCTTCTATGATTGTGAATTATGAGGCTATTTGTTGGCAAAACTGAAACACATGTTGACGCCAATGTTGTTTTTGTTTATACAAACTATTATTTAAAATAATAGAACATCTCACTGACCAGGTCTCAGAAGAAAGGTTTCGCTGTCCGACATCAACCACATTTGCGTATTTTGCTGCACTATTCACAGGATAATACTGTTGAAAGAGGTCTCAATAGTGAATTAAGACAACCTTCACTCTTTTATTTATTTAATAATAATAATATTGACACACTTTTACACATATTATCTTGACCCATCTATGTACTATGGGTACAAGACTACGATATATTTAATACAATATACTTACTTAAACAAAATAAATACCTATAAACATTCATCATATAAATGTTTGGACCTACCGGGATTCGAACCCGGTAAATTTATTTACTTACTTTAATTACAACGGTTAACACCAATTACATTACTTACAGACAATTCTTTATTAATTCAGACATTCATCTCTCTCACAGTAGGTACTTCAGGAATCGGCTTCTAGTTGCCTACCTTAATAGCTGACTTGCGTCAGGGTTCAACTATGAAATTGAAGCTCTACGGAAGAAATTAATGCTGGGTACCGAGCCAACAGCCTTGAGGAATCGAGCGGAGCTAGGTTACCTCTCTCGCACAAGATCGCCATAGTTTTAACTCATAATTAGAATCATTTTTTATTTATTACAAATTTAATACAATTTTCTTTACAAAAATAATAAAACTACGTCATAATAAATAGTATTGGTAAAAAGTAAACAATTTTTCATACAATTTTTATACAGATCGAAAGATTAATATGGCTGCAACTATAAAAGTTAGGGGTATTTTGCCACGGGCGAGTAAAAGAAGAAGGACTCCGCGCCGTGATATTAGCAAGTAAAGCACCGTTATGCTAGTGTATGTGCGGTTACGGAGGATACTACTTACACATTTTTTTTTTCCCTTAAATAATCATATATGGCCACAAATACTTATCAATATCGATTTTACACTTTTTCACAACGCACGAGGCCGTTTTTAAAATATTTTATTGAGACGCAAACGAGAAAAAAACTGAGAAAAAAAGAGCAAATTGAGAGACAAAAATAAAGACCTGTATAGCCGAGTGGTTAGCGACCCTACCTACTAAGCTAGAGGTCCCGGGTTCGAATCCCGGTAGGTGCAAGCATTTATATATGTGAATATGGATGTTTGTTTCCGAGTCATGGATGTTTATATGTATTTATGTATGTTTATATGAATTTATGTATGTTTAAGTAAGTATGTTGTATTAAATATATCATTGTCTTGTAACCCATAACACAGGCTATAAATGCATAACTTGGGGCAAGATAATTTGTGTAAAAAGTGTGTCAAGTGTGTCAAAGTGTGTCAATTTTTTCTTTTAAAACCGAATGAAATTAAAATTGAAATTTGAACATCTTTTAAGTCCAGAATTTTTTAACTGTCATGTGAAAAAAGCAATTTCTTACTTAAGCCTCTAATACACATCTTCTATCTGGTACAAGTAATGTGTCATGTCTCTAAATGCTACGTTCATCTTCTACCCGCAAAATACAATAATTACGAAGAATTGTTAATACAAAACCCATTTATGTTATATTGCTACGGTTATTCTTTGCTTGGCACATAACATAGCTTAACATCGCTAATGCACGATACTGCATTAATGAAATGATATTTACAGATTAATAGCACGTAGCGATTGATATGTAGTTGCGGTGCAGCGCTGGGCCTCACACTATGGTTGGACGCGGGTAAGTGTGCAGCGCTGCACCGCTGCAAGATGCGCGAGAATATCACGCGGTTGGTCGAGCAGAACGCGCGTGTTGCACCCCGCGTCCCTCGCCCCGGCACATGAGCGGATGCAAATAATATACTCACTACGACGCACCGTAGCATATTTAATAATTAATAATGCATTTATTAATATAGAAATAAAAAAAAATCTACAAGAACGATGAACCTAAAACGAAAGGAGTTCCTTTAGTTTCCGAAGATACTGGCTGCGTTCCCCCTTTGAATAGCTATACTATTTCTTTGTCCGTGGTAGCTGCCAGCTCTTCGGTCTCCTGTGATATCAATTAAAAATGTGATATCATTAAAAAGCCTTATAGCGCTAGGACCCCAACCACCAAGGGTCTCGACCCCGAATGGGACAAAATCATATTTGGAGCCTAGACTCCTGTATTTGCATGCTTTAGCTTTTTCAGCCACTTCACAAGCCGCACCAGCTCTGTTGTTGGTTCCATGTAGATGGGAAGGGGTCAGCGTGTCTGAACAGGTCGCATCCCATACCAGCACGCGTCCCATCTTCATGGAATCAAACTCATACCGTCAGGTCTCTTGCCATCGTCACTTGCAATACCAGTCGGCTCAAGTAGACTTGGCACGTTAAAAATAATTTTGTGTGATAGAGTAACATCTCAAATATTGCTTCTTAGTCACGGGTTATCATCCAATACGTTGGGGCTTCCGATATTATTAATAACTACTGTCTCGACAGACGTTGCTTTGTTCATTAGACTAATTAATTTAGAATTAAACCAATAAAAATAATGAATATATACTAGTGGGAGGCTCCTTTGCACAGAATGCCAGCTAGATTATGGGTACCACAACGGGAAACTCAAAAATTCTGAGCGGCACTACATTTGCACTCCTTACCTTGAGACATAAGATGTTAAGTCTCATTTGCCCAGTAATTTCACTTGCTACGGCGCCCTTCTGACCGAAACACAATAATGCTTACCCATTACTTGGCACAAATAGGCGTCGTTGTGGTACCCATAATCTAGCCGGCATCCTGTGCAAAGGAGCCTCCCACTGGTATGGATTAACTAGGATGGTTTTAAAAAATATTGCGTTCACTTTTATACTCCAGGTATATTTTAACGATTATTGAAAATATGCTCATTTTTACGATTTGAACGGCGTTCATTTATTGGCTAAAGTGATTAATATTAAAAACATTTCTTGAACAGTGTTTTATACTTACACTCAATATGTTAAAGACTGTAAATAATGATTTTAGACGCTCAGTCAATCATGATTCTACTTCACAAAAACATTCTAATTGTATTAATAATTCTTCTTCTGAGATAACGATAATCTTAAATCTGTGGAGTACTAACATTAAGATGATCATTAATATGTCGAGATAGACTATGACAGCTGTCAAAAACGTCAAAAAAAATTTAGTTAAGAGCTATTTTCTATTTTGAGCAACGCCTACAAACAACAAGTGTCATACAAATCGCGAATGTAAGACATAGCTTGTCACGCTCACTAAACTAATATTCCTGGCCTGTTCTTATCGGTTGTCTAACAAGCAAGATACTATATAATTTTTTTTTATAGTAAAGGAGGACAAACGAGCGTACGGGTCACCTGGTGCTAAGTGATCACCGCCGCCCACATTTTCTTGCAACACCAGAGGAAGAAGAGCATTGCCGGCATTTAAGGAAGGTGTACGCGCTTCTTTTGAAGGTACCCATGTCGTATCGTCCCGGAAACACCGCACAAGGAATCTCGTTCCACAGCTTCGTAGTACGAGGAAGAAAGCTCCTTGAAAACCGCACTATGGAGGACCGCCACACATCCAGATGGTATGCTATGGATGATATCCTAACTTGTGGCGTGTCGTGCGAAGGTGGAATATATATGTAGACGTATTAATTATGTAAGCCGGACGCGTGACTGACAATATTTTTAAGAAACCTAGCAGTGAAAATTGTACCTTAAGTGAGAAAAAAATTCACTCATAAAATTTAATGAGTGTTTTTTTTTCTTTTTAAAGTGAAACTTTTATTACATCGTCTCAAACTTTTTCGTCTGTGTATTGCATGTAGCGTGACGGTCGGGCGGCGCCTATAGTTCGCATATTGGATGCAACTGCGTTCGGGTGGAAGAGTAGGTTCGAACTCCAGACACTTGATAATGGTTTTTTTTATTTTATGAAAATGTAAAGCATAATATATAAATTTGTTTTTTTTTCAATGCTGATATTAATACCTATGTTACTCTGTGAAAAAAGTTTCACTTGAATCGTGGTTTCATAAAACCACACAATTGCTTTTTCTTAATATTACGATTGTTCATCTTCTTGGGGGTGTTTATCTTTTGGTTCCACTGCCTTTATAATAATTCACATTTTATAATCTTGTAAGTTAATTTAAGTATTAAATATTAGGCCTCGGCAGGAATTGAACCCCTGAATCAGAGTCGACCGGCCGTGACATCAAATGACGTACCGTTATGCTTGTTACTAATACCGTACTATTATAATATATTGTACTCTAACATTTGCTTATTAATGCTGAATCACCGCAATGTTTGACAGACATGTTACTTTTATAGATATCATGGTTATTAAGAATTTACCAGTGGGAGGCTCCTTTGCACAGAAAGGCGGCTAGATTATGGGTACCACTACGGCGCCTATTTCTGGCGTGACGCAGTAATGTGTAAGCATTACTGTGTTTCGGTCTGAAGGCCGCCGTAGCTGGTGAAATTACTGGGCAAATGAGACTTAACATCTTATGTCTTAACGTGACGGGCGTAATTGTAGTGCCGCTCAGAATTTTTGGGTTTTTCAAGAATCCTGAGCGGCACTGCATTGTAATTGGTAGGGCGATTCAATTACAATCAGCTGAACGTCCTTCTCGGATCGTCCCTTATTTTCATAAAAAAAATTCAATAAAAAAAAAATGTGGTGTCGTGGGACACCAGGTAGGAACGAAGTTCCTTCGGCTAATGTAGAATCGACACAATTTGTAAAAAAAAATCGTGTTCAATTTTATGTAGGTTTTCTTGATTTTTCTCTTAAATTTTGCAGATTAGTTTTTATTTAACTACACGAAAGTATTTAGGTTTAGTTAATTCAGCATTTTAGGAAATAATAAGTTACGTAAAATAAAAAAAAAATCGTAATCCAATTTATCAATTAAAATAACAAAATATGTCTCTTTATTTTTGTTTGACAACATAAAATTACATAGAAATAGAAACGAAACGCCTGCGCACGTCTCATTTAACGGTTTTATTCCACGGACTTTGTCGTACGGTTTTACTATCACATTTTTTTCAGTTCGGTCCCGCAGCAAAATCCCTATCTCCTCCAAGCCTGCCGTAAGGAACTTCGTTCCAATAACTTCAGTTATTCGGGAATAAGACGTTTGAAATAAGGTTGGTATATCAGGGAGATTCAAATATATAATGAATTACTCGTTAAAGATGTTGTTATAATATTATATTTTTGATAATGTTATGAATGTACATTGGCACATATGTGAATGTGCTAGAAACTGTCATAACCATAATGTTAATACCAGGAACAGACAAACTTATAATGCCTACAACTCGGCTTAGTCGAGTTGGTAAGCCTTTTGTGGGGCGTTGTATGTGCTTTTACAACAAGATCCGCGATAATGTTCAAAACAAATGTTTTACGAAATTCAAGAGAATTGTTAAAAACGCTTGTGTGGCAGATATTTTTGAATGAGTATTACGAATTCTTTCTTTCTTTGCAAGCAAGGTTTAGTAGATTTTTTTATTATGTTATGATATATTTGTGATAAAGTGAAGGTCACTATAACATAAATGACTTTCTTAATGATACCACAGATTGGGAGTAGAGTGACCGCCCATAGGCTAATAAATTATTAATTTAATTGTACGATTTTCCATTGTAACCTTACTTTTATAAATAAGAAGTCCGCTGAGTTTGTTGCGCCTTCTCATATCTGTTTTGACTTTTGAATAAGTGATTTTGAATAAAAATATTTGAATTTGTGATTGTTTGATAATCAGCAGCGTAGTGGTGGCGCTGCAGTCGGTGGTGGCGGCTTGTTGGAGGTGGTAAGTGGTAACCCACAATGCAAGTAGAGCGAGCGAGTCGCGACACAGTTTCCAATAATTTGGAACTAGTAACGCTTTACTTGACCACCGACACAGCAATGTGGACTGGTGGTGTGACTGCTCACCGCCTGAATGTTGACATCAGGCGACATACAGCATATTACTGATTTCAGGCTTCTTTTAGATGCTACGTTAAATATTTTATGACTTTTGCCGTAACAACGACATCTATCGGCCACGGCTTGGACTAAATGTTTGCAAGAATAATCTTATCATGAAGTTAACGTGTGAAGCTAACGAAGTGTAAGTTAACAAAGCTTAATGATTGGTTGTATTAAAAAATAATGGTATTAAACATTAAATTGAATTACAGAAATAACCTAAGCCTCAGGCGTCTAATCCTTCTAAGATATAACCAATTCAAATTCAAATATTTTTATTCCAAATAGGATTTAAAATCACTTATTGAACGTCAAAAACTACCACCCATACCCATCAGACCACTACAAACACTATACTAACTTGACGGTGTAAACGTAAAGTTAATGGGGTCATATTATAATATTTCACATAGCTTTGCCCCGTCGTCTCACCCACGTATGATTACTTGCTGTAAATCTGAAAGCTGCACGGATTTTTAGGGAGCCAGTACTCTGTGAACTGCTAAATCACGTGGCGTTGCTTAGAGAGGTCGCTTCATCGTATATCTTCTACCTCATCTATGACGGGGCCTTTCGAAATGCCTGAAAACATGACTTAATAAATCGACTTAGCCGAGTAGTCGGCATAACAACTTTATGTTTGTTACTAGTGTCAACATCATGATTATCATAGTTTCCAGAAAATTCGCTAATGTGCCTCAGTAGATACATATACGTACATAACATCACCAAATATATAGAGAGGCAACAGACAACATTTTTTTTTATTTATTTATTGAAATACATATTTTATAAACAGTGAACAAATAACATTCATTTATCTCTTTAAATTTTTCCCTTAATGATTCTTTCGGACCTAGGTGATAAATAGCGCAAATAGACCACTTCTGCGGCACAAAGATGGTATTAATATCGGCTGCATTGCCCCATAACAATATACCATAGGACTGTATACTATAAAAATAACTAAAGAAAACTAGTCGCGAGTTACGCAGGCCCAACACGGCTAAATTGTGCACCCATTGTCTTTTAGATTTCTTTAGTTTAATTATGATATTGTTTAATCAGTCTAGTTTCAATTTATCTGTGAGTAACATTTAATATTGTTAAATGAAAGTGCTTTTTAGAAACTTAATTCCCGACGCCCGATACATAAATCGCGCCATACATATATTGTACTTATTAATTAATAACGTTGGTTTAGTAAACAACAATTACCAAACGAAATTAATTAAGTGGCAATCGCGTTAGATGGGCGCAGAGTGGTCTATCACTTGCAGCGGCTCCCAAGATCCGACACCTTTTGGCATTCTTATTTATTGTACACTTTGCGCAATGTACACGTCGACAAGGAGACCACCTTTTATCTAATTGTTGCAACAATTGAGACAAACAATAGTATGAGCTAGATCGGGCTTCACGCCGCGCTCTTGTTCTACAACAATTGTTCACCAAAATATTTACCTCCGGAGAGCTACTGGTATAAATTTGTTCTACCTGACATTCAAAATAAGATTTATGATTAGTAAACTTAGTTAAGAAGCGTTGACAAATATTCGAACCGTGGTCGACAGTGAAATAGATACAATATTCTAGTAATGCATTGGGATTGTTTGATAATTTTTATGTAATAGCGAAAATAATTACGTATCTAAATCGTATTAATGATAGATCGTCATATTCGCTTAAATGTTACTGCTTGTGGCGGAGACGTGGGACGGGTCGTTCCCTTCGCCGGCAGACTGTTACGAGAAGCTCTGCTTCAGATTCTTAAACGTTATTATTTTTTTTTATAAAATCGTTTATAAAATGCTCGCAAATGCCTTTATTTGTTTGCGGTGTGTGTGGATGATGTAGATACTTTTGTTTTGTATTAATTCCATTTAAAAAATGGCTTTATTATTATTATAATTTACATTTAGTATTTAGACTTACTAGTGTAAGGCATTAACGATTTGATGTTTGTTTATGTTTGTTGCATCACTTTACATATTATATTGTAATTGAAATGATTTGTAAAACGATGAAAATGTTAATCTTGATTTAAACGAGTGGCTATAAGTTTCTTGTACTTCTTCTCATTAGCTTAACTCTTTACAAAGTACTAGGTAGATTCAATAAGAATTTTTTTTTCACATTCATAAGTGTCATTTTCGTGACCTACATAGGTAAAGTGATTTTGATTTAATTTGATTTAATATATTTTATATGAGGAATTCTAAGTGTTTAAGTGAAGTGAATTTAAATAGTTAGCAACCAAATTGTCTTTAAAGTTGACATACATAACACTTCTATAAATTTGAAATTCCACTGCAGAATTCTGCTCCTAACTTTAATATTGACTACAAGACAAAAAGGGCACTATCTACTGACTAGTAAATATTTAAAAATACACTTTTAGGTTCATGCGAGTCCTTAATACTTAAAACTTAATATGTCAAGGCTGTTCCGATAGAAAAAATATTCAACAGTGTAATAACAAGTTGTGACGCGTAAATACACCTTTGCTATTAGTATATTGGCAGGCGTTAAGGTCCGCTAACTTAAAGCATTGCTAATACTCACTCTGTCTTCTTCTATTGACCTAAGTCAGAATGAGAAAAAACACTCCTTAACGGCTGTTTTAGGTTAGCGTACCATTATGAATATATAATATATAATATCTTGATCACACGCCAACAAACTTGGGATATTATGTCAAGAAATGAGGATTGTAACTGTGAGACCTTGCGACTCGCTAAATTTTGTTGAGTACTCTATATATTTCAGGTAGGTACACAGATCAAGGACACTAGGCTTAGAAATATCCGCGGTAAAGTTTATTGTATTAGGCTTAAATTACCGTGTGACGTGTTTTGATTGGGTATAATAATACAAATATATTTATTTAGTAAAAGAAAAATCATAAAAACTTACAATGGACCCGCACTGATTAAAGTTATGTATTTTAATTTTGATGACGTTTATTTTTACAGATTCAAGGGATCTGTAGACGTTAATATTTGTTGTTAAAGAATTCGAAATGTCGGTCAACGCTGTTATCTTTTTTTGTTTGCGGTATCAAGCCTATAATAATTAAATACGAAAAACTATTCAATAAGCGTTTGTTTTTTATATGAGCATTTTTTATTATAATAGGTATATCGATGTTAGTAAATGCTAATTCGTATTAAGTAAAACTAAAAAAAAAAAAAATTAAACTCAAAAAAATGAATCCCATGAAAAAGTTAATCACTATCTTAAGCTTTATAGTGTTTAAAGAGATAAACAAAATAAGATACAATAACACAAAACAATTATTTTTTCATTACAATATGAGTCCGATAACAAATAAAACCAACTAAATCAAACTATCAAAAGCTTAAAAATAGTTTTGTACTAGTGCCACCTATTGAAAGTTGGTGATACGTCTATAGCAAATTCAGCACACACAAGTTCTGTTCGCAAGCCTGTAAGACATAAAACAAGTAGTACTTAACAATTACAGATGGCGCTGAACACTTAAATATATCAAATTGAACAAAATACTTGGAAAAAATAATTGTCTATTATTATTTTATTGTTTTTTTTTAATTAAAATAAGGGACGAGACGAGCAGTACCTTCAGCTGATTGTAATTGATACGCCCTGCCCATTACAAGGCAGTGCCGCTCAGGATTCTTGAAAAACCTCAATCATTCTGAGCGGCACTACAATAATTGCGCTCTTCACCTTGAGACATATATTACTGGGCAAATGAGATGTTAAATCTCATTTGCCCAGTAATTTTACTTGCTAGGGCGCCATTCATACTGAACTTAAATTAAAATTATTATTATAAATATATGTAAGGACTTCACTTACTTGTTAAGATACATACATATATCACCGCACTCGCCGGCGAGTGCGAAGTCTCGTCAAACCTAGAGTCCACTGGACTAACAGATATATTAGATCGTTAGTGATCTTCTCTCCATCCAGCTTAGTGAGCAGGCGGTCCGAGGTTCGGGTCTCAGGCTTCGCTGTAAAAGCCTTCAGAGCTATCAGCACAGAGGAGGTTTTTAGTCGGTAGGGGGTGCTTACACCCGAACCCGACATATGGGCCCTAGCAAGTAAAATGTGTATGTACTTTACTCCTCTCGGAAAAAAAAACTTGTTAAGTTAAAATTTAGATTGCAAATTGCATTGTTACAAACTTTAATCCAGAACCAACATTTATTTTGTTTGAATATTTCCAACTAGATGGCTCTCACTTGGAAAATCCTGTTCTGTTAACTTACAGTAATAATTATCTTCTATAATAGGTAATTAAAAACAGCTACTTCTATTATTTCATATATATTATTGGCTTGAAGGTTAACGAACTTTGAACACCCAAAAATATGTTATATTTAAATATGCAATTAAAAAAGATCATGATGCAAAAACTACTTCAGTACCAAGTAGCTACAGAGCTATTTATAATTTATTAATTTTAAATGTAAGTCGTTATCTAATAGATTGATTTTATTCGTTTTTTACGATTCCGAAATAAATTACAATTTGAAGCCTTAATTATTGTCTGGTTTTTGCGGAAGAGATTATCAAACGAGCGTGAGAGTCATCCGATGTTAAGTGATCACCGCCGCCGCCCATACTCGGATTTCGTTCCGGTATTCTCCGATACTAGCACCAGCTGTCACCTGATAGACGTGAACACTTCAACAACACGAGGTTAAGAGGAAACATTTGTGGGCTTATTCCAAACGTTTGTTCTTGACTCTTTCTTCCTTGGTTCAATCAAAATTATTTACAATTCAGATGAATAGCATCTGTGTGTGTAAAGTAAAGTAAAGAAAAGTATTCATTTTTTCTTGACAACACAGAACATATCATATACATAGTAAGATAAAAAAATAAAAATAGGATGTCATGAAAAGGACACCAGCATATTTGGAATTGATATAAGGATGACCCCTATTCCAATACTGATTTTCAGTAGGTACCTACCAAGTTGTCTTGTTGACAGCAGCCGTAGACAACATGTTTCTTTTGTTATTGGTCTTTAAAGTGACCGTCTAAAAATAGTGTGTCTCTCTTTTTTTTGCTTTCTTTCATATTTTTGTTTTTGTAAGTACTAGAGTACTTCAGAAAGTGGTAGCAACGGCTTATAATATATTATAAAGGCTATAAGGCCGCAAACCAAAGACTATACTACTAGACAAGCTTTGTGGCCTTAAATAATTGCTCACTGAGTTTCGGTTCCGACGCCGCAACTCTTTTAGTCCACTGCGATCAACCAAGAAGACCAGTGCACTTTTGTAAGCCGTGAACATTGTTTACAACAAACTAACACCAATTATGTTTGAAGTGACCATTAAAACATTGTTATATTATTACATCTACGTTTGCAAGGCATATTTACCATGTCTGTTCCCCTCTCTGACCGTCCGCGCTACGCATACTACAATTGCGCTCGTCACCTGGAGACATAAGAATATATTCAGTCGTATTGCCCAGTAATTTTACTAGCTACGACGCCCTTCAGACCAAACTCAATAATGCTTACACAGTACTGCTTCACTGCAGAAAAAGGCGAGTCATTGGGATTATCTAAAAGCAAAATACTTCACACTTCAGTAAGTCACTTACCCATCTGTAAAACTAGCACACATTAACTTTTTTTTATCTCGCCGTAATGAGGAGAGTATTTGTCTATTAGAGTATTGTACGTAGGTCACGATCTGAAGGCATGTTTTCTACGTGCTGATTGAACGCTATCACTGCCTTTTCGAAATCAGTAAAAGTGAAACCTCTAATCAAATCTTTGATTTTGGGGAAAATACAGAAATCACAGGGTGCTAGGTCGGAAGCTAAAGATGACTTAGTTTTGTTGGACGTATGTGAAGAAGCGTCATGATGTAGGAGAACCCGGCTTTTTGGTTGTCTTTCGCGAACTTTTTTTAACACCCTGGGTAACAAAATGGTAGAATAACACTCGGCAGTAACACTCTTTTGATCTTCAATTGGAATTGTGGAGTTGGGACCCGTAGCTGAGAAAAAAAAGCAATAATTTTTTACCAACGTATCTCGCCTGCCTCACTTTTGTTGGCCTGTTCTCCTTTCCAAACAGCGAATCGGATCGAAACAATAAATGCACGTTTCGTCTCATGTGACAATGTCATAAACAGCATTAGAATATCCATGGTCGTACTTCATGAGGGATCCAACGACAACATAGTTTCCGAATTTTTAATACATCTTGTAAAATTTTCTGAATTTAGCTCATACTAATTCCCAGTAGTCCTCGAATTGTCTCATAGGTGAAATGAAATGAAATGAAATGAAATGAAATGAAATGATTTATTTGTATGAATCGTGGTAACATAGTTGTTAACAATTAATTGGTGTACAGCACAATTCGCCAATATATCGGCATACAAATATTTGATTGTCAATATTGGAATATCATATTTAATTTATACTTATACGTTCTTAATACACATTACATAGCTTTAATTCAATGAGATTATATAAAATAAACATTAGTTTGTAGGTACCTCTAAAAAATTACATTTGAATACTATTATTTTTGGCTAAAGAATTCTTTTAAACTATAAAAGCATTTATCTATTAGCCATAATTTTAATTTTTTATGCATTAATGTTTTAGACATCTCTCTAATATTCTTTGGAAGGTGGTTAAATACCCTAATACACATAACATTTGCGTTATTTTGATGAAGCGCTGTTCTACAGTATGGCATCAGAAGGCGAGTTGGATCTCTTAATCCTAATATGGAATAGTCCTTTGCTGGTTTAAAAAGTTCACCATGTTTTTTAATGAACATACAAATTTCTAATATATATAGACCAGTAAGCGTTAACAGACGGTGCTTTTTGAATAATGGTCTACACGATTCTAGAGGACTGACATTGCATAAAGCTCTTATACATTTTTTTTGTGCCAGAAAAACATTTGAAATATTAGTGGAGTTTCCCCATAGTATTAACCCGTACCGTAAAACTGACGAAATATAACCGTGGTATGCAGTAAGTGCAGCATTAAAGGATACAGTTTGTCTGAGCCTTCTTAAAGCGAAAACGAACTTATTTATTTTGCCTGCCACTGTATCACATTGAGCTTTCCAGTTACAATTGCAATCTAATATAATGCCTAAAAATTTTATTGTGTTTGTTTCTTTAATCGTTAGGTCACTGTGTGTTATATTTAGAGATTTATGTATTGTTTTATAATTAGAAAATTGTATATATTTAGTTTTTGTCATATTAGCGAATAAATTATTCTCATTAAACCATGTCAATATAGTTTCTAAATTTTTATTAATAGTCATATTATAATTATTTATCGCTTTATGCTCGTCAGGAATAATTATGGATATGTCATCTGCAAATAATACACAGTTATAGTCAACCACATCGGGTAAATCATTCAAATAAATTAAAAACAGTAAGGGTCCCATAAGACTTCCTTGAGGAACTCCAAATTTACTAATTAAATAGGGTGACTTGTATGTAGTCATCTCCAGTTTCTCATTTATGTTATTTATTTCTACAATTTGTTGTCTATCGGCTAAATAACTTTCAATCCATTTTAGAGCAGGGCCTCTTATACCATATTTTTCACATTTATATATTAAGATATGATGATCAACAAAATCGAATGCTTTTGACATATCAAAAAAGGTTGATATTACAGGTACTTTCTTGTTAATACATGTAGTTATTTCTTCTATTAAGTAATAAGCAGCCAAAGTAGTTGATTTGTTAGCTTGAAATCCAGTTTGTTCTTTTTTTATAATATTATGTTTATTTAGAAAATGCATTATTCTTACATACATTGCTTTTTCCATTATCTTTGAGAAAATAGATATAAGAGTAATTGGCCGATAATTATTGATATCGGTTTTAGTACCCTTTTTGAGTAAAGGCTTAATAACAGATAACTTTAAGCTTTCTGGAAAGACACCCTGTGAAAAGGATATATTAATTAAGTAAGTCAAAATATGAGAGATATTGTGCTTGCAGTGTTTGAGTATATGTGTAGATATGGAATCATAACCTGTTGCCTTTGTATTTTTAAGAGAATTTATTATCTTTATTACTTCGTTTTCGGAACATGGAGAGAGAAATATACTATTATTGATTGCATTTATTTTGTATTTATATTGATTATTCCAATTATGATTACAATTTTTAGTCAAATCAATAAAGGAATTATTAAATGTTTTTGCAATGTCTGATGGATTTGTTATATCAACGTCGTTATAATGAATTAGGTCAATACAATTTTTAGCTATCATATTATTATGACTACCTTTTTTCTTTATTATATCCCATGTAGCTTTAGTTTTATTTTTTGAGTTTTGTATATATTGATTATTTAGGTGTCTCTTAGAGCAGTCAATACAAGACCGTAATATTTTGCTATATTTTTTTAACTTTATCTTACTTTCATGAGACTTTGATTTGTAGTGATTAAATCTCAACTGTCTTTTCTTAATACAAGCTACCTTAATACCTTTTGATATCCATTTATTATTGCCAACATAATTGGACATTTTCTTATTATATATGGGAAAGCAAAGATCGTATAACAGGCAGAAAAAATCATGAAAATTTTTGAAGGCTGTATTGGCATTTGACTCATTTAATACATCGATCCAATTTAGAGATTGTAAGTACATATTAAATTTATGTATATTCTCTTGACAATAATCCCTAATTTTTATAGACCAATTTTTCGGTTTATTTATAAATATTTTCGGTAAACTTACTAGTTGGCATGATTCATGATCCGATAGAAAAAGCTTAATTACTTTGCCTTCCGCTGTAGGAATATTTGTCGCTATTATATCTAGGCATGCTTGTTGTCGAGTTGGTTCCGTTATATTTATATTAATATTGAAATTACTTAATAGATTTTGAAATAATTTTGATATCTGATTTTCTTTTAATATATCAATGTTAAAGTCTCCGGCTAGTATAATCTTTTTATTATTATTGATGGTTAATTTATGGAGAAGTAGTTCTAATTTTTCAAAAAATAAAGTAATATTTGAGTTTGGTGTCCTGTATATACAAACAATGTAGCAATTTATCGCTCTTACTTCAACAGCACAACATTCAAATATTTTTTCGGTTGAGTATTCAGTACACTGATCGAGAATCTTATAATCTAGAGATTTCTCCAATAAAATACAACTACCTCCTCGTCTTTCATTCAATCTACAAAACGTCGAAACGACATCATAATTTTGCAGTATGAGATTAGATTCTTCTCCCCTTTTTATAAAAGTTTCAGTAAGACAAATGATACTTATATCTACTTCTATTTCAGACAACGCTAGCTCAATCCATTCTAGCTTATTTAAAACACCAGCAATGTTTTGGTGCAAGAGATACATTTCCTTACATGGTTTATGGTCGAAAAAAATTAGCTTGTGTATTATTTTCTAGATTAATTGTTTGAGTCGCTTTATTACAATAGTTTTTAACTGACAATATCGTTTTATCATCTTGTGTAGACATTTCTTTTTGGTTTCTAACGCTTCTATTTTTGTATTTTAGTTTATTTAACCAATCCTTGCATACCAAAAATTCCTGTTTATAATGCTGACTTTCTAATTCGTTGTTGATGTTGTTGCAAACTTTATTAATATAATTATTTTTAGCATTATAGTATCCAGTATAATTTACATTTGAATTCAAATATTTACAATTTGGATATTGTTGACATATTTGTTTTAAATAGTTATTAATAAGAATTTCGTTAAGATGAGGATTTTTCACAATATTCAATATTATAATATCAGTACCTTTTAGGTAGCGTAGGAGGGCAGCAGTCTCAGACATAAATACGAACGGATTTCTATCGTGTTCGCCTAAACTAAGAATGAATTGGTCCGTTTGGCAAGTTTTTATTTTGAAACACGATTCGATTATATTTTCTGTACTGGCTGAAGGTTTTGTTTCTGCTGAGATTTCATATTTTGAAGTCAAATTAAACGTGGAGAGTCGAGAAGCCATACCCACACATTGTTTACCTCCAAAGATAAATAAACGTTTTTTCTTTTTGGGTTTATTTTCCTCATGTTGCATGGATGTCGACACACTTTTTTTAGGCTTGAGATGATTATCATAGGGATTTACAATATCAAAATCAATCCTACGTTTAGCTTTTAAAGTTCTAACTGATGAGAACTTTTTGAATTTCTTATTAGTGCTATTTTGGTCGGTGTATATATTCAAAGTAGTTATTTTTCTTTCCAGTTCACTAATTGTCTTCTTTAACAAATTGTTTTCTAAAATTAATTCTTCTATTTCTCTATTTGCCTTGTCTAATAAACATTGCAACGTGAGAATTTTTTCTTTGAAATCATCTAATTCGCAATATATTGTAGACAGGTCCGGTAAGCTTTTAATGTCTTCACTAGTGCTAGGTGATGTTTCTAAATAAAGGTCATCCATACTCTGATTCTGTTTCCGTTTGCGTAAAGTGATGTATTCTTTTTCCATAATTACTGTTTATCCAATTTAGAACTACCTTCATGAATTCACTTTATTTATTATCACAAAACCAAAGCTAAATTTAGTTAAGTATTAAACCTCGTGAGTGTTAGTTTCGTGCTAAAGTGGTTTATGCAAAATACATATCGGTGATAATTCGTTCAAATACACGTATAAATAATCAAAATATAATACTCTCACTATTGTCACACAGCCAATCCAAAATAATGTATGTGAACGTCGAAATCGTGTGTTGTTGCATTTATTCAATATTTAGTGTTAGAATCACTCGTAATGTATTTGTGATAACGTTTATTGTTGAAGCACGGAGTACTTTTAAAAATCAAGGTAACACAGATTTATTTCATTAAAATTTTTACAAACTTTTCTTTACTCGGAGATCGGAGACACCAACACGATAGGAGTGTTTATATGTTTATTCACTGATTTTAAAGCTTTGTCCACAATATATGTTGTTAGTCGCGTATGTATTATTTCACTGCACTTGTTTTTAATTGAGAAATTTATGTTATATGATTTTTAATATACAATAAATACGGAGTCAATGTTTACAGTGGCTCGCTGGCGCCCTCTTTTACTGCGCGAAGGTAATACACGGGTTTTTTTTTCAATTAGCCGCTTAACAGTAGACACAGTATTTTCGTTGACGGCAGTTGAAGGCATCCCTTCACGAAATTCGTCACGCAAAGAAACCCGACCTCTCTCAAATACAGCATACCATCGTCTCCCAGTGCTCAGGTAAGGTGCTTCTCTCCCAAAAGCATGTTGAATACGAGCGGCACAGTCTTGCGAGAGAGAGAACTTTTAAACTCATAAAAAGGTCATCGCTCTAAAATCTATTCGACTTAATTCCATTTTCATTGCATACGTAGAAGTTTGATGTGTGATAAAAAACAATTGACAAATGATTTCCCGCCATTTGTTTTTTTTTATTACTAAGAAGGTTGCAACGTTACAAAAAATGTAACGTTCGAAATTCAAATAGTTTCGATTTGCTAGCAGTGCAAAACTTTTAGTGTGCCCTATGTATTATACTAAGTTTATGACTAAGTTTATTATGTTTACACCGATCAAACTGGGAACATTTTACAGCAAATGTTAGTAAAATGGCTACGAAATGAATATTGATAATTGTTACAATAGTGAGTTATAAAATATTTAAAAGGCTGTAACGTTTACCTTGACCGGAAATAGAAGCGAGTCGATACCGGCTGCGGGCCACAACACACCGGCGTTACACAAGTGTGGCTCGAAGCCCAAATTGGCTTGATGTTATGTAAGTATGTAAGTGACACCATTTGGTAATCTATACATATAAATAAAATTGGAGTGTCTGTTTGTAATATTGAAATAACTGTTTTTTACTACATTTTAGAATGAATATATTATATACGGCACATGCACCAAAATAACATTTTTTTACTATTTTTGTCTGTCTGTTTGTTCCGGCTTATCTCTGAAATTGGACCGATTTTGACAGGACTTTTATTGGCAGGTAGCTGATGTAATAAGGAGTAACTTAGGCTACGTTTATTTAAAAAAAATCTTTTATTTTAGAAAAATAAAGTAATGTTGCAATGTCCAAGAAACGGTTTAACTCTAAAATAATTTATATGGCAAAACAACGTTTGCCGGGACAGCTAAGTACTTAATAAATTCCATGATATCAGTCACTGAGCTTTGTGTCGCATAGAAGATTGGTTGTTTTACAAGTGACGTTCTCACAGAGAATGAAAGAATATATCCCTACTTACCTACTAATACTATAAATGTGAATGTAAGTTTGTTTGAACCGAATCGATTTTGATGGAATTTAGTACTGAGATAGACTAGAGCTTGAAAAGGACACATAGGCTACATTTAATTGCGAAAAAATAAATGGAGGGGTTGAAATAGGGGATGGAAGTTTGTATGGAAAATCGTCATTATCGTAGATAAAACCATGAAACATTATATTTAGGCACTTGATAAGAAATAATTTATAAACATTTGTTCGAGCATTTTTGAAACTTTGACCTACATGGGGATGAAATAGGGGATTAAAGTTCACAGGGAAATACTATTAAAGAGACTGTCCACAATGACAAGGGATATGTGCTGTATTATAAAAGAGCGCTGCCAGCAGCGGAAAGAGCAGTTTGTATGTGTATTATTTGAAAAATATCCTAAAAGATAAAAAAAATTCTCAAAGTAACTATTCAAAACGGACGAAGTCGCGGGTAAAAGCTAGTAATATATAATATTCCTCTTTGGCGGTTTACATAAAATACAATTTATAATATATTGTTTTGCATGAGATATTTTTTTTTATGGAATAGGAGGACAAACGAGCGTACGGGTCATTTGGTGTTAAGTGATCACCGCCGCCCACATTCTCTTGCAACACCAGAGGAATCACAAGAGCGTTGCCGGCCTTTAAGGAAGGTGTACGCGCTTTTTTGAGATATTGCAAGTATTAATCCTATAGTTGATTAATAATACAGGAAAGCTTTTGCATTTATGTTTAAAATTTACAAAAGATTTTTGTATGCATATAGCATAATATTATCTTTAAATTGAATAAAAAGTTGATTTAAATAATTGACGATCTATATTGCCCAGTGCTACTGCACGATCCTGGAATAGTATCCTGGTAGATGCAAGCATTTGTGTGATGATTTTTTTTCCCACTGTTGATGGATATTCTTGTGCATATTAATTAGTTATTTACGTACGTATATATTTATAAATAACTAGTGGACCCGACAGACGTTGTCCTGTACACACATCTTAAATTTGAAAAATCCAGCCGGTACGAGGAGTCACTAACATACACATGAGCAGGAGAATTATATTATATGGACGGAATTGAGAATCGAAACCAATCTTTAATTCACTGCAACACACAAAAAATCATCAAAATCGGTCCAGCCGTTTAGGAGGTAGTTCAGTTACAACAGACGCACAATCGAAATAAGGGAAAAGTTATTTCGCATATAGTAGGCATAAACTTATAGATAATAAAATCTGTTCCGCTGTACTTATTGAATCGGTCTAGTGTAGATAACGAACTTTGATACATTTAAAAAAAATACGATGGGGCTGCGGCGGGAGGACACCGATTCCAAAAATAACAATAATCGTAACTAGTAGTATTCGATCACTCGAACGGTTGGCTGGGTGGAGTGGCGCTCGCACCGAACGCGAGGGGTCGCGAGTTCGAGTTCCGTATCGTTCATAAATTGTGTTCTCAATTTAAATTTGTGTTGATAGACAATGTCAGGTTAACATCAAAAAGAGGACTGCCAAAACCTACAAAATAGTAAAAAACAGCGAACAAAAGGATACAAATGTATTTTTATTAAATGTCAGTATACTGTGGAAATAAATGTCTTGAGATTTCATAATATAAAATGCGAAGAAACATTTTCCCCACCCGGCCCAGGTGTTTCGCAAGATTATTTGTGTGAAAGTGTGTCAATATTATTTATTATTACGATTTATTAAGTCTCAAAATTAACTGGGATTTCAATAAAAGTGTTAATATTACTTAAAAAATCTTTTCTTTCATATAACCTACTAAAATAGTATTAATTAATTAAATTTATACATTATCGTGTAATAATTTTAACTTAATAGAATTGTACGAAGTACCAATAACACTGGCAGCATTTCCGCACTGGATAGCTAGGCTGATCCGTTGACGAAATTTGTTTGTTACGCTTCCACTTCTAAACTACTGAACAGATTTTGATGAAATTTAATACAAAGATAGCTTGGAAAAGGGCATATGCTATCTTTAATTGCGAAAAAATAAATGGCAGGGGTTGAAATAGGGGATGGAAGTTTGTATGGGAATTCGTCATTTTCGGAGATAAAACCATGAAGCTTTGTATTTAGGCACTTGATAAGTAGGAATTTAAAAACATTTGTTCGAGAATTTTTGAAAGTTTGACAAACATGGGGATGTAATAGGATGTTAAAGTTCGTAGGGAAATACTATTAAAGAGACTGTCCACAATGATAGGAATATGTGCTGTATCATAGAAGAGCGCCACCGGCAACGGAAAGAGCAGTTTGTGTGTGTACTTTTTGAAAAGTATTCTAAAAAATAAAATAAAGTAACTAATCCACGCGGATGAAGTCACGAGTAAAAGGTAATACTAAATATAGATACTTACGGTACTCATAATAAACAATATCACATGCAAATCTCACCACTACGTCCATTGTTGTACTCGATTGTGACGACCTGTATAGCCGAGTGGTTAGTGATCCTACCTACTAAGCTAGAGGTCCCGGGTTCAAATCCCGGTAAGGTGCAAGCATTTATATGATGTTTGTTTCCGAATCATGGATGTTTATATGTATTTATGTATGATTAAGTAAGTATAATGTATTAAATATATCGTTGTCTTGCAACCCATAACACAGGCTATATATGCCTCACTTGGGGCAAGACAATTTGTGTCAAAAGTGTGTCAATATTATCTAATATATAAAATTCTCATGTCGCGGTGTTTGTAGTTAAACTCCTTCGAAATGGCTTGACTGATTCTCATGAAATTTTGAGTGCATATTGGGTAGGTCTGAGAATCGGACAACATTTATTTTTCATCCCCCTAAATGTTAAGGGTGGACCACGCCAATTTTTTTTTTAAATTCTTATGACATTTTTTTTAAATTTGTTGATTATGAGTCAGCATTAAAAAATACATACAACATCAAATGTTCACCCATCTACGATCAACAGTTACTTTTGTATCGCGATTTTATTATCGGCAATACAACGTTTGCTGGCTCAGCTAGAATTATATATGATTGTTGCCCGTTGGAATTTATTTGGCTTGTACATAACTTAACATAACATTAGGTGTAATGTTAAAGTGTCTCATATTTTAATTCATGCTTGTGACGGGGTGAATGAACTGGAAGGTCGTAACTTAGTATGTGGCACAAGTAACTCCCGCTTGACTTGCTCACAGCCTGTCGATACTTAATTACAGTTTCGTTTAACTAATCTATTTGTAAATTTGACGCAACATACCGTATTACAAATCAATTAGTTATCTCTGTTACGGTGTGATTCTGTTATCACCAGCGTCCAATGTAAAAGATATCCTCTTATAAGTTTATAACACACGGATCTGAGGTGTGGATTGGATTAGGATTTAGTACTGGGATGAGTAGATCAATATTTTATTTTGTCCATCCCTATATCTATTTTTATATTCCTAAAGATTCATTGCCTACAGAATATGGAGGACATGCCGGGACTACACAAGAAATTATTGATTACTGGCTCAATGAAGAAAACAGCTCCTGGTTTGAAGAGGAAATCCAATACGGCACTGATGAGAGCAAGAGACCGGGGAAACCAATGAATGCTGCAGACATGTTCGGTGTTGAGGGGTCCTTTCGGAAACTTGAAGTTGATTAAGAGATATTTATTAACTTTCACAACATTATAAATACATTAAATATATCACTATAAATGTAGCAAAAATAAATAAAAGTCTAATGATCGCTTTCGATACCCGATGTCTTATCTAAGATTATTTAGACTTACGAGAGGTCGCGGGTTCGAGTCCTCGCATCGTTCGTAAAACGTTGTTTTCAGTTTTATTTGTGTAATTTATCCCAGGAGTGAGGGTTATCACTTTAAAAACATAAAAAAATATTAGGAGTCCAGATTGAATGTTATCCGAACAATCATGTATCTACAATACAATATGGCATAAAAAGGCATAAAAGGCATTTATTTTCTCAAAATTGATTACTTTAGAATTCTTTCTGATGTCATTTCTAATATACCTAGATACTACTCCCGCTTCGGACACAAATGGCGCTCTGAGAGAGAAGAAGCGGCGCAAGAAACTTTCCTCTATGCCAATCTTTATTTGCAAATTCATATAAAATATAAAAAGTTTACCTGCCTGAATATTATGAGGTTTAATCAATAATAATAAAGGTATCCTTGCAAATGATAAACGGACATATTCTAAACAGTGTGATTTTCTTGACCTTTTTTTAATGTCACTTTAGCTCAGAATGATGTGTTAATATTGGTTGAGATTGAACCCTGAAACTGATAGCTCACAAAACGCAATGTGAAAAATAAAAAAAAAACTTCCTATGTTCAAAATTAAAGTACATAATAAATACTTACAGTAACGCTACGCAATGGCAATATGGAGATATTGTCAGCAGTTATTTGCAAACTTAATATATTTATCTACAGTTCGTAGATCCATTCATCGCAATAACCCGCTGGTCAGTCTATGCCATCAATATCGAATGGTGCAGAAGATATAATTGCTTTACCGAACACCAATACACCCGCATCTATTACGCACTATAGTTCATATATTAGTTTAGAGATAGCAAAAAGTAAGTAAGCTATAAAACAAAAACATAGAATGGAAAATGGAAAAGAAGGAGTCAGGTACCACTAGAAAATTGTATGAAGGAGAAGCTCTTGTCTGGCGTTCCCCAGTATCAACTCGAACCATTTGACCGCGTGCAACGTAGAGCTGCTCGAATTGTCAGGGATCCAGTGCTTTGAGAACGGCTCAAATAGCTAGCGTTGCGCAGAGACGTCGCTTCATTGGGTGTCATCTACCGAATTTATCACGGGGATTGTTCAGAAGAGCTGTTTCACTTGATTCCTGCCGCCGTATTCCAACTTCGCACGACACGCTACAAATTAGTATATCATCCCCACAATCTGGATTTCTGGCGTTCCGCCACAGTGTGGTTTTCAAGGAACTTTCTTCCACGTATGACTAAGCTGTGGAATGATCCTCCTTGTTCAGTGTTTCCACGTCGATACGAGATGGGTATATTTATAAAAAATCGCGGAAACCTTCCTTAAAGGTCGGAAACGTTGTTATCCAATAAAGAAGGGATTATGCCAGTGAAACAAGCTAATAAAATGTGTCATGACAACTAGAGTTTCGGAGAGTTATAGAGTAAGCCCATATGAAAGGCATAAAAGGCATTTATTTTCTGATCTTTTCTTAGATATTCATTCAAGGCACAGATTAAAGAACTCCCATTTAAAGCATGAATATTAAAATATTAAACCCTACTTGTTTACAGTTTGCAGTCTGTTGGCCCGTTACACTTGGTCACCGGAACAGGTGCTCCCCGCGCTCCTCACGCCATATGGTGGTTCAGTTATTGGTAATGAGGTGTAAGTAGCACAGCATGTGCGGTTAAACAGACGCCGATACCCAGTACTCGTACAACAATAATAACAATTATATTGACACACTTGGACACAAATTATCTTGCCCCAAACTAGGCATAAGCCTGTGATAAGGGTTGCAAGAATACGATATATTTAATACAACATTAATATACATAAATACATGTAAACATCCGTGACTCTGAAACAAACACACATATTTATCATAAATGTTTGCACCTCTAGCTCAGTAGGCAAGGTCACTAACCACTGGACTATATGGGTCCTCAATTATTGAACTGAATATTTGCACAGAGAAGTACATATCTTAGATCATTTATACGTCTAAATCATAGTTTCTCAAGCTTATTTTGCTCACCGCCCACTTTGAGAATATGTTTTTTTCTAGAGTATTTTCGTGTATTTTTTTGCCTTTTTAGACTATATTTTTTAATCTACCCACGCCCCATCTGCGCCATCTCAATGCCCCCTAATTTCTTTGGGTCTTCTACTGCCCCCCCGAAAGTCTCAAACGCCCACAAGGGGGCGTTATCGCCCACGTTGAGAACCTATGGTCTAGATAGACTATGACAGCTGTGAAAATGCCAAAAATAATTGAGCTTAGAACTAACCTCTATTTTGAGAAATGCACGAACACTAACACAAAGTGTGACACAAATCGCGAGTGTAAGACGTAGCTTGTCACGCACATTAAACTAATATTCCTGGCCTGTTTTTGTTATTATCGGTTTGCCAACAGCAGTATAAATTATCTAAGGTACATTAATATAGTATGCTCTCTTCTTCAATTAAAGGTGGTCTGAAAAATAAATAATAGTAATAAATAAAAATATTATTACCCTAAATTTTAAATATCCTATGTTGTGATTTGTTTTAGAGCAAGTCTTCAGAGCCTTACACTGGAAAGATAAGGGCTTCAACTTCACGGCAAAATTCTCTCACACCTCCGGTTTGAAGATGGTATTGTATTATTCTCAGAAGTACCAAGCGAAATGAATATAATGATAAACTCACTCAGCCACGAAAGTAAGAAAGTGGGCGTCAAAATAATTCAAGAGAAGACAAAAATAATGACTAATACAGAACAGGAACCAATGACTCTTAACGCAAAATTTACTGAATAAGTTGACGATTACATCTACCTAGGGCATCTAATATCATTCAAATCGTGCAATGAAAAAGAAATAGAACGTAGAACTAAAAGCACATGGAATAAATACTGGTCGAAAGATGAAAGAAATTTTAAATCAAAATTAGCTTAAAACAAACGCCATAGAGACCTGTTTAATGCCATGCCTCAGTTACGCCTGCCAGACAGAGACATGGCCTCTGACCGATAGAAACTTACAAAAAAAAAAAAAATGTCAGAGAGGAATTGAGAGAAGTTATATGAGATTACTAAGACTAAGAGACAAAATCAGTAATATAACAATATACATGAAAACCAAAGCATATATAACAATATAAAAGAAAACCATAGTCTTATCTGTTCTACGTTTTAAATGGAAATGGACTGGAGATATACAAAGAACAAAAGACGAAAGATGGTCCAAAGTAGTAATACCCTATGAATAGGAAAGGAAATCGAGGCAGACCTAATAAGAGATGCAGACATAGTAGAAACAGCAGGAAAGATGAGGACAAGAATTTCAAGGAACGAGTGGAAATATATGGAGAAGGCTTTTACCGTTAAAGGCCATGGTCAATAATAAATAACAATACTCTCAAATATTTTATTTAAAATACAGAAACATTAACACATAATAATAAAGACAATTTATAAGTAAATACCTAAATGTAAGGAAATAAAGCTCTGAATAAAATAAATAAAAATTTTTGCTCTGATTGTGTTGAGGTTATGAATAAATGAATTCAAGTCCGTCCACTCCACTCGATTTAAATGCTTTAATTTTCAATAATAAATTAGATAGGATGCAATTTATGATTGTCGTGCACAAAATCCAAAAATAATAATTAATATTTTTTTATTAACGAATAATTTGCCAAATAGGTTTCTTAAGAACAAAACATCTGAGTAAAAAATACCCACGGATTGAGAATATCCTCGTTTTATCAATAAACGACCATAGAGTAGGGAATAATATCTTCTACGAATATATCTATATAATATATATAATGAAAATGGTCTTTGTTTGAGGCTCTTTCACGCCTAAGCCACTGATCGTATCGACATGAAACTACCACCTTTCGATGCGATATTTATCCTAGATGGTCACAGTTTATGGTCACTTATTTTTTTATTGTATTTGTAATAAGATGAATAAAATTTAATTTATTTCCTTTAAAATTCGCCCAGCGAAGCGGGCGGGAACGACTAGTTTCCAATAAAGAATAACTATAACATAATTTTACACAGTAGATGGCCTTAATGGCATACTTATACAAAGAGATATAATTATTAATTCCGATAAAAATAAAAAGGAAATCTGGAAGCACTCACTTTAATCAGAAATCTAAATAACTTTAAATAAATATGCAGCCTATTAGCACCTTATTAAATATTTATAAGTAAAAAATCTGTTTTGACGAGAAAATATGTAGTTATCAGTAGATCTTATCAGAATTCGGTTAATTGCCGTAATACTGCGAGTTGGCACAGGAAAGAATTAGGGGAAAATAGGGTTAATCTAACTAAAGTTGATCTGGAAGAGAAAATGAATATTTTTTTTTTAGAATCTTTAGAATTATTTTTGATGTCATTTATAATATACTAGATACTACTACCGCTTCGGAAACAACTGGCGCTCTGAGATAGAATAAGCGGCGCAAGAAACTCTCCCAACATTCTTTTTTTTGCGCTCTTTTCAATAACATTGTACAGTCATTTCTATCGCTATAAAACAATCATAATCTAGTCCCAGGCTGTCCGATCACTTAGATATTCAGCTGTGGATTTACGACCGAGCCATTTTTTTTATAAAACATTTATATTTATTTATAGAGAATGCTTGAACAGTGGCTGGGACTTTATTATAAAAGTGTATACATTTACCCTTAAAGCTATTATGTATCTTATGAAGCCTACTAGATTAGTTATTATAATGAAATGATGAATTGTTTCTGAATTAAAAATCTTCTTTTCATTGATTGTCTCTAGTCGTAGATTTTCCCGTGGTAACATCGAAAGCCAAACGTGATAATCCTGTTCGTGTCCGCAAAGCCTCAGGGTAAAATAGTTTTTTTTTTTCACTTTGTGGTCTTTCATTTTTAATTCTGTGCGATAAATTAGGCCAAAGGGGTCTTTAAAAACTTCAGAGTGATTCGACGTGCCGCCGCAAACCGAAGAGCCAAACTGTATAAGCCCTGGATTTCCGACACTTCACGCAATACTAAGTTTTAATAGTTTTGATATTGGGTGCATCAGAACGGAGATCTATTTATCTGTTTTAACCGTTTTGAAATCGGTGCCAAACCAAATGTAATAATAGGTTGGTACCTACACTCGCCACGCGTGACTTTGAGTGGGATAGCTTCGTCTAGAACAAAACAACCCAAGCGGGCAGGTTGATAATTACAGTAAGTGAGCTGTTTATAATATTAAGATTTATTTTGTTTAGGGCTTGGGAATGACGACCTATCAATATGTAACACATATTAGAAATTGTATTTTATTAATATTCAAGGTTTGCATAAGAGGTTATTTTTTTCTTTAGTTTTGTTTGTTTGATGCATCACTTTACATATTAAATTATAATGGAAATGATTTGTATAACGATGGAAATGTAAATCTTGATTTAAAAGAGTGGCAATGAGTTTCTTGCTATTTCTTGTCATTAGCTCAACACTTTACGAAGTAGTAGTAGATTCAATGAGAAAAAATACTTTTTTTTTTCATTCATAAGTGTCATTTCCGTGATTAGACCTATCATTTATAGTTTTTGAAGTCTGTTTCTTTAAACGTAGTTTTTTGTTAATATTTAGACACAACAAAAAAGCCAAGAAATACTTTATCGAATATCTGCCTGTTCGTCTGTTTGTTCCTTTGTCTGAATGTCTGTCCGGAAAAAACGCAATAACAACTAAATAGATTTAATTTTTATTTTAATCACGCTCAATTCAGGTATAAATTTTGTCGCGGGCTAAAACTTTATATTATAAATGGGATCGGAGAGAGTGTGTGGGAAGCGTTAAGTATTGTGTCGTTCTAATGAAGATACCAAGTTTAATAATCTATTCAACCAGCATTATGTACGTAAGCTTTATGTCGGATTTTATAATTTTAGGCGCGGACTGACTAAGATTGTAAATGCTTCGACCAACCATACAATATTTGTATTGATCATGTGGCTAAGCTGCAAACGGGCATTTATTTCGGGGGGTGTTTTAGGGTGAAAAACGGTTTTTCTTGTTTAACTATGGGAAAAAGTAAAATGGCAAAGTTGTAGGTAATAAAAAGATCTACCATTTAACACTGCATCATTATCCTTTTTACATTTATAAATAGATTTGATTAATTGTAATCCATATCTTTGCTGCTACGAAATAACAGATATGAATTCTTTATGAAATGCCTTTTGATGGGCTTCAATTTTCCGAACATTTACCATTGTAATGTATATTTTTTTTGCACTATCGGAAAGTAAATATTTCAACGAATAGAAAGCACACAAACTTTTTGAAAAAAACTGATATTTTCGATTTAAAATTATGGTCCTTTTCGGATATTATAGTCAAAATAAGGTGAAACAATAAATATTTCAACTCAAATAAATTACAGTGTATTTGGGACAAAAAAGGTAACTTTTTACAATATTTCGTGATTTTTTTTTTGTAAAAGATAAAAATAATAAACCCAATACTTGGTTTTTTTGAAAAAAATGTATAAACAAAAGTTGTAGATCTTTATATTACCTACAACTTTGCCATTTATTTTTTTTGTCATAGGACTTGTAGTTTTGCCGGAAATCGGGATCAACCGTTATTTACCCTAAAACACCCCTTTTCCACTTCCCGAACTGAGATCGCCCGTAATTTATTTTTCCTTTCATTTATGTTATATTCTCCTCCTTTTCCAATGGGTTTCATCCTACTTTTCTCTTTTTTTTTTGGTTTCAAAAATTATCGACCCTGGTCTACCAATCCATAAGCGACTGCAGAATACCACCGTTGTGGCTAATTTATAACATAAAGCTGAGTAGACCTTTTGGTTCAAAGTTTATGTCAAAATAAACATCCTTTTTTTTCTTCTTCATTAAGTTAGAATAAGTGTTACCTGCATACAATTTACCTGAGTCCCGGGTTGCGGTGAATTATCTTGCCCCAGTGTACCCTCAACAATAATGGCCGCCGTTAAATACCAAAAATCTCGTTCAATCAACTGGTTCTCGCAGCGTAACCTGTTCTCCTGAATATTAATGCGATATTCTAAGTTGCTAATGCTGATGATGCTAACAGAAAACATCTTGAAGCATTTAAATATTATTCACCTTTATTTCTTAAAGTCAAAGTTAAATACAGTTTATTCAATAAGACTTAAACTAAGCACTTTTGAATCGTCAATTAAAATATGTCTTTTAAATTACCTTACCATATTATGTCCGTAAAAAGTTGAGCTCGTGAGAAGAACGTACAAGAAACTCAACGGCCACTCTTTTTAATCAAATAGAGTATTTTACAATGTCTGTAATATACATAACAAATTAATTTGTAAGGTGCTGCATATATGAGTCATGTTTAAATAATATAGGTTATTTTATAAAAAGTAATATAGAATTAACTGTATAAATATAAATTATCGTATATTGGGAGCATCAACCTTTAGAGCTTGATTGTGTTCTCATTATTTGTGTAAGAATGCTTCGTGAACATGATGGTCGTGATTACTGTCACACTTGGAAATTGCATCCAACAAATATAATTATTTATTAACTATAACAGGTCGACCTGGAACAACAAGCAGCACCCGTTCACGAGTTCAAGCATGGACCAGCCATCGTTTTAAAGCAACAAGTTGATGGCCCATCTACACCAGAGCGTTCACTCGGGTGAATGCTTCTTTTCTTTCATTCTGTATCCACACGGCTTCGCTGTATTGACACGACAAATTACCGACTCGTGCGCCTTGGTGCCACCTCGGATGGCTACAAGATAATGAACTTCTTTGCACAAGATGTCGGCTATATTATGGGTACCACAACGGTGCCTGTTTCCGTCGTGAAGCAGTAATGTGTAAGTAATTATTGTGTTTCGGTCTGAGGGGCGCCGGTAGCTAGTGCAATTACTGGGCAAATGAGACTTAACATCTTATGTCTCAAAGTGACGAATGTAAATGTAGTGCTGCTCAGAATTTTTGGGTTTTTCAAGAATCCTGAGCGGCACTGCTTTGTAATGGGCGCGAATCAATTACCATCAGCTAAACGTCCTGCTCGTCTCGTCCATTATTGTTATAAAAAAGTGTATGAGCTTCAAGTATATTGTTGCTAGAACGTTGCAACAAGCAGCAATGTGCCACCACTCGTGTGTGTCTTTCTTAAGAAAGCCGTAGCTGGTGGAACTAATGAGAGCCTCATTACATCTTATGTCTCAGTAACGAGTACAAAAAAAGAAATATCTCTTAATCATATTGCCATTAAGTTGTATGCTGTGCATTTTGATTGTTCTACTTGAATAACTCTCCACCATTACATTCCTGCTGATCTTCATCTGTAAGAATTAACATAAAATAGCAGAATCTCTAGTGTTCTCTGTCATCATATGTTTATTTTACTTCATGTACTGTGGGAGACAATGATGCAAAATGATATGTAACTTTTTAGTGTGGCATATTGACCACCCATATAGCCCAGCTAGAGGTCCCGTATTCGAATATCGGTAAGTGCAGACATTTATTTATATGTTTATATGTATTTATGTATGTTTAAGTAAGGATATTATCATTATTTCCATATAAAGATGTTTTTACTTCTGTCTTGCAGTACAATACAATACCATCGACATTTGGATGATTTATATAAATATGGAGCATTTTCGTGGTCCATAACCTGATTGTTTTTATATGGAATAGGAGGACAAACGAGCGTACGGGTCACCTGGTGTTAAGTGATCACCGCCGCCCACATTCTCTTGCAACACCAGAGGAATCACAGGAGCGTTGCCGGCCTTTAAGGAAGGTGTACGCACTTTTTTTGAAGGTACCCATGTCGTATCGTCCCTGAAACACCGCACAAGGAAGCTCATTCCACAGCTTTGTAGAACGAGGAAGAAAGCTCCTTGAAAACCGCACTTTGGAAGACCGCCATACATCCAGATGGTGGAGATGATATCCTAACTTGTGGCGTGTCGTGCGAAGGTGGAATTCGGCGGCAGGAATCAGGTTAAACAGCTCTTCGGAACACTCCCCGTGATAAATGCGGTAGAAGACACACAATGAAGCGACGTCTCTACGCAACGCCAAGTGATCCAGCCGTTCACCCCGAAAATTCGAGCTGCTCTGCGTTGCACGCGGTCAAATGGATCGAGCTGATACTGGGGTGCGCCAGACCAGAGATGACAGCAATACTCCATGTGAGGCCGAACCTGCGCTTTGTAGAGCGCTAGAATGTGGGCCGGCTTGAAGTATTGCCGTGCTCTATTCATGACGCCCAGCTTCTTCGAAGCCAATTTGGCTTTGCCCTCCACATAGCCACGGAATTGGCAATCGCTCGAGAGTTCGAGACCCAGTATTCCGGTACTAGGCGAGGCTTGGCTCGAAGATCGGTGATACGGCAAATGGGGTTTTTTTAGTGGTAAACGCGCAAACTTGAGTCGGCTGGGGGTTAAATTGGACAAGGTTCAACTTACCCCATTCCGCGACCTTCTCGAGAGAATTCGATAGAAGACACAAGTTTCTCCCAGCAGTGGTCGACTTTTTCCCGAGAGAGACCTGCATGGCCCGTGTATACGGCATCACCAGTGCTGTCGTCTGCATAGCAATGTATGTTGGCGGTATCCAACATATCATTGATATGCAGAAGAAACAGCGTGGGAGATAGCACATAGAGTTGGGGCACTCCAGCGTTCACGGACTTGGGATTCGAGCAATAATGGGTCCCCGACAATTCGAGCTGCTCTGCGTTGCACGCGGTCAAATGGATGGAGCTGATACTGGAAAAGTGCGAGATGGATTCACGAACTTTTTTAATTATAACTTCCTTCGCCCCATCGACGTTCTCGTCAGAATTTAAGGTCATATTTAAACAACAATACACTTTCCAAAATTTATTAAATGATTTTTTTCTACATTTGACTATACATGATCCAAGTTATAAATGTATAAATATGGAATGTGTACGTACAGACCGCGGTAAAAGGCCGATTATAATGATCTTACAATAGCAATAAATCTTCTTTGAATAGAATACTATATAGTCCTCTTATACACTTTGTACATTACAATCATCTAACAAAACTTTAATATACATACTTCAATCTTGTAAATCATTTAATTCATTTTATTAAAATCTCTTATCCACTTGCAACCACTCATAGTGTTGACATTAAAATCTTATGATTCAATATTTACAAAAAACATATTATATATTACATTATATATATTATTACAACGGACACGATGACTACGATGATATTCTAACTTTTATTATTTATAATACTTCATATTCAAAAATTACACCATTATAGTATTGCCAATAATGCTATCTTTTCCATCAAGAAGTTCAGAATATCCAGATTCATCACTACACGCACTGTCATTGTCACCGACAGTTTTAAACATGTCTGCTTCAGTGCTTGAGTTTAAACTTTCTATATCAGTTAAATTATCGATAAGAGATTCAAACTTTCCTTCTAAATTTGATATAGAACTTGGGTCAACTTTAAGCGGAGGATAAGTTGATCGTCGTCTGAAACCGTTGCGTTCTCCAATTGGTATGTGATTGATTTCATTTGGATGATCCATGCTTGGAAAATTATCCTCATTGCATACATCTTGGATGGAATTCGAATTTCTGATGCTTGCTCGCAATTTGGATTGGTTAAAAGATTGAACACACTCAAATGATGTTCGTTCTTCATCACTATCAATTTCTTTGTGTGCATCATCATGAAACCGCAATTGTAATGATGATGGTTCAGCGTCTGATGAGGTGACTGTGCTAGCTGTCTCACACCCAGAAGAAACAGATCCATCGTCACTGTCAGTGACGAGGTAGTTACTATCCTTATTACTGCATTGCGTACTATCATTATATCCAGCCGTTTCACCAATCGATTCTAAAGGCTTCACTTCAGCATCCAAGTGATTTTTATCAATATGACTAGTACCAATTTCTGCTTCTGATATTAGCTTACTCTCTTGTACTAGCAAGCTAATGATATTATCGGTAGTTGCGGCAATATATTCTTTTGATTCCTTCTCAACTCTTTTGATAACATTTTCTGGACAAGATAATTTTCGGGGTGATTTTATTTCTGATCGCCGTCTATCGAGTGTTTGCATGTCGCACATATCGAAATGATAGTCATCCCTTCCTTTATTTGTCTTCATTTCGGCTTCTTCTTCATCCTCTTCGGAACAAAGTTCTTCAATAGCACTCAGCTTCGGGGCTGATTTAGATCGTTCTAAAGGTGGCCTATAGTTTAACGCACCTACACTTAACATTATCTTTCTGCGAGGCATACTCGGATTATCGTACACGCTGTTCGCGAGGCTAAGCCTGGCATTTTGCTTGGAGATTCTATCTTTTTTGAATTCGACTAGGGCCTGTTTTAACTTAACTTGTAACTCCTCAGTAATTTGCTTGGATATTGATTCTTTGGTGCAAAGAACTGCGTGGCAACGTAGTTCATGTTTCAGTTTCTTTCCTTCGTGACGATAAACCCAACAAAAGAGTTTAGCGTAATGCGGCGGACTGTTGCAGTAGGTGATGCGGTGGGACCAGTATTCTGTGAGTCCGTGTTCTTTGGTAAAGCCTTTTAACCCCGAATTAGTGACGGAGAGTTTCATTATTACATCTGGTTTGGTGGATTGTTGATAATTGCGCCACAGGGTTGCCAGCGGCTTCTCGATACAGCCTTCACCTGAAATGAGAAAAATATATTAAACTTCAAGCTCATTGCCAAATAACGCGCGAATAATAAAAAAATAATGCTAATATTATAAAAGCTCTAATTAAAATTATGATCACTATAACTGAATTATTATTGGGATTGTCATAAATTTTGAGTTCAACATCAATTTTTATTGAGGGCAACTATGTGCGTAGGTCTATCACCAAACCCACTTGCAATATGTCATCTTGTATTACAATACAGATTTAACTCAGTCAACCAGCTATTCAGGAGAAGGTAAACTGCTATGACATGGATTACTGATATATTTACATATTCATCTATAATTGGAATTTATATTAATTGGTGCCATTTACTGAGTAATTTCAAGTACATGGGTACTATAAGGTTATTTCCCTGTATAATTTACATAACATTTTGGTGGGTTTACATTTTTATTAAAAATGATTAATATTATGTTGTTAATTCACGTATGGATAAAGCAGGGTCTTTGAACTTTGACAGTAACACATTGTATAAAATAAATTGTTGAGAAACTTGAGGGATGCATCAACATAATATATATTATAATTCTTATACAAAAAAAGGACACTGCATACAAGATACTTGAAGGTAAGTTTGGTTGTACTTGCATATCAGGACTATGGTTCTATTCACGATACCTACTGCTGACCTGTCTTCTCTTCAGTGCATATACTTAGTCTGGCCATAAATACTGTTACAATTAAAAATAAACAAAATATTACATTTAAATTTGGAATCTGTCATTTGTATATGATTGTTCATTGGGTTTTCTTATTTTGGCGCCAATACATTGTACAATATTTTGCGATATTAAAATGGAGTGGGGTGACAAAGAGAACTGAACCGAAGAGAACAAATCGCTGTGATTGCATAACACAAAGCAGGTATAGAGCCAAACACAATTTTTAAAACTCTCCATACGCTTGTTAGTGTAGTAAAATGTTTGTATACCGGGCTATTAATAGGTACAATGAGGCCTCCTCTATTTGTGACAGAAAAAGATCTAGCCATCCACGTAGTGTTCGTACTAAAAGGTGGTCAAAGCAGTAAGGGAAAGGATTTGAAGGAATCCTGTTCGAAAGAGACGTACTGGTCATTTCTCAACCGATAATTTAAAAAAGAATAGGGTGTTAAAATCTAAACAACTACTGATATGTACGCAAAAAAAAGTCACAGAAAATTTTTGTGATGATGAGATTTTTTTTTACAATTGAGCAACATTTTAACAAAAGAAATGACCGTATTTATGCTCAAAGCTTAAGCTTTGAAGGAAGCTTCCCAATTAGTCGACAGAGTGCAGAAGGAATTAAGTGATCAACTTGTGCGTAAATAATAAGGTTAAAGTTAATTTACTTGCTTTTGTGAATGTAACTAATCTGTGTAAGATTTTACGAAAAAAAATACTATTCTATACGTACATCTAGTACAAGTTAAATATGCTTATAATTTGTTTACTAGTGTCTACATAATATTCGAATACTATATGAGAATATAATACAAATACATGGTCAGATCGTTACAAGAAACTAATGCAAACGTAGGACTAGAAATAAATTTAATAAAGACTATGCATCTGCAACTGTACGGTGCACTTACTACTACAGCTCACAGCTCACTTACAACTCAGGATAAACAGTCAGTTTTGATAGAAAATATAACAAAATAGGTAAATGTCATATGGAAAATTTAAAAAGTAACAAAAGTGGCAATATGTTTGAAACCAAAGATAAATATGAGACACCCAGCCTTATACACTTTATGCATGCATACAACAGACATGGAATTTCACAATCAAAGCCAGTCATTAAATAACTACCTGCCAACGAATGTTGGAGCACAACATGCAAACAAACAAAGCTATGAAGTAAAACAACACAGGCCGCTCAAAAAAAAAAATAAAAAAAAACTGACTGTGGAAATGGAAAGCAGATTTAGACAAATGTCTCGATGGAAAAGGTTATAAAACCGCAGGTGAAAACTGAAATTGGTATCTTTGACTCCTCCAAATATAGAAAAGTAACAGTTATTTTATGACATTATTATGCTATATATAATACTGTACAACTGCGAAGAGCGTACGAGAAATAAAAGATTTATTGTTTTGTTTCATATTTGAATGTGGAATAAAAATCCTTGAACCACTTCAAATTATTGACCCTTGACTGAAATAGGGGTTCTACACTCAGCGCTCCACGCGAGTAGAAAGAAACCTATTGAGAGTCAGCGAAGCGGGACCCTGGCTGTATGTAGGAACTGTCTACCAGACCCATGAGGGTCATTGAATACGATAGAAGTGACCTTTTCTGTATTAATAAAAATGAATTATTAAAAATTTTGTCAAATCCAAATGTTTTGAGTTTTCTTTAGTGTTAATTCCGCCAATATTTGTCTTTTAAACAATTCGACACGTGTTTCGCGTCACACGAGGCATCCTCAGGAAGTGTTAAATCGCCAAAATCTGGCACGAGTCAAATCATAATACAACACAAGTCACGTCACATAAAAAAAAGGTTAAAAAGTACTGTTTTAAAAACGTATTATACTCTATACAGAACTCTCGTTATTAATTTTTGGAGCTACTTATTAAATAAAAGGCATAGAAAAGGCATAAAAGGTATTTATTTTCTCAAAATTGATTCATTTAGAGTTCTTTTTGAAGACATTTGTAACACTACCACCGCTCCGGAAACAAATGGCGCTCTGAGAGAGAAGAAGCGGCGCAAGAAACTCTCCAGAATTCTTTTTTTGCGCTCTTTTTAATAAAATATACAATATTGTATTGTCACTGTTATTGCTGTAATATAATCATAATACTAGTCCCAGGCTGTCCGATCACTTAGATATTCAGCTGTGGAAGAAGTAGAAGTATTTACGACAGAGCATTTTTTTTTTATAAAATATTTAAATTTATTTATAGATAATGCCTGAACAGTGACTGGGACTTTATTATAAAAGTGTATACATTAACCCTTAAAGCTATTAAATTGTATGTAATAAAATCGGTTTTATATAAACAATCAACTTCTATTTAGCCTTTAGTGATGGATTTTGCAATAAAGTTGAAACTTGAATGATATTTTTCAAGAACTTATTTTCAAGCAACAAATTAATTACCAGTTTTCAGAAAGCCTGTCCAATGATCAGCGTTTTTTAAAACAATTTTTAAAACTTTACCTTACCATTAAACAATTTAATTATATATAATATGTATTACTTGTGTTTTCATCCGACGGCCTAGCTAATCCATTTATTTGAAATATAAAATATTTTCAATATTGATATGGTCACATTAAGATGTTGTTAGGTTAGCTAATTACGTTATAAATTTAGACAGAAGGACCCTCAAGTAACTAAATAAATTGACTGACTTAGCATTACATGGATCTCACAACTGTTTACGGTCGAAGAACTGAGTTGCGAGACTTGGTTTTTTTACATGTTTTGATGGCATCTAGTAGTTGACTTAATAATAATATTTTTACTGTTCATATATTCAATAATGTAAGAACGCAAAGAATATTTAATTTGTCAAACTCGTTCTGGCTTTGACGTCATATTGTTAAGAAGTTGTCGTGCAGAATAATCTATTCCATTAAAATAATATTATTCTAAATGACTATATAACTGCGTATCTATCGTCCACACACATCCATAGATACATTATTTCTACGACTAACGTATGGATTATATGTATGTATGTATTGGCTACAGGATTGCTAAACATGACACTGAATGTTCCCCTTACAAGCAACTTCAAAAAGGGAGGAAATTCTCAATCCAATTGTATTTTTTACCGACTGCAAAAAAGGAGGAGGTTATGAATTCGACGGTATTATTTTATGTTTGTTACCTCAGAACTTTCGACTGGTTAAACCGATTTAGATTATTCTTTTTTTGTTTGAAAGCTGGTGCTTCCCGTGTCATCCCATTTCAATCAGTACACCAGAACAATTGGACCAGATCTGACTGAATGGCTTTCATGAGAATACCATAAAAGGTCTTAAATTTGCATTAAGTATGTGCGCGACGAAACGCGAAATGGACGAATAACTCAATATCACGCCAACCGATTTCCATTATTATTTTTACTGGAAAGGATATATAATGAATTTATTACAAAATTATTATTTATATTATCTAGTATCTCTCGTCTCGTTGAATTAGGCCGAATTTGGAATACATAAATAAATAGCGAAACAATTTAGATGACATTCACCATAAAGAGGCCTCAGATTGAATATCACATACACGCTCTACTAATAGGTACTATTAAAATGTAACATGGTAATCCAATAAAGACCGAAATAAATATTTATATAATGTAGTCAGTGGAAAGTGGCAGCCCTAGGGCGAGAAAGGCCCAAAAGGAAAACCGCAAATAAACCGAGCTCGCTAAAGCAAGCCTTATGAAACATTATATTAGAGTTCTACGTGTGTTGTCGCACCAGAATAGCACCAGCGCTGCTCTTCACGTGGGTGTCGTAGGAGGCGACTAAGGGATTCAAAGAACGGAAAAAGGATGGGCAGCAGCATTCTTCCGAGAATCACCAACTGCGATCGCCAACCCGCCTGTTAAGCGTGGCGATTATGGCAGAAACCCGCCCAAAATGAAAACAGACACTGTAAGGCTCCGGCCCCCAGTCCCCGGCTGCCCCGCTCGTGGTATCCACGGTAGCAGCCACATAAGCGATAAGGCAAGGGGGTGCTAAGAATAGATCTGGTCAAAATCACCGAAAATGAATGAGGACAGCGCAGAACCGGTCGTCATGGCAATGTTAGGGGGAGGCCTTTGTCAAGTAGTGGACGTCTTCCTTAAGAAAGACTAATATAGCCGATTTTTGAAATAAATTAGAATATAGCAGTAAAAAGAAATATAACAATCAGCATGGAAAATTGTCCCGCTACACTCGTCACCCCTACATTCGTATTAACGTCGAATAACGAACTGGTACACGACAAATGACCGCTGTTATGCAATGATAAGATGCAATATCTTGGTCAATGATGAGCGGTTCTTGTGCAATGCAGGAAATAATTCGTAATGTACATACATCATATTACAAGTAGCGTTATGTGGGATTGCTTGCACAAGTACTACTACCTCGTGCCCATCTCCCCTCGAACACTCACTTACAGTTCCACTATTATGATTTACAATCAGTTACTTGAAAGCTAACATGCGCGTCTTTTCCCGCGCGCGGTTATTTGAAGTCTTAGTATAAAGCGAGCGAGAAATTTATTATCAAAGTTCTAAAGCTCGCAGATATCATAGGACTGGGGAAATGACGCAATTCATATTTTATGCTTTAAATTATATTTAGCTGGAGGTCCACTAACTAGTAGCGGAATTAGTTCCAGAAGACAGAAACTATTTAACGATCGGAGGTGGCTTTAATTTATAAAAAAATTGCTCTGTCGTAAATCCTACTTCTCCACAGCTGAATATCTAAGTGATCCGACAGCTTGGGACTATGATATGATTATTTCTAGCAATAGCAATGACAGTACAATATTGTATATTTCTATTAAAAAGAGCGCTTGCTTGAAAATAAGTTCTTGAAAAATATCATTCAAGTTTCAACTTTATTGCAAAATCAATCACTAAAGGCTAAATAGAAGTTGATTGTTTATATAAAACCGCTGTCATTACATACAATTTAATAGCTTTAAGGGTTAATGTATACACTTTTATAATAATGTCCCAGTCACTGTTCAGGCATTATCTAATAATAAATTTAAATATTTTATATAAAAAAATGGCTGTGTCGTAAATACTACTACTCCACAGCTGAATATCTAAGTGATCCGACAGCCTGGGACTATGATATAATTATTTTATAGCAATAACAATGACAGTACAATATTGTATATTTTTATTAAAAAGAGCGCAAAAAAAAGAATGCTGGGAGACTTTCTTGCGCCACTTGAGAGAGAAGTCTCTCAGAGCGCCATTTGTTTCCGAAGCGGTAGTAGTATCTAGTATATTAGAAATGACACCAATTAGGTAAGGATAACTTGTAATTACAAGTTAGATGATACCGCATATCAAGTAGATAATAATCTGCTTATTGTCTCATAAAGTGATACTAATATGAACATTTATAAAACTTAGAATTGACTTTATTAACTAAGTTTGATGAGTGTTTTCGAAGATCAATGAATTCAAAAAGGCGTTACTCACATACCCTAAATTATTATTGATTATGTACACAAATTCGTGAATACACGGAAACATGAAAAATAAATCATAATTTTGGTAAATGTCGAATCCATTTTGACGTAAGTATGAACGCGCGGCCAATAACGACTAGTCAGTGAAAGCTGTTACCTACTTCCCAGTGCACGCCGGTCTGACAACCCTACGTGTACGGCCAGGAAACTAGCGGCCCATAATAAAAATAAGCAGATTAATAATTTGCCTCTTATAAATTGTATCGGGGGCAATGTTTATTGCAACATGAGTCAAATTTACTCAGCCGTGAATGACGGATTCGCGCCTCGAATCCAAGTATTATACTTGATTTTAAATAAAGAACCTCAGGCCAGGATTCAGTATTCATACTCTAACCCGCTACGCTGTGACCTTGAAAAACATATTAAATGATTATTTCCATTGTTTACAGAAAATTATGAACTCAGCTTTCGTTAATGTTAAATAAATTTTAACATACTTTGTGTCAGATGCTTAATCATTCATATAATATCTGGTTGTTTACAATATTACTAACGTAATGCCAATAGATTATTAAGCAAAAAAGTCTTCAATACACTTATTTAAATTAGGACAGCCACAAACCATTGGTATACATTGTAATTATTATCTGATAGTAAACAACATGTTACGCAATAATAAAAGAACCACTCCGTTAATGTAGAGATTTATGAAGTTCTTTATGGTAGCAATACACAACGTACTATTAAGTCGCGTATTTAGGAGCGCTATAAGGTGCGATAGTTGGGCAGTGGCGTACTCACTGTATATTTACGTTTGTGAGTAAATCTGTAGGCTTGGTCTGCATATTCTTTTATAAGTCAAAAACAGCTTTACAGATCTTGATGAAAACTGGTGTAGTAAGAAATTGTGACTATGCAAATATTATGTGCAGCTTAAATACGATGTTGCAATATAAGACTACCTGAAATATATCGGCCACAACAAGCTTTTATGATATTAAAACACCGTAACACATCAAGTCTGTAGGTATCAAATATAAAAAAATGTACGGGAAGTTGTTATAAAAAGTGACCAATATTATGTAATCCGAGCATGTTACCTGAAGCTCTGGCGGGTCAACGACACGAAGGCTCTCACGGACACTAGTGAAAGTTAGACCGCAATTAAAACTGTAACAGTATAATAAACCATTTGTTACGAAATAATCTTCCAAAGCTGATATTATTATCTATCACGTATCTATTATTATTTTTTATACAAGACGGCTCAAATGGTTAAGACTGGCGTCATGGGAAGTGATGAGGTTGCCGGCCTTTAAGGTGGAAGTATGCTCAATCCCTTAGTCGTTTCTATATTGGAGCCTGCCAATGTTCCTAAGATAAGTTCTCTGGTGATGCAAAACTTGCCACCAATATATCCATACCTAATGGGCCTCTTTTATCCTGCCTCGATAAAGAAACATTAAAACGCAAAAAGGCATTTATTTTCTCGAAATTGATTCATTTTCGAATTATTTTTGGTGTCATTTCTAATATACTAGATACTACTACCGCTTCGGAAACAAATGGCGCTCTGAGAGAGAAGAAGTGGCGCAAGAAAGTCTCGCAGCATTCTTTTTTTTGCGCTCTTTTTAATAAGACTATACAATATTGTACTATATATTACCAATTGGTATACAAACAATTTTTCAAGAATCCTGGGCGGCACTGCATTGTGATGGGTAGGGCGTATCAATTACCATCAGCGAAATATTAATTTATATATACATTTCTGGCTTACTTGTGTAAGGTATTCAGCGCTATTTAGTATTTAGCGTTTGAGTATTTTTGTTGCATAATTTTACACAATATATTGTACTTGAAATGATTGGTAAAACGATAATGCTGTAAATGTTGATTTAAATCAGTGGCAATGAGTTTCTTGCCACTTCTTTTCATTTAAGCTCAACCTCTGTGAAGTGGCGATAAATTTAAAAGAAAAGAAAACTTGACATTCACAAGTGTCATTTCCTTGACCTACATGAATAAACTGATTTTGATTTGATTATATATTATAACGTTTAGAATCAACATAAAATTTTTCCAAAAAATATGCGTCAGGTTATTCAAGGCGCCAACATTTTAATTTGCTGTCGTGTTTCTGCTCAATGATTGATATGCTAAGCCGATTTTGGAGGTCGATACTCCCCGACATGGCGTTCCCATTGTCGCGGCCGCGGCGCCTGGCTCGCTGGGATGCCATCGACCTCGAGAGCAAACCTTGACATCCTCACCCTGCTTACCACTTAAATATCTAAATGGTTATTTAAGATCTTCTTCATGAATAATACGACGTCCTGATCGTCACGTCCCTTATTTTCATTAAAAAATACCTAGGACTTTCATCTGAGAAAGTTAATCATAATAAATACATGTCATATCAAAATGGCTTTTTCATGGGAAAGGGCTAATGCACTTTATATGTAATAACAATAACTTATTACACTTAAAAACATAAGTTTACAGCAACTAGCTGCCGGTGTCACCTTTTAGGGAAATTATACTGTACCAGGTAGCTCCGCTCTTCCATTTCAGCAATGTGTTATTAAAAAAAAGTTTTATTGATATACTAGTGAAACAATAACAAAGTAATGAAATGAAGAAAAAATTACAATTTAAATGCAGCGACATAGCGTTACAAATATTATGAAAATAATTTAATTCTTTAAGATAAATAAATGTATCTAACCAAAATATTGACTACACCAGTCTTAATGCAGTTAATCTAAACATTTAAATAATATTTACAATCTGCCCCTTCTGCTATTTATTAATCCTAACAATATGTAACTGAATGCAATTACGTAATAGAAATTTGTAATTATTACAGCATCAAACCCCCCAACAAATTAGAAAAAAATATTTTAAAATTAAATAGTAATAATATGTTACTACATTATTAAATGAATCCCGACTCATTATTATATTATTACGTTTTCCAAAATAATCTAAACAATTAAAATTAAAGAGTCTAATTTTATATAATAACTAGCTGACCCGGCAAACGTTGTTTTGCCATATAAAGTATAATTCATGCGATAGTTTTATAAGTAATAAAATATTACCTATATTATAGCATGTACATCATTTTGTTCTATTGTCAATAGTTTTTGCAGCGCACGCAAAAATAGGTTTTCAATTTTACACCTTGTGTTACAAAATAGCAATTTTATTACGGATCCCTAATTTTGAAAAAAAAAAACATAGCCTTCCTCGATAAATGGACTACCCAACACTGAAAGAATCATTCAAATCGGACCAGTAGTACCAGAGATTAGCGCGTTCAAACAAACAAACAAACAAACAAACACTGCAGCTTTATAATATTAGTATAGATATGTATTACTTTTAATATAAACATTGTGTTTTTAATAAAAAAATATCAATTTATAGCCAATTTAATCTATATATATAGAGATTAATATGATGAAAATGGTCTTTGTTTGAGCCTCTTTCACGCCTAAACCACTGATCGTATCAACATGAAACTACCACCATTCGATGCAAAATTTAGCCTAGATGGATTATGGCTACTAATTTTTTTATTGTATTTGTAATGAGGTGAGTAAAATTTCATTTATTTCCTTTTAAAATTCGCCCAGCAAAGCGGGTGGGAACGGCTAGTTTAAAATTATAAAAGATTTTTAACATTTATATGGTCACTATGAGATTTTGTTAGGATAGCTAATTACATTATAACTTAATGCAAAAAACCTTTAAGTAGGGACTAAATAAATTGACCGACTTAGTATTACATAGATCTTACAACTTTTTACGGTAGAAGAACTGAGTTGCGAGAATTGTTTTTTTTACTAGTTATGTTTTTGATGGCATTACCATTAACTATAAAACCTTTGCTAAGACAGTGCCACTGGGAGGCTCTTTTGCACAGGATCCCGGCTAGATTATGGGTACCACATTGGCGACTATTTCTGCCGTGAAGCAGTAATGTGTAAGTATTACTGTGTTTCGGTCTGAAGGGCGCCGTAGCTGGTGAAATTACTGGGAAAATGAGACTTAACATCTTATGTCTCAAGGTGACGAGCGCATTTGTAGTGCAACTCATTTTTGGGGATTATCAAGAATCCTGAGCGGCATTGCATTGTAATGGGTAGGGCGGAACAATTACCATCACCTGAACGTCCTGCTCGTCTCGTCCCTTATTATCATAAAAAAAGACGGTACACAAACATTGCAGCATTCAAAATATCAACAAATACCTATTTAGTTTCGACAATTAAAACCAACAAGGAAACAATATTGCTTCCTGTCCTGCAAATTTTGTTAATTTCCGTAAACACTAAGCATAAAACGAGCGGGTAATTAGGAAAGGCTAAATAAGATGTAATATTGTCTGTGACACAAGTTGCATTTCCTGTGTTTGTTTGATTTATCTCACCACGCAAAGATGAGTGCTAACACAGCTTAAAAAAACATTTAATTTATCACTTATTTTGTATCTTTACATGTACTGGACATGTAGAATACAGATGGATTTTTTTATTAATTAAATATACTTTACTGAGCCAACCGTTCTAATGACGCATCGTTCATAAATCTTGTATGCTTTGTTCAACTCTCCGGTTGTGGCTACATCTACAGGATCTACTTTATAGTTGATAAGGCTATCAATGCAGTTGAGCAGGCGCTCAACCCCAATATTTATATATATGGAAATTGACTTGAGATGTCGCTCTTGCAAATCTAAACAATTTGTGTTATGTTTTGAAGTGATAGCCCTCACTTTTTGGATTAAGTAATTTTAAATACAAAATTTACTTTTAAATTAAAAAAAAAACAAAAACGGGTTCGTGTCCCGCATCGTTCATAAATTTTGTTTTCAAATTTTATTTATTTACTTCTGGGATTAATTACAATCCCGCAACCGATAGCCGATTAGAACTCCTGTACGCTGCGATTACGCTGTACTGTGTATTCTTTATATAGCCCTCAACGTCACACGGTTAATGTCACTGTCGATGTCATGACAGTTGCAGTGATTGTTAACACATACTCGGTTCAGACTAGATGTCAATACACTACAATCACTTTAAAACATAACAAATTATGAATATACTTTGTTCACGATAGTTAAAACCTATACGTGTGATGTTCAGTGAGTTTGCGAAACGTATATCAAGCATTTGTTGATCAAAAAAATATAGTATATGTGGAGTTGCTCCGACCTTTTCATGCAGGTAAAGATTTTTTTTTAAAGTTAAATATTTTGACATTGCCCAATATGTATATATTCGAAGCGTGTAAATTTGTAAAACAAAATAATCATTTATTTAAAAGGGCCATTGAATTGAATCCTCGTTCCATCAGATAACCGGATGGACTGCTTTATGGCCACTGTCAATTATTTAATCATCTACCTCTAGAAATAAAAAACTTACCACAGAAACAATTTACTGGACCCCTGTTTAAATGGTTAATCGACAAAAAAATTATAGTATTAAGGATTTTTAAATTTAAAGCAAACTTTTTGCATACTAATTTAAATTGGCTGAATAGAAGAGACTTCAAAAAATTTAAGATCTATAATATATACTATATGCGACGCAATAAATAAATTTCATTTCATTTCATTGTAACGTTTGCGAGAGTCTACAAAAGCTATCTACGACTAGGTACTCGTATAAAACTTAATGAATCTATATCATTTGCTGCACTTAGCTCATTCTTTCTCTGCTTGAAGTGCTCGCAGTAACGCCACTTTCCGCTTAAGCTGGTTTTATGATCAAACATGTTTGTTATGATTTCAAACTCTAAAGGTTGATGCTCAGATAATTTTTAAGTCTAGATAGTCTCTTGCTGTTAGACAGCAATATTAGTTTAGTGTGCGTGATAAGCTACGTCTTAAGTCGCATAAGATACATAATAGCTTTAAGGGTAAATGTATACACTTTTATAATAAAGTCCCAGCCACTGTTCAGGCATTATCTATAAATAAATTTAAATGTTTTATTAAAAAATGGCTCTGTCGTAAATCCTATTACTCCACAGCTGAATATCTAAGTGATCCGACAGCCGGGGACTAGATTATGATTATTTTATAGCAGTAGCAATGACAGACAATATTGTATATTTTTAATGAAAAGAGCGCAAAAAAAGAATGCTGGGAGAGTTTCTTGCGCCGCTTCTTCTCTCTCAGAGCGCCTTTTGTTTCCGCAGCGGTACTAGTATCTAGTATATTAGAAATGACACGAATTCTAAATGAATCAATTTTGAGAAAATAAATGCCTTTTATGCCTAACACTGGCGATTTGTATGACACTTTGTACTAGTGTACGTGAATAGCAATTCATGTTTGACGTTTTCACAACTATCATAGTCTATCTAGACGTATAAATGATCTGAGGGTTAATGTATCGAATATACGATAATTTTTATTGGTACAGTTAATTCCTTATTACTTTTTATGAAATAATTTATTCTATTTAAACACGACTCATATATTAGATGCAGCACCTTACAAACTAATTTGTTATGTATATTACAGCCATTGTAAAATACTCTATTTCATTGAATAGAGTGGCCGTTGAGTTTCTTGTATGTTCGTCTCACCAGGTTACTTTTTACGAACATGATATGGTAAGTTCAGTACTTTAAAAGAAATATTTGTAGTGACGTGTTCTCCTAGAGAACCTCCACACCTGTTTATGTATTTTTTTGGTCTAGCACTTCTGAAAGAAATTATATAACAATTCAGATCGGATGATAATTTTGTAAATATACAAAATATTATAATATTTTTGACTTATTTGCATACGAAAAGTATAATTTGGGTCCGACCTCTGGAACTTTACAGTAATAAGTATTTCACGGATAGCGACTGGGCCTGTAAATCCTTAATAAAATCATGTATTCCAGCTGTATTTGGGATTTTTGGAATGGTACAAAACTTACTACTAATATTCGAAATTTGAAAGTCTAAAATAAAAGAAATTACTATGTTACCTTATATTTCAATGGTATATCAATAAATATTTTGAATAAAATATTCTCTGCAATCTTGTGACCAAAAATCAGATTTTATCAAATAAATATCGAATACAATATCTTCTAGCATTTTTGTAATAATATAAAATTATAGACTTAGATAATTTATACGTCTGGATAGAGTCTGCTGTTAGACAAGCGATAAAAACAGGCCAGGAATATTAGTTTAGTGTGCGTGACAAGCTACGTCTAACACTTGCTATTTGTATGACACTCATTGTTAGTGTGCGTGAATTGCTCAAAATAGAGGTTAATTCTAAAGTCATTTTTTCAAAGACGTTTTCACAGCTGTCATAGTCTATCTAGAAGTCTAATGATCTAAGATAATAGATACATTATCCTTATTGAATAAATTTGTATATAAAAGTTAATTCAGTTGTTTTATTATACGCGAGACGCGACGCATAGAGCTAGCAATCTTGTATAATGTGTTTACCTCGGATACACCATTGCGTGATTGCTTTCCACAAACAATACAAGGCACTTTGTAAAAATGTTTATTTCATCATAGCTTTATTGTTCGAAATTGAATAAAACTGAAAGCCATAGAATGAATCTTCAAAGAGAATTTCATGGAAAGGAAATAATACATAAATTGTATTAGTCATAATACGATGCGTGGTGGTACTCACAACACCATGAAATCAGAACAGGCCTTTGATTGTTTGTACAAGGAGGGAAATTCAATTCCCTGTTTCAAATAAAAAAAACTTGTACCACCCACCAGTGGGAGGCTCCTTTGCACAGGATGCCGGCTAGATTATGGGTACCACAATGGCGCCTATTTCTGCCGTGAAGCAGTAATGTGTAAACATTATTGTGTTTCGGTCAGTAGGGCGCCGTAGCTAGTGAAATTACTGGGCAAATAAGACTTAATATCTTATGTCTGAAGGTGACGAGTTGTAGTGCCAATCAGAGTTTTGGGTTTTTCAAGAATCCTGAGCGGCACTGCATTGTAATGGGTAGGGCGTATCAATTACCATCACCTGAACTTCCTGCTCGTCTCGTCCCTTATTTTCGAATTGTTTTAAGACGAGTATTGGCGGAATAAACACTAAAGAAAACTAACAACGTTTGGATAATTATGGATTTCCGCAAACTAACGCCTACTTCAATATTTTTTTTTCATAAATAAATTTTCTGAAACCTTATATTATATTGTGAGTAGCACCACCCGTTCCTACAAGACGCTACATTGTAAATGTCACATGTTGACCTTCTGTGACCGTCCGACCGTCGAGGCACTCCGCAGAGCTTTCACCCTCGGAGCCGCAGACACGCGAACACTGATAACGAATCATCCTTGGAGTTATCTCCGTGTCATCTTCTGAGAGGTACTCGGTGAAGAAGCAATTTCAAGTTCGACAATTTATTGTTATATATATATGTACATATACGATATATCTTATATCTTTAAACGAGCAAATCTTGTATATATATATTATGTAATCTGAATTTCGAAAACGGCTCCATCGATTTTCATAAAATTTAGTGTACCTACAGGAGATTTCGGGGGCCATAAATCAATCTAGCTAAGATTCAATTTAAAATAATGTAGTTTTATCCATGTTTTAATGAGAAACAGCTACAATAACACTAGAATACAAAGGTAATTTCCACCACTACATACAAGACTGTAATAGCTCAGATGGGACATTGGATGATCCGGAGAGCAGAAGACTCCGGTTCGACTCCAGATGACCTATTACTTTTTTATTTTGTTCAAGTTTTGTACATTCTTAAAAATCCAAGCAAGACTCGGTCGTCCTGATCTTATTATCTTACGGCCATTTTTAATAACCTATCTACCCTTACTTTAACTTACGGATACATTGCTGTCACCGTTAAATGACAAGAACTTATCTATCCATAGTTATGTCCAATTATAGTCCAATGCTATCTGTCAATAGGTTATTGAAATGTAAGTAAGCGTAAAAAGAAAGATTTGTCTACGTCTAGTAAGTTAAACTAAGGATAGATGGGTTATTGAAAACAGCCGTAAATAGAGATTTGGCAGATAGAGTCTGCAGTTTCTTACACGATTATTAAACTATTATTTAATGTTAAGTTCCAAAGGTCAGTTAGTTTTAATTAACAATGGTCAATATCAATTTGTTTTAATTGAATCCTTGCACTTTTTCTCAATGAATGAATATGAGATTTGCATTAAAGTCAATAAACTCTTTCAATAACAATCATCTCATTGTCACTTTCATTATTTAATAGAGAGAGAGTTCACTTAATTCACTAAACGGGATATTATGCTGTTAAGTTACTTGACACAACCGGCTGAATGACCTGATGAGTTTTATTTGGATTTATGAAGATTGCAATGCGTCGTAATGTCTATCTGTCGGTTACAACTATTAATAGCATTAACATACATTTACCAGTGGGAGGCTTTGCACAGGATGCCGACCGGATTATGGATACCATAACGGTGCCTATTTCTACCGTGAAGCAGTAGTGTGTAAGCATTATTGTGTTTTTGGTCCGTAGCTAGTGAAATTACTGGGCAGTGGGAATTTTTGGGTTTTTCAAGAATCCTAAGCGGCACTGCATCATAATGGGCAGGGCGTATCAATTACCATATGCTGAACGTCCTGTTCGTCTTGTCCCTTATTGTTATAAAATATAATAACTAGTTACTGTGTTATTAACAATATTTCAAAATATAATTTTACTAGTTTGATGCCCGCGACTTCGTCTGCGTAGATAAAAGGTTTTTTAAAAATAATACGCAAGTTTGGAATTGAAGACAATCTCATGTCTTAATCCAGTTCCGGTTCCCGTTTTCGCTCCCGTTCCCAACATATTATATTAATATTATTTCGAGGAGGATTGCTATGGAAAACTAGACCTACAATTGGTGTAGTTATAGCTCATGGACGTGAATTTCAGTTTTTCACAAATCCCGCGGGGACCATGGATTTTTCCGGGATACAATGTAGCCTACGTCCTTTTCCAAGCTCTAGGCTGTCGCTGTAGCAAATTTAATCAAAAATGGTTCAGTGGCGTCCAGCGTAAAAGCGTAACAACTTATATTTACATTTATAATATTAGTAGGGATCATAATATTTAAACTGTTTAGATTTGAAAGAGCGACCACCCAAGTCAATTTCCTAGTAGGTTTGCAATTATTGGGGTTGAGCAGGTTATCAACTGTAAAGTGGATCCTGTAGATGGAGCCACAACCTGAGAGTTGAACAAGACATACAAGATTTACGAAGCATTCGTTACTCGCACGCTTGGCTTAGTTGGTAAGAGCACTCGGACGGAACCCGAGAGGCTGGGTTGGGGGTGGGTTCGAGCCCCGCATCCTTTATAAATTTTGGTTACAAATTAAATTTCTAAAATTATATTTAATTACTTAGCTATTATATTATTAACTATAAACCTGGACAATAATATTATCAAGAATATATTGAGAAGCAACAGTCAAGATGTTAATTTCTTTGAATATTGTTCTCAATGATTCTTTAGAACTTTGGTTATAAATAGCGCGAATAGCTATCTTCTGCAGCACAAATATTGTATTAATATCGGCAGAGTTGCTTCACAGCAATATACCATAGGACATAATACTATTGAAATAACTAAAGTAAACTCACTGCGCCGTACATATGTCAGTTAATTGTCTCAGCTTTTTAATCGCGTATGCTGCAGAACTAAGTCTGCTCGCCAATCCTTCAATAAATCGATCTTTAATAGATATCGACACGAGGAGATAAGCAAAAACTATAACAACTATATATTAATAAAATCACAAGATAAACCTCGGCATGGTGGAGCGCCGACGCCTCGACTCTATGCAGCTCATTAGATCGATATCATGTATGGCGGGTAATTAATTACACGCATCTGTGTTTCATTAATATCAATTTTCATTAGTATTCGGAGAATAAATTTTTCATTAAATCGCATGCTATAAACGAACTAGAAGTTACTTCTTAACGGTAGAGGTCAGAAACCATATACAAAGTCTATTAATGTCAGAACAACGTCTGTCAGGTCAGCTGGTATTATATATTAATAGACGACAATGTATCACTTGAGGGAAAACGCAATTCCTCCACTCGAGCATATTGAGGTGCTTGACTTCGCCTCGTGCTAAGGAATTGCATCCTCATTGTCACTAGTCAAGTTTCTTCTCTTGCCGAACAATAAACTCTAACGTTTAGCTTCTGAGAATTGTTTTGAGACGGTAACGTTTTCTAAATCGCGATATTAGTAACAAATTATATAGGTACCGACACGTTCTATTATTTTGTGAAAATTAGAATAATTTTACTAAGGTTTGCAAGATTTTTCATTAAGTAACTGAACCCTATGGAAGACTCAAAAACTTACCACAGAAACGATTTTCTACACTCCAGTTTAAATGGTTAATGGAAAAAAAATTATATACTGTGTTAAGGATTTTTTAAATTTTATGAAAATTTTTTACATGCTAAAATAATTTAGCCGAATAGAATACTCTACAATACATAAGGTATACTGTATTCGACGCAATAAATAAATTTCATTTAATGGATAATAAATTTAAAAAAGTTTTTTTCATATTATCATTAACATTTTAACTGCATTCAAAACACAGGACCAGCATTTGGTAAGTTTTAAGAGTTTTAAACCACCTTCACAGAAAATCAGTGTAATAAAGTACCCAAGTTGAATAATTTCCAGCTGTTACCTTAAGAAACGGGATGCACTGAATTGTAATATTACCTGAAACAATAACAAGAATATATTAAACATTGCAATAACTGACTGGTAGTAATACGGTTTGGATAAGACCGGGCTCGTTACGACATACAAACAGACAGGAGGATGCGATACGCAATTCTTAGGCATGTTTACGCAAATATGAGTTACATAGTAGTTACAATTAGTACAAATATCTTATGTAGAATTATTTTCAGCCAACTGTAGAATTTTGAAGATTTTTTTTTTCTTTGTTTTTTCGAAGTGAAAACTTATTTAGGGGTCGCGTCACCGACATGCTCATGACAGGCGCACGCAATAAATGTAAATATATATAGTTAGACACTTTTTGGATGGGTCTCATGAGTTCGCGTCACCGAAATGCTTATAGCAGTATATCTGTAGCTATACAGCTGCCGTATTGTGCAACATTAGTGCTGTGTATATCTTATAAGTGAAATGAAAATCATACAGTGCATTGTTGAAATAGTGTCTTTCTTTGATTATTATTAGTTTTAAAAATAATTTGAAATTAATAATTTCATTATTTTAAACCATTTTGTACTTTTATACTTCTATCGGCAGACTCTACAATTGCCAATTTTTTTATTGAAGAGGTAAACGAGATACATTCGGGTCACCTGATGGTATGTGATCAACGCAGACCGTTCTCTCTTATAGCAGAACAGAGTCATGCCGCAAGCATTGCCGATCTTGTAAAGCGTCGAATAATCGTAGATATTACTAGAAAATTGAAAACACTTTGGTACGTGGTGGCGAGAATCAAACCGATGGCTCCATGATGAGAGCCGATGGTTCTACCTATTTCACCATCGATACTTCTGTTTGTCATTAGTGACTGTCGTGGTCACAATACAGTGCCGCTCAGCATTCTCGAAAAACCCAAAAACTCTGAGCGGTACTACAATTGCGCTCGTCACCTTGAGACATAAGATGTTAAGTCTCATTTGCCCAGTTATTGCACTAGCTACGGCGCCCTTCAGACCGAAACACAGTAATGCTTACACATTACTGTTTCACGGCAGAAATAGGCACCGTTGTGGTACCCATAATATAGCCGTCATCCTATGCAAAGGAGCCTCCTTCTAGAACTTGTTACCAAAATAAGGAAGCGTCATTATTACACGTCGAAGTTAATTGAAAATACTATCACGAGTGATTAGATACACGTTGATAACCATACAGATATCTATTATGAACTAACATGAGTTGTGACAATATTGATGTATTCATTGTGGCATCTTTGATTGATTGTATTCGTACATGTTTGCGAAAATATTAAGGAAAACGTGTTCAAGCAAATCATAGAACAACACATTTTACAGTTAGAACCGAGTTAAAAACCCCTAAAAAAATGCTAAATTCAATCTCTCATCGTAAGATCTGAAGACTACTTTTTTTGAAGTAAAAGTTCTTTAGCGGCGTTGAGCACTTTTCTTGGGATGGGTATAAAATGTTACACTCGCGCCAGGACACGTGACCTGATCGAAAATTCGTAAGACAGTCTGAAATTATGGTTCATCCATTTTTGTTTTTTTAATGTCTCTTCCCGTATTTTCATAAAAAAAGTGCGCTTTAAATCTCAGCGTTAGAGCCTGAATAAGAATCTTAAATTCGTACACCGTGCAAATCCATGCAAAACTTGATAAATATATGGTCACGTTTTCACCTGAATATGTTAAGTTTTTAATAAGTCCAATAAATAAACTGATCACACCTAATTCCACTGAACTCAACGTGTGTGAGTAATTAGCACAGACGGTAAGCGTAGAGTTAATAGCGAATTATAACAAGAGTTAACTATTTATACAAAGTTGTCGATTATTACGAAATTGACGATAAAGTTACAGAACATCTTTATCTGAAAGCCGGTTTTGTCATAGCTCTGATGAAATCAAAGTCAAAACTACTTTATTGACATAAAATGAACAGATTTTACCACTGGGAGGCTCCTTTGCACAGAATGCCGGCTAGATAATGGGTACCACAACGGCATCTATTTCTGCCGTGAAGCAGTAATGTGTAAGCATCACTGTGTTTGTCGGTCTGAAGGGCGCCATAGCTATTGTAATTACTGGAAAAATGAGACTTAACATCTTATGTCTCAAGGTGACGAGCGCACTTGTAGTGCAGCTCAGAACTTTTGGGGTTTTTCAAGAATCCTGAGGGGCACTGCATTGTTATGGGCAGGGCGTATCATTTACCATCAGCGTCATGCTCGCATCGTCCCTTATTTTCATAATATAAACAGATTGCTCGTCAGCGACAATCACTAAAATAACATTTCAAATACATGCTAATTTTACAAAAGTTTACACATACATATTTTAAATATAATTCAATCTAGTAAAACAACACAAGGTTGAACCGTAAAATCCATAAAAATAACAACTATAATACCATTCAATTCCACATTGTAATATGGTTTACGTAATCTTCAATGCTGTAATAAGACTTTGACATGAGTCTGCGTTTAATAGTCTCGAACTCGCGACCTCTCGCGTTCCGTGCGAGCGGTCTTCCACTGGGCCGAGTGACGAAAAGTTCATAAATCTTACTATGGTTTTGTTCAACTCTGATTAGATAGGTGGTCAATCAAGTCCAAAAAGTCTGTCTTTGAGATATGACCACACAATTGATTCAAAGTTAAGCCCAAGAGCACCTCGGTATCTCAATGTTTAGTTTAAAGGTGTTAAGAACTCTATTGAAAATCACAAAATATGTTACACAAATAAAATTTTAAAAACAAAATTTTATGAACGATGCGGTATTCGAACCCACGACCTGCGGCGTTCATAAAATTTTGGTTTTAAAAAATTTTTGTGTACTAGTCCTAGAAGTGAGGGTTATCACTTTAAAAACATAACATATTGTTTAGATTTACAAGAGCGACATCTTTGAGGATGAGCAGGTTATCAACAGTAAAGTAGATCCTGTAGATGAAGCCACAACCTGAGAGTTGAACAAAGCAAACAGAATTTTGTAATGATGCGGTACTCGAACGGTTAGCTCAGTTGGTTAGAGCACCGGCACGGAACGCTGGAGGTCGTGGTTTCGAATCCCGCAACGTTCATAAAATTTTGTTTCTAAAATTTTATTTGTGTATTAATCCTAGAAGTGAGGGTTATCACTTTAAAAACATAACATATTGTTTACAAAATATGTTATGGAACAAAACAGTGTAAAACATAGTTATATGACAAATCTCACCACATACTGCTAATTATGCGGATAAAAAATTATATTGTGGCGTGCACTAAGTGCGAGACAGTCTAAACTTTTCGATGAAGTATGTGAAGTTATTGTAACTTGTTAGTTCGATGTGAATTATAATTATAAAAAACGTGAGCCCGACATTGTGTATTGTGCTCTAGTGCGGCCACGAAGCAAGCGGATTATTTATTTCATTAATCTACCTTTTTTCTTTACAATATGTGTGTTTATTTTGAGTACTTTTTTTTGTTTTTAAAGGTCAGCTATTGAGTCTGAACCTAACAAGTTTTGAGCCTGATAGGAAAAGGCCTTCTATCGAAAAGGCTTGTTTTTAATGAAATACACAAAATAATATATTTAAATATCATCAAACGATCCACATTATGTTGTGATTCCTATTTTAAAGCAAATTTAATATAAGTTTTGCTCCACTGTGGGTTTTCAGGAACTATCTTCCAAGATTCAAAAGAAAATTGCTTGAGAATAAACTACCTACCAAAATACATCTTATTCAGTATGACATCAGCTGTACTTTCCCTTAGGTTTTCAGCTGATGGTCATTGATACGCCCTGCCAATTACAATACAGTGCCGCTCAGGATTCTTGAAACACCCAAAAATTCTGAGCGGCAGTACAATTGCGCTCGTCACCTTGGGACATACGATTTTAAGTCTCATGTGCCCAGTAATTTTACTAGCTACGGCGCCCTTCAGACTTAAACACAAACATTACCTACTGCTTCACGGCAGAAATAGGCGCCGTTGTGGTACCCATAATCTAGCCGGCATCCTGTGCAAAAGAGCCTCCCGTTGGAAAAAAAACTGTTCAAATAACTTACTAACAGGTCCCCTATATGATCATATATCATTTTATCGCATACAAAATTAATTCTTATCGTCGTGTTACTATTGATTAAATGGTTTAGTGGCTCCACGTAACGCTTGTTGTCACAAAACGGATACAGGCGGCGCCGCACGCCGAACCATGATTCGTGACGTGACTTCCGTACTACTAAGCTTGGGGCACATAGGGACGACAAAAGACTTGTGTTACTCAATGTGCATACATACACACTAACACAGAATACCACCTTCTGGAGAGATATTTTTAATTTGATAGAATCATGCGGTTATGGAAAGCGAAATCAATAATAAATAATGCGTTTCAAATTTTGCATTTTCCTTTCACTTCCGCTTTCACTCAGCCGAATACTCTCCGTGATATATGCGAGAGAAGATGCATAGAGATTATACATCCCTACGCAACATGAAACCAATCAGTCATGATTGTCAATGAATCGATCCGGTCTTTGTTGTTTTCGTCAAATGGAGGAGCTGCTACTGTAGAACAATCTCTTTTTTTATGGAAAAGGGGGACAATCGACCGAAACTGGTGTTAAGTGATCACCGGCGCCCACATTCTCTTGCAACACCAGAGGAATCACTGGAGCGTTGCCGTATCATATCGACCCGGAAACACCGCACAAGGAAGCTCATTCCACAGCTTTGTAGTACAGTGAAAGAAAGCTCCTTGAAAACCGCACTGTGGAGGATCGCCACACATCCAGATGGTAGGGATGATATCCTTATTTGTGGCGTGTCGTGTGAAGGTGGAATTCGGTGGCAGGAATCAGGTGAAACAGCTGTTCGGATCACTCCCGTCATAAATGAGGTAGAAGGCACATGAAGACATATCTCCATGAGAGGCCGAATTTACACCTTACAGATTTGTTTGAAGTAAAGTTCTATCTCGTCATAACACACCAATCTTTGTAACGACCAGTTTGGACTTCGCTTTCAGGTACGGAAACGGAAACTACCGTCGCTCGAAGTAACAAGTAAAGGCTGTGGCAGTTAAGTGAGTGTTCTCAAATCGAGAGAGTTACTACAAAGGAGACTTTATTAACCATTGACAAAATTTTACCTGCCACGTGAGGTGAACTTGCGTAAGACACTGAATCGGTTCGATTTCATACAAAAGTTTGTTTCGGTTCTCATCTATGTTGGCGAGAGGTGCAATAGTAGCTGATTTGCAACATAATATCATTGACAAACAAAAGATATATAGTACTGCCACGGAGAAGTGCAGAATATCAGCGTATATGGTTTTTGAGGCTAAGCATGCATCGCCTACAACAACCTTAATGCTTCAATATGTGACCTATTTCCTTAATTTTTCGGATAGAAGGTTATTGACCCTTTTGACCCGATTAACCTATAAAGCCTCTCCTTTCGAATCAGCCGCTTCCATCTCTGAGGAATGACGTTTGGCACTAGAGTCAGAC